>NC_134265.1:275043121-277443121 GCF_031893055.1 Leptodactylus fuscus | reverse complement strand
TCGTTCTTTTTTCCGCTAGCGGCATGTTGCCTCTAGTGGAAAAAAAGAAGCGAACTGCCCTTTCTTAAGGCGGATTCCGCAGCTTGTTGAGCCACGGCGTCCCCCTGGCAGCAGCAACCTCTGAAGTAGGCACATTCCTTTGAGTTGACTCTGGAGGGGGAAGCCGTCATGGCAGTCGGGTTTTGGCGACTCTTGGTGCCAAAATCCGCCCCCCCACCATGTGAACTAGCCCTTAGATGACTACATGTGCTAATGTGCGATCTTTAGGAATTCATTTTATGCCGGCCAAACGTATGCTGAATAGACACTCATGTCGTATACACACAGACGACTACACATCTCTTGACTGCACGGGACACTGACACGCCCACCTAGTCACGTGATCATGTGATGTCACACAAGGTCCTTGTGCAATATTAAAGCTTTCCTCCAATCACCACAGCTTTCTATCTGTTAGAAGAGCGGGGGTGATCGGGGGAAAGTTTTCTTAAGTAAAACACTAAAGGGACTTGCAGGGAGCTGCGCGGGACCACGGGACAGGAGTATAAAAGCGTGACCTTCCCGCTAAATGCAGGACAGTTGGGAGCTGGTGTGGTACGGGGATCGGGGAGGGCCAAGGTGGAGCTGTTTCCTTGCATTAGTTAGAATGCATATCTATGCCAGTTCCTATGTGGCATAGATCTCCTTTCTGGCACTGGGTCTTTCAACAGATTTATGAAGAGGCCACGGCCTCTTATTGAATCTGTCAGTCCCTACATATAGTATGCCAGTCTTAATAATAACAATAATAATAATATGTCAGTTGGAATTGTTATCACATGAGCAGTTACATCTTATACATTATTACAATATAATAGTAAAGGAACATTTTATGTTATGTTATGTTAGGCTGGTAATGTTAAACAGCAGCTCTACGTGTGAGGCTTGAAAGGACTGTACAATAACTTGCCATACTAATAACATAGTGATATAGTGATTTCACTCTATAAATACTATGCAACATGATACAAAACTAATACACTTAGAGGGATTCTACCACCTCCATGTCACCACCACATTACAGAACACAATATGTATGTCTCTTGTGTAGATTTGGAGAACTTTGAAGTCTTAGGGTGCATGCACACTACGTAACGCCGGGCGTGTATGAGAGCCGTACACGCCGGCGTTACAGCAGGGCTGCCGAGCACTTCCCATTCACTTCAATGGGAGCGCTCGTAACAGCGGCGTTTACGAGCGCTCCCATTGAAGTGAATGGGAAGTGCTCGGCAGCCCTGCTGTAACGCCGGCGTGTACGGCTCTCATACACGCCCGGCGTTACGTAGTGTGCATGCACCCTTATGCAGATAAGGCAGTTTGTGCACTGGGGATGGCCGTCAGTTCTCTGGAGCACCAATCTGCCACTTAGACCCCTACCACCTCCTGCCTGTGCTACTCTGATCCTCTCACTGTTATAACAAAACACATCCTACTAGATTGGGAAGAACAGTGCCCGCCGGGCTGTAGGCCCACCTCCACTGCACAAACTGCATTACTTGCATAAGATTTTAAAGTTACTTTTCTCCAAATCAACAGAAATGACATTCATGACATAGGTATGTTATTTATCACTATAATGTGCTCTGTAATGTGGTGGTATCAGCTGACAAATGTTTAAGGAGGTGGTAGGCTCCATTTAAGTGGAAGGGTATCATTATTTAGTTGGTGGGTTCAGATATAACGTTTACTACATGTCACACCTTTTGACTTGATGCTGTTGTCCATGAATAAAGACAGACATCAGCTTACTACAATGTTCTACATCTATCTATCTATCTATCTATCTATCTATCTATCTATCTATCTATCTCTATGAAAATACATAATAAAACTTCCTCAATGATGAGGCTTGGTGTCCTTCTTGATATGGCTGTTCAGGGTGCCTGCCATTGATGTAAGCAGTGCTCTGACTGCTCCTAATGCACTGTGTAATATGATCAGAGGCATTGAATGATAACCTTACTGTTAATGTGAAACACTACCAGAAGTAATCTGTTTATTTTTTACACATTTATGGCTTCTGCAAAGTACACAAAGAATAAACCTGATTTATATTAGTTTAATATGGTCTGCGTGTTCACCTGCAATAGGCAAAAAAAGCACTGTTAGGGTCAGTTCACACGTGAAAACCGCCTAGCTTATTTGTGCGAGGTAAAAAACCTCGAGGAGTTTTTTTGACGCTGTTTTTTGCATTCCACGCGGTTTTTGACAAGGTTTTTGACGCGGTTTTCGCTAGCGGTTTTCGCTAGGTTTTTTTTTTCCTATATGTGCTATAGAAACTGCAGGCGAAAACCGTGCGGTTTTTTTCAAAAAACCGCGCGGTTTTGTGTGCAAAAAAACGCGCGGTTTTCGCCTCCCATTCACTTCTATGCAATTCTTCAGGCGTTTTCCGCCTGAAGAAAGGTCATGTCGCTTCTTCAGGCGGAAAACGCTAGGAGGAAAAAAAAAGCTAGTGGTCTACATAGACCACCATGTTAAAGGAGAGGTTTTTGAAGCGAATTCCGCTGTCAAAAACCTCCCCTTTGCCCACGTGTGAACTAGCCCTAATGTGGCGTTATGCGGTATATCTCTATTCAGATGAACCTCTCCAGATTAATTTGGGTCTCGATGGTCAATCACCCAGCTATCTAACACTTGTCCTTTATCCTCCGGAACTGTCATCAGTGTCATTAGTGGCACAATGTCTTTAACGTCAGAGTCTCCCACTGAAAACTGATAAGCAACATACCTTTGTTATGTCACTTTTGTAGATCTGTATAAAAACAACTTTGAAGTCTTGATACATCCATCCTACCTGAGCAGCAAGAGCAGTGCTTCCAGAGCTGAAAGCCCCGCCCTCAGTGCTCCAACTGCCTCATTTACATAAGACTTCAAAATTGTTTTTCTACAGGTCTACAAAAGTGACATACATAACAAAGGTATGTTGTTTATTAGTGTGATGTGTTTTGTAACACAGGGTAGCGGTTGAATATACTTAGAGGAGGTGGTAGACGCCCTTTTATTCATTACTGTTCCTGATTGTCTATCACACTATAGACTTTAATACCATACAGCTGACACACTCCAATCTGTTACATGTTTATGCAGATATAAAGAACAGATATTAGTTTTTTGTTATATACTATAGTTTATTAGCTTAGCCTAGTGCTCTGTGATTACCACATGTTACTTTAGTGTTTCCTGAAGCTTTGGGAATTTCTCATACGTCATCTAGTAACCACAGAGACATTGACATATTTTAGCTCTCATATTCTTCTGAGAGGGAAAAAACTACTCAAGGATCTTCTGTTTGTTTGAGGAGAATCTGAGTCTTCTGAATTTCACCCATCTGCATGTATCTCTGTATAGCAGTACTACAGCAGTATACGGTACAGTTGTTCCAGCTCTCATATCTCTCATTTTAGGTTTACTGTTATTTTTCACTCTAGAAGAACTTGCTGGAAAAGTGACATGTATGCACAGATACAGTATTTATAACTTTGGGTAATGTTTCTCTATGAAAACAATAGTTGCCTGAGTTTCAGATATCATACTCTATGCATTTGGCTTTAGTCCTAGATATAACGGTCACTAGTTATAATTAATCGCTCAACAGGCTTGTCTGATTTGGTTTTTTAGGTCTATATGTGAAGCAAATATGCTGATAAAATGTCAAATACTCGCCTCTCCCTAGTCCTCTGTTTCCAGTGACAACTTTCTGGCTGATATTAGTGGGGACTTCCCATTTGTGTCTGGTAGCCACTATATCTAACCATAGGCCTCAATGTTGATCTCTTCATAAACAGTCTTCATCACTAAACAGAGGCCATCGTTCGAACAGAGGACTGGGGAGAGGTGAGTACCTTGTTTTTTAACTTTATCGTGCCCAGTCGTACTGCAAATAGACCTTAAAAAAATACTTTAACCCCTTTAAGCTGGCCATACACCATGGATAGCTGCTATCTCACTTGACTTCCTCCTTCACATACACCCTCAAAGTTGGGCATTTGTACCGAACTGGAAGAGGGGATAAGCCGCGTGCCTGACTCCTGTGTGGGTGAGCAAGTGTTGAGGGAGAGCAAAGAGGCACCATACACTTTACATAGGTGATCAGATCCATAGCATTTGGGTGATTGGATGGGTATGGTCAGGTTTACTTAGGAACCCAGGTATTCTCTGCATGTTTACTTGCACATACTTGCCACAAGGAGTATAACAAGTAATGAAAAGCCGCAACAGCAAAACTTATAATGTGTCCCTATTTTTATCCCCCATACTCAGGATAATAACCACAGTGATATCACAATACAGGGAGAAAGTACACAGTGATGTCATAATAGTGTACAGTAATTTCACAGAACTGGAGTAAAGGACATGGAGATGTCACAGTACAGGGACATTAAACACAGTGTCACAGTTCAGGGGTAATGGACACAGTGGTGACATTGTACAAAAATATTAAACACAGTGATGTCACAGTGAACGGATAATGTATACGACAAGGACACTGTACAGGTGTGTTAAACACAGTGACGTCATAGTACATAGATAATGGAGGCAGAGATGTCACAGTACAGGGATTAAACACAGTGATGTCATAGTACAGGAATGATGCACAAAGTGATGTCACTGAACAGGAGTAAATTACGTAGTAAGGAATTATACAAGCAGTAATGTTACAGTATATGAATAATGTACATTATAACATAAACACTGGAAAAATGCATACAAAAAAGGTTCACCATGTATACTGTGACCTCATATAACTAAAAATATATAATGGTGACACATGTAAGCATAAACCTGTCTCAGCGTTGGGATAATGCAATACTGTTATAACATAAGACGGGGATCAGCCACCTTCAGCACATAAGAATCATGCAAAATATTAATAACACAAAAGTACCCCTGCAGAGAAGTAATGGCACAAGAAGGGCAACCAAGGGGCTCCATAAAAAAAAAAACTGGGACTGCATTCCAATTTACTCACCCCCTTCCATGAACCATAGCCGTCAGTAACTACAAATGAGCTCCTTGGATGTTGGGTCTTATAATAGCTGATGTGCCTGTTACCTTAGTAGGTAGAAGCTCACTATGCATCTGCTAAACTTGCTTAATATAAATCAATTCATAAAGGGCTGTTCCAACTCATACTATTTAATAGTGCTGCTGTGGGGCCCCTAAACATAAAAAACATTACTCACCTCTCCCTGGCCCTGATTTGTGAAGGCAAAAAACTTATTAATGGATCCTTCCCCCAAGATGATGTAATGCAGTGGCAGTATTTTTATTCCCCCTCCACATCAGATTACTGTGAGGTACTTTTTGCATAATGGAAATCACTAGAGCAAACTGAGTGCAGACATTGAAACAGAAAGGAATGCTGGGAGAATTCAGCTGTGAAGTATCCAGAATTGTGAATGCAGCTAGCATTATATTCAACATATTCATTAAATATGAAAATAGAGGGGAAGTGTTTTTGCCATATGTAAGGCCTCGTTCACATCTGCGTTGGTAATCCGTATGGGGAAATGGGCATGGGGACCTCTCAAACAAAATACCAAATGCACTGGGCAAGCAGTGTGCAGTGAAAGAACAGAGACCCCATAGACTATAATGGGGTCCATGTGCTCTCCGCACAGTGTACGCACGGAACATGCGGACAGAGAAGTAGATCGTGACCTATTTTCATGTCCGCATGATTCGTGTGGGCAGCACGCGGAAAGCACACGGACCCCATTATAGCATACCTCCCAACTGTCCCGATTTCCGCGGGACAGTCACGATTTGGGTGACATGTCCCGCGGTCCCGGTTGGAGGGAGGTATGTCCCGATTTCAACTCAGATCTGCGTTCAGAGGACGCAGATCTGAGTTGAACACACATGCGGCTGAAGCAAAGAGCTGACACAGGTCAGCTCCTCACTTCGCCGCTGCCCGCCTCTCTCCCTGACGCATGCGGCTGAAGCTGCTCGCGTGCTCGCTTCGCCGCTGCGTCTCTCTCTCTCGCTGACACATGCGGCTGAAGCGAGGAGCTGACCTGTGTCAGCTCCTCGCTTCGCTGCTGCCGCCGGCTCCTGGCTTGTAGACGCGATGTACAAGCCAGGAGCCGGCGGCAGCGGCGAAGCGAGGAGCTGACACAGGTCAGCTCCTCGCCTCAGCCGCTTGTGTCAGCGAGAGAGAGACGCAGCGGCGAAGCGAGCAGCTTCAGCCGCATGTGTCAGGGAGAGAGGCGGGCAGCGGCGAAGCGAGGAGCTGACCTGTGTCAGCTCCTTCCTTCAGCCGCATGTGTCAGTGAGAGAGGCGCGCAGAGAGCGGCGAGGGAGCGGAGGAGAAGGTAAGTTTTAATGTGGAGATGGAACATGAATCTGGGGGCAGATGAAGGAGAGGACGGCATGACACTGGGGGCAGAGATGGAGAGGACATGAATCTGGGGGCAGAGATGGAGAGGACATGAATCTGGGGGCAGAGATGGAGGGGACATGAATCTGGGGGCAGAGATGTGGGGACATGAATCTGGGGGCAGGGATGGAAGAGGGACATGAAACTGGGGGCAGATGAAGGGTGTATATGAAACTGGGGGAGAGATAGAGGGGGACATATAATTTACGGGTGACTGTAGGAGGATTATACTGTGTGCGGGCACATGAAAAATTAACAAGTGGGCGGGGCTAAATTTGCCGCACATTTTGTCCCTCTTTCGGTTCTTCAAAAGTTGGGAGGTATGTTATAGTCTATGGGATCCGTGTACTTTCACTGCACACTGCTTCCCCAGTGCGTTCAGTAGTCTGTTCGGGCGTCCTTATGCAGTCTCTCCAAACGGATTACCAAACGCAGATGTGAACTAAGGGTAAGCTATGTTCACATCTGCGCCAGACTTCAAACGACCAGTACAACGGTCAGATATACTGCTTAAATAGCAAATACATATGGAACCTGAAGTGCCTCTTTGACTACGATGGGAGCGACAGGTGTCTATTGTATTTAAATTGAAAGGGTCAGACAATAAATTTGTGCACACAGGACTATTTAATCTGCTGGTTTCACTCAGTTGTGAATGCAGCTTTGGGAAGGTATATTATACTTTTGTTTTATTGTATGGGATAGTGTAACAGACTACACTATTGTATACAGAAGGATCCAATAAAGTACATTTAAATCATGTAATATTCTTTTTTTTTTTTTTTTCCACACAATTGGGCGCCATTGGAGCCTACTATCAAGCACACATGCCGTCATGTTGTGAACATAGTCTTAGTGGTATGAGTTTACCATGAATATCAAGTGACACATAACTATTAATTATTGTAAAAGAAGTTACCATTGAAGTTTTAATGAGCAAATAATTAAGTAGAAGCAATGATCAGCAAACGATTGAGGCTTACTAGTGTGTGAAATAATCCATAGACATTCAGTTTCAGCTTTTTAAGCCCCACTGATGCTTTATTTATGCATGGGTGCGGATTGTATCTGTGTTTATTACCATTTTAAGTGCATTTTAATTGCCCAAATAGATGTTCTAATAACACAAAGTATGAGCTATTGTCTACAGAGCTTGTCTAACCTTTCGGATATGTTTTTATTCAGAAATTCTGCATACAGTTCATGATATTAGTCTTATCAAGCCTTACCAGAATATGTAGAGCTGGATGTGATGTGTCAATGGAAAATTAAAGAAGTGGGTGCTCGAAACTGCTGGCTTGCGTTTTCCTAAGAAATAGCAATTATGCCAGTATTTAAAAAGCAGAATTGGTGCAATAAGCCCTACAAAGGAAGTAGCTCGGTGATCAAGGACCTTGGTATAACAGTTGCCAGATCCAAAATTCTATGTTAATATTGTGGTCCTTTGCACTGTATGAATAATGAACATTTGCATCAAAGCTGTCACCTTTTCTTTAAAAAAGTGAAATCAATGACGGCTGAGTTTCATAAATGTCATGAGGCAGGCGTTTAAAGCAGACCTCCAGACTCCTACTTACAATTCCCGACTTCCCCACTATGTACTATGTGTGCTTATGTTTTCCTGGTAGTTTAGCAATCTTCATAATCATTCTGCTTGTGTTGTAATAGGAATCAGCTCTCTATGCATTATCCTGGTAAGCCACTGTTTACAGCCAGTGTGCCAGTGCTTACAGCCAGTATGCTAGTGCTTATAGCCAGTGTGCCAGTGCTTACAGCCAGTATGCTAGTGCTTATAGCCAGTGTGCCAGTGCTTATAGCCAGTGTGCCAGTGCTTACAGCCAGTATGCTAGTGCTTATAGCCAGTGTGCCAGTGCTTACAGCCAGTATGCTAGTGCTTATAGCCAGTGTGCCAGTGCTTATAGCCAGTGTGCCAGTGCTTACAGCCAGTATGCTAGTGCTTATAGCCAGTGTGCCAGTGCTTACAGCCAGTATGCTAGTGCTTATAGCCAGTGTGCCAGTGCTTATAGCCAGTGTGCTAGTGCTTATAGCCAGTGTGCCAGTGTTTATAGCCAGTATTCTAGTGCTTATAGCCAGTATGCTAGTGCTTATAACCAGTGTGCCAGTGCTTATAGCCAGTGTGCCAGTGCTTATAGCCAGTGTGCCAGGGCTTACAGCCAGTGTGCCAGTGCTAACAGCCAGTGTGCTAGTGCTTATAGCCAGTGTGCCAGTGCTTACAGCCAGTGTGCCAGTGCTTACAGCCAGTGTGCCAGTGCTTATAGCCAGTGTGCTAGTGCTTATAGCCAGTATGCCAGTGCTTATAGCCAATGTGCCAGGGCTTACAGCCAGTGTGCCAGGGCTTATAGCTAGTGTGCTAGTGCTTATAGCCAGTGTGCCCGTGCTTAAAGCCAGTATGCCAGTGCTTACAGCCAGTGTGCCCGTTCTTATAGCCAGTGTGCCAGTGCTTACAGCCAATGTGCCCGTTCTTATAGCCAGTGTGCCCATACTTATAGTCAGTGTGCCAGTGCTTACAGCCAGTGTGTCAGTACACACTTTTGGCGTGATTTTTTTTAAAATTTACATTGGGACTAAAATCACTAAATGATTACAACATGGGAACATACACAAGCAGAGGTTGCAGTAACACCTATATAGCTGTAACCTGTAACACTTAAGCTCCGCCCAACCCAACGCAACTCCTTCCACATAACGCCATATTATTAGGGCAGATGTCTGCATTTTAAATCTGGCACTCGCTCAAAACCAGAGGAGATGTTGTCCGCTACCATTGTGACCCTCCCGAAACCTGGCAAATCTACCACTGTTCCGGCTAATTTTAGACCCATTTCACTCCTTAATATTGATGTCAAACTGTATGCTAAAATTCTTGCCGAGAGATTACTCCGTCTTCTCCCCCAGCTGATTAAGCCTGACCAGGTGGGATTTGTGTTTGGTAGGCAGGCCCCGGATGGCACACGGAGGTTCATAGACCTCATCCAGAAAGCTGAAAAGGATGGTGCACCTTCTTTGCTTTTAGCTCTGGATGCCGAAAAGGCTTTCGATAGGGTCCACTGGAATTATCTTGATAGTCTCTTAGATAGATTTGGTATGGGCCCTGTTTTTAAGTCTGCTATTTTGGCTCTCTACTCTCGGCCGTCGGCTCGTGTGCTGTCCTCGGGCTTTTTGTCTGAACCTTTTCGGATCTCGAATGGAACCCGCCAGGGCTGCCCTTTATCTCCCATTATTTTTGCGCTAGTGATGGAACCCCTGGCGGAGTCCATTCGGGTGGCTGAGGACATTGAGGGCATTACTGTGGGTCGCCGGCATCACAAAATTGGTCTATATGCTGATGATGTTATTCTGGCCATGACCTCCCCCGACTCTTCTTTGAGTGCTGCTACTGCTGCCCTTGCAAGATTTGGTAGGGTTTCTTATTACAAAGTTAATTCTTCTAAGTCCCAGATTTTACCTATTGTTGTTACACCCTCATTGAAGCATGATCTTGGTGTCAAGTTCCCCTACCAATGGGCTGATTCCCGTATTACGTACCTTGGCATTTCCCTGACAGCGCCTAGCTCTGATTTGTTCGCTGCCAATTATGTCCCCCTTCTGACTAAGATCTCCTCCCTCCTTTCTTCCTTTTCTCAACCGATGTTGTCCTGGGCTAGTAGAATAGCCATTGTTAAAATGATGGCGCTACCCCTTATTCTGTATACATTTCGTACAGTCGCCATTCCTCTCCCGGACTCGTATTTTCCCAAATTACAGTCTATTCTTTCTAAATTTATCTGGGAGGGTAAGAGGTCCAGGGTTCGATTTAAAGTGATGACTAGGCCTTGGTCTTACGGTGGGGCGGGTGTCCCAGATGTTAGGAAATACTACATGGCATCCATCCTTGAACAACTCAAAGTTGGTTGGGACGACTCTTCTAAGTGGCGTTGGGCTGAGGTCGAGGAATGCTTGTTAGAGGCCCCACTTATGAGTATTTTGCGTCCTAAGGATCTGACCCCCATCAAGGTGCACCCCCCTTTATTGAGTCTTAGAGCATCCGTGATTGCCTGGCGTTATTATTTGTCGCATACCTCCAGGGAAGATTTGGTTCCTTTGTCGAAATTGCCCTTATTATATGTGACCGCTTTCCTTCCTCAGCTGAGCCTTCGAGGGTGGAGCTCTAGAGGCCTCTATAAGATTGCTCATCTGTTTTCCGACGAGGGGTTGAAACCGTTTTCTATGCTACAAGATGAGTTTCACCTTCCCAAAACCGACTTTTTTAAATATTTGCAATTACGTCACTTTTTTCATACTCATGACCCCTCGCGGCTGACCTTTCCCAGACTAGCTTTGAGAATGTGGAGCCGATCCTCGCCTGCTAAGGGTGGGTTGTCCACATTTTATACTTTCCTCTCTGTCCCTGCTGAGCAGGTCAAACCTCTCCATCTGCTTCGTTGGGAATCAGACCTTGCCAGATCCATTTCTTTGTCAGATTGGTATGCTGCAAATGGGTTTGTCAAACGAGTTTCTAAAGGTGCGGCCCACTGGGAAACGGCTCTGAAAATAGCGTTACGCTGGTATAGGACTCCAAGCCAATTAGCGCACATAGATCCCTCCTGCTCGAGTCTTTGCTGGCGGGGATGCGGTCACATAGGCTCCTTCATACATTTATGGTGGGAGTGCCCTCCAATTCTAGCGTTTTGGACGGCAGTATTTCAATTGATGTCTAGTGTAACTGGCCTTACTATACACCCCTCCCCTGGCCTTGCTCTTTGTTTTTTGGATTCTGATCTTTTCCCCGTGGGGTCACAGGTTGTACTGGGGCAGATAGTGCTGGCAGCTCGGGCTATGATTGCTCGCCAGTGGAAGTCTGCTCTTTGCCTAACCGTAGCTGAGTTAATCCACCATGTCGACTTAGCATTTACTATGGAACGTATGCTGGCCAACAAAAACCATACATATGCTAATTTCCGTTTTAAGTGGTCCCTTTGGTCCTCTTTTATGGACACTAGGAATGCACCTCCTCCCTTAGGCTGTATTCACACAGAGTAACGGCAGGCGTTTTTTGTGTGTTTTTTGCACATAGCGCTGCGTTTACGCCGCGTAGTGCCGCGTTAACGCCGCGTATACGCCGCGTATACGCCGCGCTATTTAGCGGTGGCGTTGCCCGGCGTTAACGCGGCATATACGCGGCGTTAACGCGGCGCTACGCGGCGTAAACGCGGCGCTATGTGCAAAAAACACACAAAAAACGCCAGCGTTTACTCCGTGTGAATGCAGCCTTACAGTCTTAGGTAGACCTCGTTGGGATCCCTTATTTACTTCCTGACTACGGGTGGCTTCATTTTTGTTCCTGCTGTATTTCTGTTGTATAACCAGTACTATATTCAGGTATACTGTCTTTGAGCGTGTTTTGTTTTGTTTCTTTTGTTTTTTATTGTGTTACCCCTGTTCTCTTTTCTCCCTGTTTGTCCTCTTCTTGTGGTTCCCTTTTTTCCCCTCGTCTATAGTTTCTGTCTTTATTTGTTTTTCTAGTTACACCATGGTTCCTGGTATTTTGTTCTTTTTGGTGTATTTATGCCCTGAGACTTGAACGGCGTATTGATCTTATAGGCTGAAATGTGTATGTACGGCGCTCTGGTGTTTCTTGTTCTGTTTGTTTTACATATTGTAAAATTCTTTTTTCTCAATAAAAATCAAATTTAAAATAAAAAACCAGAGCAGGCGACTTTACTGCCAGGTTTCTGCTGTTTTATACAGCAGAGACCCAGCACTAATGCCAACAACCAAAGTCCTCTGTCATTGGAAGTTTACAAGGGTTTTCTTACAAAACGGATCAGTGGGGGTCCCGCTTCTGCATGGATTGGTGGTCAGGAAGCGCACGCAACGTGCCATTCAGTTCAATGGAAGCACCAGAGATTACTGAAGTACAATTTACCTCAAGTACCCAGTTCCATTTGGGTGTTTCTGTCAAGTCTGTCATCAGAACTCAGTATATTCCCCTTGTGAATTGGTGCTTCCATTTCCGAGATGCCGCTGTAATAGGCATGTATGTAAAATGTGGTTAAATACAGGAAGCTCATAGACACCACTTACTTTTATTGGCTTTGAAATGTTTTGTGGGCTGTGAGATGGTATAATTCCATATCGGTTGAACTTCTCATACCATGTTGACTCTTCCATATATACTAAGCATGAGACTTGCATGAATCATTTTTACCACACTTTTACTTTCTGCAGCATGTGGTTTTATTCAATGAATGTGCAATGACAGGCGCTATACTATTACCATTACATAGTGGAACATAATGGTGTCACAGGATGATTGCTAGCACTGACAGGAAACAACTGGGTGCTGGAAATACGGTGAGATCAGTTTTATCATGCAGCGTCACAATTCACTGTTTTTCCCAGCGGGTGAAGTGCTTTATGTGAATGATATGTTTACATGGGCGTTCTAAATCCAGGATTGTAAAGTGAAAACCACAAGCCAGTATTGATCGTCTCAGATAAGCTGTAATGAGATTAGCCGAAATGTTCTGCAATTTCTTATTCAATTATGCCTTGTTTTTTTTAATATCCAGCTACTGCAAAATACCATTAATGTGAATTAGGGAGCAGCATAAGCTTTGTGTTATGTCCCTCTGCAGTGCCCCTGCACTAAAGGCAGCTCACACTGCACCACTATGCATTTCTGTTACCTGCGGCTACCCTTGTTTCTGATGGAAGCAGACATTCAGGGTATATACAGAAAGCATGATTCCTGTGCTTATAGTTGTGCTGGCGTATTGGGCACTGCAGTAAACAGCTGGCCTGTTATTAAGACACATGCTTTTATCAGAGCTTGGCATGGTTAGATAAAACGTATTTACGTAACTGCTAGTCTGGGTATCTGATGCATCTGAGTGATCTGCTAGGCAAAGTAGAAAGAGGAAAAGCAACGTGCCAACTGATAAGTAATAGAAATGTGTCATGAATCTGGTGTGTCGTGGAGTGGTGACAGACAAGTCAGCTTTTGATAACAGAATAAATGAAGCATGCTCCTTTCTCTGCTAGCTTGCTGTAGCACTGGTTGCAGAACTGGTGGGCTATCATCAATATGCATCACAAGACCGTCTACTGGTGGCACATTGGTTTTCACAGGAGGCTGGTCAGCCATGTACTGCGGCGCCTGTGCTGTGCTTCACTCTGAGGCAGTAAACAATATTCAGTAGGGAATCAGAAGGTTGTCCTCTTGAATAAATACAATATATACTTATTTTTTGTACTGCTGTTTTAGGAGGCTGGTATTTTTATTAAAATGTAAAATAGTTTTTTAATACTTCTGTGCAGAGATATAGTCACTCGAAGACACAAGGCTAAGGCTTGAGGCTGCAGCACTGAGAGACTGTGATAATGCAGCTCTTGTGATTTCTGGGAGGTGGGGCTGGGTGATTAATAATCTCCATTAATTGAAGATTTTATTGCCACTTATGGGAACCTGTCAGGTCATTTTTGGACCTCCAACCAGCACCAACAGATACTACATCCAGTGTTGCACTTTTAAATCATGTCCCAGATTCAGGTAAAAAGTCATCTATGCAAATATTACCTAGTCGCAGTGAGTTACGGTCCCCGGCGGTTATTTCTGTGCTATATCCTGTGTGATAGGCAAGTTTTCTGCATCAGCTTTGTCCCCTACTCTCTCCAAAAGTGTGTCTGAAATCCAGCACACTTCAGGCCATCCCTGCCCAGCTTCATCCTTTCTATTGTATGTGCAACACCTCCTGCACTGGCAATTGGGAGGACTGGTCCTACACTGCACTGAGCACTGGAGCACTGAGCACTGGATATACAAATACACAGCTCATTCCCGGGCTTATGCTATGACTATAACCAATCAATCACCTGTGTGTTCATCACATGACCATGAACTCTATATCCCCTCACATATGGACTCACATGACCATGGATTGAATTATATTCACTGGAAATAATCAGAATGAATGACAGCAGAGATCTAGAAAACCAGGACGAATTGATACGGAAAGCATATTGGAAATTGTCCAACTTTTAATGATATAAACAATAAAATGTGTCTCTGTTTGTCTGAAACTAGATAACCCTGTTAACCACTGTTTTGGAACCCACTTCACAACTCAACCGTTGCTGATCACATGCCTAGGTTGCTGTATCTGAATTTTGCCCTCTGCCGCCAATGCAAGTCTGCACTTGTCACTGGTCTTCAATAACAGATTGGTAGGTGTCTGACACACAGCAATCCCACCGACCAGCGGTTGTCAGGAGCTGATATATAGAGAATGGAGCAAAGCCTCAGACCATAGAAGGTTCCTGCTTTTGTGGACTTATCCATTGGCAAGACGATTAAGACAATTAATTGATTAAGACAGTCAGCACTAAGATGATTGGAAAAAATCTTTAAAACTCTGTAAAATTGTTAATTATTTATAGTTACAAAAAATGTTTAACTATTAATTGCCTACAAATATAAATATGTCCATTGGAAAAGCCCTTTAAGCTAAATGATTCTGTAATTGATATGAAGCATGGCCAGCTTGAGCCTCATCTGAACCTTTTATACCCGGCCCATGACAACCGACCAGATTATGTCTCACATCACGCACCCCCCATGCCTAATGCATTGGTGGCCCTAAAAGACTGAGGGTTCATGGTGGGGATTATGAGAATCATATTTTACTGTTGAGATCCCAGTTTATGTTCTCTGCATATTTTGTTCTACAATGGTCTTTTACTGTTATCTGTCCATTGCGTATTAAGCTACTGCTGCAGATCATGACGTGACAGCAGACAATAATAATAAAGCATTCACTTGTGATGCTGCCATTATGCATAAATGGGTTACCTGTTTGTCACTGAAGCC
Source organism: Leptodactylus fuscus (assembly GCF_031893055.1). Taxonomy (NCBI): domain Eukaryota; kingdom Metazoa; phylum Chordata; class Amphibia; order Anura; family Leptodactylidae; genus Leptodactylus; species Leptodactylus fuscus. The sequence goes on along the minus strand of NC_134265.1, from coordinate 277,427,834 downwards.
ATAGTTAAATATAATGCACTATAAACCTGGGAAAGGTTACTGAATGAAAGCGGTGAGTTGGTGGGCAGGGTGGGTAGCGCTGGAGGGCAGAGCTTTTATCTCGAGTCATGGTGACTAAGTGCTTGTGATGTGCTCAGGCAGACAGCTTGCCTACAGCACAACTCATCACCCATGTGTGAGGCCCGGGACTGACATGTCCTACTTATCACGCTGCGAGACAGCCATTGTAAGATAAATATTAGAACTATGCCACGAGACAGGATTGTGATTTCCAATATTGCATGCTTCTCAGCATTTCTGATGTGCAGGTCTGCCTAGAGCATGACATGGCGACTTGTAGATCAGCAGCTGTTGCCGATCTTCGGCTGTTTACTGGATGTGGCTACAGTTGGTTGTAATGTGTAACAGGCAGAAACTACCTGGGGGCTAGTGGAGATGAGGAAAGAGGCTAATATGCAATGCAGTATATATTAGCCGCTGAGATGGATGCTTCTATCCTGACATGGCCCTCAAATCCTGAGTTATTACATAGTATTCTCATATCATTCAGTGGGAATGGGACTGAGCTTTCAGTACCCTTCATGACCACTACAATGTAAAGAGCTGAATAGTGGGGGACTTGGGAATCTGACCTCCATTGATATATGCTGATGTAAGGATTATGCTATATAAAGCATACTTACCTGCCCTACAGTCTGTTGTGTCAGCCGCAGCTTCTCGCTCCTCTGCACTATTCTTTTGCTCAGGCACTCCATCAGTCACAAGTTTCTTGCCCCCTAGGTGGCTGTTGTAACCAGTTAATGGCTCGTTCACATGGGGACAGAGGGGGCGGATTTTGGTACGGAATCCATGTCATAATCCGCCCCCTCACAATGGTGGTCTATGGAGACCGCTAGCAATCTTTTTTCCGTGAGCGGCATGTTGCCGCTCACGGAAAAAAGAAGCAAGCTGCCTTTTCTTCAGCCAGATTCCGTGGATCATTGAGCCGCGGCGTCCACCTTGCAGCAGCACCCTCTGGACTAGGCCCATTCATTTTTGGCCTACTCCAGATCGGGAAGCCTATTTTGACGCAGCTTCCCGCGTTAAAATCAGGACCAAAATATGCTATTTCGTGCCCGTGTGAACTAGGCCTTACTGATGTCAGCTGTCATGTGCTCAGTTCTGTTATTCCCTTCTTCTGATTCAGTGACATCTCCGGCCACCTACATATGATGGTGATGGTCAGTGACTGGCTGCAGCGGCCACATGGAGGGCAGGACATCTCATCCATAGAGCACCAAGGAGTTAATGGTGCTGAACCTGACAATTTCAGAGAGAGCAGCTGACCATCTAAAATCTATGGGGGTATTCCAACTTTTCTCTGATGGAGATGTTGAGGAAAAGAAAGATTGGCTGCTGGATGCCAAGATGCCATATCCTCTTGTTGTTGGGGGAAGATAGGCTGCCACTAGATGTTTGTGGCACAGCTTACTCCTGGTTGCCCATTCAGTACATGCTCAGCATGCGTGTGTGTGGGAAATAGTGATAACTGTGGGCCAAATTTGTCTTTGGGCAACTAAAAGCCATATGTGACACTTTGTCTCCCAAGTGGAGCCTGACATACTACCCCATACCTGACAGAAAAGAAGTCTATTACAGGTAAGTATATGAAGTCAGAGGACATGCTGTGAATTAGGCTTAGACATCATATTGCTTTGTGTAGAGCAGTCTTTCTCAAAGTGGGCGATAACGCCCCCTTGTGGGCGCTGGAGGCCTATAGGGGGGCAGTAAAGGGCACAGAGAAGATTGGGGGGCGTTGAAGCGGTTTAGGGGGGCGATGGCTAATTTAAAGGGGTGGTATCATAACAATGATTCTATCTATACTGCTTGTTAATGTGGATTTAAGACTTTTCCTAAATACACTGCTTCAGCAAAACTGCTTTATTTGTCCACTATCTTACTTTATTCACTTCATTATGGACACTAGCACCTGGCCCCCTGCTCATTGCTGAGGGAGCCACATGACGTATCTCCCTGCTGTGTGGGGGGAGAGAGGGGGGGCTGAGTGTACGGAGCCAGCCTGTGTCTGCACCACACATACACATCACATACACATCACCTAGCTCTCTGCTGTGAGATAGAGGGGGGTGTGTGGAATAAGTGCTGCTTTCTTATATAAAGCAGTCTAAATCCTACTGGGCTAAAGGACCTGGTCTCTCTGTTCACTAGGATAAAGCTTTATTATATAGAGCAGGCTGCTAGTGGGCAGAGGAGCCAGGTCCTTTAGGAAACTCCGTACAAGGTAAATCCAAGTCTACAGCACCTTTTGATGACATCACAGGCCCTTCAGTCATCCCATAGGATCACGCTATGTGGTGGGCGGAGCTACACGCTAAATTGGGGGCAGGGCTAATTGACGCGAGCAAACAGGAAGAAAGAAGATTTTTAGGCAGCTTAGAAGGCAGATCAAGCTTCATGAGGCTACCCCTTTAAAATTGTTTATTTGCTTTTAACACAAACTTTACCACTCCTTTACGCTTAACGCGCGTTTCCTCGTGTAACGCCATCTAGGGGACTAGACAGTAACTATTTCCTGTCCAAAAGTTGTCAAACTGTACCATAGATGGCGGTAAGCTCCAATGCGAAGCGAGAAGTTTCTAGTCCATTCTCGAAAGTACTAGGCCCGCCCGCTGCCTCATATAAAAGCGCACGCGCCATCATGTCACAGCCAGTCATGTCATTCGACGATATTACGAAAACAAGTGAATTTAGCCGCTAAAAAAATTGGGGGGGCGCTAGAAAATAATTAATTCTCGAAGTGGGCGGTAGACAAAATAAGTTTGAGAACCTCTGGTGTAGAGAATTGCACGTAGTGACAATCTTGCCTGCTGTTCTTCTAGTCTGTCCTGCACACAATAATTGTGGGTATTATGTGGCCATTGCTTTATTATGGCTTCAAAGCAGGAATCAGCGTGTACACTGAATGCAAATATGGACCAGACACATTTCTGACATGTCTCTCTGCTTAGAAAAGCAATGGCATAGCCCTCCCAAGGGTTGACATTTGGGTTCAGGCTTTAAAAGAGCTCAATCATTGCACATGGCAGGCACATAATAATTTATTACAGTACTTAAGAGCCGCTTTCACCATGTTGTTTCCTGAGAAATAAGAGTGTACAGGTCCTCTAGACAATGCCTAGTTGTTGTTGTTTTTTATTCTATAAATAGCTATATAAGAGAATACTGTGCCCCAAAATCTGCCCAGTCATTCATCGTAGGCATGTTGGCCTTAAGATGTTCACTATTTCTTAAGGTGGCTAGGTCAACCATTTCTGGTTAGCAGGACTGGATGATCTTCTAATGTGTATAAGATTTTGTTGCTGATGCAGAAACAGAGGCGTTTTTACAATACCAGAGTTGTGTTAGTTTTATCTGTGTTTTTATAAGCTGTGCGCCCCACATAGATCTTCGCAACAGATTCTGTGCATGTTTCAGATTTATAAAACTGTCTGTTGTGGTTTGAGGATTTTCATCCAGATTTTATTTTAATTCTGTCACTTAATTCATATATGAAAACAGCCTACAAACTATTTTATTGCTAAATATGCACCTTTGAGAAATGTCAGAATTGAATGACAATATTCCATTAGTTGTGACCTTGACTAATGGCTCGGGCTAATATGCCGTAACTCTCTGGCGAGTCGACAGCTATTGTTGGCTTTATTAGGTTATTTTTGTGAGTGAAGCTGATTGGATATTACAGGGACAATCAAACTACGGTAAATGGGCATGCTGAGGCTGGCATGTCATAGCCATTGGAGATGGGCTCAAGTCACAGGCTGCACCGATAACTAACCTGTTGTAGGATTTTATTTTATGATGGATGGAAAAAGTCAATAGGTAATACAGTGTAATACAGTGATTTGTCCTAAGGCTATGTTCACACATTTCTGATCTGCTTCAAGCAAATCTGATGCTGAATTTTCAAAGAATCTGTAGAAGAAATCTGAGGCTACAATTTTGTCACTGATGTGTCAGTGGATAGATTAACCCAATTCTCAATCAGTTCAACCCACATAATGAATATCCTATAAGGCCGTGATGGCAAACCTATGGCAGGCAGAGCCCTCTCTTTTGGCATACGCGCCGTCATCCTGATCGCTCACTAACAGGGAATCGAGTACTGGATTCCCCGTTAGTGAGCGATAGCTGCTATCAGCTGTATGTGCAAATGCACACACATCTGAAAGCTGTCAGTGTAGGCGCGGTCCGTGGGACCACGGCTTACACTGACTGCAGAGTTTAACCTCTGCCCTGACGCACGCAAAATAACATAAGTCATCAGCGCCTGCAGGAAGAAGAAGGAGGACGCTTTTTGTGGACTACAGCCATATTGGGTAAGTAGCTTATACTACTGTGTGGGGAGCCAACTGTGGAGTATATAAGACTGTGTGTGGGCGGAGGCCTATTGTGGAGCATATAAGACTTTGTGGGGGCCTACTGTGGCGTATATAATACTGTGTGTGGGGGGAAGCTATTGTGGAGCATGTAAGACTGTGTGTGGGGGGCTACTGAGGAGCATATACTACTGTGTGGGGAGCCAACTGTGGAGTATATAAGACTGTGTGTGGGTGGAGGCCTTTTGTGGAGCGTATATGAATTTGTGGGGGCCTACTGTGGTATATATAATACTGTGTGGATGCAGAATACACTCCTAAATCTTGGCAAAATCCTGACTGTGTGAACATGTTCTTACATACGTTAGATGGATATGTTCTGTATGAAAAGTTATTGACTGTTGTTTTACTGCTTCTGTAGTGGACAGTGATCCTGCCATTTAGGTACATAAGTGTTATAGCCTCTTTGCTCGGGTTTTCTGGCTGAGCATTAAAATCCTTTGTGCAGTGACGTATATAGAGATCCTAGAAGGAGAACAGCAGATGCTACTACATGAACTCTACATGCTGTACTGCACACGGCCATTTTGACATTATATATAGCTCATATTTCATTAGTACATACATTATTCATTCACCAATTGACAATTCTATTGTAACACAGAATTGGCCCTGCAATTCATGATCCCTGAACCATAAAAGATGTAGTGTAGTAGCAATAGCAAAAGGTGTACGAAGGGGAGACTATTTAGGTGGTGGTCACAGTATGGCAGTATGGTGTCAGCACACATCCATTTTGGGAAAGATTTGATAAAAAGTTTCACTGCAAGAAATCATTAGATCCTTTGTAATGTACAATTATGTCCAGCGGGTGAAAACACAGAAAAGTGTCAAATTAAAGGATAACGCAGAATACATAAGAAAATCAACTGACGTTTCCACATACAGTATAATCAAAGAAACTCAAATTATTATTTTTTTTTTATACTTTGGAAGCTAAAAATGGATGTGAACTGGTACATTACACAAGGACATTTTACATAATGATTGCTTCCATTTGTACATCCTTTAAGCTCATCTTTTATACTAAAAAAGGAAAATGTTATATGTGATGCCAGGCTAATAAATATTTAGGGATCTCATGAGTTGAAGCTCCCAGCTTGAAGTTATACGTAAATACTATGTAAATGCTGGGGTGCAGAAAACAAGCAAACATATACTTTGTTGTAAAATATACTGTCCCCGCCGTGTCATTTTTAATCCTTTTGTCTGTGCACTGAAATCATAGTAATCTGCAGCAGATTTCATCCCTCTGACATCTTACCCCCTGTAGTTGTATTGTAAGATAATGGGCCCACTGTGAGCTCTTCGATTGAACTGGAAGAAGCTGTTTACGTCTTTACTAAAATCTTCTGCGGTTAACGTTTTAGTCTGTATTTAAGGAGGTTTTGTAATCCTGCTTAACACTCTGTGCTATATAAACATAAAGGGGATGTTATAGTAACCTGTGGTTAATGGATGTGGCCTCAGTGCTGGACATATCTATAGTGTCCATTTAGTCCTGATGCATTCTGCAGCACTGTATATAGTACTTGCATGTACTCTCATCTCTCCTTGTCCGTGTGTGTACAGTGAAATGTTGTGGGATTATATATGATAGTCTTAAAGAGGTTATCCAAGATTAAAAATGAATGACCTCTCCTTTATCTCCGATCAGTTGTTCTCTGCACAGTGTATTATTGTGCCTATAAAAAGGCTGGTATCCCAAGGAATATCTAGAGCCGTGATGACAAAACTTTGGCACATGTGCCAGAGAGGGCATGCAGAGCCCTCTATGCTGGCACTTGTGCGGTCCCCCGGATCGCTTGCTGCTTTCAGCTGGATGTGCAATGCACATCCAGCTGAAAGATGTGACCGCGGCCTACACTGACTGCAGAGTGTGACCTCTGCTCAGACGCAGGCACGTAAGTCGTAAGTCATCAGTGCCTGCAGTTAACAGGAGAAGGACACCCGGCGGCTCTTCAGGTAAGTATATTTGTGTGTGTACTGTTTGGGGAGGGGGGCTACTGTGGAACATTTACTACTGTGTGGGGAGGGGGGCTACTATGGAACATTTACTACTGTGTGGAGAGGGGACTACTGTGGAACATTTACTACTGTGTGGAGAGAGGACTACTGTGAAACATTTACTACTGTGTGGAGAGGGGACTACTGTGGAACATTTACTACTATATGGGGAGGGGGGCTACTGTGTAACATTTACTACTGTGTGGGGAGAGGACTACTGTGTAACATTTACTACTGTGTGGGGAGGGGGACTACTGTGGAACATTTACTACTGTGTGGAGAAGGGGACTACTGTGGAACATGTACTACTGTGTGGAGAGAGGACTACTGTGGAACATGTACTACTGTGTGGGGAGAGGACTACTGTGTAACATTTACTACTGTGTGGGGAGGGGGGCTACTGTGGAGCATTTACTACTATGTGGATAGAGGACTACTGTGGAACATTTACTACTGTGTGGAGAGGGGACTACTGTGGAACATTTACTACTGTGTGGAGAGAGGACTACTGTGAAACATTTACTACTGTGTGGAGAGGGGACTACTGTGGAACATTTACTACTATATGGGGAGGGGGGCTACTGTGTAACATTTACTACTGTGTGGGGAGAGGACTACTGTGTAACATTTACTACTGTGTGGGGAGGGGGACTACTGTGGAACATTTACTACTGTGTGGAGAAGGGGACTACTGTGGAACATGTACTACTGTGTGGAGAGAGGACTACTGTGGAACATGTACTACTGTGTGGGGAGAGGACTACTGTGTAACATTTACTACTGTGTGGGGAGGGGGGCTACTGTGGAGCATTTACTACTATGTGGATAGAGGACTACTGTGGAACATTTACTACTGTGTGGAGAGAGGACTACTGTGTAACATTTACTACTGTGTGGAGAGAGGACTACTGTGTAACATTTACTACTATGTGGAGAGAGGACTACTGTGTAACATTTACTACTGTGTGAGGAGGGGGGCTACTGTGGAGCATTTACTACTATGTGGGGAGGGGGGCTACTGTGGAGCATTTACTACTATTTGGGGAGGGGGGCTACTGTGGAGCATTAAATACTGTGCGGGGAGGGGGGCTACTGTGGAATATATAATCCTTTGTGGGGGCCACTGCACGGCAGATTGTACTGTGTGGGGTCCCTTCACTATTTATATCACACAGTATCAGACATGATAAGATAAGATAATCCTTTAATAGTCCCACAGTGGGGAAATTTCAGCATGTTACAGCAGCATAGTAATACAGATACTGAATAATACACAGCAATATATTACAGCCGTAGGCACACATATGCTGAGAAGAGAAGATATACTAGGAGTCCATAGCAGCTAAGGAAGAGAAGAAGGAAGACTTCATAATCATAATCATTAGTTTTCTGTGTGGGGTGATCTTTGCTTGATCTGATGTAGATTATACAGCCTGGTTGCGGTTGGAAGCAAGGACCTGCGATAACGTTCCTTCTCACACTTGGGGTGGAGCAGACGGTCACTTACAGTGCTGCTAAGTCCCATCAAGGTCCCATACATGGGGTGGGATTTGTTCTCCAGCATAGAGCTCACCACGGACAGTATCCTTCTGTCACCCACCACCTGTACTGGGTCCAGGGGGCTCCCCAGGACAGAGCTGGCCCTTCTGATCAGCCTGTCAAGTCTATTTCTGATATTAGTACAGACTGTAATAACATTGCACGGTCAACTATAAAACAGATCCTGTGCGATGTAAATAGTGAACATTAATTGTTCAGAAGTACCAAATGCAGAGACCTATACCTTTCAGTACAAGCTCTGTAAAGCCCCATTCACACAACTGTAATTTGTGGGTCCAAAGAGTTTTAAGGTTATATTGCCGTGTTGGCACTCTGCGTTAATTTATTGGATTTTGGGTTGCAGTTTGGGCACTCGGTCTCAAAAAGGTTCGCCATCACTGATCTAGAGCAAAGTGTAAAGACCTTGTCAAACTGTAGCAGAGATCTCAGCCATATATAAGAGAGGTATGATTTGGAGTACATGTGAAAGCACCCAAAGATTGTTGTCCAGGTACATATGTAACAAAAATGAGTGTGATCACAAATGAAAATTCTCAAAGGTTAACATTAACTTGTAAGACCTAGTTCTACCAGAACTTTAGAAGAAGATTATTCACAGTCCTATTTACTAGTCATATGATCCAACCAACCATAGGAACAAGTCTGTGATTAGTCAGAGTCATTTTGCGTCAGAAAATCTTCTGACACCTTATTAATGGAAAAAGCAAGTGTAAGACCTGGAGAGCGGTGTATGTGATAAAACTTTCTTATATCTTCACACATACCAGCTTAGAAACGGAAGGTGTAAATGAAAGTTTAATTGAATTTGTAGTTTTAGACTAAACTGATTCATCAGAGTTCTCAAGAATTGCAGTGTAAACAGTATAATTCTTCTCTTTCTACATGTGGTATATAGTCATTGTGGTGTATTGCGTCTAGACACATTTGTATACATCTGCCATTGACTGCACCTAAATGGTGGTCTTATGGGTTATTACTCTGGCTTCCTAGACACAGGTAGAACTTTTTATAATCTTGATAAAGGTATGTACAGTAGCTCAGGCATAAGTGATATTTAGAGAAATTCTCTATATGGTGCCTGTAAAAAATGTTCACATCTCCCCCCAACCTCCTTATCAGAAATGTAATGTTGTGTTGTCTAACAACATTAAGTCACAGCTGATTTAGTAAGGTTTTATCTTACATTGTGATGTATATGATGGGAAAAGTTACCAACATTATACCTCCCACAGGAAGCTAGGACATAATACACGCAATAGGCATACAATGTGTATAGGCTTCCTTTGTAAACTGCACTGTTTGTTTATAAGAAAAAAGGATGGTACATTGACTTTTACCGGCCGGACAGAGGTCAAAAGATAAATTATCGGAATTCATCAAATAAATTCAGCCCTGTGGAGACACTAGCTTTATACACCTGGGGGTTTTCACAGCACGTAACCAAGCATGGATCCAAAACATGATTTGACCTGGCCCGATCACTGAAATTGGGTTTGGCTGTAATTCCAGGCTATGCACAAGTCTCTTCATGGTGAACTATGCTCTAATTATTACACTTACCATTATCCGATGCATAAGTATTAATTTCCTTCTAGTTAGTTTTTCCATGAGGTTTTTTCAACAGTACTTACAACACCAAGACTCTGTGGTTGGTTCTCTACCAGCTTTGCACACATGGACACTTCAGCTTTCCTCCATTATAACTGGTAAAGCTGGTAAATATGAGATAGGAGTTGATCAGCCAGTAGTTATAGTGTTCAGCTCTTACACGGGGCATACATGTGTCATTAATTTAGGAGAGAGAGGGGAAAACCCTTATAGCAGCCTGTTCATCTTTCCCTGAAATCGAGCATGCTCAATCGATCTCTCTCTCCTTAAAGTCAAGAAGAGATGCAAGACCCTCATACACCTTAGATAGTCATCTGATCCGATAAAATAAGCAAGTTTGACCAACTTTTATCCAGTGTGTATGGTGAAACTAAACAGTAGCATACAGCATGGAAATTGTGAAGCTTCATGCACAAGTTATGCTCTGTTCTGATATTTATAGAGCAGGTACTATAAAAAATTGGAATGGAAGGGAGCGTCAGAAGAGCCTTGAGCTGTACACTTGGTTGCTTGCATGAAGCTTAAGATGTTACTGTTATTAAAGTATTTTATTTTTCAGTGTAAGGCTCTTCATTTGTTTTGTGAACAACACGAGAAATTAGACGGCTCAGTACTTTCTATCTGTTTATCTGACGTTGCAAATAATTGCCTTTTGTTTGTTTTTCTAACACTCTCTTTTTTCTCTGCCAGGCATAGAAGATATTGTTGCAATAATGATCCCGGAGCCTAAAGGGAAGGAGATAGCAAGTTTAATAGAAAAGAACCTCAATGTGACTATTTACATTACAATTGGAACACGGAACTTACAAAAATTTGTCAGCCGTACATCAGTGGTGTTTGTTTCCATATCCTTCATAGTCCTGATGATCATCTCTCTTGCCTGGCTAGTATTCTACTACATCCAAAGGTTTAGATACGCAAATGCCAGAGACAGAAATCAGGTGAGTGATATTTTCTTAGGATTTCATACTCATGGTGACATGTACAGGTATTTCAGGTGAAACACTCTGTGTAGTAGCTCCAGGATTTAAAGAAAAGTCATTTTATTTATCAATGGCATACTTAGAGTAAGTTCACACATAGGAATTTGGTGAGGAGATTCAGGAAGTCTTACTCCTTAAATTCCTCTAGGCTAAGGCCCCACATTGTGGAAACGTAGCTTTTTTTGTTGCAGATTTTGTTGCAGTTTTTTGAGCCAAAGCCAGGAGTGGATTGAGCAGAAGGTAGAAGTATAAGGACTCATTCCTTTTGTAGCCATTCTTGGTTTTAGCTAAAAAAAACTCAACAAAATTAGCAACAAAAAAAGCCGTGTTTATGCAATGTGGGGCCTTAGCCTAAGGCCCCATGGTGCAGAAATGCAGCCTTTTTTGTTGCAGATTTAGTTGCGTTTTTTTGAGCCAAAGCCAAAAATGGCTACAAAAGGAATGAGTCCTTATACTTCTACCTTCTGCTCAATCCACTCCTGGCTTTGGCTCAAAAAATTGCAACAAAATCTGCAACAAAAAAAGTTGCGTTTCCTCACCATGGGGCCTCAGCCTTAAACTGGCTCTGTTGAACCCAGGGCGGAAAGCTGAATTGACTAGTTTGCTAGTCAATAACAGAGCAGAAACCATGGCAAGATCCAGCAGGATGCTTCTTTCATTGGGGCGCTGAAAAAAAATGTGTTTGTCATTGCTTCTCATTAAAAATAATGGAAAGCAGAATTTAGGTGGAATTTAGAGTTGATTTTGAGGTGGAATCTGCAGCAAAATGAACTTCAAATTCCTGAGTGTGAATGTACCCTTCTACTGTGGTACTTGCCCTGTGTGCTAACAACCCACTTTCCTTTGGCCAGGTAGTTAAATACAGGGGTCGGATGAGAAACTGAGCATTTCCCCAAGTGAAGGAAAGCCTAACTACATCTCTTGTAGCTAGACAGTCCCTGTCTATTACATGACTCTGTTTGGGGATTGGCTATCATTGATGGCTAAGTACTCATTTAGTCACTGGCATCTTTGCAATGTGTTTTCTCAATCTAACTCTAGGTCAAAAGCAGCTGCTTTATAGATGATTGTATCATTGGTACTATATATCATCAATATATGTCCCAGCCTGGGTACCACCCTATTACCCCAATATGCCCTTATAAGACATATATATCTTGAACAGGGATTTCCAGCACTACATCATATTTAACTTCCTTAAGTGTAAACTTATACTTCCCCTAACATCTTAAGATCTCTCGAGTTTTGAGGTGATCTTCAGAAGCAAGTGTGTGCTCTAGTCAGAATCCCCTCTCAGCTGATCAGGGCTTGGGAAGTCACCGGGCAGACTCCATAAAGGTAACAACAGGTTCTGCCGAGGTTAAAGGCTACATGATTTTATTGTGGAAGACATGAACTTGGAGACTTGTCTCCAAATCTGCCTCCTCGGTGGACATACGGTGTTGCAAATGTATGCAGCCTAAAGGTGTCATGGAGGGTGTTAGGGTGCTCCTTTGTATGCAGGACACACTATCTATCAGAAGTTGACTATTATACCATAGATTGTCAGAGTCTCTGTAACGAGGTTAAAGCTGTTTCTCTAAATCTGAAGGTAACATTCACCCGGCTACTTGAGAAGAAGCATTCATTATACAGTACATTCTTATGTAACACGCTTTACTCCACTCATTTGCTTTGCTTCTCCTTCTCCATAAACTTGTAATGAGCAGAAATCTTAAGTTGAAATTTCAAGCAGATGTGGATTCTGCAGTAAAGTCTCTTTCCCACCAAGGTATCACGCTGAAAGCATTGCAGCCAGCAGTGAGAAAGCACTTTGGCCCTTACCTTTAACATGGAGAGAGTTGTAGTAAATATGTATGAGAGTTTAGACACAAGGACTCTGTTCATGTGGAGACACAAGGTCGGGTCTATGAGGGGCTGTCTTTAATTGCACACAGCTTTATGGCTTAGTAAATTTAGCAAAGTATGTCCGGGGAAGAAACCTCAATCTTAACACATTGACTCTTTCACTGAGCAAGAAAATATTTATACTGGTTGGGGAGGGGATGTTTATTGAATACCTACATGAACGATTATGGGTACACCAGAAAAAAGTATCATGCATATTTCTGAAGGTATTTCCTTTAAAAAGGGGGAGTGGCCAAGAAAATGGCAATGCTGGGATGTATTTAACGTCCTCTTTACCCATGTCCAAACCAACCTGTCATGCACTTTTTTTCTTTAGTTTACTTGCAAAAAATGTATTGGGAGATTTAATATAGTTGTGATAAATATTGCCGCAAAAATAGAAGTCTTTTGCAAATAGCTTCTGTAATGATACATGGCATCTATAGAAATTTGTTTCCAAAATTGTGGCTGAACTTCCAGTGCAAAATGTGCTATTTAAAATTGGGGAAACTATGGGTGGCCTATTAATGCTTTGCGCAAAATGGCGGCATAATAGGACTGTGTACGTGGAGCCTATTGTTGTTTATTTATATAGCACCATTAATTCCCTGGTGCTTTACATTTGAGGGTTTACATCCGGTACACAAATTATTCAAACAAATATAATACTAACAATGACCGACTGGCACAGTGGGGTAGGGGGCCCTGACCGCAAGGGCTTACAATCTATGAGGGAAGAGGGATAGAGACAGAAGGTGATGGGGAGACTGTACAGATGGTGATGTGGTGATAGTGTTATTGGAGGTTGTAGGCCTTCCTGAATAGGTGAGTCTTCAGGGCCTTCTTGAAGCCTGTGATTTTGGGGGTCAGTCTTATGTGTCTCAGTAATGAGTTCCAGAGTATGCAGGATGCACGGAAGAAATCTTGGAGATGGTTGTGTGAAGAGCGGATAAGAGCAGAGCGGAGTAGGAGGTCATTGGAGGATCAGAGGTTACGCGTGGGCAGGTAGCGGCAGATTAGGTCAGAGATATATGGAGGGGACAGGCTGTGGATGGCTTTGTATGTCAGCATTAGTAACTTGAACTCCATTCACTGGGCAACGGGTAACCATTGGCAGAGGGGAGCAGCTGATGAAGAACGGAGGAGGGGGGAAGAAGAGGTGTATTAAGAGAGCAGCACAGTTTAAGGTGGACTGGAGAGGGCGGGAGTATTCGCTGGGAGGCCATGGAGAAGAGTGTTACAGTAGCCTAAGCAGGAGATTATGAGGGCATGGACTAGCATCTTTGTAGTTTCAGGAGTGAAGAAGGAGCAGATGTAATGGATGTTATGCCTTATGGTTATTGGGCAGTCCTGCACCAAATCAGTTTGTCTTGTAAGCCCAGAAATCGCACTTCTCTGTGATTGGTCACACTACAACCTGATACCAGTCCTACAACTGTAGGTCTTCTTAGTAGCAGTTTTTTGGGCATGGGAACCAGAAACATGGGTGAACATCATTTGGGTGGCTCTAGTGGTGGAAATTATATAGTCAGCTCAAAGTAATGGAAAATGAGAAAAGTAAAGGTGTTGTCCAATTAACATAACCGCTTTTCATATACCCTGTTAGGGAATTCTAACCTGAACACGTATTCTGCTGTACTCTGGTCCATATCTCATTGAAATGAATAAATTGACGACTAGCATTTGCGATCTACTCCATCCTATAAATTGTGGTGCAAAACAGCCCTGTTTTCATGATTGGTGGGGGTCCAATTGGCTAGAACCAACCGATTAGTAAGTTACCCCTTTTCTGTGGAATAAGGGTAACTTGCTGTGGCCAGAATACCCCAATATTAGAGGGGAGCCTTCAGCAGTGAGCACTTTATGATCAGGTTATTGTTAAAGAACCTTTCTAACGGGGAAATGTCTGAAGTGGAAACTCCTTTGAAGATTATTTTCACATTAAACAAGTTGTCTGGTAAGAGAAACACATTTTCAGACTGAAGGTGGGTTAGTAACCAATAAGGCATACTCGCCTCATTGATCCTACACAACAGCTGTTCAGCTCCCCGCCTAGGAATGCTTCCATCGTGGCCCACAGGAACTGCACACAGCAGTAAACCAACTGAGCAGGCATTCTCTGTATGTCCCACCAGACAACCCTAGCAAAGAAAAGGAGTTGAGCTTCCTAGTCCCCTGGATAACAGCAGTTTTGGGTTTGGCATCTAGGTTTTTATTATTTTTTTTAGTCTCTAGGACAGCTGTTAATAGGAAGTACTTTAGTTGTCACTCAGCTTTCCTAATGCTAAAGTTAATTTAAAGAGCTATATCCATCTCATAAAGTGATGTCGTAGCTATGAATTTATGATCTTTGGGGCTTCAGCTTGTAGGCCTGAATACGATTGAGTGCTTTGGACACATTACTGTTTTTCCCTGCACAGAATACAACGGTGACTAAGTGTCAGGACCTGAGTTGTTTTATCAAATAGTTGTGTGTTCTCTGGTGGTGTTTTTCTGGGGATTTGAGCCGGTGTCCTGTGGCTCTCTGGTTATTCTCTTTGCCACTGAGCTGTATAGGTAGTGGTTGAGTATCTGCCTCAGTGTACACTTGAGCTGGCTTGGTGTCTCAGTGGCTGTGAGCTTCAGGTGTTTGACATTGTCATCAACCTATCAAGTCCTGTAAAACGCTCTCTGTGGCTGCAGTCCTCACCAGTTTTTGTTGTTACCAGCTAGGATCTTGGCCCAGTTTAGGAGGAGTGATTAGTGAGCGTTGCATGGTCTCAGGAGCTGAAGCGGAAGTGGTGTGAGTTTTGTCCTGCGTGAGAGTCTGTTTTACCCTCAACATTACTACTCAACCCCTGTCCTGCATTTCTGGCTGGCTGTCACTGTTTTGGTATTAGCGAGTTTTTGTTTAGGGCTTCAGGTTTATTTTGCCCCTGTCCTGTGATACCCTTTCCTCACTACTCCACTTTTCCTCTCCTCAAATTCCTGTAGTGTGTTTATGGTTGTGCTGTACCTGTTAGTTCTCCAACATGTCCCATCCTAGTTGTTACTGTTTGCAGCTGCACCTATTCTTTCGTTAGGAGTGACCACCTTTAGAATCCCAGTCCCTAGCCTCTTTCAGCTCTCACCCCACCTATCTGTTTAGGTCTTCGCGTTTAGAGAGCTAGTAGTTGTCGGGGCCAAGCTTAGCTTAGGTACAGCTGACCAACACCCTCAGGCGGGACCTAGTCAGTCATCGTAGCGCCAGGGACAGCTTACCTACCCTGTTTTCATAGAGGTGCTAGCAGCATTTGGTATCACGATTGCTTGGGCATTGACACAACCGTGACACTAAGCCACCTGTAGAGAATCTGCAGCAGGGCTCCACCTAAGTGAAGGTACCTTCGTTCTCAGTATCAGTGGGGGTCTCTGAGTTTAGACCTAACGCATCATAAAATAATACTATATTCTAGATATATGTCATGCTTTTAAGGATGTTTTGGATGATTTTGCTGGGACATGAATGTTAATGTTTAGTGCTAAGTAATAAGTTCAGGGGCCTTGATATTATTTATACATGTTTCATCTTTGCTGATGTCACACATCAGTTTTATTACTCTAGCACATCATGGTAGCAGTGCTAGTCTATAATAATCGCACTGTTACCATATGGCAGTCTTCTTTTACGCGGCAGCCTCTAGCTGCTGGGCCTGTTCAGCACACAGGCGATTACTACATCTGTGCCTCTGTCTGCCCGCGGCCCCTTGTGGCTCCATTATTTGATTAAGTCTGTTTTCTCACACTGGCCTTTGACCCATATGACAGGAATCCAGACACTTGCAGGCTACCCAGTAATTCTGAGATCTCAAGAGAAGCCTGTCAGTGCAAACAGCTTTTTTGTCTAACTGCTTATTTGTAGTTTCAAGCACAAGTGCTAGAATTTTATATTTTACAGGGATCAGTTTCTAGCAGAGCCACCCAAGAAGGCAAACTATATGTGACTGTGATGGTTTAACACATTTTATGCAGTTTGCCAGTCCCGTTTAGGCTAAGTTCACTACATTCTGTTACAAAATTGGAGATGGAAAAGTGCATGCAGGAATTTTTCAGCCAGCAAAAGGATGGACACCAGAACAATCAGTAGGATCTTTTGGGCTCTCTTGGTGTCTTTATTTTAAAAATTTGGCTTTTCTGTTATCTTAGACATTCTGCTGCTGTAACAGAATGGAACAATGGATGTCAGGTGCCAATGTGCAGATAGGACTGCTTGTACAATATAACAGGTTGTCTTTTGGGGTTAGTTTTTAGACAGAGGCTTTTGGAGCAGAGGCCCCGAAATAAGTTCAAAATCTCTTCAGATTCTGCCTTCCATTATATTCAATGGGAGAGAGACTGAGGTGAGGGGGGAGGCTGTACAGATGGTGGTGTGGTGACAGTAGTGTTATCGGAGGTTGTAGGCCTTCCTGAATAGGTGAGTCTTCAGGGCCTTCTTGAAGCCTGTGATTGTGTCTTGGTAAGGAGTTCCAGAGTATGGGGGATGCACGGGAGAAATCTTGGAGACTGTTGTGTGTAGAGTGGATAAGAGCAGAGGTTACCTGTGGGCAGGTAACACGGGACATTTATGGAGTCCTGTGATACAGTTGTTAAACTTTTTGGCTAGGGCTCTATATCGGTTTTGGCTGTGGAAGCAACAAAATCAGACTGTTTCTGTTAAACTCTGTATTTTTGTTAAAGAATTCTCCTGATAATTATAGAGGAAGGAATAGATAGATAGATAGATAGATAGATAGATAGATAGATAGAGAATGGGAAAGGAATGAGAAAGTCTCATAACAGAGAAAAGAAAGAACACAAAAATAGAACAGTTCAAACAAAGTATTTTTTTCTTCAAGTCCACAGGTTAAACTTACATACTCCAGTCTTTGCACATATGTGGTCAGATGCCCAGCTGAACCTGGCATAGTTACATTTGTAATATTAAACATTGAAGAACAGACTATGAAAATGGTGAAGAATCTAGTGTGCCCGTTTTACCGTGAGCTTTGCCCTAAGAACTTCTACAGGTGTCTGATCCTTTAAAAAAAAAAAGGAATTGTTAATGTTATGAATTAAATACAGTACAGACAGATAGTTAGGATAGTTAGTCCCATGTACACCGAGGTAGAACAGCGCTGAGCACTCAATACCCTCCTAACCAAAGTGGAACTAGGCCCCAGAGGTCTTCACCAGAGCTCTTGATGGTGGAGATGGACTTGGATGACTCTGAGGCCCAGAACCGCAACTGCCCAGAGAGTGCCAAATACACAGCGCACCACAAGTAACAGCAGGACCCAGAAACCTGAAAACCACTCACCTCAGCGGGTGTGGAAGCAGATGGAATTGGCAGCAGAGATGAATGCAGTTGCAGGAATACTCCAAACAATGGCAGAAGAACTGTAGAAGTGTCGTATTAGCCAGGTCGGCACCAGAAGGTCACGCAGTATAAAAAGGATAAGGGGAAGCGTGGTCACACAAGCCGGGTCATACACTGGAGGTCACGTAGTACAGAAGGACGAGACGAAAGGGTAGTCAGACAAGCTGAGTCAATCACTGGAGGTCAAGCAGTACAGTAATGCAGGCCAAGGAGAGGTGTTCTAGAGGGCAAGCAGGGTCACAACAGGAGGCAGATATGGAGGTACAAAAATGGCAGGCAGGAATTGTTGTCAGGAGAGTTAAACGATAGTTCAGACTTTAAGACACCAGAAGAACACAGCGAGGAGCTGAATAGCCAGCTGCAAGACAAAGCCTAACTTAAATAGACTCCAACCCGCCACATGTGGTCCAGTGCAGTGGAGGAAGCTGTCAACCCCCACAGACTACGGCAGAGTTTCCGGTCCTCCCCCCAATGAATCTGGAAGTAGCGGGCCGGGGACCACAAGAGGAGAGGGCTGGCAACCTCTGTGCATGGCCGTGGAGGTTCTGGCCCGGCTCCTACCAGGTAAACAATGGGGCACATATATTATGGCCCTAAATTAGTTTAGCAGTGTAAAAAACGTTGCTGACAGGCAGTTTGTGACTTTTTAAACTTAGTACTAACACGCTCAGCTTGGCTATTCCTTAGTACTACTAACACGCTCAGCTGGGCTATTAGACTAAGGAATAGCCGAGCTGAGCGTGTTAGTAGTACTAAGGAATAGCAAGCTGAGTGTGTAGGAGATGTAGGAGAGCTGGCAGATATGCAGCATACTAACACGCTCAGCTTGGCTATTCCTTAGTACTACTAACACGCTCAGCTCGGCTATTACACTAAGGAATAGCCGAGCGTGTTAGTAGTACTAAGGAATAGATAGCTGAGTGTGTAGGAGAGCTGGCAGATATGCAGCAGACTAACATGCTCAGCTTGGCTATTCCTTAGTACTACTAACACGCTCAGATCGGCTATTACACTAAGGAATAGCCGAGCTGAGCGTGTTAGTAGTACTAAGGAATAGCCAAGCTGAGCTAGTCGTGTTAGTACAGGAGGAGTAGCTGCAGGGATGGTTGGGTGTAGTGCAGAGCTCTTTCATCTGTCCGGAGTAGCCAGGCTAACCGCACAGCCAGCTCTGCTATATCTCACTATAGAAATGCATTGACCAACGTTGATTGGTCAGTCTACGGCATTCGGCCAATCAACGCTGGTCCTGCCTGAGGAGGCGGAGTCTAAAATCGGACCAGAATGGAAACTGCTGTGGAACGATTTTAGACTCCACCTCCTCAGGCAGAACCAGCGTTGATTGGCCGAATCCCGTAGACTGGCCAATCAACACTGGTCAATGCATTCCTATGCGAAAAAGTAAATTCTGGCATATCGCAGGGCTGACAGGGGATACCGACATAATAAAGGTACTTGATGCCCCCAGACATGCTTCCTCTGCTGTCCCAGTTGCTTTCCAGGGTGTTGGCATCATTTCCTGGGGTGTGATAGTGGACTTGGTGACCCTTCTGAGTCGAATGGTAGGATCCCCTGTAGCGAAGCATTTTCTCCCATAGACTATAATGGGGTTCGATATTCGATCGAATAGTCAAATATTGAGCGGCTATTTGAAACAAGGGGGAATATTGTAAGGTTCTTAAGGCTGTTGCTTATATAGTCATGTGCTTCAGGGCACACAGTGAAGCCAAGCCACAATACCTTCTCCCACATCTGTTACCTTTCTGTGACATATAGAAAGGATTTCCAGACTACCCTGTAAAGCTTTGGAAAAAAAACACTAAACAAAGGGCATTGAAGGTGTTGTCGACACGAGCAAGATTATAGTTGTAATACTTCTAGTGCAGATTGGGGCATGAATGCAGTACATTGACTGGCTGCTATTGGCAAGCCTCTACTTTTCATTACCTCTCACTTTTTTTCCCTCTTGGACTGGAAAACACACAAGGGCTTTCTTGTAAATTATAAATGAGCCCCTGTCCGACTGAAATCACACAGCATTGTGGAACAGCACGTGCAGCTCTGTGGATAGGTTACAAACTGTGCGTTAGAGTGTTTCCAGATAGAAATCCCCTAGTGAATTACAAGCTTAAGCAGTGTCATCCTATGGGTGTCATATTGTATTTCATGATACACCACAGTATACTGTATTTGTAGTTCTCTGTACTTACTGTAGCATAGTAGATAAGGTTGGCTTGCGATCCAAGTCTATCAGGTCCACCTATAAACTTACCATGTTGATCCAGAGGAGGTAAAAAAATCACAGGGGGGGGGGGAGCATCCAAACTCCAAATATCATTTCAATATCAATATTTATTGTGATGTTATATGCTCCCCTCCAGGGCACTGACCCCCTCTCTTCTTTTCTGATGCACAGTGTTTCCTTCATGATCAGGAGGTCAAACTGTAGCTTTGCATTGTGTTTCCTGCTCATACATCCGACCAACAAATAGGAGATCAGTGCTCCTGATGGGACCACATAACTTCACAATAAAAAGCTGTCAATAATTTATTCAATGACAGTACACTATACACATGCTCATTTTCAAACAGAAGGGCCAAAAATGTTTACTGGCGTGTTTCCTTAATCTCTTGCTAGCCTTTTGCCAATTTTTTGCGGCTGGCCATACCCTTTACATATCAGTATTTATTTACTTTTTTGCAAATATTTAGTGTACATGATGTCTAAAGGATTCTTAGTCGAAAATATAGCCCTATGTCTGCTCAAATGTGCAAGTGACGTGAGATGTGAAGCACAATTTGTAAGAATACACGTCTCAACATGTACGTCTGTGGTATTTCTTTGGCAAGATGCTCTCCGTAGTCGTAAGGAAGACTTGTCATACACACATTATATTGGTCTATCAGGCCTGGATACATAAGTACATTTACTATACTGTAGAAAGTTTGTGTTCTGGAACAACTATAAGGATATTAAAAGTGATTGCTTCATAGTAACAATTTTTCTAGAATTTTCCAAAACTATATTTGTCCTCGTCTCCCTTACCACTTGCCATGCTCATGTTGCCTCCTGCTGCTTGTCTCCTTGCCCAATTTCCCAAAGCTTTCAGCTTTAGCGTTCACTCCCACAGATAGCTGTTCAGGCTTCTCTTTCTGCTCTAATGGGAATTGGTTTTTCTCACACATTTGGCTTCAGAATTAGATTTCATTATACTCCGCAAAATGATTTCGATTTCTTTCCTTTGTTGCAGGTTATATACCTGCTTCTACAGCTCTGTCTAGTGACTTAGAGTAATGTTAGCACGGCTCTGTTTATTTCTGCTGATGGTGTTAATGGAAAATTTGCTTTGCTTCCAAAACTTGGTGCCATGAAGGATTAGGGTTAATGTACAGGGTACGTTCCTGTGCATGCAATCTATATGACTGTGTTAGTATACAGCCCTTGTGTACTGCCATCTATCTGCACATAGATATTCTTCCCTAAGAAGCAATACTTCTATACGTAAGGTCGGAAGCAGTACTGTCCATATCAATGCCAAATCTGCAGTGTGAGATAGAGAAAAGCAGATTGAGGTGTTTTCTCTTGCTTACACCTATTGATGTGATAAAAAATGACTGTTCGGATTTCCTCCTCATATAGGATGCTACCCATCAAGGCTCAGGCACTCATGTGGAATAAAGAGCTCAGACTGCATTAGTACATTGCCTCTTTAGCTGCACATATAATCTGCTGCTTAACAAAACCCATTCAATTATATGAATATATTCCAGAGCAATACATAACGCATTATAATTCTGATGGTTGCCCCTTGCTCGTGAAGAGGTCCATGTACTGTGAAGTGTAATAGTGAGACACAATTAAAAATAATTTCCTTAATTAGGAGAAAGGGATTTTAAAGTCAAGCTGAACCTCGGAGACGGTGTAAACATTGTATCAGGGAAGTCGGTGATCAGCACTTTCTTATTATTCATTTATTAACTGGATTTGGTATTCTCTCTAGGAGCAGAAGCACTTTAGGTATTAAAGAAGGTGGAATTCATTATAGCGCCTATGGAGAGCCTCCTGATGGTTGTTGGCACATTGCCACCAGGGCTTACATGAAATGATGCTCTGTTGCTGCCCTTCCCCGTGTGGTGTACTGACATACAGCTTATAAATGATCATACGAAAGAGTAACAAAATATGATTGCTATACTATATAAAATGTTGTATTTCCCAAATAGTAGTAGAGAAATAACCCTTCCGAATAGGTGCAAAATTGGCAGTTCTGTATATGCTACCATCATTCAAATATATATATATATATATATATATATATATATATATATATATATCTGCTGTAATGAAAGGGGCGAGTATGCAGTCAGTGCCTATTGAAGTAATATGAGCAGAGCTGCAGCCCCATCCACATGCTCAGCCCCACACATCAGATATGAAAATCCATTTGGATCCATAGCTTATGTGAGGTATTCTTTTCAACCAGGGACACCTGATGTCCCCTACTCTATCCCTACAGAGGTTAAGGGTGCATTCACACGGAGTAATGCGGTGCTGATTCTGGCACAATAACTTGCGTAAAAATCAGCACTGAAAAAAAGACTCCCATTCACTTCAATGGGTTCAATTTTACACGCGTAAAATGGAACCCTTTGAAGTCAGTGTGAGTTTTTTTTGAGCGCTGATTTTTACGCAAGTTATTGTGCCAGAATCAGCGCCACATTACTCCGTGTGACTGCCCCTCTAAGCTCTTATATATCTTTCCCTATACATTGTTGAGCAAAAGGGTAACAATGTTTTGTACTTTCGACTTTCAGAATGCATATCTCACTATCCGTTACAGCGTGGAACATAAGGCTACCATCATTTTATTGTCAATCATCTTAGCTATCCCATACATAAATATGACTTTCAGTGTATGTGTTGAGCAGTCAACAAGTGACTTGCATACAAATATACAGAAAGGGAAGAGTCACCAACAACAGTAGCCCCTATTAGCATCCATCACCTAGCTAACATGTTATACATATATATACACATACATGCGCAGTCCATTCATTTGAATGAAACTGAGCTGCAGCCACACCGTGTGACCAATGGTCATGTCACCACCTAAGAGGAAGCTGAGCTCAATATGATGGTCCTGGATAAGCCCTTTAGGCTGAGGATCCATGTTTCGGAAATGCTACAATTTGGCAGCGGCAGACACACTGCGCCAAAAACTGTGACCTTTTACAGTACCTGCAAAGTGGATGGGATCTGGCTAATCTCATTCACGCATTGCAGGAATATATTTCCAACAGAAATTCAGCAATTTCAAAAAACGTGTTTTTATAAATTGCAGCATGTCATACCGATGGAAACGCTGGCTGGGGTCTTTTCTGCAGCGCTTTTTGGCTCCCATTCATTTCAAAGGGCTTTGCAAGTGGAATCCACCTGAAGATTGGTTATGATTAGAGATGAGCGAGTTCCTGGCGGGATTTAAACTCCAGGACTACAGCGCTGCAAGGCTACAGTGCTAACCACTGAGCCACCGTGTTGCCCATAATTTGCATAATATTAATAATACTAATAAAACGCTGATTTTCATTAAACTGGAGCTACAACAAAGAATAGGAAAGGCATCTTTGGAAAGTGTAGAAGCTGCCCTACAATATACTATCATTAGTTTGATACTGATTTAACTGGTGACACATTCCCTTTAAGGGTTAAAGGAATCATACATCCCTTGGGTTCTCATTACTTTCAACCGAGTTTCAGCAAAAAAACCCCCCAAAAAACCAAGGCATTCTGAGACTTGTAGTTCTGCATTTGCAAAGCCTCTATCCTTCCTTTTATTTA
Organism: Leptodactylus fuscus; assembly: GCF_031893055.1. Taxonomy (NCBI): domain Eukaryota; kingdom Metazoa; phylum Chordata; class Amphibia; order Anura; family Leptodactylidae; genus Leptodactylus; species Leptodactylus fuscus. Next base: position 277,404,143 of record NC_134265.1, on the reverse strand, counting down.
CTCTTGTATGTGTGTTTCATACGTGAATAAGAGCAGCCATTGGGCTTTCTGCGCAGTCTTATTCTTAGGGGTTTGCATGCTGAGGACTATTAATAAGACTGTTTTGATTACTTCCCGCCACCGCTGGAAAGATCCAGCATCTGAACACAATGTTCCCAGTCTTGTCTTTTAGCACCTTGACGTGTTGGCTGTTTTAGAAATATGTCTACAGATGAGGAAGAGACCTGCTGTTTGCCATTATTCTAAGGCCAGTGCACATAATGCAGCGGCTATTCTGGTTGTTTCTCATTATGTGGAACACTCTGTGGTCTTCCCTAATTGTGAACTTCATTGTATCCAGAGGTACAGAACACCTCACGTTTCCTGTCCTAAAGAGATAAAGGACTGGCGCACGAGACTGGGGAGCGCCTAGTGTTTCTGCCGTTAGCCACTTAAGATGGTTGGCACTTTTGTTCTCTTTGTACCTGTAGCATTGTTATAATGTCTTTTTATCTGTGATATTGTCTCTGTTTATAGTAAAGACCTGTTACTCCAAAAGCAAAGCCGATCTGTACTCCCAAACTGTCAGGACTCGTTCACACGGAGTAAACGCAACACGCAATGCTAACGCGAACGCAAACATGCACTGTCAAAATCGCGGTGCAAACGTCCCGTAAACGCGGCACATTGCGTGCCGCGTTTACTCCGTGTGAACGAGCCCTTATAGTGATAGGACCCATAACCTTAGTGGCTATGTGATCTATGTAAAATGTCCTGTATGTCATCTGTATTCTCTTGTTATCAAAGATGGTTTTCCATTAGAGAAAATAGCAAAGCTTTGTTTTGGTGAGATGGAATATTTTTTTATGGTAACTGTGTCCATATATTCTTTTTTCATAAGAGTTCTAGCATTTTTTCAGTTTTTTTTTATTTACTATGTTGTTCCCTATAACCAAGACAGAGGTATTTTTCATACAGTATAACGTATGTCTCGTAGTGACTGGCACCTGTCAAAGCAAATTTCCATCTTGCGGCATAGCCACTTAGCTGACACACCATTACTCAGCATACCCTTCATCTCCAGACTGTCATCTTAAATCATTAGGTTTGTCCATTTCAATCCACTTATTCAGTGACCGTCTTAGCAGAAATAACATGCAAATCGTGGTTTGCCCTGGGAATCCACTGTGGGAAATTGTCTAAGCTAAAAGTTTCAGTTCCCTCTGATTCTCCTTAATAAACTATTGAAATGGTTTAATACAATGGCCCACGTACTACTATTACTGCTGGAAATGTATAGAATATCATGTCCTACATGCCTTTTCCCATCCCCTGGTTAAACTTTATGAATATATATCTTTTACATCCTTAAGGCCGGGTTCACACGGAGTATTTTGGTTCGTAATGTGGAACGTAGACGCCACGGGAGGTTTTGCGGGCCGTATACGCTCCCATTGTTTTCAATGGGAGCCGGTATCGTATACGCGGCGCTATTTTGCGGCCGTGATTTTGCGGCCCGCAAAACCTCCCGCGGCGTCTACATTCCACATTACGAACCAAAATACTCCATGTGAACCCGGCCTTACTATGTAACTACTACTTACTAATAGTTAGACCGAATTCATACTGCTTTGTTGTATTCAGACATAATATCCCTGAAAAATGTATACGTTGGTCTGTGTAAGACCTTATTCACTTGCCCGTGCTTGTTTTTCAGCTGAAAAATGGATGAATCAATTGTGTTTTATGGTCATTGTACATCCAATCTGTGTCTGTTTGTTCATTTTGATGGCCAAGCGTCTCGGCTCCATTTTTAACGGACAGTTAAAAAAATGAATTTCATTGGTCTTGGTTTTCTGACCCAGCTCACTGATCCAATCTTAATGGACATAACTCAGACATCAGCCTGTTTTAAAGATCCTTTGGTTTAAATTGTGTTCCTTAGGCTAAGTCCCCACGTGGTGGGCTGCAGGGAAAAAACGTGCCAGAAATGCATCAGGATTTTCCCCGCATAGGTTTACACTCCTGACTTTCTGCTTCCACTACACTTATAGGGAAACCAGTAGTGTTTCGGAAGGTATAAATGAACATGCTACGATTTCCAAAAACCCAATGTTTTTGGAAATCACAGCATTTCTGCTGCGTGTATTTTTCTGCAATGTGTGGATGGGATTAGCAAGAATCCCATCCACTTTGCAAGTACTGTAAAACGTTGCCGTTTTGGGTGTGCTGTTTTCGTAACGTGGGGCCTCAGCCTAAAGAGGTTATCCAGGACCATCATATGGAACTCCTTTTCTCAGACAGTGATTGTAAAATATGTGGGGGTTTCTGTGGCATTTCCACCAAACTGCTGCGTTTACACCACATAGGGCCCCAGCCTAAAAAGAGAGTGTGTTGGTTTTATTAACTAATTAGTTTTTGACAAAGACAGAGTAAAAAAAATAAGTGTTAAAACAATAGACATGTGAATAGGCCCATAAACATTCATGTCTGTCTTTTATTTGTGAATAATGACTTAGACATTGTAAACTAAGACAGTCTGAAAATGTTCCAGATTTATCGCAGTGGTTGATGCCGGATGATAAATATGGTGTATCTTTAGAATGTCTACGTGTACATTTCCTCTTGGCTTACTTTCGGCACAATTTATCACATGTAGCCCTTTTCTGAGAAGCCAAGACTACATGTATAGCCAGTCAGAAGTATTTTAGCTCAAGCTAGATGTGCCGAAGATGCATCTAAGATGCCCAAGTCTTGTTGTAACTCCAATAGTAAATCTGCCCCAATAAGCTTTTGTGTAACCAGAAAAGCTAGTAAAACCATGTATATGTAAGAAATCCAGTGTAACAATTTCATGTCTGGTCTTTTTTATGCATTCAGAGGCGGCTTGGGGATGCTGCAAAAAAAGCCATCAGCAAACTTCAAGTCAGAACCATCAAAAAAGGAGATAAGGTAATAATCTAATTATTTCTATTTACTAACAGCATTTCACTGACTGTTGTGCACTTAAAGGGGTTGTCCCATCACAAGGATCCTATCTATACTGCTTGTTAATGTGGATGTAAGACTTTTCCTAAATACACTGCTTCAGCAAAACTGCTTTCTTTGTCCACTATCTTACTTTATTCATTTTTTTGGGACACATCCCTTGACTTATCTTGTCATAAGTCAAGTGATGTATCTGCTGCTCTCAGGAGGGAGGAGGGGCTAAGTGTACGGGAGCGAGCCTGGAGGGGGGGCGGGAGTAGTTTACCCTTTTGGGGGGAAGGGGCCGCCAATACAGACCCGGCATCCGCTGTAATAGAGAGGCCAGCAATACAGATGCCAGCAATATCGCTATGCTTCTGCCCTGCATGAAGCCAGCAGCGGCAGGAGCGGAATAACAGCATCGCTTCTGCCGCTGCTGGCTTCTTGCAGGGCAGAAGCATAGCGATGTTGCTGGCGTCTGTGCCGGCGTCTACACTCCCCGGCATCCGCCTCTCTATTACAGCGGATGCCGGGTCACATATTCACATACGCATAAGACAAGCAGCGAGATGCCGCTGGCCCTGCGTGCGCGCTCATACACCAGTCTAGCCTTCACAATGCGAATACAGACCGGCACCCGCTGTAATAGAGAGAGGCGGATGTCGGGTCTGTATTCGCATTGTGAAGGCTAGACTGGTTTATGAGCGCACACGCAGGGCCAGCAGCATCTCGCCGCTTGGCTTTGCATATGTGACCCCGCCCACCAATGACGCAACAAAGCCGGAAGACAGAAGAATTTGCAACAACGAAGACTGGTGAGTATGCGACGTGGGACAACCCCTTTAAAGGGAACCTGTAAGGGCGATTTGGGAGCCTAACCACCCAAATGTCCTTATGGACTAGGGGCTTAGTGTCCCAAATTACCATTATAACGCAATCCACAGCCGCATTAAAAATAGAAAGCTTTATAATAACCTCTTGTCTTTCCTCCCTGTGACAGTGCAGTTCTTAAAGGGATCCTATCATACAACCCTTTTTTTTGCTGAGTAACACGTCGGAATAGGCTTAAGAAAGGCTATTCTTCTCCTACCTTTCGTTGTCTTCTCCACGCCGCCGTTCTGTAGGAATCCTGGTTCTTGTCGGTATGCAAATGATTTCTCTCGCAGAACTGGGGGGCGGACCCCAGCGCTCAAACAGCATTGGGGGCGTCCCCAATGCTGTGAGAGAACTCTCTCCAGCGCCGCCTCCATCTTCGTCAGCAGCGTCCTCTTCATCCTCTTTTTCTGGCGGTGGCTTGTAACTTCTAGGCCTCAGGTCTTGGGCAGAGTAGACTGCGCATGCCCACAGGCCACGAGAAAATGGCCGCTTACAATACTGTGCAAGCGGCGGCAAGGAGAAGGCAATGAAAGGTAGGAGACGAATAGCCTTTCTTAAGGCTATTCTGACGTGTTACTCACAAAAAAAGGGGTTGTATGATAGGATCCCTTTAAGTTAGGCCAAAGGAGTACACGCCAGTAAAACCGAGGTGTACATATCTAGCTTCACTGAAGAACAGCGCGGGCGCTAGGCTCCAATGCAACTCATCTCTAGGTGAATATAAAGCCTTTTTATCATTAATATAGCCATGGATTGTGTTATGACAAGGCAATTCGGGACACTAAGCCTCTACTCCATAAGGACCTTTGGGGGGTTTAGTGTATCCTAACTTGCCATGACAGTTTCCCTTTAAGTGTATGCTTGAAGGATTTCTTCCCAGTTGACAGAATCAGATGTCTTGTCTTGTCTTTGCATTTCCTGGCCATTGATGTATTGATTTCCCAACCAACATGACAAACCGGTGTTATTACTAAATGTTAATTTCTCTGAAACAAGCAATTCCAGGTAATAAACCGCTGGTTGATATTGTTTCTATTGAACATAATTAACCCCTTAACCATTAGGCCATTTAGGCAATATTTTAACCTTTTCATTGACATGTCTGTTGCAGGATGAGTATGTTTCAATCACTCCATTTTAAGTACATCTAGGAAAGCTTGTTCCTGATTATTGGCCTAATTCATAGCCCAAATAGGGTTTTTAGGTTTTACTATGAACCTCCTCTCTCTTTGGCAATTGTGCTTTTCAGAGTGGGGCTTAGGCTGGGGCCCCACTGGCCGGAAATGCCGCAATTTGGACGTGGCGTTTTATACAGTATTTGCAAAATAGATGGGATTCATGCGAATTCCATGCCCACTTTCCGGAAAAAATCACAGTGTGGACATGCTTGCGGTTGCGGTTTTGAAAATCGCAGCATGTCAATAATATCTACGGAAACGCCGGTGGCTTTCCTATAGATATAATTGTAACAGAAAGTCCGCGGAAGAAAACTCAGTGAACTTTCTGTTGAAAGCGCTGCAGGAAGAACCGCAATGCGTTCATGCTGCGGTTCTTCCCGCAGCACTTTAGCACTGTGTTTCCACCTTAGCCTAAGGCTCCACGTTACGGAAAACCTGCTTTTTTTGTTGTTGCAGATTTTGCTGTGCCTCTTTGAGCCAAAGGCAGGAGTAGATTAAGTAGAAGGGATGTGTATAAAAGCTTTCTTTATATTTTCCATTCCTTCTGTAGCCACTGCAAGGCTGAGGCCCCACATTGCGGAAACGTAGCTTTTTATGTTGCAAATTTTGTTGCATTTTTTTGAGCCAAAGACATGAGTGGCTAAAAATGAAAATTGGAAAAATATAGGAAGCTCTAGGATCAATGCACACAGAGTTTTTTGGCGAGGATTTTGGAGAGGAAAAAATCTGCTTCAGGAATTAGCAAATGTTTTTTTCTTCCAGCACAGTGCATGGACCTTGAAAAAACTGCTAGCGGTTTTTCCGCCTCCCATTGACTCCTGCTGGTTTTTTCAGTTTTATTGACTAAACCTAAAGCAGATGTAAAATCACCGGGATGTTTTGGTGATATGGCATGTCACTGAATGAGCAATTCAGTCCTTTACTAACTATATAGTCACTATTGCCACTTTCACGGGAATTGTCACCTCAATGACTAGTCTGTCTTATTTTTTTTATATCAATGAGTATTCATGTACTGGCTTGTTAAATAATCTGGCAACCACAGACGAGGGTTGGTGATCTGGTATGTGAGCCTGCCCTAGGAGCACAGAGAAGCTGACTATGGATCAATCACTCAGTTTTCTGACATAGAGGGACGATATTGTCAGAAAGCCCCTTTCTTGCGCCAAACATGTGACATTCTGGCACATTTTGTTTTCCTATAGTAAGACAAAAGTAGATATTGTAAACTGCTCACAATCTGACGTGGAGCATGCAAAATCTCCATTATAATTATTTGTTGGTAAATTGATCACTAGAGTGTGCATATAGTTTAGTTTTCAGAAGGAATATGAGTAATAATATAGTAGCTTAGTATTTCTGCACCATTTTAGTGCTCTTTTGACTGTTCTTTCACCTCTCCATATGGATCAGCCAGAATAAACAGGCCATTTAACAAACACTTCTAATTGTTGCTGTCTTTGTTACAGGAGACGGAGCCAGATTTTGATAACTGCGCTGTATGTATTGAAGGATATAAACCTAATGATGTTGTCCGAATCTTGCCGTGCCGGTGAGTTGATACATTGCTGGCACAGCTTATATCAGCATGTGCGCTGGAAAACATGCCAAGCTCTGACATATTTTATGAGTTGAAGCAGTGCAGACTTTGTAAACAATAAAATGAGGTTGCAGTTTTCTTTTATAACTGTAGGCTGACTATTGGATGCCATTTATCATGCAAGAGGAAAGTAAATCAGAAGAAAACAAGCATTAACTGTGTTGTGGCAAAATATTTTTAAATTTTAGTCTGACCATTGTGATTTTATTTTATTACTTTCTATGCAGTCTTAATGTAGATTTTCTATACTTAATAAGGTACTGCATTTTTGGATGTGAGTTTGAGGCTTTTTTGGCCTCAAAATTTGCTCCAAAAAACAGACCAAGCCGCCCATTTTTTTCAATGGTAGTGACTGACGATTCATTTTAAAGGGGTTCTCTCATCTCAGCCTTTCAGCCAGGCTGTACGCAGTGTCTGCTTCTCACTTCCTATATTCTGCTTCTCCCTCCCCCTCCCTCCTGCTGAACGGGACAAACAACACTTCTGCAAGTCAGAAAATCTGCAGATTCTTGTACAGAAGTGATTCAGTGTTATCTGTGTGTTTAGTTAGAGAGATAACAGACTCCACTTTATCAGCAAAGTGTATTTAGCTGAACGGAGTGTCCTGCTGGCACTGAGTGAGTGATGTCACTTGTCCTATCTCACACGTCCGTGGTTGTTACAAAACTGGAGTAAACAATGGAAGGAATAAGGTCACATAACAGGCAAACAAAGCAGCATTTCTAAAGCAATATATTTAGAAAAAGGCTTCAATTTACATAAGCTACCAGTATAGATAGGATCCTTTTGATGGGACAACCCCTTTACGCACACTAAAAAAAAAAGAAGTGCAAACACATGTGAAGAGTTTGATCGGCATGAAGAACTGATGGAAACTATGGCAGAAAGCACTTCAGGTTTCCTGCTGTGGTTTCCACAGGCAATATACTATTTTGCATCTGATACTAAAACCATGCCACTGTAGGGTACTGGCAGCATATGCTCTGGGAAAATATCCCAACCAATTTGCCCATGTTGGGATCCTGCAGTCCCAGCCATGTCGGTAGGCATAGTCAGCTACTCTTACGGTACCTAACTTGGACGTATAAGTTTTCCATTGTTCTTCCTGACAAATTGGTAAAGATGCAATTACTTTATTACTTGGTTACTATATACTGGTCTATTCTCCAAAGTGTCAGTATGAAAAGGAGTATCCCCACATAGACATTTACAGCTCCATCCATAGAATATACCATAAATACCCAATAGATGCGGGACAACATCTCTCCTATCACTATGGCCACAAAACATAGGTCAGGGTAAGATGTGTGCCCCAGAAGTGGATATATCCTGTTGATATAGCCACAAATATCCAGCTGTTACACAGCTATCTTACCAGAATTATTTAATTCCATACTGCTGTACATTTGAAGGTTTACATGTAATACACAAATGAGTACAATATTAATAATAACCAACTGGTACAGCGTGATATAGGGCTCTGTCTGCAAGGGTTTACCATCCATTCACATGCATGCTCAGTTCAGGTTGGGCAGTACATGTATACTATTGTAGGTGATAGTATTCCACCCCACTGTTTGTTGGTTCACTAACTTCTCTATTTTTTAATTTAATAAATATAATTTTTCTTTTAATAGTAGTTTTGTGCATTCTATTTGATTTTTCAGGCTTCCATCAGATATCTGACTGACAAAAATACAAATCAGTGTTAGGTTGGGTTCACTTTACATTTGTGATATATGGTATTGTGTACATCAGAAAAGCTCACAGTATGCATGCTAGATGTAGACTAGCCAGATGGGGGGTCAAAAGAGTGTCCTATTGGTTTCTCTCTGGCTCTATACTATAAAAAAAAAAAAAAAAAAAAAAAAGGTACAGTTTTATAGAATAGACCACGCTGTTCCTTGCATATATTCAGTAAAAAAAAATAAAGTATACATTAAATATCTACTTTTTTTTCTTTTATACAAGGGGACACTGTGAGTCACTGTGTGGCATCTATCAGAGGGATCTGTTAAATGCATAAATGGTGAAGGAGCCCATAAATAAATTGTGAAACCAACCATATAGAAAGATGTGATGCTAATGCAGTGGGCTGCGATCGGATCCATATACAGGGTAGGGCGCATAAATATGTACGCGCATATACAGGGTAATATGTGGGCGCATATATATGTGGACGCATATATATGTGGGCGCAAAAATGTGCGCGCATATACAGGGTAGGGCGCATAAATATGTGCGGGCATAAATATGTGCGCGCATATACAGGGTAGGGCGCATAAATATATGCGCGCATAAATATGTGCGCGCATATACAGGGTAGGGCGCATAAATATGTGCGTGCATAAATATGTGCGTGATTATGGATCCATATTTTGCATACAGTGACATAGGCTTATGTGGAACTAGCCTTACCCTTGGTTCAAAAATGCGATGGTATTCCGTTCCGGGGAGTCCGCATGGACACCCCCGAATGTACTACCGAATGCATTTGCAAGTGGTGTGTAGTGAAAGCACATGGACCCCATAGATTATAATGGGGTACATGGGCTTGCTGTGAGATCTCCGCACGAGCCGTGCAGACAGAAAAGTAGATCATGAAGTACTTTCCTGTCCACCTGTTCCCTGTAGGGATCTCGCGGCAAGCAGACAATCCCCATTATAGTCTATGGGGATACATGTGCATGAGCCATGCGGACAGAAAAGTAGATTGTCAAGTACTTTTCTGTCCGCATGTTCCCTATGGAGATCTTGCGGCCAGCACACGGACCCCGTTATAGTCTATGGGGATCCGTGTGCTTTAACAGCACACCGGTTGCAAATGCGTTCGGTAGTCCGTTCGAAGGATCCCCATGTAGACTCCCCAAATGGATTACCAAACATAGATGTGAACGAGGCTTTATTGTTTGTGTAAGATATGTAAAGAAGAGTCCAAAGGCTTCATATTACTGCATGGGTTTCCCTTTTGCTTCATGGTAGTAGACCTTTACAAAGAAAATAATTGCAATATTTGCATATTAATTACATATCCTATCCTACTAATATTATAAATGTGAAGGTTTGTGTGTTTGGATGTTTGTTCCTCAATCACTCAAAAACGGCTGAACGGATTTGCATGAAATTTGCACATACTTAGATAGGAACCCCGATTAAAACGTAGGCTACTTTTTATCCCGGTAAATTACGTCACTACATGACCACAGTGAAGCGAATAAGGTTCACACAACACTAAAGGATAGGATCATGCTAGGCAGTACATGTACATACAGCTGGGTATCCTATTCATATGCAGCAATGTAGCAGAGCAGAGATGCGGGAGCAGGCTGCAACATCCGTTCAGCCGATTCCACCACAGAAGCTGCTCAGACATTGACATAAGAATACCCCTATAATCCAAATGGCCAGATGTAGCAGAGCTTAGGCTGCGCTGTAGCACAGCTGAGTATGCTCTCCATATGCAGAGATGTACATACAACTAAGTATGCTGCGCATATGCTGCCATGTAGTGGAGCCGAGACGCAGGAGCAGGCAGATCATCCACAACAGCAATTGGCTAAATATACGTGGCTCAGCACCAATACCAACCCCCAGATGAAGTCGCGGGCAGATGCTAGTTATTTTATATATTATGTTTCCATTAGAATAATATCTATAGCAGGCATGTCAAACTCAGGGTACCCCGAGGGCCACATGAGTAACAAGAGGTTGTTGCGAGGGCCGCACACAGCAGCTAATGTCACACACGTATTTTAACAGCAGTCATGAAAACAAGATATGAAGTAGTAATATGTAACAGCAACATATATTTGCAGTGCGCAACAGCAACTAATATATTTAACAAAAATGCAGCAATTAAAAACTAAACATTTATTTGCTGTCATTTTTTTCAATCTTTTTTAGTATTTTGTCCTGAGGCTTGACACCTCTTTGTGCTAACAATTGTTGGTATATCAGGCTGAAATGACAACGCAGTGCCTACTTTGATCAAAGATGATAAGTGGTGATCAGTCAGCCTTGTTCTCTGAGAAGATTTTGTTAGTTTCATAAAAGAAAATTATCTGTTTACATATACACCCTTCATCTGCCCCCAGTTTCATGTCCCCCCTCCATCTCTGCCCCCAGTTTCATGTCCCCTCCATCTCTGCCCCCCCAATTCATATCCCCCCATCTCTGCCCCCATATTCATGTCCCCCCCATCTCTGCCCCCATATTCATGTCCCCCTCATCTCTGCCCCATATTCATGTCCCCCCCATCTCTGCCCCCATATTCATGTCCCCTCCATCTCTGCCCCCAGATTCATGTCCCCTCCATCTCTGCCCCCAGATTCATGTCCCTCCATCTCTGCCCCAGATTCATGTCCCCTCCATCTCTGCCCCATATTCATGTCCCCTCCATCTCTGCCCCCAGATTCATGTCCCCCTCAATCTCTGCCCCCAGTGTCATGCCGTCCCCTCCATCTCTGCCCCCAGATTCATGTCCTCTCCATCTCTGCCCCAGATTCATGTCCCTCCATCTCTGCCCCCAGAGTCATGTCCCTCCATCTCTGCCCCCAGATTCATGTCCTCTCCATCTCTGCCCCAGATTCATGTCCTCTCCATCTCTGCCCCCAGTGTCATGCCGTCCCCTCCATCTCTGCCCCCAGTGTCATGCTGTCCCCTCCTTCATCTGCCCCCAGTTCCACCTCTATGTGTACACACATTAAACTTACCTTCTCCGACAACTCCGAGTCCTCTCTCTCTCGCGCGCACTAACAGTTGTAGACGCAATGTGACGTCATCACGTCACATCACGTCTACACAGCAGCGTACAGCAGCGAGTAGCAGCGTGAGTTTTGCACCTCTGTGGCCCGCACAAAAGTCTCAAACTTTGTCTCTAACAAAAGTCTCTAAACTTTGTGTGGGCCGCAGATATGCCTGTAAAGGGCCACATGCGGCCCTTTACATGCCTGATCTATAGAGAAAACAGTATCCAATATCTTATAAGATATGTAGCATGATCAGAACATTATTACGTAAAATGACTGCCCTTCCTATGTTGCCTATGCTACTACTTCTACAGATAGGCCTTGCAGTACAATGTTAGTAAATAGTAACTCCAATGTAAGCGTATGGGGAAAGTGCTAGAGTTTACAATGTCTCCACACCCAGACTGTAAATGTGTCTGTTGCTGGTTACACTGAGCTCCCTTTAGATAAGTCTGGTTTTCATTTCCAGGCTGTGCAGGGCTGGCTGAGAAGGGAAGTAGCTGAATGAATTATGTGTTTGTCCGTATCCATTCCTCGCTAAAAATACTGCCAACATATCAGGGCTTCATTTTGTAACACAGCACATGAAGGAGGCTTACAAGTGATTTAGATTCAGTACAAACTGCAATAAAAATATGGTTTGCATAAAAAGTAAAATGTACAAGAGAAATGTATAGTTGAGGCCATTTTATTAATGTTTTGCAAACAGAAAAATGCATCTAGTTAACTTGAATATAATAGTAAATATGTAGCTCCCAATAGATTTTGGGCACTGTCCCCCCATCCCGGGTGGCGTGTCTTGATTTCAACTATATCTGCACCGCTGTCCACCCCTGCCCATGTTGGAGCATCAAGGGGACCATTTTACTACATGTGAGGGCACTGAAGGCACCATTATACTACATGTCTCGACACTGAGGGGCTATTATATTGAGTGCGGGCCATTATACTACATGTGGGGGCACTGATGGGCCATTATATTACATATAAGGGCACTAAGGGGACCATTTTACTACATATGGGGGCCATTATACTACATGTGAGAACACTAAGGGGACCATTTTATTACATAATGGCTCAATGAGGGGGCCATTGCAATAATTTTGATGGATGCTACAAAAAACCCTTATTTTGTTAACATTTATTAGTGATTGATATTTTGTGGTTACTTGCTTTCTCACTATTTCTCACTAGGGAATACTTCCCTAAATAAGGTTAAGAGACACAGTTTTAAAATGACCCCAAAGGGCTGTGCAAAAGGCAGTCAAGACGAACGTATGTACAAAGAAATCAATATAGGCGGCCGTGACCTTACAGCTGCTAGATTCTATTACTGTTTGTGGGTTTGTGTTTTTTTTTTTTTTTTTTTTTTTTTTTTATCTGTGATGGGCTTTCAGTCTTTATCAGTGGCGCCATAACTTATCTTATGAACTCTTTCGGGGGAGTTGAAAGAAATAAACTAATTCTAGCATTTTTATTTTGATTAAAAATTTTGTTCTGTTTGCCATATGCTTACAAATATATATATATATATACACACACACAATTATGATCATACACAATTTATATTGTTTTACTAATTTTGTGCAACTAAACACACTTTATTTGAAAAAAAAAAAAAAAAGATTATGTATGTAGCTTCTAAATGCCATAACATATTTTTATCTTTCCATCTGCACACCTGGTTAATGTCTTGTTTTTTGTAGGATGGGCTGTATTATTTATTGGTACCATCCTGGCACCAGAAAATGGCATTTCTGTGTGTTTTTTGCCTTAGATGGTCATGTAGTTTGGCTAATGTTCCAAGGTGTACCTTTTTAAGGGGATATGCTAGGAGGATATTATCGATTACCTATCTTTAAAACAAGTAACCAATAACAGATTGGCAGGGGACAAATTCACTCGCCAATACCCGTTAGCTGTATGCAATGTCCTGGAAAAGGCGCAGTACTATGTATTATGTAGCTGTAAAAAGTTATGCAAGCTCAGTCCCTTTCGAGTCAACAACACTGATCTTGCGGTACCTTTGGTAGCTGCATTAGTCGCGGTGGCTGCTGCAAAAAACTGGACCCTTGCCGATCTACTATAGATGACCTATGGTAAGGACAGTTCACCAGTAGTATACTCCTGGAATACTCCTGAAAGTTAACAAGGGGGCGATGTGGTCTGATCACTGCGCTCTTATTCTTTGTACATGCCAAGAATGCAGCGATTATATTTGCTTAATTTAATGCAATTCTGGTTACTTCCTTGGAGGTCAGTTTGTATTAGTGTACAGGCTATAGGACTACTCCCTGCAGGTTATACTATATGCATCTTCTAACAGATGTACAGCATAATCGTGTGAAGCTTCACAAAAGACAACCCTCAGCTGCGCTTCTGTTACCAGTATAATGATGTTAATAGCTGTATAGTATGACATCATTGTCTAATGAAAGCCATCCTGCAAGCATACAAGTTATGTGTACCCCACCTCGTGGAAATGTTGGACGGCTCCAAGTTGAGACATTACAATGAAGCTGCTTGGAATGTTGGCAATGCTTTTTAAGCTGTGGATGTGAAGCCAGAACATGGAAGTGTGTGCTGGAAACTGAGAATTTGCTCAGCTGCTTCCCGTCCAAGGAAGCCCCACATAGCGTATAAATGAAAAACAGACATCTCCAAGGGGAGTTCATTGTAACTAGCAGCAGACACATTTACAGTGTGGGTGTGGAGATACTGTATTACGTAAGTTACTTCTGTACATACGTAGGATATGCTGTCTCTGCACTGCAATTATTGGTTTTCTAGAAAGACTGATGATGACAGGGTTAATATTTGGATGTGGCATTGCAGAAATGTTTGCATATTTTATAAATATTTACCAGTCATTATTAAAAAACAAACAAACCTTGTTTGGCTATGTAAAGATGATCATTTGCTTTTAGAAATTGTGTTGTCTTGTGTTGTCTGATGATTGTCAAAAATTTCCATAGATTGGCTGCATTTACACAAGACATTTGTATGATATCACACTGATGTTATGGTATCTTAAATGTAGAAGGCAAATGTTTAGGAAATAACAGCATGTCGGCTGCGCATGTTTTTCCGCAAGCTGTGAGTGTAAAACGACAAACCGCGGCGTTTGTGCCTTGTGGGGCCCCAGCCTTAGAGCAAGACCCCACATTGCAGAAACGCACCTTTTTTGTTGCAGATTTTGCTGCAGTTTTTTGAGCCAAAGCCAGAAGTGGACTGAGCAGAAGGGAGAAGTATAAGCACTTCCTATATATTTACCATGACTTTTGTAGCCATTTTTGGCTTTGGCTCAAAAAACCCAGCATAATTTAAAAAAAAAAAAAAAAAAAAGGCTGTATTTCTGCAAAGTTGGGCCTTACTTACCTTCACTCATCTTTTCTGGGATCTTCAGGTCTTTTGTGCCTGGTTCTATAGTGTGACAAGCCTGGGGACTGCTGAGGCTCATGGGCACGCTGACATCATAACACTTTGATGCAAATGTCTCACAGGCCTAAGCAATCCCCAGGTGACGTCACAGAAGCAGGTGAAAAAGCACGACAGAGCCCAGTGAACACTCAACAGACACTGTAAGGGAACCTGGAAGAGGTGACAGAAGGTGAAGCATTTTTTATTTTACCGCACCACCCTTGGTGGCCTTCAGACCTCAGAGCACAATAGTTATTTGTGGGTAGCGAACTCCAGAAATCTCAGGTTATGCTGAAACCAAGATTTTTGGAGAATTTGTAACAAACCCAACTCAATCTGATTGGCGTATCTCTAGTCATAGTATTATTAGCATGAACACAAAAGAGTTTAACTAGTATTAATCTAGAAACTTCCACCAATAAATTGCTTTATTACTTCTATTATTATATATTATTACTGATTTACTGTTTATGTGTAAAGGCAGCACCATATGCCATGGGTTTTATAATGCAGGCTGTATCCCATACTCCATTGCAAACATACTTCTAAGAGCAGCACTGATCACTATCTGACTCAGCTCTGACACCACCAGGAGTCTGCCAGCCCCGTGCTTTCATCTTCAGGTGGTAGAAGAAGATAAAATAAAGTTATGCTTACAGGGATCAGTCTAAATAGACCTAAAGCTGCACATCAATGCCTTGATGCATGAGCAAATACATTTATTTCAAGTAGATTTAGTCTGATAATGCACAAAATTTATCAAAATGGCTCATGCTGTATGATACATTTGGTGCATCTTCATCAATTGGTCGAATTATACGCCACCTACTGGTTAAACCTACTTATTGGTGCCAATTTCTGAAATGCACAGAAAGTGTCTAGAACACATAGTACACGTGGTGCATCTCCTAGGGCTGTGGAGTCGGAGTCATTGAGACAGAGTCAGGACCAAGTTTGAGTCAGAAAAAAGTTACTGACCTATTTTTAAATTAAAATGATTAATTATTTTTAATTATAGTATACACTTATTAATATTGTTATCATATATATATATATATATATATATATATATATATATATATATATATGAAAAATTACACATATAATTAATTAGATGGATATATACTTTCATAGGAAATCAGTTTAATGACTTTACTGCTTCTGCCTGACCATGGCTGTTGGAGCAGGAGTTGGAGTGAAAGTTGGGTTGTGGAAAAATAGCAGGGTCAGGATTGGTGGTTTGGCCTACCAAGTCCAGAGCTGTGTCATCTGCACCAGAAAACTGGTGTATATGGGTTAGTAAACTTCACTCCACTGTGCATATTTTTTGTTGGACACTAATAATAAGCGGTGTGAAGTTAGACAGCCCAAAAGTACACCAGATTTTTCAATTAACTTTAGACACTGTGATAAATCTGGCGTAGTTTCAGACCGTCTAGTTCGAGTTTAGACTGTATTAGTTTAGGGTCTCATAATTCATTTACAAGGCATTGGATTATTGTTATATTGACAGGTCCCATTGAAAGTAGTGATCTGGCCTGACTTGTCCATATTAGGATCCAGCCAAGGTGTACTTCTAACATTTTACCAAGGTCATAGCTAAAATTCTAAAAAAAATCACTTGCAGTTTCACAGTATCTCTGTGGAGCTAGTCTATATGGTCGAATTGTGTTGTACTGGAGAGATTTCTTATTTTACTTTCTGCTCTTTTTACAGACATCTGTTCCATAAATCTTGTGTGGACCCCTGGTTATTAGATCACCGCACGTGTCCAATGTGTAAAATGAACATTCTCAAAGCTCTGGGTTTTCCGGTAAGACTGTAGGACATAAGGAACACAGACATTATCTATGTTGTCAAAATATTAAAGGGGTTTTCTGGGATAATTGAAAAACTAACAAGGGTGGAGTCAAATAAGAAATAAATGATAACCACCTTCCCCCGAACCTCAATTTCCGGAGGTGCTTTCCCTATTCTTCCCAGTCTTCAGGGAGTACATGAGATCAGGTGCCAGCTGTGGCCATCAAAGGCCACATTTTGGGTATGTAAAGTTTGGGTGATGTAACTGCTGATACATTACCACTACCCAACACGTGACTGCTGAGATGAATGATTGGCCACAGCGGCCACCAGTGACCCTGTACTTCTGGCCTGAGCTGTCTGAAGATTGAAGGGAACAGAGGACACGTTCCCCCAAACAAGGCCTCCAGTTTGTTTTTCAATTATCCCGGTAAACCTGCAGTATTGTTGTTGTATTGGAGAAATCTCTAAGTGCTGAGTCCACTTCACCTGTCAGATTACTGGTTTATAATGCTGGTATGATATAACTTTTATAGTCATTTGAGGAGAAAGCACACAATGAAGCTATGTAAGACATCTCCATTGTGTGCACAATTCTTTTACCCCGAGGCCTAAACATGTGATTGATCACTTGGGTGCTGAACAAATGCGTAATCGTTTCATAACTAACATTTAGAGAGAGACTATATCATATTTATCACTTTATTTACAATGTCACAAAAATCTTTGCAGTCTCACTCCAGTTGCTGGTAGGGTAACATCTAACAACATTAGTGCTAGACTAGAAGATGCTCCAAATTTATCAAGCATTGTGCAATACATTTTGGACAAAATTCCCCCATGTGTCTCTCACCTTCTTCTGGTAAATGTCTCTGTGTGAGATCTCTCCAATCACTCCGATCCGATCGTATATACGGTAAGTCTCTGTGAATCGCCATGTACAGACTCATACATGGCAATACATCCTAGATAAAGATTATTTGGCGTTTACCTTACACAGTCCTAAGTTGTTTTCTCCTTTACAAGGCTTTATGTTCAAGATTTTCTGCCTACCCAAGTAGTCTCCTGAATACTGTGTGTACATGTGTGTGATAAATACTATATAATATAATATATTATTTATATACTAATGTAAAGATGTTACCGCTGGTATGGGTAAGGTGATTATAATACTAAATGGACATGCTAAATATTCCCTGTATCAAATGTTAAAACTGTTTTCCCAAATATTTTCTCAAACAGCCAAATGCAGATTGCTTAGATGACATCACTCCAGACTTTGATGGTTCAGTAGGACCACCAACCAATCAAATTACAGGAGCCAGTGACGTCACTGTGAATGAAAGTTCAGTAGGAATAGACCCCACTGTCCGCACTGTAAGTGTTTTACAGATCATCCAAGATGCTGATGTCCTTCCTCAAGTCGGAGAGGTCAGCTACACTGCAAGCAGTAAGTACTCTTTTTTGACATTCCATTTCTGGGAACCACCCTCCCCTGTTCACAGGAATGGGGGTCTATGTCTCTCATTTAAAAATAGAGCAGTGATCACACATATGAACAACTATTTTGTTCAAAGTCTATAGGACTGCCAAAAATAGCCAAGCGTTGTACTTGGCTATTACTGTCAGTCCCAGATAGATTGAATGGAGTGACAGTGCAATTGTGTGACCCCTTCTCTAGTGAATGGGGGACATAGAAACATTTTCTCTTACAGTTATCATTTATCATATGGATACTGATAAATCTCTTTCATGGGCTTTGGAAACCAGGTTATATTTAATACATGTTTTTTTTAAGTGAAGACCACACTAAGCTCTATAAATATATTTTCACCATGTTTACAAATGGATTATCATTCTGTATGAAAAATATGCATGCTGGATAACATTCTATAGTGCATGATGCATATAGACATACACATGTAGGACAAGCTCCATTAACTTGCATTGGCTCCAGTTGTGAAGCCAATACTGTGGTGAATGAGCCTAAACAGAGATAAGCTGGTTTATACAAGTGTACAGTCCCATATTTAGTGCATGCATGTTTTTGTAGGCATCATAAAGCCCCCAGACTACAAATCCCATCAAACCTTGCTATTTTCCCTATGTGGCATGAAAATCTATTAAAGACAGAGCTAACATTCATACTTGGTGGTCAAGAGGACATAAGAGATAAATGAGCACCACTGACTCCTGTGTTATAGACTGGAAAATGCTAAAGAAATTCATTATGTATTGAATTTTCAGATTTGTGAATATGATAATACATGCAAAATAGCTCTAATAAATAGTTTTTATTACCGGTAGTCAGAATTTCAAGTTAAAGGGGTTCTCTCGGGAATATATAAATAAACCGACAAATGTGGTGCCAGGAATTCCTAACATATTTCTATTCAAAATTCAGCTCTTAGACTGCTTTCATACTACATGTTTTTATGGTCTTTTCGTGATATTTTTAATAGCAGTTTTTAAGACATTTTTACTGCAGAAAATACAGTTGGAAATGCTGTGGCCGGATGTTACAGGTTATTGAGTAAGAAATTCTAAATAGCCTTACATTCATTGCTAAAAATGCTACACTGATCCCTTAGCTCCCCTTTACCTCTATGAGAGTTACAAAAACAAGGTTGAGCCCACTGCTCGGCTGTTACCATAAGTCTTGCTGTGATGATCAAGACTTACAGGCACTTACTCCCATCCTGACAATATTTTGCCAATATGGGAATAACTCTTTAGGTTCCGTTCACACGGAGGGAAATGGTGAGGAATTTGGTATGGAATTTCAGCTCTGAAAAAAAAGCCTCCCATTGACCTCAATGGGTTCCTTTTTCTGCTAGCAGAAAAAGGAACCCATTGAAGTCAATGTGCAGCAATTCAGCAGAGGTGCATCAGAGAGTACGGAATACGGTGACACGGGCTGTGCCACCTGATAGGCCTGGCGCGCTATTCACACACTCCGAATCCTCCACAAGGCTGTGAAGTAAACACGGACGCCTGCAGTTCTTGTTTTTCCTCGGGGTACTCCTTGTAGGAGAGGGGACCTCTCGATATTGAGCCGTGTGGATGTTGTTCAGGAGATGCCCTGATGGTGATGCAGGCCAATGACTCAAGAGTCCAGACAGTTGTAGGGGTAAACCAAATAACTTTTATTGAATGCCAACAGATGCTCCAGCAGATTTGTAACATGGTTACAGCATATAGCTTAATGCACAAAGTGCCAGATTTAATAGTTTAGCCACGGTAGAATAGACACTGTAGTACTTAAAGAGGACCTTTCACCATATCTGGGCACATGCAGTGTTATATACTGCCGGAAAGCTGACAGTGCGCTGAGTTCAGCACACTGTCGGCTTTCCCGATCTGTGCCCGGTGTGAAGAGCTTACGGTCCGGTACCGTAGCTCTTCTATGGTCAGAAGGGCGTTTCTGACCATTAGCCAGAGACGTCCTTCTGCCTCGCGGCGCCTATCACGCTGTGCTGTGGAGCGGGGAGGAACGCCCCCTCCCTCTGCTCGCAGTACTCGTCCATAGACGAGCATTATCAGGAGAGGGAGGGGGCGTTCCTCCCCGCTCCACAGCACAGCGCGATAGGCGCCGCGAGGCAGAAGGACGTCTCTGGCTAATGGTCAGAAACGCCCTTCTGACCATAGAAGAGCTACGGTACCGGACCGTAAGCTCTTCACACCGGGCACAGATCGGGAAAGCCGACAGTGTGCTGAACTCAGCGCACTGTCAGCTTTCCGGCAGTATATAACACTGCCTGTGGCCGGATATGGTGAAAGGTCCTCTTTAACATACTTTTCTCCTCTCCTCCTCTCGTAACACTCCCTAACTCAGCAGATAGGGGACTGTAAGGGGCTGTGGGTCCTGAGCCTCCAAGGTACCTCTGTAGCTCCTAATGGCACCAACAAAAATGTCCCTCAGGAACCCCCAAAGTTCTCTCACTAACTCCGGGGCAGCCTCCGGTTGTACCTTAGAATAAGATGGCTTATATCTTTAGCTTCTAGGATGAGTTCTCGTGATGTCTCACTCAGCAAAGTGTCTGGTGCTGAACTTCTATACTCTTGAATCACTGGACCCGACTACTAACCGCTGACCCTCTACACCGCTGAACTGGGCTTCCAACTGCTGGACTGGGCTTCCAACTGCTGGACTGGGCTTCCAACTGCTGGACTGGGCTTCCAACTTCTGGACTTCTACACTGCTGGACTAACTTTCCTACAGCTGCTAGAGAATATAAACCCTTTCCTTATACCCCGCCCTGTGGCCTGTGATTGCTCATGAGGTTGTATGCATCATTCAAACAACAAGAAGGTGCAAAGATAAGTGCGTATGTACAGTAAAATGGCTGACACATTGTACACATACACAGACAAGACACACAAGACAACCCCGGGGTACATGTAACAAACACAAGACATATAGCAGCATTGCTCTGGGATGCTGCAAATGGGAGGCTTTTTTTTCAGCGCTGAAATTCCACACCAAATTCCTCCGTGTGAATAGACCCTTAGGCTTATTTCAATAGCTCTCTAACGCATGATGATTTGATTTAATAAGACTCATTGATCATCATTTAGTGACTTAATCAGTCGGTGGTGGAGTTGTGATATAGAAGGTGGAGAAAAATTGAAGATGATCGAAACCAGTTCGACTATGAACTTAGCCAAGCAAGAATAAGCGTCAATCAGGCGGTGTGAAAACCAAATGTACAAATTCACCCCACAAGCTGAGTACAGTAGTAATGGCTCCTCAGAATGGTGTATTTTGGTAGGTCCAAGTGACCCCAGTCTGAGTTATAGTATTTATATAGTATTCATTCATTATCGTATACCTTCAATATCTATGAGATATCTAGTTGAGATTTATGGCATTTGGTTTCACCGTTTCTCCAGGCCAAATAAGAACAATGGAATATGTAAGGAAAGCAAAAATAGGCAACTACACTGCACTAAAGTGCTGAAATCTCTGTAACGTCCTCTGAATTTGGTTAATGAAGCAAAGTAATGGCAATCACTAAATATGACTTCAGTGCGTGATATCTCGCAGTGACTCATACTGTGTATATGAAGATAGTTTTTCAGCCTTAGACATAAACAAAGAAGGTGTCCTCAGGGTGTTGTATCAACCCGGTTTGGAACTGAGCTGTGTGAAATATTCTCTAGTTGGGCAGCAGAATTACCACTTATGTCCAAAGATAACACATGGCGTTGTCCTGTTAGAAGGTCGGAGAATCCCTCAACTGAGTATGCAGTGTTTCCAGTACTTCTTCAGCATTGATGGTGTTTAGAGGTCCTTCATATACTAGTTATACTTTACTATGCTATACTAGTAGTTATATCTCTGTTGCTTTATGCTAGTGTAACATTGTCTGAGAAGGTTCCCCTATGGGATGTAGTTCCCTGTGACATTCACGGACAACTGAACTTGAATGTTAAGTTTCTGAATTTTTTAGTGTCCCGTTCAATAATGGGGAAGACCTTCCTATGAGCACTGTGTGAAGACTTGGGGTCTCAGTACCTAGCTACTTGCCTCAGTCCTATAGCTATCGAGTGGAGCAGTAGCACATATGCATAACCATAGCTATATTCAGATGGAAGATATGAGACCCTCATTCTGGTGATTGATGGGGTCCCAGGAGAGAGGTCTATGACCATAAATGTATCACCTATAAAAAGTTCTGATTATTGTGGTTTTAAGCCTAGGTCTAAAGAAAAGGTCTAAATAGGCTTGAAATGCCGCCTCTCATCCCAAAAGGAATGAGTAAGATGGGGAGTATATTAGAATAGATTACACTTTTTTTGTAGTGTTTGTGTGTGTGTGGGGGGGGGGGGGTTTGGAGGATCAGATTGTAGGGCTGGATGTAGAGTTATAAGGAGGAGCTATCAGCATTGCATGTATTTTATATCCTATGTTATATTAACTTGTTTTATATTTTTAAGCATATAAATAGTTCATATTAGAAAGATTAAGGAAGTCCAAAGAAATAACTAAACGAAAGAGCCAAAGAGTCTGTGACATTTGGTGGAGTGGGCGTTGGAAAGATAAGATCTGTTTTATGTTTTGCTTTTCCCAGTGTTAAGCTTAGCAGTGCAAGGGAGGACACCAAGATTATAAGTGAAACATTTGTACAACAGTGACAATACTATGAATACAATGAGGACATGACACATTACCGCATTTCCTGCACTATCAAATGTTTACATACATACTCTTTTATTGGCAAAAGTCACTATACTCTGTGTCTGCTTCACACATGCTTTTGATGTCCATTGAGTGTCTTGACCCTGGATGCTGATGAAATGAGAAGTCTTATCTTTGCTGGAGAATGCAGCCCAAGCTGTGGCTGTATGAGAACACGGATGTTTATCTGCTTATGTAGTGGATTGTTATGGAGCAGTCATGGGGTGACTTAACCCTCTAATTTAAGAGGACGTTTCTAGTTTCTGTAAATTAGGCTTAAAGGGGACTAAAACATTAATGACCTTTGGATAGATCAGCAGTATTAGATTGGCAGGGGTTCAACAACAGGGACCCCCACAGATCAGCTAACGGAATCTATAGCTGTGCTCCTATTATTATTATTATTGTTGTTTATTTATATAGCACCATTAATTCCATGGTGCTTTACATTTGAGGGTTTACATACAATACACAAAATATACAGACAAATATAATACTAACAATGACCGACTGGCACAGTGGGGTAGAGGGCCCTCCACGCAAGGGCTTACAATCTATGAGGGAAGAGGGATAGAGACAGAAGATGAGGGGGAGACAGTTCAGATGGTGGTGCGGTGACAGTAGTGTTATTGGGGGTTGTAAGCCTTCCTGAATAGTTGAGTCTTCAGGGCCTTCTTGAAGCCTGTGATTGTGGGGGTCAGTCTTATGTGTCTTGGTAAGGAGTTCCAGAGTATGAGTGAAGCACAAGAGAAGTCTTGGAGATGGTTGTGTGAAGATTGGATAAGAGCAGAGCGGAGTAGGAGGTCTTTGGAGGATCTGAGGTTATGCATGGGCAGGTAGCAGGAGATTAGGTCAGAGATATATGGAGGGGACAAGTTGTGGATGGATTTGTATGTCAGCATTAGTAACTTGTGCTCAATTTGCTGGGCAACGGGTAGCCAGTGAAGGGATTGGCAGAGGGGAGCAGATGAGGAAGAACAGGGGGAGAGGTGTATTAAGCGAGCAGCACAGTGTAAGGTGGACTAGAGGGGGGCGAGAGTATTTGTCGGGAGGCCATAGAGAAGGGTGTTACAGTAATCTAAGCAGCAGATTACGAGGGCATGGACTAACACTCCCATGAGAGCTACTTCCACTTCACAGGCCATGTAATGTAACATTCATCTGCCACTTCGCCTGTTTGCAGCTCAGTCCAATTCATGTTAATGAACTGCAATAGCTACAGTGCTATACATTGAATGTCGCTGTGCTTAGTAAGTACTATATAGGCTGCAGTGCTTGTCCAAATCACAGTCTCTGAAAACAGCTTATCGTGGAAGGGGATTTGTTCAGGTAGTGGCCCACCACCAATCTGATATTGATATCCTATCCTAACATTAGGTTATCAATATCTTAATCTCAGAAAACCCCTAAAAACTAAAGATGTTGTAATACACAGTTATGTTGGGTTCACACCAGCGTTCGGCTCTCCGTTATCAGGTTTCCGTCTTCTGCATGCAAACCTGTCATGCCGAGTCTGGCCGTGAGCGTTTTATGCGCTCTGCGGCGAAACCGTTTTTTTTTTAAAACCAGACACAGAGTACTGCATGTCCAACTCCATGTCCGGTTAAAAAAAAAACAAAAAAAAACGGTTTCGCCGCGGAGAGTATAGAACGCTCAACGACGCTCACGGCCGGAGACTTTTGAATGGGATTTAAATATGCCAGCAGGTTTCCGTCTCCTGCCCTGTTTTGTGCATAACGGAGTCCCGGGCGCAGATGTGAATGAGCCCTTACTGATACAGCTTATTACAATTGGAGATAGTGCCAGTAGAATACAAAGCAATGATATCACAAGGCAGAATGTAATATGCATGATGTAGACTCATCCTGTTTCACATGCATGGTTCTTTACCATCTCCCCCTTTTGCTTAACTCCTGTGCTCCATAAA
The DNA here is from genome assembly GCF_031893055.1 of Leptodactylus fuscus. Taxonomy (NCBI): domain Eukaryota; kingdom Metazoa; phylum Chordata; class Amphibia; order Anura; family Leptodactylidae; genus Leptodactylus; species Leptodactylus fuscus. Next base: position 277,379,467 of record NC_134265.1, on the reverse strand, counting down.
CACAAGCCTGTCAGTTTATACTTTGTTGTGTGGTTGTAAATGTATTGTTTTAGGTTTTTTCTTTTTTTTTTACAGTTTTGGAATATGGTTGTGGCTGTCATGCTGTCATGTTTTAATATGGTTATATTTATTATTAGGAGTGTTGGAGGAAGGAAGGATTATTTAGTTCTCAATGGCCTACACAATAATCTCAGATTGTGAGCATTATGTTAAAATAATATTGCAGCATTAGTTGATAGTGATAAAAAAAAAAGCCCATCAAGGATTTTTTGGAATTAAAGGGATTCTATCATTAGAATCCTTTTTTTGCAGGCCTACTACGTAGGAATAGCCTTAAGAAAGGCTATTCTTCCCCTACCTTTAGATGTCTTCTCTGTGCTGCCGTTCCGGTGATATTCACGGTTTTCACTGTATGAAAATGAGTCTGTAGAGTCAGCGCTCAAACAGCACTGGGGGCGTCCCCTGTGCTGCCTGCAGACTCTCCAGCGACGCCCTCCATCTTCTTCTCGCGACTGCTTCTTCTCCGTGTTTTCAACTGAAAGCGCTGACTGCGCATGTGCGGCAGTCATTTTCCTGTGGCTGAATAGACAATTGCGTAAGAGTTCACAGGAAAATGGCCGTCGCATATGCGCAGTCGGCGCTTTCGGCTGAAGACGCAGAGAAGAGGCGGTCACAAGAAGAAGATGGAGGATGTCACTGGAGAGTCTACAGGCAGCACAGGGGACGCCCCAAGTGCTCTTTGTGCGCAGGGGAACATCCCCAGTGCTGTTTGAGACTTGAAATTTGCATATGGTGAAAACCGTGAATATCACCGGGACAACGGCGCGGAGAAGACATCTAAAGGTAGACCTGAAAAAAGGATTCTAATGATAGAATCCCTTTAAACATTCTGTGTATGAATGTAATGATGATATATGTAAATAATCACAATATTAGAGCATAAGCCTGAAGGTAGGCTCTAGTACCCTGTTGGGATGTTGCAGCTGGGCTATATGGTGATGTTGCTCTGATCTCTGAAATAACTGATGATATAACTGACGACTTTTCATTACCATCCGTCATATGTTCGTTAGCTATAGACATTAACGTTATAAATAAACCGCCATAAGTCTGTTATTTTGAATGGAGCCAAAAGTCCTGCGCCCTGCATTATTATGTCCGCCAAAATAAAAGACCTGTGATGGATTTGGTGAAAACGGACACTAACGGACAGCAGATCACATCTCATTGAAATCAATAGGATTTTAGTGTCCTTTGTTAACATCTTCTGATGGATACTAACAACAGTAGTTGAGCGCCCCCTAACAGTCACCACACAGGAGTGTGTTACCGTGGTCTGAAATCTGCTGTAACCAACTAAATGCTGCCCGAAACTTTTCACAGCCGTGTGCATTACCACAACAATCCTGAAAATAAGTGGCGCTATTTTAACAATGAAACCATTATTATTGTCCATGCAAATTCCTAATAAAAGTCTGGCGAGTACAGCAACAGTCAACCTGCATCTTCATATATGTACTTGATAATAAATGTGACCACCCCGGGAGAACCGTGCAGGAGGCTGGACTGTCACGGTGACCTTATAGGCACCAGAACTCCCAGGAGAGGTGCACAGGGAAATAGGCAGAGTCAGTTAGATGTGACGCCAGTTGGAGTATTGAGACACCCGCTGGTCCCTGGGCTGGAGATGGTGATGTGGGTGCCAGTGCTCTACTCCAACAAAGAGCATTTGCCCAGGGCTTAGCTACAGGGAAGGCAATGTCCAGGCCAGGATCAGTAGAAGTGCTCACTGCTTTATTGTAACAGGCATCTGCTGGTCACTTGTCCTGTAGCAGTGAGCTGTGGCACAGGGGCTTGTAGCTGGCTGACACCTTCCCATGTATTAGCAGAGAGTCTAAGATGTCTGCAGATCCAGCTTCTGGTATACTGCAGGGGTTCAGTTACCTTGTAGAGGTCGGTGCAGGCTGCCAGGGTTATAGCTCTGCTCAGCCTGATGTAATTCCTGTCCTCTTACTGATAGTGATGGGGGCGCTGTCACAGCTTCTCTGTCCTGCTGTTGCTGTGGCAATCCTCACAACAGTGTCTGACACACAAGATGGCCACTGCCACACTTCTCCTTGCTCCTTCTCCTTCCCTGGCTCTTACAGAATACTACTTCCTCTCCCTGCTATGACTATTTCCTGTCCCAGCTACAGATCCACTCACTATAGTGTGTGTTGCTGTGGAGACCACAGCTCACTAGGACAAGTGAAACCAGAGAACAATAGCTTAACAACATTACACAAATGAATACAGAATAAACATGGCAACATATACAAACTATCATAACATGTAACAGGCACTTCTATGGCCAAATAACCATTAGTAACTCCTGTGAGGGGGTTACATCAACATCTGACCTTAGAAATCTTAAATGAAGTATGTGCCCCTATACAACTGTAATAGCTGCAATTATCCTGCAGAAGAAACCGATATAACCAGTGCTGGTCATGCACATAAAGTAGTTGTCGGACAGCAGTAGTCTTTCCTGACCTGCCCGAAAAAGAGATGAGGATGAGCTGCTGACAGATACAACTGGCAGGCCTCAGGAGCAAAGTACTGTACATATTGAAATCCAACATGCCCTATGCTTCATTTCCCAGTTACTTTGCCAACATACACTTTCTATTATTATCCTTTTACCCATTATTTATAAACTTGAAAAAAAGGAAAAGAGATCTCCAGGACTTGTTTTTTATTGGTGGTAGTATATTTTGGTGTAAATGGTTTTTTACGGAATACACATTTTGCTGACTGTCATTTATTCCTTTTAAGCACAGTTATGCTAAATATGTCCATGTTGTTCTTTCCATTTGCCTCCTACTCACATCTGTCTAACATCTGTCTCCCGTCTATCTACGGCGTATGTTTGAAATGGGGTCTTAGTTGTTTTTTATGCAGGAAGTGAACGTGTTATCTTGTGCTCTCCTTGCTATAGGGATTTCATTAAAAAAATAATAATAATAATTAAAAGAACAGTATAAAAGCTCTAGTAGTGGAGTACATTCTGGTATGTCAGTATGGACAATTTGTTTTGAGAACTGAAAACTTACCATTGAAATGAATAGGATCCATATATATCTTAGTGAGCAGTCAGTTTTAATATCAGCATCACCTTCATTTTGGTTCTAGACAAGTCAGTATGGCTTCTTATTAATGCAAACTCAAGGGATGGGGAGCAGAAATCACAGCTCTGTTATGCTAGCAAATAATCACAATGCAATGTCCAGCTTGAAGCAAAAATTTCAATCACAAAGCCCAATTTGAATGTCCATAAATAATGGGCAAAAAAGAAATTTTTTGGTCACTCACTCATTAATGGCGTACTGAGGAATCGCACACGATACTCCTTGGTTCCTCCGACTCGGAACACGAACACACATGAGACTTTAGAAAAAACAGAGTCCAGCGAAATCCTCCTTGGTTAAAAATAAAATAAATATGTTATAAATAAAAGCAGGATATTTTTAACCAAGGAGGATTTCGCTGGACTCTGTTTTTTCTAAAGTCACATTCTTATTAATGCGGTTATTAATATGATTGAGCAGACTGCTTTTTTAACCACTTCAGTACCGGGCCATTTTGTGGTCCAGGACCAGACACATTTTAGGTTTATTTTGTATGTGCGGTTTAGAGGGCTGTAACATTTTTCTCATACAACAACTCATACATTTCTCATACATCTTTTTTTGGGGACACATAGGGCTTTATTTGTATGTTGTTTTTATTTTCGAATGTGTTTTAATTTTTTTTAGATCCGCGGAAATATAAACAAAATAGGAGGGAAATTGTGTTTGGTTTTCAATTTATTTTATTTTTTTTATTTAATAACACAAAGTGCAACTGAAAAACTTTATAAAATAGTTTTTCCTCTCCATTACGGTAACTTTTATTTTATATGGTGTAGTCGGGGGTGCGGCTATAACCTTTAATAACGTCATTTTATTGGTGTATTATTTTACTTATTTTTTTAAATTATTTTATTTCATTTTTTAAAAAACTTTTTAATTTAATTTTTTTATATATTTTTTTTTTCAGATGGTGTCCCCATAAGGTCATAAGAGACCTTTGGGGACATCTGATCACTTTCTTTTTATGTTAGGGAGGCTGATTTCCCCTGCTACTGAGGCTGGTACATATAGCCCCAGTTGCAGGAGGAATACAGCCTCCTGCACGCTGCTATATACGGTATGCAGAGCTGATCTGGGTCCTGTAGGACCCAGCAGCTCTTACAAGATGCTGCTCCCGGCGGACGGCGCTCATTGAGCGCTGTATACACAGCGATCGAGAAGGCAGGGATGGGAATAAACCTTCCCTGTCTTCTTTCTGGTAGCTCCAGCTGAAGTTACAGCCAGCTCCCAGTGAAAGCAGCTGCACGATCTTGTGCAGCTGCTGTGTTCTGATTGGACGTACCGGTACATCCTGTCAGAACAAGGCAACCACTTCCCAGACATTTATAGTCTATGAGCGGTCCGTAAGTGGTTAATCTGATATCTCTATTTACATGCACACTCAGTTAAATCTACTCTGTTTGTATTCTCATGGAGGGGAAAGTAATAAGCTGCATCTGTTGGATGAAAGTCAACACTACATACATAAGACAAGTTAGCTAGTCCTGCAAAAATCAGCAAGTTTAGCTAACTTTGCTCTTATGTGTATGGGCACCTGTAGATAAAATACACAAGTAACATAAATTTTGTAATTCATATACAAGAGCTTTAAAGGGATTCTACCATTAAAATCGATTTTTTTTTTTTTGTGGATCACACATAGGAATAGCCTTAACCCCTTCCCGACATGCGCCGTAATAGTACGGCGCGTTTCGGGTCTGTAACTATGGCGACCGCAGTAGACAACCGGCTCCGATCGGAGGCATTAACCCCTCCGGCGCTGCTGTCAAAGGCGCCGGAGGCGCCATTTTCCTGGCGGCGCATGGGCGCCGCCATTTTGGCAGGGATCGCCGGTTCCTGGAGCATGCTCCAGGGCCGACGTCATGTTGCCATGACAGCCGGGAGCCTTGTTAAAGGCTCCCAGCCGGTCTGCAAATTCTCTCTTTTGCAGGCTGGTGTATGCTGCCTGCAACAGAGATGATGATTTTTTGCAATGCATTGCAATGCATTAGCATTGTAATGCATTGCATTAGTGATCAGACCCCCTGGGGTTCAACACCCCTCGGGGGTCTAATAAATGCAAAAAAAAAAAATAATAAAAAAAAAATATAAAAAGTATTAAAAGTTCAAATCACCCCCCTTTCCCTAGAACAAATATAAAAGTAGTTAAAAACTGTGAAACATATACATGTTAGGTATCCCCGTGTCCGAAATCGCCCGCTCTACAAATCTATAAAAATATTTTTCCTGTTCGGTAAACGCCGTAGCAGGAAAAATAGTCAAAAGTGCCAAACCGCCGTTTTTTCACTGTTTTGATTCTGATAAAAATTTGAATAAAAAGTGATCAAAGCAATAACATTTCCCGAAAATGGTAGAACTAAAAAGTACACCCGGCCCCGCAAAAAAAGACGCCCTATGCATCCCCGTACACCTATGTATAAAAAAGTTACGGCCGTCGGAATATGGCGACTTTTAGAAAAAAATTTTTTAACACCGATTTGGAATTTTTTTTAGGGGTCAAAATGTAAATAAAACCATATAAATTTGGTATCCCTGGAACCGTACCAAAACACAGAATATAGGGGACATGTCATTTTGGCTGCACAGTGAACGCCGTAAAACCAAAGCCCGTAAGAAAGTCGCAGAAATGCATTTTTTCTTCAAATCCACCCCATTCTGAATTTTTTTCCTGCTTCCCAGTACATTATATAGAATAATTAATGGTAGCATCATCAAGAAAATTTTGTCCCGCAAAAATTAAGACCTCATATGGCTCTGGGAGCGGAGAAATAAAAAAGCTATGGGGTTTAGAAGGAGGGGAGTCAAAAACGAAAAACGAAAATCAAAAAATGCCATCGGCGGGAAGGGGTTAAGAAAGGCTATTCTTCTCCTACATTTAGATGTCTTCTCTGTGCCGCCATTTGGTAAAAATCCTGGTTTTCGTCGGTATGCAAATGAGTTCTCTCGCAGCACTGGAGGCGGTCCCAAGCACTGAAACAGCACTGGGGGCATCCCCAATGCTGCGAGAGAAATCTCCAGTGCCGCCTCCATCTTCTTCCAGCGCCAGGGGTCAAACATCTAGGCCTTGGGCAGAGCCAACTGCGCATGCCCACAGGCCACAAGAAAATGGCTGCTTGCTTACTGTGTAAGCGGGCATTTTGCTTCCGGCCGTGGGCATGAGCAGTCGGCTTTGAGTTCCTCTTTATGGCTACATCCCAGGGTCACATATTCTTGTGTGTCGAGTAGGGGGTATGGATCCCTGACACCTATAATAATATCAGTAAATCACCTTTATATACCCTTATAGTCCTAACACTGTTAGCAATTCTTGTGCAGATTAATTATTAATCCAGTATGATACGTGAACTTTCCAGTTTGCAAGCTCTGTTCCCTTAGAGATGATCGACAAAGGAATATGCTGTGCATCCATAGTGTGCAACCAGCCACCGAGGTGCAGCTATTGCCAAGGTAGCAATTAACCATTCCCTTTCCTGGATTGCACAGATGAGTGTTCCTTCTTGCATTAAGGCCATCATACTTATATCTAGAGAGTCTACAAATTTCAATTCACTGCTATCATTATGTGTTATCTGTGCTTTTGAATATGAATTCAGGAAAATGTACACTGTTATCTGGACCTGTACCACAACAATAACAGGCCAAATAGTTCAATTACAGAATCAGCTTTGCTATATCTGACTCTACTCATGCTCTTTGTAACATGTTCGGCTTGTAATAAAAATAATACAAGGATTTATGTATGGGATCATAGAAATAATGGGTCAGGGTGCCTGCTGAGAAAACCATGGCTAGCACATTGACAGAGTGTGCCCGGCACCTCAATAGAAAATGATATAACTTTGTATTGCACAGTATTTGAGATTAATTTAGCAAGAGTAGGTCTCAAGAATGCACCTCTTTTAGATAAAACATCTATGTTGTGTCCTAATGTAGCCATACCAGAGGCAGCATCTTTCTTCTTGGAGATTCTTCCCAGCCATTGAGCGGTCACTAACTAAATCTGCTGACTTTTGCTCAAGGCTGTGGATCTGGAGTCAAGAACACTTTTCTCTGGAGTCAGAGTTGGCTAAAACTTGGACTCCAGCTTTAAAATAAAATGCTGAATTATTTTGAATTCTATTATACAATTAATATTAATGAATTAGATGTATAGATTGTTGAATATTTACTTTCACAGGAATTCAATTACTAGCTTTTTCATAAGTTACAGATCTTTACTGCTTCTGGCTGACCATGGCTGTCAGTCTTTTGTGAAGACCTACCAACTCCCCAGCCGTCTTTGCTGTCCATATTGTAAATTTGTCCTGTTTTTGACATGTCATGTGAATTCTGGTTAATACACCTTTTGTTGCATTCAGTTATTTGCATGAATGAGCTACAACTAAACAATCCTCAATAAACTATGTATAGCAGATGAGCACAACTATAAGGGTTGTCTGGCTGTTAAGAGAATTATACATAGCTATATAGCACATAGTACACTGACACTGTAGAAAAACAATGGTGTAAAATAGCAGCAATGCCATGTGTTAAAGATAACAGCAGATTGCAGAGCTGACATATCTATAATATGTCATTTAGTTAAAGGGATTTCTGGGATCACAATACTGATAGCTTTTCATTAGGATCAGCTTTCCATAAACGGTCTAATGGGGGTCATTCTCGTAGAGAGAGAGCATAAAACGCTCACAGGTTGTAACATCTCTGCCTGTTTGGGTCTCTGCACCGCCCTCTGCTCGTGTGCTGCGGCGCAGGAGGCGTGTGCAGTTTGGTTCATGCCTTAGGGTTTTTGGTCACACTGTGTGAACACGGCTCTACTGCTGTGATTGTATTTGCACCACACCCATCTTCTGCCCTTGTTTGTCTCTGCTCCTCTAATGGTTAATCTGGCCTTGCCCTGTGATTGACAGCCTGCCTTCCTGTCAACTCCATGGGCGGGTTCTTCCTCCCTATTTAGCCTTGGCTCCCATTCACACCAGGGCTTGCTATTGCCGTGTGCATACTTGCTCTTACTGTCCCTGTTTTGATTATACTATTATCCTTGACCTTTGGCTTTCCTCACTGACTATTCTCTTGACTCCGATTTGGCACTGCATCGCTCTTCTGTTACCGGACCCTGGCTAGCTGACCTTCCGTTGTTGTTGTTCGTCTTGTCTGCGTTTTGTGTTTCACATATTCAGGGAGGGACTGTCTTCGTGGTTGCCGCCTATTACCTAGGATAGGGTCTGGCAATAGGAAGGGAAAGTGGGGGGCTTCAGCTTAGGGCTCACTGTCTCTTGTGCCCCGTCCCAGGGTTTAAACAGTTACTGGGAATTGCTGTCCTAGCAATTCCCTTACACAGGTGCTCATGGCCAAACACAGTCTGCCAGGTTGACAGAAACCTGAAAATGGAGATCGGGTGTAGGTGTGAACCCACCCTTATCAGTAACCTGCAGTATTATATACCGCTCGAAAGCTGACATTGCGTTGAATTCAGTGGACTTTGCTGGTATGGAACCCGGTGCAAGAGATATTGGTGCCGTTAGTTGCAGTACCGATATCCCTCCGCTGTCAAAATGGCCAGCCTTACAGCCTAGGGTCATCCTAGGCTGTAAGGAGCTGTGAGGAACACCCCTCCCCAACAATACTCTTCCATAGCCTTGTACTATCAGGGGGGCATATCTCACAGCCCAATGATGACCCTAGACTGTAAGGCTGACCCTTTTCACAGCAGAAGGATATCAGTGCCGAAACAAACAGCACCGATATCTCTGTCAGGATTCTAATAGCCTACAATATCACCCATCTCCAAGCACATGAAGGCACTCTTTAAAGGGGTTGTGCAGGACTCAAAAACATGGTTGATTTCTTCTTTCACAGGAAGTGATAGCATTATCCATTAGTCACAGTTAAAATGAATGGGACTGAGCTGGAGCATGATCATGTGACCAAAAGGACATGATATCACTTCTTGAGAAGAAAGCAGCCATGTTTTAAATTTCCTACACAATCCCTTTAATGGCATAGCTTAAAAAATTCCCAAAAAATTCTTTTATGACGATATACTGATCTAGTTTCATACATTTGCATGAAATTTTTTGTTGCATTATATCTACATTAACTTCAGTGACCAGAATGTTTCCTTCTTCTAGGTGAACAAGAGCCAGCGATCAGCAGCGACTCTGATATATCTCTCATCATGGCAGTAGATGTAGGACTTTCTGATGTGGATCTATCCACTGACCAGGACTGTGAGGAGGTGAAGTCATGAGCAGGTCTGTTGCTGCGTTCCATAGGAAAGATATAGAAGGTGTAAAGCAGTCGGCTGTCCTGGAGTTTGGACTATTCCAATAAGTAAAAACCACTCACCATCACCATAAGTCTCCAGTGCACTCCATTATGGGATGATCATGAAAAAAGCAATAGCGCCAGATGCCTGCTGTCTCAGCACAGTTCCTTACCCGCAGGGTCTTAAGTTGTGTTGATATGAGAGCAGTGGCCTCCTCATTTCCTCACGTGTGCAAGACATCGATCTGCAGGCTTTCCCGACGTGGATGGTAGATCTGGACCTAAGTTGAAATCTTTGATGCTGTTTTGTAAGAAGAGATAGAAACTTTACAATCCCTATTTTGTTGTTTACCCAGTTTTAAACCGTGTATTCAGTTACCAATATCTTGGTTATGATAGAAAATGTTTTTGTATTTTTTTTTTATGTAATGGCTTTTCTGCCAAGGCAACATGAAGAGATTGTGATGGTCGTGAATCCATGCCCTGCTCTTATCGGAAGAAAGCTATGATTACCGGATGGGCACCCATCCCAGAAGCACTTGAGAAGAAAATGTCTTTAGAGGGCCCGTGCCAGTAGCATGTGATCTGGCATTTCTCATGAACTACATAAAGATTGTTAGGTACTAAAATTACAATCTGTTGCTCTGAGTCATAAAAGAGGCTCAGACGTGTGTGAATTAAGGCGCACATTATGTTACTGCACCATCAATTTTGCATCCATATTTTAACATTGTTGGTTAAAGTGTTTGACACCGTGCAAATAGATTTCTTTTTTTTTTTTTCTCTCTCCCCATTTTACTGTGGGGAACCAGTCCTTTTGACTCTTAATGGAAATGTATGCAGTATTGTGCTTACACTACAGAGTGGCATATGTTTTTTCAAGAATAAATATATATTTTTTCAAGAGAATATAACTATTAGTCGGTGAATAAAAAGGCAATGGTAATGAGGTGCTCCGGCGTTGTGTACGATATCACACTTGACATTCCATTGCGCCATTACTTAGGACTTCAATATATTGACCCAGGATGCAAAGTATTTTTGCAGGAAATTGAATGTATTAACATCAGCCACACTGAACTCATATATAAGAGGGATCCCTTTCTGGAAACAAGGTTTTTATAAAATCCACATAAAAATAGTTAATATTTATTAACTTGGACATTGCTAGCTATAACATAATAATACTTAAATCCGGTTGAAAGCCAAAAATGATGATATTGTAAAGATGTTTTACTGAAAAATGTAAATTTCACAACTATTAGTACGTCAGGGGGTAAGGGTAATTGCTTGGTACACGGATGGAGAATATCTCGCTGTATATTATTTTACATGCTGTGCAGCTGAATTCATACAATGCCGATGGGGTCTGTACGGCAGCTGAGAAGGTTGATGACTGCCCTGCCAGTTAACAGGAGGGTTGAGGCCTCTTATTGTGTTACTATGGTAACAGGAAATATTCGTCACTGCGTACAGTTTAGCCGCACCGGTTAGAAAGTCGCATGTCTTAGAATTGTTTCCTTCTAATTGTTTTCTACCACAATCGCACTTAGTCCAAACTAAACGGTCGTGCTGCTGTCACCAAAGGAAAGAAAAATATAGTATTATTTTAAGGGTTATATGACAGTAGAGAATCCGCTTGTTTACATCTCCAGAAACAGCGCTGCTTTTATCCATGTTGGTATCTGGCATTGCATCTCATCCAGTGAAGGGAGCAGGTACCACCCATAGACAATAATGGCCTCATTTCTGGGGATAAAACCGACCTTTCATATATTCATAGGCTAAGCTTCCATGTGGCGATTCCCCCCCCAAAAAAATGCACTCCGGGAAAAACCGTGGCGGCAACGTATCAGGGTTTTTCCCGCAGCGCTTTTCACAGGACGTTTGTAGATGTTACCTCTGCAGACTTTCTGCTTCAATTATACACTTAGAGAAACCGCCATTATTTCCGGATGTATATTGACATGGTGTGATTTGCAAAACCGTAACGTTGGGCCCCCCGTCTTATACAACCTCTTTCATTATAATTTTTGCAAAAAGGAAAAACCAGGTATGACACCTTCAAATCACATCAGAAACTAAAGAAAAAATGAACTAGGCAACTCCATGTTATGAGAGCTAGCTGAGTATTTGTGCGCCATAGTTACCGTATATTCTGTTTCTATAGCCTGATATGCCCTAAATATAAATATAAAACCACCTTCACTGTACTACCACAGCATATCTCTGTCATGTTATGCCCCCTTGTTACTGTTCCAAATTGGAACCCCCCCCCCCCCCCCAATGCCATTAAACTCAGTATAGGCGCCTTTACACAGTGCAGTCATTTTTAGGGCTGCCTCTGTACCTTCCATTTGTTGCCCTAGTAAGTATAGCTGCAGTTTGGGAATTAGTGGTCACAGCTGCATTTCTGGCCTCTTCTGTACTTGCTGTTGCTTCAGAAGGAAAGTACAGGTTCAGTTCGGGCATATGCGGATGGGCCGCACCATGTACACACATCCCTTACATTTCTGCTACACAAGCCGCATTTGAGATGTTGCAAACGTAGAAGCCACCAGATTAGGTAAACCAGGAAAAATAGTCTAATAAAGAGTCCCAACTTTTGACAAGAATTATTGTCTTGCTTTTGTGTTTTACTTTGTGCTGGATGCTTTTAGTTCCAACAGACTATAGGTGAGAGGATATGACCATTAGGCCCCAAGTCCATGACTTTTCTCAGAGAAGCTATTAGTCTTATAGCTTTGAGGAGGTCTGGTAATGATGCAGGACGTGAATAAACATTGCGGCCTTTTGTAGGATACAAGTTGGGCTTCAAGTACACCGTAGTTCCACTGAAACATGATATGAGGTATCCAGGAGGTGGCGTGGCAAAGCATCTTTCTCATAGATTTACCCTGCCTATAGAAAGTAGGCACAGACATTCTAGCCCAAATCCACATTTTCGTAAAGATTAGTTTTCATTTTCTGATTTCAGATGAGCCTAAGATGTGCCAAATTTATTAGTAGGCATGCACCTTTTAATACATTGGATTTTATTCCAACACATTTTGGGTAAAGGTTGGTGTATACAATGCTAATCAAAATAAATTTCACTTTTACAATTTGAAAATAATACAAAGCCCATAGACCAATTTGGGCAGAGGTGTAAGCATAGTCATCCATCCCTGGACTTGTGTTGTCTGATGCCCAAATTCAGGAGCCACTCGGTGGCCTCAGTGATCGTTGGTAAAGAAATAGTCACATATGTTAGTGACAGCACCGATCCCCCTCCAGAGATTGCTGAGGTCACGGATTGTTTCCACAGCCACCCTGCAGGTTATTCTAAATCCTGCACAACCCTTTCAAAGGAGTTTTTATGATCCTAGCTTGGAACCTGATGTGGACTGTGATTCAATTCTAGAAGACAACAGATTCCCTCTTGCTTCATTATATTTTGGACTATTCACAAAGAGACATTTGTTAAGTCAGAGGATAGTAACAGATTACTGTCAGATACGCTGAGGGAATAGTGCGGCTTCCACCATTGGTAGAGATGGAAATAACCATTGGTTGAATTGACAGGCTGAAACACTTGCTACTATGTTAAGAAGGAAGAAGCTCATTGATCAAATTGATAATGAAGTGTGGCTTACCTAACTAAACTGCAATGGCATCGAGTCTCCTTGGTCCAAGATTTGGTGATGTCAGAAGAGGCAGGACACTGCACACAGTAATGCTCATAGGGCATAGTGACCATGTACGAGAGTAGTAGGATATATAGATGGTAATCTGTGTGGTGGTCTCTAGTGCATAATACAATAACCATATTATGGATTATTTTAGGAATCATATAATGTTATGAGGAGTTCTGCTTTACCTAATTTCCTCTTGTACATTACTTTGATACATCATCCTCTCTGTTGTACTGTATATACCAAAGTGTCCCCACATGTTATTCCTATTATTTTATCTGTTCAGTGCAGCTATACTCACTATAACGGCTCTATTATATGCAGCAGTAGGCGCTGAGAATATACAATGTTTTCTATATGTAGGAGATCAGTGGACGGTCTTGTTTGGGGAATCCTTATTGAATATTTTCCCACAAAACTATGCTCATCTCTTCCTGCCCTATAACATACTGCCTGCAGACCAGACACCATCTGTCAAGGCAGATGTGAACTTAGCCTAAGAATAGTATTATTATTTTTACCTTATATTTCACATGCTACGGATTGTCTTTAAAGGTCCTTGTTCATACACTGCTGTTTTCATTTTTTATTCTTAACAAATCAGGATTATATAAAAAAAAAAACTAGTCGAAATTCTTCCCCATAATTGACGAATCATGTTGTAATCTTGGCCATCACCCTACTGTCCTATATATATATATATATATATATATATATATATATATATATATATATATATACAGTACATATATATATATATATATATATATATATATATGTATATGTTACTAAGATTCTTCCCTGTATAGTGTTTAAGTGCCTTAGCACCTTTCTCTAATAATATTTTTACTTAACATATTATTTATATGGGAAGAATATGCAAATCTGACTTCCATGATGTAATTAGGAAGCCAGTGCCTCAGGCATGCACACCAATAGAGGGCGCTCCCTTTAACATCATGCCGACCTTCTCAGAGACCTTTGTTTGCAATGATGTTGGGATTTTACCAGGTAGTCCCTCAGCCAAAGACAGCTGTTTCGATGTTCTTGCATCTCATCAGCTTGGCGCAGAGAGGACTGACCTGGTATAGGTGAGAGGCTTAGACAGGGTTGAGGGGATATCGTCACTCCATAGGGAGAGACCACCAATTACGTGTGTGGAGTCTTATTAAGCCATGAGCGCTCCACTGTGCAAAGGAACATGGGAAGAATATGCAAGGTCGGCATGATGTTAAAGGGAGCGCCCTCTATTGGTTTGCTTGACTGAGGTTCTGTCTTCCTAATTAAATCATGGAAGATAGACTTGCACATTCTCAGTGAGCGCCCTCTATTGGTGGGCATACTTGAGACACTGGCATCCTAATTACATCATGGAAGTCAGATTTGCATATTCTTCCCATGTTCCTTTGCACAGTGGAGCGCTCATGGCTTAATAAGACTCTACACACCTAACTGGTGGTCTTTCCCTATGGAGTGACGATATCCCCTCAACCCTATTTTTTATATGACATTTTATGGATATAATGGAAGCCATGTATTGTGTTCATACAATGTAAAACATCTTTTTTTATTCTACATTTAATTCCTGTTATAAATACCTATTTTCTTGTTGTCTCCCAAACTAAATATAAGTGAATATAGAAATATAGAAGTATTGAAGGGACATAGGGGTCTCTAAGGGGGCTGTAAGTATTTATCTAAATTCGGACATAAATATAAATTCCAAAAAGACAGATAGTAGAAAGTAAAGAAAAATGTCCTAGTCACCACCATATCTGTGACTAACATGACAGTCTCCCCCATCATCACCAAGTATTGATTTATTTGCTTGTAAATGAACACTTCCAATGGTTTAATCAATTAAGTCATACACAAGGATATACAGTATTTTTGGTTCACAAACTTGAAGAGCACCTGAGCACTTAACATGAAGGTTACAATTTCTTCCGCTTCTTACTTGTGATAGTTTAGACTTCAGCATTGTCATAAAATGCATCCCCATTTACTTCTCTTACATTAAGGCTAAAGCCCCATATTGCAGAAACACAGTTTTTTTGTTGCAGATTTTGTTGCGGTTTTTTGAGCCAAAGCCAAGAATGGCTACAAAAGGAATGGAAAATATAGAGGAAGTTCTTATACTTCTCCCTTCTGCTCAGTCCACTCCTGTCTTTGGCTCAAAAAACCACAACAAAATCTGCAACAAAAAAAGCTGCGCTTCAGCAACGTGGGGCTTTAGCCTAAAGGCATGTGTGTATATATTTCATAAGATTATATTCTAGATTAGGCCATAATGGAAGCTGTCATGGGTATACCAGCACCTTGTAATTCATTTACTTTTACTAAAACATTTACTTGTAGACTATGTTCAGGTATATTACATGGATAAATCAGCCTATGGACTGAATATTCCTAGGACTGTAAAAACTGCCCACATCACGACTGCAATGTATGATATATATAATATATACACACACACATCCTAAATACTCTTTGGTGCAGGCAGTTTCAGTACGTCAGGGCCAAGTAATGCAGCATGACACCATGTTTAGCCACAGCAATTGGTCTTCATGATCATGACACAGTGCAAACCAATGGAATTTATATTAAAGTTTTTTTTTTTCTGTTTTTTTTTAAATAAATAAACCTATTTAGGCCTGGGCCCCGCATTGCAAAAATGTAGCATTTTACAGTACCTGAAAAGTCGATATGATTTTGGCTAATCCCATCCACACATTACAGACAAAAATCCACACTGGAAAAGCTGTGTTTTCAAAAACTTCATTTATATGACCTGATCCCTGTCAATTCCATATACTTGCGGACATTTCAGAAATCTCTCAGACCATTAAATCTGTTACCATGCATGGGTATAGATTACGATGATGTCATTGTTATCTCTGAACTCTCTTTCACTGTCTTTGTAATTCTTATTTCTGAACTTATTTTCCTTCCCCTGCAGTCAGCCTTGGTACAGCTTATGCCGAGACATCTAAGACTCAGCTTGGCGTGAGCCTCATGGGGTTTTTTGCCTTCCCCTGGATCATCTACTATGTAACTATCTTTTTCAGTTTAGGAGTCCTAGTGCAGGGAGGTGAAAGTAAGTTTAGAGATAATAATTTATCACTATCATCTGTGTCTTTTCAGTTATCTACATATTATATGGGTTTAGGGTCATTTCTTAAGATACCAGATTCCCTTTTATGAACACTTAAAGACACTCTAGGTACAGTTACAAAGATGGTAGCCAAAATTCCTTTTATTTGAGTACGAGGATTCATGTGGCTTCCAACTCTATGGAATTTCGAAATTGGCCTTTCATTTAAGGATTGGGTTGATACTGTGTTTTTTCACCCATTATTACCGTTATTGTCAATTCTTTAAAACCCAATGACATGTCAGCATCATACCTAAAAAAGATTCAATATAGGAGAGATCTGTTTTAACTAACTTAAGGGGCGTTCACATTTGCTCCTGCATCCACCCGTTGGGTCGCCGTCCTATTCCCCAAAGAAGCTGAACATGGGACGGCTTCCCAGCGGTCAGTTTTACAACCCATTTATTTGAATGTCTGTCTGAAGTGTGTCCGTGGGGAAACCGGCATGTCTGACTTTGTGTCCGGCCAACAATATGATTTTCTTGACCGCTGGGAAGCCATCCCATATACAGTATCTCTAGGCAATAGGATAAAGACTCGGCGGGCGGACATGGGCAAAAGTGTGAACGCCCCCTTATTGTTATTTGGAAATAAGAAACTATCCTTGCTTTACGATTTCTATAACTCTTCAGTGAATCGAGATACGTTAGCTTATTTGGATCTATCATAACTGCTATTTGGGCTAAGGCAATGGTTATGCTCACATCTACATTGGCTTCTTCTTGCACTACTTTTTCTATCAAAAAGCTGAGTATCATTCTGGAAGCCATTCAATGACTCCTCCATATGTTCCTTAGTTATATTTTTTGTGTTTACTCCTCATTTCATACAGCTAACACAATTTTGGGTAAGTAAAGTGTTGGGTACTGACTTTGTGCCCAACTATGCCATTTTGTTCATGATTATTTTGATGATTTTGATGCTGATGACTACAATGTTAAGGTAGCCCTACTCTTAAGGAACACTTGCCAGCTAATCTTCCTGATTCCCATACAAATGAACAATAGATTTCGTTGTGATAATTTTTCTACCCAACATCGGCTCTTGGGAGAATGGAGACATCTTTGTACACATGTAGTTCATATTTATTTACTGTGTATGGGCACCTTTATATATGTTTGTTAGGTTTGACAGCAGAGGATAATACCTAACCAAGACGGTTGTGTCCTTTGAGTAGGCCACATTGTCCCCCTGGATTGCCATTTTCTATCAGTATAATAACTGCATATAGGTTTAACAATATTTAACTGCCCTTTGGCCATATAATGGACAGTATAATGAGTTTATTAATCCATAGATCTTCTGCAATGTCCAGTGTATTAGATTTATATACGAGTAATACAATTATATATAAATAGCTTACATAGAAGTCTGTTTGACTTGTATTCCCATTGCACTCAAATTGTGTTAAATAAGCATGCACAATGGACAGATATCATCATCCAGGAACAGGTTTAGCCAAAATGTAAAAATTCAGAAGTCAGAACCATTTTCTTAATGCAGGCACAGTATCTGCTTTTGCAGTAGCTGCCCAGGACTTGTATACTTTAGCCAATATTTGTAGGACATCTGACAATAAAGGGAAATGTTTCATCTGTAGTGAATATTGCAATTCACCAATAATGTATGGAATGCCTGTATTTCTTTATACTTATTAGTTTTTTTTTGCCAATCACTTAGTAAAATGTTCATATTACAGCATACAGACATGTTACAGTTACTTTAATAGATTATAAAACAATATATAAAAGTATACTGAAGCCTAAACACCGTGCAAAAGACATGTTTTTGTTAATACATATAGCCAATACAACATTTGACCCAAATCTGTTTTTGATAAGTTAAAATTGAAGTACTTATATTATATACCAAGTATAGGTTGTCCTTTGGTGGAACTACAAGAAGATATTAGGTTTTTGTTTTTAGGATGGCCTTCTATCCATTCTCTTCCTAGATGCATGAACAGCATCCACCTTACCAGACGAGACAATGGGTTGGATATTCGTTTCGAGTAGCCCCTCAATATTCGACTACTCTAATCGAATATCGAACCCTATTATAGTCTATGGGGAGAAAATGCTCGTTTCAGGGGTAGGCAACATTCGATCAAATTATACTTACCAAGTTCACGAGTGAGGGTCGGGCTGGATCCTCCGAGAAGTCTTCTCCATGCAGCCTCCTCGCGGCATCTTTCGGCTCTGAATTCACTCTGCCAGGCATCAGGCCTGGGCAGAGCCGACTGCGCATGCCCGCACTACAAGCAGACATGCGCAGTCGGCTCTGCCCAGGCCTGATGCCTGGCAGAGTGAATTCAGAGCCGGAAGACGCCGTGGGAAAGTTGCACAGAGAAGACTTCTAAAGGTAGGAGAATAACCAGCGTTGATTGGCCGACTGTATAGCATTCGGCCAATCAATGCTGGTTCTGCATCGAACTTTTGCATTCGAATAGCGAGTGGTTCTCGATCGAGTACGAATATTTTGAATACCGTAGTATTCGATCGAATACTTTCTCGATCGAACACTACTCGCTCATCTCTAGTTGGGAGTAAACCTCTATTTTATTATGGCAAACCCTTGAATATTTTAAGACACGCTTTTAGGCTATGGCCCCACCTAGAGTATTCCTCTGCGGACTTTCTGCTTCTATTATACCCATACATATACATGTCAGCTTTTCCATCGGTATAATTGACTTGCTGCGGTTTACAAAAACCTGAATTTTTTTTAAATCTGGGCATGTTCGCTGCAGATATTTTTCTGCAATATGTGAATGGGATTAGTCCGAATTCTATCCACTTTGCAGGTAATGTAAAACACTGTGGTTTTTACGCTGTGTGGGCCCCTGACCTTAAAGACCCTAAATTCATTATCTAAGTGATGTGTGTTTCCCATTACTTCGCTACTAAATTGGATGTACGTTATACTCCTGATAAAGAACACAAATATTTGACACCTCATAGCGCTGAAGATCTGTGTTTGTTCTTCATAAATAGCACTAGGCCAAAGACACGATAAAGTCAATGTATTCTGTCTTGTTCTAATCTATGTATACAGTCTCCATACAGAATAGTAATAACAATACATACGGTATGTTGTTTGTAGGTCAACTACAGTGTTTCCTCATATTTATTAAGTGTCTTCAGTGCAAATATGATGGTGGATTCTACTGACTTTAGCATATTACTTCTATGCGCTGGATTAGCAGTCATGACTTCATATTTTATAGACTGGATTGTAATTCATAAAACTTTTTAAGATGTACGATATGAGCTGCTGGCCTCATATATACTGGAATTAGAGGTCTTTTGTGTATTTTTAGAAGTTACAATTAGTATTTTTCTTTCCATCCATTAAAGCGGTATTCCCATTGTAGACATTTCTTCCTTTTTCTTAAATGTAGATCCTGAGCCTCATATAGGGTTCACAATGTATATTTATCCCTATCAGTATGTCTTTGGAGTGTGGGAGGAAATCCACGCAAACACAGGGAGAACATACAAACTCCTTGCAGATGTTGTTCCTGGCAGGATTCGAACCCAGGACTCCAGAGCTGCAAGGCTGCAGTGCTTACCACTGTGCCACTGTGTTGCCCCTCCCTATTGTAGACATTTCTGACATAGACATACCATGAAGGTCTGATACATCCATATGCCAGCTCTCTCCAAAATCTGGGCCCCTATTTTGGAGATAGGAGAGGCTTCCAGGGAGACCTGCATCTGCCAGATATCCAAATATCCTTGACCCCTGTGAACCAGAGTTGAGGCGTGCCTGTTATTAAGAAGCATGTATCTCATATCAAAGACACATCTCCTTTCCTCTGTGTGCCAGAATCACAACCTCTGGAGTAAATTATAAGAAATCTACCGGGTTATGGGAGAGCATGGCCGCTACACACAAAGCCCCAACACCACTGCTTTTCAGAAAAGTGGAGTGGGGGTCCCGAAACCATCAAAATGTTACAACTTTAGTCAAGAAAGCTATATAATAGATACAATAAATTCTACCTTTGCCAGAGAAAATGATTGTGCTCACAATAACAGATGTTCTTCGCGTGCAGTGCACTGGGTGGTTTCTGCAGTGCAGAAGATTGGATGTTGCTTATGTATATCACTTTGCTCTGCTCACTGCTCAGGCTAGTCATCGTCTATGTTATGTTATTGGAGCAATTTTGTATCGACAACACCGTACATTCCAATCATCTCTATAGAACAATGAATACAATATTTCCACTTTGTTTAGGATTTGCTTAAAGTTCACTGTCTAACCTTTAAGCTTATTACCAGCAAACACCAATGAAATGTGAACAATTTGTGCAATTACTTTTGTGCATTTCACCTGAAGACTGAAATCACACGGGCAGATTTTGTGGAATTTTTTATGTAATTTTTGAGCTAAGCACAGTAGTGGATTCAATAAAGAAAACTGTCAGTCTTTTCTATATACTTTGCTTTTTGTTGCATCCACTTCTGCGTTTGGCTTAAAAACAGCATCAAAATTGCACGTGTAATTCCAGCCAAAATACGTTTATTTTACAGTTGAAGGCTAAGGCCCCCGTTGCGGAAAAGCTGCTTTTTTTTATTCCAGATTTTGTTGCAGTTTATTTAAGACAAAGTAAAAAGTTGATTGAGGAATGGGAAATACAAAAATAGTATCTTTAGGCCTGGTTCACATCTGCGTTCGGTAATCCGTTTGGGGAGTCCGCATGGTGACCCCTGAACGGAATACCGAACGCATTGACAAGTGGTGACCTTATGAAAGCACATGGACCCTATAGACTATAATGGGGTCCGTGTGGTTTCCGTGCGGTGTCCACACGGAACATGTGGACAGAAAAGTATTTCGTGGTCTACTTTCCTTTCCGCATGACTCGTGCGGAGACTGCACGGAAAGCACACGGACCCCATTATAGTCTATGGGGTCTGTATGTTTTCACTGCTCACCACTTGTCAATGCGTTCGGTAGTCCATTCAGGGGTCCCCATGCAGACTTCCCGAACAGATTACCGAACGCAGATGGGAACCAGGCCTTATTTTTCCCATCTGCAAATCCTCTCCTGTCGTTGGCTTATAAAATGCAACAAAATCTGTAACAAAAAAGTAGCTTTTCCGCAATGTGTCGCCTCAGCAGTGTTTTTGTTAATGCTTTTTATCTATTTGGATATAATGTCGAGCTTACCATTTTATATGTGAATTGATTTTCATTCTGCTTTAGAAGGGCTTAGCCATCTACATCTGATGTTTCTGTCTCTGAATATCCAAAACATGCTGCATGCCCATATTAATATTTACACTATATTCATTTTATTACTTTTTTTAGATCAGAGTTCTGGTTTGTGGAATAGACATTTTTTTCTAAGAAAAGTCTCATCTTTTGTACAACGTTGCAGAAATTAGATTGGTTCCCGGTTTTTTACATATGCTCCCACCATATCCCTCGATGCACTTTATATCTCATAAAACATGGGAAGCGGGGACATACATTTGTATTGTTTTAAAGGGATTCAATGATTTCAGTGACTCATTTCTTCTGTGTTTTATTGTATTCTGCCATAAAGATATGAATCAGGGTTTGTCTACTGTAGTTGAAAGCAGACCAGACTACATTATTTTTATAACAATGGTGGTTCGGACTATAAATAATCTGTTACATTAAAGCATTAAATGTAGATTTGTCAAATGTGTCTTTAAAGGTAGAAACTTCTCAAAAATGAAGTCAGCCCTCATAGTGGTCCTGCAAACTACACACTTAAGATGGACTGATGTAATATACATGAATATATATATATATATATATATATATATATATATATAGTAATATGAGTCAGCGCCTCACTGATGGTAGACTACTGACACCTAGCAATCTCAGTCCTCGAAAATGAAGCCTCCTATGTGTGTATGCGACAAGACTAGTTTGAGAAATATCCATAGTCTGGCCCGTCTTCAACCATGGTAGACTGAAGTTGATTACTCTTAGCATAGATTATTAGTCCGAAGACGACATTTTATGGCTGGAACTTAGAAAAATGTTAGTCAATAAAACAACATGGCTACAGTATTTTTGTTATGTAGAGAATATAATGTAAATATGTGCAACTGTGTTACTACGTATTAGTAAAATATTGCAACCATAAGTAAATTTTATTGCAAGTTTTATAATAAAAATAAAATAATGAAGTCTGACTTGGAGTGGCGGTATTTTTCTTCCGTTTTGTTTTATTGTTTAATTGAGGTTTAAAGGGATTCTATCACTAAAATCCCTTTTTATACTAAATACATGTAGAAATAGCCTTAAGAAAGGCTATTATCCTCTCTTACCTTTATTATTCTGATCCGCACCACCGTTCCTTAGAAATATTTTCTTTTTTCCTTATGTAATGGGTTTTCTTGCAATACTGGGGTCGTCCCTAGTGCTGCTTGAAACTCTCCAGCGACGACCTCTGTCTTCTTCTTGCGCGTTCCTCTTCTCTTTGTTCCAAAGTGCCAACTGCACATATCCATCAGCCATTTTCCTGTAGCTGAATGGGAGAGGTGGAGAGGACTGGAGCTCACCGCTGAAAGAGATGACGGGAGGGGTGCAAGGGCAAAGATGGGAAATTATAAAGTGTGGTGTCATTTTTAAACATTGCCTACAAGAAAGTTATTGTAACTTGGACAACCCTTTTAACAAAGGGTTTATCAGTGATATACATATTGAGTAGCAACCAGTAGCAATTGGACCAATTTATGATGGAGATGGAAAAATGTTACCGACTGTGGCTGTAAAATAAAACAATTCATTATTAAGCTGACCAGTCTGAAGGAGAAAGGTACTGTATATATTCTTGTATATTGAGTTTACCAGTATCCACTAAATGTACTAAAGTTCTAGCCCCAAACACTATGTACGTTTATAGAAGACTGCGGATTCATTTCCTGAGAACTGACTAAATACAGCAATTCAGTAAGTACATTCATATTGTAGTTCTAGGGGATATTGTCACTCCTTAGGGAGAGACCACCATATAGGTGTGTGGAGACTTGTTAAGCCTTTAGCACTCCACTTTGCAAGGAACTATGGGAAGAATATGCAAATCCGCCTTCCATGATGTAATTAGGAAGACAGTTGCTGCCTCATTGTTAAGACAGGCTTGCACATTCCAGTGAGCGCCCTCTATTGGTTTGCAACAATGAGGCAGCAACTGTCTTCCTAATTACATCATGGAAGGCGGATTTGCATATTCTTCCCATAGTTCCTTGCAAAGTGGAGTGCTAAAGGCTTAACAAGTCTCCACACACCTATATGGTGGTCTCTCCCTAAGGAGTGACAATATCCCCCGAACCCTGTCTAAGCCTCTCACCTCTACCAGGTTATAGTCCTCTCTACATCGGGCTGATGAGATCCAACCAGATCGAAACAGCTGTCCTCGATTGAGAGACTATAACCTGGTAATAATCCCAGCGTCATTGCTAAACAAAGGCCTCTTGGAAGGTCGGGCATGAGGCTAAAGGGAGCAGCCATTATTGGGTTATTTCACTGGAATCCTGTCTTAAGACAGGCTTGCACATTCCAGTGAGCGCCCTCTATTGGTTTGCAACAATGAGGCAGCAACTGTCTTCCTAATTACATCATGGAAGGCGGATTTGCATATTCTTCCCATATTGTAGTTCTAGTAAAGATATATCCCCATGCTTCCTGTCATTTGTATTAGGGTTACTACATGAATTACGTGAAACCTGAGCGCAGGATCCCTAGAACACAGGAATCCATGGTGGTTGCCATGTAAGCTATACACACACAACACAGCTGTCCCTCATGCTACATTCGTTCTGGGAACCTACATTCCCAAGAATCTATGAAGTGTAATCTCAAGTCACCATACATGGCATCAATATAATAACATAAACAAGATAATTAATGAAGATGATTTTCCATAACAAGGCAGTGACAACTGTATTTGCCCCCTATAGTAACAATTCTGTATATAGTTACAGGCATTAGCACTGACCAAAGCCAACAGTCTAGTGAAGGCAGTATTGTACAGTATAAGTCGCTGCTGACATCACATCTGATGCATATTGTAGGGTTTCTAAGGGGCAAGATTATTGAATGTTACCCGCTGGACTTCTCCATCAAACATATATACCTTACAAGGCATATGGACCCAGATATATGGCATTTGTATAGATGTGCACAGTTTATGTTTGAGGAAAATTTTATTGAATAGAGCCCAAGACACAGATGTCACTTATGCTCTGTTTACACTAGTATCTAAGAGTCATCCCGTCATGTTTCGGTTATTACTAGCAGGCAAGGCAGAAAAGCATGGCCTGGTTATGACTACAGACCAGTGAAACGTGTAAACCGCGCTCCCCAGTGTATGGATCCCATATATTTGTGATTGATTAAGGGCCCACGTAGTGAGACGCAGCAAAAAAAATCACTGCGGGAAAAACCAAGGCAGCAGCACGTCACGTTTTTTTCCCACAGCACTTTTCCCAGAGCTTTTCTCTGCAGACTTTTTGCTTCCATTATACCTGTAGGGAAACCACCAGCGTTTTCATAGGTATAATTAACATGTTGCGATATCCAAAACCGCAACACTTTTGGAAATTGCAGTGTGTCCGCAGCGCACATTTTTTTACAGTGTGTAGATGGAATTTGCTAGCATCCCATCCACTTTACAGGAACTGTAAAATGCCCCACGTGGGACCCCAGCCTCAATCAGCTTGTATACATGGATCTTAATGGTTTACTAATAAAATGATGAATTGCTACATCACTGCTTTGTTTAGATAAATATACTTTTCTACTAAAAGTCACAGTCTGGGCAGGAAAGTAGACTGGTTCACTGTTAGGTTTAGCTTGGGGTAAAAAGGCTTTTTGCACGTTGGCTTTACTCAAGGAATCCCAAGATTACAGTCCCAGAAAAGTTCCCAAAAGCAAGTATGTATTCTGAAGTGTACCTACCCAAGATTAAGTCTGGCAGAGTTCATACAGCATGATAATAAACAGGGGAGATGCTATAGGGGATGCAGAGGTACCAATTGGTAGTGGGCCTGGAGCTTCAGGGGGCCCAAGGCCTTTTTATAACATAACAAGACACCAGTATTATAGATAGGATGTCCACTTATCATGCACTATCACAAATTTAGCTTTGGTGTCCAGGGGCCTCAAGTTACGACATCCAGGTCAGAATTAAGAAATTAAAGGGGTTATCCAGGAACTATTTTGTTCAGGACATACAGAAAGCTGTAATTTTCCCAAAACTTTCAAAAGTTTGCTATGAGATTCAGAATGTTCCAGTTAAAATTCTATAGATTTTAGTGCATAGAGTCACGTCCATGTGATGTTATCTTTCATATAGGTGACTGTGATAGGTGGTCACATAAATGGTAAGGGGTAGACATCCCTTAAGTCCTCTTTTCTAGAGATGAGCGAATAGTATTCGATCAAATAGTAGTATTCTATTGAATACCTCAATTTGCATAGTTATTGGTGTACTCAGTTGAATACCACGCGGGAAACACGGGAAATATTCAATGCCCCTCCCACCTTCCCTGGCGCATTTTTTAACACTAATAACTATTCAGGGGAGGTATTCGATCGAATATACGCGCTCATCTCTACTCTTTTCCAGTTAACTTAGAATACATTCCTTTCAATCCAACAATGTGTCCTGTAGGAGGTTAAACTGGACTGAATTAATCACATTATATGGTAAACCTTTGAGGATCAGCTTTGGAAAAAACCTTGAGAACTTAGACAGAACATAGTGGGACTTGATGAGCTAATGTCTAAGCACACCCTCACACCAAATTTATGTCCCCTTTGTGAGGATACAGTAATATACTGTTTATTGCACACTTGAGCTGAAACCTGCATCTTGTTTTCTGGGTCCAATCCCACCCAAAGTACAGTACATTTAATGGAAGATGTTGTAATTGAAGATGGAAGTGTTATAGTAGCCCTTCACCAAAGTAAATATAAGTCCTTCAGATGTTGTCAGTATTTGTCTTCCTCTTCATTTTCCAGCCTCCCAGCCTAGAAATATCTATCTATCTATCTATCTATCTATCTATCTATCTATCTATCTATCTATCATTTTTAATAATACATAGATATCTACAATGGCTGGGACAATTTAATAACACTGGGACAGAATTATTAAGTCTGGGAATTTGTACTCTAGTCTTAATAAAATACCTGACAGATGCACGGCTGATTTATGAAGAGGTTTAGGCTATTAGAGCTATCGTAGAGATTATAACCATGTCCCATCAGCACATTGCACTTCGTGGAGCGTGTTCTGCACCATCCCCTCACACTGTGCATGACACCCAATATGAGAGAGGACGCACAATACAGAATAAAAAGTAAAATTGGATTAAGAGTCTATTCACATGAACAATTTCTTCGACCATGTGTTTTCTGTTAGCATGCTCTATTTTTTCATTAATCAGAGGATCAGATCCGATATCACAGATTCAATTCATCTATTGAGGTGAATGGGTCCATGAAAAAGATGAGTCCCTCATGGAGCCATTACACAGCCGAGTCCCAGCTCAGATGTGTAAATAATGTAAAGGGAAATACACCAGAAATGTAATGTATGGTGTAGAGATAGTTTTATGTTACATCTCTCAAAAAGAATTGCATAGAGACCCCCAATGACCGACTGCAGCATAGTGACAAGGAAAATAATAGTTGGGAAGAAGAAAGGAAAAGAGTAGAGTAGAGGTAATGTGATAAAAGTTAATTTAATAAAAACTATTTAAATTGTCAGTTTACCCTAAAAGTAATTGATGGATGTTAGGTGCCCTATAGGGAGCTTACCACCAAATAGTACAGGAACAGTAAATAAATCCATGTAAGAGGTCAATATGGCCATGATCTGAGTTTTGTATATCTTATTGTATGTGTCACTATATGACAAAAAACACAAAGACCCAGAAATAGACTTGACAGACTGGTTAGAAGGGCCGGCTCTGTCCTGGGGAGCCCCCTGGACCCAGTACAGTTGGTTGGTGACGGAAGGATACTGTCCGTGGTGAGCTCCATGATGGAGAACAACTCCCACCCCATGTATGAGATAGTGACAGCACTGGGTAGTACTGTCAGTGACCGACTGCTTCACCCCAAGTGTGAGAAGGAGCGCTATTGGGGATCCTTCCTCCCAACCATAGTCAGGCTAAATAATCCTCATCAGGCTAAGCGGGGATCACTCCACACAGAGAACTAAATGATCCTGAAGTCTCTATTTCTTCTTAGTTGCTATGACTCCGAGTATCTTTCTATCTGCTATGAGCTTGTATGTGTTCTTTCTTGTAATATATTACTGTATTACTCATGTTGCTATAACACACTGAATTTCCCCATGGTGGGACTATTAATAATAATAATAACAATAATAATAAATTTTATTTATATAGCACCAACATATTCCGCAGCGCTGTACAATTAGTAAGGTTCAAATACAGACAGAAAGATACATTACAAGAAAAGTCATTTCACACAATGGGACCGAGGGCCCTGCTCGCAAGAGCTTACAATCTATGAGGTAGAGGGGGTGACACAAGAGGTAGCAGGGGCGACATTGCTTATACAGAGGTCAGATAATGTTGTAATAGAGGTGACTGTATTTACACAAACATAAAAATTTGAGCCGTCACCAGTCGTGTCCATTAACATGTGGATGGTGCTTGGACATATAAAGTTAGCCTGAAATGGCATCATATGTGGGGTAATGTGGGAGCTGGAACAGCGGAGGGTTAAATTTTGTGGATTCTAATGACTGTATGGAAGGGTTTACATTAGGAATTGTGATAGGCTTGTCTGAAAAGATGTGTCTTTAATTTGCGCTTGAAGCTGTAGAAATTGGGAGTTAATCTGATTGTCCAGGGTAGAGCATTCCAGAGAAGAGTTGCAGCTCGGGAGAAGTCTTGTATTCGAGCGTGGGAGGTTCTGATAATAGAAGATGTAAGTGTTAGGTCATTGAATGAACAGAGAGCACGGGTTGGGTGATAGAGATGAGGGAGGAAATGTAGGGAGGTGCAGTATTATGGAGAGCCTTGTGGATGAGGGTGATAACTTTATATTTTATTCTATAATGAATAGGCAGCCAGTGTAGTGAATGACACAGACCAGAGGCATCGCTGTAGCGTCTAGACTGATAGATGAGCCTGGCCGCTGCATTCAGAATAGATTGTAGAGGGGAGAGTTTAGTAAGGGGAAGACCGATTGTAAGGAGTTACAGTAGTCAAGGCAAGAATGAATCAGAGAGACAATAAGTGTCTCTAATGTATCTCTGGTAAGGAAAGGGCATATTCTGGAGATATTTTTGAGGTGGAGGTGACATGAGCGTGCGAGTAATTCAATATAGGGGGTGAAGGAAAGGTCTGCGTCAAACATGACCCTGAGGCAGCGGGCATACTGCCTAGGAGTTATAGTAAGGCCTGAGACTGCAATGGATATATCAGGGACAGATCTATTAGATGGAGGAAACAGCAGTAGTTCAGTCTTAGGATTATCTTTTCTTATGGTTTCTTACTTGTAGGGTGTTAGTCCCTGTGTACTTTGTCCAAAATATAACATTTGTAGACAGCATGGAAAGATAAAATGAAATGACAAGCTATGAAACTCTTGTGGATGGGAAATTCTGCAGACAATTTAATATATTAAAATGGCTTTAATATTTAATTTTGCCTGAAGAAAGTCTAATAATAACCAGAATGGCAAATCATTTATCTGAGGATGTGAATTGAAAATATATTTGGTGAAGTTCATTTTTTTCATAAATAATAAATCCACCTGACAGTAGTAGTTAAACACTTCTATTTTAAGCTACCTGATCCTTATTATAGATAGATAGTCTCTGGCCTCTTCTCCCGTGCAACAGAACTGAATTCTAAACTAGTCAAGAACTGGTTTGGATTCTAGGTATAACCCATGCCATCATTCTTTTGCGAGTTACACTAAATATGTTGGGGTCATGTCCTATCTGGATTTCATTTGTTTTATTAAAGTTGAAATGCCTTTTATTCTTGGCCGGAGTGTCACGGGGATGGATCCACCGTCCTACCAGAATGGTTTGACCTGGGGCCGCCTTTAAGTGCATTAGCCTTGCAGACTCCATATGGCAATGTGATCTTCGCTGCGGGGAGTCTGCCAAGCACAGTGGAGTACAGAAGAAACAATGTGGCACATCTTTGGCACAACAAAGGTGTGTGCCCCAAAGATGAACCAAATTTATACCAGTCTATGCCAGAAAATTGGCAGAAATGGGTTGGTAAATTTTCTCCCTTGATGTAAAGATTGTATAATGTACGGGCTGTTGACACCAAAGAATTCCTATAACAGGCCTTTGAGGGGTCACACTGCTTGTATCATTTCAAATAATGAATAAGATATATTCCCTAAAATAAACTAAAATGTGACAATTGTTCTCTCAAACACCCTACTATTATTACTTCTGCAGTTTCTCCCTCCTTCCTTGCCACTATTTATGGATTGTTGGTAACTGAAGTCATTTTGGAATATATACAGTTTGCCTGGATGCAGGTAAGGGCACCTATATGATTCTTGTTTACGGCATACAATAATGACACAAGACTAGGCCATAAACCTTGGTTTTTCTCTTTTATTGCTCTAGACAATAAAATCCAAAATATATTGGATTAAAATCTGATAAAAATAGTATTTTCCAGTGCTCAGAATATTTAGTGGGAGTGACCAAGATCTGACACAGAAATAAGCTATTTTTAATAGGACACTGTTTTTTCATCAGCAGCTAGCCTATGCTGAGCCACAATGAACCAATTTACTAAAGGGGTCTAGTCATCCTTTATGTCTATGGGACAGAATAATTCTGCATGCAGCATTGTTGTTCCCCTCAAATGCAGGTTGTGCAACAATAGGGCCTTCGAAGCAAATGTGACCAGAGGTCTGAATTATTATTTTTATTTTACTTACTTATATAATACCAATATATTCTGCACTTTACAGCGCTTATCATATTTACAGTCCCAAGTAGGGCTCACAATCTACATTCCCTATCAGTATGGAGTGTGGGTGGAAACCGGATTGCCCAGGGCAAACTCACGCGAGCATGGGGAGAACATACAATTTTGAAGGATCTTTAAAAAAATAAAAAAAATAACAAAAATGAATAGCAAAACCCCTTGAGTGTTGATTTATTGGGCACATTTCAGTATTGCTATATAGCCCATCCAAATACAAATGAATTATGAATGACTGATTCCTATTCAGATTTCTATTATATGAATGCGTAGTTTCAGTTGCCTCGCTTTTATTCAAGCGATCCATGTAGTTAGCTTTTTTTTCCTAAATCCAGATTGTATGAGAATGAATATTCAAGTGTTGTCTCATGCTTTCACAAGTCTGACGAATACTCCTTAAAATAACATCTTCTAACAAGTACTTGTCATTTTACATTCTCATCACTGGATTTGGCTGCTGTATAAAAGTCAGGAAGGGCAATCTAAATATACCTCCACTCCTACATACACTGGAGACTAACCCTGGGTCAGCGCTCATATCAAACATTACGTACAAGGAGAAAATGCTAAGGAAATCAGCTTTGATACCAGTTGTCATTGTTAGCATATATCTGGCAATAAAGCGATCTGCAGAATCAGGATATCTTATTACACTTCCTATCCTAACCAATTACTGGGATACAAAGCTCAGCACACATGGATTAGCAGAAAATATAATATACAACGCCATAAAAGGTAACAAACTCCATTGGAGCAGTTCATCTTTTATTGTGTTCCAGCACTAAATCATTGTGGCTGTGACTACATTGGTCACACCAATAAATGGAAGAAGGAAAAGTGAAGACAAATCTTAAGAAAATGATCAACGGTCATCATACACAAAATAATTGCATGAGGCCGATTTTTACTTATTTACTAGCGGTAGAAATCAGAGTCTTTGGTCTGTACAGGTCACTATATTGTCTTCAGTCTCTTTAGGCCACTATACTGTCTTTGGTCTCTATAGGTCACTATCAACTTCGCACATATATCTTTTACAAAACTATTCAAGTTCTATCAAGTTGACTTGACTTATGTGAAGACACTAAGAATGTAGTTTGTCTGTCATTTAGTCTATCTTTATTCCTTTAACGGGGTTATCTGGTTTCTAACATTGATGGCCTATCCTTAGGAAAAGCACTCAATATTAGATCTGTGGGGGTCCTGCACCTGGGACCCTCACAGATCACCGGTACCAAGGCAGTGCAGTTTGCCGTATTGCTGACATTGAAATCTATGCAGAAGCGCTACAGTACTCACATTGGCGGATATACAGTGAGTAAGCAGCACAGCGGCCGGTATATAAACAATACCGTGAACCGTGCTGTCTCAGTACCAGTGATCTGCGTGGGTCCCAGGTGCCAGGCCTCCACAGATCTAATATTAATATCTATGTATTGAGCCATGAATATGTATCAACAAAATGGCCATTTTAACCTGAGTCCTTTTTGGGGACTCCCTAAAATGCTTTATACGTGATCTTGGATATTATTGATATTCAATATATTTATTGGACTTTGTTTGCATCCTTTTAAGTCTTGAAATAATAGTTTGAATTTCTTGACTTCTTGATCCTCTTTACCCTATGCTGCAATAGCAGACATACAGTATAGGCTACCTATGTATTATAGGGAAAGGCAGCTGGGAGACCATTGATTGGCGTCATGACCATGCAATCTCATCGCAGGGGAGCCAAGGGTATGACAGGGGGGCAGAGTGCCCAAGGTGCAAATTAGTATATTTAAAGGGGCTCTATCATTGGGAAAACTAACTTTTAAGTAAGCATATACTTGCATAGTCTTTACAAAGGCTTTTCCACACATTCCTTTTGTATGTTCATCCCCTCAGTCGTTTTTGAGTGAGCCCGTTTTTATTCAAAAGCTAATTAGCCTCCAATGTGCACCCGGAAGTCTCAGTGAGCACTGTGTGCTGTGTGTGTGAGAGCAAGGGGGCTACTGCTGATGATGACTCACCAGCCTCCCTGATCTCACACACACAGCACACAGTGCTCACTGAGACTTCCGGGTGCACACTGGAGGCTAATTAGCTTTTGAATAAAAACGGGCTCATTCAAATACGACTGAGGGGATTAATATACAAAAGGTATGTGTGGAATAGCCTTTCTAAAGGCTATGCAAGTATGTGCTTAGTTAAAAATGACTTTACCCAATGATAGAGCCCCTTTAAAGGGGCTCTATCAGCAAAACCTAAAAAAGAATGAGCTACTTACGCATCGTGCATGCTGGGCGGGCATTCAGGGTGTGTCTTCTTCTTCATCCACGCCTCCTCTTCTTCCGATGTCTTCAGGTCCTGTCCTCCTCCGGCGCTCGCTAACTGACATTGATAAAAAATGGCCTGGGCGCATGCAGTAGTAGTAGAAGCCGTATGCTACTGCGCATGTGCCCAGGACATTTTTTTTATCAATGTCAGTTCGCGAGCGCCGGAGGAGGACGGGACCCGAAGACATCGGAGGAAGAGGAGGCGTGGATGAAGAAGAAGACACACCCTGAATGCCCGCCCAGCGTGCACGATGCGTAAGTAAGATCACCTTCTTTTTTAGGGTATTATTTTAAAACTGGGGGGTAGTTTAATATAACATTTACGGTGCCTGAATAGCCTTTTTAAAAGCTATTCACGCATATGTGGGGCTCTATCAGCATGATTTTGCTGATAGAGCCCCTTTAAAGGGGTTTCCCATCTCCATGTCTCAGCGTCTTTGCCTGCTGTATCTTCTTCTAACTTCCTGTATTCTTCAACAAGCTGGTTGGCTGGCTTTGACTGTTTGAGGAAACTATGAAGTACCTAACTAGATATAGACATTGAGAGCATACCTTTCCATCAGCAATGCTATGATTAAGGGATCATGTATCCCGAAACGCGTTAGTTTGTTGCGTTTTTTAATTTTGTTGCACGATGTTCTTTTTTCTTCTTTTTTTCACTGTGGTTTATATAACCTTTTAATTTTTGAAATGGAATAAAGTCTTATATTTTATGGAAGCCGGGTGTTGGTGTCCATTCCTCCTCTTTTCACTTTGATATACAGCAGCTTTGCAAGTCCCAAAGCGGAGATCTCACACTTCGAAGACTTCCACATCATATGGTGAGTTGTAACCACTCTTTTTCAAATCTCACAGATATAGACATTGTCCTTACCATGAGAAATTATGTATTATGATTACTAGAAATCTAATATAAATACAGATCAAATAATATTCACAGTAAATATACATTACATTACACAGGTTTGTATAGAACACTTACCCTGCTTCTAGAGAATGGACTCAGTGTTATCTTTGTGTCTGAGCCTTTATCAGCTAATTGTAGTTAGCTGACCTCATTGTCCTAACCACAGATCTATACATATCAGTGAGAGCACTCAGCCTCCAGAGAGAAGTGACTCATCTCTCTGACCTGTTATCACACGATGGGGACCAAGGAACTGTTGTGTAAACAATGGGAGGAATAATCTAGCATAGCAGACAAATGAAGCATCATTGCTAAAGCAATTTGTTTAGGAGAATTCTTGAATTTACATAAGTTAGCAGTATAAATAGGATACTTGAGATTGGTATACCCCTTTAATGGGACATTCCAGTGTTTCATTGGGTCAGATATACTGATGAGTGTATTGGATACTTTTACGAAGACTCCAATGCAGACACGAACTTAGTTTGTTCAGATTGTAAGGCTCCTAGGGGACTAGTGCCAGCCAAACTAATTTCAAATACTGTGCAAAGTCAGCGAAGACATTTGGTCAAGGATAAGGGGGCAGGTCTCCTCTCCAACAGCAGACAGTCTGTGCTAAATAAACAGTTGACACCTGTGCCAGCGTCTATCCCTCGCCGGCATCCGCCTCTCTAGTACAGCGTACAGCGGATGCCGGGTCAGTATCGTTGGCCCCTTCTCCCCCGGGGCCGGTCCCCACCGGCCCCATACCTCTAAAGTTGCAGGCCGGCTCCTGCGCGGCGATATCGCAGGAGCCGACCTGTTCGGGTGAGAGCCGGGAGCCTAATGAGGCTCCCAGGCCTGTCACTGCTATATTAGTATTGCGGCTGGGTCTATGACCAGCCGTAATACTAATATACAGAATGTCCCATAGACGGCAATAGAGTTGTATTGCCGTCTATGGGACTTGCAATCAAGTGACCGCAGGTTCAAGCCCCCGGGGGGGAATAAAATAGTAAAAAAAAATTAAAAAAGCTTTAAAAATATATAATAAAAATATGAAATAAATAAAAGTTCTAAATCACCTCCTGTCCCTAGAATATATATATAAAAGTAGAAAATCATATGTCATAAACCACCGGGTTTTTTTTCAATACAAGGTGATCTAAGCAATAGATATTCCCCAAAATGGTATAACTAAAAAGTACTTCTGGCCCCGCAAAAAAAAAAACACTCTATGCATCCCCGTACAGCTGCAGGGTCACCTGTCAATGTGGCCTTGCAGCTGTTGCAAAACTACAACTACAACTCCCATATATTAAATATTTTACCATTTTTTGCTTCAAAATTTTTTTTCCCTATTTTCCTCCTCTAAAACAAAGGTGCGTCTTATAGTCCGAAAAATACGGTAATTATCAATAAATTTTGCCCCCTCCCTGTAACTACTCAGATATAGTGATCAATATTGACCACAACATCTGACAGATTAATCTCTCAGAATCTGGGAGTTATTTTAATCCCTTAGCATAAAATGGAATAGAAAATGATTTATCGAAGTATTTATGTGAGTATCATAAAAGTGTCATTGTAATATGTACAGCTAGGAAACTCGCTTGTGAAAAATAGGGAAAATCCTATTTGATCACAAACAGTATTAAATGGTAACCTTTCATCTGTGTCCTGTGTATTATACACTATATACTTGTACTGCCCCCTTGTGGTCATTTTAAATACATGTATATTCTTATGGTATCAAATACAACTTTTATAAACACCAGAATCTTTTGTCCTTCTATTAGGTGATGCAAAAAATGAAGAAGGCAGGAAGTCAAAAATAAAAATTGAAAAATGCCTATGACAGGAAGAGGTTAAAAGGAGTCCGCCAACACGAAACTCATTATTAATCAGCCACAATGTATTGTAGAGGATCTTCCAGGGTAGCAGACATAGCAGCTGCTATGAGGCCAAACAAATAAGGGGGCCAATTCCTACTGAGGCCTGGGGTGCAATTAGTGACAACTGTGGATAATGGAAGAGCATGTGGAAACTAATGCACCTTATATTGATGTAATATATACACCATATACTGTAATTTATTTATTTATACATAACTACAATAATAATAATAACTTTATAAAGCACCAACATATTCTGCATATTTCTTCAGTGCTATGATGTCATAGTGGGCTTTATTACAATACTGTTTCTGTATTATGATATCACTGTGTGCATTATTCCCACAATATGACATCACTGTGTGCATTATTCCCGCAGTATGACATCACTGTGTATATTATTCCTGCACTATGACATTACTGTGTGCATTATTTTTAAACTATGACATTACTGTGTGCATTATTCCTACTCTATGACATCATTGTGTGCATTATTCCCCCACTATGACATTACTGTGTGCATTATTCCCCAGTATGACATCACTGTGTGCATTATTCCTGCACTATGACATCACTGTGTGCATTGTTCCCCCACTATAATATCACTGTATGCATTATTCCCGCATTATGACATCACTGTGTGCATTATTCCCCCCTATGACATCACTGTGTGCATTATTCCCGCACTATGACACCACTGTGTGCATTATTCCCACACTATGACACCACTGTGCATTATTCCCACACTATGACATCACTGTGTGCATTATTCCCGCACTATGACACCACTGTGTGCATTATTCCCACACTATGACATCACTGTGTGCATTATTCCTGCACTATGACACCACTGTGTGCATTATTCCCACACTATGACACCACTGTGCATTATTCCCACACTATGACATCACTGTGTGCATTATTCCCGCACTATGACACCACTGTGTGCATTATTCCCACACTATGACATCACTGTGTGCATTATTCCTGCACTATGACATCACTGTGTGCATTATTCCTGCACTATGACATCACTGTGTGCATTATTCCTGCACTATGACATCACGGTGTACATTATTTCTGCACTATGACATCACTGTGTGCATTATTCCTGCACTATGACATCACTGTGTGCATTTTTCCTTGCACTGTGACATCACTGTGAGCATTTTTCCTTGCACTGTGATATGACAGTGGCTATCATCCCTCTATTATGATATCAAGCAGGAACTTTTTATGCCCAGGGTCAGAAACCCAGTCACAAATTCCTCGTTAGGCAGGAACGCTACATGTATGAGAAGATATCCCAGTGACAATAAGGAAATCAGGACTGGGTTTCTGCTATGCCATAATTAACTTTTAATTACTTACTAATTAATCTATGGTTATATTCATGGAAAGACACTTTTACTGATTTGTCTCACTGTCTCACAATACATGTAGTTTGACTACTGGGTGACGTTACTGTGTTTCGTTTTTTGGGGGGGTAGGTTTACCATGTACATCGCTATTGCTTGGCTTTCGCTACACCTCTGTTTGTTTTTGTCCTGTCTACTTTCATTGTGGGCAGAACCATGGAAGTATATATATATATATATATATATATATATATATATATATATAATTAATATTGCATAATTTACGATATTTTGAGCTTGCATATTTACTTTCATAGCAACAGACGCTTAGAAATTTTAATAATGCAAATATGTTATAGTTTCTCAATCTCCGTTCTTTATTTATTAAAAGAAAAGGGTCAGCCATTTATGGGAGCGATGGAAGTGGAGTGTGAAAACTCATGCTGGATGTTTGGCTTACTGAAAGCACAGCCTTAGTTATTCCAAAATGAATGTAAAAGCTAGTCACAAGTTACAAACTGAAATGCCCTACATTACCACTAGCTGGCAGTATATACACATTGTATCAGATATCATCTGCTAAAGAGACAGCTATTGTAGGATTTACTAAATAGGAAAATCCCTACATTAATAGAGAGAGGATCCTGCATGTTAGGCTTTACATACAAACAGCGCCGCAACTCTAATGAGGCAACGTGAGACAACTGCCTCAGGCGGCTAAATGCCAGGGGGCGACATTTTTACTGACCCTAAGCCAGTCTAGGACAAGCTGTGTTCGAACTGTCCTGGACTGGCTTAGTGTTACGGCAGGGGAAGAGAGTGCTAGCTTGGGACCGCCCCGTTGACGCAGCACAGCTTTATCACTCACCTATTAGCAGCAGCGCTGCTCCAGAGGCCACCCCTTATCCTTAGCAGTAAGCAGGTCTCTGATCCCTGCCAGCTCTCTGCATGCTAACACCGCCCCCCTCCTCTCCCTCCTTCCCCTTCCCCACACACCAGGTTACGTGGCCACGTCTTCAGGCCTGCACCCGACGTGTGCCTGCGCTCCTACGCGGTCTCCAGTCATAAGACCGCTGCGCAGGCTGAAGAGCAGCAGAGCAGAAGTAAGCTGAAGAGCAGCAGTAAGTATGCTTCTGCTAATAAAAGTGATTTTTCAAGTATTCATGTATATATTTATACTAGATTGATGATGATGATGGGGGGATGGGGTTGGAGTGCTGCAGGGTGCCGGGGAAGGGGAGGGTGCTGGGGGAGTGGGGCTTTTGGATGTCTGTCTGGCCCTTCCTTGGGCTTGAGGACTGTCTTTTTTTTCCACCCACTTGCAATTCTTGCACTTGCAGGCTGAATATAGGGTATCTGTAGTGATCCTATTAATCCCAAAGTGCAAGAATTGCAAGTGGGTGGAAAAAAAGACAGTCCTCAAGCCCATAGAAGGACCAGACACATCCAAAAGCTCCCCTTCCCCTTCCCCAGCAACCCAAACCCCCTCAGCAATCAATAGTTGATTATTTGTTTTCTGAGGAATGATATGCATTACTGAATGCACTTGGGTACCCAGATCATCAAGATTGACTGCCGGCAGCTCCCTTTGCAATTACGATCAATGAGGCCCCAGAAATGCTTAATGGGGGACAACACCAGAGATGCTGCAGGCCACATTTAGGCCACACAGGCTGGTCACAGTATGAAGAGCAACTTGTGTAGTGGCCTTGTCCTATTGAAAAACTGTTCCTGGGACACTGTCCTAGGCTTGGAATGCCCAATTTCATTTGCAGTGCAGAATGGATCACTACATGCCATTCATCCAATCAGACAATCCTTCCTTGCAGAGGCTTTCCTCTGCACACTTCTTACTTTTTTTTCAGCTTGTCACATTACTTGTTATGTGTGGGCAGGTAGCGGGAGATTAGGTCAGAGATATATGGAGGGAACAGGTTGTGGATGGCTTTGTATGTCAGCATTTTGAACTCTATTCGCTGGGCAACGGGTAATCAGTGAACAGTTTGGCAAAGGGGAGTGGCCAATGAAGAACGGGGGGAGAGGTCTATTAAGTGAGCAGCACAGTGTAAGTTGGACTGGAGGGGGGTGAGAGCATTTGGAAGGAGGCCATGGATAAGGGTATTACAGTAGTCTAAGCAAGAGATTATGAGGACATGGACGAGAATCTTTGTTGTTACAGGGGTGAGGAATGAGCGGATTTGATGAATGCTCTTGAGATGGAGTCGGCCAGAGGTCTTGTGGGTTTGAATGTGTGACTTGAAGGATAGGTCAGAGTCCAGGATTTTCCCAAGGCAGTGGACCCATGGGACAGGAGTAAGCTTGGTTCCATTAATTTTGATAGATGGGTCAGGTGGAGGGGCCATACGGGGTGGGGTGAAGATGATGAACTCTGTTTTCTCCATGTTGGGTTTGAGAAAGCAGGAGGAGTGAAAGGAGGCTACGGCCGCTAGACATTTTGGAACTCTGGCCAACAGAGGTAACGTCTGGTCCAGGGAGATATATTTGAGTGTCGTCAGCATAGCAATGGTATTGAATGAGATTCTATGAGTTGGCCCAGGCCGAGGGTGTAGATGGAGAACAGGTGGGGTCCTAGTACGGAGCCTTGGGGGACACCTACAGAAAGAGGGTGTGGCGAGGAGGTGGTATGCGAGTGAGAGATACTGAATGTGCGGTCGGTGAGGTATGAGGAGATCCAGGAAAGGGCCAGGTCTGAGATGCCAAGGTATGAGAGCGTTTCTAACAAGAGGGAGTGGTCAACTGTGTCAAAGGCAGAGGAGAGGTCAAGGAGGAGGAGGACAGAGTAGTAGTAGATGCTTGGCATTGGCAGTTGGAAGGTCATTAGTGACTTTGGTTAGGACAGTTTCTGTGAAGTGACGGGTCTGAAGTCTGACTGAAGTCTGGCAAAGAGTAAGTTGGATGAGAGATAGGAGGATAGTTCAGAGTGGACATGTTGCTCAAACAGTTTTGAGGCGTATGGGAGCAGTGAGATGGGGCAATAGTTGGCTGGAGAGGACGGGTGAGGGAAAGTTTCTTAAGTATAGGAGTGACGGTAGCATGCTTGATGGTGGAGGGGAAGGATCCATTGGTTAGGGATAGGTTGAAGAGATGGGTTAAGGCCGAAGTAACAACTTCAGTGAGTTTGGGGATGAGATGTGACTCTGCGCATGAGGTGAAGTCAGATTTAGAGATTAGAGTGGAGAGCTTTTCATCAGTGGCGGTGGAAAAACAGGTTAAAGATGAAGAGCACTGAGCAGTTGGGTAGAGCGGTTGCTGGGGGTGTAGGGTGAGACTATTTCTGATAGTGTCAATTTTGCTTTTAAAATAAGAGGCAAAGTCGCCAGCTGAAATAAGCGACATTGGAGGGGGCATAGGAGGACAGAAAAAGGAGATGAAGGTAGTGAATAGCTGTTTGAGGTTGTGGGAAAGGGCAGATATGAGTGTGGTGAAGTAGACCTGCTTTGCAGAGGTGAGTGCGTTCTTGAATGTGAGTACTGCCTCTTTATAACTGAGGAAGTCCCCCTGGGAGTGGCTTTTCTTCCAGAGGCATTCTGCAACCCATGAGGAACATCTCAGTTTTTTAGTCGGGTCGGTGTACCAGAGATGCCTATTGATCGGTCAAGCTCTGGTGTTTTTGAAGGGGGCCACAGAGTCAAGGGTTGAAGTAATGGTGATATTACAGAAGGCAGCAGCGTCATCTGTGTTCTGGAGTGAGGATATGTGAACAAGTCGTAGGAGAGAAACTTAGAGCATGCGGATGTCAAGGTTTCTGCAGGGGCGTGTTGGTTTAGAGGTTGGGGGTTTTGTTATAGATGAGAGGGCAGAAAATATCAGCAGGTTGTGATCAGAGAGTTAGAGCAGGTTCTTAGAGAACAGAGGCGGGTGAATATGAGATCCAGCATGTGCCCCTTTATGTGGGTGGCAGAGGAGGACCAATGAGAGAGACCAAAGGAGGCAGTGAGGGGCAAGAGACTGGTTTGTGTTTGTGGGGATGTCGAAATCGCCCATGATGATGGTGGGGGTGTCTGTGGATAGGAAGTGTATCAGCCAGGTGGTGAAGTGATCGATGAAGACAGCGGTAGGTCCTGGTGGTCGGTATAAGATAAGATAATCCTTTAATAGTCCCACAATGGGGAAATTTCAGTGATACAGTTTCATAGAGGGTACAGTAGTATATAACAAGAGAGAAACACATACAAGCTTATGGCAGATAGAGAAATCCTAGGAATCATAGCAACTAAAAAGAAAGAAACACAGACACACTGCAGGCTCATTTAGTTCTCTGTGTGAAGTGATGTTAATAATACAGCCGAATGTGGTTGGAGGACACGAGGAGGGGGTCACAGAATGTAGCTATAACAGGCAGAAACATTTTTTGCAGAGGCAGGGGACATAGGTAGCTATCATGATAACATGTGGCAGTTCGTTTGGTAGGTAGTGAGATCTCCTGCTCACAGCTGATAGTTCGGTATCTTGCATCAGCACTATTGTCCATTAACCACAAAAAAAATGCCCCAAATGTCCTTCATCACAGCCCTCCTCCTTTCTTCTTACCACTGTGTTCTACTGCCCAAGAAGTCTGAAGCCATCCAGGTATCTATGACGGCCAGTTGGAGGTAGGAGTGTATGTAGATGCAAACAGGGTAAGAGCAGGTAGTGGTTGGATTGGGGTGAAGGAGCAATTGTCAGACAGGAGTATGCCTACAGCTCCACCA
This sequence comes from Leptodactylus fuscus, assembly GCF_031893055.1. Taxonomy (NCBI): domain Eukaryota; kingdom Metazoa; phylum Chordata; class Amphibia; order Anura; family Leptodactylidae; genus Leptodactylus; species Leptodactylus fuscus. The sequence goes on along the minus strand of NC_134265.1, from coordinate 277,338,039 downwards.
GGTTTATTGTTGGGGTGGGGAGTGTGTGAAGATAGGCAGCAGGGGATGCGGTATCAGCCATGTTTTTTGGGTTTTTTAAGCCCATATAGGGCCCACAATGTACATTTTTTCCCTATCAGTATGGCTTTGGGGTATAGGAGGAAATCCACACAAACACAGGGAAAACAGCCTTGCAGATGTTGTCATTGGCAGGATTCGAACTCAGGACTAAACACTGCTAAACACTAAGCCACCATGTTGCCCCATGTCAGCCATGCTTCTGTGATACCAAGAAATGGAAATTCACGAGAGATGAAGAGGTCAGGGATGTAGTCACGTTTATTGCATACAGAATGAGTGTTCCATAGCGCACTGGAGAGAACAAGGGGAGGGGCAGGAGTGAGTAAGATAGGTTTAAGATTTAGGGGGTTCCGTACACTGATGCTGGGTGTGTGGAAAGAACCGACAGTGGGGATTTGCTGGGGTGGTCCAGTATTAGGAGATATGTCGCCAGAAGTAAGACGTAGCAGGGAGAGGGACAGCAGGAGTAAGTAGGAGATTGTGCGGGGGAAGGGGGTGGGGGGAGCTTGTGTGTTTCTGAGGTGGAAAGTTTGCCGGTTTGTGAGTAGGTGTGCAGAGAAGGTCAGATGGTGGGGTAGGATAGATGGAGAGAAAGATTTTCTTACTGACAATGCTGGTTTGGGGTGGAAAAGTGGTTTTTACTAGTATGGGAAAAACAACAGTAATCATACCAGTCATTGCTCTCTGAACTATGGAATACTGAATAATTCTAACATTTCAATGTAGCTTTCTGCTGAAGTGATAAACCAAGGTCTCTAAGGTCAAGAATTCTGTACTTCTCAATTTTTACAAGTGACGACAACTGCTTCTTGAGAATCAGGAGGAGTTGCACATTCATTCCACACCACTTGATCTGATTTTTCACGTTAGATGTGGCTAAAAACTTTGCTTTCAATCTTGCTCTTATGCCCTTCCAACATAAGACAGATTGGAGCTACAGTAGGTGCTTGAAAATTTACATTAAAATGGAGCACCAAAGCTGAATAACAAAGGTATATTTGGAAACTATATAATAAGGTCAAAAAGGTACTGACAAATACCCCCTCAAGACCACATAGTTCACTCTTCAATGTGCACATAGCTGGGCTGGACTGATCATTCATCTACTTGTATATTATCACATGCAGCTGTAATAAATGTGCAATAAATGTACATTTGCTGTTTTTTTAGTATGTACCTTTTGCAGTTCTCCAAAGGCTGCATCCAAGGAAAAGTATACTGCATATATATATATCTTAAAGGGGTTTTCCAGGCAAAAAATGTTTGTTTTTTTAAAAAAAAGTCTGCTACTACTAATCGGTTAATAAATGCACCCATATACCTTTATCCGTGTTTTGAGTGATTTCTTCATATCTCCTGCTTTTGTTTACATGCTTCTGCTCCCTACTATATAACTTCATCCCCCCTCCCATACACCCACTCCCTGTTTCTCTAGCTATCCCGCCCTTCCCTATCTACTCAGCACAACTCCCGACCCATATTATATACTTACCTTCCACGCTTCTTCCTGTGAGATGGTCCCTACGCCTCTTGTACTGATTCAGTCTTCTCCTCCAGTGATGATCCACCTCTACTATACATGCATGGGTGGCCGGAGGAGAGTTTTACAGCAGCGGCACACACAGTGAAGAAAAGCGCACACCATGTCTGCATCATTACAGAGGGAGGAGCCATCTCACCCGAAGAAGCCTGGATGGTAAGTATAATGGTGTAAATGGGGGGGAGTAGTGTTGACAATCTTTTCCAGAAATGGGGAAACAGATCATCACCAGATATTCAGAAGATGTTCCTGGGACAGTCACCCGACCGCCCCAGAGATATGGGTAACTATCCATTTTCGATAAATAATGTTATTTAGAAAGTAGAAGGGTGTTTAGACTAGTGTAGGGATTTCTAGTTATGACAGAAACCCCTTTAAGGAGTGTTTCCATCTCATTATTTATGGCAATATTCATAGGATATGCCATAAATATCTGATAAATGTTGGTTCCACCTCTGGGACCCGCTTCTATCTCAAGAACAGGACCCTGTCACTTCCTGAAATTATTGGGAGCTGATGATGGAGATGAGAGGCAGCTAAAGATTCTGTAAATAGTAACTGTAAGTTGACTGTATCAAGTTGGAGTATGGACTCTCCTTATATTGAAAAGGAGAGACTTTACAGAAGAGGTGAGTACAAGTACACATCTCTCCATTTACTTGTGTGGGAGCTATAGAAATCACCAGACAGCTTTTCCTGTCTCCATACTTGGCCCCTCTCCAATTACTTTCTGTTAACTCTGATACCTAACAACAAATCTTATCTATTGCTTCCTAGCACATCTCTGAATATCTAGCCAAAAGATAGTGAAGAAGGTGTTGGGCAAGGAGGAAGAAGCTGTGCTGTTAATAGTAAGGAATAGGCAAGAAAAGTAATAAATGTTAGAATAGATGTGCATAGACTAAAGACCTTGTCTCTGCAGGTAACTGTAGGACACACTCAGGGAGTAACAGGGAAACAATCTTAAAAAAAATTGAAATGACAGTTACACTTAATATAGTTTTAATAACTTTAGCTTGCAGCAATGGAAGACCCCTACCACTGAGACTGCCCACATTGGGTAAAGTTTTTATAGGCCCAGTCCATTTTTGGGTGGGAATTACTGGAATTTGCAGGAATTGTTTTTGAAAATTCAGGACTGTTGTGATAAATTTTGGGCAGTTGGAAATTTTGGGTCACTGGTGGCATCATACCCTATGTACCCTAAAGAGAGCTGGTAAAAGTATATAGTGTATGTGCTCTAAGTTACAGACATCCATATACCTGTCTGGTAGGTGTAGAGTGGCCTCTGGAAAAACTTGGGTATAAGGGATGCAATTCCCTTATAGGGATGTACAATTTCTACACAGAGGTACTAATGACACCTTTCCAAACATGGACGACCACTTTGCCTGTTAGTGGTTTCCAGTAGAAACTGAGGTAGACAAGAGCAAATGAATAATAAAACAGAAATGAAGGCAATGAACATATATTGTAAAGAGTTTAGATTTTACATTGTCTGACTTTATCCTCAATGGTGATTTAATATATACTGTCTGTACAAGCACATGCAGATGCAGGTATTGTTGGAAGGGCTCCTGTATATTGTGTGCTGGGGTCTGATCATACGCCATCCGCCAACCTCTGAATGGCTGGAGTTCAGATCACAAGCTGCCTCCTCTATAAATAGTCTGGAGAAATGTCAGCTGAATCAGCCAGGACCGATTAATAAAAAGCCTCTATGTATTCGCAGAGCAGCAAACACTGGCGACTCTTGTTCTCCGCTTCTGTGATTTATGTCAATGTCAAGATGCTGTCACTTATTTACTCACTTTAGACACAGTGACGGGCTTTAATCTCATACCCTATGACTGAAGACATTTATGGGCACATATTATTGTGGTGAAAACCTCGGATGAATTAAGTGCGTGTCTCTAATATACAACATGTTTATTCCAGACTAGTTCTCCTTGTGGTTACATCAATGTTATGCTCATAAAGCCTATTTTGCAGCGCATTGTGATATTTGTAATGACATCTCTATTAACAAGACAAACTCATCTATGGCTTATTTCATACAAGGCTGAAGCAGGAAATCCTGCTTTTCCTGTATGTAATAGCATGCATATATATATATATATATCTCATGTGTCTGCATTTTTACACATTTTCTTAAACTATTTACCATTTATAAATTGTAAAGTGGAAAATATTTGTTGCCTTTCAGACATGTTATATTATTAAATACTTGTCACGTTGAATGGTTTTCCATTGATGTTACACAGTGTCCCTCAACTTACAAAGGCCTCAGTCTTTTCTGGGCGAGTGTGGCATTAAACATTCAATGCCACAGCCCCCATATAATATAATGTCCCGTTAACTGGCACCAACATGATACAGGCTCCAACATAGTATAAATCTCCCTTTACTATCCCCCACATGGTATAATGACTAGAGATGAGCGAACAGTAAAATGTTCAAGGTTCGATATTCGTTTCGAGTAGCCCCTCAATATTCGACTACTTGAATCGAATATCGAACCCTATTATAGTCTATGGGGGGAAAATGCTCGTTTCAGGGGTAGGCAACGTTCGATCAAATTACACTTACCAAGTCCACGAGTGAGGGTCGGGCTGGATCCTCCGAGAAGTCTTCTCCTTGCAGCGTCCCCGCGGCGTCTTCCGGCTCTTCATTCACTCTGCCAGGCATTGGGCCTGGGCAGAGCCGACTGCGCTTGCCCGCACTACAAGCGGACATGCACAGTCGGCTCTGCCCAGGCCCGATGCCTGGCAGTGTGAATGAAGAGCCGGAAGATGCCGCAGGGAAGCTGCACAGAGAAGACTTCTAAAGGTAGGAGAAGAACCAGCGTTGATTGGTCGACTGTATAGCATTCAGCCAATCAATGCTGGTTCTGCATCGAACTTTTACATTCGAATAGCGAGTGGTATTCGATAGAGTACAAGTATTTTGAATACCGTAGTATTTGATCGAATGCCTACTCGATCGAGTACTACTCGCTCATCTCTAATAATGACCTTTTCCTGGTCCCCCACATTATTAACACCCGCTTTCCTGGCCTTCACATGGTATATTGCAACTTGTCCTGCCCTCCACCTCTCCTGGTTACTGTATAAAGCCCCATTACTGGCATCCACAGGGTACAGCCCCCCTTTACCAGTACCCTCATGGTGTTAATCTATTCAGCATGAAAGTTTTGATACTGTTCAGCAGCGGAAATTGATCTGCAGTGTCCATGGATCTTTAAATGCAAAGGGCTGATGGAAAACAGAGGCAGTCAAGGCAGGAGCAGGTGATATCAGCCATTACATTCCAGCAGGTAACAGCCTATTAATAGAGATGAGCGAACACTAAAATGTTCGAGGTTCGAAATTCGATTCGAACAGCCGCTCACTGTTCGTGTGTTCGAACGGGTTTCGAACCCCATTATAGTCTATGGGGAACAGATACTCGTTAAGGGGGAAACCCAAATCCGTGTCTGGAGGGTCACCAAGTCCACTATGACACCCCAGGAAATGATGCCAACACCTCTGGAATGACACTGGGACAGCAGGGGAAGCATGTCTGGGGGCATCTAACACACCAAAGACCCTCTATTACCCCAACATCACAGCCTAACAACTACACACTTTACACACTCAATACCACCTCTCTGACAGTAGGAAAACACCTTGAAACATGTGTATTTGGCACTTGCAGTGAGGAGAGCTTGTCACCAGCAGTGAATTTGGCCCTTGTAGTAAGTTGAGGTTGGCACCAACATTTGTTTTGAAAATCAGGGTGGATTGAGCCTCTAACCAGCAGAGTTTGGGCAAATTCATGGTGGAGGGAGCCTCTAAACACCCCAGTTTGGGCAAATTCATGGTGGAGGGAGCCTCTAAAAACCCCAGTTTGGACCAATTCATGGTGGAGGGAGCCTCTAACCAGCCCAGTGTGGGCAAATTCATGGTGGAGGGAGCCTCTAAAAAACCCAGTTTGGACCAATTCATGGTGGAGGGAGCCTCTAACCAGCCCAGTTTGGACCAATTAATGGTGGAGGGAGCCTCTAAACAGCCAAGTTTGGACCAATTCATGGTGGAGGGAGCCTCTAAAAACCCCAGTTTGGACCAATTCATGGTGGAGGGAGCCTCTAACCAGCCCAGTTTGGGCAAATTCATGGTGGAGGGAGCCTCTAAACAGCCCAGTTTGGGCACATTCATGGTGGAGGGAGCCTCTAACCAGCCCAGTTTGGACCAATTAATGGTGGAGGGAGCCGCTAAACAGCCCAGTTTGGACCAATTCATGGTGGAGGGAGCCTCTAAAAACCCCAGTTTGGACCAATTCATGGTGGAGGGAGCCTCTAAACAGCCCAGTTTGGGCAAATTCATGGTGGAGGGAGCCTCTAACCAGCCCAGTTTGGACCAATTAATGGTGGAGGGAGCCGCTAAACAGCCCAGTTTGGACCAATTCATGGTGGAGGGAGCCTCTAACCAGCCCAGTTTGGGCAAATTCATGGTGGAGGGAGCCTCTAAACAGCCCAGTTTGGGCAAATTCATGGTGGAGGGAGCCTCTAACCAGCCCAGTTTGGACCAATTAATGGTGGAGGGAGCCGCTAAACAGCCCAGTTTGGACCAATTCATGGTGGAGGGAGCCTCTAAAAACCCCAGTTTGGACCAATTCATGGTGGAGGGAGCCTCTAAAAAACCCAGTTTGGACCAATTCATGGTGGAGGGAGCCTCTAACCAGCCCAGTTTGGACCAATTAATGGTGGAGGGAGCCTCTAAACAGCCAAGTTTGGACCAATTAATGGTGGAGGGAGCCGCTAAACAGCCCAGTTTGGACCAATTCATGGTGGAGGGAGCCTCTAAAAACCCCAGTTTGGACCAATTCATGGTGGAGGGAGCCTCTAAACAGCCCAGTTTGGGCAAATTCATGGTGGAGGGAGCCTCTAACCAGCAGAGTTGGTGGAAATCAGGGTGGAGGGAGCCTCTAACCAGCAGAGTTGGGGGAAATCAGGGTGGAGGGAGCCTAGTATTAGCAGAATTGTGCAACGCTTATGGTGGATGAGTATGAGGATGCGAAGGAATTGGAGAGGTTGAGTACAGACATGGAGTTTCATGTTGGGGTGCTTTACACAGGTGGGCACAAAAATGACGGCTCTACCCAGTGGTGGTTCATTTTTATCAAAGTGAGCCGGTCGGCACTCTCAGCTGACAGACGGGTGCGCTTGTCAGTGATGATGCCACCGGCTGCACTGAACACCCTCTCAGATAGGACGCTGGCGGCAGGACAGGACAGCACCTCCAAGGCATATAGGGCAAGTTCAAGCCACAGGTCCAACTTCGACACCCAATACGTGTAGGGCGCAGAGGGGTCGGAGAGGACAGGGCTGTGGTCGGAAAGGTATTCCCGCAACATGCGCCTATACTTCTCACGCCTGGTGACACTAGGACCCTCCGTGGCGGCACTTTGGCGAGGGGGTGCCATCAAGGTGTCCCAGACCTTAGACAGTGTGCCCCTCGTTTGTGTGGACCGGTGAGAACTTGGTTGCCTACTGGAGGAACTGCCCTCCCTGCCGCCAACGTCACATGCTGGAAACATCTCCATCATATTCTGCACCAATTGCCTGTGGCAAGCATTGATGCGATTGGCCCTCCCCTCTACCGGAATAAAAGACGAGATGTTGTTTTTATACCGGGGGTCAAGGATAGCAAAGATCCAGTACTGGTTGTCCTCCATGATTTTGACAATACGCTTGTCGGTTGTAAAGCACCCCAACATGAACTCAGCCATGTCTGCCACAGTGTTAGTTGGCATGACTCCTCTGGCCCCACCGGAAAGTTCAATCTCCATTTCCTCCTCATCCTCCATGTCTACCCATCCGCGCTGCAACAATGGGACGATTCGAAGTTGCCCGGAAGCCTCCTGTATCACCATCACATCATCGGACAACTCTTCTTCTTCCTCCTCCTCCTCCTCCTCCTCCTCCTCCATTAAACGCAGTGAAGCGGACAGATGTGTGGACCTACTCTCCAGCTGTGACGGATCGGATGCTATCCCTAACTCCTCTGTGTGATCTGAGTTATCCCTGATGTCAATCAGGGATTCTCTCAGAACACACAAGAGCGGGATTGTAAGGCTCACCATCGCATCCTCAGAGCTCACCCTCCTTGTGGACTCCTCAAAGACCCGTAGGATGTCACAAAGGTCTCTCATCCATGGCCACTCATGGATGTGAAACTGAGGCAGCTGACTTTGTGGCACCCTAGGGTTTTGTAGCTGGTATTCCATCAAAGGTCTCTGCTGCTCAACCACTCTATTCAACATCTGAAATGTTGAGTTCCAGCGTGTGGGGACGTCGCACAAAAGCCGGTGTTGTGGCACATGCAGGCGTTGCTGGAGAGATTTTAAGCTAGCAGCGGCTACTGTCGACTTGCGAAAGTGGGCGCACATGCGCCGCACTTTCACCAGTAGCTCTGGAACATTGGGGTAGCTCTTTAGGAAACGTTGCACCACTAGGTTGAAGACGTGGGCCAGGCATGGAACATGTTGGAGTCCGGCAAGCTCCAGAGCTGCTACCAGGTTCCGGCCGTTATCACAAACGACCATGCCTGGGCCCAGGTGCAGCGGCTCAAACCATATTGCCGTCTCATCGAGGAGGGCATCCCTCACCTCGGAGGCAGTGTGCTGTCTGTCCCCCAAGCTGATCAGCTTCAGCACAGCCTGCTGACGTCTACCAACGCCAGTGCTGCAACGTTTCCAACTCGTAGCTGGGGTCAATCTAACAGCGGAGGAGGAGGCGGTGGCGGAGGAGGAGGCGGTGGCGGAGGAAGAGGCGGTAGAGGAGGAGGAGGAGGGGGGTGTTCTTCTCGTGTCCCTGCCAGGAATGTTAGGCGGGGAGACGAGGTACACCGGGCCAGTTTGGGAAGCAGTCCCAGCCTCAACTACATTCACCCAGTGTGCCGTCAGTGAAATGTAGCGTCCCTGTCCGCATGCACTTGTCCACGCGTCGGTGGTCAAGTGGACCTTTGTGCAAAGCGCGGAACTAAGGGCCCGCCTGATGTTGAGTGACACGTGCTGGTGCAAGGCGGGGACGGCACACCGGGAGAAGTAGTGACGGCTAGGGACGGCATAGCGAGGTGCCGCAGTTGCCATCAGGTCCAGGAAGGCGGGAGTTTCAACAAGCCGGAACGCCAACATCTCCTGGGCCAGCAGTTTAGCGATGTTGGCGTTCAAGGCTTGCGCGTGTGGGTGGTTAGCAGTGTATTTCTGCCGCCGCTCCAATGTCTGAGAGATGGTGGGTTGTTGTAAAGAAACGCCTGATGGTGCCTTTGATGGTGCAGGAGAAGGAGATAAGACAGGACCAGGGGAGGATGAGGTAGAAGTCAACAAAGTGGCGGAGGCAGATGAAGTGGTGTCCTGGCTCGTCCTCTGGAGTGCATCGCCAGCACAGTCAGCAGTGGCAGTGGCAGAGGCAGAGGCAGTGGCAGAGGCAGTGGCAGTGGCGTGAACGGCAGGCGGCCTTTGTCCTGCTGTTGCTGCCTGCCACTGATTCCAGTGCTTGGATTCCAAATGACGGCGCATTGAAGTGGTGGACAGGTTGCTCTTCTCAGAGCCCCTAATCAATTTCGAGAGGCAAATTGTGCAGACAACACTATATCTGTCCTCGGCGCATTCCTTGAAAAAACTCCACACCTTCGAGAAACGTGCCCTCGAGGTGGGAGTTTTTCGGGGCTGGGTACGAACTGGAACATCTTGGGAGATTCCGGGTGTGGCCTGGCTTCGCCTAAGCTGCTGACCTCTGCCTCTGCCTCTAGCTACCCTTTTTGGTGCTGCACCTGCCTCAACATCCACACTACTTTCCCCGCTTGACATCCCCCCTGTCCAGGTCGGGTCAGTGTCCTCATCATCCACCACTTCCTCTTCCAACTCCTGTCTCATCTCCTCCTCCCGCACAATGCGCCGGTCAACTGGATGCCCTGACGGCAACTGCGTCACATCATCGTCGATGAGGGTGGGTTGCTGGTCATCCACCACCAAATCGAACGGAGATGGAGGAGACTCTAGTGTTTGAGCATCTGGACACAGATGCTCCTCTGTTAGGTTCGTGGAATCGTGACGTGGAGAGGCAGGTTGAGGGACAATGAAAGGAGCGGAGAACAGCTCTGGGGAGCAGGGACAGTTTGGGTTATTGTTCTGTAAAGCTTCGGAATTTTGGGAGGAAGGAAGACAAGACTGTTGGGTAATAGGAGGAGAGGAGGCAGAGTCTGACTGGCTGCTGGACAATTTGCTGTAAGCGTTCTCTGACAGCCATTGCAAGACCTGTTCCTGGTTCTCGGGCCTACTAAGGTTTGTACCCTGCAGTTTAGTTAATGTGGCAAGCAACCCTGGCACTGTGGAGTGGCGCAATGCTTGCTGCCCCACAGGAGTAGGCACGGGACGCCCTGTGGCTTCACTGCTACCTTGCTCCCCAGAACCATTCCCCCGACCTCGCCCACGGCCTCGTCCACGTCCCTTTCCGGGAGCCTTGCGCATTTTGAATTCCTAGTTAGAAATTGGCACTGTATACCAGTAGTAAAAATTGTGGGTGCACGTAACCCCAATATATTCTTTGAATTACCAGTCAGAAACTGGCACTATATGGCAGTAGCAAGAAATGAGGGTATTTGTATTCCCAATATATTCTTTGAATTCCCAGTCAGACAATGGCACTGTATACCAGTAGTAAAAATTGTGGGTGCACGTAACCCCAATATATTCTTTGAATTCCCAGTCAGACACTGGCACTATATGGCAGTAGCAAGAAATGAGGGTATTTGTATTCCCAATATATTCTTTGAATTCCCAGTCAGACAATGGCACTGTATACCAGTAGTAAAAATTGTGGGTGCACGTAACCCCAATATATTCTTTGAATTACCAGTCAGAAACTGGCACTATATGGCAGTAGCAAGAAATGAGGGTATTTGTATTCCCAATATATTCTTTGAATTCCCAGTCAGACAATGGCACTGTATACCAGTAGTAAAAATTGTGGGTGCACGTAACCACAATATATTCTTTGAATTACCAGTCAGAAACTGGCACTATATGGCAGTAGCAAGAAATGAGGGTATTTGTATTCCCAATATATTCTTTGAATTCCCAGTCAGACAATGGCACTGTATACCAGTAGTAAAAATTGTGGGTGCACGTAACCACAATATATTCTTTGAATTACCAGTCAGAAACTGGCACTATATGGCAGTAGCAAGAAATGAGGGTATTTGTATTCCCAATATATTCTTTGAATTCCCAGTCAGACAATGGCACTGTATACCAGTAGTAAAAATTGTGGGTGCACGTAACCACAATATATTCTTTGAATTACCAGTCAGAAACTGGCACTATATGGCAGTAGCAAGAAATGAGGGTATTTATAACCCCAATATATTCTTTGAATTCCCAGTCAGACAATGGCACTGTATACCAGTAGTAAAAATTGTGGGTGCACGTAACCCCAATATATTCTTTGGGGTTATGGAGACCGCCAGGCTACTTTTTTTCCGTGAGCGGCTAAAGAAGAGGGCTGCCCTTTGTTCAGGCGGATTATGCGGCTTGTTGAGTCTCGGCGTCTGCCTCGCGGCAGAAACCTCCAGAGTCGGCCCATTCATTTGAGCCTGCTCCAGAGGGGGAAGCCGTGACTGTCGGAAGCCGTGACTGTCGGAAGCCGCGACAGTCGTGGCAGGCGGATTTTGACCCAAGAGTGACGTGGCTCCCCACATCAATCTAGGTGCCAAAATCCACCTTACCGCCCGCCGTGTGAACTTACCCTAAGTTTTCCTGGACATTTCCTGCTACTGGTCTTCCGTGGTGCCCTCATGTTAGGCGTCAATAAAGGCACAAGAGACAGGATGGTGGTAGATAGAGTCGATGCTCACAGCGCGGTAGTTTTATCCAGCTACGGAGCAATATGATGGTACATATACAGTAGCAGGTTCCACACCTATGGCACTTTACATATACAGACAGACATAGCTATTGCTCTTCATTAATTTTCTATGTAAAATATGAGAATTTGATCCAGTCCACTAGTAGATGTAGAATATTTCACTTTCAACATACTAATGTTCTATATATATATTTATGGCAGAGTGAATGAAGAGGCGGAAGACGCCGCAGGGAAGCTGCACGGAGAAGACTTCTAAAAGTAGAAGAACCAGCATTGATATATATATATATATATATATATATATATATATATATATATATATATATATTATTTAAATTACAAACCAGACCACATGGCAAATGACGTTCAATGTGGAATGCATCTGAGTGAAAATAAACCACATGCAAGTTCTGTCCTAGGGGCAATAAAGCTGGGAGAGTCACTGGTGGAGACGGATCTGGGTGTACTTGTAGATCATAGATTAAATAACAGCATGCAATGTCAGTCAGCTGCTTCTAAAGCCAGCAGGATATTGTCATGTATTAAAAGGGATAAGCACTCACAGGACAGGGATGTAATATTAGCTGTTTAAAAGTCATTGGTGCAGCTCTATCTGGATTAAACAGTTCAAATGGGCCATACAAGAAATATTGGAAAAACTGTTCCATGTAAAATCCCCTCAAAAGACAAGGGGGCACTCTCTCCATCTGGAGAAAAAAGAGCCATCAAGGCTACTTCACTGTAAGGATTGTGAATCTGTAGAATAGCCTACCCCAGGAGCTGGTCATAGTAGTCACAGCCAACAGCTTCAAAGAAGGATTAAATGTCTTTTTAAGGTAAGATAAAATAAGATAATCCTTTAATAGTCCCACATTGGGGAAATTTCAGCATGTTTCAGCAGCATAGTAATAGAAATACAGGATAATACACAGTAATATATTACAGAAGTAGACACACATAAGCTGAGAAGAGAAGATATACTAGGAGTCCATAGCAGCTAAGGAACAGAAGAAGAAAGAAGGAAGACTTCATAATCATACTCATTAGTTCTCTGTGCGGAGTGATCTTCGTTTGGTCTGATGTAGAATAAACAGCCTGGTCGCAGTTGGAAGGAAGGACCTGCGATAGCACTCCTTCTCACACTTGGGGTGAAGCAGACGGTCACTTACAGTGCTGCCAAGTGCCATCAAGGTCCCATACAGTCCTATGAAAAAGTTTGGGCACCCCTATTAATCTTAATCATTTTTAGTTCTAAATATTTTGGTGTTTGCAGCAGCCATTTCAGTTTGATATATCTAATAACTGATGGACACAGTAATATTTCAGGATTGAAATGAGGTTTATTGTACTAACAGAAAATGTGCAATATGCATTAAACCAAAATTTGACTGGTGCAAAAGTATGGGCACCCTTATCATTTTATTGATTTGAATACTCCTAACTACTTTTACTGACTTACTGAAGCACAAAATTGGTTTTGTAACCTCACTGAGCTTTGAATTTCATAGCCAGGTGTATCCAATCATGAGAAAAGGTATTTAAGGTGGCCAATTGCAAGTTGTTCTCCTATTTGAATCTCCTCTGAAGAGTGGCATCATGGGCTGCTCAAAACAACTCTCAAATGATCTGAAAACAAAGATTGTCCAACATAGTTGTTCAGGGGAAGGATACAAAAAGTTGTCTCAGAGATTTAACTTGTCAGTTTCCACTGTGAGGAACATAGTAAGGAAACGGAAGAGCACAGGGACAGTTCTTGTTAAGTCCAGAAGTGGCAGGCCAAGAAAAATATCAGAAAGGCAGAGAAGAAGAATGGTGAGAACAGTCAAGGACAATCCACAGACCACCTCCAAAGAGCTGCAGCACCATCTTGCTGCAGATGGTGTCACTGTGCATCGGTCAAAAATACAGCGCACTTTGCACAAATAGAAGCTGTATGGGAGAGTGATGAGAAAGAAGCCGTTTCTGCAAGCACACCACAAACAGAGTCGCCTGAGGTATGCAGAAGCACATTTGGACAAGCCAGCTTCATTTTGGAAGAAGTTCCTGTGGACTGATGAAACAAAGATTGAGTTGTTTGGTCATACAAAAAGGTGTTATGCATGGCGTCCAAAAAAAACAGCATTACAAGAAAAACACATGCTACCCACTGTAAAATTTGGTGGAGGTTCCATCATGCTTTGGGGCTGTGTGGCCAATGCCGGCACCGGGAATCTTGTTAAAGTTGAGGGTCGCATGGATTCCACTCAGTATCAGCAGATTCTTCAGAATAATGTTCAAGAATCAGTGACGAAGTTGAAGTTACCCCGGGGATGGATATTTCAGCAAGACAATGATCCAAAACACCGCTCCAAATCGACTCAGGCATTCATGCAGAGGAACAATTACAATGTTCTGGAATGGCCATCCCAGTCCCCAGACCTGAATATCATTGAACATCTGTGGGATGATCTGAAGCGGGCTGTCCATGCTCGGCGACCATCTAACTTAACTGAACTTGAATTGTTTTGTAAAGAGGAATGGTCCAAAATACCTTCATCCAGGAACTGATTAAAAGCTACAGGAGGCGACTAGAGGCTGTTATCTTTGCAAAAGGAGAATCTACTAAATATTAATGTCACTTTTCTGTTGAGGTGCCCATACTTTTGCACCAGTCAAATTTTGGTTTAATGCATATTGCACATTTTCTGTTAGTACAATAAACCTCATTTCAATCCTGAAATATTACTGTGTCCATCAGTTATTAGATATATCAAACTGAAATGGCTGTTGCAAACACCAAAATATTTAGAACAAAAAATGATTAAGATTAATAGGGGTGCCCAAACTTTTTCATAGGACTGTATATGGGGTGGGATTTGTTCTCCAGCATGGAAGTCACCACGGACAGTATCCTTCTGTCACCCACCACCTGTACTGGGTCCAGGGGGCTCCCCAGGACAGATCTGGTCCTTCTGATCAGCCTGTCCAAGTCTATTTCTGTCCCTGGTTGATATACTGCTCCCCCAGCAGGCTAAACCGAAAAAGATGGCTGAAGCAACCACAGAGTTGAATAAGGCCCTAAGAAGTGGCCCCTGGACTCTGAAGGCAAAATAGCATTGATGTTTATAGAAATGTGTAGAATGTCATGACGGTTCCCATATCCTGGTTGAACTTGATGAACATAGGTCTTTTTTCAACCATACTATGTAACTGTGTATTATAAATGTGTCATAAAGGCCAGTCTCTGATGACCACCAACATAATATCTACTCATTCAGGGTAATGGTGGGTGGGCCCAGGCTCTAACACAATATTGTTTCAACAGAAGACATACACATTTTAGGATATTATGAACCACCAGAATCTTTTTACCTGGTTGCCCCAAGGAACCTCAGGGTGACACGTGTGGAAATTGTTTCTGATCCAGGAGATTGTATATTTACTCCTTACTAGAGATGAGCGAACACTGTTCGGAACAGCCGTTTCGAACAGCACGCTCCCATAGAAATGAATGGAAGCGGCTGGCACGCGGGGGGTTAAGCGGCCGGCCGCCGGCAAAGTCTGCGTGCCAGGTGCTTCCATTCATTTCTATGGGAGCGTGCTGTTCGGATCGGCTGATCCGAACAGTGTTCGCTCATCTCTACTCCTTACCAATCTGTATGTTAGCTGCAATAAGGTAAAGTGTGCATTGTCACTGGGTTCATATCCAATGTGGGTTCATATCCAACGGGGGGCAATATTTGCATGCAGTTTGTATGTTCTTCCCATGTGTGAAGAGGTAAACTGTTTTGTGTTATGTATACATGTGATTTCCTCTATGTAACCTTAGTGGTGGTACAGGAGTCCCCAGGTCTGGTAATATCTCTGTGTGAATGTTCTGTTACTGCTTCTTATTCCTTTCTTTCCTCATTAGGCTGGTCACCTAATGTTCTATTTTCCTACTATTTCTTGTCTTACCATCTGGGAACAATATACTAACACTAAGGAACTGTACACTTTACCATGGATTTATAAAGTGTTTTTTTTTTTGTAGATTTACCTGCAGAAGTGGAGTTGCACTGGGGTGTGTCTGCCCTGATCTTATAAGAGGCAAGACTGCAGCAACTCCAGGGTTTTATAGGGAAAACTGCAGAGGATTATGGGAAATGTCTAAGGTATAAAATGATTCCAATTCCCAGAAAGCTGAGTGTGTGTGTTGGTGAAGTTCACATGATGAATAGCTTGTGAGATTACAGCAGCCTGAAGTACAAGGTGTTTGTTGTACACACTATGGAAATTTTCTGAAGAATTATTTTTTTGTTAAAACTGGACTTGCTGAAATAAACTCCTTGGATTCTTTTCATCAATCAAGGTCCGACTGTTTTTTTGAAAAATCCCATGCTTCATACCATGTTTGCGTGGGTTTTCTCACATATACCAAAAATATACTGATAGGTAAAATGGCTTGTGGGTGTTGGGGATGAGTACCTGTAGAGCGACCACTAAGGGGGCGTTCACACTACCGTCGGTGTCCGACATGTAGTGTCCGCTCAAAATCTGTCACGGACACTAGGAGCGGACACTACCTGTGTCCGTGACCAGGGCCACCATCAGGAATTTTGGGGCCCCATACAGCCTAAGTGTCTGGGCCCCCCCCCCCCCCCCCCTGCCATTTTAAAACGACCTTATTTTGCGACACACCAATTATGTATTACATTTCCCTTTATTTAGCAGCATTACAAGGCTTAATCAGATTCTATTTGCAGGTATAATCTGCTACGTGTGACAGCACCTATAGAGAGCTTTGCGCGCCGCAGGGAATTTAGCCCCACCCACTGTTATGTTGACTACGCCCACTCATTAATTTTTCATGTGCCCGCACACTGTATAATCCTCCTACAGTCACCCGTAAATTATATGTCCCCCCTCCGTCTCTCCCCCAGCTTCAGATATACCCTTCATCTGCCCCAGATTCATGTCCCCTCCATCTCTGCCCCCAGATTCATGTCCCCCCATCTCTTCCCCCAGATTCATGTCCCCTCCATCTCTGCCCCCAGATCCATGTCCCCTCCATTTCTGCCCCAGATTCATGTCCCCACATCTCTGCCCCCAGATTCATGTCCCCCCATCTCTGCCCCCAGATTCATGTCCCCCCATCTCTGCCCCCAGATTCATGTCCCCTCCATCTCTGCCCCCAGATTCATGTCCCTCCATCTCTGCCCCCAGATTCATGTCCTCTTCATCTCTGCCCCCAGATTCATGTCCCTCCATCTCTGCCCCCAGATTCATGTCCCCTCCATCTCTGCCTCCAGATTCATGTCCCCTCCATCTCTGCCCTCAGATTCATATCCCTCCATCTCTGCCCCCAGTGTCATGCCGTCCTCTCCTTCATCTGCCCCCAGTTTCACACTCCACATAATCCACATTACAATTACATTTTCCTCATTCCCCCGCTGCTCTCTGCGCGCCTCTCTCTCTTACTAACGTCATCACATCGCGTCTACACTGCCGGGTAGCCAGCGGCGGCAGCGGCGAATTGAGGAGCTGACACAGGTCAGCTCCTCGCTTCAGTGGCTGAAGCGAGCTGACCTGTGTCAGCTCCTCGCTTCGCTGCTGCCGCCTCTCTCGCTGACACTGACACATATGCGACTGAAGTGAGGAGCTGACCTGTGTCAGCTCCTCGCTTCGCCGCTGCCGCCTCTCTCGCTGACACATATGCGGCTGAGCCAGCCGCATATGTGTCAGCGAGAGAGGCCGCAGCGGCGAAGCGAGGAGCTGACCTGTGTCAGCTCCTTGCTTCAGCCACGTATGTGTTCTCTGGACGCAGATCTGAGTTGAAACAAACAGGACATACAATGACTGCTGCCGGCGCCAGGGGGCCCGGGCCCCCCCCCCCCCCCATTTTTAAATTTGGCCGGGCCCCTGACACCAGTAGCAGTAGTACTGGCCTATCGGCGGCCCTGTCCGTGACACCTGTCATTCACTTGAATGGGCATCGGGTGCGTTCTTTTGCACTCTGTGCCCGTCCTTCCCTGTCCGCAAGAGAAGATGTCCGACTTCTCAAGCGGACAGAAAAACCCTGCATGCAGGGTTCTTCTGTCCGCTTGAGAAGTCGGACATCTTCTCTTGCGGACAGGGAAGGACGGGCACAGAGTGCAAAAGAACGCACCCAATGCCCATTCAAGTGAATGACAGGTGTCACGGACACAGCTAGTGTCCGCTCCTAATGTCCGTGACAGATTTTGAGCGGACACTAGGAGCGGACACTACATGTCGGACACCGACGGTAGTGTGAACGCTCCCTAACTCCCCTACACCACAGTGCTCTTTCTTGGAGTCCCTTGTGTGAGAAAAATGAATTACAGATGTTTGTCATTGTCTTCTTTCTTCAGAAGGTCTCGGATGTCTCTCATTTACTGAATTCCTATAGAGCTGTATTCAGTGGGATTTAGTTATTTGGATTACCTAGTTAAAGTTAAAGATTCATCTTTGGGCACAGTTTGCTGCAATCCCCTACCCTTCTTCCTCTTACTAATCTTACTAACCCCAGTCATAACACACATAGAGCCCACCAAGCCTGACATCTTATTTTCAGGTAGGAGATGTCTAATTTTGTGGGTCACAATGCAGCACACTTTATGCATGTGGCTTGTAGGTAATGAGAGATGTTACATTGTTTTTTCATGTAAGTACCTCTGCACAAGGTAAAAACCCAGCATAACTGTGTGCTCTACTTATCCCCCACTAGGGAACTGGCCATATACGTTAATAAATGGTATATTCCCTGAAATGGCACAGATTTTCCCAAATGTATCTTTTATTGAAGGTTCTGTTCCTCTTTCTTACAAAAATCCCCATTTCCTCTTTCCTTGCAAACCACATTATTTTACGTCTGATTAATGTCGCTATATGATGACTTCTCTTTTGTGCAATACACAATGTAGTATTTTTTACTAAGCATCACTGACTCCGTGATTTCTACATACCGTACTGCACAATATGAAAGACAAGGTCCGCTTGCTATGATATGAATTGAAGGCATGCTAATATATGGATACCCCAGGTACTGTAATTGTTCCCAAAGGAGTTTGCATTTCTCAGAGAAGAACGAAGTTCTCCTATTTTCAGCCACAAGGTCCCCAGGCAGGGAAGAGAAGACATCTGAAATGCCATGAAATTGAGGAGCATAGAAAGGGCATTAGCGTAATTTGGTTTTATATATTACCTATAATACTATATTTATATATGATTATTTCCATGTATAAGTCATATTGCTCTGCAAATGTGATGACCTGAGGTGGGAAAGTAGATTTCCTAGAAGGGAACTCTGATATTCACTCCTAACAGCCTTGTGGAAGTAAAGACTTTGCTGCAAGTTATCTGCTAGTGAGATGTGCTATGGGTACGGACAGAAAGAGGTCACATAAGCCAAGATGGTACCAGATAAGCATGAAGAGAAGAGAATTAAGAACTGAAATACATGTATAACATGCAAGAAATGATGGACACAGACTGCCAGTTATTCTTAAGGGTTTTAGTGTCAGAATTCCACGTACGGAAAATAAAAAAGATTAAGGACAATAGCAAACAATCCAGGATACTAGCTGTAGTCTTCATAGGCAAGTTCACCGTCTTAGGGCTAGATCACACGGGGCACGGGATGGCGTATTTTGGTCTGGATTTTGACGCGGGAAACCGCGTCAGAATAGGACCAAAATGCGACTGTCACGGCTTCCGACAGTCGCCGCTTCCAGCTCCAGAGGGCCTAGTCCGGAGGGTGCTGCCGCGAGGTTGACGCCGCAGCTGAATCAGCCGCGGAATCTGCCTGAAAGGGCAGCTCACTTCTTTTTTCCGCTAGCAGGAACAAACCGAAAAAGAACGCTAGCGGTTTGCATAGACCTCTATTGTGAGGGGGCAGATTTTGAGGAAGATTCAGCGCCAAAATCCACCCCCTCTTGCCCCGTGTGAACGAGCTCTTTAGATTCCCTCTTTCCTGAAAGCCTATCCATGTGGGTCTGCCTTGGTCGGCTTCATGTGAAGCTTCTCTATTGTCTTCCTCACTGACTGTGCCGCAACTGTTGCGCCTGCTTACTTGCCATATTCTATATACGCTCAATTGACTTTGTTTCAGATACTTGACATGCCCTATTTTCCACCATCACCAGTGCAGCAAATGCCTCCTAACATACTGTCAGTTGACTACAGATGGATTTTCCTTGCACATTTTCGTGCAAAAAAATAGCAACAAAATTTGCAACACATCCATGACAAAATCCAACAGAATCCGAATGTGGATTTGTCACAAATTTGTCATCAAACATTTTTTATATGTGCATGTAGCCTTACAGGACCAGTCAGGGTCACAGGTAAGCAAGTAAACCAAACTAATCAACCCTAGTACACAATGTCCAAACACAGAACTAATATAAGGAACATTGGAGTTATTTATTATTAGAGATGAGCGAACAGCGTTCGATTGAATTGATATTCGATCGAATATCAGGCCGTTCGAGGTATTCGATTCTAATTGAATACCACGCAGCAAATGCACTAAAAATTTCTATCCCCTCCCACCTTCCCTGGCACTTTTTTTGCACCAATAACTGCGCAGGGGAGGTGGGACAGGAACTACGACAACGTAGGCATTGAAAAAAAATCTGAAAAAGTAATTGGCTGGCTAAATCAGGTGACCTCCACTTTATACGAATGGTGGATTTCAGATGTGGATCATATGAGACTGTGAACTATGTGACTGTGCGACAGGGATAGATGTACTGGCAGGGTTAGCCAGGGATTACCTTTATTTAGGTGGGAATGTCACTCACACAGCTCTTTGGGGCTCTATCTCGTTGGGATCCCTGTCAGCTTGCGTTATGCGGGAGCTGACTTTTTCTCATAGGAATGCATTGACGAGCGTTGATTGGCCAAATGCCATACAATGTACAGCATTCGGCCAATCAACACTGGTTCTGCCGGAGGAGGCAGAGTCTAAGATCGGTCCACAGCAGTCTCCATTGTGATCCGATCTCAGATGTAGCAGTGTTGAGCGCACACTGAGCTCTGCTACACCCTCAGATGCAGCAGAGCTGACTGTGTGCTGAACCCTGCTACACCTGAGATGTAGCAGCGTTGAGCGCACGCTGAGCTCTGCTACACCCTCAGATGTAGCAGAGCTGACTGTGTGCTGAACCCTGCAGTCAGCTCCTCACAGACGAGCCTCCGGCAGAACCAGCGTTGTTTGGCTGAATGATGTACTCTGTATGGCATTCAGTCAATCAACGCTGGTCAATGCATTCCTATGGGAAAAGTGTGCTCCCGCATATTGCAAGCTGACAGGGATCCCGACGAGATAGTGGTGTAATACAGGGACTTGGGCATGTTAGATGCCTCCAGGCATGCTTCCCCTGCTGTCCCAGTTGCGTTCCAGGGTGTTGGCATCATTTGCTGAGGTGTCATAGTGGACTTGGTGACTCTCCTGAGTCGAAGTGCGGCTTCCTTTGAAACAAAGCATTTTTCCCCATAGACTATAATGGGGTTCGATATTCGTTCGAATAGTCGAATATTGAGGGGCTATTCAAAACGAATCTCGAATCTCGAATCTTTCACTGTTCGCTCATCTCTATTTATTATGACAATTGCCAGGGACAAAATGATCGCTGGTAAAACTATGTTTGTATACTTATATACACAGCAACACACAGTGCAGATGAAATGAATCGACTGGTATTCAGGAATAATGTCAATTCTGGCATTCAGGGGTTGGTACAGTCTGTGGGGATGGAAGTTCACAAATTTAGTTTCAAACATTGATCTGACGGAGACTTGGGTGTCGGACCACCGCTGATCTTTATCCTAAGGATATGTGATCAATTATTTAGTCTGGAAAACTTCTTAGAGCCCCTTCACAAGGAGTTTACGCTCCGCTCATTCAGACAAGTATACACGTATACACGTGTAAAGTCGGCTTTACGCGCGCTCCCATTGAAGTGAATGGGATGTGTTTTGAAGCGCTTGTGTATATGTGTCTGAATGAGCGGAGCGTAAACTCCATGTGAAGGGGCCCTTAGGATGAGTCCTCATGTTGTGGCAGCGCAACTTTTTTTGTTGTAGATTTTGCTGCGTTCTCTTGTCCCAAACCAGAAGAAGATTTCACAGAAAATAGAAGTATAAATACATCCTATATACAGTATTTCCCATTCCTTTTGAAGCCATTCTTGGCTTTGGCTTAAAAAACTGCAGCAAAATCTGCAACAAAAAAGGTGCATTTCCTTAACATGTGGCCTCAACATTAATAACATCAATTATTCATCTTTTACTATAGAATTGCTGATTTTACTATATTTAACAGCATCAAATAACCCAGAGGTAAGTTAAAACCAAAGAAAGGTCATTGTGCTCTTTCCACTGTAAAGGTCATATGGCCTTATTATTATACATGCATTGTCATTTGTGGTTATTCACCAGATACAGCGAGCACCAAAGCTACCACAATAACATATTGTATACACAACTAATATTAGATCTTCAATAAAGGAATCTTGCAAAACTTTTCACTTTGAGGTATCTTTAACCACAAAAACATTTCACATATTATATCGGTCTTCCTGTTTAGTGAGAGGTAGGAGGACAGCCAATGTTTAGATTACATTAGATTAGATTTCTGAGTGTAGGAAGGGGAAAATACCAGCAGCAACCAAATGGAACTGTTATTTTTAACAAAACGGAAAATATTTTTTGGAAAAGGATAAATTAAAATGTAAGGGGTTTCAGATCTATTATGTCCCCTTATTACATCATTTGCACTGAAAGCAACTGGCCTAAGCCAAGTTACTCTACTACCAACCCCAGCTAAGGGCTCGTTCACATCTGCGCCAGGTGTCCGTTCTGCAGGTTTCCGTTTCCTGCACAAAACAGGGGCAGGAGATGGAAACCTGCCGGCATGTTTCAATCCCATTCATTTGAATGGGCTTGAAAAGTCTTCGGCCGTGTGCGGCGGTGAGCGTTTTATGCTCTCCACGGCGAAACCGTTTTTTTTTAAACCAGACACAGAGTCGGACATGCAGTACTCTTTGTCTGGTTTGAAAAATACCGGTTTCGCCGCGGAGCGCATAAAACGCTCACCGCCGCTCATGGCCGGACTGCATGCAGAAGACAGAAACCTGAAAACGGAGTTCAGGCGCTGGTGTGAACCCAGCATAAGCTACATTTTATTATCGTGTTATGCCTCAATTGTTTATGGAGCTTTATTACAGCTCACATTGAAATCCTAGGCTTTATCTTTGCATGTCTTGGATTTCATAAAGAGGATTTTTCTTTTGGAATAAATATAAATTCTTCAAAAAATTCTGGCATGCCTCATCACACGTTGTATGTATAGAGATGTCCACACATCTAGTACCTGATGGTGCGCATAAGGCAGCACAAAAAGCTGCAGGGATATGGGTAATTGTAATTATAGATTTTTTTAAAATTGAAGTCAATTAGAAGTTGGGGGGAGTTAATTTAGGGGGTTAATTTTCAGTTTATCCTGGATATATACCCCATAATCGAGCTATTACACACTTTTTGACCCACAACTTGTTCCACAGAAAAGAACTAACAACCCCTTATACCCATCAGTACCATTTAATTTTAGGGACCCACTATAGCGCTGCATCCAAATATTATAAGACACTCATTCCTGAACTATCACCAACATAACTTTATTTTGACACAATTGTTGAGCAAGTCAAAATAATTTTATGTTAAACTAAATGCACCAAGATGTGCTAAGTTTATGCCAGAGATATAACATAGGTTGTAACCCCAATATTAAATCTGGGTCATTGCCTTGTAATGAATGTACTTTGTTATTTCTCACAGAACAGTTGTTGGTGCCCACCCCGCACATGTCTGCAATGGTATCACAAGACACTAAATACCAGCTTTCGCTATGAGACTGGCCATGTTCCAGAAATAATCCCGATGCTCTACGTAAACAGAAGCTGCCACCTTGCTTCATCTCCATGACTACAGGACAGCACAGTAGCAGCCTTGGAGCGCCGAGAGAAACGCCAAAGACAGAGAGATAAACAATAGAAATCACATTGCAGAGAATTATTGGGAATTCACACAGTTTGCAATATACTTACCAGTTCTATTCTGTATACTGATGATATGAAACTAGTTGTCAAGGAATGAAAAGTCATTACGTAGTGCAGTAAATAATAAGAAGCCAAACATCTACAAGACCCCTCTATCTATCTATCTATCTATCTATCTATCTATCTATCTATCTATCTATCTATCTATCTTCCCAACAAGCCATAATAGAGAATTTTACAAGGGATCAATGTCTAAGGCTGGCTTATGGATAATGGATATGTGCATTATATATATTAGAAATGTAATACCCGGGCACCCACATTTCTATGAAACTTAGATTAACAATAGTTATAAAATGTAATAGTACATTGTTAACATAGAACCCTATGGGTGATGGATGGCACTGTATGGCATCTATCACAAGCTTACATTGGACAAACAGGTTGTGAGTGTATATTTCAAGAATGCAGTGTACTGTATAATGCCAAACTTGGACTGGCCCATAGGTGAACACGTGAATTCCCGCCTGAGCCAGGTGGGCCCCCAGCTCGCCCTGTACATCATACAGATACTCATTGTACAGCATGTCAACCAGCCTATGTGTCTGTATAATATACTAGATACACCATTTTCTGTCTATAATGTAGACACTATGGGCAGCTGATATGACATGTAGGTACAAAGTTGCCAAACATGGTCCTTCCTCTCAATCAAACTCCAGGTCCCTATCACCAATACCTATAGATCTGGAGACTGGCTGATAATTGTGAGATCAATGAAGGGGTGAGGGGCAGTGACCACCATCAAGACTCTGAAACAGGTAAGTGATTCTACACTCCCCTGACAACCAAGTGCCACTACTATTACATCTCCACAGATGTTCTAGTTGTAGTTGCTGTACTTGATGTGTTTCAACATTCAGTTCTGGCTGTGTTATTAGATGAGGCTCACCAGACATATATGGCTCAAAGTCTGAATCAGCGTCGTTCCTCATCTCTGACCTATGAACTGCAACATTTTCATTGGCTACCTTCTCTAGGCTCCATGTCTCTGGTGGCTTTGGTACTGGCACAGTGTCATCATGTGGCACTGGTCTCATGGATGAAGACAGATTGGGATATTCAATGCATATTTTATTTTTAGTAGAGAAACCAGAGACATTGGTGAGACAGAAGCAACAGTCATTCACATGATCCTTCAGTTCCCACCATATCATTGGGACAGCAAATGACATTGACTTGTGAGAACCTCACAGCCAGATGAACAGCAAATCGTGCCCAACAGATGTGAGGAACTCAGGATTTTTCTTGATCACCAATCTTGCATCCAAAGTACAGCTCAAAGGCTTCCATGATAAGAGCTGTCATTGTGCATCTTTGAGGCTTAAAGGGGCTCTATCAGCAAATCATGTTGATAGAGCCCCATATATGTGTGAATAGCCTTTAAAAAGGCTATTCAGGCACCGTAAAAGTTATATTAAACTACCCCCCCCCCCCCCGTTTTAAAATAATAACCTAAAAAAGAATGTGCTCTACTTACGGATCGTGCACGCTGGGCGGGCATTCAGGGTGTGTCTTCTTCTTCATCCCCGCCTCTTCTTCCTCCGATGTCCTCCGGTCCCGTCCTCCTCCGGCGCTCGCTCGCGGACACTGATATAAAAAAACGGCCTAGGCGCATGCGCAGTAGCATGCGGCTTCTACTACAGCTACTGCGCATGCACCCATGCTATCACTGTCCGTTCGTGAGCGCTGGAGGAAGAGCTGTGCTGATCTGTGTTTCCACAACGTGGGGCCTCATATTATAAATGGGAAAGTTTGGCTGTTTGTTACTCAATCACGCAAAAACGGCTGAACGGATTTGGATAAAATTTGGCACATAGATAGTGACATAGATATGACGTGGCTTCACGACTGTTATGAATTTATGTTTATATATTATGTTAAACAGCAAGAGTTTTCAACTATTTGCAGTTTTGGTGATAAAGCTTGCTCTATCTCTCAATGTAAACACACAGATAACACTCAGTGGTTTCAGGACAAGCATCTGCATATTATCTGATCTTCAGAAGCTGCAATGGGAAAACCCCTTTAATCTAAATTGGCAGATGTAGCAGAACTGGGTATGCAGAGATGTAACAGGGCTGGGTATGGAGAGATGTAGCAGAGCTGGGTATGCTGTGCCTATGCAGAGATGTAGCAGAGCTGTGTATGCACAGATGTAGCAGAGCCTTATTCCAGGTAACAATTGATGGCAGGTTTTTCAATATCCATACTGAGATACACATGACGACATGATGCTTATGGACCAATGGAAATGCACAGGGTCTTCAGTCTTCACATACACACAGCTTTACACCAACTTTCCATAGCAATAACCTATTCATCTGGGGCTACTAGACAGGCAAAAAATGAAATATACCCATGCAAAGCCGGGTCCTCCGGCTAGTGTTAAGATCTTCAACTCTATCACACCCATGAACCTTTGATCCAACCCAGTTCCTTTGTGCCCTCATACTGTAATATACCCTTCTTATATACATAGCCATAAAAATACTGGAAATGGCCAATACCTTTCAACAAATTACAATATCAGCCCTGAAATTCTTCGTCCCCAGTGGAGCCCATTAAAGGTAACGTATGATAGTTACATATATAAACTATACAAAACTGTATACACGTTACAAAAACATGATGAATTTATAACATATATTTACAATATGGAAAAGTAAAGCTGTGGGCAGGAAGGGACTCCAAGCATCATAGATCCCTATCATGCAAGGAATTCCAGTCTCTGGACCATTTTCAATTCAGGAAATATATGCAGTCTGGATTTTCCAGATCATATTTGCCTGTGTGCATGCAGAATTAGTCATATAATGGCTATAAAAAGTGTTGCTCCTCATGTACACGTGTTGTACTATTGACGTATGAAAAAAGGATTCCATATCCAAAGTTGTTAAAGGGAATGTATCATTGCCAAAAGTCATTTTTACCTAAACACACGTTTACGTCTACTCTTAGTTTCCTTCTTTTCTTCTCCCCGCCGTTTCTTCTAAAAATACTTTCTTTTCTTATACAAATGAGGACCACAGAGCACCAGGGGGTTCCCCCAGCGCCCCGAGCACTTCTCGTGTCATGCCTTGTAAACCACCCCTTTGATGCTTGTGCTCCGTCTCTCCTTCTCCTTTCCGGAAATTTGGCCGGGCAATGGCCTCTGACGCTGCGCTGTTCAAGCTAAAATCTTGGGCATGTGCAATACCTCTGCAGGCAGAACGGACTGCGCATGTCTGAGCGGCCATTTTGTGTGGCCAACTACATGAGTGTACTGTGCCTGCAAAAAAACAGTACACCGAAATGAAATGGCCGCTAGGACATGCGCAGTCCGCTCTGCCTGAAGCGGTATTGTGCATGCCCAAGATTTTGGCTTGAACAGCGTGGCCTGTGCTCAGGCCAATTGCCAGGAAGGAGGATGACAGACACAGCGCAAGCAGTGGAGGGGCGGTGAAAAAGGTGTGATGCAAGAGGTGCCCCTGAGGCCTTGGCGAAAACCCAGGGTGCTCCATGAGGATTATTTGCATATGGAAAGAAAGTCAAAAGTAACCCCAGAGAAACAGGAATGGCAAACAGAGCCTTTATATACTGGGTGCTCCGAGAGAACACTGCACTCGAGGCCAGTGTATAGGAGAAAAGGCGTATTTCTCCTATACACTGGCCATGAATACAGTCGGTTACCCAGCCTACTATCATTGGTGTGATGATTTACCTGTTGACAAACTCCCTTTGAACACTTGATGCTATTTTACAACAGTATTTTTTATTTTGTAGCTTTTTAAAACAAACGGTGTTACGCTAGGTTCACACCTGCGTTCAGGGTCTCCGTTCTGTGGTTTCCGTCTTCTGCATGCCAGAAGACGGAAACCACAGATCGGGTTCGGCCGTGAGCGGCGGTGAGCGTTTTATGCTCTCCGCCGCGAAACCGGGTTTTTTCATCCGGACACAGAGTACTGCATGTCCGACTCTGTGTCCGGATTAAAAAATCCGATTTCGCGGCGGAGAGCATAAAACGCTCACCGCTGCTCACGGCCGGACAGCTTTCTCACCCATTCAAATGAATTGGTATGAAAGAATCCTGCATGTTTCCATCTCCTGCTCTGTTTTATGCAGGAAACAGAAACCTGCAGAACGGACACCTGGGCGCAGATGTGAACGAGCCCTAAGGCTCTATTCAGATCACGTTTTTTACATCCTTTTAACAGACACATAGGGAGGGCCATCTGTTTACACGGACATCAGTGATAAAGACAAACAAACAAACAAACAAACATCCATTCATGTTTGCTTTTTCAAGGACACAAGAACATAGTATACCAAACTTTGGTATACATCCAAAATAAAAAAACAGAAATGGATTTTTTGATGTCTATGACATTGATGTCTATGTAAACGGATGACTATCCATTTGCATCCGTTTCTGGCATCTATTAAACATATGTAATATGCAAATATATGGAAATTGATGTATGGTTGATGGATGGCCTATGTTAGGCCCAACATACATGACTATGGCCAGGGCCAGGGCAGCATTTTTTAACACAGCATTTTTCAGTCGCTGTAAAGTGGCAAACTCTGTTTCCATAACATTGGGCCTCAGCCTTAGACACTTTTAACCATGTCCATTCTGATGCCCATTTTTCAAAAGTGTCAAGCCAGTTCTATTTTTCTGTTCTTGTGGTAAGATACAGCGGACACATTGCGATTTCCAAAACCATCATGGTTAATTATATCTACAGAAACACTATAGGTATAATTCAAGTGGAAAGTCCACCAAGGAAACAGAAAAGTATAACTAGCTTGAGACTAGTGCACCAGATTGGACGTGGTTAAAAGTGTCTAAGGGTGCAAATCAATGGGTTAAAAAGCCTCCCATTGATTTCAATGTGTTACGCGCACTAAACGGAACCCACTGAAGTCAATGGGATTCTGTTTTGCAGCGTTGATTCTGACACGTAAACTCGTTACATCGTGTGAATGCCCCATAAGGATGAGGCCCCACATTGTGGAACCCAGGTTTTTTTGGTTGCAGATTATGTTGCAGTTTTCTGAACCAAAGCCAAGAATGGATACAAAAGGAATGGGAAATTTATAGGAAGATCTTATATTTCTATACTTCTGCCTTCTGCTCAACCCACTCCTGGCTTTGTCTAAAAAAAAAATGCAGCAAAATCTGCAACAAAAAAAGCTGTGTTTCTACAACGTGGGACCTCACTTTACCACACATTTATGAAACAGGAAAAAATGAATACGGGGCACAGC
Organism: Leptodactylus fuscus; assembly: GCF_031893055.1. Classification (NCBI taxonomy): domain Eukaryota; kingdom Metazoa; phylum Chordata; class Amphibia; order Anura; family Leptodactylidae; genus Leptodactylus; species Leptodactylus fuscus. The sequence goes on along the minus strand of NC_134265.1, from coordinate 277,309,178 downwards.
TTTTCTAGTGTAATGCCGGGGCCCCACAGGACGTAAACGCCACGATTTGCCGACGGTAGAAACATTGCTAGAAAAATTGCGGCATTTTACAGTCAGGGCAAAGTGGATGGGATTCTACCGAATCCCATGGCCACTTTGCAGTAAAAACTGGGGTGCAGACACCCCGCGGTTTTGGAAATTGCAGTATATCAATTATACCTATGGAAACGTCGGTGGTTTCCCCATAGGTATAATTGTAATAGAGAGTCAGCAGAGGAAATTCTGCAAACTTTCTGTCTAAAGCACTGCGGGAAGAACCGCAATGTGTTGCTGCTGCGTTTTTTCCCGCAACACTTTTTTTCTGCGGTACGTCCCCTGTGGCCTTAGCCTAAAGTAGATAAAATTAAATGGTGACTTTTCTCTCTGTATTTTTGGGTGGAGACCTGGCAAACCCCATTATAGACTATGGGGTCTGCGGGTTTCCACAAATAACCGCTTTTTAAGCGGATTGGTTTTCCATTTTTTAGGTCCCCAAGCAGATCCGAAGATTGGAAATGCAAACACTAGTGTGAACCTAGCGTAAAACAGATTTACAAAGGTCTAAACAACAGATTATTAAATATGTCTAAGGGTCCATTCACACAGAGTAAACGCGCGCTCATTTTGGCAAAATACACGTGTAAAGAACAGACATGTAGGGGCCACACGGTGGCTCAGTGGTTAGCACTGCAGCCTTGCAGCGCTGGAGTCCTGGTGTTCAAATCCCACCAAGGGCAAAAAAAACATCTGCAAGGAGTTTGTATGTTCTCCCCGTGTTTGCATGGATTTCCATCCCATATTCCAAAAACATACTGATAGGGTAAAAATGTACATTGTGAGCTCTATGTGGGGCTCCCAATCTACATTTAAAAAAGAAAAAAAAAAAAAAAAAAAGAATAGACGTGTAAAAATAAGACTCCCATTGATTTCAATGACATTTTACATGTGTATTTTGATGTGTTTTTTTACGTGTTTTTTTACACATGTAAAAAAATGTCATTGAAGTCAAAGGGGGTCTTATTTTTACAAGAGTATTTATAAACATGTGTATTTTGCCAAAGAGCGCTCGTTTACTCCGTGTGAATGGACCCCTAAACTACAAATGGAGTTTGTTGTTTTAGAAAGTTCAAAGTTCGACAGTATTGATAAATATGCCTGAAAGTGTTTTAACAATGGCCATCGCACGCATGTTTTTCACTGCCGAGTGCATGAGGCCATATATATGTATACCATATATAAGATGCTATTTCATGCACCTGTGATATTGTGATTGCATTGTGATAATCTAACATTGTTGGCATTTTATGCACATGGCCATCTTCCATTTTTGAGCACTAGATGTGATACTGCATTGTAAACTACCATCATTATAAAGAGTGATATTATTCGCCATCAGCAATATTGTTAAGGAGCATAAATCAAAGGCTCTTATACCATGGGCGGATAGACTTCTTTATATAAGGGCACTCCTTGGTGTGATTTCTTTCATGTGTTTTCCATTCTCACATTGAACTGATTGAGGAAGCTGAGCTGTGCCCCAGTGTATCATGATTGTGTATCCGAGGAGCGTGTACCTCCCCAATATGATGTGGGACACAGAGAGGGCAAATCCCTTCTTTCTACTGCAGAGAAGAAGAGGACGTGAGGACAAAGATGGCATAATTGGTAGGAAACATTAACTATCAGCACTAGGAGCCAGTCCTAAAGACCTTGTAATGCTAAGGCCCCATGTAGCAGGAAAGTTGTGTTTTTGTTGCATTTTTTTTTTAGTTAAAGCCAGAGGTAGATTTAGTAGACTGGGGAAGTATAAGAGCTTCCTTTAGATTTCCCATTCCTTTTGAGCCACTCTTGGCTTTGGCTCATAAAAAAATGATGCAAAATTGTCAACAAAAATGCAGATTTTCTGTAATGTGGGGCCTCAGCTTAGGCGTCATAGCTTTCTACTTTGGTCCAATGACTTGACCTACACTGACAAAACTGTTTTATTCACTCTTTTACTGTGTGTGCAATAGACTCCTTGACCGTGAAGGGCTAATGATCATTCACTAAGGTATTCTGGGTTTGCTTGAAAGTTATTTATTCTGATTTTAGTTTTTGTACACTGTTTATTTCTTATATAGAGACTAAGGGAGTTTTATAATGCAAAGGTTTTTTTAAAAAATTTTTTACATGGTTTGTTGCATTTTGTCACATTTTGAAGACTCCTCCTCAAACTTTTGTGGGTTTCCCATAACAGAAACTGCCAGTATAACCTTACTTGGACCTCATTCACACAGTGTATTTTTCATCTAACTTAAACTCTTAAAGGAAAGAGAGATGCATAGAGAAAATGCTTTTACTTCTCCCCAGTTTTAAATGATAAAACACAGTCAAAACTGCACAGTTTAAGTCCTAGTCCATTGAAATACTTCTCAAGCCTGAGGCCCCATGTTGCAGAAACGCAGCTTTTTTTTGTTGTTGTTGCTTCATTTTCTGCTGTGGTGGTGGTTTTAGATGTGTGTATGTGTTTTTTTTTTTTCCTTCTTTTTTCTAAAGCCTAAAAGCTAGGCGTGGAGCAGAAAAATGGCAAACAAAATTTAAAAAAATTCTGAATGTTTATAGCTTTTTATGTAGCTTCCTGTTGTGTTCTCACCATCAGAAGTGTTGTTCACAGGGAAATCTGGGCTGCAAGATTCAAATCCAGTCTATCAGCTAGATTTCCTGGCTCTGACCTGTCAGGAAACTAGGACTCCTCTCACCATATTGATCTATCATGCTAAGAGTTCCTGCCTTATGGTGTCTCTACTGTCCATATTATATATTGTGAAGCCATCCTAGGAAGTCCTAGCATTGTAGATCACTATGATGCCATGAGTCATGATCGCCAGGCTTGGAGACCAACACAAAATACGGACCAGATTTTCCAGCCTGGAGTCACTCCTTTACACGAGCATATAACTACTCCTTAGAACCCCTAATTTGAACACAGCCAAAATGTGACACCTATAGACTTGTGTTAATTAAATATATCCTACCATTGTGCGTCTTCATCTCCTATGCAGATCCATGTCCTTCCATGGTTATAAACTGCAAACAGACCCTGTATAAAGTTTCATCCTATCCTTTTATCTGTACAAAGGGTAAGACTACTTTTACACTGTAACTGTTGGGAAAGCTCCACAGCTATACGTATAAGAGTGGAACATATGCCATATGGTGGTATGTGTCCTCCAGAGAACTTTATTGGAACATGTACTGCCTGGTATAACTTTTAGCTGTGTCTGATCTATGGCTATGGCTCAAAACTGCACCAAAAACTACCTGTGTAAATCCAGTCCAAGGCGGAGACTGTATGGTGCGGGAATGCTGCATTTTTCTCCGTTGCAAAATGCCTCAGTAAGTAATGCAGCATTTTCAGCCTCCTTCACTTGACTGTACTTTTGATCTGCAATTGTGGATCGAAGTACGAACAAATGCATTTCTATGAGCCCATACACACAGCTGTAGTTTTGGCAGCTGTGCGGCCGATTCGTAGTGAAGAGCCTCAAACTATGGAGTGGACCTAATGTCTTTCTGTATCTGTTGCTTGATCCATTTATTTTAATGGATAGGTTAGTGAAAAGCACGGATACAACTTCATGTCGTCTGTGCCGTTTTCACGGACTTGTACACTGAACAAGATCATGTGACGGAGGCCTTATAGTCCATGTAAAGTGAATGATTTATTGAATCTAATCCTCACATTATGGTAAAAAATGCTGCTGAAAAAGTCAATTTATCAAAAACACAGCAGGTAAATTGAACTCAATAAAACGCAACATTTTCCCAATACACTTAAATGCAGGTAGACAAAAATGTTTTGGAAAAGCAGTGGAAAACAATCTTTTGGGATTTTTTTTTTTTTTTTTTTTTTTAAACAAAACTGCATTTTGCTACACGTGGCCTTAACCCAACACAGGAATAGATATATAAAAGAAAAGTCTATGCAAAACCTCTAACCTAAACTGACTGCTGACATGTATTTAAGACTAGCAGTGTTAAATCTTTCTCAGCTTCTCCACACATGATACGTAGATACAAACTAATGGTTAAGATGCATGCCAGTAATTATTTTCTCACAGTAAAGACACTAAGGACCCGTTTGAAGCGGACACGTGCAGCAGAAAGCCAAAACAGAGCTTTGGCATTACGCCATGGCTCTTCACTGCTGTTTAGGCTTCAAATGAATGAGTCTAATCAATGGGAAATCATGAGCGCAAACTGTGTGATGTTAGTAGTTTGGTGTTTTTTTTTGTTTTATTTTTTTTATCATCCTACTATGATCTCTGTGTGTCATTGAATACATAAAACTGTAGTGAGTTGTAATGAATATATCAGACTGTAGCATCCCCATTCCCCACCCTCCTTTTCCTGCATTTGCACAATTTAGCATGAGGTGCAGAACAGAGTTGTGGTGCACATTTGCTGCAAGAAAAGGCTCTGCACCAAATGTGTTCCACAATATGATCCCTCTATGCAATTTTCCCCATTTGTTTTGTATTATCATCCTCGCAAAATAACATTCTTTGCATTATTCTGTCCAACAAAATATTATGGGAGTTAGTCCTCAATCCCATTACACCGGTTTTCTGGTGCAGAGGGATATATTGTGGAGCACATTTACCACAAGACCCTTTCTTGCACCAAACAATTGCCACTAAAGATGAGCGAACATTGTTCGGATCAGCCGATCCGAACAGCACACACCCATAGAAATGAATGGAAGCACATGTGACGCTGACTTTGCAGGTGGCCGGCGTCACAGGTGCTTCCATTCATTTCTATGGGTGCGTGCTGTTCGGATCGGCTGATCTGAACAGTGTTCGCTCATCTCTAATTGCCACAAGTCCCGTTTTGCACCTCGCTTGTTATATTATGAGAATGTGAGTGCAGCATGGGCAGAGTGCCTTGGCCCAACATATTCTTTAGAACTCTTGCCAGTTTGCTGAAGTGAGTTATAATGTTCCTAAGTGACGTAGATCTCCATGCATCTGATGTATGAAGATGCCACAATCTCTTGTTCCCTACACCAGAGTACAATACACCATCTTAATAAATCTGACCCTCTCAAACTAACAATCTGTGCATTGTGATTCTTGTTCAGTGTGAACAAATGGCATACTAGTTACTGCCATTTGTTACAAAATGTTTTGTGTGATCACAAAAATATTGACAAAATCCATCTATGTTGTCAACGTTTGTACTCGAAGGCTGAGGCCCCACATCGCAGAAACACTGTTACAGTACCAAAAAAGTGAGTGAAATGTCATGTAATCTCAATCACACATTGCGTGTATTTCCTATAGTATGTGTTCCATTCTTAAATATGCTGGCACTGTGGAACCCATGAGTAATTGATATTTTCTGACACCAAGCACAAAGTTGAAGAATTCACATTATGGCCAGTCTGGTAAATAACATACAATACTAGATCAAGACGTTGTTCCTTAGTTTTATCACAAAGAATTTATAAATTCTGATGCAGCATGGCTTGTCATATGCTGCTTTTCTTTGTTTTCTTTAGGTCTCTGCACTAATGTGGGAATATATATAGAGCATGAATTATGAGCATTTTGTAGAGATCAGGCTTTTTGGTGAATAACCTAAATACAAGGCATAAATGAGTAATCTGTACTTCTACCTCCTATAAATGGGATGTTCATTGATGTGAATACAATATCCTTCCTCTTTCAGTGTTGTGGGTTTTTCATGGAAATGATTCTTGTTTTTTTTGATTGGTGATCATATGGACTAAGGATTCTCCTAAGGGGATCATATCTTATGAGTAGGAGATGGCATGAACACACAGGTGGATACAGATGAACCTGAGCAAGGGAAACTAGTGTAAGGGCCCCTTCACACTGTGTAGGCACGCCGCTCATTTAGACATGCATACACGTGTCCAAGTGCAGCGCTTCAAAACAGAGCCCATTGATTTCAATGGGAAGCGTGTGTATATGCCGATATATGCGCGCTTCCCATTGAAATCAATGGGCTCTGTTTTGAAGCGCCGCGTTCGGACACGTGTATATGTGTCTAAATGAGCGGCATGCTTACGCTGTGTGAAGGGCCCTAAGGCCTACAAACTGACTTGCCTATTGACTAGGGGTAGGTTCACATACCGTTATTCAATCTCCATTGTTCTGCTCTCATCATGTGATGGATGAGAGGACATTAAGTAACAGATGCAGACAAAACCTCCTCAGTTTGGCGTCCTTTGGCACATATATATTCTGACAAAGGAAAGTCACACCTGCAGGAATTTTCCTTCCGTTACAGTAAACCTACAAGATGGAAGACAGCAACCGTCATTATTTACATTAGTCACAGATGGAGGTGGCTATTGTTAATCTGTCTACTACTGTTGATATCTGTTGCTGTCATCTCATGACTGCAATGGACATTAATAACTGTAGTGTGAATGTAGCCTTAGTAGTTACAGATCCTAACAAGAGGCAACTGGGTTTGGTAGTTACAGAATATTTTCTCAATGAGGGCAAGCTGAAAGGAGAGAGTTATAGCACAGGATAGAGTCTCTCTAGAACACAGTCCTTTGAAGAAAAATAAACTTGTGTGTCTATAGGCACGCACATATTCACAAGGTTAGGCTGGCTTCACACAGGTATAATTTCTTTTGTGAAATATGGACCATACGTCAGCCATTTTTCCTGGAGCAAACCTTGTGCAGTAACCTGGACTCCTGGCATCTTAATCATTATGATATGAGTCTTGGGGTACATTCACACGGAGACTCATGTTGGCAAAATACATGTGTAAAAAGTACACGTGTAAAAATAAGACTCTCATTGAAGTCAATGACATTTTTTTTACAAGTACAAAAAAAGCGCCATAAACACGTTGGGGTTTGTTGTTTTTTTTTGGGCACGTTTTTTAGACATAAAAAATGTCATTGAAGTCAATGGGAGTGTTATTTTTACATGTGTATTTTGCCAAAATGAGAGCGCGTTTATTCCGTGTGAATGGACCATTAGACTCTGCTTCCCTGTTGGATGACTGCACCATACTGCGATAATTAATTTTACAATGACAGTAGTCACACCAGGAAGCAAAAACTCCTAGTATCATAGATGCTACGATGTTTGGAGTTTGGGTAACTGCTCACTATTCAGTCTGGGGAAATATCTTTGACTATGACCATATGAAGCCAGTGTTGGGCTAGGGCCTCACATAGTGTCCTGTAGCTAAAAACGCTGTAGGAAAAAACCAAGGAAAACTCTGTGGACTTTCTGCTTCAATTATACCTATAAGGAAACTGCTGGCGCTTCTGCAGGTATAATTGACATTCTGCAATTTCCAAAACCGTGATGGGTTTTGGAAATCGCACTTTGTCTGCTGTGCATATTTGTCTGCAAAGTGGAGATGGAATTATCTAGAATCCCATTCACTTTGCTGTATCTGTAAAATGCTGTGTATTTTTGAGCATGCCATGCAAACACAGCATGCTCCACATGTCCTTTTTCTCCATAGGCTTTTGAATGGAAATTGGGGGGGGGGGGGGGAACAAACATTTGTACAAAATGTCACAAAACAAAAAGTGCCACTAAAAATACATCTATAAAATCCACAATCTTTGTATACATGTGTTTTAAACCAACCAGCGTCTTGGTAAAACACACACGTTAATGTGTTTATATGAGGCACAGATGTTCTACCACATTCCAGGACTGAATACTTTACAAGTGAGTTAAGGGTTTAACACGTTCCTCGGGCAGGTAATGTGTCACCAGCCAACAATTCAGAGAACAGCGTGCTGAACATGTGAGCATTGTGATACCTTCCATGTCACTGACTGATCATTACATAATATTTTCTGTAGGAAAAGCTAGAGTCAAATGAGGGAAATGTTAATTCCTGTTCTAGTTTTCATAGTTACTGTAACATAACATAATTGGTAAATCTCTTCCCATGCGTCATGTTTTTGTTTTGTTTTTTAAATTTCACATTTATTTTATTCATTCAAATTAAGGAAAAATATCAAGTGATATCCTGTTCAATGCAACACAGTAAGTATAATGTATACAATGAGATATGGGGATACTACAGGGGGCTCAGCCAGTGTTACACCCCATCTTCTTCACCCTTAAACAATAAATGTGTATCTCATCAATCCTAAAATACACAGCTCCAGATTTACTACTTTTCAAGCGGACAGCAAAACCTGACATGTAGGTTTTTTCTGTCCGCTTGAAAAGCTGGACATCTTTACAAACGGACAGCTAAGGACAGGCACAGCGTGCAAAAGAACGCACCCAATCGCCATTTAAATGAATCCAAAATGTCAGACACAGCTAGTGTCCGCTCCTAATGTCCGTGCCAGATTTTGAATGGACACTAGGAGCGGACACTACCTGTCGGACAATGACGGTAGTGTGAACGCCCCCTTAGATGAGGTCCAGATGTGTGTGTGTGTGTGTGTGTGTATATATATATATATATATATATATATATATATATATATATATATATATGAGGTAGTATAAGATAAGAGCTGGGTGTATAGTAGAATGGAAAGTGGGTGTATACAGGAGGCTGCATAAGATGAGCCGGGTGTATAGCTGGAGGCAGTGTGGGTGTATAAGATGAGGTCCGGGTGTATATAGGAGGCAGTATAAGATAAGAGGCTGGTGTATATAGGAGACATATGTAGGTGTATAAGATCAGGTCCGGGTGCATATAGGAGGCGGTATAAGATAAGAGCCGGGTGTATAGTAGAATGCAGTGTGGGTGTATAAGAGCCGGGTGTATATAGGAGGTAGTATAAGATGAGAGCCAGGTGTATAGCTGGAGGCAGTGTGGGTGTATAAGATGAGAGCCGGGTGTATATAGGAGACACATGTGGGTGTATAAGATGAGGTCCGGATGTATATATGAGGTAGTATAAGATGAGCCGGGTGTATAGTAGAATGCAGTGTGGGTGTATAAGAGCCGGGTGTATATAGGAGGTAGTATAAGATGAGCCGGGTGTATATAGGAGACACATGTGGGTGTAGAAGATGAGGTCCGGATGCATATATGAGGTAGTATAAGATGAGCCGGGTGTATAGCAGGAGGCAGTGTAACATGAGGTCCGGGTGTGCAGGTACATGAGGAGGCCGCAGGTACTAGTGCTGTGCTCGCTCCCTGCTGCCTCTGATGTCATTGCCCAGACTTGGCTCGGCCCCCATCTGCCGTCGTCATTCTCCTCCCCTTCATCCGTGTCATGATTACATTGCTGCTAGTACACAGTATAGATGCTGGGCTCCTGACAGTGCAGTACCATGGACAGAGACCCCTCCTCTAATGTCCTACACCTGGCCGCGTCTTCCTGCCCATAGTCTGCCGGCAGGACGCGGCTGTGCCCGGTCTATATATAGGAGGATGAGTGCCGGGATGTGTCTGCTCTTCTGCTGACAGTCGGATCCACCTTGCCTTCCATCCTCCAGGAGCTGCTGACAGCTGGGGAAGGACACTGGTATTATTGGGGCCGGCAGACGGCATGCTGCCTCAGGACACTGCCCCCTGCTCAGCTCCATAATAACAGCTCATCATGGCCATGGAGGGGATCTGAGGATCACTGCCCAGGAGACCACTGCCCTCTGTGCCCCACACCATGTGGGTGAACCCGGAGGAGGTGCTGCTGGCAAACGCCCTGTGGATCACAGAGAGGGCCAATCCTTATTTCATACTGCAGAGGAGAAAAGGGCATGGGACCCGAGGAGGAGGGGGGCTGGCTGGTAAGAACTTCTGTCTAGCCATAAACCAAACACAGACCCCAGAAAAGCCCATACACCTGCCATATAGCAGTGCTACACAATTCTAGCTACAATGTATGTGTGTGGATCTCTTCTAGATTTGTGTATTTACTTGTTTACATGTTATGTTTACTATCTCTCTATCTCTCTATCTCTCTATCTCTCTATCTCTCTATCTCTCTATCTCTCTATCTCTCTATCTCTCTATCTCTCTATCTCTCTATCTCTCTATCTCTCTATCTATCTGATCTAGGCCTGTAAACCTCCTACAGAGATTACTCTGGTCTCAGTGACAGTCCTTTACATAAGGTGGGCATCCTTTGTGGACAATGGTCCATGATCTGATAACAGGCCTGTGTTCTCTGGTGTCAGACTGTAGCAGGGCTCCTTATGGTGTCTTTGTTGTGCTGCCATTCTTGTTTTGCTATTCAACATGCTCAAGGGCTGTCCCTTCTTGGGAATATTACAGTAGTGTGTGAGGTTGGTCATGTATCTTCTACAGTACATAGAGGACCAGAGGTTTGTGTCTTCACTTATGGGACACATACTGGAGAGACAAATATAATAAAATACTAACTCCTTATAGTTTGATAGAAAATGCTAATAGATGAAAACCGTGTTTTAGAATGCAGTGTATTGTTTCCTACAAGGGTACAGGACCAAAATTCCACTGCTTATTACATCTGTTTTGGTCACTTACAGGCTAGGGCTATGCAGCGACTTTGCTCACAACTCAAGATCGCCTGTGACTCCTTCATTAATGTTATAAATTTGAGCTGCATTCCAACCCCAAGGGTGTTATGAACCCAACTGCTAATCACAAAGAAAAAAAAAAAATCATACAATACTCAATGTTTTTGTGATTAGAAGTTGGGGTCTCAGTGCGACTCCATTCACTAAGACTAGTGAAGGAATTGCAGGGCAACACAACAGACTTTGTCCTGGGTAAAATTTTCCATATAATACATTTTATTTATATAGCGCCAACATATTCCGCAGCGCTGTACAATTTGTAGGGTTCAAATACAGACAGATACATAGCAAAGAACGTAATTTCACACAATGGGACTGAGGGCCCTGCTCGCAAGAGCTTACAATCTATGTAGCTCTAGCCATATTTAGAAGCAGGACTAGTGCTACTTATTCTTAGAGGTTAACACTATTGATCCTAGACACAAAGTTGATAAGACAGGGGCCAGGCTTTAGATAATGAAGTGTTATAAAATCAGGTAGAGGAAGGTGGGTTGTATAGGCCAGGGGAAAAAAAACAGAAATTTCAATATCTCTTCCTCTTGTAACTAGCTGTCTCCAACAGGGGCTTGACTTGAGCCACTTAGAATAGCAGAATCTAAAGATTTGCTGGTTGTTGTAGTGATCTGGTCTTTGTTGTGACTGTCCCTAGATTTCAGGTGGGGGCAGACAGTAGCACAGGTCAGAATTGAGTGTCCAAAAATGAGTGAGAAGTAAAAGGACAATTGTAATCAAGGCCAGGACAAAACCTTAAAGCTGTGCCAAAATTCACAGATAAGAAACGTCAGGATTGGTTCAAAACTCAGGCTGTAAGCACAGGGTAATCCAGAGAGAAGTTGAGGTCAGGAATCCAGAAAATGATCAAAGTATCAATGGAGACATGAAATTAAGTGGAAAGGAAATGTTAGGAAAGTTGGGTTATAGTGAAGTAGGCCTAGTTGGTAACCACTACTTAGCCACATATCAGAGTAGAGAGAGAATTAATCCTAAATGCTGGATATGGCCACATGAATCAATGAACAATGACACGCATGCTGGCCAATTGTTTGTCATGCCAATAGCGTTGAAGTAAGTCTGTGACATTTTTATAATGTTTATGGCTTGATGCATATTTTTCTTTTGGCTAAAATCCATTTGAGTATTAGTTCCTTAGCTTTGGATCTCAACACAACAAGCCTTAGGGACACCAATAACCTATTCACACAGATTATGGGATATGACTGAACTGTTGTTGCTAGTGTATAATGTCCAAAATATTTTTACTATATCGACTTAAAGAGGACCTTTCACCATATCTGGGCACAGGCAGTGTTATATACTGCCAGAAAGCTGACAGTGCGCTGAATTCAGCGCACTGTCGGCTTTCCCGATCCGTGCCCGGTGTAAAGCGCTATCGGTCCCGGTACCGTAGCGCTTTACAGTCAGAAGGGCGTTTCTGACCATTAGCCAGGAACGTCCTTCTGCCTCGCGGCGCCAATCGCGCTGTACTGTGGAGCCGGGAGGAACTCCCTCCTCCCTCTCCTGATAATGCTAGTCTACGGACAAGCTGTGTGAGCAGAGGGAGGGGGCGTTCCTCCCCGCTCCACAGCACAGCGCGATTGGCGCCGCGAGGCAGAAGGACGTTCCTGGCTAATGGTCAGAAACACCCTTCTGACCATAGAGCACTACGGTACCGGCACCGTAAGCTCTTCACACCGGGCACAGATCGGGAAAGCCGACAGTGCGCTGAATTCAGCGCACTGTCAGCTTTCTGGCAGTATATAGAACTGCCTGTGCCCAAAAGTGGTGAAAGGTCCTCTTTAAGCCACTGTTCTCCATGATACAGAATTTATAAAATACAAATAGACTGTAATAATGACAATAACAATAACAACTGCTGTGGTAAAAACCTGCAATGAACTTGTCCACAGCATGTCATAACTACAGCAGATTTGTTATACTGAGATGGGAGAAAGGTGTGTATTGGGTGAAATTTACTCTTCCACTAAATTTCAAACAAGAGCCACTTGTAGATGTGCAAATGGATTTCCAGGCTGTATGAAAGCATATTATTTACCCTGCATACATGGTAGAGACCTGAACTTGTAGTGCATAAGACAGTTTACATCACATTCTTGTAGATTCTTCTTCAATCTTTCATAAGTGGTGTAGGACACTATTATGTTACTAAAATGGATAGTTTTCTATACAATTATTGGATTCTCATGAGTTTCCCTACAGGCAAATACTTATCTATTGTATTGTGATCCAGTCTGTAATGTATCTTTTGTCACAATGCAATGTGTCTAGAAGAAATATTAGCACATTACCTAATAGGATAGCCTGAAGCTGCCTACAGTAGTTCAAAGATAGTAAAGCTGACTTTACCAGTCATGAAGATAACCTGATGTGTTCTGATTGTACTCTATAGATGTCAGTCAAAGGATTAATCAGCTCTCAGGTATCCCACAACCCCAATCTATGCATGCAACAGTACTAAAGGTTTTTGTTTTTGTTGTTGTTTTTTTAATGGTATGACTATTTCTATTTTTTTTTTTTTTTTTTTTTTTTTTTGGGGGGGGGGGAGAGAATAATGTAGACCCATTTCAAACTAGCTGTAAAGTGTTTAAAACCAACACAATATTGATGCCCTCTATTAACTGGATGATACAATTGCATTATGAATAACATTTACCATTATATTTACCAGTTTCCAGATACTAATAAATTGTAAGAAAGGACCTGTGGGTCAAGAGGCACATATGTATTCTTTGCATAATTTTTGTCCAAATATACAAATATTTTTTAAAGTGGTGGATATTTACAGTATGCAAGGACATGACTCTTGTACGAAGGATTTCCAGCACTTTTTTTTTTTTTTAAAAAAAAACAATTTAAACAACCTGTCCTGCGCCTGGCACACTTTTCCAGAGAGACCGTGTCGCTCCATTTGTAGGGTGCACTGTTAATACATGGGTTTTTGTGTTGTCATTTCTAAGTTGTCTCTTGGCCTTTATTGGGGTATCTCATCTGGTATAATTGGGTACTGCATGAATTTCCTGAAAGCCATCAGATGTTTAGAATCATAACCTGGATCCTGAAATCTTATGCTTGGTTCACACATCAGTATGCCATCCGTCCGTCTGAATTCCGTTTGAGACTTTAAAACGGACTGATGCACATACTGATTGTATACTAACACCTTTTTATGCTGATAGCAAACTCTGTCCATCCCCTAGAGGACAGATAAAGGCATCTGCGCCCGGTCTCCGTTCTGCAGGTTTCCGTTTCCTGCACAAAACAGAGGCAGGAAACGGAAACCTGCAGGACTCTTTCAAACCCATTCATTTGAATGTGTATGAAAGATGTCCGGCCGTGAGCGGCGGTGAGCATTTTATGCTCTCCTCCGCGAAACTTTGTTTTGTTTTTTTAAATCGGACATGCAGTACTCTGTGTCCAATTTTAAAAAAACAGATTTGCGGCGGAGAGCATAAAACGCTCACCGGCGCTCACAGCCGGATCTGCTATGACAGCTTTCCGTCTTGTTCATGCAGAAGACGGAAAGTTCAAACCGGAAACCCGAACGCTAGTGTGAACCTAGCATAAGGGGATTAAAAGTAGCAATTGTAAACAGAGTAGAGATAAGGACATATAATAAATGTCCTTATCTCTACTGTTTACAATTTTCTACTTTTAATCCCCTTATCTGTCCTCTAGGGGATGGACAGCATTTGCTATCCGCATAAAAAGGTGTCAGTATACAATCAGTATGTGCATCAGTCCGTTTTAAAGTCTCAAACGGAATTCAGAGTGACTGATGGCATACTGATGTGTTAACCAAGCCTTACGCTAGGTTCACACCTGCGTTCAGGGTCTCCGTTCTATGGTTTCCGTCTTCTGCATGCCAGAAGACGGAAACCATAGACCGGGTCCGGCTGTGAGTGGCTGCACTCATTCAAAACAATTATATGTTAGAACACCATGAGCAATGAATCCGTGATCTGATAGGAATGGTAGCTCTTATATAATCTGAGCTGTGTTTTTATCTGGAACCTTTCCATAACAATTACAGTTTGATCACTGTGAAATACACCAAATGTTCCTCAATGGTCCTCTTGTCTTGGATGAATGTATTACATGGAGACTAAGAGGGCTTGTCACAGCATTTTACATTACAAGTTAACCTTATGCTAAGGGCATTGCTGGCTTTCAGAAAATATTAGGAAATGTGATAAACATTAACTACCTAATGTAACATCAGGAGAGATCCAAGTCTACCACAGGATTGTACTACTACCTTCTGCAGAATGTTTTTTTTTTTTTTGTTTTTTTTTTGTTTAAATAGCATAGTCTGTAGCTTTGGTCTCATTCAGACTGCCATAAAAAGCATTCAATCTGCAGATGGACAGCTTAAGACTTTTTTGGGAAGGGCTCTAGTTGCCACATAGTGGGTATGAATTTCTGCTCCCATCCTTAATGGTTGCCGTTACCTTCTTTTCTGAGAAAATGTCCCTGGAAGATACAGCAGCAGACAGGGATCTCAACTTAGAGGTAAAAGGGTATATTCTTCCTATTTCTGATGAACCACAGTTTGCTCATCTTTTTTCCAAGAAGTATTTAATCTCCGTATTAAACCATATTCCAGCTGTAAAGCCTCAACTTCTCTTTTATATCTCGGTGCTGGATGTGGCGTGTAAGCAGTAGCGTAGAGTGCTTGTCTCAGCACAGGTCCTTTATGGCAGTGTATGGAGGCAGTTTCCCTAGAAGCGACCTCTGTGGTGATGCATAGACTCAGGTTATACACATATAATGCTAGAATAGAATAATTCTGTACACGTGACATTCATACAACATCGGACCTTAAAGGAGACATTCTCTTGTTTGTTTACTTATCTTAGCAATCATTTCTCAAGATGGGAATACTCCTTCAAAAGAGTTCTCAGGGATTCCATGGAAAGCCATGGCCGACCAGGTATTTTCCTAGCAGGAGCTGCTGCAGGAGAAATGTTCTATCATATGGAGGTCAAACAGGTGAATGACCATATGTGTATTACAAAGACAATTTGGGTCCACCAAAACTTAGTGAGAGGGGTGCTCTGATCCTATCCTCTAACCTGCTCACTTTATTAAATGTGCTTCTAGTTACAGTATATACAAGAATATGTTTGCTTACTGCTGACACTAGGTTCACACTACTGAATGGTGTCTGTTCTTCTGGTTCATGGAGGACTAGAAGAATGGACAAATGGACCCAGCAGAGCCTGAGGAAAGTGAAGTTATCCTTCAGCAGATAGATACTCAATTGTTCTGAGAGGTACCCAACTGAAGGTAAATAAGTGTTTTGAGGGCCATATAGTGGATCACAAACACCTGCTTGATCTTCATTGGACACAGTGTATAGATGGATTCGGCATTTGTGGCAAATCAACAGTGTGGAGAAGCTGGTTTCTCTTGAGGAAGGAGATAATAATAATAATATAATATTATTTATTATTATGGAATAGAAGTTTTTCTTACTATCTGATGTGTGCACAAAACCTTTCTAAAAGTTTTTATAGCTACTGCAAATGGGGAAATTGCATGTCATTCTGTGAACGCTGTGTATTCTGATTTTGCATCACACATAAATGTTGCTTGAGAAATATGGAATCTTTTTGTGTAATCCTCTTTACAGTATGCATCACACTAGTCACATCTCTCTTAATTTAGACTTGGGCATTAGTTAAGCAACACTTATGAACTTGTGATGGGAGCACCCTGTTTTTCTAAAGTCTCCTTCCAAAAGTCTGTCTTCCATTATACTCTCTTCGATATAATGCATATAATCACACACTAGATGGATGTATGAATTGTGTGATATATTTGTACGTGTATATGTAGCAATCCAAGCCTCAGAATTAGTCATTCACTAGTATGGTTAGTGAATGACTCCTCTCCACAATACATTATATAGATTTTGTCTGCCTCCGTTCTGGGTGTATTTTTACTATTAGTGTTAAGGAGGCACTCAAGCTATCCCTGTTTGAAGGGGTCCTGAGGATATACTTGTTCTGAAGCTCATTTTGTCTGACGCTGTTGTGGAAGTACAATGGTTGTGCTACTCAGCTCAGTAGGGAACAGAAAAAGGGATTGGAGAGCACAAGACATAAGCCTATATGGTACACAGGCACACACTGTACAAATAAATTCTTGATATGTCTGTATTTGTAGTCCAGGTTTTTTGTACATATTATCTGTATCTAATAAATCATAAGAAAAAAAAATAACACTGTATACTTTTCCAGTTCCCTTACTCACATGGTAGGGAATGTTCTCTCAGTATTTGTTGATGGTAACCTACAATTTAGGGATGCTGTTCCTTCTAAATTACTTAATCCAAAACTGTGAGGAATATTGCTGTTTAGTGTCAGTTTCCCATAGTTAACTAGGGTAGTTAACGGGTAACCTCTTTTGGGTTTAAGGCAAAGAGAGAACTAATTTCTACAACTATGGTTGTCCAGACCAGTGAGGAGGTTAATGTTAGCATCCCTGGTGACCTGAGGTAGAGAAAAGGTTACTGTCAGAAGCCATGATGGTCTGGGGTAGAGAAAAGTTTGGCCCATGAACAGTCCTGTAGATAGATGATAAATTTCTGATCACCGGTGGTAGTGGGTCATTACCGCAGCATTCACTTCTTAGGCTGACTAATAGCTATACTCAGGCAGTTTGTAGCCCAAACCTATTAAAAACAATGTTTCATCAATATTTTAAAGGGGTTTTCTGGTGTGTGTGTGTGTGTGTGTGTGTTCCGATCAGACTTGATCAGTGGGGTCGACCGCCCTGACCTTGCACTGATCAGCTAATCTGGCTGTCCTGGAAGTTGAAGCTAAGGCTAAAATGCAACTCTGTCGACTGTATAGCAGTGGTGATGGGGATCTGCAGTTCTACAACTATTTCTTGCAGAGTGGCTTCTGGCCTGTAGAGGTAGCGCCTAGTGCCAAGACACAGTCAGATCAGCTGATCCATGCAGGTGTTATTCCCACCGGTTGGATACTGATGGCCCATTCTGTTCATGGGTGATAGTAGTTAAAAAGAAATGAAATAAATAAAATCTGGGGGACGCAAAAAAGGTTGACTTTTGAAAGGTCTAAGCATGGTTGTGTTATTAAGCATGGTTGTATTATTAAGCATGGTTATGTTCAGAGGAAAACCTGGCAGTATGTCTACCTTTTTTGTCCTTTGTGTGTAACCTGTCTTTGTTTTTGGGTTAGTGTTTCAAATCCCATTAACTTCTCTTTAGGAAAACTTTTATTTCTGTCTCTTGTAAACAATATTTTTATCATGAGACTCTCTCTAGCCAGGAACTGTTAATATTTGAGCCTCTTATTGATTTTCCTGACAAAAGAAATCTAATTTCTCCACTAATATGCCACCAAATGACCACAGACCACGTGCTTTACGGTTATGACCTTGAAGACTTTGCTTTTATGCTTAGGTCATATTTCCTAATGAAGCAATTCATGAGCCTTCTTGTTGCCTAGCAGTGAATGAGTCTTGCTGACACAGTGCCAGAAACCTACTCTGCACCTTTCATAATTCTTCCGCAAGCCAGCTTACAAACACTTCGACTGCTAGAACACGTCTCAGGAAACTGGGGTTTTATACTTTGGTTATTATATATTGAAAAGAGTCATTGTTATAGATGTTTAGAGATGATGTTTAATGAAGGTTATAAGAGATGCATAATATTTTATGTATAATGTATTATATGTATATTTAAAGGGTTTCCTTAACCCTTAAGTACTAAACTAATTTTTTTTTATGTATATATATATATGTGTATATATGTGTATATGTATGTATGTGTGTGTGTGTATATATATATATATATATATATATATATATATATATATATATATATATATATATATATATATATATATATATATATATATATATATCTCAACGGAAAAATGGCCTAAGTCCACATTTTGTCATATTTCAAATTATTACCTAGAAAGCTTCTTTGTACCTCGTTCTATGCATTGGGTTTACAAGGTACCTAGGATTAATGACCTAAGTCCATATATTTCAATGCAGAAGAATTTACATTCAATGGAATAATGGCCTAAGTCCAATACAAACTTACTTACTTCACTCTCGTTGGTCATTTTTTCATTGAAATTGTGACTTCCGATCTGTTTATATTAGTGTAAAAACTTTGTCTTATTGTTTAAAAGGCTCTAAATCGACTTTTGCACATATTTAGCGCCGAAAAGGGAGGCAGGTAATTATTCATCGTTTAATAATTTTTACGGTATATTTGACGATATTAGCATAAGATTGCACTTAAGCCAACTGCTGCGGCAACCATAAAGATGCGTGTGCTGTAGCGCCTTCGATGTGTAAGCCATATTTAAGATGTGCCTTTATTTCTGTTATGCAATTTTTGTATTAAATTTTGGAACTTATACAGCTTTGAAGGTACTCCTGTTAGATGTCGTGCAACTTTTGTTATAAGCGTGTGTGTGTATGTATGTGTATATGTAATATATACATGAAGCTGCAATTTTTTTAATAAATAATACAATTTATGATTAGGATTAACGGTGTTCATTAGCTGATTACATTGGATAGATATATTCCACAATAATGCCCGTTTGCTTTAGGCTAAAACTTTAAATTTCGTTTTTCTCACAATATTGATTTTTGGACTTAGGCCATTTTTCCGTTGAGCTCTTCATATATATATATATATATATATATATATATATATATATATATATATAGATCGTATTTTTCGGACCATAAGACCATATTGGGAGGAAAAAAAGTGCGTCTCATAGTCCGAAAAATACGGTATGTGTGTATGTGTATATGTATGTATATATGTGTATATATATATATATATGTTATAGTCAAATAATGGCTTGTGGAACAAATTGTTCTTTGTAATGGTATCATTTAACATGCTGTGCATTGGAAGCTGGAAAAAAAAATTGGTGGCGTTAGGGAAGGAAAAATAGTGTCAATTTCTTACAGCTGTCTTTCTATGCAGGACAAGATGTAGTTTTTTATTGATGGTTTGGTCTCCATTTATTCAGTTTTGTTTAGGAGACGAAATGTTTAAAAAAAAAAAAAAAAAAAAAGCCATTTGGCAATTTTTTTTCCAAACTATGGCATTAATCCTATGGGATAAATAACTTTTATATTTTAATAGTACAGGTAATTATGAGTGGAGATAGCATGTGTGTGAGATCTGGGAAAGAGGTGTTTAGAATTTTTTGGTTACTTTTATTTTTGGACCCCTAGGGGCATTGAACCCTGTAGAGGTCAGATTGGCCATGCAGTACACTGCAATACTAAGGTCTTATAGTGTATAGCAAAATCTATTGACTTCTATTACAGCGTGGTGTAAGGGCTAGTTCAGAGTTTTTTGGGAGCGGATTTAGACGTGGAATCTGCCTCAAAATCCACTTGCCAAAACGGCTCCCATTCACTTCAATGGGAGCCGCTCGCTTCTTTTTTTTGCTAGCTAGGTAACTATGTTCACATGCAGAATCCATTTTCCACCATGTGAACAAACTCTAAAGGCCTGTGCACACAGAGTTAACATGCAAAAAGAGCGTCACGTTTTTTACACGTGTAAAAAAAAATAAATAAATAAAAATAAAAAAATTTCATTGAGGTCAATGGGAGTGTTATTTTTTTACACATGTATTATGCTAAAATGCGCGCGCATTAACTCCGTGTGCACGGGCCCTAATACAACTATAGTGACAAACCTAGGAGCTTTCAATACAATTAAGGCCTTCAATACCAGTTGCGTTTACATGTGATCTTTTGGACTGTGGCAGATAAAAGCATTATGTCCAATTTATAAATATGAGGCCATTTGAGGGGAGAAAAAAAACTTTAGCTTTCGTCAGTTTTATATTTTAGAGTACTGTATATGCTCATGTCAATATGTACAGCAGAATTACTTTGTTTTAACTGATCGACAGCCTAAATTATATGTATACTCAGATGTACACATGCACGCACACACTTAAAGGGGCATTCCCATGAATATAATCATATATACGACCACAAATGCAGAAACTTTCTGTGATCTGGGACTTGTCAGGAACTCAGCCATGATTTTCTTATTGTAGCTGGGTTATCAGGCATTGACACTACATGTATCAGAAGATATCCCAGCCACAATAAGGAAATCATGGTGGATTTTCTGACCTTAGAAAGGTCCTGCATTCATAGTCTTATCCAGTGGAAACCGATCAAGACAACAGACTGTGACCACAAGATATTTAGAGACTCTTTTAAACTCTGAACGTTTTTGCAAATATAATTAAACATTTTTCAACTTAATTACCTACAAATTTAAAAAGTTATGTACATGGGAATACACTGCTAGGGACATCAAGGGGTACTCATAATAGAGTATGTTGCAGAGTTCCAAATTAAATATCAGGCCTGGAGAAGACACACACACACACACACACCTGGTGGTGTATCAAGTGAGTTCTAATTTAATGGTGAAAAAGGTAGTTTAAATACAATACAGACAAGAGCAGGTTGGACTATTGTAGAGTTATAACATAAACCTGGCACATGACTATTGGATAAGACCTAATGTAATCTGCATCTCATTATTACTTTCCAAACTGGGATGAACTTTCTCATGAAACAGAAAGTTTCAAAATACTTATGTTTGAACTAACATCTCACAAAATATATATATATATATATATATATATATATATATATATATATATATATATATATATATATATATATATATAATCACAGCAAGAGAGATAAGATTACATACTGGTCAGACCACTCCAGCCTTGGGGCTAACAATCAATAGGCTATAGAACCTGTTTCCACACACCCTAAGTGACCTATACCAAACATCTCCAAAAGTGAGGCCCTTAAGACAGAGATAATGATTCATAGCATATTCATTAACACTACTTGCTCCTTATAACCCAAAGGGTCTCTTGGACTCTAAACAGACATACTTATAACCTTTTATATATAAAATTGTATAAGATGGCTGACAAAATACAAAGATGGAGGATTTGATTCTAACAACCCCTTTAAGGTGACAGAGGCCCCTTGAATGTCTTCTGTAAAGCTGCACAAGTTTCACACTTAGTATATTTTGCCCTTCTCTAGCTATCCTATTTTTATTTTAGTCTTTCCTGATATTGTAGCAAAATCTTAAGTTCCTTGTGTTCTTGTAGTACAGAAGAATGCTATAGTTCAGATGATGGTAACAGTCACATATGTAAATGCTGCTCACTCATGTTATGTACAAAAACTCAGGGTCTGATTATTTTGCAGGTTTGCTGGTCGGGACCCTGGATGTTGTATTGGATTCCAGTGCCAGGGTAGCGCCTTATCGTATCCTGTATCAAACTCCAGACACCCTTACATACTGGACCATTGCTTGTGGTAAGAAGCCTAGTACATTATATGTAACATTGTAGGTGTTGGCTGATAAATACTACTAGCTTGTCCAAGGTGAAGGTGCTTGCTAGAAAAAAAAAAGGGGGGGGATCAACACTGCAGCTAACAGGCTCAAAGAAACTACAGGGTTAAGCCAAGACAGGCTGCCCCTCAACGTTAGGCCACACAGGTCACAGAAGAAAATATTTAAATATTTTATACAAAGACAAGAGTGAGAATCTTTGTCATCCACTGGTAATCTGATTGTGCTGCAAGTCTGACTTTTCTCTGTCCAGAAGAGCACATAAATGGTTGAAATGGTCCAAACTCGCACATACTGATGCTTTTAAAAACCCATTGAAATGTGTTTTTTTTTTTTTTTTTTTTTGTTTTGTTTTTTAACTGACCCAATCTAGCCTGTTCGTAAGATCTTTTGATGGATCACAAGAACTGATTAGGTGTGGAGACTCCAACGTAGGTGTTCTATGAATAGATATAACAAAACTAATGTCATTGTGCTTCTCTTGTGTCCAGGAGGCTCTCGGAGGGAGGTAACTGAGCACTGGGAATGGCTAGAGGTCAACCTGCTTCAGACACTTTCCTGTTTTGAAAACGAAAATGACATTACTACATTTGTCAAAGGAAAGATCCAGGTAATGAAACATATATGTTGGGTGCAGTCTGGTGAACAGCGGTTTGGTTATGGATTAAATGGTTTGTAAATGCCTCAACATATAAATGGCCTTATCTGGGGTTTAGTTTCAAAGTGTTTATTAAATTACAATAACCAGAATGAACGTAGTACACGTCATATCAAACGTAACTGGTCATAAATTGTCAGAAAGAAGGCATCAAACATCAGGCTTAATATCAAAAGGTAACATACAAGGAAGATATGAGGAGAATAAGGAAAAAATAAAAACAAAAATCCACTGGAATCAGGAAGGGGGGGGGAGGAAAGAGAAATCATGCTACAGTGGGTTTGGATAGCAGGAAGTGACACCCAGGGGTCCATCTGAGGTGTGTGTGTGGGGGGGGGGGAGATGGTGTGGGCTCAGTCCAGTCATAGGGCTAAAGCTGGAGATGAATGGGAGACCTGTTGACCCAAGGTGCCCAGACATTATCAAAAATTGGTATCAATATAGTGGTGTTAATCTTCTCATGGAGCATAATGGGATCAATCTGTTGCATAACTTCAGTACTGAGAGAAAAATCTGGGGTATATATGGGGTTTAAAGGGATGAATACGAATGGTCCCATGTAATACTTTTCACTTGCATTAACAGCTGATAGTTTGTGTGATACATTTAGGTACTAGCTTTGGAACCCACACCAATGTCTAGAAGGGAGGCATAGTTGCATGAACTACATTGTGTGCAACTTTCTCCAATTACTTCTGTGGGTATTACAGAAGGAGCCAAGCACCCTGGCTCTGATACTTGCATAACCCATAGAGATCAGAATAGGGAGAGCTGTGCATGTAGCGAGAGGCTGCCCACTCCTAGTTGGCATCATGCCCTTTGAATACTGGGTGGGAAGGAACTATACACTTCTCCTTTAAAAAAAACAACTAAAAACCCTGCTTGTTACAAATGTCATGGGGAGGACATGAAAGAGGGAAAACTACAGGTACGGTCCTAGGTTGGAAAATCCTGTATCATTATATTGGGTCTATTATGATCCTTGTTGTGGGTCCCAACAAAAATGACACACGAGTTAAAAAAAAAAAAAAAAAAACTTCCACAAAGCAGTCAATTGATAACTGGCATATTCTGTTACTTTCAGGGTATCATTGCAGAGTATAATAAAATCAATGGTGTTAAAGATGATGATGACACTGATAAGTTCAAGGAGGCCATAGTAAAGTTCCACAAGCTTTTCTGCATGCCAGAAGAAGAAAAGTTGGTGAACTACTATTCGTGCAGCTACTGGAAGGGCAGAGTGCCCCGTCAAGGATGGATGTACCTAAGCATCAACCACCTCTGTTTCTATTCCTTCCTATTAGGGAAAGAAGGTAGTGTATTGGATTTACTGTCTGCTTCCAAATATTAATCCAAGAGATTCATCCCCTGTAATGACCTCCTCTGGTCATGCTGTCTGAGTCTACACAGCAAAGCTGAAAAGAAATCTACAGGAAATGTCAGCTGTGTGTGTGTTCCAGCAGCTAATGTAAAAACTTAAATGTTTTTATTTTATTTTTTTTCAGGTATTTAAAACAAAAATGCCCATAAGCAAAAAATACTGTATAAAAATAAATTGCAAAAGGTTATATGCCCTGACTGTATATTGCCTTACATGCATGCATCACCAATGAATGGCTACAGTGGTCTCTTGAATGATGTATAGTATGCCATATACTCCACTAGCTCCAGGTTAACCACTGGAGTGATAATGGTTGAATATAGGTTATTTCTATATCTTATAGCACTTTCTGCTTGTTGCCCTAGAAAAGTACTATAAATTATAATCACTGACTCTCTATTGGGATAAAGGGGAAAAGCCCAAACATGTTGATCTTTATATTATAAATATTAGTGCAGAGAGTAGCACATCCAAGCCAATAAAATATATATATATATATATATATATATATATATATATATATATATATATATATATATATATATATACATTTCTGTGTAGGCCATGTTCTTGTTGCTGACAAGTTTTCATCTTTTCTCAGCCAAGCTGGTGATCCGATGGGTTGACATAACACAACTAGAAAAGACGGCTACCTTGCTTCTCCCAGACATGATTAAAGTCAGCACTCGCACCAGTGAACATTACTTCTCTGTTTTTCTTAACATCTCTGAGACTTTCAAATTGATGGAGCAGCTTGCCAACATAGCCATGAGGCAGCTTCTAGACAATGAAGGGTTTGAGCAGGATCGATCTCTACCTAAATTAAAAAAGAAATCCCCCAAAAAAGTATCTGCCTTAAAAAGGTGAGTGAAAGTTCTGGGAGAACATATTGCCAGAAGTGGTCAAACCCCCAAGGTAGTCTGTGTTCTCCATGTTACCATATGATGCATTGTACTGATCAGAGCAGTTTGTCTCCTTCCTGCCCAAGCAAAGTATATATTACACATCCTTGTTTCCCCAAAAGTTAGACAGGGTCTTATTGTATATTGTTTTTGTTCTGAAAGACTGGTTAGGGCTCATTTTCAGGGGTTGTTTTCCATGAAGAACAATCCATTCACCAAACCCCTTACATCCAAAACAATTAGAGATGGCAAGTGCCAGTAGTGGATGGGCTCTCACACAGATCTGGGTCACTCCAGTCAAAGGTATGTCCCTATCAGGTCCCTTACCATTGTAGCAGTGTTCAACTGTCCTCATGGTGAATGAAAGCAGTCAAAAATCTTGGATTACCTGACCTGCGTGAGTGAGAGCCTGGCACTATCGGAAGTCAAGCTTTATTGTTGTGGAGAACTCTTACTAGTGCCATCTTGTAAAGATGGCTCCTTTTAAAGAGGACTTTTTACGTCCTTGGGCACCTGCAGGTTTATAGACTGATAGAAAGCCGACAGTGTGCAGAATTCAGTGCACTGCCGACTTTCCTGTTCTGTGCCCCGGGGGAAGAGAGATCAGTGCGATTACTGATAGCTCTTCAATATCAAAAAGGTTTTCCTGACAGTCTAGCTGGGAACGCCTCTCCTGACTGTACTGTTCATAGCACTATACTGACAAGGGGGCGTTCCTTACCGCCTAGCGGTTCCTCCCACCCCCTCCTCCTGACAGTACTCATCCAGAGACTAGTACTGGAGGGGTGTTCCTCACAGCTTAGCGTCATTGCTGGGCGGTAAGGAACGCCCCCTCTGTCACTATAGCACTATGGACAGTACAGTCAGGAGGGGCATTCCCAGCTAGGTTGTTAGGAACACCCTTCTGACAGTGAAGGGATCTCTGTAAATGCACAGATATCTCTTCCCCTGGGGTACACAACAGGAAAGGCAACAGTGCACTGAATTCAGCGCACGGTCAGCTTTCTAGTGGTGTATATAAAACCTCAGGTCCTTGAGGACATAAAAGGTCCTCTTTAAGGTCAATGTTAAATTCTTTTGGGGATGATATATATATATATATATATATATATATATATATATATATATATATATATATATATATATATATATATATATATATTCTATAAAAAAAATTTGGGGGGGGGGGAGAGATTGTCTGTTTGCTTTCCCTGATGAATGGTCTACTGCAGGGGTCACAACCCCTGGCACGCGAGGCATATTTTGCTGGTACAGCAGCCAGCCCGCATCCTTCATGCATTAAATTAAGAGACAGCATCCCTTCAGTGCTCTGCTAGAGCTGAGGTGTAGGACAAGCCCCCTTCTCTCACTGCCCACCAATCAGAGGTGAGCCTCTCACTGCACAGGATAAGGGCTCCCTGGACCCTGCTGCTACACGTGAGGAACTCCTGCTATCTGCAGCCCTGAATAGGAGAGGAAACTGAGCAAAGTGAAAGTAAAAACACCAGGTACCTTTTGGGGTTAAAGGGGTATTCCCATAACCCTTGTTCTGCAGCCTGCAGGGCTCTGTGCTCTTTTCACTTCCTGGATTTCTTGGCACATTGGTGGGCTGGGTTTTACTTGCTCTGCTATCTGCGATGTTTGCAGTCAGTAATGAGGGATTGGCTGTAAATGCATTACCACAGTATAAAGCTGATGAGGAAACTGCTGTAGCATAGCTGGATTTGAGTCCGTTTGAATTACATACAGAGGTAACGAATTCCTTATCTCAGCCCAATTCAATTAAACCGGCTGATCAGTGGAAAAGCTGAAGATAGACAGCACAGTAATCCCGGAGCTCTCACCTCCCCCCTCCCCTATCTGAGGAGCTCTGTTGCTTGTCAGGCCCTCCCTTCCCCCTGAGAGCAGGCAGCTACTTCACTTGGGAAATGAGCAGATAAGCCCAGTGGCCATAGAAATGCAGTGTCAACAGTGAAGTGAATAAATTAAGATAGCGGCCAAACAAAGCAGTTTTGATGAAGCAGTGTATTTAGGAAAAGTCTTAAATCCACACAAACTAGCAGAATAGATAGGATCCTTATGGGACAACCCCCTTTAATAACTATTCTTATTAATGTCAGGCATTTGGAGTTACTTTTAGTTTTAGTAACTCCATGTGCCTCACTTTAATAGCAGTTAACCCCATCATGTCCCTCCACATTAACCCCTGTGTGGCTCACATAAGGGTTACTGATATGTGAGACCTATGGAGGTACTAATAAAGGAGCTATAGAATGAAGATATTTATTTATTACCTCCATATTTCTCTCATATCAGTATGCATTATGTGAAGCACACAGAGGTTAATGTGAGGGACATGATGGGGTTAACTGCTATTACTATGAGGCACATGGAGTTAGTAAACTGTAATGCACATGACCAGACTCTTTTATCTACAACTGTGGATAAAAGTACAGACCTATACATTTCTAAGGACCTGTATATACAGCCATTCTTTTTGTGGCTGTGTATCTGGGCCAAATTGAAGAGCTGAAAATTATAGAGCAGGTCCTAAAACTGTCATATATCTGTCTGCATTTGTGCCCTGTCAATTCATTTTTAATGTATATGTCAGTGAAGACCACATCCGTGCCTTTTGTATGCAGGAGGACTAAGGCTTGTGCCCCACGTTGCAGAAATGCAGAGTTTTTGCGGATTTTGCTGTGGTTTATTTCAACCAAAGTTGAAAATAACTACAGAAGGAATGGGAAATATATAGGAAGCTTCTTATACGTCTCCCTTCTGCTCAATCCACTCTTGGCCTAGGCTCAGAAAAATGCAGCAAAATCTGCAACAAAAAAGCTGTGTTTCCACAACGTGGGGGCCCGCAGCCTTAGGCTAAAGCCCCATGTTGCAGAAGCGAAGCGTGCGTGCGTGCGTGCGTGCGTGCGTGCGTGCGTGCGTGTGTGTGTGTGTGTGTTCTAAAGTTTTGCTGAGGAGACCAGAAGATGCTCACAGGTGGGCACTTACTGCCGGGCTTCCACCTCCTGTCCAGTTTCTTGGGCAGAAGATGGAAACTGCAAAGCAGAGACTGGGCGCAGATGTGAGCTCGCCCTCAACTGTAACTTGGGCTTATTGTTCAGGCATAATCCAAAAATCTTAAATCATTATCAGGGCCTCTGTTTGTGCTTAAATTTTTTTTTTTTGATAGATAGATATATATATATATATATATATATATATATATATATATATATATATATATTTATTATAAATTATGCATGCAACCTTCTTTTACTTTTATATTACAGAGATTTAGATGCTCGAGCCAAAAGTGAACGGTATCGCACCCTCTTCCGTCTTCCAAAGGATGAAAAGTTGGATGGACATACAGACTGTACATTGTGGACACCCTTCAGTAAAAGACATATAGTGGGACAAATGTTTGTTTCCACAAATTACATCTGCTTCACTAGTAAAGAAGAGAACCTATGCAGTCTGATCATCCCACTGCGAGAGGTTTGTTACACTGTACAACTAGACAGTCTATTGTGTGCACTGTGGAGGACCAGGATCTGAGATATGGCCTCCATTTACACGTGCATGTTACTTGGTAATTAAGATTGTCACTCCTGGAAAATGTCTGTTCAGAAATGTCATATGGCGGCAGCATTTTCCAGCCCATTTAATCCAGTTGTCATTTATGGTCTATTACACTGATCTGCCTGATCTAATTATATTTATATAAGAAGTGAAACCTCAATATCTCCAAGGCTTCATGCCAGTGATCTTCATATTATGTGTTGAGTTGTAAGCAGATTTTTGGAACGCGTTCTGCTATGTATTGATGAATAGTATGGTAGATAACACATGTGCATATTATGGATAAATACCTGGATAATATGACACCGGCTCCAATAATTACAAAACTGTATTTATAACCACTTGGCACTGAAGAGGAATATGTAAAATTCTGTTCCGTATCGGCTGAGAAGTCGTGCACAGCCTCACTAATATATCAGAGGGAGGCTTCTTTTTAGCAGCCTTTTATTTTAGAAATTGGATCAGTATCATAAGAAATTACAGGTTGTAGGATATGCTTGCTATGAATGTATTTATGTAAATTGGCATATGAGTGGGCAGAGACTAAGGGTCCATTAAAATATGGCGCTAAGATGTTCTTGTAAGGTAAAGGTTACTGTTAACCTGTTTGTGCAAATATACTACAGTATATTTTAGAATGGAAAATATTAAAGCCCATCTCTAGTTATAAAACATTTTTTTTTCTTTGTACAAACTTAGTATACCATACTTCTGCATTCGTCAGAAAAAAATAATTTGTTCTCTATTTAAACAGCTATCCATTTCCATCTGTTTTTTTTAATCCATTAAAGGAATCTGTTAAACTGATGATAAAATAATAAAAAAAAATAAAAAAAAATGTGGAACACGGTCTGGCACAATTAATATCATTGTTCATTTTCCAAGAGACTTATGAGGCCCTATTTGGCAATCCTGTGACACAATTCTTTTAGTCCTGTCCCCACATAGTGCTTTCAGCGGTCCATGCTTGCTGATACTCTGAGGGACAGCCAACTGTGCAGAATCTGCAGCTTTCCAACCAGTGGTACAGAAAGAACAGTCACAATATAATAAGACTTTAGACAAGCAGTATATAAAGAAAACAATATCCAAATGTGGACTTCGAGGTTCGCTTTTAGTATCAGATTTTGTTGCATGAGATTTTTACCTTCCTTGTATTATTATATTCTCCAGACTACAATCAATGATAAATGTGTGTCATTCTTCCACTCTAGTACATGTTGCTCTCAGCATCTCCATCTCCTTGTTTTGCCTTTATGCAGGTTACAATTGTAGAGAAGGCTGACAGCTCCAGTGTCCTGCCCAGCCCGCTGTCTATCAGCACCAAGAACAGAATGACATTCCTCTTTGCCAATTTGAAGGACAGAGACTTTCTCGTGCAGAGAATATCAGATTTCCTGCAGCAAACTACACTGAAAATGTACTTTGATAAGGATATTGCTGGAAGCAACAGCAGCATAGAAGAGGAGGTACAGTACGTGAATGACTTGTATAAACGCTTGTTCTTCTCAAGCTACTAGCTCTATTTTCCAATGAATATACATGCCTGTACCTGTTTGTGTGTAATGTGATATACTAGCTTCTGCCCACGACTTTGTGTGTTGTTGGCAGTGATGAGATCAGATAATAAGAATGGACATGGTGTTGTGTGTGTTTACATAGAGAACTTTCACATTTATAATATTAGTAGGATAGGATGATAGCAATACAATACTGACAAGCACTGTTCCCAATAGCGTGCGCGCGTGGGCGGCTGCTCACCTATTGCAGCCGCCCCGCTCAGCCAGAATTAACGCCCGTGCACTCAACTCAGATCTGCGTCCAGAGGACACAGATCTGACTTGAATACAGACGCGACTAAAGCAAGGAGCTGTCACAGCTCAGCTCCTTGCTTTGCTGCTGCATTCCGGCTAGTCGCTGTGTAGACGCGATGTGATGACGTCACATCGCGCCTACAACTGTGTGCAAGAGAGAGAGGCGCGGAGAGAGCGGCGGGGGAGTGAGGAGAAGGTAAGTTTAATGTGTACACTGAGATGGAACGTGAAACTTGGGGCAGATGAAGGAGGGGACGACATGAATCTGGGGGCAGAGATGGGGGGGGGGACATGATGAATCTGGGGGCAGAGATGGGGGGGGGGGACATGATGAATCTGGGGGCAGAGATGGGGGGGGGGACATGATGAATCTGGGGGCAGAGATGGGGGGGGGGACATGATGAATCTGGGGGCAGAGATGGGGGGGGGGACATGATGAATCTGGGGGCAGAGATGGGGGGGGGGACATGATGAATCTGGGGGCAGAGATGGGGGGGGGGGACATGATGAATCTGGGGGCAGAGATGGGGGGGGGACATGATGAATCTGGGGGCAGAGATGGGGGGGGGGGACATGATGAATCTGGGGGCAGAGATGGGGGGGGGGGGGGACATGATGAATCTGGGGGCAGAGATGGGGGGGGGGGACATGATGAATCTGGGGGCAGAGATGGGGGGGGGGGGGACATGATGAATCTGGGGGCAGAGATGGGGGGGGGGGGGACATGATGAATCTGGGGGCAGAGATGGGGGGGGGGGGACATGATGAATCTGGGGGCAGAGATGGGGGGGGGGGGGACATGATGAATCTGGGGGCAGAGATGGGGGGGGGGGGGGACATGATGAATCTGGGGGCAGAGATGGGGGGGGGGGGGGACATGATGAATCTGGGGGCAGATGAAGGGTGTATATGAAACTGGGGGAGATATAGAGGGGCAAAGTATAATTTATGGGTGACTGTCGGAGGATTATACTGTGTGGGAGCACGTGAAAAATGAATGAGTGGGCGGAGTCAACATAAAAGTAGGCGGAGCTAAATTTGCCGCTGCGCGCGCTGCATATTTTGTCCCCTTTTCAAAAGTTGGGAGGTATCCACTCAGGAGGACAGGCATCAACCAACGGTTGTTTAATATGGCACCCGCCATATTGCTGTCTGTCCTCCTGAGTGCCGGATCGGCCCGTCACTTTCCTCAGCACCAATCTGTGTGTGGGGGAGGGGGTGACTAAGGAAGGATCATTATACTAGCTATACACTAGATTAGCTTTTTCTTGTTTACTACTGGTGGTACTGTTTGGCCATCAGGTCGCCCATCATTGACGGAGCCTTGCCCAGCTCACTAGCGGTTCCGCTCAGCAGCTTCCAGGGCTTAGAGGGAACATTGCTGACAAGAGGACTCCAATTTGACTTTTTTTTTTTTTTTTTTTCTGTACATACAACACCATTCTATCAATTGATTAGAGATTATAACCTGTATGTATGCACTTATGTTTTTTGTAACCTGCGCCCACTCGTGTCTACAGGCTGACTCCGGGGCTGCCGGTTTTGTTTCCTGCAGTCCTCATCACAGACTGAGATTTGAAGCCGATGGGGACCGACACATGAACTTCAATGGCAACAGCGCCCCAACAGCCACACAAACGTTAATGACAATGTATCGTAGGAGGTCACCAGAGGAATTCAATCCTAAATTGGTAAGTGGCAGTAAACTCTGACTCAGCACAAATCCTGAAGACAGTTCTAGGGTACAGAGTGTGAAGCTGACAACTCCGATCACTAGTCATGTCATATATTGGTTACATAACTTGTTTTAATGAGGCTTAAATTCTCAATCAAGCCATTGATGTCTGAGGAAAATGAGTCCGTTAATGGTTTCTGCTGACAGGCTCCGGCGGTAATGATGGCAAAAATGTATCACAATTGTGTACAGATTAAGAATCTCATTCTCAGCAATTTCTTACACTGAATATATTATATCCCATATTAAAAAGCTGCTAGTTGTCTTAGAAAGCTAGAAAAGCTAATTTACAGAGCAAGGCTGTTACACACTGTTACATGACTGGTGTAAAGTGAGCATAGTACGTGACTACAAAGAGCGATTGACTGTGCCAAGGCAATTGGTTGGCAGACAAAGCAGCCGCAGCGGCGGATCTGTGACTAACCTAATTTTAATGCCGTCAAATGTTCACAAGTCCATTGCTTTACCTAGGGGCACAGACGGACAGCAGTTTACCCCCCCCCCCCCCCTTTTCCCCCATCATGTGCAAAAAAACTGTATATCAGACTCTCTTATCCAATAACTCATCATAGAGACCCTGTTTGTCTCTCTAATGCTTTGTGTAACTCATTCTTTACATCTAAAAGACTATAGGACACAGTGGTGGCAGTGCACTACTCCCTCTCCATCTACTGGATGCCAGTATAGCTGCACAGGTAGCACTTATTGTACGTTTGCCTTTGTTTTACCTTCATTGGAAGACTCTTGTATAAAGGAAATTCTAAAAAGTGAAATGGTGATGGAATAGTCTTAAGTATATTCTATTTTATGTACTGTGACCTTTTAGCGGAAACCTTTTTTGCCAAATAGCCTTGCACCTCATATTCCCTGAATAAGCTCGGGTGTATCGTAATAACCATTGCATTTCTTAGTCTTAATGTACAAGAGTTCATACAGGAACCTACAGTCGTGCAAATGCTCTCATATACAAAAAAAGGTCTTTTAAACCACAAATATGCAAATATATTTACAATAAAGTGGTTGCAATAATAAAGTGGTTGACCTCTGGCTTTAAGCTTTTTTTTTTTTTTTTTTTTTTTTTAACATCTGGACATTATAAATGGGTTCTGTGCTTGGGCCCCCTATATGAGCTAGAATAGAGAGCTGAGCTGTATGAGCAGCTTTTGTTGTGGAGGACTTGGGTCACCATTACATGGACCGCTCTCTATCTGAAGAGCATCTCTGTATCACTATCTTAGTCATCGATGTTCAATCTTGAAGATCCCCTTTTAAGTGGACAACTAAACTTAGTATGCAAGGGACTGGTTCTAATGGTTCTCCTAGATCACAATTACCAATGGACTGGATCACAGACAGAGGTTTTCTACACAGTGACCAGGAGTCTGTTACAAGCGTACTGTTCTTGTATAGGACATCTGATGTCTGTGAAAAACCATAGCATGGAGATGACTGAATTGAAAGATCAGTATGTCTGTACTTATTATATATAAAGAATTTGTAAGATGAGATAACAAAGAATACTTAAAGCATGTATATCTTACAAGCATGGAATACTGATATACTTGTCTTCAAAGGCCAAAGAATTTCTTAAGGAGCAAGCATGGAAGGTACATTTTTCAGAATATGGGCAAGGTATCTGCATGTATCGCACTCAGAAAACAAGAGACCTGGTGCTGAAAGGCATCCCAGAGAGTATGCGGGGAGAGCTCTGGCTACTGTTCTCTGGTAAGTGGGCACAATTGTGCAGATATATTGTGCGCAGGATTACTTTTATTGTCGCACTTCTTTTCTTTGACAAGCATTCTGTTATTAGGAGCTATTAATGAAATGGCAACACACCCTGGTTATTATGAGGAGCTGGTCGAGAAGTCTATGGGTCTGTACAACCTTGCCACAGAGGAGATAGAAAGGGATTTGCACCGTTCCCTTCCAGAACATCCTGCATTCCAAAACGAGATTGGGATTTCTGCCTTGAGGAGAGTCCTTACTGCCTATGCTTTTAGGAATCCAAACATTGGATACTGTCAGGTAAGGTCTAATAACCAAAATGCAAAAATTGGCAGAAGGCAAAACTCAATAAAATGACAAAACTCAATGCAAGCAGTGAGTTTTGTCATCCAAGAGGTCATGTAAGTAAAATGCAACAGTCTTGCCCAGTTGGATGCGTGAAGTGAAGGTCCCAGTATCCCCCATAGATCTCTGCCTACTTGAGGTCCGTGGAGAGCGATCTCATTCTCTGTGAAACTAAGCTCAGGCCTTCGTTGTATAAATGGCCACCACAACTAGAACCTCCTTGGCAGTCAGTATATGGCAAATCAGGTTTTAAGGTGGCCATTATTTATGAAACGTAAAAAGTACCAGATGTTGAGACATTTGAGAGAAGTGATCATCTCTATATATTACAACTTGATAAAGGTTATTGGTAAACTAATGACTGCGCTAATCTTGTTTTGGGTTTTGATGCAGGGTACTGTTTTCTTGCTAAATTAGAATTCTGAATAGTTGGGCACAAAGCCAACACACCATGATATAGATTTGTGCTCCATCATAGAATTTGGTCTCCAAAGGTTGAACAGAGCCTTAAACTGCCAGAAAAATAACTTCTAAATATCTGTAATGACTTTCATGTCATATAATTGTTTTTGCCACAATAGAATAAGTTTGTTTCCACACGTATACCGGTATTATATGCAAAATGTAGTTGCTTTGTCCCAAGAGTCTTCTGTGGGTGTTATTGTGGCGCTGTCAGCAGATTATGCTGCCTTTTGGTTTCCTCTGTTTCATTTTCCTATGAATTAGATGACTGCAGCAGAATCAGTCTGCAAACCATGTAGTCCATGACCCACTAACGTAAAGGAAATTTATTTTCTATTAGTGCATTTCATGTAGTGTGTCTTTGAAATCTATACATGTGTATATATATCTCAGTTCTTGAAGGAGAGCTTCACTTGCAACAATATATAGGAGACAAACGTAGGAGAGACTATCTGACCTTTACCTCGTACCACAGTCATCCTCTTCCTCTGCTATTGGGTTTGGCAAAAAGTTTTAATTGAAAAAAGCACAAAGTATAAAGAAAAACATATAAATAGCAGGAATACCTAAATTATAACATTTAATGGATATACGCACAATCGGTCCCACTAATATGTGTTTACATAGAACTATTCATATTGTGTTTCTTATTGACCTGTTTTATATTTATTTTTCTGGTTAGGCAATGAATATTGTTACCTCAGTACTACTTTTGTATGCCAAGGAAGAAGAAGCCTTCTGGTTACTCGTGGCTCTCTGTGAACGTATGCTTCCTGACTACTACAATACCAGGGTTGTTGGTGGGTACTGAAACTATTTTGGTTCTTATGTTGAACTGAATCCTCTGTAACATCCAAAATTGCTTGTGCACCTAGAGCAAGAACAATACTTGCCCAATACTGTCCCTGGTGCTCCGGTGTCCCAGGCTGCTGTCCAGTCCTAGGGCTTGTTCCAGTGGAAGTCCCTACCACATGTGACGAACTAGTGACCTAAGGAAAAGACATGGGATGTCACTTGCATACCTCAACTGTGATATTCAGGTTCCTTTCTTTAGGCTGTGAAGGCCACTAATTGGGGATTTCTGACAGAGTAAGCCCTCAGAGCACCAAGGAACTGGTCAGCTTCCTGGCATTCTGGAGCACCGGGAACATGTGTGTGTTTGTGTGTGTGTGGTGGTTTTTGTTACTTTCCCCAGCCTCTGGTGGGGGTGGGGGGACTCCTCAATTGAGAATATTGTCATACAATGTAGCCACAACTGTATTTGTACAGTAAATTTCATGTATGTATCAGTAATCTGTATGTACTCCAGTTCATTTGTTTCCTATGTACCCCCAGGAGCTCTGGTGGATCAGGGAGTGTTTGAAGACTTGGCCCACGATTATGTGCCTCAGCTTTATGACTGTATGCAGGACTTGGGGGTGATTTCCACCATCTCCCTCTCATGGTTTCTCACACTTTTTCTCAGTGTGATGCCTTTTGAAAGTGCTGTGGTAGTTGTGGATTGTTTCTTCTATGAAGGCATCAAGGTCATATTTCAGCTTGCACTTGCTGTATTGGAGGCCAATGTTGACAAGCTCCTCAACTGTAAAGATGATGGAGAAGCCATGACTGTACTTGGAAGGTATGATACAGTTTTTTGGTTTCTGTATTTTTGAGGTGTTCATATTTTAAAGCCTTTAACCAGTGCAACATATTTCCTTTAATGGTCCTCTTAACAACCCTCTTAGCATATACAACAGGATATACAGTGGAAATTTGGGTTTCGATCCTAGTTCTCTCTGCTCTAAGACAAAAATGAGATGCAAGTTGTTTTTGTGTATGTAGAGGGGACATGGTCTCTGTAATTCTCAAGCAAGTAGTCATAGAAACCATGAGCAGCTGAATTCAGTGCACTTTCTGCTATCTGCTTACCCGGTATATGCCCAGGCACTGTCAAAATGACAGGCTTTGGAGGGGCTACATGATGGCTCAGTGGTTAGCACTGCAGCCTTGCAGCACTTGGGTCCTGGTGTTCAAATCCCGCCAAGGGTGAAAAACCAAGCAAACAAGGAGTTTCCATCCCATATTCCAAAAAAAGACATACTGATAGGGAAAAAAATGTACATTGTGAGCTCTATGTGGGGCTTACAATCTACATTTAAAAAAAAAAAAGACAGGCTTTGCAAATCGCAGCGTGTCCGCACTGTTTTTTTTTTTTTTTTTCCATAAAGTGGGCAAGGGATTCACATGAATCCCATCCCCTTTGCTTGCACTGTAAAACGCTGCGATTTTTCCCGCAGCGTTTCCGCCGCAGAAAAATCGTGGAGTTTACATCCCGTGGGTCCCCGGCCTAAAGGTGTTTTCCCATGAATACAACTATTCTTAAATTTTAGACCATTAAAAGTTCAACATAATTTATTTTTTCAAGTAACTTCAAAAAATGTTGCAGCGTTTTAAAGATATTCTGTAATCCTCTTTGGGGTAAATGTCGGTTGCCTTGGTTGTATATCAATAGATACAACCATGAATGCATTAACTTTCTATGTTCTGCCACTTGTCAGAAACCCAATCATGATTTTCTTATTGTGGCCGGATTGTTTTCTTGTGGCCCCTGTCTGATAATCTGTCCACAATAAGGAAATTGTGGCTGGGTTTTCTGACAACTCACAAATCATAGAAGGTTCCTGCGTTCATAGTCTTATCTAATAGCAGTGACAATCTTTTGTCTTGCCAAGATGGTTAGATAAAATCTTTAAAACTTTTAATTACTGCTAGGGTTTATGAACCTGGAAGAATTACTTAGGTTTGCAGAAATGTTTAATTTTCTACAGATTTAAATATGGCTATTTTTGTGAGAACCCCTTTATTGTGAATATAAATATCCCCTTTAAGACTGAAGAGCTGGTCTTTGTACCTGCGGCCATTTAAGTTGTGTTCTCACAATGGCGCACAGTGGTCCTGTCAAATGTTTCTCTAAGTACTGGCTGCATGTAGCAGCCTTAGTATTGCAGGAACCTAAACTAGTGAGTTAATAAACTTCTGTTTTGAATATTTGAAAGTGCAATTTTTGAAATGGATAAAAGGATATACAATTTTCCAATATACTTTCTGTATCAATTCCTCATGGTCTTTAGATTTCGGCTTGCTATCATTCATTCTGCTTACCTCTTAGTGGATAAAACTCTGACCATGGTCATGTGATTTACCGTCCATTGTCATGTGACGCAGGTGCTGCTCGTTAGTCACAGCCCGGTAATCAGCTCATCAGATGCCACATACAGTATAGTACTTCCTTCGTGTCCCTCACACAATATATTTCCTCCTAATGGCCCCATGTAATATGTCTCCTTAGTGCCCCCAGACACATAATGCTCCCTAAGTTGTTCCCCACATAGTATCCCTTGTTAGTGGACCCAGACCTTTATAATGCCCCAGCATTAGATCCTTGCATAATGTTGCATTAGCTTCCTTTACATAGTATAATGCCCTATTATGACTTCCACACAGGTCACGCCACCTAAATGAAAGTTATACTCACCTAGCCCCACTCCCACAGTACTGTCTCTCTATTGCGGTCTCCAATGTGCTCCTTGCTGTAGATGGCAATAGTCACAGCCTGAGTGGTGGTGTGTTCTGTGCTCTGATGATGCAGATAGAATTTAAAATAACACAGTTCTGCCATTCCAGGCAATAGGTGCCCTGCTATATCCTGGATGGCTGTACAGACATATGGTTAAAATAGCCCTGACCATAGCTAGACTCCACATTAACTGTACTTTTTTTTTTTTTTTTTTACAAAGGTATCTAGATAGTGTGAGTAATAAAGACAGCACATTACCCCCAATTCCTCACCTGCATTCCCTGCTCACTGATGACTTGGAGCGGTACCCAGAAGTGGACATTTTTGCTCTCATTGCCTCCTCTTATCAGGTACTGTATGCAGCATCCCAGCGTGCTCCTGCTTCTATAGTTTGTCTTTGTGCCTCTCAGTATGTTTGTACGTCTTGTCTATATGTTACATGTTAAATGTTTGTTTTGTAGCTCTCCCTTGTATATTTTCCCTGCTGGTTTCCCCACTGTTCACCCCCTACATTTAGTACAGTCCTGTCCTATCACAGGTCTGGGAGATGAAAGTCTTCAGGGGACTGTTGGAGTATCAGTCTAAGAGTTTGTGGTGACTAGATATAGCAGGGTGAGCTCTGTGACAAGAAGTCCTGATGGTTTTGACTTCACTGAAGGCTCAATTTGAGACTGAGACAGGGAGATCCGTTGTTAATCGCTAGGACATTGTGCCAGGAGTGAAGGGTAATTAAAGGTAACACACCCCTGCCAGGACTACCCTGAAGTACAACCTCCAGTATCTGCTGCTCAAGGAGGCATCCCCTCAAGACCAAGGCTGGGAAAGTTGAACAGTGGGAGACTACAACCCCCATTTGGAAGCTGCTTGTTTCATTGTTCAGTTGCTGAGTAAAAGTTAAACCTGTTTCAACTGCACAACTGCCTCAATGAGTCGCTCCCGCCTTACCGTCTGGGCCCTTTCAAACACCATCACCCTGACTCAGAGTAGAGACTCCCCCCCCCCCCCCCCCCCCCTTCCTTTTCAACTGGAAGTGCCCCTGGGGAACTACCATTAAGTAGTACGGCAGGACCCCCTCATCTGTGTCCGACCTATGGGCTAAGCTGAGATTAAGCTGAGAAGAGAGGCCGAGTGCCCTCAACCAATCTGGTGGCACTACTACTCCCATCCTCCAGTTCCCTCCATCTCGTCTGCGGAACATGTATACAGATTTATTATATTGTACCAATAATCAATGAATTGTGCTGCCACACATGGTTATTGTAATATGAAGGGCCACACACAATATAGTTTTAATTCATCTTATCAGATTATATAAATATCACTGAGTGTTTTGGGACACTATCTTGAATGGGCTGCACTGTAACACTTTTTTTTTACTTTTGTGCATCTCAAAAGCAACATTAGAAAGTGAAGGCCATAGTCTGCTTTAAAAATGTCTTATTGTTTAAATTAATCCTACAATTACAAATACTTTTGCTACAATGAAACATTATGCAGTACACAGATGTAGATTTCTGAAAAGTCCACTAGATGTCACTTGTGTGGTGTCACATGGTTTATACATACTGCTGGAATGTATTGCTCTTACACTCCTTTTTTTTTTTTCTTTTTTAGAAATTTGGCTCTATACGGGCAGATCTTATAGAACAAATGAGATTTAAGCAAAGGTTAAAGGTGATCCAGACTCTTGAGGACAATACAAAGCGAAATGTGGTAAGGCATTGCTTTAAAGTAGTGGAAATATTGCAACTGTGTTTTGAGTTTTTCCTGCGGTTTCTTTCTCAGGTTCATAAACCCTATGTAGTCAGCAGGTATTGCCTGGAGAACGTTTGGTCAGCCAAATGCATTAGTAGTCACTTCAAGGAATATAAACTTTATGGATAGAATAATTACATGACCATTCAAAGCAAAAGCTGGGATGGGTTGAGTTTTTCAGAGTAAGATCTGTGGTTTGCCCTATTGCTTATAGAAGTAGTACAATTAAAATTTAGAATTTTAGTTTGTTCACAAGCTGTAACCCTTCCAACTGTAAAGGATACTCCGCAATGACCTTAAACGTGAACCTGTTGTGTAGTGTTCGGTGCCCTATCCAAGAGCAGGACATGATTGAGGGAGGTCTGTTATATCCAAATGTAAAGGAATTAATGGTGCTATATAAATAATAATAATCTATCTAGCTATATAATGCAAAACAGGATTTCAAAGTTGAAAGCAGGTTAAATTCTGACAGGACACCTAGGAAAGACCATGGGAGTCCTGATTACTCCACCCATGATTGGTGATTGGCAGAATTCTGTGCATTCGCTCTATCATATATTTCTGAGTCACGTAAATCACCTGATGGGTCCATTTCAAGAATGATTAACTAATAAATTCCCCTAAGAACTTGTCATCCACCTGTATCTGATACCTTTTCTAATAAGCTGGCAGTATACAATAGGCCGTGCTACCATGTTTCGGGCTTATTCTGATTTTGTGGAAGTATATTATAAAATGTGTAAACCGCTTTAGAATTAGTTTTATAAACAATAAAGCTGTAAATATGGATCAACCATAAAGACAAAGGTCTACAAATGTCCAAATACTTGTGTTATCAGGGACATGGAGGCTAATAGTTGTTGGCTGAACACAGGTTGAGATAAAAAGCTGTGTAATGGTCATCTGTAGAAAACTGCTTTGAATGCAATTATAATGTGCAACTAAAAGTATCATCAAGTGCAACTGTGCGGTCTACAAATAACGCTTGGTAATGCCTTTCTCTGTCTGCCCTATTAGGTCCGCACTATTGTGATTGACTCAGCATTTACTGTCGATGAGCTGGAAGAGCTGTATGCACTTTTTAAGGTATTTATTAAAATCTTATCTTCTAAGCAAAACTCAGTGGTGAAGTCAAACAATGAATTGTGATGGATGAACAGCAGAATGACACAGTGCGGCAGTTGATGTCCAATAATACCATTGCCTTTATGTATAACTTATACATTGTGCAACCCTCTCTCGGGGGATAAATAATGGCACAGACATTGGTGAACTGCATTGACAATCACTAATCATTGATATTATGTATACCGTATAATATATATAAATTTTTCTTTTTTTACACATGAATGATTTGTTCAGGACTCTAATTTGCTCTATGTAGAATTATGTGGCCCTCAAATTCTCTTGTATTACCTATTGAGACCCAGTATAAGATCTTATTTCACTGGTACCACATTCCGGCTCTCCTCCACACCCTTAATCCCAATATTCCCTCGGTTTGCTGGAGATGCCTTTCCGGTCTAGGGACTCTCTATCACATTTTTTGGGATTGTTGTTTGATCCGTCCTTTCTGGCTAGAAGTTCATGCTCTCCCACTAGACCCATTGGTCTACCTCCTCAATCTC
Source organism: Leptodactylus fuscus (assembly GCF_031893055.1). Taxonomy (NCBI): domain Eukaryota; kingdom Metazoa; phylum Chordata; class Amphibia; order Anura; family Leptodactylidae; genus Leptodactylus; species Leptodactylus fuscus. The sequence goes on along the minus strand of NC_134265.1, from coordinate 277,267,633 downwards.
ACTCCCTGCTCTCTGAGCAAAACCTCATCCTTGCTATTTTTGTATATATGTACTGCAGCTAAATCCCTTATAGTCCGTCAATGAAAGAACACTCAGCCGCCTTCATTCCCCTTTCTTCTGGCCCGTATTAAGGATGTTAAATGCTTGGAATCCCTTACGGCCTCTCTAAATAATACTGTAGAGAACTTCAGAGTTATTTGGGCGCCATGGGGTACTTACTGTTGTACTCACGGTTTCTGATCTCTCCCCCTCTACTTTCCCTACTCTTCACTCTTCCTCTTCTCCTTTTTTTTTTTTTTTTTTTTTTTTTTTTTTTTAAATTTTTTTTTTTGTCATTGATTTACCATAATTCCGATGTCAAGTCTTTCCGTGTGTGTGTTTTTTTTTTTTGTTTTTTTTTGTTCAGTTGTTTGTATTGACTGCTGTTTATTCTGGCAGATGTCTCTTTATTTGTTACTCTTTCTTCGTTGAAAATCTCAATAAAAATTAATTTAAAAGAAAAAGGAAAAAAATCTAGCAAATACAGGGGATGACAGCATTTGTGGAGGGGTAATCCAGGAGCAGAAACTATACTTTATAGGATTGTTGCTTCATCTTGCCAGAAGATGTACTAGTCGTAATGTCCATGATCTTCATGGAGAAAGCCAATATATATCAAGAATTTAAAAACAATAGGGCAGATTGCAGGTGTCCAGGACTGGCATCATTTGCATTGGTACAGTGAAGAATAGCTAAGATGGGGTTGTTTAGAAATCAGATATAGTGCTGCGTGTATAGACTATATTATGACTATAAAGAGTTGCATGTATCCTCATATCAATGTTGGGTGAAAGGGCCGATTTTGCCATTTTAGAAAACTATTGGGAGACAGGGAAAATGATAAAATTTAGAAAAAAACTTATTATACTGTATATATACATATCTAGCTAGAAAGATGTGCATGTGCTTGATCAATACAAAACCACAGCAAGTAATTTACAATTGTCATCTTAGCTTTCTCTTTTCTTATATATGACTCTTTCCATGTGTTTTCAGGCTGAGCACCTGACCAGCTGCTACTGGGGAGGTACTACCAGTTCCATAGAGCGCCATGACCCATCCTTGCCCTATCTTGAGCAGTACCGCATAGACTTTCAACAGTTCAAGAATTTGTTTGTCCTACTCTTTCCATGGGCACATGGTGCACGCACAGATATCATGGCCTCTCGTGTCTTTAGGCTTCTAGATGAAAATGGTGACGGTTTAATCAACTTCCGAGAGTTCGTGTCAGGATTAAGTGAGTTTTTTGGTTGGACTATGTTTGTTTTGTGTTGTGTTTGGTTTTTTTTACACATCATTGTATGCCTTTCACACCAATGAAATAAGCAATCAATGCATGCAATATAATTGTATTTCTTAATTAAGATGGTGACCTCTATTGGACAAAATTGTCATATCCCAGTAAATTATAAGACACACAAAACACAGTTTAATGGCTGGTTCACCTTTGTTACATACAGCATGTATGCAAACAGCAGGAACATACAGAGAATATATTTTTTTTGCTATTACACATTGGTTTATTTTTGGTAATGAGTATTAATGTCCTCAGGTGTGACCTGCCATGGTGACCTCTCAGAAAAACTGAAGCTGTTGTATAGAATGCACCTATTTACTGGTGAGTTCTTCTGATCATTACGTCAACCATCACATATTTCCGGCATATGTGGATAAAGTAACATAACTGAAGATAAGATGAAGGTTTACAACTCTTGCACCTTCATTCTTTGTATAAAGGGATCATAGATCTGTTATGAGTGTCCATTGCAGAGACCTTTGCTCTACATATTGATATTGTATTATTGACCATTTCAGACCTGTCACCAGACCAAGATGAACCAGATTCTGCATTTGAAGCCACACAGTACTTCTTTGAAGACATCGCACCTGAGTGTAGCCATGGTATGTCAACCTCTGTGAAGGGTCAGGGACCAAGAAAACTCCTTAAGGAGAGTGCACCTTTGCAGGCGTATGGAGACTTACAAGCCATTTTTGCTCCACTGGGGAATACGCAAATCTGTTTTCTAGGATGAAATTAGGAAAATTATGCCTCTGCTTGCTGCCTCTAGGACAGCTCCCTTAAACATCAGGCATGGCTTTTTCAGATAGCCTAATACCACGATCCAGGATTATTGCCAAACTAGTATATCTATTCCAAAAGGAGTCTGTTCCTTTTGGCAATAATCCCGCATCGTGTTATTAGGCTGTCTGAAAAAGCCATGTCTGATGTTTAAGGGGGCTGTCCTAGAAGCAGCGAGCAGAGACATTTTCCTAATTTTACATCCTGGAAAACAGATTTGCATATTCCCCAGAACCTCTGTGAAGGCATGTATATTTGAGTGGGATATACATTTGTTTTTGTGATTGGCAGTGACACAAAAGCTAATGAAGGTAAATATGGTTGGGATGTCACTCAAGTATTGTAGCAACCAGGCCAGCTTTGACATTTTTGCAGTCAGTTTCTTGGTTGAGGCAACATGCAAGACTGAGTTAACTGAAGCTAATGGACAGTGAATGGTTTCACTCAGTCTCCAATGTCTCCATGTAGCCCAAGCCTTATTGGCAGTTACAGATCCCATAGTAAATAGGGAGCTTTTCCTTTGGCAAAGCTTTTGCCTTACAATAACTGTTTTCCCTTGCTTCTTTGAACAATGTTGGTAAAATAGCGCTCACTCCCTCCATACCCCCATTAACAGGTGTAATTCTGAGTGTTTTCGATGAATGTTGTAGTCAGCTTCTCAGTAGTTGCAATGGCAGCCTTGTTGTAGCTAGTTATTTTTACCATTTTGCAATACCTCTGCAGGGCTTCAGCACTTATACAAACTGTGCTTCATGTTCTGTCTACCTACAGTCAGGGCTTACTGCATATTCATATATGTGTCCATTGAGTATGCACTGAATGTAGCTTCTCCTTGTATAGTGGCACATTTTAGCTCCTAGGATTTAAAGGCAAACTAAATGTAAATCTGTCTAAATTTCTTTGCGCGATGTTTCTACACTACACTGCGCACATAAAAATGCTATTTGGTACATTTGAAGAAAAAAAGCATTTGTGTATACCGCTGAACAAATGCCAAAAGGACAAACTTCTGGTACTCCTTGGGTAAACGGAGCCCTGTTAATGCATTCAATGTATGTGCTGGGATAATTTCAGGTGCTTGTGCCAAATGCAGAGTAAAGTTGCCATGCTCCTCATTATGCCTGCAAGAAATTGAAAATTGTATTTCTTAAAGGGGTTTTTCCATCTTTCTCTCTCAGCAGTTGTCCTTTCTTCTCGCTTCCTGTATTCTTCAATAAGATGGTGGGTGGGTTTTGACTGTTTGATCAGGACACTATGAAATACCTCACAGTAGATATAAACATTGCCTTTACCATGCCTATTACCATTACTAGAAATTGAAAGGAGTTGTCTCAGCAAAAATGGACAGCCATTTTAAAGTTTAAGCTGGGGGCAGTAAAAAAAAACCAAAAAAAAAACCTGTCCCTAATGTTCTGTGGATCATCTGTTCCTGTGGTGTCTTCTGGCATTGTGCTAAAGCCACTGATTGGCCTCCGCAGTCATTTGACTGAATTTCATGTGAATTTGTGTGACATCATGGGTCCTCTTCCTGATGCCTGCTTATTTCAATGATTGGTCTGGGCATTCACATGACTGCTGAGACCAATCAGTGGCTTTAGCACATCACTAGACCTGGGAGTTGCGGGATGAAATTGGCGCAATGAGGACAGGTGAGTATGCGTTGTGTGGTGTGGTGTGTGTGTTTTTTTTTTTTTTTTTTTTTTTGTTTTTTACTTTAAAAGTTTTGCATGGACAAACCCCTCAAATAATATGCACAGTAAATGAAATTACATTACACAGGACTTGCAGTAAACTGAATGATAGCTTTGTGTTTACATATAGAGATAACACACCCTGTCTGAGCCTTTATCAGCAAACTGAAGTTAGCTGAAATGATTGTCTTAACAGCAAAGGAGCAAGAGAACTCAGCCCATTTCAAGCCCCCCACCCACCCCCGCAAAAAAAAATGAGGAAGCAGTCCCTATGCCTCCAGTGTGTGTGTGTATGTATGTATGTATGTGTGTGTATATATATATATATATATATATATATATATATATATATATATATATATATACTGTATATTAGATTACACTACAAGGATAAAGGTTTAATCATTTGGTTGCACTTGTGGTACAATTAGTGGGTGTCGGCTATCTAGGTGACATACTGTTCACAATATGCTGCAGCAAGACATCTAAGAGATGTTTCTTAATTTCCCATGTTGTCATGAAGTTGCTGCACTTGATATGAGAAGCAAGAAAAGGACAGAAGAAGGCTTTGTTGCAGTCAGTCTTAAAACCGCTAAAGGTAACACCTGGCTGTCCACCATGTCTGTCGTGCTTGTAGTAGAGCATTTAATGTTGTACTATTGTATTTTTATGCTACTGAAATGCTAATACATCTTGTTTAATTTTTATCCATTAGTTAAGAAAACAAGTCAGGATAACCGAAATTATCTGCGGATGTGGGCGCAAGAGAACCGATCTAAACAAAAAGATACTAAAGAATTGCCCAAGTTGAACCAGGTATTTCCTTAATGGCTCAGCTGATCTTTGTTGTGTATTGTTAGTATACTTTTTAGCTGTATAGCATACAGCAATGCAGTTGTAAAAAGACTATATACAAGCAGTATTTTAGCCATTGGCAAGGTTAGGGAGGTGCTTGAGGGTATGTGCCTTAACAGGAAATGCAAACAAACCACTCTCCACAGGCTGTAGATGGGTGCATGTATTCCAAATCAAAAACAAATATATTATGAAAGGATGGACATTAGGGACGAGCCGATCTTGAGACTTCAAGATCTATTTTTAAAATCCGATTTCCGATCATTTACCAGCCGATCATGAAATTTGCTCGATTGCCGATCGGAATCCGATCTTTTCCGATCCCGATCCTCAACCCTAGTTAATGTTTCTCTATGGGAAAAGTCACTTTTAGGGTTGAGCCGATCTTGAGAACCTCCAATCTCGATCCCACTGGAAAAGATCGAGTCAGTATTCCGAACGCGATCGTGAAATTTACTCAATTGCCGATTGGAATCCGATCTTTTACGATCCCTATTGCTCAACCCTAATGGACAGCACTCCAAAATTTAGCTTGCTTGTTATGTTTATTTGCAAATGTTAGTCTATAATAAAGTACATGGTTTCAACCATAACTTAGAGCAAGATATTATAGAAACGTAGCTAGTCAAGTGAATTGTTTTGGGCTGAAAAGTTAAAGGTGTCTGCTGCAAAATTGGGGGAAAAAATGGTGTAGGGCCCAGGAGAAATGGGCCTGGTAGGGAACCCAAACAGGAGGAGGTGAGGGAGTATGATGTAGCAGCAAGCTCCTAAACCATTGCACTTGTATGCCTAGGATTCTATGATATCTTGCTTTATTAAGTTGTGGTTGGAACCACGTGCTTTATCATGGAATGTAAACTTTGCAAATAAACTTAAGAAGCAAGCTCAAGTTTTGGAGTGCTGTCCATCCTTTCATAAATATGTGCAACTTGCTACAAGTTATATTCAAGGGTGCACCATGTAACCATACCATAGAGCATTATTGTTTTTGATCAAAGGAAAGAAAAAAAGGCTACAATAGCAAAAATATTAACAAAGGGCTAAATGATGCCAACGCAAACTAGGTCACAATATATGGATCTTCAATAAATCTCTTCTTTGTTTGTTTATAGGGGCAGTTTATTGAATTGTGTAAGACCATGTACAATATGTTTAGTGAGGATCCAAGAGAGCAGGATCTCTATCATGCAACGGCAACAGTGACCAGCTTACTGCTTGAGATTGGAGAGGTGGGCAAACTTATCTCTTTGCAGCCCAGAGAAGATATAGCTAGCCACAGCAGCAAGGAGGCTCCATGTAGTATCAATAAGAAGCCCATCCAAACATACCAGTATATGCAATCAGAAGCCTTCTCTACCAACCTTGTTACCAGTGAGAATATAGAAGATATCAACTCTGATCAAATGGAGGAGGTCAAGCTCGAAGACTCTTCTCCAAGAGACAATGGGGCCTGCTCCTCTATGCTCATATCGGATGACGAGACAAAAGACGATAGTTCAATGTCTTCATACTCTGTGCTGAGTGCCGGGTCTCATGAAGATGATAAACTGCAATGTGAAGATATTGGTGATGACACTATCCTTGTACGGAATAACCGCCAAGCGCCTTTGCCTGGTAGTACTAGCCTGGACCAAGACTGGGCGGTTACATTTGAGCAATTCCTAGCTTCCCTTTTGACTGAAACAGCAATTGTCAGATACTTTGAAAAACCAGTGTCCATGATGGCTAGAATAACTAATGCTAAGAATGTCAGAACAATGGGCAAAGCTATCCCTTCCACAAGTGACTATGACATTGCCACTATCTCTGGGTGAAAAACACTATGGTATCTGTAAATAATATTGTCATTATTTTTTATTTCTCAGTAGCGACTGTCCTAAACCAGTTTGTCCGACGAAGCGCTTCAACTGTTTTAATATTTTAGTCCAAAAAAATGCACAATTTACAAATGACTGAGGATTTCATGGATTTTAATGCTTTCCCTAAGTTCTACCCATCACATAGGCATGAGTACAGATTATTGTGAATAATAAATTAAGGATTTTAGACTACATAAATGCATATTAACCTAGCCCAAAAAATAGTAACGTTATGAGGAGTCCCCTATTCGACAAGACTGTAGATGACACAAAATATGGTAACATGCCACAATATTCTCTTTAAACATACTGCATCCTGTGTCTTTTAATAATCCTGTAAATACATTATATGAACCTGGATATATATTCAGTCAGTGGGAATGCATTGTCACTTTATTATACAATATCCCAAACCCTCTCTGAGCTATGGTTTGCTGTCCATTGGGCTCCAGCACTTTGACTTCCAGCTTCTTTATAAGGTGAATTACCCGTCTTTCTTTCATTTTATCAATATGCATTTCATGCAGCAAATTTTTAGTTGTCCTCTAGTTTACATCAGATGTCATTGGTGCAGAAGTGTATCTGGGCATGTGCCCCAAAATAAGACAATTGCTGTAAGTCTATGGTGGATCCCAGGATGATTTGTTGTGAAGAGATGTGGAGGGCACAAATGTTACCACTTTTCATCATTTTGTAACGTGTACCAATGCATTTACTGTGTATATATACTTTTTTTTTTTCTTTTTTTTTTTATTTGGAAAGTCTTATTTTTTTAAGCTATTTTTAATTTCTGGTAATTATTGTATAAATATATATTGAACCCCTAGATGTTAAGAAAATGTAATGATAAACCAATGCTGCTGTTTCGTTCTGCTGTTTACAATAAATAAAAGGGTTCGTGACATAATGTCTTCTATCATTTGTCCAATTTCCGCTAGGTTCACATTAGCGTTCAGGGACTCCGTTCTGTGGTTTCCGTCTTCTGCATGCCAGAAGACGGAAACCACAGACCGGGTCCGGCCGTGAGCGGCGGTGAGCGTTTTATGCTCTCCGCAGCGAAACTTTTTTTTTTTTTTTTTTTTTTTATCCGGACACAGAGTACTGCATGTCCAACTCTGTGTCCAGATTATAAAACACGGTTTCGTGGTGGAGAGGATAAAACGCTCACGGCCGGACATCTTTCTCACCCATTCAAATGAATGGGTGAGAGACTCCTGCAGGTTTCCGTATCCTGCCTCTGTTTTATGCAGGAAACGGAAACCTGCAGTACGGAGAGGAGAACGCAGATGTGAACGAGCCCTTATGGATTGTTCACTTGCATATAATTTTAGTTTGATCATTCAAGCTATTGAGGAACGATAGTTGTGCACATACAGAATATGAACCGTATAAGTCACTGCCGTACTATGGGTCTACAAACACTTATGAATAATAAAGTAATATGAGATTAGAACTCTTTAAAGAGGACCTTTCACCACTCCAAGCCTGTGCAGCTTTCTGCCCCATGTTATAGATGCAGCTGCACAGACTCTGGTGCACTTTGAATTATGTCTGTAGCCCCCCCTCATTTTGGAGCTCTGAGCCCTGTTAATTCTGGCGCCCTGTATGTTAATTAAGGGCTTCACTGTCAGAAGGGCGTTTCTGACAATGAAGAAAGCAGCTACGTCAGTCTAACACTGTCCAATTAGCAGTGGACAGTGTCAGAGCTGCTTCTGCTGCGTAATCTCAGGAGTTCTCGTGAGATCAGGCAGTCCTCTCTTCACAGGGCTTCACAGAAGACCTGGAGAAGTGATCCAGGCAAAGTATTGAAGTGGATGAAGGAGAACTTCACTGATATTGCTACAGATAATTAAAGAAACCCCTAAGCAATGAGCATAAGTGCCCAGTGGACCTAGGTCTAGCCCCTATACAATGAGTATTAACCCCTATAGCCCCCTAGCAATGAGCATTAACCCCTATAGCCCCTAGGCAACGAGCATTAACCCCTATAGCCACTATGCAACGAGCAGTATCCCCTGGAAATGACCAGTATCCCCCTATAGAGGGGTTAATGCTCATTGCCTAGGGGCTATAGCGGTTAATTCTCGTTGTATAGGGGCTAGACCTAGGTCCACAGGGTGTACTGGGCACTTATGCTCATTGCTTAGGGGTTTCTTTACTTACCTGTAGGAATGTCAGTGAAGTTCTCCTTCATCCACTTCAATACTTGGCCTGGATCGCTTCTCCAGGTGTTCTGTGAAGAGAGGACTATTCTGAAGTGGGCTTCTGAGTCGTGATCCAAATCCTATTGAGCATCTTTGGAAGGAGCTAAATCATGGCATCTGGAAAAGGCACCCTTCAAACTCGAGACAAGTGGAGACGTTTACTCATGAGGAGTGGCCCAAAATACCTGCTGAGAGGTGCAGAAGTCTCATTGACAGTTACAGGAATCATCTGATGGCAGGGATTGCCTCAAAAGGTTGCACAAAATATTAAGTTAAGGGAACCATCATTTCTGTCCAGGCCTGTTTCATCAGGTTTATTAAAAAAAAAAAATAATTGTGGTTGAAAAGCAATGTCTGACTTTCATTTGTTCATATTCATAGAATTTTTATCTTGTCAGCTTTAAGTTATTTCTGTGGCTATTGTGGGTTTTTCTTTCATTTAAACAAGGGGTACCAACAAATTTGTCCATGTGTATAGCCGCTAAATCCTATTTCCTTTCTGGGCAAAACTTTTTTTTTTTTTTTTTTTTTTTTTTTTTTTTTTAACCTTCTGTGGGTTATGCCAGGTAAAGCCTATTAACATACTGATCCCTTCTCCTGCCTCCCCTTTAGCCCTCTAGGGGCCCCATGCTTCTCATATAATGTATAGCAACATCAGAACAGCATTAGGACGATGCTGACAGTGATCTGGGTTGTAGTGGCCCTCTTGTAGGGTTGAAGGGTAAGCTGAGCCTGCTGGGTGAGGAGCAGGGATATGTAATTGGGGTCACAGCAAGAGTATTTTTGGTTGGGTGAAATCTCCCAAGATGAATCTTGTGAGGTTTGCATGCCAATTTTGTACAGACCAAAAATGTCCTGAACTATTTTATTAATGATATTTATAGTCAAATTATTGGCCCAGGGAAGGTGATCAAGCATATAGAAAAAAAACTCCCTCACACTCAATGGGTCTTCTAGCCTTACCATCCACATCCTATAAACCCTCCAGAAAAAAACTTGATCTCACTCTTAATTTTGGCCGCAAACTCACAGATCCCAGCAAAATGGCTTTCACAAGACCCACCAACTAAACTGGAATGGATAGGGAAAGTCAACCAGATATCCTGTTTTGAGGAAATCTCAAGCTGGAAAAACAGAACCCATCATAAATTTGAGAAAATCTGATCACTGTGGAAAAACTTGCAACCATGACTTCCAGGCCTACCAGAGCCCGCCCCCCCAGCCCCCCCCCACACACACACACACTACCTTTTTGTTGCTGATTCACTCTCTACCTCCCACTTCAAATCTGTACACCATTCCCCTCTGTATTAAGCTCATCAGTCCTCCTTAATCAACCCTTTCCCCCCTCTTTCCCCTTCTGTTCTTTACCGCTTGACGCATGAACTAGATGGAGTAGATATAGGTTATCCAGACTCAGTCTCTCCAAAAATTGGACAAAAAACTGGAGTCATCCTAATTCCTATCACCCTACAAATGACTCATTTCCACCAGTAGAGGCTGGTCTGCCTTAGTCTCTTCGACCTCATGTTCATATGGTATTTTCTATATGTATATCTCTTCACTATTTGACCTATTATATATATGTTAAGTTTCTCACCTTGTTATACAGACTCAATGTTTTGCATTAATAATATTACTCATGTACTGTCTATTCAAAAATTTTATAAAAATATTAAAAAAGAGAACTTTCCTTGACTCCAGTAGCAGTCTTCAGGTGATATGACTGAACTGTAATTTGAGCCCAGCAGTCATGTGGGTCAAGCCATGATGTCATTGAAGAGACCTGAAGACCTGCACCGAAGCCCAGGAGAGGTAAGTAAGGCTTTTATGATCACCTTTCCAGGGCCTCCAATCATTATACTCTGCGGCCACTATGGGACATTATACTCTGGGTCTTATACCTTGTGACGCCCCCATTGCTGCCGAGACCTCATTAGCATACCGGTAAGTACCGGTATTTCTAAGGAACGGCGCAACGGAGACCACATCTAAAGGTAGGAGACGAATAGCCTTTCTTAAGGCTATTCCGACGGGGTAATTTAGAATAAAAAGTTGCTTTAATGGTAGAATCCCTTTAAGTATAGTCATGATTTATTCTAAATATTACTAAATCTCTTTATTTACTAGCACTCATTGAAACCTGGTCCAGCAATCTGATACTGCCTCCCCTGCTGCTGTCTTATGGTACTACAGTTCTCCCATTCTTCAAGGCCTAAAGGACAGGTTGGAGGTGTAGTCATACTTCTATCCCTTCACTGCATTTTTAAGTCCTTCCCCCAATAACCTCACTTAGATTTGAGGTCCACACCATCAGACTCTCCTGCCCACCCTCCCTACAAGTAGCTGTGATCTACTGTACCCAGTTGGAGACTTTAATATCCACATTGGGTATTTAAATATGGCTGTGGCTCAGGAGCCGAGCCATTTTGCTGGCGGCACTTCGGTGAGATCCGGGGCTGGTATCCCCTAGGCATGAGAGCCAGGAGTCAATTGAGGGCTTCCAAACTTGTCATTCATTTGTATGGCAGATTGCTTTATGCGAACAGAATAATAAAGTTATGGGGTTTGGAAGGAGGGGAGTCAAAAATCTAAAAAGGTCACTGGCAGGAAGGACTTAAGAGTCCTGTCTTCCCAGCGGCCTCTGTTTCAACCACTTCTTTTGGTCATAAAGATGGCAATATGATTGATCTGGTATTCCATTGACTCTTCAGTTTTATAAATGTGCTAGCTCTTCTCTCCCATTTTCCAATCATAGTCTTCTTTCTTTTACCATCAGTACTTTCTTTCCTTCAGACCAGGGGCAGATCCAGGGCCAGGCGAGCCGGGCAATCGCCCGGGGCCCCGCGCTTAGCGGGGCCCCGCGGCGCTGCCGGGACCTAACAAAATGGTCCCGGTCGGCATGTCCCGACTCCAACTGAGCTCAGCGTTAAAGCAGGAGCTCAGCTCACAGCTCCTGCTTTAAACGCCTATGTATTCAGCGCATCGGCGGTAGGACGCGGATGCGCTGAATGCATAGGTGTTTAAAGCCGGAGCTGTCAGCTCCTGCTTTAACGCTGAGCTCCGGCCTCCGGCATTTGTAGCCGCAATGTCATGACGTCATCACATCGCGGCTACAATATGTGTATGAGGGAGAGAGCTGCGAGGGAACGAGGAATGGTGAGTGTGTGTGCGCGTGAGTGTGAGACCAGCATGACACTGGGGCAGATGGAGGGGGAGAGAACAGTATGACACTGGGGCAGATGGAGGGGGAGAACGGCATGACACTGGGGCAGATGGAGGGGGGGGGAGAACAGCATGGCACTGGGGCAGATGGAGGGGGAGAGAACAGCATGGCACTGGGGCAGATGGAGGGGGAGAGAACAGCATGACACTGGGGCAGATGGAGGAGGGAGAACGGCATGGTACTGGGGCAGATGGAGGGGGAGAACGGCATGGCACTGGGGCAGATGGAGGGGGGAGAACGGCATGACACTGGGGCAAATGAAGGGGGGGAGAACGGCATGACACTGGGGCAGATGAAGGGGGGGAGAACGGCATGACACTGGGGCAGATGAAGGGGGGGAGAACGGCATGACACTGGGGCAGATGAAGGGGGGGAGAACGGCATGACACTGGGGCAGATGAAGGGGGGGAGAACGGCATGACACTGGGGCAGATGAAGGGGGGAGAACGGCATGACACTGGGGCAGATGAAAGGGGGGAGAACGGCATGACACTGGGGCAGATGAAGGGGGGGAACGGCATGACACTGGGGCAGATGAAGGGGGAGAACGGCATGACACTGGGGCAGAGACGGGGGGAAATGAAACTGTGGGCAGATAAAGGGGGAGAATGGCATGAAACTGGGGACAGAGATAGAGGGGGGGACATGAAACTAGGGGTAGATGAAGGGTGTATATGAAAATGGGGGAGAGATGGAGGGGGGACATATAATTTACGGGTGACTGTAGGAGGATTATACTGTGTGGAATCACATGAAAAATTGAATGAGAATGGGCGGAGTCAACATAAAAGTGGGCGGGGCCTAATTTGCTGCGGCGCGCTCAGCGCGCCGCACATTTTGTTCCCTCTATCTAGTCTTCAACAGTTGGGAAGTACAGGTTAGAAGTGCGAGACCCCCCCCCCAGTAAGTAGGGCCCCGCCAAAGTCAATTGCCCAGGGCCCCACAAACCCTGGATCCGCCACTGCTTCAGACACCAACCAATTATAGATATAATCCCTATAGGGCCATATAATCTATGTACCATTAACACCCAGCATCTCTGACACTCTACAGTCCTCACTGCCCCCATTCCTTCACTATTCTGTCTCACCAGTCACTATAATATGACTCTTTAAAGAAGAAGCAGCTTTCCCCCCCACCCTCTGGAATCTTTCGACCCTGGCACACACCACATATGTTTTCTTAAGTGCTGTGTGCCGAAGTTCGGTGGAGAAAAATCACGTATACCTTTAGACTTCCTCCATTTCAAGTTTATGCTTGCTTTATAGCTCTGCCCTTCACCTCGCCAGACAATGGTATTTAATCACTCTCTTCTTTTCTCTCTCCAATAACCCTAAAGGAGCATTTTCTCTGAAAACTTTCACTCCTTTACTTACACCCAAGGTGCAGGTGCCTATCGGAGACCTCTGTGCTGAGAACCTGGCCTCTTATTTCCATGACAAAACTGATATAATTCATCAGGAAATAATCAACCAGCCCCCAAGCAGCAGTGACCCCGCACCTACCACACTTTTTCCTGTTAATTCTCATCCTTTGAGCCAATTAAAGAAGTCTCCCAGTTCCTTTTTTTCCCTACCACCTGTATTAGTGACCCTAACACCCTTTCAAGTCTCTGCTACTTGCTGTCACTACTTACCTTACTAAAATATGTTGCCTCTTTATTTCTTATGGAATCTTTTCTTCCTCTTTCAAACCTGTAGTTGTAACCCCACTACTGAAAAAAAAACTTTCTTGACCCATCCTGTGCTGCTAACTACCAACCCATCTCCAAAATCTTGGAACACTTGGTCTATTCTGGTCTAATCTGCTATCACCTTTCTCAACCCTGTGCTGTCTGGTTTCTGCACTCTACTGAAACTGCTCTTGCAAAAGTCTCCCCTTGTTGTTGGAGTTCCCCAGGGTTCTGTCCTATGTTCCCTCCTCTTCTTATTCCTCGCAGGTCCCTGTTGGACAATCCATCAGCAGATTTGGCTTTCAGTACAATCTTTATACCTATATACCTCCTCCTGTGACATCACTCCTGCATCACTACAGAATACCAGTGACTGTCCCTAATATCTTGTCTTCTCTCTATCTGAAACTGATTGTTTCAATAACTAAACTGCTTGCCTCCATTGTCCACTAGCCAACCTAACCCTGAAGTTTATTTCAGTCTGTGGTCTTACCATAACACTGAGGCAGTATGCTCGTTGATCTGGGGGTATGCTTGACTCAGACCTTTCCTTTACCACCTGTATCTAGTCACTCGTTTTTGAGGTGCAGGTGGCATGAGCATTCGTTTCGAGAATTCACCCTTTCCTTACTATAGAAACACCAAGAACACATATCACCCTGATTTACTCTTCACTTGGCTACTGTAACTCCTTAACTAATGTCTTCCCCTCACTAAATTCTCCCCTCTACAATCTATTCTGAATGGAGCAGCCATGCATCCAGCCTGTCCTTCACTGTACTATCTGCCTATTCACTATAGGATACAATAAATCTTATCCCCCCTCCTCCACAAAGCTCTGTGGTGCTGCACCTCCCTACATTTTCTCCCTCATCTCTGTCTACCACCAAACCAGTACTCTCCAATTTGAGCCATGACCTATAACTAATAAATATGATCTATACCATCGTCTATAACGAGATCCTCTAACTCCCATCTCCAAGACCTCTCCCAAATTGCACCACTTCTCTGGAGTTCTCTACTCTGGACAATCAGATTAACTCCCAATTTCTACTGCTTCGAGCACAAACTAGAGACACATCTCTTCAGGCTTGCCTATCACAATTCCTAATCTCACACTTTACACTAGCTAGTTACGCTCCCTAAACTAAATCTCCTCTGTTCATGCCCCCATTACACCATGGGACATGATGCCTTTATGTGGGTGCAACTCTATATGCCCAGGCACTTTGTATCTGCCCATAAAAGGGCACTAGCTGGTGACAAAATCATGCAGCTGTATTTATATAAGTAAAGTAACCTTTTTCATAAAAATGGCTGGACCAGTGTAGAAGCGCTACCATCACTTGTCATCCTCCTTCTACCTTATAGGTTGTAACCTTTTTGTGAGCACTCAGATTGTGTTAATTGATTTATAAGGGGGATCCGCACTACCGTTCAATTTCGATTCTAATCGGATCCATTAGAAAAAAAAAGGGACGCGTGTCATATAAACTCAGTGTTTGTTTTTATACTGTCGGTATATAGACAGTATATTGGAGGACCGTCCGTTAGCCATAGATATTAATGCTAAAAAATAATGGGCACTTAACATTCATCATCAATCTATTAATTTGAATGAACACAAATTCTGCATCCTACGTTATGTCAGCTAAAATAACAGACAGTAACAGACAGCATATCAATTCCCATTGAAATCAATGGGATTTTTAACGCATGTGTGATGAATCTGTTGGTGTCCGTTGTTAACATTTTGTAATGGATACTAGCAATGGTTACTACTTATCGGTAGAGTGAACGCCCCTTTCCTTTGTAATGTCTCAATTCATCTATACATGAGCCCTGGGAAAGTGCTGCAGAATATGTTGGAGCTGTAGAAATAAAAATTCATTATTCTGTTCATATAATGTAACCTAACAGGAACAATAAAAGCAGTGACATAACTAGGAATGGCGGGGCCCCGTGGCGAACTTTTGACATGGGGCCCCCCTAACCGACGCCGAAGAACCTGACTGATGAACCCCCCCCCCCCCCCCCGCATTCCTGCATGCACTATTATGCCCCATAGTGACCCCTGTACACAGTATTATGCCCCACGGTGGACACCCATGAATAATTATTATATGATTGGAGACCGATGGGGGATACCAACTTAAAAAACACTGTTACTTACCTTTCCCTGGCTCTGCTGCACTCCTCGGTGTTGTCGGCTATCTTCAATGACGTCTTGGGCGTCACATGACCCGGGATGCAGGCCCTGGGTATGTGACATTAGGGACGTCACACAAGTAGGACCGAAGCCTGTCTGGAGCTCAGAGAGGTAAGTAATAGAGATGAGCGAACACTGTTCGGATCAGCTGTTCCGAACAGCATGCTCCCATAGAAATGAATGGAAGCACCTGGCACGTACACTTTGCCGGCGGCCGGTCGCCGTGCCAGGTGCTTCCATTCATTTCTATGGGAGCGTGCTGTTCGGAACGGCTGATCCGAACAGTGTTCACTCATCTCTAGTAAGTAACTGATTTGTATGTTCCCTTACCTTTCCTGGGCCTCCGATCATTATACTTGGGGGGGAAGTCTGAAAAGACCCCCCCCCCGAATATAATAAGTGTTTGTGGGGCCCGCAGCGTCACTTACCCATCCCGGCCCCTGCCAGGATTGGTAAGTAAATAGGGCCCGTTACCATCTGGAGTAACTCCAACGAGTAACAGCATATTTAAAAAAAAAAAAAACGCAGTGGTAGTGGCTACTGCCGGGTCCCTAATGTCCCGGGCCCTGTGGCAGCTGCTACCGCTGCTACCCCGGTAGTTACACCCCTGAATAAATGCCTCATGTGACAAGAGTAGTGACTTAAACGCACCAATGAGCAACAAAGTATCGGCACAAAGTTCTAGCGCCAAAAGCTTACACAAGTATCAACTTAGACTTGATCTAAAAATGAGCAGAGTTGTCATCCAGTGTCAGCCACTGTGATAGATCTGGTGCATTTTTACATTACTTAGTCAAAGTCTGCACTGTCTAAATCGTACACAGTATTAGTAAGTCTTCCCACTGTCTAAAATTTAGACTTTCACCAGACAGCCTTAAACAGCGCGAAATTGAATGCTGTTTGATAAATTTGGAGTACCCATTTTGCCTCGTTGAGTGTAAATATCTATAGAAATGCTTTTACGTAAATAGTGGTCTCTGTACTCATTATCTGAGTTCATCGGACTTAGTTTAAGGTGAACTGATGTAAGCAGAATTGCGACTATTTGAATTGCATAGGAAATGTTTGTATTTCTTGACCTCTCACATTTACTAAAATCGTGGTATACAGTCATGGCCAAAAGTTTTGAGAATGACACAAATCTTATATTTTCACATGATCTGCTGCGCTCTGGTTTTTATGTGTGTTTGTCAGATGTTTTTATCACATACAGAAATATAATTGCAATCATATTATGAGTAACAAAAGCTTATATTGACAGTTAGAATGAGTTAATGCAGCAAGTCAATATTTGCAGTGTTGACCCTTCTTCTTCAGGACCTCTGCAATTCTCCCTGGCATGCTCTCAATCAACTTCTGGACCAAATCCTGAGTGATAACAGTCCATTCTTGCACAATCAATGATTGCCTTTTGTCAGAATTTGTAGGTTTTTGTTTGTCCACCTGTCTCTTGATGATTGACCACAAGTTCTCTATGGGATTAAGATCTGGGGAGTTTCCAGGCCATGGACCCAAAATCTCTGTGTTTTGTTCCCTGAGCCATTTAGTTATCACCTTTGCTTTATGGCAAGGTGCTCCATCATGCTGGAAAAGGCATTGTTAATCGCCAAACTGCTCTTGGACGGTTGGGAGAAGTTGATCTTGGAGGACATTCTGGTACCATTCTTTATTCATGGCTGTGTTTTTAGGCAAGACTGTGAGAGCCGATTCCCTTGGCTGAGAAGCAACCCCACACATGAATGGTTTCAGGATGCTTTACAGTTGGCATGGGACAAGACTGGCTCACCTCGTCTTCTCCGAATAAGCTGTTTTCCAAATGTCCCAAACAATCGATAAGGGGATTCATCAGAGAAAATGACTTTACCCCAGTCCTCAGCAGTCCACTCACTGTACCTTTTGCAGAATATCAGTCTGTCCCTGATGTTTTTTCTGGAGAGAAGTGGCTTCTTTGCTGCCCTCCTTGAGACCAGGCCTTGCTCCAAGAGTCTCTGCCTCACAGTGCGTGCAGATGCACTCACACCTGCCTGCTGCCATTCCTGAGCAAGCTCTGCACTGCTGGTGGCCCGATCCTGCAGCTGAAACACTTTTAAGAGACGGTCCTGGCGCTTGCTGGTCTTTCTTGGGGGCCCTGGAGCCTTTTTGCCAACAATGAAACCTCTCTCCTTGAAGTTCTTGATGATGTGATAGATTGTTGACTGAGGTGCAATCTTTCTAGCTGCGATACTCTTCCCTGTTAGGCCTTTTTTTTTTGCAGTGCAATGATGACTGCACGTGTTTCTTTAGAGATAACCATGGTTAACAGAAGAGAAACAATGATGCCAAGCACCAGCCTCCTTTTAAAGTGTCCAGTGGTGTCATTCTTACTTAATCATGACAGATTGATCTCCAGCCCTGCCCTCATCAACACCCACACCTGTGTTAATGGAGCAATCACTGAAACAATATTAGCTGGTCCTTTTAAGGCAGGGCTGCAATGATGTTGAAATGTGTTTTGGGGGATAAAGTTCATTTTCTAGGCAAATATTGACTTTGCAAGTAATTGCTGTTAAGCTGATCACGCTTTATAACATTCTGGAGTATATGCAAATTGCCATTAGGAAAACTGAAGCAGTAGACTTTGTAAAAATTAATATTTGTATCATTCTCAAAACTTTTGGCCATGACTGTAGACCTAAAAGCGGTGAGCCTTTATAGAAGTCTCTTCACAACTCTATACAAATCCAAGTCATAATATTTCCAAGGGGCATAATCCCTTAAGGGGTTTACTTCACTCAGAGGTCCTTATAATGTAAATCATAATAAGACCTACATCTTATGATGTCTAAGCAGCTCATGTGAATGAAATAATCTTGTGATGTCACAGCAGTTCTCTTAACAGGAATGTAGTTATATCACAGATACATAAGTTACTGAGATTCGCTTGTAATTTCACAGCCATTTAAATAAAATCTATTTGGGATGTCACAACAAATTAACCGACTCAAAACCACTTGTGATGTCAGATACTTACCTGACGGAAACGCAGTTATAACATTACAGTAGCATACGCAGCTAAAACGCACTAGTGATGTCACAGAAACTTACTTGACCGAAGGACGCTTGTGAAGCAACATCTGCTCACCAGACTAAAACGTACTTGTGATGTCATGCTAGTTTATCTGAAACATAGTTATGTCATAGTAGCAAACCAAGCAGAAGTTCACATGCGATGTCACAGCAACTTACCTAACAAAAACCCAATTGTGATGTCACAATGGCTTACCTGACCGAAACACTTGTTTGATGGCAAAAAAGCTTTTCTAAACAAAAATAGCTCTGATGGAAAAACATGAGTGATGTTACAGAAACTTTTCTGACTGAAACCTACCTATGATGCCACGTGACCATAAAGGACCTTCAAACAGCTGCATTAAAATCTTACTTCCCTTGTGTTCACACCGTAGACCTATTCTGGTCCGGGAGAGGTATGTCATTGCCCTGTGTTCACACTGCAGACCCATATTTGGGTCCAACAAAGGTATTAGTGTAGGGTCCTACCTTAATGAGGTCGCCTTGTTGGGGCAGGTGGACTTCAAATATGTACAACGAGGAACCTCAAATTTATTTATATAATTTTATAGTTTTTTTTCTTCGTTCCTTATAGCCTTTGTGCTGTCAGAGTACTGCTATAATTTTTTTGTTTTTATGCATTAAAATCAATTCATGTGAATATGGCTATTTTACATGAATGAATTTTTTTCTTGACGTTTCATATTTTTGCCCATTTTAACAGATCCCTCAATAGGCTTTAATATATGTGATGTCAGACGTTCACCTGACTGACACCAGAAATTAGTCTAACTAGTCTCGTCGACTGTCTAGTCCAACTTTCAAACACTGTAAAGTGGCAATATACTATGGGGGGGGATTTACTGAGTGGAGGACAATAAACGAAAAGTGTATGGGAGCAATATACAGTGTGGGGTGAAAGCAGGGGTGAACCTGCCCCTTTCTCCGCCCGAGGCGAAATACAGAAAGCCGCCCCCCCCCCGTCGGGGCGTGGCTGAGCGAAGGGGGTGGGGCTTAGCGCCGTTCGCTGGCAGAGAGCAGGCCCGGAGGCCTGAGCGTGAGGGGAGGCTGCTGGAGCAGCGCTGCTCCAGTGGCCTCCCCAAACCACCGCTTGGTGCTAAGCCAGTCCAGGACAGCTTGTCCTGGACTGGCTTAGGTTAGCAAAAATGCCGCCCTCCCTGGGGCCCTGGCATAGCGCCGCCTGAAGCGCTCGCTTCAGGTCGCCTCATGGGAGGTGCGGCAGTAGGTGTAAGAGGTCTTTATATTATTAAGAGCCAGAAAAGGAAACATTACATCATGTGGCGGCCAGTGAAGGAAATGTTATACCATGTAGGGGACCAGTAAAGTGAGCATTATACCATGTGAGGGCCAGGAAAGGGGGCATTATACTGGGGGGGGGGGAGGAGTCTAAAGTTTGCTGTCGCATTTTTAACTTTACATCTCCTTTTTGTTAATCCTTTTTTAATGACCTCTCGCAGCGCCAGCCAGTATCCTGCTTTGAGCTCATAAGACGCATCTACCTCGAATAGGTATCTGTGATTGCCTCCCTCTTTCTTTTGGAGAAGTTTTATTGACCTGGATATTATTCCTACATTATGTCCTTGGGGTTATTTGTAAACCATGCATTAACCTATAAGGAGCTATCTTCCAAAATGTAGCACTAGGAGCAAGCTTCTCTTTTTCACCAATGAGGTCAAATTTGCATATTCTTTACTCAGAATTCTCAGAATGCATGGTCTTATAAGTCCCTGGACCATCTCTCCCTATTGAGACACACAATAGCCCATTCTCAGTAGTTTGTCAGGTAGCACACTGGAAGACACTGCCAATATGCCCCTGGTACAAATCATGTTAGACAGTATTTTTTATATAGATCACAAGTCGACTGAATTCTGGTGCATTTTGCTTAGTAACTGTCCCCCTGCATCTTTAGAGCTGGACAGCAATATTCATTGCACACAACATTTAGCACTAAGTACTCGCAGCCACTTTATATTTTTGGGAGGGGTAAGTGACACAAGAGGGATCAAATCCCCAGGTGAGGGAGGAAAAACTGTTTCTGCATTTGACTGATCATTTAATGTAACTGACTCCTGGTATATAACAAGTCATATAGCAGAAAGTTGATGATTATACTGCTTGCATCCAGTCTAAGAGCTGGTTGAAGCCAGATTATGCAGACTTTGTTCCCTGCTTTCCTTCTGTCTCTTCTCTACGCCCAACGGTAAAATGAAATTGCAAATGTGAACTTGTCAGTGTCAAGTGCAACAATGAATCTGCCGTGACACAGAAGACATGGGTGCAGAATACCTGTCCTTTCCCTCTTTTGCCCCCTTGTATAAAACAGTCTTGAAAACAATGCAATAACATAAAAGTTTTATTAGTTCACAACCTTATCAATTTTTAAATAGACACAAAAGATTCTTACTAAAAGTTTTCTTTACCAGAACATACTGGAGAACAAAATCCTCAGAAAGTAATGTAATATAAAGCGATAAATACATAGCAGCAAGTTTATTTTGGACATTCATTGGAAAATAAACTGGCATGGAATTCAACATGTCTGGGAAGTCAAGACTCACATTCTCAGCGTTCAAAGTGGTCGCTTCCACAAGATTTTATTCATCTTCTAGCTTTTACCCGCGACTTCGTCTGCAGTGATTTGAGAATTGGGCGGACACAGACGTGTGAAACTGTAAAAGTGCTTTAAAAAGTTTGGTGGGCTAGCAAATGTGATGTGATGTGTTGTATTGTGTATGTCGTGATACAGACAATGTGATGTGTTGTATTGTGTATGTCGTGATACAGACAATGTGATGTGTTGTATTGTGTATGTCGTGGTACAGACAATGTGATGTGTTGTATTGTGTATGTCGTGATACAGACAATGTGATGTGTTGTATTGTGTATGTCGTGATACAGACAATGTGATGTGTTGTATTGTGTATGTCGTGATACAGACAATGTGATGTGTTGTATTGTGTATGTCGTGATACAGACAATGTGATGTGTTGTATTGTGTATGTCGTGATACAGACAATGTGATGTGTTGTATTGTGTATGTCGTGATACAGACAATGTGATGTGTTGTATTGTGTATGTCGTGATACAGACAATGTGATGTGTTGTATTGTGTATGTCGTGATACAGACAATGTGATGTGTTGTTTGTGTATGTCGTGATACAGACAATGTGATGCGTTGTATTGTGTATGTCGTGATACAGACAATGTGATGCGTTGTATTGTGTATGTCGTGATACAGACAATGTGATGCGTTGTATTGTGTATGTCGTGATACAAACAATGTGATGTGTTGTATTGTGTATGTCGTGATACAGACAATGTGATGTGTTGTATTGTGTATGTAGTGATACAAACAATGTGATGTGTTGTATTGTGTATGTAGTGATACAAACAATGTGATGTGTTATATAGTGGAAAGCTATATGTAAATGTGAGTGAGTAGATGAGTGCTACTCCTGAGGTGACAGTAAGGAGTGTGCAGGCAGGTTGAGGCAGGAAATGCCAGGCAGTGTGTGTGAGTCTATAGCTGGGGCTAGGAGTCCTGCTTTTGTGAGTCTCCTGCTAGGAAGCCATGTTGTTTAGTGGCACCAAAAGTAGCCTGTGACTCAATCCTAAGAGAAAACTGTTTGTGGAAAATTGCACACAAATCCGTCCAGGCGTTTTAGCGTGATTGAGGAACAAACATCCGAACTCACAAACATCCAAACATCCAAACACACAAACTTTCACACTTATAATATTAGTAGGATACTTAGATGCTATTGATCCTATAGGTTCTGTTCTATATAACTTTTATAACTCTGTTCTGTGCAAAGAAGTACTACTGATTTGTAAAACAGCAGCTTGGTGGCTCAGTGGTTACCATTGTCGTTTTGTGGTCCTGGATTCCTACTGGAGGTTCAAATCCAACCAAGAACAACATGAAGTTTGTATATATTCCCCATTTTTGAGTGAGTTTCCTCTGTGGGTAGTCTAGTTTTCTCCCTCTCCAAAGACATACTAACGCTGGGTTCACACCAGCGTCTGGACTCCATTCTCAGGAAACCTGTCATGCCGAGTCCGGCCGTGAGCGGCGGTGAGCGTTTTGAGCTCTCCGCGGTGAAAATGTTTTTTTAAACCGGACACAGAGTACTGCATGTCCGACTCTGTGTCCGGTTTAAAAAACCGGTTTTGCCGCGGAGAGCATAAAACGCTCACCGGTGCTCACAGCCGGACACCTTTCAAACCCATTCAAATCATTAACCTCATCAAAATGATTGTCCTACCCAAGTGCCTATATGTATTAAGCCACTCGTCTGTGCCCGTACCCCTCTGCTTCTGTAAACATTTGGATTCTTTGATTACCTCTTTTGTGTGGGGCCACTCTAGATCTAAGTTGAGGCTATCCGCGCTTCAGAGACCGAAACAGCTGGGGGGTGCATCTCTCCCCGACCTGTTCCTTTACTACGTAACTGGTGAGCTTCACTTCATTAGGCCCTGGCTCTCCCCGGAGCAGCCCAGAGGCTCATCTAGCCCATCACCTGGACTTGCGTACCCTGTGGCCGGTGTTAGAAAATCCCCAACTTTTGCCTCTTCACACTCTGGTGGCACAGGTCTGGAAGCAGGCCCGGAAAGTGTCTTCCTATTCTGACACCCCTGAGGAAACCCCCTGTGGGATAATCCTGGTCTGCCTGACCTTTATGGGTTACCTGATGCCAGGTCTTGGTCCCAGTATGGTGTACTCTTTCTTTCGGACTTATATATACAGGGGTCTTTGTTACCTTTGATTCTCTCTCTGCCTCAAGCGAGATTCCCCGCCACCAGTTTTTTCGTTTTCTTCAGATTCATCATGCTCTTTCCTCTGTTTCCTATCCAGCCAAGTGCCATTTCTGAATACCCGTTGATTGGTGTGCTACGATCTCAGGGTCCACGGGGTCTGATTTCTGCTCTTTACGAATATCTGATTTATGCTAAAGTGTCCTTGGTTGAGACCCTGGCCCTGATGCGCTGGCGCACCAATATCCCAGAGCTGACGGATGAAACGTTTCAGGATATTTTGGAGTCTCCTCTTTACGTTTCTCCCTCGGCCAATAATAAGTTGAATCAATTGTTTATCTTGCATCAATGTTACCTGACTCTGGCTCGCCTCCACCGGATGGGCCGTTTTCCTGCCTCGAATTGCGTCAGGTGCCCGCACCCTCGTGCAGACTTCTGGCATATGATATGGAATTGCCCGATTGTGCAGGCTTATTGGAGGGGGGTGGTGGATCTCCTGGCGGACATCCTGGGCCGTCCTGTCCCATTTTCTCCTGAAATTTGCTTATTTGGCGTTCTGGATGATGAGACCTGGCACCATCATGTCTGGATATTTCTCCGAGAAAGTTTATTCTATGCCAGGAAGGTTATTGCCGTCCGGTGGGTGGTCCCCCGGTCCCCGTCGGGGTCTCAATGGCGCAAACTGATTAATTCAATCCTCCCCTTTAACCAAATTATTTACAAAGGCAGGGGCTTCCCTCAGAAATTTACCGCAACTCAATATTCTGCTCCCTCCGTGCGCTCAGCATTGGGCGCTTATGTACTCTGAGGAGAGACGTCTGCCGGGTGGATCCGTCGCCCCTTACCTATGGGTGTAATTGTGTATTGCTGACACTGTAGTACTCTATTGTTTTTTGGGGTGTTTTTTTGCATTTTTCTCTGCTCGCGGTGGAAGGGCGGGGGCGGCATGGTGGCGTGGCAGTTCTTTGTTTATCTGTGTTGTTTTTTTCTCTGTTTTATTCTTTTTCCTGTTCTGTACATGTTTTTCTTGATTACCCTGTTTATTTTGTTGCATCTCCTTCAATAAAACGAGTTTTAAAAAAAAGTATGTAGTTGTGTGTGAACAACCAGATTACTTTCTCCACTGAATCTTGTTAGAAGCATGTTTTAGCTACGAATGCTCAGTGCTATTGATGCCAGGGTCTTTTTAACTCATAAAAACTTGTTTAACTGCCCTCCCCCCCATCACCACCACTTGCATACCTCCCAGCTTTCAGTGGACACAAAGTTGGATGTGGTAGAGTGCATAATGCCCCTCAATGGCCCAACACACAGTTAACTCTTTCTCAATTTTGGATGTCAGGTACTTAAATATAGGAGCCATGTCTTGATCCTGAACTGAGGCACCATTTTCCTGATGGTGCATGGTTGCTGCCATTTTGAGGTGACCTCATGGTCATATGATGGAGGCACAAGTGCACAGCTCGTTATAGTCACACCAATGGTGTAACTACAGTCTTGTGGACTCTTTTCAAACTTTTGTCTGGGGTCCCCTACCCCTTATTTGGGGTGAATTCTTAATAATAATAATGGATATGGGTGCTGCAGTGATATCCCAGACACTTGAAAGGGATACAGTTTTAGTACCCACAACTGCAGTTAAGAATGAGTGAGCAACACAGCGCCAATCATGTAAACAATACTGGGACAGTATAATGCTTCAGAATATCCTGCACACAGTATTATATGTTCCACAGTGGGCCCCGCACAGTATTGCATGTTCCACAGTGGGCTCTACACAGTATTATATGTTTCACAGTGGGCCCCGCGCAGTATTGTATGTTCCACAGTGGGCCCCACACAGTATTATATGTTCCCCAGTGGGCTCTACACAGAATTATATGCTCCACAATGGCTTCCCACAGTATTATATGCTCTACAGCAGGGGTTCTCACACTTTGTCAGCATGTGAGCTACTTTATAACATGACAAAGTCGAAAGATCTACTACCCACTTCTTGTGGGCGGGGCCGGGGCAGGCCTGTGGGTGGGGCCTGGCATGTAGGCAGAGCAGGGCGTGTCTGTGGGAGGGGTCGGATATGTGGGCGGGGCCGGGTGGAGCGTGAGAGCAGGAGACAGCGACGTTCTGTGGCTGCCCAGGGATCCCCGCTGTCTGCTTGTTCACAGCGCAGGCTGAGTTATCTCTGGACACGGGCAGGCTGGGGCTGCGGCGCTGTGAACAAGCAGCACCCTGGCCCCTTCCATCCCTAAGAGCGACCTGCAAGTGTCCGGAGTGCTTGTTCACAGCGCAGGCTGAGAGTCGATTCTCAGCCTGCACTGTGAACAAGCAGACACCGGGGATCCCTGGCTGCTACCCACAATCGACCCATACGTCCATTGCGATCGACCGGTAGATCGCAATCAACGTATTGGGCACCCCTGCTCTACAGTAACCCCACACAGTATAACATGCTCCACAGTGGCTCCCACATTCTCACCTCTCCTGGGAATCCTCGCTCTGTCTGTCTTCAGCATCTTCCTTAGTCCTCATCTGTCTGGAAACTGAAGACACGCACCCCAGATGTCACTGATGGGGCCTTTGATTTGGCCATAGTGGTCATGTGGGGTGTCATTATGCTGGTGCACCCCATGTGACTTCAGTCACAGGCCTTAAGAGTACCAGAGAGGATGCTGAACTCAGGAGAGATATGTATAAGTATTTTTTTTTTTAATTATTAGTCACCTTCTCAGGCTGGCATCCATTGGATAGGGGCCAGGGGATAGCCAGGCGCCTATCCATTAACAACATGTATAGCAGTCAGGGAACCAGGCTTTCCTCAATCGCTGGCATGGTGGCCCGGGGCCCCGGCCATTTCCAGATGGCCATGGGCTCTATATCCTTGTGGGTCCAGTCGCACCCCTTGTTACCGTGATCATTATGCCACTGCCACATACCATACTATACTATGACTGTCCCGGCGATCTGGTAAATATAGTTTTTTGGTGCAATAAGTAATTTAAAAGGTAGGTGGAAAGGGAAGAGGGGTAGCTTAGATTAAATAGATTGGGTTAGCCCGGACAACTCCTTTAAGATGTTATGTAAATTTGATTTATGTCAATATAGGTCTATAAGACATGAAGTCAGTACATAGGTAAGAGGTCAAGTGTCTTCTAAAATGACTTCACTGTTCTTCACAAGCTCACAGTGGCCTTACAGAGCCGCATCAGAGGTGTGCCGTGTTGTTGGCAGACTGTCAGAATAAAGTACAGCTTGTTGTAAAAAATGGAGATACCAGGGGTAAAAGGGCAGTTCTGAAGTGTTACAGCTGTAGCAAGACTGTGGATTCAGCAAATGGATTGTATGAGGTGAACAAACAGGCACTTGAATGAAGAAAGATTTCTGTACAATGTAGTTAGCAATTCCTAGGATTACATAATTCTAATAAACTATACAGATAAGATAGAAGATACTGATATGAGGAAATGCTGATAAGATAAGAACTTGAATAAGAAATTCATCATTTATACGCCACATCCAGATATCATTTAAGCCTTCACACAGTTTTACTGTATTTTTAGTTTGGCTAATATCTGAAGTGCTCTCCAAAAAAGTGCTGTGCTCAAGAATATAAATAAATCTGCTAAATTATTATATTTTTTTAGAAAATTAATAAGATCTAGAGATGAGTGAGTAGTATTCGATCTAGTAGGTAATCGATAGAATACTATGGTATTCGAAATACTCGTACTCGATCGAATACTACTGCTGCTATTCGCAGTAAAGATTCGATTCAGAACCAGCGTTGATTGGCCGAATGCTATGTGTATAGCATTCGGCCAATCAACGCTGGTTCTGCAGCAGGCTCGTCTTTGCTAGTCAGGAGAGCTGGCAGCTTGCGTTATGCGGGAACTGACTTTTTCTCATAGGAATGCATTGAAAGCGTTGATTTGTCGAATGCTATACAGTGTACAGCATTCGGCCAATCAACGCTGGTTCTGCCGGAGGCTCGTCTGTGACGAGGCGGAGTCTAAGATCGGACTACAGCAGTCTTCATTGTGGTCCGATCTTAGACTCCGCCTCGTCACAGACGAGCCTCCGGCAGAACCAGCGTTGATTGGCTGAATGATGTACAGTGTATAGCATTTGGCCAATCAATGCTGGTTCTGCAGGACGAGTAAGGGCCGGTTCACATTAGCACTTGCTTCCCATACGGAAGGAGTCCGCAGGAGGACCCCCCCCCCCCCAAACGGAATATCAGCGCAACTGCAAGCACTGGACAGTTAAGCACATGGACCCCATAGCACATAATGGGCTCCATGTGCTTGCAACGCGCTGCCCGCACAAATGATTCATGCAGGCAGTGCGCGGCAAGCACATGGAGCCCATTATATGCTATGGGGTCCGTTTGCTTAATTGTCCAACACTTGCAGTTGTGCTGATATTCCATTTGGGGGGGTCCTCCTGCAGACTCCTTCTGGAAAGGAGGCAAGCGCTAATGTGAACTGGCCCATAGTCTATGGGGTCCGTGCGCTTTAACTTCACAGCGCTCCTCCTCAAGACTCCTCAACTGCACTTCGTTGCTCCTAAACACTCTCCTCCTGCTACTTGTGGACTTGGTGACTCTCCTTTAGTCAAATAGTGGTTTCCCCTGAAACCAGCATTTTTTTCCCATAGACTATAATGGGATTCGATATTCAATTAGTAGTCGAATATTAAGGCTCTACTCGAAACGAATATCGAATCTCGAATATTTTACTACTCGCTCATCTCTAATAAGATTCTTAGTAGTAGAAAAAAATGGAGAAGCAGCACAGCATACAAACCAGGTGAAATGCCAAACTAGAAGATGGCTAATCTTCAACTTTACATAAGAAGTGGAAAAAATGGCAGCACTCCAACATTTTGAAAAAGTGTAGGTTTATTACAAACAGCAAGATTCTTAGTTATTTGATATAGTGAATGGGTATTGTCGGTAAAAGCTGCCAGCTCTCCCGACTAGCAAAGACGAGCCTGCTGCAGAACCAGCGTTGATTGGCCGAATGCTATACAGTGTATATTAATACTATTGAAGGCTCTATGGTGGAACTATTACTAATGGGAGCACACATTATGTTGTATTATTATCATGTATCATCACATGTCGCTTCATTTTGTTACTATGCTGTAATATACAATTATGGGATATCCCCCAGTACTTTGATTACATCTATGGACGACCGTATATCCATATATCATTGCATTGTACTCATTACTCTCTATTACCTTTATTGGATTCATTGATACCTTGTTGTCACTACCTTATATACCACATAGATGTTTCTGTGGGTTTTTTTGGGGATAATATGTTATGTTTCCAATTTTTTGTTAAACTTTGGACTTTTTTCATTTATTGTATGGATTTTCTTGTTTATTTTCTTGTAGTTGTACTGAGGAAGGTCTAAATTGACCGAAACGTCTACTTGTATAACTCTGGATGCTTAAAATAAATATATGAAAAATTCCCATTGAGTGCCAGAAATATTCTTTCTTCATTGAATATGGCGGTGAGATGCCTTTTCTGAGCACCTAATCAATTAAATACCGAGTGACGGATCATTACATTTTAATGGGAGCACACTGGGAGAGCATTGTTAGTATACAAGTCTTATTGGAGCACTAAGGAGGTAATATTACTACTGGCAGCGTTATTACTATTGAGGCAGTATGTGGGTTACTATTATGAATGGGGGAACATTATTACTATTGACAACACTATAGGGAGCATTCGTGGGGTACTCTGGTAGAGCATTACTACATCTGGATCTCTATGGGGGCACTATTACTAATGGGCACCATTACTAACAAGGCAGTAGAGGTGCATTGTTACAGTGAGGGGCACTATTGCTAATGAGGCAGACTGCAGGAGCAATATTACTATGGGGATACTAGTACTAATGGGGCACATTGGGGGAGCATTATTACTATCAAGACACTATGGGGATACTAATGCGGCACAGTAGGCGTTAGCAATATTTCAGTACTTTGGGGGACACAATGGTGGGTATTATTATTAATAGAGCACTCTGAGAAGCATTATTATTATGGGGGAATTATTACAGTCAGAGGCTCCATTGCTGGGCACATTATTTTAATGTACATTATTTTTCTGTATGGTTTCTCTATACTGAACTTCTGAACAGCTCCCGTTCTTTGGACAGATATAATGTTTATGACACTACTATACTGTACAACCTTTGTACAAGAAATGGAATAAACAGGATCTGTCCAGTGATAATTAGAGATATAGCATAATTACGATGATCTTGACCTGAAACATGTCTGTGTCGCTCTTGCCTGAACAGGCCATCACTGACACAATACAAACCTAAGCTTGGGGTAAAAGGGTTCTTCTTGTGAAATTAAATACTTCTAATAATTAAAATGGTATATGACGTATAAAGGCAGCACAATCTGGTCTGTGGAAAATTCTAAAATAATTCTGACAAATTATAGTTTAAGGAGTCTTCTCACGAACAGTGGCTTGCAAAAATATTCACACCCCTTGAACTTTTTCACATTTTGTCACCTTACAACTACAAACTTAAATGTATTTTATTGAAATCTTAAGTGATAGACCAACACAAAGTAGCAGATAATTGTGAAGTGGAAGGAAAATGATACATGGTTTTCAAAATTTTAATCAAATAAAAATCTGAAAAGTGTGACATGCAAAAGTGTTCTTCCAGGGCAAAATCCAGTAACCAGTATATTGTGGTAAATGGACCCTGATGGTCATTATTAGTGGGAAATGGATCAGTCTGGTTCTGTCGCTATTGGTATTATTAGTGTTTGTGTTACCTGTGTGCAAAACTCTCAATTACTAAGTCTCTGCAGGCACAGTCATTGGCATGTTTGGCAACCCTATTGGTCCAATGGCCATTCCCAGTACTAAGTTATGGATGCAGTGATGTTGCTTCCTGCAACTCATTGTACAAGAAAGTACTCTGCCATATAGTCAGCTTCTCATGAGTGGAGCCATCATTAAAGGGACTCTGTCATTAGAATCCCTTTATGAGGTAATAATTAGAGATGAGCGAGTAGTATTCCATCGAAGACCTCGCCACCATAGGAATGCATGTAAGCGGCCGAACACCAAAGGGTAAATACTATATACTAATGAGGCTCACCGAGCACCCTGGGTCTTCCCCAGGGCCAGTGAGCACCCCCCGCGCCATACCTCTGAAACGCCCCTCCGTTGTTTGCACTTCAAAAGACCTCCTCCTCTACACATCCTGTACCGCCTATATCTTCTGTATTCTCACTCTGGATGGTTGAAATCCCGTGCATGCGCAGTAACACCCTGTTCTGTGCGGTACTGTGCATGCCCAAGCACCATTTTGTTGTAGAGAATTGCATGGTTTAAAGGCTATTCAGGCACATGCTTAACTCATTTTTTGAATGATAGAATCCCTTTAGGAAAGGCTATTTGTCCCCTACCTGTATAATTATGCTCTGCACCGCTATTCCATTGATATTCTAGTTTTTCTCAATATGCAAATGAGTCTTCAGACAGCACAGGGGGCATTCCCTCTGCGTGGTGATAGAGGAAGTGTGGTGCTCACTTGGAGCTTGCACTTACCTACAGCACCAACTGTGAAGACCTATATGCTAATAATTTCAGATATTATAGGATTGTTAATCTTTACTATAATTCCAATCTTGTCAAGGAACTTTCAACATTATGGCTCCGAAAACAAGATGTTTTCTCTCCTGCTATCAGCTAATAAACTGTTAAAGATGTGATCTCTGTACTGGGCAGGTTACTGATTAAGAAATTGTTTTTCTGGCCTCTGCGCCCATCGCACACCCCTGCTCTGCCTCCCTTACAAAGAGGAATCTCAGTCTTCCCACTGAGCAGGACAGTAGTTCATTGGAGCAAACACGCAAGCCTCTTCTTTCATTGGCTGCATAAGGCGAGCCTCTGCTTACAGAAGGTGAGTCAGTTTTCCGTACACTGGACTGTATGCTAAGAGAATACCGATGCTGGGTTTGTAAGCGCACAGTATGCTCAATACTGTAAATGCTAACCCATGCCAGTCCTATAACAACTGTCAGTACACCATATGGACCATAAGAGAAAAATTGCAAAATACAGTTGTCATATAAGTCACACCAACTGTGCCATAGTAATGGGATTTTATTTATAACTGAGTTTTTCCAATATTGTTTCTTCTCTTTACCTTACCTTACCTTGCTTTGTCTATAACCTATATTTAATGCAAATTTACCATCAATGTAAAGGTATAATTTTCTGTTCACTGCTTGGTACTATGAAAAATTAGACAAGAAGAAGACAGATTTGTTACTTTCTCTCATTGGTAGCAAGTCTCTGCATGTTGTATTGTGTAACAGAGGAACATTTAGGATTTCATTGAAAATTCAGTTGTTGAGCTTTATGGTAATACACAGTGTTTGGAAAATACACTAGAATTTATCATTCATTTCTTTCTGCATTTTTATTTTTTTAAACACTGAAGCCAGACACTAACTAAAAGACAATTGGCAAATATGATATTCATTTTTGGGCCACTTATCCTCACTTCTGATGGGTTTTTTTTTACACAATGATGTTTTCCTTTAGGTATGACTTTTTCAATTTTCTATAGGCTTTTCTATTTATTTAAGGAAAAATGCCTTCATTAATAGGTCATCAATATGTGATCTCTCGGGATCCAACTCCTGGACCCTGCACAGATCATCTGTTCTAACAGCCTTTGGGTGCCAGAGGATGCTAAGGGATGGGGGACATGAGCAGCGCAACTCCTATACAAGTTCACCAATTATTCCACCAAGAACTACCATTATTCAGTGAATGGGACTGCTGTGGCGCTCCTATCAACTGAGTAGCAGCAATACTACATGCGATGCCCATCCACTAGCACAATTCAATATGATGATGGACAACCGCTTTAACAAACTTTTTCTTTCTTTTTTTTTTTTTAGTTGATGTTTATAGATAAACATTATTTAATGGTTAAATTGCTTAGCTTTACAGAGCATTACCTGAATGTAGCTGACATAGTATGGGTAGATGTACATTAAGCTCTGGCTAAGGGACTCATAGTATTTCTTTGTAGAGAGGTAGGAAAGACATTTTTCTTATCAGTACACACGGGTTTAACTTGAGGGGGTGCAGAGTGTGCAGTCGCATCGGGGCCCAGGAGCTTAAGGGGGCCCATAAGCACTGGCATTAGTATTGAGATTGCAGCTTCCATCTGGCCCATAAGCCAAGGAGACCCACAGATTACCCCAACCACACTAAGGTTGATTAAACTCCTTAGCACCCATAACCCATCACTGTCAAGAATTCACTGTAGGGATGAGGTAGGGGGCCCTGGATAATAGACTGCACTGGGGCCCACAATACTTTAGTTACGCCAGCACGCTTACATGAGTACACAGCATGCTTGTGAACTTCCATCATATAACTGTTTCGTAAAGTTAAAAAGTGACAAAAGTTTTTTGCAATCCAAATAAATCTCAACCTTTCCTCTCTGAAATTCATTACTTTCAATCCTGAATGTTTTTGGAATTTTCCAGTGTATTATCAAAATAGCCTAGTAAATAACAAAAAAGTAAATATTCAAGGATAAAGGCAGCAGAAAACTATGGAGTGCTGCCTTCTCCTTGGACATTTACGTGGAGCTGTTACCAGAGGCTCTGGGCTGAGCATCCGCCATTATCCTGGTGCTGCTGTGGACTTTCTTCTTTTTTAACAAAAAAGTAAGTGATTTACCAAAATACCAATATTATAAGGTTAACTTTTGACACAATCTTATTCTCTTTGATAACAGACCTGTGATGAAACTCATAATAGTTGGATTTAGAAAACAGCATGGACAGTTACTTTCTACAACAAATTAATCCACAAATAAAAGGTCTAGTGATTTTACGTCAGTAGCCCTCCTATTAAATATTCTTAGAATTTCTTCTAGTCCGTCTTCTGAGTATTGTTTGCGTCTGAAGGGAGGGGCCTGGGTTAGGGGTGTGTGTCCTCTTGCCCTCTCACAGGTATTACCTCCTCCAGAGCATCTCACCTAGATGTGACATCACATCTGACTGATAGTATATAAGGAGCCCTGATGAATGGACTAGTACAGAGGGAACTCTCTCAGTGACATCAAGCGAGAGTGAGAGAAGCAGAACTCTCTCCAGTGTGACCAGTAAGTATGAACCTTAGATAATACATTTTAGCCCCTTGTAAATCATTACCTCTTCTGAGAAGAAATCTTACAAGCAGTGATATGACCATTGACATTTCACAGTTTAGGACTGTTGTCTCTAAATGTATTTTTATCTTTTCCATGCGCAGCTTCATCTTAACAAAATGGTTGGACTGAGACCCTCTGACATCCCCCCTACCCCAGCTGTGAAGTTCATCGGTGCAGGCACTGCAGCATGCATAGCTGACCTCTTTACATTCCCCTTGGACACAGCAAAAGTTAGACTACAGGTAAGAACATGCTTTAGTTTCTGGGCTATGCAAAAACACACACAATAGGGGTGATTTTCACCAGTTTGCACAATTTAGCACTTTTTTTTTTTAAATTGTCTGTTTTACACAAAAACTCGTGAGTCAGGCTTAATGTGAGGGAGAAGGAAAGGTGAACAGATAGATTCAGTATCATTTATGCCAGGAATTGTAAATTTAAGGGAGGCGAACATCTATGTCAACTCATAACCATCATAGATTCTCATAGACACCAATTGTGTCTGGCACATCTCACCCCAGCATTTTTATCTGTTGTGGAAATACAAGTGTCGAAAATGTTGCGTTTTACAATCCCTATAAAGTGAACCAGATTTCACCTGTTAATGTTGTCTATGAAAACACTGCATTTTTCACCATAGACTTCTATGGGTTCATGAAAAAAAAAAAAAAAAAAAAAGTAGCAGAAAATGCAACTGAATTTCCATGGCAGAAAATGGCAAAAATCAATGAAAAATGAATGTACAAGGTGTATTTTTGTATTGCGGTTTCAGCCACATTTTTACTACTTTTTTATGCAGCAGTCTTTGTTGCATTTCTGCAGTGTTCAGCCTTAGTCTTAGAATAAATTCACACAGACGACTTTGATGTCCCTCACATCCCATCTACAATTAAATGTGCTACGAAAAGGCTATAAGGCGTTCTAAACTTGCTTGCTAGATCATCACTCACTGTGCTTTACAGAATTTTCTACTGTAAGTTTTAGTAAAGAATAAAAACAATGAAAATGTCAATTTTTTTTTGTAATTTCCAGATACAAGGAGAATCAGCAGTATCTGGGGCAGTCAATGGAATTCGTTACAAAGGAGTCTTTGGCACTATAAGTACAATTGTGAAGACTGAAGGACCCAGGAGCCTGTACAACGGATTAGTGGCCGGACTACAAAGACAAATGAGTTTTGCTTCCATTAGGATTGGGCTGTATGATACAGTGAAACTCTTCTACACCAATGGAAAAGAGAGTAAGTATATATGAATGATGTCCATCACATACTGATAATAGAAAACATTCTGTCTATAGCTACATTACTCAGTACTGTACAGAAGGAAGCAGTAATTTGTGTGTACATGGCGCTGATCACTGTCTATTCTTTATGTAGAGGCTGGGATTGTAACCAGAATACTTGCCGGGTGTACTACAGGAGCATTGGCTGTCACTATAGCCCAGCCAACTGATGTAGTAAAAGTCAGATTCCAAGCTCAGGTCAATCTCCATGGGGTGAAAAAGAGATACAATGGTACGATGGATGCCTATAAAACCATTGCAAGACAAGAAGGAATGAAAGGCCTTTGGAAAGGTATGTCATATGAAAGCAGCATACTGCAGATCACAGTGTGTAACTACAGATAATATATAATAATACTAGTGAGTAGATTGTATAATTGTACAATATATTGCAGAAATGACCACATACATATAACAGCAACACTTAAGAAGGTATAAAAAGATATCATAGATTATAGCAGTAATTCTAAATCTGTTGCCTATGGTTATTGGGGCCTGCTTGGCAATGTCGCTTTGCAACAACTGAAAGTATTATATACTTGAATTATAGGAAAACTTGTCAGTCGTATAATTTACAATCTTTTGCTTTTTTTGTTTAAACAGGAACATTTCCAAATGTGACAAGAAACGCAATTGTCAACTGCACTGAACTAGTGACCTATGACTTAATAAAGGAAGCATTGCTGCAGTACAAAGTAATGACAGGTAACTAGATGCCTCCCTCTTAGCATTGCTTCCAGGGTTACTGCTCTCAACACAGTGTGTCAGTAGTGGCAGCTAATATGTTCTGAACCAATAGAAACAAATATATTTATATTTTAGTGCTGTAGGAAGGTCATTATAATAAAAGGGGTTGTCTGGTTAAGAGTATGTTCACACCACCCTTATTACAGACCATTGCTAGCATCCATCATAGGATAAGAGCAATGGTTATTAATGGTAGTAGACTGATGGATGCAGACAGAGCCCCCTCCATATGCACATGTTCCTATTGACTACTAGCATGTAAAAAAAACATGATGGTCGCTGTCTTTCACCATCTTTGTTTGCTTTTGTAATGGAAGAAGAAAATCTTGAATGCAAAATTAAAAAACATGATAGAAGAAAGCTATAGTCGTGTTTTTAACATGACGGTGAATGCAGACATACAGCAGATAGAAGAGGCTCCTTCTGTTTCTATCTACCCTGTGACAGATGCGAGCAACAGGCGTTAAATAACGGTAGTGTAAACCCACCCTACACTAGCAAAATAAGACACTGTCCCCACTAGTCCCCACTTTCTGGTCCCCCTTGATGCACAGGAACTGCTGCTTAGTCAATAACTGACAGAGATGGGGCACTGCTATGGCCGGGGCACTGCTATGGCCGGGGCACTGCTGAGTAGTCCGGAGTATTTCTGGAGTGTCTAGAAGTAGACGCTAGCAGGGGACCAGAGAAACAGCTAAATGGTAGCAATGGCGGATCATTGTGATGAGAATTTTACAGCAGTCTTAGCACTTAGCTGGATCCTCAATTTAACATCACATCAGTCGATATCTATAATTCATGTCAAATAATAATGGTGGAGATCATATATTTTTTCGACTTCCCCTTTAAAGATGTCATTAATTTTTCTACTGTATCCATTTCCAGTAAATTTCTTAATCATACTTTGAGCTAAGGTTACCTGCACACCACATTTATTTGTTTCATTATTGGAATCTCTTTTTTGGCTATATCCAGCCAAAAATATGATCTGTTAATGCATTTACATGTGTTTAGAATAGATGCTGATGTGATTTCTATATAATTATGTTTTATCTTGATATTTTGTAGATAACCTCCCTTGCCATTTTGTATCTGCCTTTGGAGCTGGCTTTTGTACTACGGTCATTGCGTCCCCAGTGGATGTGGTGAAGACAAGATACATGAATTCGCCACCTGGGCAGTACAAGTCAGCTATTAACTGTGCTTGGACCATGCTTACCAAGGAGGGGCCGACTGCGTTTTATAAAGGGTAACTGTCAAATCCATATATATATAAATAGAGATGATATCAGGGATGTAACTTAAGGGGGTGCAGAGGGTGTAGTCGCATGGGGGCCCAGGAGCCTTAGGGGGCCCATAAGCACTGGCATCAGTATTGAGATTGCAGCTTCCATCTGGGCCATAAGCCAAGGAGACCCACAGATTACACTAACAACACTAAGGCTGATTAAACTCCTTATAACCTGTAACCATCACTATTAAGAATTTTCTGTATGGATGAGGTAGGGGGCCCAGAAAAAAGATTGGACTAGGGCCCAAAAGACCTTGGTTACACCACTGCATGATATACATAGTAAAGGCAATATATTTTAGAAACTTATGAGACACTTATCTTTTACAGGTTTGTCCCTTCATTCTTGAGGTTGGGATCCTGGAACGTCGTCATGTTTGTGTCTTATGAGCAACTGAAGAGAGCTATGATGATGTCCAGACAAAGAGTTGAATATGCAGTATGAAATCCTAAAGCTCAGAATGTAGACTAAGACTCACAAGTATACTAATAAGACTGTGCATGTCCATTCCTAGTACATTATACATGTATATACTGAAGGAGTGAAGAAAGAGGACTGTACTAAGGTGAATACAGCAGCCTGTTGAAGACAAAGCTTACTCTTAAAATGTGTATGATGATCTGTAGTCTTACCGTGTAGGCAGCGTTCAACACTCCAGCTACTGTAAAACTACAGCTCCCAGCATACATACAGGCTCTGCTGGTCTTGAACTTCCATGGAAGTGAATGGAGCATGTTGGGAGTTGTAGCTTCACAGCAGCTGGAGCTCCAAAGGTTGCTGACCCCTGGCGTAGTAGCATGTACACATCTTGTAGTAAGATAATACTGTTCATATGGCCAGGGCCGCCATCAGGAATTTTGGGGCCCTATACAGCCTAAGTGTCTGGGCCCCCCCCCTCCCATTTTTGCTTTGCGCGCCGCGGGAAATTTAGCCCCACCCACTGTTATGTTGACTCCGCCCACTCATTAATTTTCCATTTGCCCGCACACTGTATAATCCTCCTACAGTCACCCGTAAATTATATGTCCCCCTCCGTCTCTCCCCTAGCTTCATCTGCCCCCAGATTCATGTCCCTTCCATCTCTGCCCCCAGATTCATGTCCCCTCCATCTCTGCCCCCAGATTCATGTCCCCTCCATTTCTGCCCACAGATTCATGTCCCTCCATCTCTGCCCCCAGATTCATGTCCCCCCATCTCCATACCTCCCAACTTTTGAAGAACTAAAAGAGGGACAAAATGTGTGGCACGCTTAGTGCGCCGCAGCAAATTTAGCCCCGCCCACTTTTGTGTTGACTCCGCCCACTCGTTAATTTTTCATGTGCCCGCACACAGTATAATCCTCCTACAGTCACCCGTAAATTATATGTCCCCCCTCTATCTCTCCCCCAGTTTCATATACACCCTTCATCTGCCCCCAGTTTCATGTCCCCCTTCCATCTCTGCCCCTAGATTCATGTCCCCACATCTCTGCCCCCAGTTTCATGTTCCCTCCATCTCTGCCCCCAGATTCATGTCCCCCCAGATTCATGTCCCCCCTACATCTCTGCCCCCAGATTCATGTCCCCCCAGATTCATGTCCCCCCAGATTCATGTCCCCCCTCCATCTCTGCCCCCAGATTCATGTCCCCACAGTGTCATGACGTCCTCTCTTTCATCTGCCCCCAGATTCACGTTCCACCTCCCCATTAAACTTACCTTCTCCTCCGCTCCCTCGCCGCTCTCTGCGCGTCTCTCTCGCTGACACATGCGGCTGAAGGAAGGAGCTGACACGGGTCAGCTCCACGCTTCGCCGCTGGGTGTCTCTCTCGCTGACACATATGCGGCTGAAGCGAGGAGCTGACATGTGTCAACTCCTCGCCTCGCCGCTGCCGCCTCTCTCCCTGACGCTGACATGTATGCGGCTGAAGCGAGGAGCTGACCTGTGTCAGCTCCTCATTTCGCCGCTGCCGCCTCTCTCGGTGACATATATGAGGCTGAGCCGGAACCCGGGTTCCGGCTCAGCCTCATATGTGTCACCGAGAGAGGCGGCAGCGGCGAAGTGAGGAGCTGACACAGGTCAGCTCCTCGCTTCAGCCGCATATGTGTCAGCGAGACAGGCGGCAGCGGCGAAGCGAGGAGCTGACCTGTGTCAGCTCCTCACTTCAGCCGCGTCAACTCGGAAACAGGACATATAATGACTGCTGCCGGCGCCAGGGGGCCCGGGCCCCCCCCCCCCATTTTAAAATTTGGCCGGGCCCCTGACGCCAGTAGCAGTAGTACTGGCCTATCGGCGGCCCTGCATATGGCTGGATATAAAGGAGTTAGAAGAGTAAGTTAATATATTGTTCTATAAGAAAATTGTATCCTTATATTAACTGTAGAAGCTGGTTCTTCCATTTAAAAATATAGTAGTGCTGAAAAATTATATTAACTCTGCCCATTATAAGTCTATATTTATCTTCACAAAGAGTTGTTCGGGTCAGCTTCCAGCCCCTCTAAACGGTGCACAAAAAAAAAAAAAAAAAAAAAAATACACAGTTTACAGAAAACTACATCTTCTGTCCTGTTCTTGTACAACATAAAGCCAAGCCAGAGAAATTACTATATACCATCGGGGAAAATCTGATCCTTTCATTCTCTTTATGTTTATATTTATTTTAAATTGGAAAACGAACAAAATAAATTATATATTTTTTTTTAAGAAAACCACGATGTGATGTGTGTTTTGTGTTCATTATTTATAGTATATGGCAACAGGCTATTGAGCGAAAGCTCTAAGCAAGTAATTTGATTTGTAGATGGGGAATAACGACATGAAAGGAAGAGAACTAAAGTCTGCATTATTCCATGTTTTTTAGTAACCAAAGGCATGTGCTGAGCCTGTGAAGTTTCTACATTTCTTTATTATAGAGGCAATGGTACGGAATTTGCCACCATATGAGCCTTGATACCCATCGTATATAATAGTTCCTGCAGCAATGTTGCTAGGGAACAATGTAGAAAAATAATTAAAAAAAAATTCCAGTATCTCCTGGAAATTCATCCTATACAGTACTTGTAATTCTGTATGAAGTGAGTAACATACTGTATAGTCAATTGCTTCCACCAGGGGGAGGAAAGTAGTTTACTGCACAGGTGTCAGACACAAGGTCCACAGTCCAGTGCTGCCTCTGCAATGACGCGAATTGAGGTGACAGCCTCAGACGGTGCTTTAGGAAATGAACTAGGGGCAGCAGTCTTTTTGAATCAGCCGCTACCTATGGTATTTTTGCAATAGGGTGCCAATATTTTACTCACCTATCCACGCTCCTGTCAGGCCGGCCTCCACTGCCACCTCTAAGCAGCACTGTACGTTGTGTTACGATGCTGAAGAGCACCAGGACGTTATGTTCTGGCACTCAGCGTCTGGTACAACACACCCTGGCAGTGGTAGCAGAGGCCAGTCTGGGCAGGGGTGTGTATAGGTGAATAAACTGAAGGTCACTACCAACCTAACTGTCAAAGCACCGCACGGAGACTGCCAGCCCACTCTGTCTTCTGCGCCTGGTCCGGCACTTCCAGTCCCTAGCGAAGGAGGCCCCGAACCTCCACAATAGTCTGTGGGGGATTTTGGTCTCCTCCTGGGATCGGGACCATACTTCCCTGGTCAGGGAGGTCAGTGGCGGGCCGGAGGCTATTTAGGACTCATTCTGGCTCCAGCCTGCCTCTGGTTATTCAGTTCTCTGTGGATCAGCTCACCCTACGATTACACCGGCCTGTCCTGCTCTCCTTGCCTCCCTTATTGTGTTCCTGTTTTCCTGGCCTCCATGTATGACCCTGCTTGCTTCCTAGACCACCTCTACTTGACCTCTGATTTGGACACCTCGTGACCTCCATTGTATGACCCGGGCTCTTCTGACAACTCTTTCGCTGCACCCCCTGTAACCTTGTGACCTCCTGTGTACCGAGCCAGCTTGTTTGACTACGTCCTGACTACCCCTAGATTCTGTGTGACCTCCTGTGCACCGACAGCCTGTACAACTTTCCTGTGGTGTCTCCGCAGTCTCCTAGCGATCCTTAGAACTGTACTCGACTCTGCTGACCAGCTTCTCCTGTTTCTTCACCCACTGAGGAGAGTAGTTTTTGGGTTTTCTGGTTCCACTGCAACTTGGGGTGTACTGAGTGGGTGACGTTCTCTGGGCAGCTGAGGTTTCTGGGTCCCAGAATTTACCAAGTCCAACTCCACAATCAGAAGCACTGACAAAGACCTCTAGTGCCTGGTTCCGTTCTGGAGAGTGTTGATCGATCAGTGCTGTTTTGCCTCAGTGTGTAGGGGATTCTGGTTGCCCGGGACTAACGGTCCACTACTGTTATACTAGTTTCCTAACACTAACATCACTATGTGGGGGTCATATACTGTGTGGAATCCATATTATTTGTTGGGGGCTAGTAAGCCACATTACATTACTTTGTTCTGTCTTTGGCAGAAAGGTCCACAGCAGTCTCCAGGTACGGATACGGTACTGGGGATCTTCCAGCTGAAGACACAACAGACAGCTATAGAGGGCTCACAATGGTAGTGCTTGTGACTGGGCCCCTAAACCAGGAGGCCTCATAGGCCCTGTCACCATACTACTGCCTCCAGGTGTAGGTAATTGAGTACTTACCTATTTTTCCTGCAAAGCGCTGGTGTAGCGCCCAGCTGTGTACCTCTTTTAATGTCCTTCCAGCCATACTGTCTACCCTGCTCTATGGTATCACTTGTGGCACCATAGCGCAAGTGACATGGTATCTGGCAGGCAAAAATAGAGGTGCCCAGCGAGGCACCACATCATC
Source organism: Leptodactylus fuscus (assembly GCF_031893055.1). Classification (NCBI taxonomy): domain Eukaryota; kingdom Metazoa; phylum Chordata; class Amphibia; order Anura; family Leptodactylidae; genus Leptodactylus; species Leptodactylus fuscus. The sequence goes on along the minus strand of NC_134265.1, from coordinate 277,225,624 downwards.
ACTATTCACCAGAATTGTGTGGCCTGGACTGAATGTGATATAAACAGGTGGTGGGGTGGAGAGAACTATTACCTTTTGGGGTGGGTCCTCAATATCTCTGTTGGAGGGACGAATAGGACACTATTACCTATGAAGGGACTGTTACCTTTAGAGGGGAGATAATTAGGACACCATTACCTACGTGTATTAACAACAAGTTAACATCAGCCTTATGGTAACTCTCAACAGGCTATAAATGTAACTATACATAACTGGTATAGATACATTTATACAGTCGCAGAATTACGGCCCACTGAAGACAACCATAAGGCTGATGTAGCCCTCGGTAGAAATTAGTTTGACATTCCTGGTTTACTGCATGTACAGGTGTAGCGAAAACTATTATTCTGGAGGGACATTTCATCAAAGAAAACCATGTAAAAACCAGTAAACGCTGCAGCATCCATATGTGAAAACTGACTTCTATGCACATAGCCTCATAGTTCTAAATCTTAATTCATAGATTTCTATTCTAAGACATGTAAAATATTCATATCTATGCTGAGTTTAAAAGCCTAAAAACACCAACTAAATGCTTTTACGTAATAAAACTCTATGCTGGCTATAATATAGATGTAGTGCCCCCTGGTGGCTGTATTTATCCATGCAAACTAAAAACTTCAAAAGTGTTACCCCTTTTACAGCAACATAGGCATAGCTAAAACATACATAGCAAAACGATGGAAAAAGGAAAGACACACGAGTCTGGGAAAAAAGAAAGGTTTACTGCAAGTATAAAAGTATTTTGATAGTGAATAAAACAGTTCTACCTGGATATATAATACACCAATAGAACAAAACAGGAACAAAACTAGTGTCAATGCAAACAAAACAACTCTAAACAGAAAGGTTAAGCGAGGAACAAAACTGCAAGAATTTGTCCAAAGAAATCACCTACAAGGGGGGGGGGGGTTGTGTTCATTGAAACTTCAGTTTGAGAGTTACCGATTACTCTGTATTTTGTGGACCGTTTACTCACTTTAAGGAACCTTTCAATATTAGAGGGACCACCTATCACCTCTCCTGACAGGTGTATATTAGTAGCTATTTATATTCCCTATGAAATAACTATTCTTATAAATCTGGTGACAAGACCAACAGGAAGCCATACTAAATACTGTATTACCCGTACAAATGACCATGTCACCCTTTCCTTCTCCAATCGATAATATTTTCATTGGAATTCATATTTGAACTAGATATATCTTTTAATAACGCCTCAGGTAATATCTCACCTTAGGTCTTACTTTCCATATACATTCACTTTATATATCTCACACGTTAGAAAAATAGAATTCATATCAAAGTAGGGCTAATAAGTCTGACAGCTAGGGAAATAGATGTGTTAGACTATGGGACAGATTTGACAACCCAATAACAGTGGATCACTAGAGAATATTAGCTTCTTGTGTTCTGGTATATAACGTAGTGGCCGCCACTTGTGGATGAAATGCTGTGACCACCAAGGACTACACGACTGTAAAGGTGTTTGTGTATAACCACTTTATCAATGGCGGCTACAGACAAACGGCTTTTGCTCACATGTAGCTGCTGCTGCTACTACATTACAAGGCATCCTTAGGCTACATGCACATGGCCAGAGTGAAAGAAACGGCTGTGAATAATGGATGAAATGGTCTGGTTTTCTTTTTTTAACAGGCGTTTTGCTTCCATCCTACACCCTGAATAGACTAAAGTCAAAGAGGGATCCCTGAAAACAGCCAGAAATAGGACTTCCTATTATTTGATGGCCAGTATTCACACATTTTTTTTATGGACTGAATACACTAATAGTCCTCTGTTGTTCTTAAAATGGCATTGTGTGCATGTAGCCTTGTATATATAAACTTCTATATTATCTGAAACCTTCCAACCAATACTGATTTTTTTTATAAAGCTGTTCACTTTACTTATCACAACACATTAAGATATGGAAGGACATTTGTATTTGCTGCAGAAACAAATCTACTTTGATGTATGGAACCGTTTTTAGCCAGGACAAGCCATTGGTTTTGGAATCTTAGTAAATATTAAAGGCAGGGATTAGCAAGAATGTGACTATTTCCTGTGACTAGATGACCACTGAGTGATGGCTTAGAAATGGTTGTAAAAAATATAGAAGCAATATTTATTTACTCTCTTTTTTCATGCGAAAGGGAGCCCTAGCTGAGCTGCTTTGTAAAGAAATGTTCACACTTGCACCACTGTTCGCCCTTTGGGATTTTGCTGAAAAGTCAGAAAAACTGCTTGGGGACAGCTTGCTGGCAGTCAGTTTAAAACCCCATTCCTTTCAAAGGGTTTTTAAAGCAAACCGCTGGTGTCCATATGCAGCATCTCCGCCGTGAAACCGTTTTTTTGTGCCAGTCACAAAGTCAGACATATAGGACTTAGTGTCCGTGTAGAAAAGATGGTTTCACGGCAGAAAGGCTACATACAGACACCGGCAGTTTGCTTTAAAAACCCATTGAAATGGGACCGCCGGCAAGCCATCCCCAGGCAGTTTTTCCTCTCTTTTCAGTGGAATCACAAAGGGCGGACAGCGGCACAAGTGTGAATGCTCCATAAGAGCTCTGGAGGTTGACACAAGCTATAGTACTGAATTGTACAAGAATAATATGTCACCAATACTTTATATCAAACCAGTCACAGTGGATTTTAGGGGATGTTATACTAACCACCAACATACCCTTAAATTGTCACATAGATGCACCATTTTTGATATCGAGTTTCCTTGTTACAGACTCACTTTAATCTAGAAATGGGGCACCATAGGGTGTGAATGTCTAAACCTTTCAATCCAGACCTATATGAAATACATTTTCCTTATGATAAGTAATCTTTATTGGGAAACTGGAAAATCCTTTCAGAATGCCTAATAAACAATAATAGGGCAGTAGGGGGTCTCTATTCAAGTGGTAGGTATATAGTAAGACGTACTTCACTGCTACAACCGGGCTGATAAAACTCAATGGTGCTAAAGCAGGCTTGAAAATGGTGAAACGGCAACAAAGCAGAAATACTTTGTGCAAAAGGTTATCTTAGTTGGTTTCAGATAAACTGTAATTATTGCTCCAAAAACATGCAATAGCCAAAACTATACGAACAATAAACATGAAATGCACACAGTGAGTGAATATCTTACAAGCCGAAGTATGATAGTGTCAAAGTGTTGAACATCTGAACCCATTGCCAGCAATGGACATCACATAGAACCAAACAACAATATAGACTGCCTACAGATATAAACCATTAAGGTTTACTAAACACCTCCTGGTTAAGGACTTGTTTCTCTCTTACAAGTGCATGTTGAAGATGATCTTTGCTTCCAGCAGGATCATAACCAGGAGAGATTGCAAGTTTGAGGTTTGTGTCCACGGAAGGATGAGTACATTATAGAAACAGAAAATTCTGCCTTTAAGGGGATCTGCATATAAAGTGATCTTGTGAAATATGAGATCATAAATAAATACCTTATAAAAGGGCTGTATACTGGGCGCTATGCTGGAGTTTCAAAGTATGGGCACATGCACACACTTTTTTTTTTTTTTTAATTGTCCATAGTGTGTCCACTAACCACTGGTGATAAAAAAACAAAACAAAACTGTGCACAGGGCCAAGTGCTGTCAAGGAGATAACTGGAAGAAATCATGGACTGCACATGACAAGGGCTATTCTAGTCTGCAAACACACCAGAACAGTGCATTATGCTATTTATTTTATGCTATGTCTCTGAATAAAAACTAATGTGTTTACGGCCCAATTCACACAGTCCATGTGCTGTCCAAGCCTAGTCCATGCAGACTGCACAGACAAAATGCAGCAGTCTGAATAAGCACTAATACAGATCTTCAACTGGTACCGATTCTTCTTACCCTATAGGACATTGCAATCCCTTCAGCTTCTATACCCTAACTAACCCCTCCTTCACAGGACCAAGAACAGCCAAGCCAAGAAATCTCACAAATTCCAGTTCACATTGCATGAAACTTCTGCAAGATAGCTTGGGAGACTGCTACCAACATTACAAATGGACATAAATCTGTGGCAAATACACAAAGCAAAATATCAAATACGCTAATGGATTAAAACTTATTGCAGGACACTAGATCCCATACACACAAAATGAAGAGTCAGCGGAATATCTTATGTGTATGGGGGACTGCGTCAGATGGAAGGATTAGGTCAAATGTCACCTGTAAACAGAAGAGAGATGCCATGATTACTACCCTCTGCCCACTGTCAGCACATCCATGCTCAGTCAAACCAAGCTTCGGTGTGTATGAGGGAGTCAGGGGAATAGCTGTTGGCTGAAGAAGCCTATGGAGGTGTACAGACTCTTTCCAATTTTACTAAGGGAAAAATGAAGTGCCGTTTCCTGCAATAAATTCTACACCATGTGCATTAAAGGCATCAAGATTGTGCCAAAGATAGAAATGCTTTCTATTGGACTCCAAATATTCAGTCATAACATACAGACTAAGTGAGAGATGAAAATACATGTTAACACTGGATTAGAGGGCAAATCCATGACAATACCTCTGCCCACTTTTGGTATAAACATACATAGAATCTGATTGTCAGTTAGCCTTAGTAAAAGAAATACAGACATTGAACTGAACATTACATAAAGAATGCTTTGGGGAAATCTTCATTAAATAATACAAGGTACCCAGGGTCTTGAATATATAAATTAGGATTATTTTGATGCCGCTAGAGTGTCAGCATGACATCAGGGTCACTGAGGAGATGTTTGATCTGGTCGTGGAACTTTTCTCTATATTGGTTGAATAGCATGATACTCTCGGGTTCTTCTTTAAGCCAAAACTTGTCAAATTCATACAGAAGATAGCCTGAAACAGAAGTCAACTATTAAAAAAGCTGATAACTACTTCATAAATAAAATGTAATAAAAATACGGTCATCTCAGTACCATACAACATTGTTCGAACAGATTTAATTCTGGCTTTGGGGCCAAGGATATACTGTAGGTCTCATATGGACAGTTCATACAATTGGGTAAACAGTCTTATTTTCATTAATATATTGAGCAAACCTGCAAGAAGTCTCTGATTAGAATGCAAAGTTTGCCTGTATATGGTACTGCCAGTATCTTGAATAGTTCACCAATTTCTGTTATATGCAGAATATGGCTATGTAAAACAGGAGCTACACTTTCAAGTATATCTATAATTATATAGAAAATTATTATAATGCTGGAGTGTACAAAATCTGCTAAACATCTATGCACTGGGATACAGAGTGTCCTGCTTGTTCTTCTAAGGTCCTGCATACTGTAAGAGAATAAGTGTTGTAGAATCATCAGCCAGAACAGCCAGTAGGTTAAGCTAGGTTCACACTTGTGCTGGGCTCACCAGGGTACACGGACAACGAAGAGCCCATTCGTTACCTGTGGACCCCATGACCATTGGTTTTCGTCCGTTTTTATACCAAAACTGGGGGAGACAGAGAACTTTTCTCTCTACCAATTTTAAAGAGGATTCTCCTCACACAGAGGTGAACCTAGTCTAAAGCCATCTCAATCTCTCAGGTTAGGTTCACCTATACATCAGAGTATCTGTTGGACTACACCATAGAAACTGCCAAAAATCACAGAGAAAAGTCCTGCACAGAGGACTTTTGTCTCAGCCAGTTTTAGTATAAAAAAAACGTCAGAAACCTGAAGAACACCCAGTGTACCACATTATATTTTATGGGGTCTGTGGGTAACCACTGTTTTAGCAGACAGGCTCTCCATCATTCGGGTTCCCCGGCGAACTCAAAAGACAGAAAACATGGGGCCACACGGTGGCTCAGTGGTTAGCACTGCAGCCTTGCAGCGCTGTAGTCCTGGTGTTCAAATCCCGCCAAGGGCAGAAAACCATCTGCAAGGAGTTTGTATGTTCTCCCCGTGTTTGCATGGATTTCCATCCCATATTCCAAAGACATACTGATAGGGAAAAAATGTACATTGTGAGCTCTGTGTGGGGCTCACAATCTACATAAAAAAAATAAAAAAAAAAGACAGAAAACATGGCACAAGTGTGAACCTAGCCTTAGGATAGGATCTTCAGAATAAGTGATCTGTGTGAGATTGGTGGGGGCCAACGCCCGTATCCTGCACTCATCAGCTGTTCCAAGCAGCCACTGATGGAATCTATATAGGGGACGGAGACAAAAGCAGAAGGTTCCTAGCAGCCGTGCTGGAGTACTGTAGCTCTGCTCCTACTAACTGGCAAACTGCTCCTGATCACCTGATAGCTGCTCCTTATCTCCTGATCAACTGTATGCACAAAGCAATGATCAGAAATAAGTGTTCTTACAAGTACTTCACCCATAAATGTCTTTTGTGGGTAAAGCCCTTCAAGATATAGAGAAGAAGACTTTATCCTAGAGCACAGATATGATCAGTCTGCAACATGGACAGTGGCTGGCTTGAAAGCAAAATCTATATAACTGAAAGTAATATGCAATAATTCAAGTATTTCAAGGATTTATAAGTAATCTATAGTCAATAACAGAGAGAACTACTTTCAGTCCAGCTGTTTTATCAGTATAACTAAATCATATTTCATATGTCTTATAAATGTGAATTTCATTTTATGTACTGGGATAAGAGGACCTCCAACAGTTCTTAAATCATTTAATTTATGCTGCTCCATGGATTCTGGCACAATTGGCATTTTTCCTCTACTCCCACCGTTCCTGAAAAATCAATGTTGTTAGCCTTGATGCATGATATACTATTTAGGCTCTGTACTGTTAGGAGGGCAGTGTCAGGCAGGAGCAGGTAAGGGGTGTGATTCTGAGTTCTTACACCGGCTGTCTATGACTAGAGCTCTAAATAATGTTCCCTGCCTGAACATCACAGAGCTTAGATCGCACGTAGGGCACCAAAACTAACTGCGTTTGTGGCTGCTGAACGGTGGAGGTTAGAGAAAAAATATTTAGTAACAGATGATAAGAACTTGAATGGGTGGAGGTGGTGAAATATGCCATAACACTAAGTTATGGCGACCTACAGATGATTCATTACTGTACTTTTATAATAAAAATATGTATATTACATGTTTATACATCCACTATTATTTAAAACAACAATACCATGAATACATAGACACAACTTACAAAAGAACTGATGAAAGCATTTAATCTCAGGGAACCCCGGTACAATGTTATAGAAGTGAGACTTCAGAGCACCATTCTTGAGTAAACTGTATGCCATTTCTGTCAGATTGATGCCAACAATAGCATAGGAATACCTATAAAGACAGTGTTTTTGTCATTTTCGTATGTGTAACTAATTGCAAAAAGAATAAGCGTTAAATAGAAGTCAGCAGACCCCATCAATGTCGCTAATCCCCCACACAGTGAATAATCCTAGAAGATGCATCCAGTCACTCTACAAGAAACAGAAACCATCTGTGGTAGCCATGGCTGGTTTTGCCTTCTATATTTTCAATTACATATCACTCAAAGAAATCACATGGATATCACTACGCAAATATGAATGAAGCATAAAGCTGTCGATATATACTAGTATCTTAAAAAATGTGTTACATTTTAATAGGCTTACCCAAGTTTTGGATGATTGGAATGAGACAGTATTACACGAGCTTCCTCTGTGTAATTTCTACTGAAGTACCTACAAAAACAAGATACAAGAGCAAATCACTGAATTAAAATACAGGAGTCCACTTACATTTCTCATTAAACTAATTTAATACAATATCGAAACAAGCTAGCAAATAACTTGACAGGATGCCATTTGCATCACAGCCACACACAGAGATGTGAATCTTGCAACAAAGTAACCTAATGTTTTCTTGAAAAGTTGGTCATCAAGTAGATATGTTACACTGAAAGGCCCACTAAAGTCTATAGAGAAAATTGTCAAAGCCAGAACCTGTATTTGGATAAAATGTCATAGATGACATGGCAAAGCAGCACTGCAAACCAAAACAAGACACAAGTACAGATGTTGTATGTTCATATAGATGAATAGCAAACTTACAACACCCCAAAATGATACAGGTTTGATTTTTCTTCACTTAGAGAAGTTAATGTAACAAAATCAACTACCACACCAGGAAACTACATGCATGAACAAGTGGAGACAAAAACAACACACGATGTATGATGGAAATGCTTTTAGGGTGAATGCAATGGAAAGAAAAGTAAACACAGAATGAGCATAGATATAAATTATTTATAGAATATTATATTATATGACATATTTAGTTATGACCTATGGTATTTTTCAAAAGGAAATCACACCATACTGTCCATCTACTGTAAATCAGGAATAGTTAATTATCCAATGACTACAACCACTGAATAGGTGTAGATTTATCTACAATAGGTAATTGACAAGTTCTAGGTTCCCAGAAGAAATGGCAACCATATTTTGGGTTATTCTCTATTGATATTAAAGGGGTTGGCCACTTTCAGACCAATATTGAGAAACAAATGTTACTGTTTATACAATAAAAGGATATACAATTTTCCAATATACTTTCTGTATCAATTCCTCCCGGTTTTCTAGATCTCTGCCTACAGTCATTCATTCTGTTACTTCTAGTGGATAAAAGTCTGTCCATGGTCATGTGATGTACGGTCCATGGTCATGTGATGTACAGTCCATGGTCATGTGATGAGCACGCAGGTGCACAGCTGATTACCAGGCAGCTGTCTGATTGTGCTGTGACGGTAACGAGCTGTGCACCTGTGTGCACATGACCATGGACCATAAATCACATGACCATGGACCGTACGTCACATGACCATGGTCAGAGTTGTATCCACTAGAAGTAACAGAATGAACAGAATGAATGACAGCAATTTGTCCATCACCTATTAATATAACCCAATCACTCACTTTAGAAGCAGCAGAGAATACCAGCCTTTACAAAACTGAAAGGGAACCTGTCCAGATAAATATTCTGTCTGATCTGTGGGCAACATTTAATAAAGCAAGGAAGTGCTAAGTAGATTTATATGTGGATTTTCTGGTAAAAAGATCCAGTATAATTTGTACTTTATTCACTTAAATCTCTGCTCATTCAGGGCTTAGGAGTCAGGGGTTCGATTCTGTGATTGACAGCCCTTTTTGTATAGGTGCACATCTAAAGATATCTGTCAATCACTGACTATGACCACCCATTTGCACAAAATGAGAAGGGATTTAAATGTTATACAGAATTTTTTTTTTCCCACAAAGCTATCAATTTGCTCATCTTGCTAAATAAAGGGAGTCTGTCAGCAGCAAGTCAGTTATATGTGGAGGCATTTCTACAGTTTACAAAAATGCCTCTGTTATTCAGCTTTGGAGCTCCAAATCACCATTTTATTCATATACAAATAAGAAGAAACGTCCTTTGCCTAGAAATTTAGAGTCAAGACCAAAGTCCAAGCAAGCTAAGCCATGCCTCCAAAGTATTTATATCTTCATTTGCAGATGAATAAAACTATGATTTACATAAAAACGGGGCTCTGAAGCTGAGTAACAGATGTATATATCAAAACTGTAGAAACACCTCTACAAGGTACTGGGATTAGGTTACTGTTGATAGACAGTATCATATGTTCAGTGTTTCATTTACATTTCCCATCACTACCCTAAAGATTAGCCAAAGAAACTGAACTTACAATAAATTGGCTAGACCCAGGAAGCCCATGCCACGGAAATCTGTCTTCGGATCCTCACCCTGAAAGCCAATATCACCCCACTGCTTAGTAATTCTGGAAGTCAGCTTCTCATGTGGCATGAGCAAGTCCCAAAGCTGAAAAAACAATATAAAACAAAGCTAAAATGACCATAAAAATCTCCTTTAATAATAAAATTTTAACAACTCTCATCCCCATACAACAAAAGTAGAACTTACAGCTCTAAGTGGCCTGCACTGCTGCTTTTAAACCTGTAGCATGTCAACTATCCTTGTAGGTTTCACTCACTACTTTTAATACAACCTTTTATGCAATGGAAAAGGTTAAAAGCTGCAAAAGATCACCAGTTATTGTAGGAGGAACCTAAATAATCCCAGCTGTTGCACTTGACGCTGTGTGAGTTGTACCACAGAGTGGCCCCCACTGAGGCTCGGTTGCCCAAGGGCCCACATAACCCACCCTGGAGCTGGCCCAACTGTATGCTTCAAAAGATCACATAAATGATAACATATGGCCTGGTAGTCCAACAGAATTGGCATAAAAGGGAATGTTGGTCAAGTATAAAAGCTGTGACTCGATAGTTCACTCAAACTGGATGCATGCAAGTAGAGATGCCTGAAGAATAGAGAGGAGCGAACACTATTCGATACAGCCGTTTCGAATAGCACGCACGCATAGGAATGAATGGAAGCGCTGGCTGCGTCCATTCATTCCTATGGGTGTGTTCTATTCGAAACGGGAGTTTCGAATAGTGTTCGCTCAGCTCTACTGAAGACCCAAAGTCCTGGCTGGTGCAGGAACATGGCTATGAGGGGGTTACTGACCTCCAGTAGCTGTTTCTCATGCTCAGGATTGTCAGAGTCATACGGCAGTTTCCTTATGTTCTCCACATCCAAATATAGCTTCTTATACCCAGAAATCTGTAATAAGCATATCCTTAGGTTTATCTGAATCCTGAAAGACAAGGCAGATATTTTGTTCACTAAAGTCAATTCAAGGTTTTCACACTTTCACAGTACAATTCCAGGGTCAATGTCATTCTGAGGATATTTCTAGGATGCGATTACAAACAAGGTACAAACCTTTTATCTTTTTCCACATTGATCTTCTTTTCTTGTACAATATCAGATAAATATCTGTCAACTTCATTTTCAGCAATATTAACAGCACATCTCAGCACCTGTTGAAATATTAGAAAAATGAGTTCATGTAAAATAACTCATATACCACATACCTATACGGATAGTTACATATAGTCGCACTTAATGTACTGATGCAGTTGTCTTCAAATGAGCAGAGATGAAAGGGTGAGGCACAAGACAGAGAGTGGTACTGCTCCAAACACCATCCACCTGCTCATTCATAGGTGAATCAAATATTTCTAAGGCCGTATACTCATAAAATGACAAATAAAATTTTCACTACGCATTGCTTATGTACAACAGTCCTCTTATGTTAGCATCAATTTTCCTTCAGCTACCAGCTCTGTAATACTCGTACTGTGTTCCAGTGCAGATGTGAACTTAGCCTAAGGATGAAGACACATGTTGAAGCTAGTCGAGTAACACCTATGATGTGACTAAATGCCGTCTGGTCGTGAAAGTCACCAAAAGAATTAATCATTGTTGATGGTCACACGATTCTGTGGGTAAAACCTGCAAAACTGTAGCAATTACACAACCTCTTCAGTTCTCCCATACAGCCCATCTTCCTGCATGCCATTTGCCAATTTTTCTAGAATGCAAGTATTTACTCAAACAGATGTAAGGAATAGTGACAGGTGCTCTTTAAAGAGATCCAGGTATGGGGAGAAGGGTCCTGTACGCTTCTCCCCTTCTCATTCAAGGGAGTCTATCCCCTCCCATAGAATATTTAACTGCCTCCACCCTGTTACAGAGAACATTACAGTGATAAACAACATCATTTTTCTTTTATGCAAATGAGGCAGTTATTGCACTGGGGGTTGGGCCTTTAGTACACAGACTACAAAATTAGCAGACACCAACAGTGCCCAATTGACCCCTTTGACTATAATGGGATCTGCTGGGTGTCCATTCTTTTAAACTGAAACCACTTGATGAAAAAGTCAGACTTGCAGCACTTTTTCATCTGTTAATTTTCAATGGACACCAAGGCTGAATCTCTGAACAGAGACATGTAGCCTAAAACAGATGCAGTGTCACAAATACACTTGACAATGTCTCTTACCTTACTTTTTGAGTGTTCCAAGGAATACTCTAAGACAGAAAAACAAAAGTTATTTAACCACTTTATCATTATACTAGTATACATGTTCTACCTTGAAATGCGGCAGTCTGTTTTCAGAGCCATTATAATCACAAGCACTTTATTCTTCATGCAGAAGACTTCCTGGTCACCGACATACAAATGTCCATTTGTCACAGAGGACTTACCAATGTGTCTTATAGTTCTGAGCAGATTTAGTACAGTACTTTTATAATGCAGGTAACATGAAGCACATAAATGGCTGGAAGCCTCCCCCTTTGTGTCACTATTTCTAGTTCTCAAATTTGCAGCGATTTTGTGAACCAGCATTTTTATGCAACCCCAGATTTATATTTAACTATTTATATTATAATATAATTAGACTGTACATTGAAAATCAACCCAAAGCTTCTCGCACTGCATAATCTGCTTTGTAGAATTTCCCTGACAGTTCCTCAATATAGGGTAGTATTTCAGACAGAATAAATAAATCTATCTTAAACAGGTTGTCCAGGGTGTAATTTTTATGGCCTATCTGACCAACTTGACATGCTGTAACATTGGTGGATGTTGGGATTTAAATACGTTCAGGAGTTGAGCAGGTGTTATAGCACGGGGGTTCCTGCTCTTTCACACAGTAGATACCTAGCAGTGAGATATCTCTGATAGCAGGCACTTAACCCCTGAGGAGCCATAGTCAAATATCGACATGGAGCACCTGAAGGATTCCAATATTTGTCCCCGAATGCTATCGTACGGTAATATTATAGGAGTAGTTGCAGTAATCGCAGGTTAGCTTTGATATTGCTCTGTTTGGACGAGAGAAGTCATGTTTTTTGAAATCGGACCCGTTTACAGTTTACTTTTTCACTTAAAACAACAGAAGAATAGATGATTTAATAGAATAATACCTATCCTATGTGTTCGTCGAGCGCCATCCTTGGAACCGTCACAAATCCTCTGCAGCTCACATTTGCCATCGATCTGCCTCAGAAACCACTTCAACCAAAATCTAAAGTAATTGCTGTAGAGATACTGCCAGATGTAGAGAACCATCCTAGATTAGTAAAAAGAATGTGTTAATACCTGTACAAATAGAGAAGACTGTGATCATTGTATATATATATATATATATATATATATATATATTAAAAAAAGCCTTTTATTCATAACAGTGAAAGGGTCTCTCATTGATACAACATTAAGCACTGTACACAGTGGAGTTCTCCTCTTTGATCACTTTGGAGGACCCAAACCTTCCATATGTTCAATGGGCAGCCTTTCATCTGCCATGTAATATTATATTTTTCGGCAGAGGCTAGAAAAGGCTTCATCTGGTAACAACAGTGGATAACTTCCACTTAAAAAGAGGATTCTCTTAGACAACCACTTCACACCTGTTACACATAAGATCTATTGTCTGAAAACGATGTCCCTCAAACTTCCCAAAAACCTGTACTTTAACCAAGAGGACATGTTTATTCAACCGTAAGAAGGGAGATGAGCATCTGTCACATTACTACGGTAGCAGCAGATTATCTTCTAGAAGAACAAAATATACAAATCTAACACACTGGTTCCTTATCTCCTGTCATCTGCCATCTTGGGACAATCAGCACTGCCCGTTACAGTAACACATATGGTCAGTACATGTATTACTTTTTTACAAAATAAATCAAAACTTAAAGGATTTGCCTGAGTCTACAATACTGATGAACCCCACCAATGAGCTTGTAGTGTTTGGGTTAGACCCAGTAAGCTGATCTGCAAGGGTTCCTTGTGTAAGATCTGATATTGGTGGCACATCCTAAGGGCAGGTGATCCAAGATCATAGTCCAGGAAACCCCTTTCTGTTATGAGTTTCCACATATCTTCACACAACCACTGGTTTCATTGTGTAAGGGCATCCTCATAGCACACCAGGAATGGGACATGATCTCACAGGAAGAGGAAACAATTGTTTACAGCTGACACAAACACGGCCAAACAAGTATGCAGTGACTGACGTGTCATGTGCAGGACCCCTTTAAGTGCCCGCCTGTATCTAGTCACATACACCATATGTCAGCTGTGCTCTTAACCCACAAACTGCTCTGGAAATGGAATGGCTCTGCCGGCAAACGGTGACATGTTGCAGGAAAACTACACGGCCCTCACCTTGTCTGACAGCAAACTCCGTTTCAGTCGGTACCGCACGTATAGAAATCAATGTGTACACGAAAGCTGTCAGTCTACGTCACGGTACTAACGAACTGTTACATCCGAGGTAAAACTCTAGGAGCCATGTTGTTGGCGCCGCCTCCATAGAATCCAGTGGATCATTGACTTCACAAAAATGGCTTCTGTTTGAGACACAAGTATTTGTCTCGCGCTCGCGCTCTAATCGTGTGACGCAGTTATAAGTGCGACTAGAATACCGTCTCTATGGAGATTAAAAGAAAAAAAAAATCTGAGCGGCTCTGTAGTGAGGGAATTCATTGCATTCTGTTCTCTAGGGATTTTATATTGCTCAAGGTAGTGAAAGCACACAGCATGCTGGGAGTTGTAGTTCCATTACCACTAAAGGGCCAACACTGCTGGGGCAGCGCCACCTACTGGATCCACGCTACACCTAGTTATAACCATTCCATTCTAGATTCAACCCAGTCAGCACCTTTGGCCAGGGCATGGCTGCTCAACTACTTCTGACCAAGATTTGCCATGGGGGTTAGGTCAGAGCTGAACATGCCCAGTATGTACTGTATTTTTCTAACCATTAGACAATAAAAAATAGGAAGAAATATATCATATTAATTTTACCTTCCTGGGAGGTCAAATGGAGTAGAGGTGTCAATTCTCCCAAGGATAGGCCACAAAAAGATGATATAGGTCATCCAACAAATTGCAATGGTGACTAGGGTGCAGTTACTATTACCTCCTCAACATAGCATCACATAAGTAAAGATCAGTGGCGTATCTAGGAATGGCGGAGCCCCGTGGCAAACTTATGACATGCCCCCGCCCCACACGCCCGCCGAAGACCCTGAACGACCCCCCACCCACATTCCTGCACTCTCTATTATTCCCCTTAGTGGCTCCTGTGCACAGTATTATAACCCACAGCCCCCTGCACACAGTATTATACCCCATAGTGGCCCCTACACACAGTACTATAGCCCATAGTGGTCCCCGCACACAGTATTATATCCCATAGTGGCCCCTGCACACAGTATTATACCCCATAGTGGCCCCTACACACAGTACTATAGCCCATAGTGGTTCCCGCACACAGTATTATAGCCCATAGTGGTTCCCGCACACAGTATTATATCCCATAGTGGCCCCTGCACACAGTATTATAACCCATAGTGGCCCCTGCACACAGTATTATGCCCCATAGTGGTCCCTGCACACAGTATTATGTCCCATAGTGGTCCCTGCACACAGTATTATACCACATATTGGCCCCTACACACAGTATTATACCCCATAGTGGCCCCTGCACATAGCATACCTCCCAACCGTCCCGATTTCCGCGGGACAGTCCCGATTTGGGTGACATGTGCCGCGGTCCCGGTTGGAGGGAGGTATGTCCCGATTTCAACTCAGATCTGCGTCCAGAGGACGCAGATCTGAGTTGAACACACATGCCCGCCTCTCTCCCTGACACACGCGGCTGAAGCTGCTCGCGTGCTCGCTTCGCCGCTGCGTCTCTCTCTCGCTGACACATGCGGCTGAAGCGAGGAGCTGACCTGCGTCAGCTCCTCACTTCGCTGCTGCCGCCGGCTCCTGGCTTGTAGACGCGATGTACAAGCCAGGAGCCGGCGGCAGCAGCGAAGCGAGGAGCTGACACAGGTCAGCTCCTCACTTCAGCCGCATGTGTCAGCGAGAGAGAGAGACGCAGCGGCGAAGCGAGCACGCGAGCAGCTTCAGCCGCGTGTGTCAGGGAGAAAGGCGGGCAGCGGCGAAGCGAGGAGCTGACCTGTGTAGACTGGCTTGTAGACGCGATGTACAAGCCAGGAGCCGGCGGCAGCAGCGAAGCGAGGAGCTGACACAGGTCAGCTCCTCGCTTCAGCCGCATGTGTCAGCGAGAGAGAGAGACGCAGCGGCGAAGCAAGCACGCGAGCAGCTTCAGCCGCGTGTGTCAGGGAGAAAGGCGGGCAGCGGTGAAGCGAGGAGCTGACCTGTGTCAGCTCCTTCCTTCAGCCGCATGTGTCAGCGAGAGAGGCGGAGGAGAAGGTAAGTTTAATGTGGAGGTGGAACGTGAATCTGGGGGCAGATGAAGGAGAGGACGGCATGACATTGGGGCAGAGATGGGGGACATGAATCTGGGGGCAGAGATGGGGGACATGAATCTGGGGGCAGAGATGGAGAGGACATGAATTTGGGGGCAGAGATGGAGGGACATGAATCTGGGGGCAAAGATGGAGGGACATGAATCTGGGGGCAGAGATGTGGGACATGAATCTGGGGGCAGAGATGGAGGGACATGAATCTGGGGGCAGAGATGGAGGGACATGAATCTGGGGGCAGAGATGGGGGACATGAATCTGGGGGCAGAGATGGAGGGACATGAATCTGGGGGCAGAGATGGAGGGACATGAATCTGGGGGCAGAGATGGGGGACATGAATCTGGGGGCAGAGATGGAGGGACATGAATCTGGGGGCAGAGATGGAGAGGACATGAATCTGGGGGCAGAGATGGAGGGACATGAATCTGGGGGCAGAGATGGAGGGACATGAATCTGGGGGCAGAGATGGAGGGACAGGAATCTGGGGGCAGAGATGTGGGACATGAATCTGGGGGCAGAGATGTGGGGACATGAATCTGGGGGCAGAGATGGAGGTACATGAATCTGGGGGCAGAGATGGAGGGACATGAATCTGGGGGCAGAGATGGAGGGACATGAATCTGGAGGCAGAGATGTGGGACATGAATCTGGGGGCAGAGATGGAGGGACATGAATCTGGGGGCAGAGATGGAAGAGGGACATGAAACTGGGGGCAGATGAAGGGTGTATATGAAACTGGGGGAGAGATAGAGGGGGGACATATAATTTACGGGTGACTGTAGGAGGATTATACTGTGTGCGGGCACATGAAAAATTAACAAGTGGGCGGAGTCAACACAAAAGTGGGTGGGGCTAAATTTGCTCATTTTGTCCCTCTTTCGGTTCTTCAAAAGTTGGGAGGTATGACATAGTATTATGCCCCACTGTGGACACCCATCAGGGGTGAACCATGGGTTTCTGCCGCCTGAGGCGGACGTCAGAAAACCCCCCCGGAGGAGGGGGCGGAGCGGGGCCCGAGCGGAGGGGCGGGGCCAAGCGGAGTGAGCGTCTTTAGCAGGCAGGGAGAGGACCTGCTCTCTGCCTGAGCGTGAGGGGCGGCCGCTGAAGCAGCGCTGCTCCAGCGGCCTCCCCAATCCACCGCTCAGTGACGGTGACCCTAAGCCAGTCCAGGACAGCTTGTCCTGGACTGGCTTAGGTCAGCAAAAATGCCGCCCTCCCCGGGTCTCTGGCACCTCATGGGAGGTGCGGCGCTGACACCCATGAACAATTATTATACTCTCTGGTCTTTTCAGATCCCAGAATATAATAATCGGAGACCGAGGGGGATACCAACATAAAAAAACAATGTTACTTACCTATCCCCAGCTCCGCTGCAGTCTTCGGTGGTGTCGGCCTTCTTCAATGATGTCCCGGATGTCACATGACCGGGACTTGAATACCGGGTCATATGACGTCAGGGAGCGTCTAGAAGAAGGCCCGAACCTGCCTGGAGCGTGGAAAGGTAAGTAACATGGTTTCTTATATTACCTTACATCCCCTGGACCTCCGATCATTATACTTGGGGGTTTGAAAAGACCCCCAAATATAATAATGATGTTTGTGGGGCACGTGGCGTCACTTACCGTTCCTGGCCACTGCCAGGATCGGTAAGTAAATAGGGCCCGTTACCGGCTGGAATAACAACAGCCGGTAACAGCCTATTAAGAAAAAAAGAAACCGCAGGTGTAGCGGCTGTCGCCGGGCCCCTAATGTCCCGGGCCCTGTGGCAGCCGCTACCCTGGTAGTTACGCCACTGGTAAAGATCATATATGTAGGACTGTCATGTGAGCCAGGAGGGAAAATTAGCAGGGATTTATGGAAATTTTCATAAATACAGAGACTGTGGAAGAGATTTATTAAGACTGATCAGTCAGGGTGCTGGGCTAAGGGTAGGCCATCAATATCTGATCTTGGACTATGTATTTCCAAGTTCAACAAGAGGATAATTATTATAGACACAAAGAGAAACAGGGATTTCAGGGAAAGGTGGGGGACATACCCTCCAAAAGAGGGACACTCTATGTATCCCTTCCTTCTCCCTCTTCCCTACAATGAGATCACAGGTAATAAATCACTTACACATCCGAGGTCACATACTGCTGTGATATTTCCATTGTAAGCTCACTTATTTATTTTATTTCTTTGCTACATGTCAGGAAACCCTTGGGAATAAAAACTTAGCATTATTATTATGACTGCTAATAATTTGCTACGACAGGAAAAAAGAGAAGTTACTGTATATACTGTAATCTCGAACTAAAACCAGCACTTCAGGGGTTTTCATTTTCCCACAAGAAAACTAACTGGCAGATCACTCTCCTGGGATATTTTGACTGAAAATAGGTGAACTTCACAGCTGAGCCTCCTTGCATGTCCCATGGGTTAAACAGTTACAGAGGAAATCTGCTTTCACTGTATATCTGCTTAAGGCCTCATTCAGGGGGGTATCGTGTACACATGTTTAAATACCTATTTTCTGGAAGTAGCACCTGGATAACTCACGTATACTCATGTATGTAGATATCTATGTATTGTATCAGTGTGATGAACTGCCCAGCAGCTATTAATTGTCGGGTAATTTCGTATATAATTGCCACGCCACTTGCTATGTTTATAGGTTCAGTGCAACAAAATAGAAGTTATATTTTATGGAGTGATAGTCAATATATGTATTTCCATTATATGGCGGGGTGTAATAATTGGGTTTATGTGTTATTTTGATATCTGCCATTGTCGCCTTTTGCAGGTCTTAGAGCAGCCAACAAATAGGTCTGTGGGGACAACTGCTGTGTCAGTGATATTATCCCAATATTATATATTTTACAAGAAACACTTACATTCATGCAACAAGGGTTGGTAGGAGAACAACTTCTGCTTTTTGGTCACCGTTATCAACTTGGGGTAATGCAAGTGGGGGAATTTATTTCTTTAAATTCTGTTGTTGCTACTTTTGGCACAGTAACAACAAAATAAAGCAAAAAAGCTTCTTTGCTTCTTCCAATACCAACACTGTGTTGGCCAGCACCCTTCTCCCATAAATTGATCAGGATTCCCCATTAGTCTGCTTTTGCTGCTTTCAGTTGTATGTGAAAATGCACATACAACTGAAAGCTGTCACTGTAGGCCGTGCGACCATGTCCTACACTGACTGCAGAGTGTGACCTCTTCACCGACGCAGGGGCAATGATGCGAATCATCGCGTCTGAAGGAGGAGGACGCGCCGTGGAGACTTTTCATGGGTAAGTATAAGCGTGTGTAAGAGTGTGTGTGTACTGAAGAGCATTTAATACTGTGTGTGTCAGTGTCATACTGAGGAGCATATAATACAGGGGGGGTACTGAGGAGCATATAATACAGTGGGGGGGGGGGTTACTGAGGAGCATATAATACTGTGGGGGTACTGAGGAGTATATAATACTATGTTTGCCTGGGGGGCTATACTGAGGAACATATAATACAGTGGCGGGTGTACTAAGGAACATATAATACAGTGGGGAGGGGGTGTATTGAGGAGCATATACTATGTACAGTCATGGCCAAAAGTTTTGAGAATGATACAAATATTAATTTTTACAAAGTCTACTGCTTCAGTTTTTCTAATGGCAATTTGCATATACTCCAGAATGTTATAAAGATTGATCAGCTTAACACTTGCAAAGTCAATATTTGCTTAATAAATGAACTTTATCCCCCAAAACACATTTCAACATTGCAGCCCTGCCTTAAAAGGACCAGCTAACATCATTTCAGTGATTGCTCCATTAACACAGGTGTGGGTATTGATGAGGCCAGGGCTGGATATCAATCTGTCATGATTAAGTAAGAATGACACCACTGGACACTTTAAAAGGAGGTTGGTGCTTGGCATCATTGTTTCTCTTCTGTTAGCCATGGTTATCTCCAAAGAAACGAGTGCAGTCATCATTGCACTGGGCAAAAATGGCCTAACAGGGAAGAGTATCGAAGCTAGAAAGATTGCACCTCAGTCAACAATCTATCGCATCATCAAGAACTTGAAGGAGAGAGGTTCCATTGTTGGCAAAAAGGCTCCAGGGCGCCCAAGAAAGACCAGCAAGTGCCAGGACCATCTCTTAAAAGTGTTTCAGCTGCGGGATCGGGCTACCAGCAGTGCAGAGCTTGCTGAGGAATGGCAGCAGGCAGGTGTGAGTGCATCTGCACGCACTGTGAGGCGGAGACTCTTGGAACAAGGCCTGGTCTCAAGGAGGGCAGCAAAGAAGCCACTTCTCTCCAGAAAAAAACATCAGGGACAGACTGATATTCTGCAAAAGGTACAGGGAGTGGACTGCTGAGGACTGGGGTAAAGTCATTTTCTCTGATGAATCCCCTTTTCGATTGTTTGGGACATCTGGAAAACAGCTTATTCGGAGAAGACGAAGTGAGCGCTACCACCAGTCTTGTCTCATGCCAACTGTATAGTATCCTGAAACCATTCATGTGTGGGGTTGCTTCTCAGCCAAGGGAATCGGCTCTCTCACAGTCTTGCCTAAAAACACAGCCATGAATAAAGAATGGTACCAGAATGTCCTCCAAGATCAACTTCTCCCAACCGTCCAAGAGTAGTTTGGCGATCAACAATGCCTTTTCCAGCATGATGGAGCACCTTGCCATAAAGCAAAGGTGATAACTAAATGGCTCAAGGAACAAAACATAGAGATTTTGGGTCCATGGCCTGGAAACTCCCCAGATCTTAATCCCATTGAGAACTTGTGGTCAATCATCAAGAGACGGGTGGACAAACAAAAACCTACTAATTCTGACAAAATGCAAGCATTGATTGTACAAGAATGGACTGCTATCAGTCAGGATTTGGTCCAGAAGTTGATTGAGAGCAGGCATGTCAAACTCAGGGTACCCCGAGGGCCACATGAGTAACAAGAGGTTGTTGCGAGGGCCGCACACAGCAGCTAATGGCTAGGGCCTAGGGGACTGATCACTAATACCATGCATCGCAAAAATCCTGCATTTCTACTTCAGGCTACATAGAGTAGCCTACAATAGAAAGTATAGAATGACAGGCTGGAGTCTCACAAGGCTCCCGGCTGCCATAAAAATGCATGCAGGCCCTGAATCTTGCTCCGGGTGCCTGCGATTGCCGGTAAAATGGCACCTCAGTTAAAGCTGGCAGACACCATTATTGTGTTGGAGTGCTGGGGAGGGGTTGGAGTGTTGGAGGGGGGGGGGGCTGCTGGGGAAGGGGGGCTGGGGGAGGGGGGCTTCTGGATGTCTGGCCCTTCCTTGGGCCTGAGGACTGTTTTTTCCCACCCACTTGCAATTCTTGCACTTGGGGGTTAATAGGAGCACTACAGACTGTAATGCTCCAATTAACCCCCAAGTGAAAGAATTACAAGGTGGGTGGGAAAAAAAAACAGTCCTCAAGCCCAAGGAAGAGCCAGACAGACATCAAAAATCCCCCAGCACCCCAACCCTTCCCCAGCACTACAACCCCCCCCATCATCAAAAATCTAGTATTTATCCCCTATCCGTAGGATAGGGGTTACATACTTGAAAAATCACAATTTCTTCTGCAGAAGCTTACCTGCTTCTGCCCTCCAGCCTGCGCAGCGGTCTTGTGAGACCGCGTAGGAGCAAGGCACACGTTGGGTGCGGGCCTGATTACGTGGCCACGTCACCCAGCGTGTGGGGAGGAGGGAGCGGAGCAGGCAGGGAGACCTGCTCTCTGCGAAAGGTGAGGGGCGGCCGCTGGAGCAGCGCTGCGTCCAGCAGGGCCGCCCCAATCCACCTCTCACTTTCCTTGTACATCTGCGGCCCGCACAAAAGTCTCAAACTTT
This sequence comes from Leptodactylus fuscus, assembly GCF_031893055.1. Lineage (NCBI taxonomy): Eukaryota > Metazoa > Chordata > Amphibia > Anura > Leptodactylidae > Leptodactylus > Leptodactylus fuscus. The sequence goes on along the minus strand of NC_134265.1, from coordinate 277,203,575 downwards.
GTCTCTAAAGTTTAGGGACAAAGTTTGAGACTTTTGTGCGGGCCGCAGATATGCCTCTAAAGGGCCGCATGCGGCCCTCGGGCCGCATGTTTGACATGCCCGGTTGAGAGCATGCCAGGGAGAATTGCAGAAGTCCTGAAGAAGAAGGGTCAACACTGCAAATATTGACTTGCTGCATTAATTCATTCTGACTGTCAATATAAGCTTTTGTTACTCATAATATGATTGCAATTATATTTCTGTATGTGATAAAACCATCTGACAAACACACATAAAAACCAGAGGGCAGCAGATCATGTGAAAATATATTTGTGTCATTTTCAAAACTTTTGGCCATGACTGTAGGAGGATTATACTGTTGGGGGCACATGAAAAATGAATGAGAATGGGTGGAGTCAACATAAAAGTGGGTGGCGCCACACATTTTGTCCCTCTTTCTGTTCTTCAAAAGTTGGGAGGTATGGCTTTGGGCCTGTATGGCAACAGGCTGTTACTGCTAGCACAGGCTTTGGGCCTGTATGGTACTGCTAGTACAGGTTTCAGGCCTATATGGTAATATCCCAGACCACGTGAGAGGTGAATAACAGTGTTTATTATGTTCTCCCCTGGGGCTCCGATTATTATACTCGGGGGTCTGAAAAGACCCCCTGAATATAATAATAGTGGTAGTGGGATCGCAGCCTGGGTCCGGGCCTCCTCACAGCCGCCCCCTTGGCCTAAAGTAGAAGGGGAATCAGGGGCGGCAGTGAGCAGGCCCAGGGAGGTAGGTTAATAGGCTGCTACCTGTTTGAAGGGTCCACTGTGGCCCCTGCAACCTCTATTATGCCCCACAGTCTATTGTGCCACTGCGGGACATAATATAGGCTGCAGGGGCCGCTGTGGGATATATATATATATATATATATATATAGTGAGAGAGTGAATGGTGTGGTCTGGGAAGACAGGTATGCCGCAGTAAAGGCCCACACCAGGGAGGTCAGCTGACTAATCAAGGCCTGATAATAGTCTGTGTGTGAAGACTAGGAGTGTGGCACCACACTGACAGAGCTGACCTGTCCAGACCGATTCTCCAAAGCAGGTACTGTGCCTCCCGTTGTTGTTGCCAAGGTAGGAGACTGGTAGCCAGTCTCCTGTATAGTCAGGGAAAAGTTTCCTTATGTTTAAGTTAGTTCTCAGCCAAGAAGGGTTTTGTTTTGGTTATTTGTGCCTTTGCAAAGGCAGTTAATGCACTACAAGTGAATAGAGATGAGCGAGTAGTATTCGATCGAGTAGGTATTCAATAGAATACTACGGTAGGGTCCATTCACACGGAGTAACGCAAAATCACGGCCACAAAATAATGAGCCGTATACGGCATCCAGGCTCCCATTGAAATCAATGGGAGCGTATACGGCGCGCAAAGTCTCACACGCCCTATACGTGCCACATCACGCGGCACGTTACTCCATGTGAATGGACCCTATTTGAAATACTCGTACTAGATCAAATACTACTCGCTATTCGCAGTAAAGATTTGATTCAGAACCAGCGTTGATTGGCCAAATGCTATACACTGTATAGCATTCGGCCAATCAACGCTGGTTCTGCAGCAGGCTCGTCTTTGCTAGTCGGGAGAGCTGGCAGCTTGCGGTTATGCGCGAGCTGACTTTTTCTCATAGGAATGCATTGACCAGCGTTGATTGGCCAAATCCTATACAGTGTACAGCATTCGGCCAATCAACGCTGGTTCTGCCGGAGGCTCGTCTGTGACGAGGTGGAAATCTAAGATTGGACCACAGCAGTCTTCATTGTGGGCAGTGCGCAGCAAGCACACAGAGCCCATTATATGCTATGCGGTCTGTGTGCTTAACTGTCCAGTGCTTGCAGTTGTGCTGATATTCCGTTCGGGGGGGTCCTCTTGCAGACTCCTTCCAGACGGGAGGCAAGCGCTATTGTGAACCGGCCCATAGTCTATGGGGTCCGTGCGCTTTAACTTCACAGGTGTTTGGGGGGGGGGGGGACATGTCAAAAGTTCGCCACAGGGCCCCGCCATTGCTAGTTACGCCACTGAATGTATTTATTTTAATGTTCCCGCTAGCACCCCCCCTTCCCCCCGCTGGAGATGGACGATCAAACAATGAACCCCCCCCCCCCTAACTAAATACCCGGGCGTCTTTTGATCATCCGCCTCAGGCAGCAGAGAGGCTAGGTTCACCACTGGCGACTGTGTGTGTTGTAATTATAGCCTTGTTTCAGAGCTGCTGTACCTGAATCCTATAGCTGACATTAGACGTGTGCAGTTGAAGAAAGATACTGGTTTAACAGGTTATTTTCAAAAGAATGCTTTAAACTCTCTTGTTCTCTATGTATGTTATTTTACTGCTTCCAGCCATACACAAGTAAACCCCTTGGCGTCATACCCAGTTTTGGACTTTATGACACAGCCCCATTTTTCAAATGTGACATGTGTCACTTTTTGTGGTAATAACTTTGAAATGCTTTAACTTTTCCTGTTGCTTTTGAATGTTTTTTTTGTGATATACTGTACTTCGTGTTTTTTTGTAAATTTGGGTCAATATGTTTTTTGTTTATTTATGAAAAAATAGGAAATTTATTCATTCTGAAAAATATGCAGTTTTCAAAGTTTGAAATTTTCCTCTTTTCATATAGAAAATCACACCACTCAAATTAGTTAATACACACAATTTACCACATCTATGCTTTATGTTGACATCAAATTTTAAACATTCAGTTAATTTCTTTGGATGTTATAAGGTTTACAGGAATTTTCAAGAGAATTTTCAAAAAAATTTTTGAAGGTATTAATTAAGTTCCAAAGGGACTTTGAAAGGTCTTTGTATTAGAAACCCTCAGGGTAAGTTCACACGGGGTTTTTTGGATCGGAACCTGAGGCCCGCACTCTGCTCCAGATTAGGCCCAATGAATGGGCCTAGGCCGGAGGAGGGAGTTTCTTCAGGCCGACTCGCCTCGTGGATCTGCCTGAAGAATGAGCAACCCTCTCCTTTTTTCCGGGAGCCGGAAGAAACGGCTCCCTGAAAAAAAACCTGAGCAGCTCCCATTGATTTCAATGGTAGCTGTCTTTTTGGTCAGGGTTTTGAGGCGATTACGGCCTCAAAACCCTGACCAAAAAACTCTGTGTGAACTTACCCTGATAAATTGCCCCATTTTCAAAACTGCACCACCCAAACAATTGAAGACAGCATTTGAGAAGTTTGTTAACACTTTAAGCGCTTCACTGGAATTAAAACAAAATATAGTTGAAAGACATAAATTTCAATTTTTTTCAATACTATATTCGTGTAACCCTAAAATATGGACATTCACAAGAGGGTTAAAAGAGAAAATGCATCCCATAATTTGTTGTACAATTTCTCTCAAGCACAAAAATACCACATGTATTGATGTAACCTGCTGTTTGGGCACACGACAGGACGCAGAAAGGGATGGAGAGACATTGAGCTTTTGGAGGGCAGATTTTACTTGAATTGTTTTAAGGTGCCATGTTACATTTGCAGAGCACATGAGGTACCAGAACAATAAACCCCCATTAAATTATCCCATATAAGAAAATACACCCCCTCCTAAGGAATTTATCAAGGGGTATAATGAGCACTTTGACCCTACAGATGTTGCACGGTATTTACTACCATTGGTACATGAAAAGGAAAAATGTCTCTTTAGCCCCAAGTTTCTAATTTTCACAAGGAGTTAAGAGAGAAAATGCACCCCACAGTTCATTACACAATTTCTCCTGAACATTGCAGTACCCCATATGTGGTCGTAAACTGCTGTATGGGTACATGGCAGAGCTTGGAACATAGAGAGCACTATTTGGCTTTTGGAGGGCAGATTTTGCTGTGATCAGTTTTGCCCTCTTCACACCTGCTTTTGTATTCCGTTCGAGGAGAGTCTGCATGGAGACCCCCCGAATGGAATACAAATGTAATTGCAAGGGCTGTGCTGTAAAAGCACATGGACCCTATAAACTATAATGGGGTCCGTGTGCTTGCTGCGCACTGCCTGACATGATTCGTGCGGGCAGTGCACGTCATGCACCCCATTATAGTCTATGGGGTCTGTGTGCTTTTACAGCACAATGCTTGCAATTACATTTGTATTCCGTTCGGGGGGGTCTCCACGTGGACTCTCCCTGGACGGAATATAAAAGCAGATATGAACAGGGCATAAGGCACCATGTTGCATTTGCAGAACCCCTGAGATGCCACAACAGTGGAAACACCTGAAATGTGACCTCATTTTGGAAACTAGACCCCTCAAGAAATTTATATAGTGAGTATTTTGACACTACAGATGTTTCACAGAATTGGGCCGTGAAAATTGAAGATGACAATTTTTTCCATTAAAATGTTGTTTTAACTGGAAGTCCAGGTGTTTCATTTGTACTGTGGGTTCTTAAAAAAAAACAAAAAACCACCAGCTATTTTACAAATCTGAAAGCTGCCAAAAATTGGGATTTTATATTGTGACATTAAATGGGTGAAAATGTGTTATTTGACTGATGGAACTTAAACATTGTATACGTTCATCTCTAGCGATAATTGTTCTTGCTATTATTTTAGCGTGTAATGGATATCACTAGGGAGGCGGTGACATATTTTACTCTATAAAGATAAGGTATGGATAGGACAGTGAAAAAATGTAAACTTTATTGATGACTTTGTGTATGTGTTGTGTGTTTGGTGCAACTCTTTTGGCGCTGCAACCTGGACGAAGGGAAATGTCTGGGTCACAGCGCCAATAAACTTCCTGGATATGTTAAGAGGGGTTTTACACAAGAATATGCCTGTGATTAGTCTAAGAGGGGTATTACATTATACCTCTATGTGACAATCAGAAAGCAAAAGTATAGTATGTGCTCTGATTGATAGGAGAGGGGATAGCATGGACAGAAGTCCATGCTACCCCCTATGTAATCTGCAGCTCCACTCCCCCCCCCCCTCCTTCCTTAGCTCTAAGATGTTGCCTAAGGCTGGAGGAGTAAGGCATGTTAGAGCCCATATCTCAGGATCCATTAGGGCTATTAAGATGGCCTTGGATTCATTTTAAAGATTAGACTATCGTGATAGCCCTTACAGATTCAGAGCGAATCACTCCTAAAGGGATTCTATCATTATAATGCCTTCTTTAAATACTAACACGTAGGAATAGCCTTTCTTCTGGAATGCCTCTCCGCCGTGTCCTCTTCCGCTGCTGGTCTTATAAATCCTAGACATGCGCAGTCAGCTCTGCCATCGGACTTCGCATGTCTGCGGCCATTTTCTTGTGGCCGCTTACACTAGCGTACTGTGCATGAATGGATCTATTGTACTGTTATGTGTACGAGACCTGAATGAAAGCTATTCTGGATCATCTGTGCTGTGGAGTAATATATAGTCCCTACTTTATTTACTGCACTAAGCACCACTATCAGAACAAATCCCCCTGTTCTTTTAATCTCTATGTTTTCTGAATTTGTACATTACAGGATTCCCCATGTTATGGGTTACTGTGATACTACTTTTGAACAGCAGGTGGCAGAACCTAAGCATGTTATTTAAATGCCTGTCATAGAAAGGTAGGAAATATTTTGCACTTTAAATGGTATTTGATTGTAGTTACAAGCTGTATTATATAATCTCTTTATTACACAGCCACCAATGTAATTTATTGTATATTGAGGTCTTAATTGATCTTAGATATATTTTTTTTAGCATCTTCATTACTTAAAGGGGTTGTCCCATCACAAGGATCCTATCTATACTGCTTGTTAATGTGGATGTAAGACATTTCCTAAATACATTGCTTCAGCAAAACTGCTTTGTTTGTCCACTATCTTACTTTATTCTTTTTTTTTTTTTTTTTGACACATCCCTTGACTTATCTGGTCATAAGTCAAGTGATGTATTTGCTGCTCTGAGGGGGGAGGGAGGAGGGGCTAAGTACACGGGAGCGAGCCTGGAGGGGGGGGGTAGTTTACTCTTAGGGGGGGAAATACAGACTGTGCCGGCGTCTACACTCCCCGGCATCCGCCTCTCTATTACAGCGGATGCCGGGGAGTGGTGTAGACGCCGGCACAGATGCCTGCAACATTGCTATGTGCCTGCCCTGCATGAAGCCAGCAGCGGCAGGAGCAATGCTCCTATTCCAGAGGGGAGGGGGGGGCGGAGGAGCGGAATAACAGGAGCTCCTGCCGCTGCTGGCTTCATGCAGGGCAGGCACATAGCGATGTAGCAGGCACCTGTGCCGGCGTCTACACTCCCCGGCATCCGCCTCTCTATTACAGCGGATGCCAGGTCTGTAGTCGCACTGTGAAGGCTACACTGGTCTCACTATCTATGAGCGTGCACGCAGGGCCAGCGGTATCTCGCCGCTGGCTTTGCATATGTAAACCCCGCCCACCAATGACGCAACAAAGCTGGAAAAAATAAGAATTTACAGCAACGAAGACTGGTGAGTATGCGACGTGGGAATACCCCTTTAAGTCTATGGAGGCAAAAGTTACAAACAAATCTAATGCTAGCCATTATCGGAAAGCATGAGATGAGTGAGCTGCAAAATCTAACAAGGAATCCAGTATTGGACAGATACTACTACTACTACTAGTTCAGACATCTGTGTATATATAATATATAATACTGCCTGTGCGACAGCTGCACTTCCCAGAACAACCATGGCTCTGTTGAACTGGAATTATTGCATCATAGTGATGTTTGATACTATGAATTCCAGCCTGACCTGTTTACTGTCTTGTACTTACAGCATCATTTGAATAAAGGGCATTAGGTCTGTGATCAGACTGGAACTCTTTAGTTTTGATCATTACATCACAATGACACTGTGATAGTCAGCTTGTTCAGTCAAGCTGCAGTTTGATCCGGAAAATGCAGCTATTACATGGACCGTACTATCCAACCATAACTGTAACATATAATACATAACCATAGCATGACACACAGCCATAAAATGCTAAACATGATAATACAATACAACTATTATTTTTTTCAACATATTTTGCTTAAATCTATAGTACAAGTGAATATAGGAAACTATTGTAATATATCCTAACAAGGCTCTTCCAATCCACTTCCCTCTTAAAACTAACATTCACTCTGAAATATCTCCTGAATCTGTCCTGGTCTCCCAATATGGATTGGTAGTTCACCAAAGTAACAAATGACATGTACATTTAGAAGTTTGTGTAGATGGGATGGGTAGGATTAGCTGAGTGAAAGGGGTTACCCGCCTGCTAAACTGAAAATAGATGTATTTAACTGAAAATACATCTACATAACTGGTAAATACTCACTGTTCCATTGTGCAGCATTTGCTTGGCTTTATTTTACTTGCTGCTCCTTGTAGCACTGTTATTTACATGTACAGTAAATCTGTGGACAAACTACATTTTTCATGATTCATCTGCCTGCTCTCACTTTGTGTATCCCTCCATTCTCCACTCTCATCTGTGTGCAAATTCCCTCTCTGCTACAGGGTCTGTTTTGTATCATAGTGTTACTAGCAGTGGCGTAACTACTGGGGTAGCAGGGGACATTAGGGGCCTGGCGACAGCCGTACTCGGCCCACAAACATCATTATTATACTCGGGGTCTTTTCAGACCCCTGAGTATAATGATCGGAAGTCCAGGGGAGGTAAGGTAACATAAAAAACCGTGTTACTTACCTCTCCGGGCAGGCTTCGGGCCTAGTTCTGTGACTCTCCCTGATGCCACATGACCAGGGCCTGTGTCCGACACCACCGAGGACTGCAGCAGAGCCGGGGATAGGTAAGTAACAGTGTTTTTTATGTTGTTATCCTTCGGTCTCCGATAATTATACTCTGGGGTCTGAAAAGACCTCAGAATTTAATAATTGTTCATGGGTGTCCACAGTGGGGCATAATAGTGTGTGTAGTGGCCACTATAGGGGATAATAGTGTGTGTAGGGGTCACTATGCGGCAAAATACTGCATGTAGGGATCACTATGGGGCATAATACTGTGTGCAGGGGCCACTATGGGGCATAAGACTGTGTGTAGGAGCTACTATGGAGCATAATACTGTGTTCAGGGGTCACTATGGAGCATAATAGTGTGTACAGGGGCCACTATGGAGCATGATAGTGTGTTCAGGGGCCACTATGGGGCATAATAGTGTGTACAGGGGCCACTATGGGGCATGATAGTGTGTTCAGGGGCCACTATGGGGAATAACAGAGAGCGCAGGAATACAGGGGGATGTCGAGGTCTTCAGCGGGCGTCAGTTGGGGGGGGGGAGGCATGTCAAAAGTTTGCTACGGGGCCCCGCCATTCTTAGTTACGCCACTGGTCACTAGTATCAGTAAATTACACCCATGAGTAGCTTCAAGGAACAAGGAGGTTAAGTGCTGCTTTGACGTTTTGTTTTCTGGCTGTACTGTTCACAGGAAGGGGTAGTGAGCTTGCAAATGAAACGTCACAGCTGAGGTCAATGAAAATAAATCAGATAAATTGTACCGAATTTAAGCAGGATATATATTAGGAAGTGATTTGTATTGTTGCATCCTATTATTTGTCCCGTATTGAACCCCCCTCCCAAAAACCCCCCAAAAAACTGGATAACCCGTTTAAGTGTTTTACTGACAAATATTCAAAACAATTCAGTAGTATTCCCAGTACTCTATACAGCTATCCATTACTTCTTTGTGAGGTTCTATATCAGGGGTCCTCAAACTGCGGCCCGCCAAGCACTTCTGTCTGGATCCACCGACAACGCCGGCAGGCATGCATTTATATTGAAGCTCCTGGGGAGCGCACTTCACTTTACCTATTGGAGGGCACCGCTCCCGATGTCTGTGCGACCTGCTCTGCCTCCGGCCCACTGTTTAAAACGTTTGAGGACCCCTGTTCTATATGGTGCTAGTGCTGGTGCTTCTGTGTATGTCAGACAAATAGGGGAGTAGAAAGTCCTGTTTTCTCTGTATACTGCTCATGGGAGATATCATAACAGCCAGTTTGTACCCAGTAGCTCAGGGAAAACTGCTAAATCAGCAGCCCATACACACAAAATATATGTTGGCCTAATCTGCAGATTCTGTTAACCATCAACCATCAATGTGTTTGGGGTCCTTGTCCTTTCAATCCTTCCCCCCATAGATTTCGAAGCAAATAAGGATTAGACAGTTGGATTGAGTTTCCATATGTATAGTAGAAAGCAAGATAGCGATACAGCTGCTGGCAGAACAAGCAATCGGCTGACAGCTATTATATGTCTATGGCCAACTTCAGAGATGGAGCCTGCAAAAGAAAACTGTCTACAAACGCAGAACACGCATAGCACAAGGGAGTTCCAGAGTTACTCAAATACATATAAATAACTCCCACCAGTAACCCCAATTATGAGAAGCATACTTCAACCACAAAGGTACAAATAGACAAACGATTCAGGATATATAATCCCAAGAAAAAGGTATGAAGTATTCAACATACACAAAAAGTATTATAAAATAACATACTTTTATTACCATTAATAAAAAATCGTATAAACATATGAAGACACACAGAACACCAATAATTCAAAAGAGAAGGACAACCCACAAATACGGGTGTAACACTGTCAGACCACTAAAGTATAAATATACAATGACACTAAGATACTACTTGTTACCCACATGGCAAAATGGGCACATATACATATCTAGATGTACATCATCTCCCTCCTGAAGTGTGTAAGTATATGCAACATAGGGGAGGAGAGAGAAGTATGCTAACAAGAAATATATACCAAGGGGTAGGGGAAACCCAGTGTAGTCATGTAGAGTAAATACTATATATGTTCAACCATACCTATAAATGGCATATCTGGATAAATATAGTAGTAGAAAGATGTAAAGAGCTAATCCTCAACATAGGTTAGCTGAAAGCCCAACAGATATGTCTAAGTAGAGAACATGAATCCCTTACCCATAGTAAAATGGTCTGCAGGAGCCCGTGGCTGTGGGGAGTCCTAACCCGACACGCGTTTCGGCCGTGTGACCGGCCTTCTTCCGGGGGTGGAGTCGGGTGCGTACATGTGGCAATATAAATACACCCCATCATAAGATGAGGAGTCAATAACCTACGTCGAGGAGGGGTCTAAGTTTATTACAGCAAATGACACGCTTCCTATTCACAGGACGAGGATGTACTAGGGGAGAGACCGTCCCGCCCGTTGTGACGCATGCCCACTGCGTGAAGACAGCTTGGTCCGATCACGTGATTTATATAATTTACATGGACTTGGGTGCATTATTTATTATAAATTGCACTTAATATATATTTATATGTGTATTTTAATGATGAATTAGTTTCATAGTATTTATTACTGTTATATTGTTTTTTTTGTGGGTTTTGTGGGGTAACTTATCAATTTATATTTTATAGATATACAATCATTTTTCTACATTATATTCACTGACACAGATTATATCCATTGTTGCGGCAATGGGTTGTGTATTAAGATTCATTGTGACGCATGCCCACTGCGTGAAGACAGCTTGGTCCGATCACGTGATCGGCTAACCGAAACCGAGGCGCGGCTGGAGAGCCAGGCCTCGATTTCGTCAGCCGCACGTGACCCGAGCAGCTCGCAGGGGCATGCGTGCCGGGCATGAACAGAGTTAATTATATCTAGTGCCGGCAACGTGACACTATGTATAGCCAGCACAGAAAAAAGTATATGTATATGAAACATGGGTAAAGAGTGAGGAAAACATACTATTAAGTGAAAGTGAAGTGAATAAAGTGAAAAAAGAAAAGTGAGTGAAAAGTGAAAAGAAAAAATAGAAACAATAAGTACCAAACCATCAATATTTATTATAATAAAAACCTATCATAAAATAGGAAATATATACCATATAAAGATACAGAATCTTAATACACAACCCATTGCCGCAACAATGGATATCATCTGTGTCAGTGAATATAATGTAGAAAAATGATTGTATATCTATAAAATATAAATTGATAAGTTACCCCACAAAACCCACAAAAAAAACAATATAACAGTAATAAATACTATGAAACTAATTCATCATTAAAATACACATATAAATATATATTAAGTGCAATTTATAATAAATAATGCACCCAAGTCCATGTAAATTATATAAATCACGTGATCGGACCAAGCTGTCTTCACGCAGTGGGCATGCGTCACAACGGGCGGGACGGTCTCTCCCCTAGTACATCCTCGTCCTGTGAATAGGAAGCGTGTCATTTGCTGTAATAAACTTAGACCCCTCCTCGACGTAGGTTATTGGCTCCTCATCTTATGATGGGGTGTATTTATATTGCCACATGTACGCACCCGACTCCACCCCCGGAAGAAGGCCGGTCACACGGCCGAAACGCGCGTTGGGTTAGGACTCCCCACAGCCACGGGCTCCTGCAGACCATTTTACTATGGGTAAGGGATTCATGTTCTCTACTTAGACATATCTGTTGGGCTTTCAGCTAACCTATGTTGAGGATTAGCTCTTTACATCTTTCTACTACTATATTTATCCAGATATGCCATTTATAGGTATGGTTGAACATATATAGTATTTACTCTACATGACTACACTGGGTTTCCCCTACCCCTTGGTATATATTTCTTGTTAGCATACTTCTCTCTCCTCCCCTATGTTGCATATACTTACACACTTCAGGAGGGAGATGATGTACATCTAGATATGTATATGTGCCCATTTTGCCATGTGGGTAACAAGTAGTATCTTAGTGTCATTGTATATTTATACTTTAGTGGTCTGACAGTGTTACACCCGTATTTGTGGGTTGTCCTTTTCTTTTGAATTATTGGTGTTCTGTGTGTCTTCATATGTTTATACGATTTTTATTAATGGTAATAAAAGTATGTTATTTTATAATACTTTTTGTGTATGTTGAATACTTCATACCTTTTTCTTGGGATTATATATCCTGAATCGTTTGTCTGTCTACAAACGCAGAATAGACATATAAATGGCCATACACACATACAGAAGCTAATCCTGAAAATCATGGCCAGCTTTAGCTATATGACTCCTGGTCAGTTGTACAAGGCACCAGACTATAAGGTGGCATCACCAAGGTCATCACCCTTCTTTGAATTCAATTGTACCGGTGTCTTTAAAATGCAGAATATAATTGTGAAGTCAGTTCTACTAGGTACTGTGACTCAAAGAATAAAACCTAATTATTTTAATTATATTACACAGTGAATGGCTTTAAACAAAAAACAAAGAAAAACAACATCAGAGTTGCCCTTTTTTTTTTTTTTTTTTTACCCCTTTCTCGCTCAATTACAAATAATCAATAAATTATGTTAACCCCCAATATGTTAAAAACTACAACTCATCTCACAAAACACACAAAAAGTCTCATATGGTAGGTTCAATGGGAAAAAAATAGTTATGCCCCTTGGAATTCAATGATAAAAAAAATACTGCTTAGACCTGAAGATTCTAAATACTCCACAATTTAAAGAGGTTAGGGAGCGTTCACACTACCGTCGGTGTCCGACATGCAGTGTCCGCTCCTAGTGTCCGCTCAAAATCTGGCACAGACACTAGGAGCGGACACTAGCTGTGTCCATGACACCTGTCATTCACTTGAATGGGCATCGGGTGCGTTCTTTTGCACTCCGTGCCCGTCCTTTCCTGTCCGCAAGAGAAGATGTCCGACTTCTCAAGCGGACAGAAGAACCCTGCATGCAGGGTAGTAGTAGTAGTAGTAGTAGTCCCGAAAGCTCGATATGTCATCAAAAAACTTTTTGAGTTAGCCATTAAAAAAGGTATCAACTACTGAGGACTTCTCTCAGAAAATTTCTTTCATTTCAATCCTACTAATGTGAAAGTTTGTGTGTTTGGATATTTGTGAGTTTGGATGTTTGTTCCTCGATCACGCAAAAACGGGTTAACAGATTAGCATGAAATTTGCCACAGACCTAGATATTCACTAGGAAGGAAACATAGGCTACTTTTTAAGTCCCACACTCACCCGGAATCCCGACCACGACCAGCGAAAGTGCTCTCTGGCTCCGCTGCATGACCTGACATGACGTCATCACAGGTCTTTCAGCGGGGCTCCGATTGCTTGGCCGCAGTCTGGGGGCAGGCTGCAGGGGAAGCCTTTGTGTGTTTGGATGTTTGTTCCTCAATCACGCCAGAACAGCCGAATGGATTACACTCAGATTCCACACATACCTACAATGACACCAGGCATGAAACATAGGCACATGCTTACCCCCGTAGGCTGCCGGGTTTGGCCACCGCGAGTCCCGGAATCACGGTCCTTGTGAAGGACCTGATGATGCCTTCATCAGGTCCTTACCTGATGACGAAGGACCTGAGATGATGTCACAGCTGATCGCTGATTGGAGCTAGCAGTAGGGGGCCGTAGCTATACAGGCTCCAGCCGGCCGCAGAGCCTATCGGCCTACAGAGGGGGGCGGAGCTATTGAAGCTCCAGCCGGCCGCCAAGCAGTAGGAAGGACATGGCGGAGCCCGCAGTACACAGCATGCAGCCATCGGATGAGCCCGCCGCGGAAAGATAAGTCCGCCGGGGCCCCGGGGGTGGGAAAAGGAATCAGGGACTGGGACACTTCCCCAAACCGCCCTCTTCCCCTAACACGCCGTGCATGGCCGCACAGTCACACGCACAGCACAGGCGGGAATGCTGCCGCGGACGAAGTCGCAGGTACTGCTAATTTAAAATAATTTAACACATCTTCTGCATGGTGGATGGACGAACCCACATGGCCCCCACCTGGGTCGGACTGGGGTATCTAGGGCCAACCAGTGGAATTGTTTCTAGGCGCTCCCCATGAAGACCCCTGCAGACCAGCGATACCGAGACAGGGTAATAACATATCGGGAGCCATGCTGCTCACCGGCCATACAATGTGCACTACTGCACAACCTAAACCCTCTGCTACACACTGTATGGAAAGTGAACACCACAGCTCCTAGAAATGTTACCATTACCTATAGCCACGCTGTCCTGGAAGAGCTGATCTGCAGAGGTCCTGGCTGGTGTATCATCACAGATGTAATATTGATGTCCTATCCTAAGGACAGGCCATCAATATTAGAAAGATGGATAAATCCTTTAAAGGGACCCTATCATTCAGATGTAATTTTTTGTGACTAATACGTCAGAATAATAATCCAAAATAACCCAGAGCACAATAGCATACTAAAAAATATATATAATTTTATTAATAAATATCCCAAAAAAACATAACAAAAACAAAACATATACATACAACGGGAAGACAAACAAGAGGAAAAAATCCCCCACAATGTGGCAGTTGATAACGGCAACCCTCCCACGACTGAAGACTGAAAGCGCCCCAAGTAATACCAAAATATTTGAATAGGAAAGTTAGAAATCTCTATATAGAGTCATCCTATAAAATGCTAGGCAATAAATAATGATCAAGGTTCAAACCAGGTAGTTACCATTTGAACCACACTATTCAGACAGTAATTGTATGGGTAACATACTGTAAGACAAAGTATCCCAATATGAACACTCTTACATACCTATAGGTGCAGTCATATTTCCTAATCACAAAATACAAGTGATGGTGGAAGAAAGGGGGAATTTTCAGTACATCTCAGTGGGAATAAGAAATGCCTGACGTGTGTTTCGCCCTCACTCGGCTTCGTCAGGAGGACATATTGGGATACTATGTTCATATTGGGATACTTTGTCTTACAGTATGTTACCTATGCTGGGGCCCCCGAGTTTACCAATTGGCCCCTGTTACCTCTATCAGTCCTCAGTTTGTCAATGCAAATGCATTGGTTAGGGGCCTAACCCGGCCCCTGACATCCCGATCGGGCCCCTGGCCAATGCATCTGCATTGACAAACTGAGGACTGATAGTCAAGGCTCAAGGCCCACTGGGGGATTCATCGGTTCCCCGTTGGGCCAGTCCGACCCTGGCCCCCACTCTCTTTAATAAGAGCACCACAGATAGATGAGTACTATACTTTGGTTATCTTTGGCACTCCTATTGAAGTGAATTAGAGCGTGGTTTCGTCCATCTACCAAGTGACATGACTATATTAATTAACCCCTTAATGTTCCGCGCCCGAAATAGTACGTCGTGGCATGTATATCGTTCATGCTCAGCTCAGTACTATTAGAGCGCTGTAATGCCGTGGGCATAGAAGCTGAGAGCCGAGAGCCCCAGTCGGAGCTCCACTCCAATCACGGACTTTAACCCCTTGCATGCTGCCGGCAAATGATCAGCGGCATCCAAGGGGTTGCGTAATAATAGTGAACCCCCTGGCAACTCCCGTGGAGAGATTGGGGTGCCCTGATACAATTTATGCAGCCCGGGATCTGGCCAGCGACCACGGACTGCTAGGTGCCCACAATACCTGGTTGATCCTGCCGAGATGCAAATAGTCAGCCTATGCGTTTGCATAGGCTGACTTCCTTTATAGACTGCAATACACTGCACAGCCTCTCCCCTCTGTGTCCCGTTACCTACATCATTATGGGTATGTTTC
Source organism: Leptodactylus fuscus (assembly GCF_031893055.1). Classification (NCBI taxonomy): domain Eukaryota; kingdom Metazoa; phylum Chordata; class Amphibia; order Anura; family Leptodactylidae; genus Leptodactylus; species Leptodactylus fuscus. The sequence continues at coordinate 277,188,060 of NC_134265.1, read as the reverse complement.
TTGTTCTGACTTATAGTTGGCACTGTTAGCACGTATCTTTAACCACTCGTATGTTTGCTACATGTTATTACACTTTGTGCAGTAGTCTATGTGAGATCTACTTATCATGGCACTTTTCTATCTGCTGCACACTTTTCTATCATGATGTATGCATTTTTTGTCATGAGATGCAGACGCTGATACATACCCTTATATGTATATACACTGCTCAAATAAAATAAAGGGAACACTAAAATAACACATCCTAGATCAGAATGAATGAATTATTCTTATTGAATACTTTGTTCTGTACAAAGTTGAATGTGATGACAACAACATCACACAAAAATCATCAATGGAAATTAAATTTATTAACCAATGGAGGTCTGGATTTGGAGTCACCCCCAAAATTAAAGTGGAAAAACACACTACAGGTTGATCCAACTTTGATGTAATGTCCTTAAAACATGTCAAAATGAGGCTCAGTAGTTTTTCTGGTGCCTCCACGTGCCTGTATGACCTCCCTACAATGCTTGAGCATGCTCCAGATGAGGTTGCGGATGGTCTCCTGTGGGATCTTCTCCCAGACCTGGACTAAAGCATCTGCCAACTCCTGAACAGTCTGTGGTGTAATGTGACGTTGGTGGATGGAGTGAGACATGATGTCCCAGATGTGCTCAATCGGATTCAGGTCTAGGGAATGGGTGGGCCAGTCCACAGCTTTAATGCCTTCATCTTGCAGGAACTGATGACACACTTCAGCCACATGACTAGTCTTATTTGTTAATTAAGTTGAAAACTTTTTTTCACTAGAAGTAGAAGAATGGTATAAAGTGTGAAAAAAAATGTGAATTTTGTTTCTTTTACCTAAAACTAAATAATATATATATATATATATACTATTGCATATTAATATTTAATATTACATATTAAAATTTGCTTTCCTAGTTCTTCTGATCACAGGAGCTACACATTTATATAGTTTTTCAACAAAAAATTTGGTTTTATATGGATTTTATATTAATATGGCTTATTTTCTGGACCTCTGGTCCATGTGTAAATTAGCCAGTAGTTTAATATAGTAGAGGGCTGTAAACTGCTAGTGGTATCTCTAGCTAGGTTCCCTGCTGAGACAGACATCCATGAAGTAGGTGATGGTGGGGGCTGGCAGGGGAGCGAGTTCTGCTAGCACAAAGTAAATGGGAAGCACTTTCACTTTACTATCATCACTAGAAAGAGTTACATTTTGTAGATAAAAGTGATGATAAAAGTCCTAAAAGCCTCCCTTATCACAGTGTAAGCCCAGACAGTGACTTAAGCATGGAGATTCCAGCTCTTATCACTTCTACAGGAGCAGATATAAATCACAGGTTTAATTAATGTGACTGCAGCTCAGATAAAGGGACGAAAATAGCCAAAATAGCCACGTCTACGGGTTAAATATCGGTAGTGTGAACATATCTTTATTATTAATAAAAAAAACTGTCAGCATGACTAAAATTACAGACAAAGGAAACACTTATAAGGAAGTATCAACACAAGCAATGGATTGGCATTTCTGGTATGAAAATATGAGTGGATTTCCTTAAGTGAAGTATGCTTTGTAATCTGTGAGTAAATAAGGAAGGAAAGCATATTTATGTTATGACCTTCATCTACATTAACGTTGATAATTTAGCCTGTTAAATTACACTGGATTCACACCTGCATTCAGGTTTCTGTTTGGGGGCCTGCTGTAGCTGCCAACAACAATGTAAGGCCACATGGTCATTATCTGTAAGCCATAGAAAAAGCATGACGGAAATGTTTGTAACTTTTATGCATTTTGCAACTTTTCTAGCTTATTTGTGCAACATTATTTTACATTCTTAGGGTGCATTCACACTACGGAACGCCAGCGTGTATCAGAGCCGTACACGCCGGCGTGACAGCAGGGCTGCCGGACACTTCCCATTCATTTCTATGGGAGCCGGCATGCGAGCACTCCCCATAGAAATGAATGGAAAAAAGCAGTCCATTCATTTCTATGGGGAGCGCTCGCATGCCGGCTCCCATAGAAATGAATGGGAAGTGTCCGGCAGCCCTGCTGTAACGCCGGCGTGTACGGCTCTGATACACGCTGGCGTTCCGTAGTGTGAATGCACCCTCAGGGTGCATTCACACTGAGTAAACGCTAGCTTATTTTGTAGAGTAAAATTACACTTGTAAATTTTTCTATCCCATTGACTTCAATGATATTTTTTTACAAGTGTAAAAATACGCCTGTAAAAAATACGCCTGTAAAAATACGCCTGTAAAATGTCATTGAAGTCAATGGGATAGCAAAATTTACAAGTGTAATTTTACTCTACAAAATAAGCTAGCGTTTACTCAGTGTGAATGCACCCTTTGAACTCATGCACATGACCATGTTTTCACAGCTATCATACTGAACCATTAATTTCTATGGCCCCATATACAAAACCATGTATTTCCAGGGTCCTTTATATGGGGCCTTGAGAAAATTTCAGTACAGGTCTTAGTCTTGTCTGTTTTTGTAGCCCGTGCTCACTGACCTTAGTGAATGGGGTCCTGAAGGTATGGGCTGCACACCGATGTTATCCATGTATCATCTGTGCTGTTTATTCATAACCTGGCTACATGCACAAGGCCATAAAGGTAAGGTAAAACCTGCAGTAGTAATTGTCATAGTGCACGCAGGTCATTTTGCACTGTGAGTTTTAGTTGCAGCACTTGGAGCAGATATGTAGATTCACATTCACTATGCTGCTACTGTACATTCAGTGGGTTAGCTGCAGGCAAGTTCCCAGTGGCTAACCCTCTATGGGCACTGCCTGAGCATCCCCAGTCGTATAGGGAGAAGTTTTCATGCATTAATAGATTTGTGGTTTATACAAAGCAATGGCCATAGAACATGTAAATAACCTTCATGTATAAACAGAACTAAAGAAATAAATGCCATAAGCATGCAAATAATTAAAACTTACAAATAGTGAAAGAGATTTTGTACAAATGAGGTACTTTGGCTTTGGTTTTGGTTACGGAAGGGTGTGTGTAACCAGCAGGGCTGTTCAAAGCACATTTATAGCATTTGTTGTGTTTGGATGGTTGTCGTGTATGGTTATGTAGGATCCTGTATGCACCACTGTTTATCTACTTGGTCCATTATCTTCCTGTCTCATGTTCAAATGCAAAAACCTGTTCTGCAGAAAGAAAATTTGCAACTAACATAAACAGGCTCATAATTCATTCTGGCTGAGGTATGGCTGACAGCTCATGGCAAAATAATTATAACGGACTATGACCAGATTTCTGTCTATGCACAGTAATAGGAAGAAATACGTCAATCAGTGATATCTGCATATCAGAATTATATGGGACTCCTCACTGCGAGCTCTCTCAGTAAACTACAGCATTAATACATAGGTGTCAGGCTGCTGAAATCAGGGAAGACAGCATGAAAAGGTTGACAGGTTCCACAACTTATCAGCCTTTTTATGCTGCCCTCCCTGATTTCAGTCACCATATCCACTACACCCCAATAAGAGCTACTTATACTTAGCTACAGATAGCCCTCAAAAACACCTATTAGTCCCTATGTGCATTTCTTCTTGGGGGCAAAAGAGTCATCAGGGGACTACCTAGCTAGCTTAAACAGGTGAATTAAATTCTACTGCCCTGTCAGGATCAGTGCAATACAAATCATATGGATACGCTAAAGAAACCAAATGAAACTGGCTGACTGCCTAGTGAGCTGATTCAATGAGCTTGTTAGGGCAGGAGCTCTTATTGGGGTGTAGTGGATACAAGCAGGGTGTTACTAGGGTAAGTGGTGGCTGGACATCTTTCATCCTGAATTCCCCATTCCCTCCAGCAATTTGGTAAGACTGTTCTTTATTACTTGATTTGACATGCCATTTTTTGCAATATCTTCATTTGCCATTAGTTCACTTGGATGCGGTATTTCTGTGGCAACAAAACCTATATGCACATTGAGATACTTTCAGGTTGGCCACAAGATTTATACCGCAACCTACCCCCCCCCCCCTTCCCCGCCTACCTTCTAAATTACTTACTGTACAAAAAGCTATATTTACTTAAATCCCCAGGACCGTAAACAGAACGTCACCAATACTACCCCCCCCACACACACACTCCACCCATCCCCCACTGCATCCCGTCATACTTACCTGTCTTCCTGTCCAGATTTTCTGGGCACAGGACATTATCGATGGGCATGCTTGCATTCCGGCTCTATTGCCCATACTTGAGCAGCTGGCAGACATCAAGGAGGTGCTGGCTGCCCAGAACAAGTGAAGTCCTGTGCCCAGAAGGTCCTCCCCTGAAGACTGGTAAATATGGGGTAGTGGTGCAGGGTGGGAGGTGAGTTAAAGAGGACCTTTCACCATTTTGCCCACAGGCAGTTCTATATACTGCCGGAAAGCTGACAGTGCGCTGAGTTCAGCACACTGTCGGCTTTCCTGATCTGGGCCCGGTGTGAAGAGCTTACGGTCCCGGTACCGTAGCTCTTCTATGGTCAGAAGGGCGTTTCTGACAGTTAGCCAGAGACGTCCTTCTTCACAGCACAGCCAATCGCGCTGTGCTGTGAGAGCCAGGAGGAATGCCCCCTCCCTCTGCTCGCAGTACTCGTCCATAGACGAGCATTATCAGGGAGGGAGGGGGCATTCCTCCCGGCTCTCACAGCACAGCGCGATTGGCTGTGCTGTGAAGAAGGATGTCTCTGGCTAACAGTCAGAAACGCCCTTCTGACCATAGAAGAGCTACGGTACCGGGACCGTAAGCTCTTCACACCGGGCACAGATCGGGAAAGCCGACAGTGTGCTGAATTCAGCGCACTGTCAGCTTTCCGGCAGTATATAGAACTGCCTATGGGCAAAATGGTGAAAGGTCCTCTTTAAGAAGGACTAGTAGTGGGCGAGCTAGCTAGGGAAATGGGAGGGGGGAGAAAAAGGGGGAAGAGAAAAGCAGGGGGAGGGGGATGGAGTCATCTTTGAGTGAATCACAAGGCAACATGGTAGTTGTAGAAAAGCAGAACAGGAAGCTAACCATGTAAACAAATGCAGAAGATCCCAAAAGCTCCCAGAGAAACACAGAAATCACTCAAAACACTTCTAAATGTATTTAGTTTACATGTCCCCCTCCAGCTACACCTCTTACAGTTTAAAGTCCTTCTCCAGTTGCCCCCAGTTTAATGTCACCCTCCATCTGCCCCTCCACCAGTTTAATGTTCACTCCTGTATTATCCATGCTGCTGTAACACGCTGAATTTCCCCATGGTGGGACTATTAAAGGATTATGTTATCCTTGATCTGTCCCCAGTTTAATGTCCCCCCACCTGTTTCCATTTTAATGCCCCTCACCATCTGTCCCCAGTTTACTGTCCCCCTTCATCTGCCACCAGTTTAATTCCCCCCTTCATCTGTCAGCAACTTAATGTCCCCTTTCATCTCCCACCAGCTTAATGCACCCCCTTCATCTGCAACCAATTTAATTTCCACTTTTCATCTGCTACCAGCTTAGTGTCCCCTTCATCTGCCCTAGTTTAATTGCTGCCTTCAGTTTAATTACCCCTACATCTGCCCCCAGTTCCCCCCTCTTGTTCACACATACTGTCTCTTCTCTCCTCCTTACCTTCCCTCAGTCTTCATTTCCAGCAACTTCCTCTTTCTGTGTAACACCCACACTGTCCTGTACAATCTAGAATAGCTCCGCCCCCACGGTAATGATGTTATCAGAGGTCCTTTAGCCCACTAGGATTTAGTATCTACCATTTAGTCTTTACCCTACTGTGAGATAAGAGCTGATGGAAGGGGCAAAGTTTAACAGCAAAATACTTCAGGTGCATAGCGGGACAAACCGAAAGCTATCCGGGACACTTCAGGTGCATAGCTTCCAACCATCCTGGATCCGGCAGGACAGTACCGATTTTACACTGCTGTCTCGCTGGATCTGGAATGGTTGGGAGCTATGCAAATACTACCACTGACCGCACAGAGATATGAAGTGCTAAATTCATTCATAACATTCATGTGCCTGTATCCGTCCACTTGCAAATCTTTTTTTTTTTTTTTTTAAACATTTGGTTCAAAAAGGACTCCAAACGGTTACATGGCAGATACCCAAATCCTTCTTTTTAGACGGATTAGTCAATGAGTGTCTGTTTAAAAAACTGACCATTTGTGTCAGTTTTGACAAGTCTATTTTTTTTTCTTTTCTTCCCCCTTCTTCTTTCTGAGCATGTGCAGAGGAAAAAAAATGTTTGCAAAGCAGACACAAACTAATTACTATCTGTTTGTAATCCACTTTCCATAGACCTCAATGTTAAAAAAAAAAAAAAAAATGGATAGGTTGCTATCCATCTGGTATCTTTATTTTTGTACGAAGAAAAAGTCCTGCAAGTCTGACTTTTTTTTTTACGCCCAAAAAGAGCAGGTACCAGACACAAATGCTCCAAACGTTCACCTACGGATGGCTTTTACAACCCATTGAAAACAATAAGTTTTAAAATGAACCATTTGAAATCAGCTTTTGAGGATTTTAAGGCAGTTTCAATAAACTGATTTTGTATGGTAAGCCAAACTAAGATGTGAACACAGCCCAATAAAGATGATGATCTTGAAAATAGGATGCATCACAATTAGAGATGAGCGAGTAGTATTCGATCGAGTAGGTATTTGATTGAATACTACGGTATTCAAAATATTTGTACTCGATCGAATATTACTGCTGCTATCCACCGTAAATATTCGATTCAGAGCCAGCGTTGATTGGCCGAATGCTATACAGTGTGCCTAATGCTATACAAATCAAGGTTCTGCAGCAGGCTCGTCCTTGCTAGCCGGGAGAGCTGGCAGCTTGCTGTTACGAGCGAGCTTACTTTTTCTCATAGGAATGAATAGATCAGCGTTGATTGGCCAGTGTACAGCATTCGGCCAATCAACGCTGGTTCTGCCGGAGGCTCGTCTGTGAGGAGGCAGAGTCTAAGATCGGACCACAGCAGTCTCTATTGTGTCTACATTGTTTTTTTTTTGGCATGGACACAAAGTCTGACACGCAGGACTTTGTGTCTGTAGGTTTTTAAACTGACCGCTGGCATGCCGTCCCCAAGCTGTTTTTCCTGGAATTTCGGTGAGCGAACAGCGAAACCCTTAATAGAGATAATTTATATTGTTAGCTGCTCGCATATACATTCCATCCTTTTGGAAATCTCCATTTCTGTCCGTGTCTACTGTTATCTCCAGGATTAATAATATTATGTCATGTGCAAAACTAAATGCCATCCATCTATATACAGTCTGTTCCTGGTCAGGTCTGATCGCCCTGGTCATCCTCCTCTTATGCTGAAACATAGCGATGAGCTGCTCAGAGAGCCGCGCCAAAAATGAGCATTTTTGTACTTTTTGGCTCATGCTGCTTCCATGGAACTTGCATACGCTGGCTGAGATAAATGGTTGGAAAGACCATTCTCTGGTGGACCTGCAGTTAAGTTTCATGATTACCCCTTCTAATCTCATGTTTAAGGAGAACCACTATTCCCTAATGTGCAGGGGAACTGTATGTAATGCACTTATTTCATGGGTCAATGTGTTCTTGCAGGCAAGAGTCATCCACATTTCCAGGACCTTCGTAGCAGAGCCAGAAGCTTGCTAGCTGTAATAATTTTCATGTCTGCCCAAATGTTACATTTTTGGCTGTCCCTTTGGCACATGTTATTACGGTGATAGCGTGGAATTTGTGAGGCCTCAGGGAGAAGAACAAACAATGTGCTGTCTTCCAGTGATTGCGACAGTTTCAACCAGCCATTGTTTGACAGAAACACACATGATGCCCTTACTTCATTTCCCTATCCAAGCCAGGGTTAAATGGGTAAGAGATATAGGTCCCCTCACGGATCAAGAGTGGAGTGAGGTGCTACAACAGACTCCACTACTCTCTCATAGTGTGGCACAGAGATATTCCCAGCTGCTTTTAGTACACAGAGCATATAAAACCTGACCTGCTTTTTTTGACACTGGATACGATGGGATCCCTAGTGCCGATGCTGCGGTACTACCAGAGATCACTTCTTTCATATGTTTTGGGACTGTGACAAGGTGACACCTTTTTGTTCCACTGTTCTGTCACTTATTTACAGGGTATATGGAGTATCTCTAAACACATCTCCTAAAGTTGTTTATTGGGTCTGCTGGATTCTAGGGTGTCTTCTACGCCCATTTGTGTTGGAATGTCCCGAATCCTCTATCAGGCTAGGAAATATTGTCCAACACTGGATCCAGCCCACCATTCCAACCAGAAAAGAACTCTGTACCAAACTGAATACATTAATCAGGCTAGCATTGACTTTTCATGGGAATCGATATGCATAGGTTAAACTTGAAAGCATACGGGGCCCTTGGCTAGATGTACTAAGGCTGCCATCTAGGGCTCTGCTGTTGGACCTTACACTCTCCTCAGAATTGGATCCAGTGACAGCTCAAACCAGTCCCACTGGGGTAGGGGTGGGGTGATTTCTGCCCTTCACAGTAATACGGCTAATTGAGACATGCTATATTGTATTGGAAATGTGGCTTACTCCCTGTGATCTTAGCCCAGCCTTGCCACGTACGTGTTTGGTCTCCAGGGTCCCATGATGCACGATAGGTTCCTATTCACCACGGATGGTACATCTACCACGTAGCTTTATAATAAGCACACTATCTAGCCCACCACTTATGCAGTAACATAATCCAGGACATGTTTATTAACACCTAAGCATGTATGGATATGACCATTGATGCACCAACCAAGAGATCAAGCCAAAAAGCAGTAAACCAGGGAATCATAAAGAAACAGGTGCTAGAAATGAGAACACAGAGCAGTGGCGGATCCAGGCTTTGCAGGGCCCTGAGCAATTGACTTTGGCGGGGCCCTACTTACCGGGGTGTCTGGGGGGTATGAAATACATTTTTGAAAACATTAGCCCAAAAAATGCGTTTTTGAAGCGTTTTTTTTTAACTAGCTAGCTGTGCTTGACCAACTTCTAAAACTGACCTTATTTGTGTACTATTAGCTGCATTGGGAGCGCGCACGCAAGGCCAGCGGCATAGAAGCAACGTCATCTCGCTGCTGGCTTTGCATATGAAAACCCGCCCACTAAGCCTCGCGCTTGTAACCCATACCTCCCAACTTTTGAAGATTAGAAAGAGGGAGAAAATGTGCGGCGCGCTGTATGCGACGTGGCAAACTTGGCTCCGCCCACTTTTGTGTTGACTCCGCCCATTCTCATTCATTTTTCATGTGCTTCCACACAGTATAATCCTCCTAGTCACCCGTAAATTATATGTGCCCTCTCCATCTCTCCCCCAGTTTCATATACACCCTTCATCTGCCCCTAGTTTCATGTCCCCCCTCCATCTCTGTCCCCAGTTTCATGTCCCCCCGTTTCTGCCCAGTTTCATGCCGTTCCCCCCTTCATTTGACCACAGTTTCATGTCCCCCCGTCTCTGCCCCAGTGTCATGCTGTTCTCCCCCCTTCATCTGCTCCAGTGTCATGCCCTTCTCCCCCCCTTCATCTGCCCTAGTGTCATGCCGTTCCCCCCTTCATCTGCCCACAGTTTCATGTACCCCCGTCTCTGCTCCAGTGTCATGCCGTTCTCCCCCCTTCATCTGCTCCAGTGTCATGCCGTTCTCCCCCCTTCATCTACTTCAGTGTCATGCCGTTCTCCCCCCTTCATCTGCCCCAATGTCATGCCGTTCTCCCCCGCTTCATCTGCCCCAGTGTCATGCCAATCTGCCCCCAGTTTCATGGGCCCCGTACATTATGTTCCATCTTAAAGTTTAACACAAAAAAAACCACCCTCACCTTCCCTCGCTCCCCCGCCGCTCTCTCCGCAGTCTCACTCATACATATATAGTAGGCGCGATGTGACGTTATCACATCGCGACTACAAATGCCGGAGTGCAGCGTTAAAGCAGGAGCTGAACTGTGACACCTAAGTATTCAGCTAAAATCGGGACATGCCGACCGGAACCATTTTGTTAGGTCCGGGTCGCGCTGCGGGGCTGCGCTGGGCCCTGGGCGGTTGCCCGGCTCACACTGCCCTGGATCCGCCCCTGACACAGAGCCTGTCACAAACACAGTGTCACGTTAAAATACTTTGTCTCAGCCTTTGGCAATGTATATCAAACTACTGACTGACTTAACAGACCCAGCCAAAGTTTGGCTGGTAGGCATGGGAAACGTAAAGGAGTTGTCTGGGATAAGCACATTTTTAGTATGAGGCCAAAGCCGTGTGCTTTGTCAGTGTTTTTTATAGCTAACACACTGACTTATATATTTCTATTTTTGCTTCTGCTTACACGTGCCTGTGCATTATCAGAGGCTTGTGTATCTGGCAGTGAGCCTAAGAAAAAACTTAGGGCAGGTCCTATACCTATCCATTTTGTGACCAGGGCTTATAGTGAATGGGGCCGTGGAGGTACAGGTGGAACGCACATGTCATCCATAAGCCGTCCAAGCTGTTCAATCACAATCCAACTACAGGTCTAAGGCTAAGGGTAGAGATGAATAGAAGGTTTCTATTACAACCAAAGTACTTTCCTCACATCACTACTTCTCTATATATGTCCTGCATCGTCCTGGGGCTGCTTCTGAGTTAGAGACACCTACCTACTGTGTGCAGTGCATGGCAGCTAGTCTCTACCCACCAGTTTAGAGGGGAATGTAATTTCCAAATACAACATGGATAGGGAAAAACTGTAAAACTCAGAACATAAGTCATATAATGACTAGAAATAGTGTTAATCCTCATGTACACACATGTAGCATGGTAGGGGCCACATGGTGGCTCAGTGGTTAGCACTGCAGCATTGGAGTCCTGGTGTTCAAATCCTGCCATGGGCAAAAAAAAATAAATAAATCTGCAAGGAGTTTGTATGTTCTCCCTGTGTTTGCATGGATTTCCATCCCATATTCCAAAAAAGACATACTGATAGGGAAAAATGTACAATGTGAGCTATGTGTGGGGCTCACAATCTACTTTTTTAAAAAAAAAAAAAAACAAACAAAAAAACACATGTAGCATGTTATTCTAAAAAGTCAAATATAAATGATAAGGTGGTGAAGGTTGTACATGGCTGAATTCAGGACAAGAAACTTGGTGTGTGTATCAGCTGATTTTACAATTCTTAATTTGACTGAGCTGAAATGAACTCAGTGGGGCTCATTTATTAAGCTACTTGCACCTATTTTTGGTGTAAATTGAGCCTTTAGGCTGAAGCCCCACTTTGCGGAAACGCAGCTTTTTTTGTTGCAGATTTTTTGCATTTTCTTGAGCCAAAGCCAGGAGTTCATTGAGCAAAAGGTAGAAGTTTAAGAGCTTCCTATATATACCCCATTTCTTTTGTAGCCATTCTTGGCTTTATTTATGAAGCATTTGTGCCTTTTTTCCCAGATGTTATGCTGCCCTCACCACTATCACTTTTTGTTGGGAAAAGGGGCATGGCCTAATTGGAAATTTCATGCTGTATTTATGACTTAAGCTTTTTTTTTTTTTTAAAAAAAAAGGGGCAAAAAAGGCTCAAATGCACCCTAGTACATGGGCAGCCTTAAAAAGCCCATCAGATTAGACTGCTTTTAAAAGGGACAGTAGCGCTCTTTTTTAACATCAAAGGGGCAAAGTGCACATAGCTTATAAAGGTGTGTCTAAACTACCTAACACATGTACAACATTTAACAAAGAGGTGTACCTACATGAATAAGCACCATAGTAAAACTATAGCCAAAAAAAGGTGCAAATGATAAATAACCCCAATTACATCAGTGGGCTTCTGTGAAACTGCCTCAGTTAGCTCTGAGCTCAATGTCCATTTGACCGATAGCTATTCCTCCCGACCATCCCATACACGTGTTCTTAATAGAGAGAACATAACAAGGTGCCACTTTATACCTCAGATGGTTGCCTGTCTTTTATCAGAACAAAAGGATTGAACATGCTGAAATCCAACAGCCCAATCCTTCTTTCCTCTGATATCTGCCATTAGGGAGCACCAGAATACCTCTTTACACATTAGATGGTTGTCCAGTCCTGCCGATATCAACAGGTTTATTTGCAGCTCATCTAATGTGTCTTGTAACCTTTAGACCAGCATCACACACTGTGGTTGTAACATATCTCCTATCTATTTTATTTGCCTGATCATTTGTTCCCTGGAGACCTAAACACCCCATGTTATCTGACAGCAGCTTATCTGCTTCTTTACCAAACTAAGTGTGCAAGCTTAGCTGATCAAACTGTGCCTGTTTATAGGAGAGCTGGCAAGAGTACCCTTAGTAACTAAGGCCAATAAAGTGGTTATGTAACCACAAGCTCAAAAGACATCTCATTCATATATATAAATACTGTATATATATATATATATATATATATATATATGTATATAGGAAACTGAATGGAGAAACACATATAACCAGTCACCTAGTGTAAATATTTTCTGTAGTGATGCCATCATCCACCTTCTTCACAGAGTTCTCTCTCACCTGGAGAAACCCGGGAACACTGTGAGAATAATGTTCTTTGATTTCTCCAATGCGTTCAACACCATTCAGCCAGGGCTACTGAGGGAGAAGCTGAACCTTGGTGGAGTGGACCATCACCTGCCCTACTGGATCCTAGACTACCTGACAAACCGCCCTCAGTATGTGAGAGCCCGGGACTGTGTGTCTAAGGCCGGGTTCACACGATGTATTTTGGCACGTAATGTGGCACGTAGACACCGCGGGAACTTTTGCGGGCCGTATACGCTCCCATTGATTTCAATGGGAGCCGGGACCGTATACGCGGCGCTATTTTGCGGCCGCCGCAAAATCACGGCCGCAAAATAGCGGATACGGCCCGCAAAAGCTCCCGCGGCGTCTATGTGCCACATTACGTGCCAAAATACATTGTGTGAACCCGACCTAACACTGTGATCTGTAGTACGGGGGCACCACAAGGTACAGTTCTTGCTCCAATTCTCTTCACACTGTGCACTGCTGACTTTAGGCACAACTCATCCAGCTGCAATAGTAGGCCTTATCACTGATGGTGACGATAGGGAATACAGAGACTTAAACCGGAATTTTGTTGAATGGTGGCAGCAGAATCACCTCAGGATTAATGCTGGGAAGACCAAGGAGATGGTGGTGGACTTTAGTAAGCGGAGAAGGCACCAATAGCACTTCACCGAGGGCACAGAATGGGACGCGCTGTCAGCTTTCTAGCGGTGTTTTTAAACTAAGCATATCTTTACATAGCCTTTAGAAAGGCTATTTTAGGGATACCTTTCATTCATTGATCCTCGCAGCCAATTTGAATTATACCAATTTTCTTAATTTTTTAAGGATGAACAGGGGAGTTATCCCTGTGCCCCGAGCATCCCTGCATCATCAGCCACCTATGTTTCTCACCTTTCCCTTCTTGAAAAAGGGAGCAGCTAGTCACAGATAGCGAATGTGCGAGATTTTAATCTTGCTGTATGTGATTAGCTGCTCTGGAAGCAGTGAAGAGATGAAAAAGGAGGCGATGAGAAACAGAGGTGGCTGATGATACAGGGGTGCATGGAGCACAGGGATAATGCCCCTGGTGCTCTCTGAAGATTAATTAGCATATGAAGAAAACTGGTATAATTCAAGAATGGCTGCGAGCAGGGGTGTAACTACCGTGGTAGCAGTGGAAGTGGCTGCCACAGGGCCCGGGACATTAGGGGCCCGGCGACAGCCGCTACTGCTGCGTTTTTTTTTTAATAGGCCGTTACCGCTGGAGTTACTCCAGCCGGTAACGGGCCCTATTTACTTACCCATCCTGGCAGGGCTGGGATCAGTAAGTGACACCGTGGGCCCCACAAAGACTATCATTATACTCAGGGGTCTTTGCAGACCCCCGAGTATAATGATCGGAAGCCTGGGAGAGGTAAGAAACATAAAAAACACTGTTACTTACCTCTCCACTATCCGGGCCAGCCTCAGCTCAGGCCTAGTTGTCTGACGTCCCATGACCGCGGCCTGCGTCCTGGGTCATGTGACGTCCGACGTCATTGAAGAAGGACGACAGCGGATGCCGACAGCATAGGAGCCGGGGGACAGGTAAGAAACAGTCGTTTTTTATGGTTTTATTCCCCCGGGTCTTCGGTTATTATACTCTGGGATCTGAAAAGACCCCAGAGTATAATAATTATTTATGGGTGTCCACAGTGGGGCATAATACTGTGTGCAGGGGCCACTATGGGGTACAATACTGTGTGTAGGGGCCACTGAGGGACATAATACTGTGTGCAGGGACCACTAAGGGACATAATACTTTGTGTAGGGGCCACTATGGGCTATAATACTGTGTGCAGGGGCCACTAAGGGACATAATAATGTGTGCAGGGGGCACTAAGGGACATAATAATGTGTGCAGGGGGCACTAAGGGACATAATACTGTGTGCAGGGGCCACTAATGGACATAATAATGTGTGCAGGGGACACTAAGGGATATAATAGAGCGCGCAGGAATGCGGAGGAGGGGTTCGGTCGAGGTCTTCGTTGTCGGTCGGTCGGTCGGTCGGGGGGGATGTCAAAAGTTCGCCACGGGGCTCCGCCATTCCTAGTTACGCCACTGGCTGCGAGGATCAATGAATGACAGGAATACCTAGAATAAACTTTCTAAAGGCTATGATATGCTTAGTTAAAAAAAACGATCTAGGCAATGGCAAGACTCCCTTTAAGGATTTAAATGTTTCTCCCCTCCCTGACAACATGCAGAGCTCATGCAGACGGGCACAAGGCACTTGAGAAAGTTTCTTAGCTTTTCTTGCAGACAGAGTGCTTTCCTTCCTCCCAGTAGTAATAGACATGCCTTCAGGTGTGCAGTGTGCTGGTGTAGCGGCCCCACTTGTCCTGTGAGTTGATCCTATAGCTCACCTGGCGCCGCTGGCAGCTAATGTGTGAATGGAGCGCTACGCGCAGGATATCGCTACCTCCTTACCACACCGCCAAAGAATAGAATGAGAGGAAGTCAGGGAGGGGCCGCCATCCAGTGTCACTGAAGTGTGCGGCCGGGGCCGGAGTCCAGGCACAGCGGGACGAGCAGAGCAGAGGAGCTGGGACAGTGAGTGGTGCGGGCGGACGGGCAGGGCTGTGTGAGGGGGTGTATACACCGGCCCATAACTACACGCCCCGCCAGCCAGGGCGACAACTACGTCTGTACATCGGGCAGCAGAGAGCGGGGACAAAGCGGCAGCGCAGGTGTTACTGACGGGGCTCTGTGGAGTGGCCGGGCTGCTATGTGAGATGAGGTGCAGGAATGGCAGTCTGCTGACATTGATCTGTTTGACTTGTTTCTTCTCCTTGTCATGGTACACAGCCTGGTACAGAGACAAAGGTAAGGACACCTGGGGCACCGAGCGCTACCACCGTCACTGCCCGTAGGACTATGTCATATATCATATCATATATATATCAGGACCTGCACCTGCTGGGGGCGCTAGTGCTTGCTGTGTCTGCTGCTTGTATCCAATTGTATTACAGAATCCAGTATCGATACACGGAGGAAGGGCCATCACTTGTTCCATTACAGGTCTACAGGGTATTAGACCTGGCTCTTATGGCAATACTAGTGAGGACTATTGCCCTGGAGACTTGTAGTACCACAAGAGAACCACGAATCTATAGGGTATCAGTCCAAACTAGAAAAGATGTATGCTTCCTTACCCTTGTGGATTTACAAGCCTGCAGGGCTTTACTCCTTACTAGAGATGAGTGTGATCCTCAGCTCTTGTGGCACTACATGCGTGCAGTGCTTTAGTCCTAACCAGAGAATACTATGGTACTCTGCAGAATTTTACTCCTCACTAGAGACAACCATGGTCCTCTGCAGGACATTTCTTCTAACTAGAGACTACTATGGTTCTCTACAGGACTTTACTCCTCACTAGGAAAGACTTTACTCCACACGAGAGAAGACTGTGGTCCTCTTGTGGCACTACATGTCCGCAGTGCTTTAGTTCTATCTAGAGAAGACTATGGTCCTCTGCAGGATTTTGCTTCTAACTGGACACAACTATGATCCTCTACAGGACTTTATTCCTCACCAGAGAAGACTATGGTACTCTGTAGAACTTTACTCCTCACTAGAGACAACCAGCTCAGCTCTTGTGGCATTACATGTCTGCAGTGCTTTAGTTCTAACTAGAGAAGACTATGGTCCTCTACAGGACTTTTCTTCTAACTAGAGAAGACTATGGTCCTCTACAGTTAATTACTCCTTGCTAGGGAAGATTGTGGTCCTCAGCTCTTGTGGCACTACATGTCTGCTGTGCTTTAGTTCTAACTAGAGAAGACTCTGGTCCTCTACAGTTATTTACTCCTTACTAGGGAAGACTGTGGTCCTCAGCTCTTGTGGCACTACATGTCTGCTGTGCTTTAGTCCTAACTAGAGAAGACTGGTCCTCTTCAGGACTTAGCTCCTAACTAGAGACAGTTATGATCCTTAGCTCTTGTGGCACTACATACCGTGTTTCCCCGAAAGTAAGACAGTGTCCTACATTCTTTTTCCCCCCCCAAAAGTCCCACTATGTCTTACTTTTGGGGTATGTCTTATATTGGGAAAAAAATGTCGACAGGGGTTAATGTGAGGCAGGACATGATGGGGTTAACTGCTATTAATGTCAGGCACATGGAGTTACTGAAACTAAATTAATAACTCTAAATGCCTGACATTAATAGGCAGAGTACAGCCTGTACCTGGTGGTTTCTTTTTTCACTTTGCTGGGAACTTTCTTTCTTTCTTCTTCTCTTCTCTTCTCTCCGTCTCTTGTGTGCAGTATGGAGACGGCTGGAGCCCTCACTGCAGGCGGGACTTGGATCTCTATACGGATAAGCTCCGCCCCTGAGCTCACTTCTCTCCTCTCATTGGTGGGCAGAGAGCAGCCAGAGAAAGAGGAGTGTCCTGAAAGCACTGAAGGGACGCTCCTCTGCTGCAGCTGCTGCCGTGCCAGCCAGATATGCCTCGTGTGCCAAGAGCGGCACGCGTGCCAGGGGTTACCAACCCCTGGTTTACTACGTCTTACTTTCGGGGTACGTCTTACATTAGCCCACCCCCCAAAAGTCCCACTACGTCTTACTATCGGGGAAACAGGGTATCTACAGTGCTTTAGCCCTGACTAGAGAAATTATGTGGTCCTCTGCTCTTATGTCCTTGGGGCTTTAATCTTAAATAGGAAACACTTTACTTTTGCTTCTTACATGCCCTGGTACTAGGAGTCAATGACAAGACATGACCAGGGCATCTACCGCTTACAGGCTGGCCATCGATTCAACGGTTTTATGACTTAATAGATAAATATTTTAATATATTTCCTTAGTTGTTTCAATGTGCATATATTCATCGTTATCATCATCATCGTTATGTGGCACTAATGTCGGTGAACACGTTTCTTGTTACATTACATCAGATTTCTTGCCTGCTGTGACATATCAGGGCAAAGCAGGTCCAACAACTTGTGACTGATTTAAATCCAATAGTTCCAGTGATGTAGACTTAATTTCCTAGTTAACATAGTTGGTAAGATTGAATAAAGACACAGGTTTATCAAGTTCAATTTATAATCCTACCGCCTTGATCCAGAGGAAGGCAGAAATCCCTACAGGCAGATGCCAATATTAGGGCTATAAAAAATGAAAGTTGTACATCCTAGTATATTTCTGTGTGACAGCCGTGTGTGATCCGTCTTTTGTACGTGTAGCATGAGAAGATGCTGTGTATATTATTTTTCAGCAGATAAAATTTTACGAGAAATGGGAGTCACAGTTTCACTTTTGTAGTCCCCTGTCATATCTCTGATGCTCACCAGGTCCCTGTGCCAGTGTCTACTTCGTGATCCCATTGCCACAAAGCGCAAATGCCCATTTGCACTCTGCCTTTATAGAGAATGTGTTGCCAGAAAATGAACTATTTTTTAAAACAAGTGTCATATTAAACATGTTATTACGAATTTTAGATTTTCTTTAAATTTTACATGAGACTGATACTTGTCAATTCTGTAGGGGATTTCTTTGCAGCAGTCAGCTCATTTAAATTATAGACAAAACGTATAGCAAAACAATAGAAGATAACACTTCCATAAGCATTACAAAAGAAGATAACAGATCTATAGGTAACACCCATCACATCTACTGCTGACAATAAATGGTGTCACAGTTCATTTACTCGCGTCCCTGAACAGAACGTGTCTAGAAAACTACCTCAGGCTGGTTCACATGTGTCCACAAGCGCTTGGGGATTCCATTCCCCACTCCGGTTAAAAAATATGGAGAGAAAAGTTTTGGGGTGGAAACTGGGCAGAAACCCGGTGGACCCCATAGTATATTCTATGGGGTCCATGGGTAACTGCTTTATAAACAGATTGGGTTTCCGTTTTTTGGGTCCCCAAGTGGACCCGAAGAATGGAAGCGCAAGTGTGAACCTAGAGTTATAGACTTCAATAAGTCGGTTCCTGTCTATTACTGCCTATGGTGATGACTGTTCTTTAAAGCACATCTATTAATGCTACTAGCAGAGCAGATGAGACGCTCAGACAATATGGCAGCTTCCATAATCGTGTACAGAAAATCTTTAGTTAAAAAAATCAACAATCAGAAAATCAAAATAGATTAAAAAAAAGTATTATATCTCACTATTAGAGATGAGTGAACACTGTTCGGATCAGCCGATCCGAACAGCACGCACCCATAGAAATGAATGGAAGTACCTGTGACGCTGACTTGGCGTAAAGCTTATGGCTGATCCGAACAGTGTTCGCTCATCTCTACTCACTATCTGTTTTTGATAATAAATGAAAAGTTTGGCGATGCATTCCTTTTAAGTAGCCCATTCATATCTATTGGATGTTTAATGCTAACTTAGGGTTGGTTCACACTAGCGCTTGTATTCCGTCCGCAAGGAGTTCGCATGGAGACACCCCCCCCCCCCCCGGTCGGAATGCAATCGCAATTGCAAGCGATGTGCTTTCAAAGCACATGGAGCCCATAGACTATAATGGGCTCCGTGGGCTTGCTGCGCACTACCCGCATAAATGAATTGTGCGGGCAGTGCGCGGCAAGCACACGGAGCCCGTTATAGTCTATGGGCTCTGTGTGCTTAACTGCACAGCGCTTGCATTAGTGTTGGTATTCCGTTCGGGAAGGGGTCTCCTTGCGGACGGAATACAAGCACTAGTGTGAACCAACCCTTAAAGGGGTTTTCTTACAAAGCAAGTTACCATCTTATCCAGCAGTGCATGGTATCACAGATCTCATGATTTCACTTCAATGCGACTGAGCTGCAAACAGGCATGTCCGATGAACATGACGACACATGGCCTATGTAGTGGAATCTAATATTCTCGGTGCATGTGCAGCACTGCTGTAATGCTGTGTAATACGGGTCACGTATTGTGCCTGTGCTGAGACTATGAGCAGCGATGAGTACAAAAGAACTTTTAGCCAGGTCAGCTTAGGTAAACTGTCTGGTCCTGTCAAGCATGGGAAAGATGGAGGGGCGGAGGACAACAGAGTGATGGGAGGCTTACCTCGTTTGCCTTATTTGCATATTGAAAAAAACAGCAATATCTTGGCAACTGATGCATCGATTCATGAGTGGACCCTAACCTGTGAGTGTGGCTGGGTTGGTTTGCTGGATTCTGGTGGCAGATTGCCTTTAATGTGAGTAGCCAAGTGTGATATTAAGGGCATTTACCTTTGGACCTCATTTACAGTTTGTAAATATTTATAGTCTGTATAAAAAGTTGAGACCTTCTGGTAGTACTATATAAATATTTATTTGGCTGATAGCTGCTTCACCTGAACTCCCCATACACATGCACGTTATGCTCAGTATATGGAGTGAATGGGGAGTGAATTATTAGTTATAGGGAGCCTGCGCGAAATCAACAAGAAATGTCTGAGAAAGACAGTGAGTGCACTAATATGGATAACAGACTTCGTAATGGAAGTGGTCATTGTGTGTCAAACTCCCTATCTCTTCTCATCCTCCTCAGAAGTGGTCATTGTGTGTCCCATATCCTGTTACTGTTCTGCGACCTGGTAATGATGTTTAACCTGTATTCTTTGAAAGCTGCATTTAAAGGTTATTCCCAACCTTAAGAATAATATTCAGACTTGTATCTTAAAGGGGTTGTCTGGGATAAATGGAAATCCCTACACTAATCTAAACACCCCTCTTACTTTCTAAATAGCATAATTAATTAATTAATCAATCAAAAACGTATATTTCCCATATCCCTGGGGTGGTCATGAGCTTTATAATACAGTAGAGACACAGCAGTTGTGATGGCCGACATATTTAAATAACTGACATTTGCCATACTATTACGGCGGATGTCGGGAAGGGGTTAAAGAAAATCAGACACAGAGCATAAATTGTATAGTTGCTGAGATTAGGATTGCAGCTCAGCTCCATTCACTTTCATGGGAATGAGCTGCAAACAGGCCATGTGATCAGTGAGCATGACACCACATGGCATGGAAAGCAGCAGCAGCACTCACGGACCAAATGGTTCCAGATATTGGACCCCTGCTGATCTTAGGATAGGTCATCAATTTATAAAGCCCGGAAAACACTTGTAAATCAAAGTATGGCAAAATTATCTTCTGTGTTTTGGATACAGCTTCCCACTTACAGACTTACGTACAGATTTTTCCATCCCTGGTGATGGAGCAAATATTTATGCATTAAGTTATTTGTACATCCATGCTTTACTGCACACAAAATCCTTGGTCTTTTATTAAATAATACTAGTGCTTTAGGAAGCAGCAACAGAAACTGATGTTTAAGGCTTCATGCAAACTAATATAATTTTGTCAATAATTGCAGAGAAAAGTACAAATCCATACATTTCAATGGGCCCAGACACACAGTCATAGTTTTTGCTGCTATGTGTCTAGTCCAAACTCGATTTGAAGAGCCTATACTTTCCATTCTTGCGACTCTGTCAATTCAGTTGAATGTATGGGTCAATAAAAATCACGGATGACACGGATGCCAATCCATGTATCACCTGTGCCACTGTTTCACTGACCCGGAGACTGCACATGGTTGTGTGCATAAAGCCTAATCTTTCCAATAAACATTTGAACACATAGCACATTGTTTTTCTGTGTGTCACCATCAAACAGATGATTTTGTTGACCTTTTGGTAAAAGTGCACAATTCCTTTAACTGGTGTAGAAACCATCTGCCCTCATCTTGGGAAGTCCAGTGCAGTCAGTCATTTCCATTTTTCAATAGATATTTTTAGTCAAGGGGGATTACTCAGTTTAGTAGTAAATTATTTCTTTTTGTCAATTATCAAAATTAAGTGAATGAACAAAAAAGAAATCTAAATCAAATGAACATCTGGTGTGACCACCCTTTGGAGGTGTCACGATATGACCCCTACAGAGACCTGGTCTCAATATCATCAAGTCTGTCTTTGATTACATGAAGAGACAGAAGGATTTGAGTAGAAGATCTGTAATTATTTCTCCAAGGTAACTGGAACAACCTCCTTGTAGAGCTCCTTCTAAAACTTCCTGCAAGTATACCTAGAAGAATTGATGTTATTTGAAGGGTGGTCACACCAAATATAGATTTCTCTTTTTTTTTCATTCAAATAATTCTGTTAATTTACAAAAAACCTGTTAAGCCAACATGCACATGACAGTGGACAGTGTGCGTGCTGTCTTGCCAAGGTTGGATGCCACATAGATGACATCTGTGTGCCACCTGGGCCTCCACGGCCCCATTTATTGAGGACCTATCCTGAGCATTGCTCTCGACTCAATAAGTCATTTTCTGGTACACAGTCTCCTTAACCACTTCAGTACCGGGCCAATTTGTGGTCCAGGACCAGACACATTTTAGGTTTATTATGTATGTGCGGTTTTGAGGGCTGTAACATTTTTCCCGTATGTCTCAGTCAACTAACTTTTGCGTCTTTTTTCGGGGACACATAGGGCTTTATTTTTATGTTATCTTTATTTTCGAATGTGTTTTAATTTTTTTTATATCTGGGAAAATATAAACAAAATAGGAGGGAAATTGTGTCTGGTTTTCAATTTTTTATTTTTTTTTAAATTTAATAACACAAAGTGTCACTGAAAAACTTTATAATATAGTTTTTCCTCTCCGTTACTATAATTTTTATTTTGTATGGTGTCGTCGGGGGTGTGGCTATAACCTTTAATAACGGCGTTTTATTAGCGTATTATTTATTTATTTTTTATTATTTTATTTACATTTTTTAAAAGCTTTTTTTATTATATATATATATATATATATATTTATTATTATTATTATTATTAATTTTTTTTTTTTTTTTTTTTTCAGATCGTGTCCCCATAAGGTAATAAGAGTCCTTTGGGGACATCTGATCACTTATTTTTTGTACTGGAGGCTGATTTCTCCTGTAACTGGGGCTGCTACATTTACCCTCAGATACAGGAGGAATACAGCCTCCTGCACACTGTATATACAGCTTACTGAGCTGATCTGAGTCCTGTAGGACCCAGCAGCTCTGGTAAGACTCTGCTCCCGGAGATCACGTGTCCGCCGGGTCAGAGGGCAGCTGAATTATGGCTGCATCCATAGCTGTGTATACAGCGCTCATTGAGCGCTGTATACACAGCGATCGAGAAGGCAGGGGAGGTAATAAATCTGCCCTGTCTTCTGTCTGGGAGCTCCGGCTGAAGTTACAGCCGGCTCCTAGTGAAAGCAGCTACACGATCTCCGTGCAGCTGCTGTGTTCTGATGGACGTACAGGTACGTCCTGGCAGAACTAGGCAACCACTTCCCGGACGTATATAGTCTATGGGCGGTCCGGAAGTGGTTGAAAATGATCTGTCACCAAGTACAACATTCTAAATGTGGGGCCACACGGTGGCTTAGTGGTTAGCACTACAGCCTTGCTGCGCTGGAGTCCTGGTGTTCAAATCCCACCAAGGGCAAAAAACCATCTGCATGGAGTTTGTATGTTCTCCCCGTGTTTGCATGGATTTCCATCTCATATTCCAAAGACATACTGATAGGGAAAAATGTACATTGTGAGCTCTATGTGGGGCTCACAATCTACATAAAAAAAAAATAAATTCCAAATGTCATACCATTCAAGATCTGAAGCCACCGACGCTTGTAAAGGCATCTGTATGCTATATGTACTGTATTTCTATGCTTGAGGCTTTGGGTGAAGAATGCTGGCAGCTTACTAGCAGATTTAAAAAAAAAAAAAAAAAAAATTAAATGAGGATAAATTCCGAGAACTGGGCACCTCCAATTGACATCAGCCAGGCATCTAGCATCTCCTGTTGTTGCCCCACATTGTTGGCCCAAATTTGCATTACTGAAGATCCATTTCTCCTCAGGCTTCCCAGACATAAGCTAATGTCCCCTTAACTATGTAAATTCTCTGACAAATACAAAAGGTTACCACCCACTTGGTGATTAGGAGCTAATTTACATCTAGCCTAGTGACACAGCTCCTGAATGGGTGGATCAACTTAAAAATAACACCAAATTGAACTGGGGCACAGCAGCAGTCAATGATATATGGCATTTAGCATTGTGTACTTGGTAGCAGGTTGTCTCTGACTATCTGTATAAGTATATATTTATATCACCTTATCCTTATTTAATATCCTTATTTTACACATTAGACTGGGCTGAAACGTACAGATGCCTTTACAAGGTGTCTTCAGAGTTGGATTTCAGCCATTTAGCTATGAAATAATATTACACTTTAGGACTCTTGTGTTGTGCGGGGCTGGCTTCAGAATTGCTACTATGTTGTCCCCCTATTGGGTGCTAAACAATAATAGGATGTCATTAACTAGCAGCCAAGTATAAAACCTGTGACTTTGCCATGCTAGGCGCTTTGTTTTATTTTTCCATCTGGAAGTGAGCTGCACTTAAGAAAATGTCCATGGAAACTGTTAGCAGTTCCTGTCTTTTCTTCTGATCTAGAGAGCAGTTCTGGAATTCCTCTTGTTGGGCCTCATCACAGATATGGATGTACTAAGTCTAAGTGTAATAGATAGGTTTTTTTGTGTTTCTGACCTATGTCCTGTCTAAATCTTCCAGCTTGCGGGTGTGTAAGCTCTACGTAAGGTGTGTGTATTTTTACACTAGATTGACAAGAAATACTGGAAAATGATCTGAGAGCCAGCATACCCTGACTTCCCTTCACCTGTAATACAATACAGTCACATTATAATTTTAAACTAAAAGATGTCTTTTATGGAATTGTATGTATAGCAATTCCTAACCCTGGATCCCTACTTTTACTAACCAAAGCTATTTTAGTGCTAGGGGTACTAGAATAGGAACATGCGCTGCAGTGATCATTTTAGGCAGTCATTATATGGGTTCATTGTAGTAGCTGATCCCCTTGTGAGAGGTCAGCTATTCTGTATTTTATAATATTATTATTGGTATTGTAAATGCACTGTTTATATTGTATTACATTAATGTTTAGATATTTATATACTCACCACGTCACCCTTATTTGGCACTGCAGGGGAGATTTACCAAGCAGAAAAGGGAAGTATTATAAAAGAATCTTCCAGGAATTTGGATCTCTGCCAGGAGATGAAGAATATATATATATATATATATATATATATATATACACTCACCGGCCACTTTATTAGGTACACCATGCTAGTAACGGGTTGGACCCCCTTTTGCCTTCAGAACAGCCTCAATTCTTTGTGGCATAGATTCAACAAGGTGCTGGAAGCATTCCTCAGAGATTTTGGTCCATATTGACATGATGGCATCACACAGTTGCCGCAGATTTGTCGGCTGCACATCCATGATGCGAATCTCCCGTTCCACCACATCCCAAAGATGCTCTATTGGATTGAGATCTGGTGACTGTGGAGGCCATTGGAGTACAGTGAACTCATTGTCATGTTCAAGAAACCAGTCTGAGATGATTCCAGCTTTATGACATGGCGCATTATCCTGCTGAAAGTAGCCATCAGATGTTGGGTACATTGTGGTCATAAAGGGATGGACATGGTCAGCAACAATACTCAGGTAGGCTTTGGCGTTGCAACGATGCTCAATTGGTACCAAGGGGCCCAAAGAGTGCCAAGAAAATATTCCCCACACCATGACACCACCACCACCAGCCTGAACCGTTGATACAAGGCAGGATGGATCCATGCTTTCATGTTGTTGACGCCAAATTCTGACCCTACCATCCGAATGTCGCAGCAGAAATCGAGACTCATCAGACCAGGCAACGTTTTTCCAATCTTCAATTGTCCAATTTCGATGAGCTTGTGCAAATTGTAGCCTCAGTTTCCTGTTCTTAGCTGAAAGGAGTGGCACCCGGTGTGGTCTTCTGCTGCTGTAGCCCATCTGCCTCAAAGTTCGACGTACTGTGCGTTCAGAGATGCTCTTCTGGCTACCTTGGTTGTAACGGGTGGCTATTTGAGTCACTGTTGCCTTTCTATCAGCTCGAACCAGTCTGGCCATTCTCCTCTGACCTCTGGCATCAACAACACATTTCCGCCCACAGAACTGCCGCTCACTGGATGTTTTTTCTTTTTCGGACCATTCTCTGTAAACCCTAGAGATGGTTGTGCGTGAAAATCCCAGTAGATCAGCAGTTTCTGAAATACTCAGACAAGCCCTTCTGGCACCAACAACCATGCCATGTTCAAAGGCACTCAAATCACCTTTCTTCCTCATACTGATGCTCGGTTTGAACTGCAGGAGATTGTCTTGACCATGTCTACATGCCTAAATGCACTGAGTTGCCGCCATGTGATTGGCTGATTAGAAATTAAGTGTTAACAAGCAGTTGGACAGGTGTACCTAATAAAGTGGCCGGTGAGTGTGTATATATATATATATATATATATATATATATATATATATATATATATATACACAAACATACTTGCCTGTCCCCAGTTTTCAGGTGTCCCCTGCCACTGTCCAGTCCAGCAGTGCCTGGGGGCTTGTTCTGGCTGAAGACTTCACCACCTGTGATTTCAGAGTCTTCTGTGTGATAGAAACACTGGTGCATGGCTTGTTACAGATATAAGTAGTTGGTCAGAAATGAAGGCCTCTGCTGCAGCCAGATGTACTGTAGTTATTTAGAGCAGGCAATGGTGTGAAATAAAAAAATAACTAGTACTCACCCCCAATGCCCTATTATTTCAGTGCTCTTGTTGTTGTTCTTCGGTCAGTCTTACAGTGATAATGTAACATAAATAATTGACATTAATGCTGCAGCCAATCAGTGACCTCCATGATTATACTTTCGTGTACGACATGTGACCGCGGAGGCCAGTTTAGCTACCGCAGTCACATAAATAATGTATGCGATGCCATCTCTGAAAGGTTTGGCATATAGTTTATTGTGCATTTTGTAGGCTTATTGTTTCACATCCTCTAAATTTGGCAGATATCTGCCCTGGTACGAGATATTGGTGCTACTACTTTTGGATATCAACATCACTGCTTTGTCAGAGGGGCCAACCTGTCATCTCTGGCGCTGAGGAACACCTTCCCGATGGTACACTACTATAGTCTTGTACAGGATCAATAAGTGTGCTGAACTCCACGTACTGTCTGCTATATAAAGGTATATCATTTCCCTTATCTCAAAGGATATGAAAGGTCCTCTTTACGGAAGGCTAAATTATTATTTATTCATGTATCATATCAACCCTAGGCCTAAAATTCTATGAATGAAAAAATAAACACACCAGCAATTTCTTTTTTTAATTGCGTTACTAATCTTTGTATTTATTTATTATTATTATTATTATTATTATTATTATTATTATTATTATTATTATTATTGTAACAAATTGGAATTAATTGTGAGGTTTCTTACCTTATTTTTGTTGGCACTTCATATCTGTTGTTGCCTGTTAAGAAAAACCACAACAGAAATGATCTGTATTATAGCCTGTCCTGTCGCACACAGGCTTGTGGTTTATGTCACAAGGGCTTGCCTAATATTGTTTAGCAAAGACTTGTAGAGTAGTATAGTATGGGGTTGTATTGTCACTAAAACACAGTCATGAGTCTTGTGTAAAAGTCATGAAAATAGACACAAAAGAAAGCTAAATCTTGTGCGAAGGTACAGCTTTATAATAAAAACAAGGTGCAGAATAATAAGAGAAATCTGCAAGAGGCTTGGTTTATTCCCGACAGTATTTCACACAATGAATTCTGCAAGATAGTTTTATTCATTCATTACAGCTGAGTCTTTATATTAGTGTAAAAATGACTACATGAATATAAATGTAAAATGTCTTTGTGGTGTATTTCACTTTGCAATATACACCACCATTGCATCATTGCGGAGTGCAGGTTACTTGGTGCTGGTTATATGGGCTTATGTCTCGGTGGAATATAAACAAAAGGCATGTGAGAAGAAGATATCAAGTTGCCAGGGAAGCGTCGTTTGTGCCTAGAAGGCATTTCTTTTACACATCTTGTATTGAAAACCATGGAGAAGGCTTAGCGCTGTGGAAAGTCTTAAAAGGGTGTTCCAGTTAATTTTTTAACCCCTGGAGAGGCTTAAAATAATTAACTGTGTCTATTCACTTGTTTGTTCAGCCAGGGATCCAGCAAAGAGTCTCTGTTTGGGAATATGCCTATTGTTTGGCTGTGCACAAGTGCGTCAGCCAGTCAGTGGGCAGGGATGTTCTGTGTGAATGGAGCATCATTGCTTAGCCACTGACTGAGTGACAGTCTTGTGTTGAGCCCAAAGGTCATAAAGACAGGGGTCCTAAGTGAAGACTCTTCTGGAGTTAAAATAATTAAGTGAAACATACCATTTACTGCATACTTACCACAATATACTACAGTGGAAAAATTGCAGTCTGGTATAAGTAAATAAAGTAGAGCTGCAGTACTCTGAAACAGCTGCTATACAGTTGATGGAGCCTTCTGGCTCCATGCCAGGCACAATTGATCTGTGTGGTGCCTGTGTGTTGGTCTAGCACTGATCTACTAAAGACCTATCCTGGGTATAGGTCAGAAGTGCCATAGAGTACCACAGTACACAGTGCATTGGGTACTGTATGAATATGACACCCATGTTGTATAGATGCAGATGTGAGACCAGAACATATAAACTACCGGATTGTTCACCAGAAGAGCAGCAGGTATATTTACTATACAGTTACCATGTAAGGTCGGGGCTCTACGTGGTGTATATCTAGCTAATGCATCTACACATTGCAGAAATAAATACACGCAGTGATTTCCAAAACAGTCATTGTGTCAATTATACCTACAGAAATGCTGTTGGTTTTCCTGCTTCAATTATACCTATTGGGAAACAGCCAATGTTTCCGTAGGTGCTATTTTGTAAACCGCAGCATGTGTGCTGCGTGTATTTTCCACAATGCACGGATGGGATTTACTATATCCTTAGCATAGGTCATAAATAACTGATCGCTGGGACACCAACAGCTACCCCCCCCCCTCCCCCACAGACCAGCTATTCAGAAGTGCATATGGTCTATGGACTATACAGTGCCATTCCGCCCAACCGTCCCGATTTCCGCGGGACACTCACGCTTACCTACCCCTGTCCCACCGTCCCGTGCAGCTCCCTACATGTCCCACTATGTCCCTTTAATGATTTACTGATCAATCATTCCTCCGATCACCGCCTGCTCTTATAACATGTAACAGGAGGAATGCTTTACTA
The DNA here is from genome assembly GCF_031893055.1 of Leptodactylus fuscus. Classification (NCBI taxonomy): domain Eukaryota; kingdom Metazoa; phylum Chordata; class Amphibia; order Anura; family Leptodactylidae; genus Leptodactylus; species Leptodactylus fuscus. The sequence continues at coordinate 277,159,340 of NC_134265.1, read as the reverse complement.
TGGTTCAAGGACCTTGTGTGACATCACATAGTCACATGACTAGGTGGGCGTGTCTGTCCCGTGCAGTGAAGAGAGAAGAGATCCATGTAAGGTACTGAGAAGGCAGGGGGAAGGGGGGATCTGAGATGCAGGATGGAGAGAGAGAGAGTGTCTGTCTGTCTGTCTGTCTGTCTGTCTGTGTTTGTCATTATACTGGGGGCAGAGATGGAGGGGGGACATGAAACTGGGGGTAGATGAAAGGGGATATGAAACTGGTGCAGAGATGGAGGAGGGGACATGAAATGGAGCAGATAAAGGGGGCACTTAAACTGGGGGACAACTGGAGAGGGTATTAAACCGTGGGAGGAGCTGGAGGGGGACCTGTCTGTGGAGACATATAATGTACAGGTGACTGTAGGAGGATTATACTGTGTCAGGGGGACATGAAAAATGAAAGAGAATGGGCGGAGTCAACATAAAAGCGGGTGGGGCTAAATTTGCTGTGGTCCGCTATACGAGCCGCACAGTTTGTCCCTCTTTCTGTTCTTCAAAAGTTGGGAGGTATGCTGTGCTAGAGCTAGAAGCAGTTGGTTCTGTTCCCTGTATAGTGGCCAGGCCCTAAATACGGGTCATATATTAATTATATTTTAAAAATCATGGAAATTTAGGAGGAGAGATTAGAAAAACATGGCTGCTTTCCCCTGAAAAAAATTCTGTCCCTGTCCATGGGATTTATCTAGCATTGCAGTACTAGATAAGTGAACCCTATCCATGATTCCATATTAGCAGCTTTTCAACATCATTTCTAATCTTATATACCATTACGGACTGAGTGGTGAGTGTATGAATGCTGGGAACCCAAATATATATTGATAGAAGTTACCAAGGTTCAAGCTTTATCTTAATGCAGCTTATTGTTTCCTTTAACCACTTTACTGCTGTTATTAAATAGTGAAATTAAACCATGTATAGTCTGTGTTCCATAGTAATGTATGCATAGTAATGCATTATACTTACCGTACATACTCGAGTATAAGCCAAATTTTTCAGCACAGTTTTTGTGCTGAAAAAGCCCCCCTCGGCTTATACTCGAGTCAAGCAAAAAATACTTCTCATTGCACATGATTCAAATTATTAGAGGGTAGCATCATGTGTTTTAAAAGACTGACACTACATATGGACCATTGAAACAATGTACTGATGGACCATTATATATTTTGTTTCTTTGTTTTAAGAGAAATGTTACAATATTCAGTAGAAAGGTGTTATAGTTTAAGATTATGGTTGAGTTTATGGTAGTGTTTGTCTGAAGATGTAGACAGGGAGAGCAGTGAAAGCGATGCCCTCCTCCATTCAAAGCTGTCTCCTTGGGATAACTCGGTTCTAGTAATCCATAAATGTCAGAACTCTTTGTAAGACGACTCTCTCATACAGTGGCAGTCACACACAATTTTTCTTCTAAGACTTGGTAGCCAGTGTTCAGGCTTCCTAAATCAGGGAAATCCAAACCTACTGCAAATAAATATTTCTGATTCGCCATAGTAATACAGAGTAGTTAATGGATTTATGATAGACAGGTCTACCACTCTGGTGGTCTAAGACAGTGAAAAGATTGATGTCAGTGTCTCTGGTGGCCTGGGGCAGAGAAAGCGTTAATATCACTGTCTCTAGTGGTTTATGGCAGAGAATGGATGAGTGTTACATACCTGTTGTGCAGTGAGTTACCTGCGTTGTCCCTTTATCAGGAGAGCTGAGATTATAATAATATTCATCCCCTCTCATCCTCTCCATGCCGCCTTTGTTATATAGACTGCTTTCATGCCCTCATCTCTGCAACAATCTGTTTCCCATGCCTCCTTTGTTACACAGTCTGTTCTCCATGTCTCAATCTTTCTCATAGACTTCTCCGCAAGGCCTCCTGTTCCCATCTCACAAAGACTGTTCATTTTTGGAATACTCTCTCTCACAGTCTGCCCCCCATAGTCTCATAGCTATTACACAGACTGATATTAATATCCTTTCTGAAGGTTATTTTCTCTTAATTTCCATTGTCTCAAAGCCATTACACAGACTGTTTCCCATTGTTCGACAGCCATTACACAGACTGTTCTCCATTGTCTCAAAGCCATTACACAGATTGTTCACCATTGTCTCACAGCCATTACACAGACTGCTCCCCATTGTCTGACAGCCATTACACAGACTGCTCCCCATTGTCCGACAGCCATTACACAGACTGCTCCCCATTGTCCGACAGCCATTACACAGACTGCTCCCCATTGTCCGACAGCAATTACACAGACTGCTCCCCATTGTCCGACAGCCATTACACAGACTGCTCCCCATTGTCCGACAGCCATTACACAGACTGCTCCCCATTGTCCGACAGCCATTACACAGACTGCTCCCCATTGTCCGACAGCCATTACACAGACTGCTCCCCATTGTCCGACAGCCAGTACACAGACTGCTCCCCATTGTCTCACAGCCATTACACAGACTGCTCCCTATCATCCATGCAAGTTATAACTTTGTGTGGGACTCTCTGAGCTCTTCTGTCTGATCATTAAGAGAAGAGATCAGAGAGCCCCAAACAAGCTTAGAAGTTGCATGGCCATTCTGCTGTAAAATAAAGGGAACGGTGGTCAAATGACCCATATAACAGTGATAATGAAACTCGTTGTGTCATGTTGTCTGTGGGGGAAGAATCTAACCACTATGACTGAACTTGTGGACTTGTTCTACTTGTGTGCCAATTTTTTAGTGTCTCTTTAAGCTCGTGTGCTGAAATCGTGTGAACCCCATGATTTATAACCTTCAGAAGGACTGCCATACTCTGTTTTCTACATTGTCGCTGTTAATATTTTATTAGAAAGTTCCGGTTAATATTTTTCTCAGAGGTAGTGGATCTTTTCACGGTCATGAAAAGAACATGCTTGGTGCAATGTGTCCAGACAGTTGCACATTATTACAATATTGTAGGTAATGTTTGTGCTAATGAGCAGAATAATAGTTTATAGCACGTTGCTCAGTCTGAATAATGTCTTATTTACCCATGAGAAGAATATCTGGCATAGTACTGAGTCATTTTCATTTGTTTTGTGGTTGTATCTAATATGCTGTAATATTTGGTGCTGGACCATTGCCTCCGCTCCTGTTTTTTGTTTTTTTTTTCTTCTTTTGGAAACTGAGAATCATTTTTCCAAACAAAACCTTATTGTTGGGTAAACCAATTTATAGTTCTTTTTCTATCCTCACAGGAGGGAGTAGATTGCATTGGGAGATAGAGATTTGTCACAAGGGAGTTGAGAGTATTCAGCTATAGACACTTATCTGCAAAATCTTTCTCTCAGTTTCAGGCTGAAGCTCATGTAACCTAAGGCAGTCTTCTGCAATGCAAATCCCCTTATATGTTACTGTATCCCCATAGGAAACTTTTGTCTCACGTAGATTGTTCTCCTTTAAGAATGAATAATTCACAAGTCGGATGTCTGGCCATTTGAAGGCTGGTTTTTTTTTGTCCACTCATTCTATTTCTTGCAAGATCTTAGCAGGTTTGTGCACTTTCTACAGTAAGGTTACATGAGGTTCTCCAAGCATCTGGCAGTATCTTGATATTTTAGGAGATGCACTTATAATAGTCTTATTTATGAGCTGCCTGTCATAAACCTCTCTATCTCTATATGGTCATACATATTATAAAGACATTCTCTCCCAAGCAACCCCCATAGACATACAGTTTATGTTTGTGGGAAAAACCTTAGCAGGGTGTAGTCACAGAGTGCGGTAAGGGTGTTCTTAGGTCAGCACTTTTATTGCACTGGCCATGTAAATTAATCATTTTATTTCTCACAGTTTTTATAGCTACATACACATGAATGTATATATCTACTAGTCTGTGGGAAACTGGTTTGTATGGCACATGGATAATGTCCGTGCCCTCCATGGACCCATTCATTACATGTAGTGAGCCTGGCATTCAGAATGGACTGGAATACAGGAATAGAACCTGTCCTGAGTTTTGCCCCCCTACGTGGACTCATGATAATATATGGGCGTGTATTGGGCCATAAGAAAATAATGGTCAGTGTACTAACCCATTAAAAACATTGGTAGCCCACTGAGAGAGCTTGTTCGTGTGCATGGAGCCTTGCTGCAACCGTGATATTGATTGTAATGGTGGTAAAATATCAGTCTTAAAATTGGGAGCGCTGGCAACACATTCTGAAAACTGGCTTGTAGACTGTATATGCATAAGGTTTAGCCAGGGCGCTGTAATACTGCTAAATACATGTATTTATATGTACATTTTACCTTAGTGTGTTAACTGTGCCACTCCATTACCTCTCAGTGTGAATACACCCTAACAGCCAGTACTGGTTGCTATTGACTGCATATAGTAAATTGTATATCAGGACACTATTGTTTAGTTCTTCAACTATTGTTCTTCTTAAATTTTCTGCATGTTTGGGTAATGTGTAAATAACCACTGATGTTTCTACAGACCGACAGTAGTCTTTTTACTGATCTAATGCCATGACACAGACCTAGCTGGCTGCATAAATTACATACATAGATTGTATGTTTTATGGTACTATTGTCTTTAGAGTTAATGCAGTGGACTGTGCAGTGCAGACAATAAATAAGGATTACTTCAATATTTGGGAAGACAACAGTAGGACAATATTCATTGTTTCTAGTGGAACTTACACATTTGGTGAAGAGATTTACAATGCTGATGGTCAGTGTGACACTGAAGTGAGGACATCTATCCCTTTATTACAGTGAAAGGAATATTGAGTTTTAGAAATCAGACATTAGTGCCACAATCCATAGTAATGTAGACCACCGGGATATAGTGTAGAGTATATAGGGCTGCATGAAAATAATGGTCCACATTATCTGTGAGCCAATATCTTTAGCCAGCAGATGCAAGGGGTGCTGTTTTGTAACAGCTCATTCATTTACTCAAGACAGGGTCACAGAGTATACTGGAATAGCTAAGAATAAAATAATGTTTACATCAAAACCCCAAATCAATAGAAGAGATCCGCTTGTGCCATTACATACAGCGTGCTGCTGGTAAATATAGTGTAGGTTCCTGCATTAGAAAAAAAAACTTCTGTCAAGGGAGAAGACACTGAGCATCTTGGTTTACTGCAACCTTGCATAAGAAAATACTCCATTTCAATTACAGCCTAGTGAGTTTGTTCCAGGTCACGCGCATTACTATTACGGCTCTGTATTAAAGCCCTGTACTTCATATGGTTTCATACAGGCAAATACAGAGGGGATATTGCCATGTGCTATTAGACTCCATGTTTATAAAAATAATCTTTTAGAAGTATTTTTTTCCAGGGTAGAGTATCTCTGTACAGTTCATGAGCTGTGCATGAGCACTGAGCCAAATGACATCTGTACCTAGCAGTCACTGGATGGCCTGCTGTTATTAGTTCTGCTGTCTGGATGGAATGGACACGCTCAACATCTTTTGTTTAGTTTGCAATAGCTTACACTAGGCTCAAGGTTCAGATTTTTGCCTATGAAATTTCAGCAAGTATCTTCAAGCGGTAAAGGGGTAAAAGGAAGAGGGGAACCATTCTAGGCACCAGGATGAGAGGGAGAGCCATGCTGGGGACTGGGAGTCAGAGGAAAGCCATGCTGGGGACTGGGAGTTAGAGGAAAGCCATACTGGGGACTAAAATTAATAGGGTCATGATGAACTAGGAAATGCAGGCCACCAAGGGAATAAGGAAGAGTTGAAGGCCTCCATAATAAACTTGTATACCTGTATAAATCATTTCGATAAACTCTACAAAAGACCATTTTTCTGTTTCAAATTTCCACATGCTGCTTTGCATGAATGTTTTGGTAGAATTCTGTATGTAGTGGTGATATGACAATTATCTAGCTAGTTTAATCTTGCCACAATGGGTTTTTTTAGATACTTTTCAGAAATAATCTGATACTTTTTTAGTTACCGTACATGAAAGACTGTGGTAGTTAGTTCTGGAACAGCCACGGGTAAGTAACGTTATCATTAGAAGCTATTCATAGGACACACGAGCAACTTCCATCTATTAAGGATCTTGTAACTTCACTGCACCTTGCTTTCTGAGCTGTAATGTCATTGATGTTATCAGTGTGGAAGGTGATACAGAGCCTTAGGGACTTTCTTGAACTGTAGATACATGGATACAAGGCCAAACATATAGAAATGAATTGGGTCAGCTCCAAAATAATTGCCCCATAATAAATGGCATGGAAAGGGTGGGGTAGGTGGGGCCGAGTACAGTTTCAGTATAACTGCAGCCACACCCTGAGCCACATCTGGGATTCATGGAAGTGTAAGATATCGTGGAGGCTGTGGGTTTGCAGCCACCCACTAAAATGGGGCTTTAAGATTCCTTGCATATGTGATCTCATCACTTTTCATTTAGTGGCCAAAGTGGCTGATTAGACTCACTTTGTAAAGGATATGATAATAGATAGGCCATTTAGTGGGTGTCTGACAAAGATGGTGAATATTATAACGTGACACGCTTTTTTCTTTTGTTGTTTTGTGAGCTTGATACTGTTTGGTGCAAAAAGTTGGGAATCCCCTGGTGTAAGTGAATCGATTCTGAGCACTGGGGCTTCTATAGGTTTTGTCTCAAATTCAAGGACCCAGCCTATAGTAATCCTACTTGTTGTTATGATTTTAAAAGTCTTCCACTTGTTATGTAGACTTGTGCCTGGAACACAGTAGTAATTTATTGTTTTGTATTAATTTATTATTTTACAGGATGGGGTATACCTGTCACAATACATTGCCAACTATCCACAGGACGGGGATAACTTGCTCAGGCCCCTACTGACCACAAGAATTGGGGTGTTTTAGACCCTAGTTTGAATGGGATGGCAGGTCACCAGTAACATGACTAGAGAAAATCTTTGAAACTCTGTAAAACTTAAAATGATTTATATTTGCTACAAATGTGAGTATGGTTATGTTCACAGGAAAATCCATTTAAGTCACTCACATGATGGTAGATGACAAGAAAATGGCTCAAGGCTCACTCACCTGTGTGCTGTAATGATTCATGCAAACACTCATCTACAAACTGTCTTGGATCAGACAAATGCCTTGACCTACTTCTTGTTGTCAAGTTAAACTTTGCCTGCAGCACTTGTGTAGGGAGGCACATTAAAGGTGCATTATATACAATCTGTCACAAAATCTGTGGCATGAAACAAAGAATGACTCCCAAAGCAGTTTGAAGAGGGGTCAGATTACCTGCTAACAACTGTTGTCAGTGTCCATGTGAACTGCACTGATATACCTGGCTTACTTATTGGATAAAGCCTGTCATCTGGTGTAGCTATTAAATAGCAAATAGTACTCTGTACTCAGCTTTAGGTCAATCAGAGATAAAGGCTATTCCCTTTGCATAAAGTGTTGACATATGACTATATTATCAGTGAGGGCCCCACTTCTGAGACCTTACAGATCCTGACTGATTTTAGTGCTGCAGACCCATTCAAGGTATATCCATACACAGTAGTGCCCCTGTCACCCGCTGTTTAGGGAAACACCACTGCAGTGTATTGGGTCGGCATAGTTGGATCTTCCTTGGGGTCAGACCTTGTTGATCGTATAGTGATAGCCATCATTTTATAAGATGGGAATACCCCTTTAAAACTTTAGTTTTGTAACTGCCCTTCTGCTTTAACAGTGTAAGGCAGGTTTTTAGTTTTTAAACTTTCCATATACTTGGCTATCTAACCAGGTGTGACCTCTTTTTCTTCTGGTACAGGGGATTCAGTTCTAGTGGTCACTGAATTACCAATAGTTAGACTACCTGCAGTCTTACTTTTATTACTTATGCTTTTTCTTTTATGTTATGCAGTCTAATTGTGATAACCAATCCTGCTTATAGATGACATCTATAAACCCGCCACATCCTCTATGGGTATACAGCCCAATGCCCAATATCTAATGTTTCGTATAGTAATGTCCTGTTTTGTTTTGTTTTGTTTTGTTTTGTGTCTTTGGCTATTGTATTATGTAAACGTTGTTATTCTTACATATTAAAGATTAAACAGAACACGCTGATATCATAACCTTCACTTCCTTATCTATGCAGATTTCCATTCCCATAAAGACATTCTGACATAGTTGGCAGGGAAGGCAGCCTGCATGAGTAGTTTGTCTTCGTGCTTGGCATAAAAACAATAAGGATGGTGTCATCTGATCAGGTTAATAATAGGGTTTTGTGAGTGTATCTCCAAATACTAACAAACGGCTGGCAGTGCCTTACAATTGCACATTGTGCCTTTATGTTTGCTATTGGTCACTGAAGTTAACTGAGATCTTCAGATACCACAGGTCCTTCCTCTGAATATTCTTTCTGTGCCATCTATTCCAGGTCATGCCTTTCTTCATGACCTCTTATCACAAATACATAAAAGAAATAGAAAGGTCAGTATCCGATTGTACGGTTACATAAAGTCAGGCACCGCACTGAGGCCAAAAAGAAGAATATCCTTGACCGTACCCGTGTATTTGGTCAGGGATTTTCATGATGGGACAAGTCCCTATGGCATTGTGAAATGAGGAGGGGGATTCACAACTGTGTAAAAAGGAACGGACATCCCGCTGGTCGGAATATATATTATGAAATTAAACAGTTCGAATGGAAAAAGTGATCCAAGAAAAAAAGTTTTTTGTTGCATTGTAGTAAGACGTTACCTTGCCTGACTGAAGATACCGTACATGCCCCCTCTTCCAAAACATGGAGAGTACAGCTGTGGTGGCAAAGTGGCTTCATCTGTTAAGGCTCTTTTACATGGTCCAATAACTGGCTGAACATTTGTTCCGTGGGAACACTCGATCCCGATAACTGTCCCATGTAAAGATGCCAATGTAATTGTAGGGTCTTCACATACGGTATTTTATGTAGCACTAAAAATCACTGGTTGTTTGCAGCACAACACCCTATGTAAACATGAACAGGGTTTGTGCTGCCGATATAATGGAACTGTATGGCAGACAAATGATCCCAGCAGAGACTGTCCTTCCTCATACGCTTTATATCGCTATATATAAGGGCTGATGCGAACAAGGAACAAATGGTATATTGTATATTAGTCTCTGGCACTCATCTCACACAGGCATTGAGCATCAGCCCATGTAAAAGGGCCCTTAGGCAACTATGGCAGCTTCATGAATGTCTACGCTCTCCTACTGTGGTATTAGCTCAATGGCAACCTTCTTGTTTCTGTAAACTAAACTTCTTGCATTATTCTCAGCAACATTATTTTTGGTTGGGGAATTTGAAAGTCTTGAAGGACTGAAATACAAAGTACATTAAAAGTTGCATCACTTTTCATTTTATGATTATGAAGTTTTGTGTACGTAAGATGGGAAAACCCTTTTACTAAAGTAGTCAATTGTTTTGTCAGAATTTCCCTGTTATCCTTTTTCAGTTTTTGGAAGGAAGTGATTTAGTGAATAGGGAAGAGTAACAATGCGTTCCAATAGCCCATGGCTGCTCTTATAACAGCGGCCAAGCTGTCCAAATAAATAATTCATGTTTGCTGGCTTCTTACAGTTGTTCCAAGCGTTAGATGATCATGTCATGACGGGTGACTCTTAATGAATATGATACTTTTATCATTTGTGGTTGAATATTTTGTGCTTGTACCCTGTGCTTATGTTGTTACATTTTTTAACCCTATCTGATTTGTTGTTGTAGTGTTCTCTTGGTCAAAACAGCTGACAAACTAAAACATTCCTCAAAGCCAGGTCACACACGTACCTAAGATGTGTATATTTTATTTATTTTTTATTTATTTATTTGTTTTCCTTACTGATATAGCGCCATCATATTCCGCAGCGCTTTACAGACATTGTCAGTCACTGTCCCATATAGGGATCGCAATCTACGTTCCCTATACATATACAGTATATGTGTATTAAAATTGTATACACACATTACTTAGATCTGGTGTATACACTGAAACCTCTTTAAAAGACTATCTCTTTGAAAAGACCCCCTATCTTCCCTGACCACATTTTATATGCCGAATTTCCAGTTTCCCATTCTAACCATCTTCTTTGAGAAGACCACCTTTTCTAGAAGACGACTTTTTCTGAAATTTGGGGTTGCCGTCTCTAAGAGGTTTCGCTGTATAATAGTTAAAGCCTATTCTCTGCTAGTATTCATGAAATCTTTTTTTTTTTTTTTTTTCATTATTCCTTTTGGGGTTGGGTCAAGCATAGGCATATTGTAGGATTTTTTTTAAAGATATATTTTTTGCAGCAGTGCAACTGAAGAATAAGGCGGAACAATTGAAAAAGTATTGTGAAAAGGTCCCCACTCCTACCTGTAAACGGCAGGATTTAGGATAAAAATGTATTCTTCCTGTTTGGTGTTTCAGATATAAAATTTGGTTTAGTGCGTTTTTGTCATCTCTAAAAGCTAGCACTTGGAGAGTTTGGAGTATATCTAGTTGTCTGGATATTCTATGTACATCTCGCCAGAAAACATTATCTAATCACTAATGAGATCTTTTCACAGAGGGAATACATCGAAACCATTATGTTTATGGATTGCCATAATGGGAAACTTGAAGGCACTTAACAAGATGTGCGCTTCACAGTTCCTTTTAGATTTGTAGGACATGTTTCTCACTTCCAGTTGTTTGGCTCTTTTAAAATCTATTTGAATGAATTGTCTTCTAATATGTGATCCATGTTGTAAAATGTTTATATCCAACAAGAACCCAGAGTGTGCATGTAAGAGAGTCCTACAATGAATAACTTACAAAAAGAAGGTATAAAAATGTATAGAAGTTTCCACCTAGGTTGTTTTCTTTGATTATATTTTATCTTTGAATATCTGATTTCCTGTCTTAGGCTAAGGCCCCACTCAGCACTAAAGCGCTGTGGGAAGAACCGCTGCATGAACACATTGAGGTTCTTTCCGCAGTGCTTTTAAGGGAACGTTCACAGAGTTTTCCTCTGCAAACTTTCTTTTAACATTATATTTACAGGAAAGGCGCCGGCGTTTCCGTAGAAATAATCGACATGCTGCGATTTACAAAGCCGCAACGGCAACTTTTTATGCCTTAGACATTATATTTCTGCCCCATTGTTTTCTTTATGAACAGGAGGTCATATTGACAATGAAGATCTTTGGGAGTTAGGCCGAGGATCTAATAGACTTGTGAGTTTGACCTCCTGTACATACAGAAAAACTAAGTGGAATTTACTGGCCAGTCTTAACTTGTCTGCTGATGCAAGATGTATCCAAATTAATTAGAGGCTGTGATCTTTATGGCATGAGCTATAGCTTATCTGATGGCTCTGCCCATTGTCTGGAAAGATGGTAAAACGGACAGAAAAGGGACAAAGTGTTTTCTTCTGACATAGGTCTTTTAGTAAATTTCCCCCACTGTGTGCAACAGAAGAGCAGAGAGGAGGTCAGTTCTTAAAGTGTAACTTCCATTTTATTTTTTGCTATTGTGTCAAGGAGTCTGTGATGAACTTTTTTTGTAATATACTATATTAAACTATCAAACTTACTTTTGATAGGAAACAAGTTGTTCACTTTACTTTGCTGTAACTAAGCACTGCTAGGGAGACTCTATGCGTACACCTGTACTCCATGCAGCATGTAGAGATGAAATATTTACCATAGAGGGGAATGGTCACTTTTAATAGCTGTATCTCCAGTTTTATACCACCTAGGAAAAGGGTCCTGAGATTCCCCGCTTCCATATACTGCAATTAAAGTACTAGCTATAAAAGAATTAGACAACACTAGGCACAGTCGGGATTTTATATGCACATGAACTGTTCCATATTAAGTTCAAATTCCGACTGAGTTTTTAACTAGTTATATCTCAGTTTCTGTTATACCTAGCGCAATCTTGGCAGCTGGGAATCTCAGCTTTCTTGTGATACCGGAAGCAATTTTCTAATTGGTATAAAACCCACACATGCAGCCACTTCAAGTGACCTCCCCTCCCTTTGGTAAAGGCTTTAGCTCTGCAGTTTCACAATATCAATGTGTATAGACTTTCACTAGCAACAGCTCAGGCTAGGTTCACATCTCCGTTCGTGGAGCCAGCATTTTTCATGTGGAAAGGGGAACGTAATGCCCGAACGTAGAGAATGCGCTGGTGTGACCATGAGTCAGAGATTGCTAAGGAGAATGTTACAGCCTGTTTTATAATAAAAAAAGAAGTTACATTATATAATAAAATATATTACAAATATGGTCACCAAACATTCCCTATCACAATACCAAAAAGAAAAAAATAAATGGGAGTTACACTTTAAGAATCAAACACATAACCTCACAATAAAGCGATCATTAAATCATTTAGTAATATTACACTATATACAGAATCTTTTTCAACTAGGGGGGAGGATTTTTTTTTTTGTGGCGTGCTTCTTTAAAGGGGTTGTCTGCACTTCTTTTTTTGTGGCCTATTCTCAGAATAGGTCTTAAATATATGATCGATTGGGGGGGCGGCGCCCAGCCCCTGGACCGATTATCTGTATGGAGCTGGTTCTGTAGCCACTCCAATATACTATACAGTCGGGAAGCAGAAAGCTCTGTCTGCAGTATAGTGTCTGCTTTACTTCAGCTTACCTTCCACTGACTTCAATAGGACCTGAGCTGCAGTACAGGTGTCCAGCTGCTAGAAAACACCATGTCTGTTGGGCCACACTTGGCATATATGCCAGGAAGACCTCCAAAAGAAATTTGCATTTACCTCACTGATCCTCAATGTTCTTGTTGCAATGTCTCCTAGGTCCCCCATTGGTCTCTGTTTCCCAGTGGAGCAGGAAGTAGTGACCACGGATGGGGCCTGCACAGCAGTAGAATGGGAGTGTTGAGGGACTAGTGGGATAGGTACAGTCTCAGCATATTTTTAAAAAAATTTTTTAAGTGGCTGGAAAACCCTTTTGAAGCTCAAAGTTATAACAAAAGGAGTCCTTTTAGAATACATTTGTCAAATATAATTCGAGGATAAGCTGTTATGTGAAGCTGCTCCTGGCTATACTTGTGGCTTTTGTAGGGCAAGTGCACATGGCAACCACTTTAATGAAGAGCTGCCTAAATAAAGAGTGGATAGTGTAAACCTGTTTTACAGTAGGATGTCCGTATGTCCTAATGGAGCATGGATAAGGTGTTTTTTTTTTTTTTTTTTTCTTGAAACAACCACTTTAGTGAGCTATACTTTCATTAGGACGTTTCCACCAATCCCTGAACATTGTGTGAATTTAGCCATTTTTCTACAGACCCTGAGTAGCAAACAAAATATGCATTGCTATAAAAAAAAAAATATACATTTCTATCCCACTACCACGTGCTGTCTATCTTCTTGTGAAGGCTCAAAAAATATTTATACATGGTAAACAAGTAAGCAATTTTATGTTTCTGATTGTAGCAATTTAGAATAGTCTTTACGTAAGGTGGGCTGCTTTGTTCGTTGAGATTTTTTCACATCTTATTTTGCAGAATATGGAATGGATTCTTATGAAAAGCAGTTCTTAGAATTACAACAAAGACTCTTCCATGCAGAACAAGAGAATCAGAAGCGATCTCGAGATCTAAGCACCGTTCTAGACGAGATCAAGCGGGCAGTGGCAGAGAAAAGAAATGCATTTGAAAATCATACAGGTATGGATGGTTTTACCGTGACCCTTCTAATCTTCAGAATATAAATATTTCTTATCACATATATTAGTAAGGCTTTCTTATATAAGTTTTAGTTCTGTGACTTTCTATTTATGATTTAGGTTACATAAAATAATTTTCCAACTTGTTAGACTTTCATTTGTTGAAAGAGAATCTAAGTCCGGAATATTATTGTTCTGTTAAAGGGGGTTGTTTCACAAATCACTTATCCTCTATCCATAGGACTGTTGGGTGCCCCAACATTGAGAGCAGTGGTCTTCAATCCCCCTGCTTATACAAGTGTACTGCTCATCCATTCATTTCTTCTTTTATTTTATGTAGATTGTGAGCCCCATACAGGGATCACAATGTACATTTTTTTCCTTTTCATTTAAGTATGTCTTTGTAGAATGGGAGGAGATCCTCGCAAACACGGGGAGAACATACAAACTCCTTGCAGATGTTGTTTCTGGCAGGATTTGAACCCAGGACTCCAGCGCTGCAAGACTACAGTGCTAACCACTGAGCCACCGTGTTGCCCCCTCATCCATTCATTTCTATGGGACTGTTGGAGCATGCATGACTGAAACCCTATTCAAAACCCATTTCTTATCATTGGTGCAGGTCCCAGTGGTTGAGCAAACTGATAAGATGCTTATCCCCTATAGAATTAGTTTAATTGGTGATGCATATGTTAACAGTTTTCACACTGACAAATGAATCCTCATGATAGACTAACACTGCCTGTTACCTATGCTTCTGCAGTGAACACTGGGGGCAGGGTTAGCGGTCGATATCATCAGTGTGCATGCTTCACTAAAAATGTAATTTCTTATAACGCTGGGCCCAGATAACACAGGATCCAGACACAGAGCAAAAAATTCTCCTATATACAGTGTTGTACAAAGGTTTTATATAGGTATGTAAATATGCAGCCAAGTAAAGCTAGGTTCACACCAGTGTAAAAATGGAAACCCTATCCCCTTAAAAAGCTTACCCGCAGAACCCATAGATTATAATGGGGTCCACTGGGTTTCTGCCCAAATCAGAATTTAAATCTGCATAATTTAAGCAGAAAGTGGTACAGAGTCCCCGAACAGTCACCCAACGCAGATGTGTCCGCAGCCTTTCACAAATAGAAGTGTTAATAGTTTATTTTTGTGAACTAACAAAATCCTGAAAGCCTTTGCATGTCATGTTATCCCAGACAGACTTGATGGTATTGAGATCAGGGCTCTATTTGATGTTTTCTGCCTGAAACTAGTAAAGGGGTTTTACCACTTAACACACTTACCTACTCTCTTATGGATACGGAAATGTGTCAGATTTTTGGAGTCCAGTTTCAGCGATCAGAAGAACAGGGTCTGGTAAACTCCCCTAAATGCTCCTTGTAAATTCATTGCTAGTGTTCCATACACTTCTATGGGGCAGACAGAGATTACTTAGGATAGGAGACAAGTGTCATAGTGGCACAGCCCATTTAATAAGGGAAGAAGTTTGGCCCTTATATGACACTTGTCCCTTTCTATTTGTGTCCATATATGTGTGTGTGTATATATTGATCATATATATTGATTTTTGCACCAAAAATTGGGCATGTGTGGGTTCCAAGGGAGGTGTTGTGTCCTGCCGCAGATTTGCAGATTTATTATAATTCATGCTCAGACTGATGTAAATTTTAGCTCAAATCTATGCCAGCTTCTATTTCATGTAGATTTCACTTTGTGTCACAAATAAGGAAATAATTTAATAAAAACATGAGCCTCTTAATAAATTAAGGGCATCTTCACTCCATTGCAGTCAATCAAGGCTAATACCACTGACAGTTTTTAGTAATTTTTTATTATTGTCACTTCTATACCCACTGATTAAGATAATGGTTTACATTATGGTCATACATTTTTTTTCATCCTTACAGTTGAGGAAATAAAATGGAAGGTGCTGAATATGACCAGCAAACTCCCCATGCAATTCACAAACATATACATGTTTCTGCCTCATTTATTGGGGCATGAAGACAGTCTGCAGCCAAACGTGCATTATGGGCACGGAAGGACAGGAGGTAACGAAATCTGTTTCAACTATATTTACAAAATCTACATATTGAATGCAGTCGTCTTAACAAGGTGATGTTGCCACTCAGTACTTAAAGAGGACGTTTAGCTACCTCCAACAATTCCAGCTCTTTACATCAACAAATATCTGCTCCATTGATCCCAGCAAAGATGGAATTTTTTCTCTAGTCCCCACTGTTTCAGAGCAATCAATGCTGTTAGTTTCAAAGCCTGATATGCTATTTAGACTTTGTTTTGTCAGGAGGGCGGTGTCAGGCAGAAGCAGGCAAGGGGATGTGATTCTGAGCTCTGACACTGGTTGCCTCTGACTGGAGCTCTGAATCACACCCCCCTGCTTGACACCGCCCTTCTGACATTACAGAGCTCAAATCAGGCAACAAAATTAACTGCGCTTATTGTTTGGGAATATTGGGGGCTAGAGAGAGAATTCCAACTGTGCTGGAATCAGTGGAATAGAGCTTATTAAAGGGATTCTATCATTAGAGTCCCATTTTAGCTAAGTCCACATTGGAATAACCTTATGAAAGGCTATTCTTCCCCTACCTTTAGAAGTCTTCTCTGTGGCGCTGTTCATTAGATATTCCCGGTTTCTACATTATGGTGAGTTTTCTAGCAGCACTGGGGGCGTCCCCTGTGCTGCGAGAACATTCTCCAGCAACGCCTTCTTCTTCTCTCCTGTTCGGACACAGGAAAATGGCCGACTGCGCCTACTGCACATGTTGGTCAGCCATTTTCCTGAAGAACTTCCAATTGGTGGAGGTGGTGCTTTTTAAAGCTAAGGACCCATGTAGTGGGCCACGGCAAAAAAAGGACAGCAGGAAAACCCATGGCAGCAAAGCACTGGCAACCCATTTCACAAAAAGTCTGCAAAGGTTTCTTCTGCAGACTCTCTATTTCTATTATACCTTGAGGAAAACCACCATCGTTTCCGTAGGTATAATTGACATGTGCGTATTTTTCCTTGCAGTGACAGTAAAACGCCGAGGCATAAAATATCCACATTTGGCCCCGGCCTAGAAGGGTATTCTCCTTTTTTAACCACAGGACAAAGTTTCCTGTTTTTGTTAGGTTTCTAAAACGATTTTTTCTGTAACATAATTGTGTACATGGTCGTATAGCAAATTCTAAATAGTTCATTAAAATATTATCTGTCTTTTAAGGAACATGAACAGAGACAGATCTTGAAGCCAGGGTGTAGCTATAGGGGGTGTAGAGGTAGCAGTTGCTACTGCCTTAAGCTTGTGGAGGCCAGAGGCCTCTTTACAATATGACAACACCAACATTATAGATAGCACATGGTAAGTAGGGGCCCCATTACAAATTTTGCTTTGGGCCCAAGGGATTTAAAGGGCCTTTTTGTCAGATAATTGTATGAGAGCAACTTGATTGAATTCACTGACTAATGTGTATGGGAGTGTCCCAGCTGTCTCCTGATGGCATATTCCTTGTCATTTGTTTTCATGGAGGATAAGCTGTTTTTTTTTTAGCTAATTTTAATTGAATTATGATATAAGCCTTAGATATATTTTAATTTGCCTCCATTGTTGTGTACAATAGTCATGTGAACAAGTTATTATTGTGTGTTATACATTTTATTCTGGTTCCACATAGACTTGTATGAATATGACTTACCGTATATACTCGAGTATAAGCCAACTTTTTCAGCACAGTTTTCATGCTGAAAAAGCCTCCCTTGGCTTATGCACGAGTCAGGGTCCACGGAGCGCAGAAAACCGGAAGGGGGAGGTCCTTTAGCGCTACTGCTCTGTGATTGGCTTGTTATGTAAGGTCACGTGAATGTGATGTGATCACAGGTCCTGTAGTCACTAGAATGTAACATCTGCAGATAAGTCAGTAGCCAGGATTCATTGTGTCATATAGAAGATGTCTGTATATGGAGGAGAGGGAGCTACAGAAAAGAGAAAGTAACACACAGGTACATTAACACACATTAATGTCAGGCGTTTGGGGTTATTAATTTAGTTTCAGTAACTCCATGTGCCTCACATTAATAGCAGTTAACCCCATCATGTCCCTCACATTAACACCTGTGTGCATCATATAAGGGTTACTAATATGTGAGACACATGGGCGTACTAATAAAGTGCCTTAATTATGAATCATACCTAGTTATTACCTCCATATGTCCCACATATCAGTAACTCTTATGTGAGGCACACAGGGGGTTAATGTGAGGGACATGATGGGGTAACTGCTATTACTCAAGGCACATGGAGTTACTAAACTGTAATGCACATGACCATGCTTTGTATCTGCAATGGTGGATTTCCCCCCCCCCCCCAGGCTTATACTCGAGTCATTAAGTTTTCCTTGTTTTTGTGGTAAAATTAGGCGCCTCGGCTTATATGCGGGTCTACTTATACTCGAGTATATACGGTACTGTTATTTTTATGTTTCTTTGGTTATTTCTATGCGTTACCTTGTTCCTTGGAAATAATATAAGAAAGATAGATATTGTTGAAAGAGTTTGGAGTTTTGTCTACCCTGGACCTAGTGGTATGGTTATTTTTATAGCAATACTGAAATGTCTGCCCGCTGTTCATTTTGTGTTATGTAGGGAGCATTCACATTACTGCTGCATGGACGCCTATCATAATGGACTTTAACGGACACTAACTAATGTTAATGTGCCCATTTTTTTGGTTCTGCATGACTGTCCATTACTGTCTGTAAGCCATAGATATTAAAAAAAAAAAATAAAGGACACTAAACATCCGTCATAAGTCCGTTATTTTGAACAGACTCTGCTAAAAAAAAAAAACGGACATGTGACGGATTTGGTGAAAACAGACACTATCGGACACTAACTGATAACAGAACAAACCCCTTTGAAATCAATGGGATTTTCAATGGATTTATGATAGATTTATTAAAATTTTTAAAGGATGCTAGCAATGGACACTAGTAACGGTACTGTGAATGCCCCCTTAGTAAGTCTGGATTACTGGTATTTTTAGTCCCGCTTCTATTCATTCATCCGTAGTTGATACAGAAATAAGACATTGACTGACTTTCACTACAACACCATGACATGAAGTGCTGAGTACTGAGAGCCCTAGATCATATGAGATAATAACTACCGCAGACAATGTCTTTTCACGAGGCTCAATCTTATTAATTTTACTTCACAAATTAGATAATAAAAAATTGATGTCTTCCTACACCTTGTATCAAACATCTGCCATGTTTCTTCCCAGGTTCTAGGGAACAGGTTCTAGGGGACATGTATTGCAGTGCTATGTATGTCCTGTAACTTATGACCTGGCCACCTCTTCACTTACATGACATGTTTTTTCACTTTCTTTGTGACCATTGAAACCATAGCAGTATTTTTACAGTTATGAACATTGTGGAAAAAATGCAACAAAAACACATAAAAATGTCTTATGTACCGTATTTTGCGGACTATAAGGCGCACCGGACTATAAGGCGCATTACCCATGAGCGCCTTATAGTCCTGCCTAGGTCCATATATAAGGCGCACCGGACTACAAGGCGCAGCGCTGTCCGGTGCGCCTTATATGATTGAAAGCGGCGGCCGGCAGACTTTGCCGGCGGCCGCTTAACCCCCCGCGTGCCAGCCGCTTCTATTCATTTCAATGGTACGCTTCCATTGAAATGAATGGAAGCGCTCGGCACACGAGGAGTTAAAGAACTTCCTTCTTGATCACGTCGGAATAATCTCGTTACCTTTTTACCATAGCCAGCGCCGCCTTCTTCCGCAGCTCCATCTCTGTCTTCTTTGGGCCTCATGGATGACGCATGCGCAGTCGGCTCTAACAGGCTCTCGCAGCCAGAGCCGACTGCGCATGCGTCATCCATGAGGCCCAAAGAAGACGACACGGAAGGCGCGAACACAGCTCAGGGAGAAGGCGGCGCTGGCTATGGGAAAGGTAAGAGACGAATAGTCTTTTAAGGCTATTCCGACGTGGTTAGGGGGAAGAGGTTCTTTTAATGGTAGAATCTAGAGTTGAGCGAGTACTGTTCGGATCGGCTGATCCGAACAGTACTCGCTCATCTCTAGTAGAATCTCTTTAAGCAGCGGCCGCCGGCAAAGTCTGCATGCCGCTTCCATACATTACAATGAGAGCGCGCTATTCAAATAGTTAGAGATGAACGAATACTATTTGAATAGCGCGCTCCCATTGCAATGTATGGAAGCGGCATGCAGACTTTGTCGGCGGCCGCTGCTTAACTCCTCGCGTGCCGCCGCTTCAAGCCTTATATAAGGCGCACCGGACTATAAGGCGCACTTTCGATTTCTGAGGAAATCGAAGTATTTTATGTGCGCCTTATAGTCTGGAAAATACGGTAAGTAAGAAGAACAGGGTAGCTTCCACACATGCAAAGTAAAAAAGAAGACATCCTGTTTGTCTGTGCTTCTGAATAAAGTCAGTGATCGGGTTTAGAATGACAGTCTGTGTATTGGCCACATTTCCTGGCCTGACCATAGCTGATGTGAATAGGACTTGCAGTATTAGGCTGCGTTCACACGAAGTAACACCCCTTTCATTCTGACACGTAAACACTAGAGATGAGCGAACAGTGAAATATTCGATATTCGTTTCGAATAGCCCCTCAATATTCGAACGAATATCGAACCCCATTATAGTCTATGGGGAAAAAATGCTCATTTCAGGGGAAACCACTATTTGACTCAGGAGGGTCACCAAGTGCACTATGACACCTCAGCAAATGATGACAACACCTCTAGAATGCAACAGGGACAGCAGGGGAAGCATGTCTGGGGGCATCTAACACGCCCAAGTTACAGTATTACCCCACTATCACAGCCTATCAACTAGACACTTTCCAAACTCAATAGAACCTCTATGAAAGTTGAAAAATACCTGGAAACCTTCTTTCCTCCACAATAGTATGGACAAAAACATAAATTTAAAGCTAAAGAAACATTAGCATGCACCCCTTTAACTCACGATGCCCATGACAACCACAGATGGCATAGGTAATGGGAAATCCAACAGCCCCCACCCTTAACTGTCATTGTGGATGTGTGTGTGTGATGTGGTGAGACCTTCAAAAATTCACTTTTCTGGCCCTTAACGTGAGCCCTTCCAAATTAAGTTACAGGCCCTTAAACTGAGCTACTAGCAGAGATTGAGGCCCTTTAGGTGACTTTAGCCTTTTACCAGCAGAGTTTTAGGCCCTTTAACTTAGTTCAGCCTTGCACCAGCAGAGTTTTTTACCCTTTGGGTGAGTTGAGCCTTTCACCAGCAGTGTTAGCCCCTTTCAAATTGTTAGCCCCAAAAACGGTGGTTGCAGAACCATCACTCTCATTGTGTGGGATTGATGCAGTGGATTGGACTGAGGACCCAGACATTGACCTTGATTTTGATGGTGAAATTGATAACATTTTGGCATCAAGTCCTGGGGGTAACTTTAATTTACAGGACCGCAAAGGTGGAGAATTGGCTGAAACCACTACTACTGGTAATGGTCCTCTAATATCAGACTCTACATTACCTCTACAGGGTTCTGATTAGGTGTTAATAATCCAAACATGCTCCAGTACTTTAGATGTAGATCAGAAACCACTTTCCCTTCCAACACCAGATTTAACCAAGCTTCATCATCATCATCATCATCATCCTGCTGAGATGAAGCCACTAAAGAAAACCTTGCCTTCAAAGGCATGTTCTGGAGCTGTGACTGAATTTTGTTCAGTTCCAAAAGGACTCTGTGTTTAGATTTGGCTCAAAGTGTCAAAAGACTTTAGAGAAAGTATTGGGATCCAGAATGAGGAGTTCATCACAAGGCTGACAGACCCAACTCCAAATGCTGCAGCACAAGCAACCAGCAGTCAGACTAAGATAGTCTCTTCTTCAAGTAAGACTCAAGACTCTTTGGAACCAGAACCAGAACAGGAAAACCCAGCGATTGCCATTGCAGCAGTGCCTAGGCCATCTTTCAGAGCAGTTCATTCAGAGTTTGAATTGGAGAAAAATAAGAACATTAGTGTGATAGTCTTCATGCACATTAGTGGGCATGGACAACCTAACGTACAAGATCCTCATGCTGAGCTGGCCTCATTACTGAACACGATCAACCAGGATGATCAGGGCTGGAAACAGGCATCACATCTTACCGAAAGGAATCACCCTCAGTTTGGAAAGAAGCCATCTAAATGTTGCACCTTTAATTGAGTTGAGCATTGCACCAGCAGAATATTAGGCCCTTTGGGTGAGTTGAGCCTTGCACCAGCAGTGTTTTTGGCCCTTGGAGTGAGTTAGAGCCTTGCACCACCAGTGTTTTATTTTTTGGCCCTTGGAGTGAGTAGAGCCTTGCACCAGCAGTGTTTTACTTTTGGCCCTTGGGGTGAGTAGAGCTTTGCACCAGCAGTGTTTTACTTTTTGGCCCTTGGGGTGAGTTGAGCCTTGCACCAGCAGTGTTTTACTTTTGGCCCTTGGGGTGAGTAGAGCCTTGCACCAGCAGTGTTTTACTTTTTGGCCCTTGGGGTGAGTAGAGCCTTGCACCAGCATTGTTTTACTTTTTGGCTCTTGGAGTGAGTTGAGCCTTGCACCAGCAGTGATTTACTTTTTGGCCCTTGGGGTGAGTAGAGCCTTGCACCAGCAGTGTTTTACTTTTTGGCCCTTGGAGTGAGTTGAATCTTGGACCAGCAGTGTTTTACGTTTTGGCCCTTGGGGTGAGTTGAGCCTTGTACCAGCAGTGTTTTACTTTTTGGCCCTTGGGGTGAGTAGAGCCTTGCACCAGCATTGTTTTACTTTTTGGCCCTTGGAGTGAGTTGAGCCTTGCACCAGCAGTGTTTTACTTCTTGGCCCTTGGGGTGAGTAGAGCCTTGCACCAGCAGTGTTTTACTTTTTGGCCCTTGGGGTGAGTTGAGCCTTGCACCAGCAGTGTTTTATTTTTTGGCCCTTGGAGTGAGTTGAGCCTTACACCAGCAGAATGGTAGGCCCTTATGGTAAATTGAGCCTTGTAGCAGCAGAGTGTTAGGCCCTTTGGGTGACCCCTAAAACATTGATTTGCAGGCACTTGGGGTGGAGCCCTAAAACATTTGAATTGCAGGCCCTTGTGGGGAAGCCTTAAAACATTGAATTGCAGGCCCTTGGGGGGGAGTCCTAAAAAATTAATGAGGTAACCTTAGTGAGGTTTTTTAAGTGTTACATTAGGGTGAAGGGGCTGGGGTTGGAGGAGGAGGATGAGTGAAGTGGGTGCTGGCAGCCCTTTCCAGTACCTGACTGTGGACTGGATACCCAGCTGGATATCCACGTAAATGTCCTCGCCCCCTTCTGCTACTGACGAGGGGCACTGCTGGCAGCCCCTCTCCAGTACCTGGACTGTGGACTGGATATCCGCGTCCACGTCCTCTCCTGCTTTTGCTATTTACGAGGGGCACTGCTGGCAGCCCCTCTTCAGTACCTGTGCTGTGGACTAGATACCCAGCTAGATATCAGCGTCCACGTCCTTTCCCGCTTCTGCTATTGACGAGGGGCACTGCTGGCAGCCCCTCTCTAGTACCTGGACTGTAGACTGAATACTAAGCTGGATATCCGCGTCCACGTCCTTGCCCCCTTCTGCTACTGACAAGGGGCACTGCTGGCAGCCCCTCTCTTTTACCTGGACTGTGGACTGGATACCCAGCTGGATATCTGCGTCCACGTCCTCGCCCCCTTCTGCTACTAACAAGGGGCACTGCTGGCAGCCCCTCTCCAGTACTTGGTCTGTGGACTGGATATCCACGTCCACATCCTCTCCCGCTTTTGCTATTGACGAGGGGCACTGCTGGCAGCCCCTCTCCAGTACCTGGACTGTGGACTGGATACCCAGCTGGATATCCACGTCTTCGCCACGTCCCCTCCTGCTACCCTGCTGCATGATTGGCAGGTTCACTGTATGTGTACAGTGTTCCTGCCGTGTAGCTCTGAAAAGAGCTGTTTTATAACAATTTTTTCCTGCCTAGACAAGGCTAAAATCAGTGTATCACCCTGAGACCAAGCTCTCCCTATCTGTCCAAAACTAAAATGAGATGAACATGGCCAACTCTATTCTTATGAATCAGAGGTCACCTGATTTCGGCAGCCAATGGCTTTTTCCATTTTTTTTTCAATGCCTACGTTGTTGTAGTTCCTGTCCCACCTCCCCTGCACAGTTATTGGTGCAAAAAAAGCGCCAGGGAAGGTGGGAGGGGATACAAATTTTTACTGCGTTTGCCACGTTGTATTCAATTTGAATCGAATACCTCGAACAGCCTGATATTGATATTCGATCGAACGCTGTTCACTCTTCTCTAGTAAACATGTGTCAGAGTGAGCGCAGTAAAACAGAATCCCATTGACTTCAATGGGTTCGGTCTTACGTGCGCTACCCATTAAACTCAATGGGAGGCTTTTTTACCTATTGCTTTCAATGTGATACGCGCATATCACATTTTGGTCTGGAACCTGAGGCGGAGACTTCCTCAGGTTCCGGGCCAAAAGCCGTGTAGCTGCGACTGAAAGCCGGTGCACAGCATCGGGATCCAGCTGCGCACTACGCTCCAGATTAGGCCCAATGAATGGGCCTAGTCCAGAGGAGGGTGTGTCTTCAGGCCAAATCGCGAGGCGAAACATCCTGAAGAATGAGCATCTCGCTTCTTTTTCCGGGAGCCGGAACAAACCGGCTCCTGGAAAAAGACCTGAGCGGCTCCCACTAATTTCAATGGGAGACGTCTTTTTGGTCAGGATTTTGAGGCGGCCAGGATTTTGAGGCAGCCTCAAAAACCTGACCAAAATACTCTGTGTGAACTTAGCCTTAGAGTATGTGTACGGGGGTGTGGTCATGTTGAGAACACCCAATCCTTTGTTCATGTCTGGCAGCAACTTATTCCCCTTGAGAATACATGCATACTTACCTGATCTGAGCATACTTGTATATGGAGGGTCGGGGGGAATAGTTGTTAGCCAAACAAATGTACATCCAACAGTTCTTAGATGTGTATGTCAAGCATGGGGCATGGCACTACCATATAACATTGGTTGCCGCCCACCCTATCTGCGTATTGTTGGTTTTACAAATATTTGAAACCTTTACTGCAGATTATACATTTTTGACTTTGTATTTGTCCTTTAGTGCGTGTAAAAGAAATAATGTTATCAGATGTAAAATATGTGAAAATAGTAACATTTTCTAGGTTACACCTTCAATAGTGTTTTACTAGGTAAGTCAGTCAATATTTGTATTGCCATATCTTGAGCATTGAGGCTAGTGATTCTGAAATATGGGTTATACATGTCAGAAAAAGTGCATTAGTTATAATGCAAGACCAGCAAGGTCCTGTGAGCTACAGGCTGTGGTGACATAACTGTGGTCACAAGGCCTTGAGTCAGGATTAAAGTGACTGCAATGTAAGTTATCTCCTGGAAACATACAATAAAAATGGACCATGCCTTGTGGTTTACTCATTGTGTAGTGCTGAGCATGCATGCTGTATTGTCAGGATAAAATAGTGGAGTATTCACATTACATATTGTAGTGGTGGCTCAGTATTTCTGTATCTCATTACAGTATTATCATACCTGGAAATGGACAATAAGCAAACTAAAGGAAAACCTTGCTGGGCCAGTTTCAGGGGTACAGAGGATCCTGCAGACAGGCACGAAAGTAGCAGACAGAACGAAAGCAGCAATGTTATTTCTTTGTATTTTTGATATAGCACCGATGTATTCTGCAGCTCTGTACAAAGATTGACATCACTCATATAAGTGTTTGTACTAATGGAGTTCACCATCTTGGTTCCTTATCATATATACACAGAGTTTACACCATTGGAAGACAGTTATACGTAGGAGTAAATTAGAATACCCAGGGAAAACCCATGTGAACATGAGGAATACATACAAACTAAGCAGACCCAGAGGTGGGTGCGGCGCTCCTCGCCTCCTTTTGTAGACAAACCTTGTAACATGGCACCGTGAGACAATGAAGATTACTTGGGTTGTAGAAAGCTTTTATTACTAGTTTGCTCAAAAGCTGCGGTAGTATAAACAGCATATTGTTATCTACTCCACTTATTGTAGTGCCTACAAATACACTCTGGTGTAACAACATGCCTAGTTTCTCATAAGTTGCCCTGCCATGTGTGCCAATGTGGGGAGATTGAATCATTTTTTCATGAATTGTATGTAAATCTGTAAGAATAGGTATTACATAAAGCATGCACATGGCTATGTCTTCTGTTGAGGTATTCAGACTATCTCACCTTTGTTTTTTAGTTTAATTTGCTTCTTGGAAAAAATAAGTGGCAACAAATTTAGGAACTGTTACAACATCCATTACTACCAAAACTATATCACCTTTGGGTATAAATGCTACATTGCCAATACCTACAGATAGTTCCATGGTTTACATCTCTATTTTGTGTAGTATTAATAAACTGCACTATATGATCTTTCTACTTGTGTAGGTTTCTTTCACTTCTTACTAGGAAATAGTGCTAGTTATTTTACAGTCAAATCCAATGACCAGCGGTACTAAAATGTTGGGTGGTCCTGAGAAATAATATAGAACGTGTTAGATTTCTGCTTGTTAGTACAGTGGGTGGCCTTGTTTGTGATTAACAGCCTTTCCTCTGTAAGTTTGCAAACAAAGATAGGACTGCCAACTGGACTTCTTTGCACAGAAAAAGCAGAAATTCAAATGAAAAAATTTACACTGAATCTAACCCACAAAACTTTGTAGGAGATTTATAAAAAGAAAATATGCCAGTCCACAGGAAACCGCTGCAGACTTTCTGTGAACAGTGCTGCGGGAAAAACCGTGACGTGTTGCTGTCACAGTTTTTCCATTTTTTTGCTGCGGCCTGCTACATGGGGCCTTAGCCTTTTAGACACTTATACAAATTAAACAAATGTGGTGTGTCTTCACGGGGGAACGGGTGTGACTTAATGGTCTAAGTTACAATACTGAAAATTCTGCCAAATTTTTCTGGTTTAAACTCTACCAATTTATAGAAGGTGTGATATAAGACTAGACAGTCTAATCCGACAGATTTATCTACCAACATCTGGCCCTGTCTCATTGTTAAGACTGTCTAGTTGAACTTTGCACTTTCTAGATGAGTAAATCTGCCCCTTATATCAGTCTCTCAGGCTCCAGCTGTTCTATATTATGCTACATGCAGCCTGGACTGTATGTTGAGTGTGACATGTTCATTTTTCACCCAACAGCCCCATCAAAATGATAAAGATGCAGGTAAGGCTGTGTTCTCATCTGCACTTGGAACACAGTATGAGCAAGAGAGCTGGTCGCTGAAGCACAATTGACACTTAACTATGCTACATGATGATATGTTGTCTATTTCTATTCGCAGTGTCTGTAGTTATTGGAATCCCCACTGTAAAGAGAGACAAGCAGAGCTACTTGATGGATACTTTAAGATCCCTTTTCTCCGAGATGTCAGCAGCAGAAAAAGAGGATTGTGTTGTCATTGTTTTCATAGCTGAGGTAAGTGACTGCGTATAACTACCTGGTATAGATTTGCTAGTATGAAGTCCAACCAGACAGAAACGGTGCTGTCTGTAACTGAGAAATTGATTTGGTTATAACCTTGCATCATGCATTAAAGACTTCTGGGAAAGTCGGGCATGTTGTTCAGGGTGCTTCCCATAGAGGGCGGCATAACAGAGGCACTGTCTCCCTGTTTACATCTTGGGAGACAGATTTGCATATTATTCCCATGTTCCCTTGCAGTGGAGCAACTATGGCTGTATAAGTCTCCACACACCTGAATAGGTGGTCTCTCCATAAGGAAGGACGTTATTCCCATAATCTAGAATAAAGTGGTGAATGCTAGTAAAGCACAGACTCTCTCTACTTTGTGAAAACTTATTTGGGATGCATGGTATAGCAAAGGCTCTGCTGCCGGCTCAGTCCTCTATACCATTGCTGCCACAGTATAATTGGGTTCTAGGTTGGTATAATGACTGTGGTTCTGGGCAGTGTGGTCACTGATCTTTAGAGGTCTCATTCTGTTGTATTGAGGGCTTGTGTCAGCAGCGCCTTGCTCCTGATGGCACCTTAATATTAGATATAGGGCTCACTATGAAATGAAAAGGCAAAAAGGAACACTGCAGGTAAATGAGCACAGTTTACAATTATGGGTTGAAGCAAAGTGACAGTGTAGTTAGTGCTTACTGTGATTTATCTCTTCATCTGGCTTTCCTTTGTGAAGAATAATAGCTGATACCTTCCAGTAATTGTTATTACTTAGCAGGTATTGTATTTTGAGTATTAGTGTGTCAATGATAGAAGATATCTGCTGTGGCATCTTTATAACCTAGTGTAATGCATCATGGATATAGTGTAAAGCATCATAATGGATATACAACGAATCCTAGAATTATTGGCACCCTTCTAGAAGCTGAAGTCAACGTATTAACCCATTGAAAAAAAAAAGCAAGGCGTTTTTTTGCTGCATTTTTTTCCGTAGCATTTTTTTTAGCTACGTTTCCCTACATGGGGGCTTAACCTAAAATAATTTTTTGATTTAGCACCTTGCATTATTTTTTGCATTAAAAGCTTTTAAAAAAATTTGTGTATATTTTGAGAAGGTGACAGTGCTGGAGTCCTGGTATATCTCCCCCAATTTTCTGACGTATGTGTGGTCCAGTACGGTTCTTGAATTGGCCTCAGCCCAGATGTGTGTCCCAGGCTTGCTACTGGTCCATAAAAGACCTCAGAGCCTGCACTTCAGGACAGATCCTGGGAGTGGGAGGAGGTGCCTGGGTCTGTCCTGGAGAGCTGAGTTTTGGTGAGACCAAACTGGGACTTATGTTTTGTTTGATCATGAGGCCGGAAGTAAGCCACTCATATAGTTAGCCTTTTTCTGTATTAGTTAGTGCTCGGACGAGCAGGGGGTTTGTTTTGCCTGAAGTTAAAGCTGTAATTTATTTTGCTTATTTTTGTACCTAAAGTCAAGGTTTATTTTATTTATTTTGCTGTTTTTTTCTAAATAAACCTTTGGTACAGATTTTGTGTCCTTATCTCTGACTGGATGGGTCCGCACCATTGCTGCTACCGAGTTACCTTCCGCACAATATGTATGTGTGTATACAATTATACAACATGTGTAAACCATAATCTGGAAGAAAAATGTAGCACCATATAAAGTATGCGGTTAAATGCATGTCCATTCATAGACATGCAATGTAAATCTGGCTGGATGCTAATATAGGTGAATACTGATTATTGTATTTTATATTTTCATAGATTTTTGTTGCGGAGTATCTGTTTTTTTATCACTGCAATGTTTTACACTTTTAAGCAGAAATAATTAATATTGCATGTGTATTTTATGCCTTTTGTAATGATTCTTCACCACGTACCGTATATACTCAAGTATAAGCCAACCCGAATATAAGCCGAGGCCCCTAATTTTACAACAAAAAACTGAGAAAACTTATTGACTCGAGTATAAGCCTAGGGGGGAAATGCAGCAGCTACTGGAAAATTTCAAAAATAAAAATGGTCGGAGTTTTTGGGTGCAGTAGTTGCTGGGTAATGGGAAAGGGGAGGGGGTGTTTTGGTTGTCTGTCTTCCCCTTCCCTGAGCTCGAGGACTGAGTTTTTTTTTTTTTTCCCCCACTTGGAATTCAGCCTGGCTGAATATAGGGTATCTGCAGTGCTCCTATTAACCCCTTCCCGACGGAACAGGAGACCAGGCACTTACAGATACAGGGATACCTAATGTGTATGTGTTTCACAGTCATTTTCTACTTTTATATGTATTCTAGAGAAATGAGTGATTTACAACTTTTATTTACTTTTTTTTTTTTTTTTTTTTATTATATCTTTTTTAAAGCTTTTTTTTTTCCCACTATTTTATGGGAGATTCTATACATTACTATTGCGGCTGGTCATAGACTCCCCCTCACATAAAAAAAATAATAATTTTTTTTTGCTTGACTCGAGTATAAGCCGAGGGGGGCTTTTTCAGCATAAAAACTGTGCTGAAAAATTGGGCTTATACTCGAGTATATACGGTAATTGCTTCTTATCTAAGTACCATATGCATTTTGGAAGAATACCTTATGTGTACACTGATTGTTTGCTTTGTTTATTTTGAATATTATATTACTTTTAAGGGCCTGTACTCCGTTCTGCAGGTTTCCGTTTCCTGCACAAAACAGGGGCAGGAGACTGAAGCACAAAACAAGAGTCCACAGCTCAATGCATCTTATTTCATTGTACTCAGTTGCGGTTCTGTGTGCCCGAAAAAAACTTCCTCCGGTTAAGGTCACGATACAGAATCACAATAAAAAACTTTTTCAGCACAACAGAACCGATGTCTTATTTCCTTATTTTCTTTAAAAAATAACTTTTATTTTCAAATATTAAAACATCCAAAATGCCTTTGGTATAGCACCAGACACAAAACAAAAATAAGTGGTAAACACAGACACAGAAAAAAACTTACGGCATATGCGTGTACGGCATTGGGAGCTAGCCTATGCGTTTCGGGACGCCTGTCCCTTACTCATGGCGATATGAGTATCGCCATGAGTAAGGGACAGGTGTCCCGAAACGCGTAGGCTAGCTCCCAATGCCGTACACGCATATGCCGTAAGTTTTTTTCTGTGTCTGTGTTTACCACTTATTTTTGTTTTGTGTCTGGTGCTATACCAAAGGCATTTTGGATGTTTTAATATTTGAAAATAAAAGTTATTTTTTAAAGAAAATAAGGAAATAAGACATCGGTTCTGTTGTGCTGCAGGAGACTGAAACCTGCCGGCATGTTTCAATGCCATTCATTTGAATGGGCTTGAAAAGTCTCCGTCTGTGTGCGCCAGTGAGCGTTTTTTGCGCTCCGCGGCGAAACCGTTTTTTTTTTTAATCGGACACAGAGTCGGACATGCAGTACTCTGTGTCCAGTTTAAAAAAAAAAACGGTTTCGCCGCGGAGCGCATAAAACGCTCACCGGCGCTCATGGCCGGACTCAGCATGACAGGTTTCCGTCTTCTGCATGCAGAAGACGGAAACCTGAAAACGGAGATCGAACGCTGGTGTGAACCCAGCGTCACTTAGTGACACACTGAGCTATATACACATATGTAATATCCAGTACTAATATATCTACCAGTACATTGGCTTGTCCTTTCAAAGGAGTTTGGACTGTCTACCCTAAAATCAATATTAAGTAATGGAAAATGGAAAGATTTCCCTAGTGCCATCATTTGAAACATAGTTTCCTATAGCTCAATGCTTGGTTAATCCCTGTCAATGTCACTAGACTTTTTGGGAAACCAGGCATTGATCTATAGGAAGCAACCTTAAAAAAGGTGGCACTACAGCAAACGTTTGTTTTTCCATCAGAGAACTTATTTGCATAATTCTTTCTCAGAATTCCTATTAGATTATGTATGGTCTGTAAGACTCTACACACTGTAAGGTGGCCTACAACCCAAGGGAGACATAGTACCTTTTCTGACCCTCTTTGGCAATTTAAATTCTTTTTTTTTTTTTTTTTCTTTCCCCATCTTTTATTTTATGTTTACTGCATTCAATTTTTTAGGAGATCAGTCAACGGTCCCTTCATTCTCAGTTACAGTTAAGGCAATTTCCAAATATTTTCTAGAGACCGTTTTGTATCATTGTTTTTGCCCATCTTTTTGAAGTGTGCCAAAATTTTGGAGTTGAATATGTAATTGTTTTCTAGTTATTTGCAAAGCTTAATATGTTGGCTTCTAAACATAAAAGCAGACAATGACACTCCCTATGATGAAAGCCGGATGGGATTAGTGGTATATTTAAGAATGTGGGAGTAGCTATCCCTTTAGGCTTTGACAATGGATGAAGAGCAAGTGGATATTTGGTGAATGGTGTGTTCTACAGGTACCATATGGACATGTATGTACTTTGTTACACATTTGTTTATACATTTTTGTATACTTGACATAGTACATGTATATGAACAACAATTTATTTTTCAAAAGTATTTTTTACTAGTAAACGAATACTGTTTTTAAGGAAATCCTATTATGCTTACTAAAGTTTATGTCTTATCACTGACCAATGAATATTTATATATTTTTTAGGTGAATTCCCAGTATGTCAATGAACTTGCTGACAATATTAAAAATGGGTGAGTGCTTAGGCCAGATTAGTCCCCTATCTTTATGAAGTGTTGGATGTAGGCCGTGTTAAAGTTCAATAAACAAGCCACAAACAATGCTCAATTTAACCCTTTGAAGGTACATGATGATCTGTAATATGATTCTGTAGAAACCCTCTTTGTCACGGCACAGTGTCTCCATTTATGAGCCACTATATTCTCCCTTAAAAGCAATGCTTCTAATGGAAAATATCTCTGTATATGACTTGTTAGATTATACCACAGTTTTATTCTTATAGAGTCAGTGAAGTAAAAATAACTTATAAATGGTCTCTCAGCTTAGAATCAGCGAAACACACTGGGGTATAGTTTATAGTATATAGTTGTTATGTTTTTCAACATCCAAAATAAAAAATTTAGGGTCTTGTTTTTGTCACCAGTTCACTTTATCACTATCTCAGGAAGCAATATGGCTAAATGGAGTAAAGGCTAAAAACAACTTCTTAATAATGTGTATAGACTTGAGCTTTTACACTTTTAGGCTAATGTAGTGAGCCACAGCCGAAAACACTGCAGAAAAGACTGCGGTGGAAACGCACCAATGTTTCTCCATAGTTATTCACAGAAAGCCTGCAGAGTTTTCCTCTGCGGATTTTCTTTTTTTTTTTTTAGTAGATTGCAAGCCCCACATAGAGCTCACAATGTACATTTTTCCCTATCAGTATGTTTCTGCATCTGTTAGACCTATACAGAAGCCACCAGTGTTTCTGTGTGTATAATTGACATTCCGTGGTTTGCAAAAATTATTGCATTTTTGAAATTGCAGCATTTCCTTCAGATTTTTTTCTACAGTGTGTAAATGGGATTAGCCAAAATCCCATCCACTTAGCAGGTAATGTAAAAACTGCCTTTTTGCAACATGGGGCCACGGGCATTAGTGTATTCCTCACAAGAAACTCAAGGAAGTCATTATTGTTTTACATAAATGGTTTACAGTCTGCTTTCCTTATATAACCAGAGTTGATGTAAGATACCCAATTATACAGTGTAAAAGCAGCCAGTCTCCTGTCAATTACTTGATCAGTATTTCCCAAGAATAGCAGCTCGTAGAAGAATTGGCAACGTTGCATTTTCTGTGTATCTAAATATCGAGAAGGAAGGAACATTTATTTTAACACAGTAAAGAGCTGGAGTAGTCATAGGAAAATTAAGCATGGTCTTGACATAGGGGCAGAACTTGTCCTGTTGTCCCTGGTAACACAAACAATACTCTATACACTAGTTTAACAACTCCATCCATGGTGTTTTGACCCGATGACCTCTACTAGAAATAAAGGATGTAAAACTAATTACTGTATTTTTCTTGCAGTTTTCCTCATGAAATACAGTCTGGCATGCTTGAGATCATATCTCCACCTTCATCATTTTACCCAGATTTCTCAAATATTAAGGAAACATTTGGGGATTCAAAAGAGAGAGTGAAGTATGCAGAATTTTTTATCATATATGAGTATAAATTATATGCCAGGCTGAGTTCACATATGTGTCAGAGTCTCTGTTTGGAGTCTATTGCGCAGATCTGTCTAAAATCGCAGGGTTAAAGCCCTGCATGTCCAAATTTTTCTTCTGGAGATTTTAGTTAAAAACAATAGAGATCTGACAGACCCCATTATAATTGATGGGGTCCTTTGACCTCCATTTGTGTCTGTCATAGAACAGATCAGTTTTTTCTGTTATTCTGTTCCTCTAATGGACTGGGAGAATGGAAACAACTACACAAGTGTGAATCTAGACTAAGGTGAAAATGTAAATGTCTGTAGTAACATTGTTCCATATGTTTGAAAGCAGATCAAAATTCTATGTCTTTCACTGTTGTGCAAGAACTAGATATATTTCTGTATATGTACTATACACACAAACACAAACCTGCTATCAAAAAAATTTCTGAGCAGTATAAAATGGCGATAATGTAGGAGATATCTGCTAGGGAAGTGCTGTATACAGAATTATTGAGCAATGAATATCAAATGTAGGATCCAGATAGAGGTCTGTGAGCATCTCTTGCTGGTACCAACTACTGTATATAATACAAAAGTTACCGCACTCAAACAGCCAGAAAAGGAGGTAGCTCAGATCTCACCTGTTTAACCTCTTAGATGCTATGGTCCACATTAAATGCAATGGGACATTGCTGCAGTACCTAGCATAGACATTACTAAATGTACAGTGTACTAAGTGTACAAATCACCACAAACAATACATAGGCCCCAATGTTCAGTGGAGTCCCATGACCCCTTCAAACAACTGATCTAAGGGTACCAAGAGTCAGACCCCCATCAATCAAATATTGATTGCCTGTCCTTTAATGATAGGTGATCAGTATTAAAAACATGGAAACCCCCTTTATGATGAGGCCCCATATTGTGGAAATACACATTTTTTTGTTGCAGATTTTCCTGCGCTTTTTTCTTGAGTCAAAGTCAGGGGTGGATTGAACAGTAGGTAGAACTATGAGTACTTCTGATGTATTTCACATTCCTGTATTTCACATTCTGCAGCAAAAAAGCTGCGTTTCCTCAATGTGGAGTCTTAGGCCGGGGCCCCATCAGGACATAAACAGTACAGGCACAGTGCAGGCAAAGTGGATGGAATTCATGCGAATCCCATCCCCACTCTGCGGAAAAGTTCTCAGCGCGGACACGCTGCGATTTGCAAAGCCGTTGCGGCTTTGCAAATCGTAGCATGTCAATTATATTTACGGAAATGCCGGCGTTTTTTCTGTAGACATAATGTTAAGAGAAAGTCCACAGAGGAAAACTCTGTGAACTTTCTCTTAAAAGCGCTGCGGAAAGAACCACAATGCGTTCACGCCGCGCTTCTTTCTGCAGCGCTTTAGCGCTGCGATTGCACCCCGTGGGGCCTTAGCCTTATAAGGATTTTCATTATACCGTCTCCATTTTAAGCATTAATAAAACTGAAAAACCAGAATCCTTTTTAGTTTTATAATTTTGCTAGTTAACGCTTAATGTGTTGTCTCTTTTACCCCAATCTGAGTTGTCTGTTCATGTACATTGCATCTGTAATTCAGCTTCGAGCAAGTTAGGGTCCCTTCACACAGAGTTTACGCTCCGTGTATTCTGTATGCGCTCCACTCATTTTGTTCATTGAAACGCGCAACAAGATGCGCGTTATACGAACATGCCATTGAACTCAATGGCTAACTACATTTTACACGTGTATTTTTACGTGTAAAATTTACAGAATACACGGACAGTAAACTCCGTGTGAAGGGGCCCTTAGTTAAGTTGGGAATGTAACAGCTGAAATAACATTTTTTTTTTTTTTACAGGTGGAGAACAAAGCAAAATCTTGACTACAGCTTCCTTATGTTGTATGCACAGCCAAAAGGCACATATTATTTACAGGTAGGTTAATTACTTTGTAGCCTATAATTTTTAACATATCTTCTTGCTGGACATAGGTCATGTATTGTCAGTATTTTAGTTTATATAACTTTGTATTTTGTTCCTACATTTCCCATTATCCACGGTGTTCTACATGTTGGTGCTATATAAAGTTTACTTTTATTATGTAAATGTAACTTATTTCTTCAGTCTGTATTTCTGACAATCCAGAATGATTCCAGCAGTAGTTATTAGAAGCTGCATTGCTAAACCTCACTCTCCAGGATACAATAAAAGCGTCATAAGGCTAAGGCCGCACTTAGCGAGCCACAGCTAAAAAGCGTTGCGGGAAAAAACTTAGCAGAAAATCAATGCTGTTTTTCCTGCAGAGGTTTTCACAGAAAGATCACACAGTTTTCCTCTGCAAACTTTCTGATTCAATGATACTGATACAGAAACCGCCAGTATTTCTGTAGGTATAATTGACATGCTGCAATTTCCAAAAACGCGATGGTTTTAAAAATCTGCGCATTTCCGCTGCGAGTATTTTCTAGAATCTCATCCACTTTGCAGGGACTGTAAAACACTGTAATTCTTGCTGTGGTGTTTCCGCTGCGGCCATACTGCGGTGTTTACGCTACGTGGGGCTTCAGCCTAATACTTATTGGTTGTAGGAAGCAGTTCTCTGGAGTCACTGGTCCTTTATACAACATTTTGAAATTGCTGTTTTGTCTCCCAAAAATATTTGAATAAGACGATCAAAACTTCAGACATTCCCCAAAACGATATAAAGAAAAGAAAGGTACACCTGGCCCCAACAAAAATTTTTTTCAAAGTTTTGGATTTTTTTAAGGTGTTACAACTTAAATAAATCCAAACTTATACATATTCCCTCATATATTTATTAAATAAATAACCCTCTCAGGCCAGCATGGCCATGTAGAACAAGTGAGCACTATCACATCCACACCCATTACATCCGCCCACAGACCAGTTTTTCAGTAAGAGACTATGCGTTTTATATACAGTACTCTGTACTGAGACAAGTTGGGACAGTCATTAGTCCTCACTTAGGCATAATTTAGGTGTTAGTTCCAAAATATCATTCCACTGCAGTCAATGGGCCTATGTCTAGCTTTGGCTCACTAGGGAGACTGTATCAGATATTGAGATATTCTCAATCAGTGTTTGCTTATAGATTCTTAGAGCACAATGAAATAAATGTTTGTTTTTTTTTTTTACTGGTATGCCATTGTAATCTAAGTTTGAAATATCTATTTCGTCCTCATTATTAGAGTAGCAGAATGGTTATTGGGAAATATTACAATAAGGCTAAGGCCCCACATAGCGGGCAATGCCACAGCAAAAAAAAAAAAAAAAAATCACTGCTGGAAAAACCACAGCGGCAATGTATTGCAGTATTTCATGCAGCGTTTTTCACAAGAAGTACGCGGAGGTTTCCTTTATTTTGTCATAATTTTTTTGTGATTGATCCGCTTATCTAGCATTTATATCTTTTCCTTTACATTAGGCTTAGTAAAGTAAGGTTTTATTCTGTAATGTACAAATCTGTGTAACCAGTTAGTAGACATGTAACCTTACGACTTTGTATGCTGAAACTCCTGCATCTGCCAAGAAAGTGTGTGACTGCTGGAGGTGACAGATGCTTTTTGAAGACAGCAAAATTCCTATTTGCAATGGCAGGAACTGATTATTGACGTCTCTGCCTTTCCCATTTCTGACTACATAACACTTGCCCTACTAGCCCTGCTAATCACATGAAAAATCTCATGCTCATGGGCCCATTACCTCATCCCTACAGCAAACTCTTGATAGTGATGGTTACGGATGCTAAAGAGTTTAATGATCCTTAGTGTGGTTAGGGGTAATCTGTGGCTCCTTGGCTTATGGGCCAGATGGAAGCTGCAATCTCAATACTGATGCCAGTGCTTATAATATATAATAATAAATCTGCCCAGTACACACTGATGGACGTCTCTGGCAATGCTTGGTGAGGGCATTGTTGGGGTGAACTTTAGAGCCAGTCTTCTACTAAAAGGAAGTAAAATACATTAATAAAGTATATTGCAAAAATGTTCACCTAACACCCCTCTATATAGTAGTTTAAAAAAGAGTGTTTTTGTAGTCCCATACATATATGAAAATCAATTAGTTAGAAAATCAATTACAGGGAGACTCATCTCCCCCGAACATAAATCCACCGGTCACCAGCGGGTTACGGAGCACATTACAATGTCTGAAGTTGAAGAAAAGCAACTTTGAAGTCATATGGGGATGAAGAGTTTGGTGAACTGGGGGCTGGCCTTCATTTTTCTGTTCTCATTTGCATAAACTTCATGGATGATTTTCTCTAAATCTAACTGAAGTGACATACATAACAAAGGTAAATGATTTATCACTGTAATGTGTCCTGTAATGTTGTAGCAGTTGAATATGACTACGGGAAGTGACACCCTTTAAAAATATGCCTTCAAATATTGTTTTCTAAACACTTAGATTTATTTTTATGCTAAAAATGTATAGTCAGTAAGGTGTGTGGGTCGCAGTCTGATGTTTTAAGCCTTTATGCTTTATGGCAGATTTAATGTATCAGAGTCAATGGACAGAAAAGTGTCCATTGACTATTAGGAAGACATAGAGTGACAAAGGTGCCACATACAGAGTGTTATCTATATACTATATCCTGCCTTAGTTAGGCCTCCAGCTTTCTATTAATGAAATATCTATGATGACCATGCCCCAGGTGACACAGTAAAGCTGAAAAGTGAGCTTAAGAAAACTGGACATCTTAACTTTCTATGTGTTCTTCAGTGGATAGATTTTTTTATGTGGATAGTCACATGCAAATTAATAAAACACCCAACAAATACTTATATTAAAAATAATTGGTTTAAGGTGCCATTCCCTATAAAGACAAAGGTTATGTGCTCGGCTAAGATGACACACAAAATATTACCCACATGGGAAGTAATTGTGAAGTTTTATCTGTTCTTCAGTAGAATCACTTTCCCCTTTCAGCTTCTGCCTGGCTTATTCAGCATGGGATTTGAAAGGATTTAGAGTTCGGTGTGTCAGTTTCTACGTTGTTGGCTCACATCGTCCACCATGTCCCCAAGAGACTTTGGGCGTCTCTCAGGACTCCAGCCAAGGAACCGAATAATGCCACAGCTGAAAGATAAGAATAAAAGCTGGCAATTCAATCCACAATAGACAGAAGCAAAATGCGCATTAGACTTTATCAAAGCCGGAGATAACGAAAGATGAGTGTCGATGCGACCATGGGATATGAAAGAAGCTGTAGTATTCTAGATCATTGACTCGGGGGACACAACAATACCATATACATCAATAATTACATTATATGTAAATAGGAAAAATTATACCAGGAAAAAAAACATGGCAGAATTGCTTTTTTGTAAGAGATGTCCTATTGGAAACAGCTGGCTACTCAAATAGACATGTAAGGAGGGCTGTAGTAACAAAAAGTGATTATTCCATGATACTGTATCCTTACAGTATATTATGACGCACACCAAATATTTTGGACCTACCTGGTCTTAGATCTTTTCTGAACTGAAATCAAATATTTTTACCTTGGTTTTCCTCTGCAGACTCTTTGCTTCAATTATACCTAGACAAAAAATGCCAGCTGTGTTATTGACATGCTGCGATTTCCCAAAAATGCAACAGTTTTGTAAACAGCAGCATTTACGGTGTGGGTATTTTCCTGCAATGTGTCAATGGGATTTGTTAGAATCCCATCCACTTTGCAGGGACTATAAAACGGCACAGTTTTTGCTGTGGTATTTCCTTTCTTATGGCCGCGGCCCCAAGTGTCTTAAACACTGCTTATTACAGTCCCTTCCACATATTGCTGAAAGTCACAACCTGTCAATTATACCTATGGAAACACTGGTAGATTTCCTAGAGGTGTAAATGAGGCAGAAAGTCTACAAGGAGACTCTGCAGAGTTTCTGTAAAAAGCGCGGCAGGACAAACCGCAATTTGTTTCCATCACAGTACGTGGGGCCTTAGCCTAAAGGTATTTACTTTTGTCTTTGTGCTGCTCCACATGTAAAATTAACCTGTTGGTCACATACAGCATATAGCGGTTAAAATCCTTTATTTAAAAAATATAAATAGAGGTATATATACAGAATTACTTTGTGGGTATTATGGATTAGTCTACATAGTATATTAAGTAATACTATAACCCCATCAGCCCTAGCTGCTGTATGTGCCTAAATCATTAGGAATATAACAGTGTAACAGCATCACAAGCAGCCAGAAAACTAGAGTGCAGAATAGGAACTAAGAACCTACCTAGTAACTGTCCTCTGAGAAATCATGTAGTAGGTAAATTCCATACAGAACCTGAATAACACTATCCTATTAATATTATAAATGTGAAAGTTTGTGGGTTTGTGTGTTTGGATGTTTGCATGTTCGGATGTTTGTTCCTCAATCACGGGAAAAACCGCTCGACCGATTTGGCTGAAATTTTCCACAAACATAGTTAATACACCCGATTAAACAATAGGCTACTTTTCGTCACAATAGCGCACATACGTTTGTGCCAGGACCCCCACAAACCCCAAACTCACACCACCATCTCTGCAATCTCACACACTTTGGACCATAGCAAGCCACAAAATTCATATTGCCCTCTACAGCCTCGCCCCTAACCCCACACAATCACATATACATATACTTTACCACTTTGCCCCTCCCCTTACCGATACTCCAGGAGGCGCTCTTTAACACTCTGGAGCAGCCATGTTTGCCGACCCCCACCGCTCTGACAATCTGCGACACCGCCCACCCATGTCAATACCCCTAGGCGGTCTAATAAATGCAAAAAAAAAGTTTAAAAAAAAGTAAAAAAAATATAAAAATAAATAGGATTAAAAATTCAAATCACCCCCCCCCCCTTTCCCTAGAACACATATAAAAGTAGTTAAAACCTGTGAAACACATACATGTTAGGTATCCCCATGTCCGAAATCGCCCGCTCTACAAAGCTATACAAATATTTTTCCTGTTCGGTAAACGCCGTAGCGGGAAAAATGGTCAAAAGTAAAAAAGTTATGGGGTTTAGAAGGAGGGGAGTCAAAAACGAAAATCAAAAAATGCCATCGGCGGGAAAGGGTTAACTTCAAATACCTCTGTCCCAAAGTCACTATGTAAAGTTTCTCACAACACCGTATATATAGCAGCTCAAATACAAAGTAACTGCAACACAAAAGTCTCACGTATTCTCTGAATTACAGAAAAAACAAGATACAAAGTTACATTTCATATCCCATCCCTTATACACAGTACGAAAACCTTACCCACGCCTGTATATACCTACTTCTACAATCACCGCAGACGAAGTCGCGGGTACCAGCTGGTACTTTATAAAAAGGTCATATACATTATATAGACAACTAGAAACATTATTTCTATATATCTACCATATGTCATATGCACACTCTCTATACCTCTACATACACCCTTATCATACCTGGAGTACATTTTGACCACCCCACTGGGACACATGTTCCACGTCAGTGATTTGAGATCAGAACTAAGAACAAATCCAACATGTAGGCTGTATTTGTTTAAGAATACATCAGACTTCAAATAAAACAGGAAGACTAAAAACTGTTCATATATAGTATATATACAATGTGGATGACAATCTGTTTTGGTGGGATCGTAACACTGTTCAAAGAGGACCTTTCACCACCTCCAACAAATCCAGCTATTTGCAACATTTAATAGCTTCTGCTCCAACGATTCTGAAACAGACTACTCCCCACTGTTCCCGAGCAATCAATGCAGTTAGTTTTGGTGCCTGATATGCGATTTAGTCCCTGTACTGTCAGGAGGGTGGTGTCAGGCAGTGGTCAGTCAAAAGCAGTATAGATCCTCTAATTTATTTAAATAAAACAAAAAAAAAAACTAGTGATTGAATTCCTATGAAAGTAAATATGTAACGAACAATGTATCAATTTATATAATAACAATAGTTGTCTGACATCATTCAAAATAAACTGTTCTATTTCGAAGTCAGAAACAAAAACTTTTTTCCCAACTTCACCTCAAGCCAGAATGGGTCACAATAGTTATGATGGTATTATAGAGCAGGACCATCTTTATTATGGGAAAACTCTCTGTAACTGTATCAGGATTGAGTCGGATACGTTTTCCTGTTGGCTTAAAGATCTATTTTCTGTACACCTGGCAGCACTTGGATTTAGCCATTGGCAGTAATGTTTAACCATTAATAGCATTAACCTTCTTAATAAAGGGCAGGATGAAAGATGGGATGGATTGGTGATATTTAGCTTGTAGCACTGAAAGGCTTTATGTACTTCAAGGCATATACGTGTGTGTACAGGTGAGGCTAACAAACAATAAGAAAATAGAAAATTTCAGTATATGGGGATATCAAATGATATCAAGCTCCTCATCTAAAAGCATTTTTTGGTCTCAAGAGAGCTCAAGAATAAATATGTATGGTTTTTTTTCTTCTTTAAGTTAATAGAGACCTCTGCCATAAACTATACAGCTTTTTCAGCATGTTACTAGTGTTAGAAGATGAAATGTGTATCAGTTTACACTTCAGAGAGTACATGTGCAGCCATCTTTTATACAAAATTGGGAAAGAAACAAAGGCTATACAAACCAGTGACCAGCCAGTACAATAATTGTAGATGCAGAAATGATGTGCATTGCGGTACATGAGGGAAATTGGTAAATAAATGTATTGACACTGGATTTATAATTGAGAAGTAGATAAACAAAGCTACATTTGTACACAAGCTTACCTTTGTACACAAAAAGTTGATGCTATCTCAGCACTGCTACCATTGACGCCATTGACAAGGGGAGTGTCAATTTATTCATTAATTTAAGGAGGAACAGCAACACCTAATTCTAGGTAAAAATACTCTGGCATTGTATAATCAGTATACAAGTATTTATTACTGCAGTAAACCTGTTAGGTGAGAGTGAAAGAGAGAGGCCATGTGTGTTTTTTTTTTTCTTTTTTAACAGGTAAAATGCAATGCCTGTAATTTAAAGAGGGAAGGCACACGGGAGGGGCTGTGAGGAGAGGCAAACCATTGCAAAAGAACAGGTGTTATTGTAAATATGGCTAAATAGATTTGTATCATATCAGCTGAGCATACAAAGGAACATATTGGCATGTGTTTTCCAGTTGTGTTCCAATTTTTTCTCTTTTCCAATTTTTTGCTTTTTTCTCTACGAGCACTCCCATTGACGTGAATGAGAAGCGCTCGCGTGTACGGCTCACTTGGCTCATTCCGAACCGTACACGCGAGTGCTTCCCATTCACTTTGTTTTCATTTCAGAATCAGTCAGCGTATCCGTAGTGTGAATGGGCCCTAACCGTGTAATTCACGGTCATATGTACAGGCCCATAGAAATGAATGGGTTAGTTTGCTATCCAGGAAAAACCTGCATAGCACAAAGACCATTCAAATGGTCACCTGCAAGGGGGCTAAGTAGCAGTTTCAAACATCTCTAACAGTGGAGATTTTCTCAAATTTGTGGGGAAATTTCCTGCTCAAGTACAATAGTAGAGGAGGGACATATTTGTAAAAGCCAATGTAAGTTGAAGCCAATGTTCGAGGGAAAATATGTCAGGGGTTTCTAGACCATTATTGTAATCTTTCTTGCACAGAAGAGGGTAAAGATGAAGATTTTTTTTATCATAGTAACTGTCTACAACATCATTCATAATACTTTATATGCAAATGTAGGAAGGATATGAGGTCAGACCAAAAAGAGAAGAGTTTAGGTGTTTAAGGGTGAGTCTCAGTAGCAGTTTGTAAAAAGTTGAGTGAGTCTTGTGACCGCTAACCACATTATAGTATTATTTTAGCACAATATTCTCAGTGCTTTACATTTGCTAAAACCGTCTTTAGAGTACCGCCTTCTTGACCAATTTTCTCTCACTTTTGACAGTTGGAAGATGACATTATTGCCAAGCCAGATTATTTCCAATCCATCAAGGACTTTGCTACCCAACAGACCACTGATGACTGGCTTATACTTGAGTTCTCACAGCTTGGGTTTATTGGTGAGTGTAACAGAGCCACACAAGCATGTTATATGTCACTGTCCAGATTCCATTAAAAATAGACATATATGAAATCTCCTGTTATGGCCAGGTAGTCACACACAGAACTGGAGTTGTTATTCAGGTTACCTCATCTCAAATCAAAAACCATACCATTCCATTTAGTCATTTAGATTACAGTTCATGACCTTTCACTACCCCCAACATTCTCTTTAACAGGCGCTGCTCCATTGATTCTAGCCAGGTTCAAATTTTTTCTCTAGCCCCCACCATTCCATGCTGTTAGTTTTGGGCCCAATATGCTATTTAGTCTCTGTACTGTCAGGAGGGCGGTGTGAGGCTTCAGCAGGCAAGGGGTGTGATTCCTAACTCGGACATTGGCTGTCTCTCATTGGAGCTCTGAATCACATCCCCTGCCTGACACTGCCCTTCTGACAATACAGAACTGAAATAGCACATCGGGGATCAAAACTACCTGTGCTACTCGGGAATGGCGGAGCCTAGAGAGAAAATTCCAGTTGTGTTAAAATCAGCGGAACAACGCCTATTAATAGATACTAAGAACTAGAATTG
Source organism: Leptodactylus fuscus (assembly GCF_031893055.1). Taxonomy (NCBI): domain Eukaryota; kingdom Metazoa; phylum Chordata; class Amphibia; order Anura; family Leptodactylidae; genus Leptodactylus; species Leptodactylus fuscus. The sequence goes on along the minus strand of NC_134265.1, from coordinate 277,115,434 downwards.
GTTGAGGTGATGAAAGGTCCTCTTTAAGGAGCTGCCTGCTGTTGCAGTTTATACAAAATACAGGTAATAACTCTACAAACTCCAATGACATGGTCTTTTCACTTAATTTATGACTGTAACTGTGTAAAGGGTCCCGTGATGGACTCCTCAACTGTCAGGTATTTATAGCATATCCTAGTTACAGCATAAATGTTTAAGATGGGAAGAAAATATATAACGCTGTTCAAGGTAACCAATAGTGATGATAAATATGACCAAACTTGCATGCAATAGTCCATATTGTTTACAATATATGCAGTGCATAATACAAACTGAAGCTTCCACCTCATAACTGAAAAGGAGCTAAACAAATATCCCATGACCTTGTATTGCATGTAAGTGCTTCTGAGAACAACTCTTAGCAGATGTACCAGATTACATTATCTGATGCCATCAGAGTAACCATTTTATTTATTGATCCAGAAAAAGCAGGATATTAGCGGTTGTAAACCAATCTATGGGAAGCATGGGTTTGTGGTTTCCTCTGTAATAAATATTTACATTGCACAATATGGGCATGAGGTATGTTGCTTATCTGTCCTGTCTGTCTGCATTTACACAATGTTCCAGTTTTGTCCATGAATGAACTGTTTCATGTCTGCTGGAGCCCAGACAACATATGTTAAACCTAAATAGACAAAAAATGTACATCTAGTTGGATAAAAAATGGTAAAAGGAGATGTTTGAGAATGTGAAATGCAACAAGGATGAAATACATTTTTGTAAGATATTTTATAATGTATGTGTGATGCTCATTCAAACTCCTCTGTGGCAAGTAACAGGTGTGGGCAATATAAAAAAAAAAAAATCACAACTGAAGTCAAAAAAGGAGCCTGTGTGTGTCACACTAAGGGCTCGTTCACATCTGCACCCGGCACTCCATACTTCAGGTTTCCGTTTCCTGCATAAAACAGAGCAGGAGACGGAAACCTGCAGGAGTCTTTCTCACCCATTAATATGAATGGGTGAGAAAGATGTGCAGCCGTGAGCGGCGGTGAGCGTTTTATGCTCTCCGCCGCAAAACCGGGTTTTATAATCCGGACACAGAGTCGGACATGCAGTACTCTGTATTCAGATTTTAAAAAAACGGTTTCACGGCGGAGAGCATAAAACGCTCACCGCCGCTCACGGCCGGACCTGGTCTGTGGTTTCCGTCTTCTGGCATGCAGAAGACGGAAACCACAGAATCGACAGCTGAACGCAGGTGTGAACCTAGCGTAAGCATTGAGAAAAGAAAGCAGGTAATGCTTGGTTCACACATCAGTATGCCATCCGTCCGTTTGAATTCAGTTTGAGACTTAAAACGGACTGATGCACATACTGATTGTATACTGACACCTTATGCTGATTGCAAATGCTGTCTGTGCCCTAGAGGACAGATAAGGGGATTAAAAGTAGAAAATTGTAAACAGAGTAGAGATAAGGACATATAATAGAGATAAGGACATATAATAGATGTCCTTATCTCTACTCTGTTTACAATTTTCTAATTTTAATCCCCTTATCTGTCCTCTAGGGCACAGACAGCATTTGCAATCAGCATAAGGTGTCAGTATACAATCAGTATGTGCATCAGTCCGTTTTAAGTCTCAAACTGAATTCAAACGGACATGGCATACTGATGTGTTAACCAAGACTAAGAGAACTATCTAAGGACTTGAGCACCAAAATTGCGGAAAAATATCAACAGTCTCAAGGTTACAAGTCCATCTCCAGAGCACTTGAAGTTCTTTTGTCCAATGAGAGACCTGGAGCAGTTTGCAAAAGAAGAGTGGTCCATATTTCCAGTTGAGAGGTGTAAGAAGCTTGTTGATGCTTTTAGGAAGTAAATTGATTTCAGTTTTTTTTTTTTAAAAGGGTTTGCATCCAAATATTAAGTTGAGGATGCGAGTAATTTTGTCTGGCCCATTTTTGGAGTTTTATATGAAATTATATTTTTGACTTTTTTTTTCTCAGTTTTTAATGTTGTTCCAATACCCACAAAGAAAATAAGCAAAATGTGTTTAACAAAACATGTGTTAGGGCGGGTTCTTACCTGCGCCTGGTCTCCGCTTTAGCCAATCTGGCTGGTTTCCATCTTCTGCCCCGAGAAACTGGATAGGGGCGGACTCGGCGCTCAGTTTTCAAACTCAATCATCTTCTGCCTCTTCACGGTGAAACTATTTTTTTTAACCAGACATAAAGTCGGACATGCAGGACTTTGTGTCTGGTTAAGAAAAAACAGTTTCGCCACGGAGAGGCAGAAGACACACATGGGTGGTCACTTTGCAAACCCATTCAAGTGAATGGGTTTGAAAACTTAGCGCCGGGTTTCCATCCCCTGCCCAGTTTCTTGGGGCAGAAGATGGAAACCCGCTGGATTGGCTAAAGCAGAGACTAGGTGCGAACCCGCCTTAATTGCAGTAATTTTGTGGGAGAAATACTTAATTTACTGGAAAAATTTTAGGGATACCAACACTTATGACTCAGGCCTCGTTCACATCTGCCTCGTCCCCCCCAAACGGACTACCGAACGCATTTGCTTGTGGTGTGCAGTGAAAGCACATGGACCCCATAGACTATAATGGGTTCCGTGTGCTTGCTGCGAGATCTCCACAGGGGACATGTGAACAGGAAAGTACTTCACAATCTACTTTCCTGTCTGCATGACTTGTGCGGAGATTTCACAGCAAGCACACGGACCCCATTATAGTCTGTGGGGTCCATGTACTTTCACTGCACACTGGTTGCAAATGCGTTTGGTAATCCTTTCGGGGGGGGGGGGTCCCCCTGAACGGATTACTGACGCAGATGTGAACCAAGGGTAAGACTGTATATAGATTTGATTTGTAGATTTGATTTGATTTGATCTATATATATTTTTGATACAATGTGCATGATGCAGTGCATATATCTTTGAACTATTTGGAAACTGAACAATGGATATGTAACTAGCAGTATATAATAGCGTTATCAATTTATAGATGTTGTCAATCAGCACAGCCAAATAATTTAGGATATTAAGCTGGAATGTAAAAGTACAGAGTTTGGTACAGCAGGAAGCTAGAGGAGCTGTGGGATGTATAAGTGTAAGTTCACACGGAGATTTTTGATATGGCCTCAAAATCCTGACTAAAAAGACGGCTCCCGGAAAAAAGTAGCGAGAAGCTCATTCTTCAGGCCGTTTTGCCTCACGATTCATTCATTGGGCCTAATCCGGAGTGGAGCGCGGCTGCATGCCTCCTCCTCAGGTTTTGGACCAAAAATCTCTGTGTGAACTTACCCTAAATGTCAGAGGAATCAGTATTGTAGTTACTGTGTGATCAGCTTGGAGTATGACATGACTAGAAATGGATAAAGGAGAATTCAGACTTTTACTTCAACATACCCATAGGGATTTTAGATGAGCATTCCGTTCTTTATAGTCAGAAGGACCTGCAACCATTCACTGTTTTGCAACTCTCCTGAAGTATTGGATCACTTTCATGCTCCTTGTGCCAACCTTAGTGTTTCATATTGTGTAATAATACCCATGGCTATTTATATGGGAATTGTGCCGTGGACAAGCTGCACTTTACAAGTAATTAGTTTTATGTCTGCCAATTGGATATGATATAGTTTTTACACTAAAAATAATGGTCCTGGAGGTCATTAGAAAGACTTTAGGAAACTATCTGTTAGCACTGCTGCCATCTGTTTCTGTTTCTACCTGCATCAGTGTTTCCTAACCACCCTTTTTCTAGGTAAGACAGTGAGAACTGTGACATGTATAGTAGGCGTGAAATAGTTTTTATTCCAGGAAGAGGGTTTTTCCCTTGGTTAAAGGTTGGGAATTACTCATTGACATATGTGTATTATAGTACATGTGAATGTGTAGCGTATATTAGTCAATGTGTAGTATGGCAGTAAAATTATAAGGAACTCAAAAATTGTAGATTGCAATCAGATAGAAACTATAATTTTCTCATAAGGCTGAGGCCCCACTTTGCAGAAAGCAGCTTTTTTGTTGTTGTTGCAGTTTTATGGGTCAAAGCCAGGAGTGGATTGAGCAGAAGGTAAAAGTATAAGTAGTTATTCTATGTTTCCCATTTCTTTTGTAGCCATTTAGCAGCAGCAGAATCTGCAACAAAAAAAACGCTGCATTTCCGTAACATGGTGCCTCAGCCTAAAGTTAGGCCAGGGCCCCACGGGCCGGAAACGCTGCAATTTGGCCGTAGCGAAAACGCTGCAGAAAAAAACACGGCGTTTTACAGTACTTGCAAATTTCGTGCGAATCCCATGCTTACTTTGCGGAAAAAATCATCTCAGTTTTGAAAATTGTACCATGTCAATTATATCTACGGAAACGCTGGTGGCTTTCCCATAGTTATAATTGTAACAGAAAGTCCGCAGAGGGAAACTCTACAAACTTTCTGTTCAAAGCGCTGTGGGAAGAACCGCAATGCGTTCACGCCGCGGTTGTTCCCACAGCACTTTAGCGCGGCATTTCTGGCCCATGGAGCCTTACCCTTAAGGCCCCATGTAGCGGGCCACAGCAAAAAAGCACTGTGGGAAAGCCTGTGGTAGAAATGCATCAATTTTCTTTCCGCAGTGCTTTTCCATTGCGATCTTTTCCCACAGCGTTTTTTGTCTGCGGCTCACTACATGGGACCTTAACTTTAGGTTTCGTATAAAGGGATTGTCTCCAGGGCTATGGACTTGTTAGGCCAAACCACCTACTCACCCAACAATATTAAAAATAATTAATAATTTTATTTTGAAGCTGAGTCAGTGACTTTTTCCGACTCTACCCCAAATTGTCCCAAACGCCACGACTCTGTCTCATATTTCTTCTTTAGGAAAAGTCTATTTATGCAAATAGATGGGAGATCAGTGTAATACCTGGCTTTACTGAGACTAACTTAGGGCGGCTCATTATTATCACATCTCATGCTGAATACGGAGTGACAAGCCGTACAATGAAACCTACAAACAAGAAATTCTTCTTCTTTTATAGCATGTAAATAGCCTGACATTACAAAGTCCTGATAAAAGGTGATAAAAGGCCTGGGAATACAGCAAGTTGTGGGAGGTTGTGCACCTGATCTGACCATCTTTCCTTCCCTCTGACATAGGGGTCATGTCATGTAGTCTTTCTATAACTTCCTGTCATTATGATGATATAAGTAATTCTTTGCATTACAAAGTACTACAGACTGAGCTGATGCACCCCTTTGCCTATATGCATATATATATTATGAAACAGAAGGTTGACAGTGCAAAGGTTCACGTCTGTGTAATGAGAACGCTACGTTTTATCACTGTTATTTGACTCCAATACGAATGGTGCAACATAATAAAAGCACCTCTGTTTATTTACAATGAAACTGTCTTAACCTACGGTATGGACAGCGTGAATGAATCTGTATCCTTCATAGATTCTGTATAATACAATTTCCATCTAAAAAAAAAAGCAAATTTTGTGTGTCCCATTTCTGGAAATTCCAATCACTAAGACAGTGGCATTTATCAAGGCAAATGTACCTCAACTTGGTGCATTTTTGGCGCACTTTGGCACACTGCGCTCTGGTTGCCACATTTTTTAGACAGTGGGCAGAGTAGGGTGGGAGGCCAGAACGTCTTAGTAATTCTGGCTAGTCAAATGCTTTTCAGGGAATCAGTTAAGACTACTGTTAGAATCTCCAATCTTAATAAATTCTTCAATGGTATCTTCTTATAAATATATTGAAATAATACAAAAGCCTGCAAATACACAAGCATTGCTACCTCAAACATATGGTACGCTTGTATTTCGGCGCATTGTTTTCTTATGCTTGTGTAAAGAGAAGTTTTTAACTGCATTGTCTGTCAAAAATTGTGTTTCTAAAGGGAGTCCTTTTTTTAATGTTAATGCCAATATGAATAAGGGTGCAATAATACACCTGCATTTTTACTTATAATAACTCTTGCGTTTTTGGAAAACATATGTTTTTTTTTTTTTGTTTTGCTTATTTTTTTTAACTCAGTTTATTGAAAAGTGTACACCTATATTGCAAAACATCACCACAAATGAAGATCCTATACATTTGCATAACAGACTTGGTAACTTTTCATGGCCACCACCCAGGTGCAATATAGTCAGCACATTGTAAAGACAAAAACCTGAATCCATACATGTCTACCTTCAGCCTTATGTTAAATTAACCATTAAGGGGTTGTAAGTTGGACCTATAAGAACAAACATTATATAGAGTTAGGCTCAGGCCCCACTTAGTGAGCTGAAGGAAAAAAACGCGACAGAAGCGCATCACGTTTTTTTTGCACATCGCTTTTCACAGAAAGTCCTCAGAGTTTTTCTCTGCAGACATTCTGTCCCTATTATAATCTCATCCACTTTGCGGGTACTGTAATACACTGCATTTCTTCCCACAACGTTTCGGCCACAGTCAAAACATTGCGTATTCACAACATGGGGCCTCGGCCTTAAAGGGGGACTACTCCATTACCCCACACTTTATGGGGTTTATTCATAATCTACCTCTTTTTTGGCCATACATTTAAAAGGTGCACTTTTTATCAGATTAATTTTACTGTAGTTCAAATTTATGATGTCCGCGCACCTCCTTGTTAAATGTTTTGCACATGTTAATTTAGAAGCACCTTTTTGGCCATGTGCACTTTGCCCGTTTTTTGTCAAAAAAACACAATTGCCCCTTTCTAATGCATTCTAACCTGACGGGCTCTTTTACGCTGCCGATAGACTGGGATGCATTTACGCATTTTTTGCACCTTCATAAATACATTTTTGCAACTATGCTTTGTGCCACTACTGCTCACACCAGCATGCTCTGAAGCACACTTTACTACCTTTTTTCTGCCTGGATCCTTAATTTCGGCACATACTGCATGTCTACATGTATACCCTACAATTGCAATTATTTATCTTGGTATCCGTCATTTCCCACTGAAGAAGGTGGTGAATCTCCGAAACGTCTGGGAAAGACCTAAGTTGTTCGAATTTATATATCAAGTACTGCATGGCTATTACTATATATTGCTGCATGAATTACGGTACTGATGTTACCAATGGTGAAACACCAATGAATTATATCTCCACTTTGCATCACAAATTGGAGTGCTTGGATTTATATCTGCATTTATAAATACACCGTGGTGAGAGTAGCATTACAGTGTGAAAAAAGGCACAAATCCTAAATGAAGCATAGCACAAACAAAGACCTCAAAGAGACACAATTTACGCCAAAAAAGGTGTAAGCAAGTAGCCTAATAAATGCGCCCGTATTAATTTTTACTGGTTGACCCTTCCTTTTATAGACTGGTAACTGTGGAGGATCGCATTTACGTTTTTGATTATTGTTATATTAATTATATGTTAATTATTATTATAAATTATTAGTTATATAATTTAATTATTTTTAAAAATTATTATTTTTTTTTTTTTAGGAAAGCTATTTAAGTGTAAAGATCTACCCCATCTTGCAGAATTTTTTTTGATGTTCTACAAAGATAAACCCATCGACTGGCTCCTTGATCATTATCTCTGGGTAAAAGTGTGCAATCCTGAAAAAGATGCAGTGAGTTTCTTTTTAAATATTTTTTATCCCTATATTCCACTGTTGTATCAGTAAATCATGCAAATTTTAATTAGATTGTTTACACACTTTCACAACATTAACAGTGTTCCTGTTTTACTAAGGGAACACCTTCAATGACAGATTTGTGTAGATCTGTCTCTCAGCACCCCACTGATCAGCTCATTTAAGCCTAGATGCCAAGGCGCATCTGGACATACTATTACAGTAAGGCCGGGTTCACACGGAGTATTCTGGCTCGTGATTTGGTACGTAGACGCCACGGGAGCTTTTGCGGGCCGTATACGCTCCCATTGTTTTCAATGGGAGCCGGTATTGTATACACGGCGCTATTTTGCGGGCGTGATTTTGCGGCGGCCGCAAAATAGCGCCGCGTATACGGTACCGGCTCCCATTGAAAACAATGGGAGCGTATACGGCCCGCAAAAGCTCCCACAGCGTCTTCGTATCAAATCACGAGCCAGAATACTCCGTGTGAACCCGGCCTAAGCGTGGCTTCTGAAGCGGGTGTTAGCTGTAAGGGTATGTTCACACTGAGGAATTTGATGCAGGTTTGAAGAGATTCTGCTTGCCATTGTTTTCAGTGGGAGGCAGAGATTACAGTAAGACACTGAAAAAATAGGTGTCCTGCTCGATCCCTGCTGATCAGGCCCATTCATCTGAGCCTAATGAGCAGCGGAAAGCCCAACTGAGTCCCCTGTCTGGCCCAAAAACAGTAGTGGAAAATGAAGAGGATTTCCTATTCATTTTTTAACCATTGGAACTTACCCTAACTAACAGCTAACAAACTGCTCCATTACCCGCGAACTAAGAGGTCAAACATGAGTTCAGGGGGTGCTGATACATATTTTTGGCAATTTACAGCAACATATACAACTGTTTTGTACTCGGGATCACCCACTTATGGGTAAGTTCACACAGGGTTTTTTGGTCAGGATTTTGAGGCCATTTCCGCCTCAAAATCCTGACCAAAAAGACAGCTCCCATTGAATCAATAGGAGTCAGTTCTTTTTTCCGAGAGCTGGAAGAAACGGCATACTCATTCTTCAGGCCGTTTTGCCTCGCGATTCAGCCTGAAGACACTCCTTCTTCCTGACTAGGCCTATTCATTGGGCCTAATCCGGAGCAGAGTGCGTGACTGGATGCCGGTGCAGTGCTTCGGCTTTCAGCCGTGGCTGCCCATATTTTGGTCTGGAACCTGAGGTGGCCAAAAAACCCTGTGTGAACTTACCCTAAAAGTTTTAGGAGTGCATGTCATCCACCCCTTGTGGATAAATATGCGCAGCATCTTGGTTTTGAAAATTGCAGCATGTCAATTATGCCTATGCTTTTTTGGTGCGGGCTGCTACGTGGGGCCTTAGCCATAAGGTACTTTTAGACTGTGTCTTTAAGAGATTAAAGGTCCATGGCATTTGGGTTAGAGCTGGAGCATTTTTTTATTGTTTATATGGGTCTATTTACCTGCACCATCAACTAAAAAATGGTAGCGCAGGATATTCCAACTTCCTTTTTAATGGGACAAAGCTGTCATATTCTACACCTCTGCTATGAAACAGACCCCATGCAGGTAGCTAGAGACATGTAGACAATGAAGAGGCTGCAGCATTTGGTAATTGCAGCCCCTTGAAACTGCAGACTTAGGTTTAGTGAAAATAATTCTGAGCTATAGCTTTAGTGGAAATGGTAGGTAGCAGGAGCTGGGCAGATTGATGTGCAGTTTCATGGGACAAGATTCAGTATAACTTTTATATTTGACTGTCTTCTCATTGTGGACATAGGAGTCCACTATGCTATCTGTTTATGTATGCTCATAAAAGGAAAAAAAAAAAAATAATAATAATTTAAAAAAAAAAAACAACAAAATATATAAATATATTGCTTTATACTAATTTAAGGAATGTGATTACTATTCTTCCCAGAAACACTGTGACCGACAAAAGTCCAACTTGCGCATTCGGTATCGTCCATCCCTATTCCAGCATGTTGGAACACATTCATCATTGGCTGGAAAAATACAGAATCTAAAGGTATATTCTTTATTAAGATTCACTATTCCAAGCAGGGGCAACACGGTGGCTCAGTGGTTAGCACTATAGCCTTTCAGCGCTGGAGTTCTGGATTCGAATCCCGCTAGGAACAACACCTGCAAGGAGTTTGTATGTTCTCCTCGTGTTTGCGTGGATTTCCTCCCATTCTACAAAGACGTACTGATAGGAAAAAAAAAAGTACATTGTGATCGCTATACAGGGCTCACAATCTACATAAAAAAAAATTAAAAATTCACTATTCCCTTCCCACATAACAAATGCTTGTGTATAAGAAATTAATGTATTATACAGTTGATGAGTTGGATATATTAGTAACATGCCATGTTTTGCACTGTTTGGCTGCCTGTAATAAATTGCTATTTTATATTATATATTCTTGCACTGGCAGGATAAAGACTTTGACAAGAAGGCGTTACATAAACCTCATCCGAATCCGGCTGCTAAGCTCAGCACCAGCCTGAAAGTATACCAACAATACAGCCTGGAAAAAGCCTACACGGGGGAGGAGTGTTTCTGGTCCTTTTCTCCTGTGGCCGGGGATTACATCCTGTTTGAGTTTGAAGAACCCCAGCTGCTTGATGGGTAAGTTTGGTAAATAAAACAGGTCTGGCTTTAATTTGGCTAAAATTCATTAGGTAGGTTTTTTTTTTCATTTTTATTTGTACATTAGCCCAAAAGCAGTTGAGTATTGGTGGGTCTTATACTGCATACTATAGTGCAGCACACAAGCCCTGCAGAAGAGGAAACCGAGTTGACAAGTAAGTTGTCCATATAGATGACTCTCCGGAGAGAATAGGTGGGTTTTGCATAGGGAAATATTGTATATTTCCTCTCCATAAAACTTAACCTGTATTGATAAATGCTCATGTGAACAATTATCCAAAGTTGCAGCAGATACAGAAGTCACATTTTTAATATTGCCGTAAAGATTTGGAGCTGTGGAAAAACTAGTATTCATTTTAGTGATATCTACAACAATATTAGACTTCAACTATAGCGAAGTAAGTCGGAATCTATGGATTGAATTTTTCTTTTGCAGGGTATGTCTAAATGAGGCCTGAGGCTAGGCTTACACGGTGCTTTTTGAGGATGGGTTTACTTGTTGTTTTTTTTGCGGAAGAAGTACATATGGTTTTTAATGACAGAAATAAGTAGCACATGTTACTATACATGTCACCTGTGGGGCCTTAGCCTAAAAAAGGGAAAGTCCTTAAAACTTTAAACTTACTAAGTGGGTTTTAAGGCAAGACAATTGCATAACAGATATGTTAGATATGTGAACATTGACAAATGTCACAGGATAGTTGCCTAACCTGATTCTGAGTGTTTTCTTAAGAGCAATAGGGCAGGAGTCACCTGGTTTTAAGATAAGAGAAACCAGATACTATAGGCACAATTGCTTGTAGATATAATTCCAGGAACTCCTTTCATTCTAGTATTTCTCCTGGACTCTATGTCTATATTGTTAGTTGTTATACAGTTAGATCTCTTTAATCCAGAATTATTGTGACCTGTGCCTGATATTCTCCCTAATATTCTCTATAGCATAATCATAATAGAAAACTGTATAAACTTACTGTACTTACATGGCTAGGATTGGCCAGAATACAGGTCCTAGGCTACGTTCACCCTTACGTTATTAATATCAGTTGCTGTCACCCATTCCATCTGCATCTGTCATTTAATGTCTGTTGCTCTCATCCTGTGACAGATAAGAGCAATGGACAGTGAATAACTGTAGTGTGAACCCACCCTAAGATAAAATGGTAACATTGTTGGAATTTTGTATATGTACTATTATTACTATGTTCTATAGTGTTTAACTCTGCCGTTTTTCTTTGACTGGTTTTTTTTTTAAAATAAATAAATAAAATAAAATAAAACCGTACATATTTTGTGTTGTACCTTGATTTTAAAGGGTTTGTCTAAGTTCAACTAAAAATGTGACTCAAAACCAAAAAAGTAGCATTACTTGTTCAATCCCCTGCTGCACTGAAGTAGAGGGATTGAGCTTTATGCTTCGTTTCTTATTTTGTACCATCCTTACCATCTTTACCCCACTTTCATCTATCCCAACCCCTTTAATCTCTTGTTTCTGTGAGCTCAAGTTTTCATATAGTAGTTTTGTGCTGAAAACAAAGGTTATCTGATATAATGAAATATTGTTATTTCATGAAAAATACAGGTATTTACTAAAAAGAGTCTATCATTTATTTATTTATTTTTGTTTTTAACTAATCTCACCACTATATAGCTTTTGAAAAGGCTATTCTGGGCAGACTTGTGGTGAAGAAATCTATTCTGCCATTTTGCCCCCAAAATTTTTTATATATGTAATTGAATCTTCTCAGAGTAAGTGGGGCATTACTCCTGTGCTCTGTGCACACCCCTGTCATCATCAATGTCCGTTCCTCACTGCCTCAATTTGTTATTATGGCTGTCCCTGACACCAGAGAACTTATGTTTTCATTGGATAACCCCAACCTATCTATATCCTGAGGAATGATGAATATACTGGACGTCCATAAAGAGATGTTTTTTGTTTTGTTTTTAAAACAGATACTTGTTTAGAAGTGGAAACATTGAACATCCAGGTGACAAACTCTTCAACACTACTGTACAGGTCTTACCTGCAATGGTAAGTAGCATTTTATTATATGCATAAACATTATACTCTTGATTATTACTACTTAGGTTGTGACAGTCTTGATATTAAAAGAGTCTACCATCATGCAAATGGCTGTAAAACTGCACCTAGGGCATTGTAGGGGCCATTACACACATTCTAAACATACCTTTGTTTCTGGAATGTACATATTGACTATCAGGATATTGATCTTGTATTCCTCATGTAAATTAGGAGTCTACTGCACCTGAGGCATGCCCTCAATAGCCTCAGCACCATTCTTCTTCTGTTTGCAAAGCACCACCCCCTAAGTGTATGAGCAATACCTCTATTCCGAAGCATTGTGGCTCTGCAAACTAAACCATGTGCATGAACCAATGGTTTGTATTCTGATACTTGAGCAATCCAGCTTGTCTTCTCTGCTTGTGCTTACTGAGTACTGAAGAAGACACCAGGTAGAGAAGACTGATTGTATTGCATAAATGCTAGAATATAAAGAGGTGTTGCATGCATTGGTTTAGGTTAAGAGCCATGGCACCGGAATACAACCATTGGGGGCTGTAAGATTAGATCTTACTGTCTATAGATGCACCAAATGCATTATGCAGCTACTGAGTTTCCACTGTCTGTTAGACAGGTTTAGTAACTCTGTCCCACTGTGTCAGTTTTGCTTGAGGTGTTACTTTTAACCATTTGCATTATAAAGACCCCCTTCCTTATGTTATGTGGATGGATGGTCCTTGCATGCTGGAAGAAAACCCACACCTATGTCACTTTACAAATGATCATATCTATGCAACACTTGAAAATAAGGCACGCGTTTTGGGTTTTACTAATATAGAAAAGATGGAGAATGCAATGAGCATTATAGTCCTCCAGTCTAATTGATGACATACATCAATATCTAGCCACTATGCTGTACATGTATTAGGCAGATTTACTAATAATTTACTAAGATTAATATGTGCCAGATTTATCACAGTGGTTGATGCTGGATGATAAGTCTGGCGTATCTTTAAACTGCCCAACCTAAGTTTACACCACCTATATGTCTTAGTTTATGACAAAAAAATGCCTCAAAAATTTGGAACATTTTTGGTAAATGGCGCCATGTCTTAGGCCTAACCTCTTTTTATGAAAAATCGCAGCCCTTTCCCAATAAGTCCACCCTCTTGTCGGACAAGGTACAGAAAGTAGAAGCAAACTGATGGTCAGCTCACCTGAAAGAGTGTACTTGGTGCAGCCTCTAATGTATTGTACAAGCATATATACCTCAGGCAGTGTTACCTTATTTCGTTATTCCTTTCAGTCTGAATTCTTTACTTCTGGCTGGGCATGTGAATATCATTCAGATCTAACAAAATGTACCAGGAATGATGCAGGAGCTAAAGTGACTTTCTTCACTGTGGACTGTACCACACTGACTCCACATAGGAAGACAAAAATGTCTGTCACTAACTACAAAGGAGCAGATAGCTCCTGTCACACAGCTGTAGTGAAGGATCTCAGACTCTCTAACTGTATACTTATAGTCTCTTAAGGAAATATAGACAATTGCACTGCCTTTCAGCAGGTAGATATAGTATAGTCTCTAGCTGCCCATGTATTGCTGTGCTTTACATTATGGAATGAAAGCAAAGAGAAATAGAAATATGAGAGCAAAGATGGTCCCTGAGAAGAAGCCGGATTACATGGATACATGAAAGAAACCTGGATAGTGACAGTGAATCAGATGATGGGTACAGGGATGGGAAGAAGTGTTTTTGTGGGAGTTCTCCTTTAATAATAAAATGATAGGGTTTTAACACAGACACACAAAGTGTTTAACCCATTAGATGTGGTATACAATTTTTATGTACTAATTGCACCAGAATTCTGACGCCTTTTCAATAGTAAATCCCACTGTGCCCTAATATTGTTTTCCTATTTATGGCATCACGGGTATAGCATTTGTTACAGCCTGTGGTTCTGCGAGTATAGAGCTACTTGATCCACCATGTTCTGCATATACATGGCAGGGCGTACTGGACTTGTAATTCTATTATACTTGAGAACACAAAGATTGCCTTCCCCAGAATAATAGATAACAATCTCATATACTGTAAGCCCTCGCAAGCAAGGCCCTCCATCCCACTGTGTCAGTCAGTCACTGTTAGTATTATATCTCTTAGTATATTTTGTGTGCTGTAAAGCACCATGGAATTACTGGTGCTATATACATAAATAATAATAGCAAAACATTTACAAATGCAGATATGGTTATTAACATTCATTTTTCTTTTTTCTTAGAAAGTTAATAATGTGCCACAGGCACTAATAGATGAAGAAGGATTCATACAAATAGGTAAATGCCATGTGATTTATGTTTCAGTGTTTGAACAAGCAGGCAGCAATGTGCTGTATATACACTCAAAACACAGGCTGTACATACCATAGAAGCAGCCTGTAGGACTAATTTAGTAAACCTTTACGGGATTTCTCTTCCATGTGGTCATAATCCCAGATAATCTCACATTGCTTTCCATGTCATGCAAAAGAATTTTGCAGAACAGAATATGTCAATCAGAAAGGTTACTGTGTGCTGTAAAGTGTAAGTAAACTTTCACACAACTTTTGATATTCTGCCAGTATTTGTGGCATTAGTACATTTTGTAAAATACTTTATTAACAAATTTTGCATCATTTCTGTGAAATCCCGCATTTTTTCACTCTTTCCTTTGCTTCTGTATTGAGAGCTGTTCCTGCCTCTCCCGACTGTGTTTTCTTGGAAATAATTTAGATAGCACCTTAGTGTCACATGGAAGAAGAGAATATCCTCTTTCATAGGAGACAAAAAGGCAAGTTTGTACACTTCATAATGTCAGAGATATAACTTTTTGAAGAGACCCTCCCCTAAACCTCATTTCCTATACCTCTTACACAGTCTCGTACTCCCGTACACCATAGCGTTCAGTGAGAGGCAGGAACAGCTCTCGATACAGAAGCCAGGAAAGAGTGAAAAAATGCAGGACTTCACAGAAAGGAGCCAAAATTTGTTAACAAAATATATTACAAAATGTATTAATGACACAAATACTGCCAGAAAATCAAAAGTTGTCAGAAAGCTTAGTTACACTTTAAGAAGATATTGTCTCGAGAGGTTGCTTTGCAGCGTACAGAGACTTAGACCATGTATGCACTGGGAAAGGATAACACATATAAATCCTTTTTTTTGGAAAAATACCTTTTAGAAGGTGGCTCCCTATAGATCAATGCATGGTTTTCTTAAAGCATAGTAGCATACAGTAATCTTAAAATAAAACTGAGACTAAATAACTGTTCCAAAAAGAAGATTGATTTGTCTTCAGACATCTGTCTTGGCATTATTGCCTTTCACCAGGTTACTGGCTGGCTGAGTGAGAGGTCCTGGACGTGGGTCAGAAGGGGTACTGTGTCTCTTTAAGGAGAACATACTGGTAACAAGGGATAAATACAATAAAAATGAAAAGCTTCCCATGTTATTTTACTATATAAAGACCTCTACACTCATTGTGACAGCTCATAACTAGCTAAGCTTACTATGTCAAGTGCTTGCAGTCTGATGCCACAATTTTGCCCATATTTCCTTTTATTTTATTCCAAATAGTAGACAGTATGTCATTTCTCAAGCTGCTGTTGTGGAGTTTTGTACATTTCTACATTTACATATTGTTTCACATAGGCAAATTTCAGAATGGCATTGCTGAAGGGGAAATCAGCAGTTCTCTAGGGAAAATCAAAGCCATCCGTCTGAAGATTCTTACAGAGTCCACTGTATGGGCCTTGATAAGTGAGGTGAGAACACCACTGCACGCTTTGCTTGCTACTTCCTTATAACATATAGCTGATTTATTGACTGTGGTTACTTTGATGTAAAATTAGACCTTAAAAAAACAACAATGGAAGTACATAATGCCAAGGAGGATTCAAAGGCATTCCTTGACATTTCTGTGCCTGCTACAACATGTGCCATCTTGTTCTGTATGGCAAGCTTTATAGAGTGCTCAGAAATATTTTGCACAGCCCCTTCTTAAATGGAGCCTAGTATGACATCAATTTATATATCAAGAAGTACATCTAAAATTGCTGCATTTTTAATGGAATCCTATTAAAGGTTAGTCATGTTTGATAAAGAGCTGAGTAAATTGCATTGCTTCAAGCTGTCTTATTTCTTGAAGATATGGAGCCTGGTTCGCATGAATGTGTAGTTCAGTATTGATTATTGTACACTTTCAATAAAAACTGGTTGAACCATACATTGCATTGCTGCTAGGTTGGTGAATATGGATATTCTAATTCACCTTTAGGCTAAGGCCACACATTGTGGAAACGCAGCTTTTTTTGTTGCAGATTTTGCTGCAGTTTTTTTTTTTTTTTAGCTAAAGCCATGACTGGCTACAGAGGGAATGGGAAATATATAGGAAGTTCTTAGGGTGCCTTCACATGGAGTTACACTCCGTGCTTTTTGTCCATTTTACACGTGTAAAATGTAGTTAGCCATTGAGTTCAATGGCTTTTTTTTTTTTTAACGCGCGTCTTTTTGCGCACGCAAAAAGACACACGTTATATGAAAGCAACATTTTTACACGTGTAAAATGTAGCAAAATGCGCTGAGCGTTACTCCGTGTGAAGGCACCCTTATACTTCTCCCTTCTGCTAAGTCCACTCCCGACCACAACAAAATCTGCAACAAAAGAAGTTTCATTTCCACAACGTGGGGCCTCAGCCTTAGTGTTGAGTTCATGTGTTGGTACATATAATAGCTAAAGGTATGCCAGATGTAATTATAAACTTTATTCATATAGCAGCAACATATTCTGCAGCGCTGTGCAATTTGTAGGGTTCAAAAAGAGACATTACAGAGTAACAGTCAATTCACACAATGGGAATGAGGGCCCTGCTCGCAAGAGCTTACAATCTATGAGGTAGAGGGGGTGACACAAGATGTAGATTTTTAGTGACTGTGAACACAAGCGTCATAACCAGTCTTTCTATTTACAGTAATAATGAGTTAACTTTGTACTTCTTCTACGCCCCTACTGAATTGCCAGTTTCCTGCAGCGGCATACAGACTCTTTTGTGTGGGTTCTTAGGAAATGAAACCTTTTGCTAAAATCAAACAGTATGTTAAACTGAATGTTTTATGGAGCCAGCCCCTAACACGGAATTTAATGGCAGCCAGTGTTTCCAGATGCAAGCTATGCTCGCAGCTATAGATAATATAAGTCACTTACATGTAGTTTTGTGATAGGCAAGGCTGTTGGCTTTAGCAAGTTACATAATCTCTATTAAATGATATGGTTAACTGGAAAGGAAATACTTATTCATAGTAGACATTGTGAAGGTCAGGGACATAAAACAGTTTTTTATCGCCCTATATTTGCACAAGTTTCCTTCCTTCTGTCAGAAACATTTCTGCTAGCTTAGTTTGCCTTGCACGAAATTGATGCTAGTGTGAGTTTTTACACTTAAAATAGGGAACTTAGATTATGAGTCCCCGAGAGTGCCCTGCAGAATCTGATGGTGTAAAATGATAATGTTAAGAAGTAGATATAAAAAATGGGGGAAAAACATATAAAAAAAAGTTACACAAGTGGGCACTGAACAAGATCACAAGGGGAAAAAATGCCTCTTATGACTTAGATGTAAGGCTACTTAATGACTATATGTTTTAAGATACAATGAACCAATCTGTTCCACCAGTTTTCCAAGAATATTTAACGGGTTATCTGACTTCATTAACTTCAGAACTAAAACCTGTATGGCAAAGATACATGTTCACTGGCAGCCATTTTCATTGAGTTTTTTTTCTCCAAAATTGTGGTCTGCCTGGAGTCACACCTGTAGTCTAATAGTTCCTCATGCTGTGATCTTCCAGTCTGAAGGAGTGGCATGACACATACGGAACAAAACATGAAATGTGATCTTCCATTCAGGATACTGCAAGCATTATGAAAAAGAAACATGATCAGTGATGTTTGCTATTCTGGGAAATGTACACATGGTCACGGGTGGTAAACACAGGGAGACGGCCACATTACCACAAAACATAGCCGCAAAATGGTACATCGTTGGGATTGCAAACTATTACATGACATAACTTTGAGTGATTGGTTAGATAAAATATACTTTTTGTTTTACTGTATAACCCCTTTAAGCACTTACAGACCTACATTGTAGATTGTACATTGTTGGTTCAGGTAAAAATCTTATTGGCTAACAACAGGGCTATGGATTCAGTAGGCCAAACCACTAACTCCGACTCCTCTATAACACCACCCCCTTCAACTACCCTCATGAATGCCTGAGGCCTGGTTCACATCTGCGTTCGGTATTCCATTCCGGAAGTCCACTTGGGGACTCCCTCCACGGAATATCAAATGCATTAAAAAGCGGTGAGCAATGAAAACACACAGACCCCATAAACTATAATGGGGTCCGTGTGTTTTCTTTGCTCACCGCTTTTTAATGTGTTTGGTATTCCGTTCGGGGGGGGTCTCCAAGCGGACTCCCTAAATGTAGTACCGAACGCAGATGTGAACTGGCTCTGACAGCCCTGGTCCTTCAGAAGCAGTAAAGATCTTCTAATTCATGATTGAATTCCTATGAAAGAAAATATACAACAAACTATGCATCAATTTATTTATATAATATTAATGTTTGTACAATTTAATTTAAAAATAATGAATCATTTTATTTTAAACCTGGAGTCAGAGTCCAAAAATTGATCTCCACTCCAACTCCACGACTCAACAGTCTTGGCTACCAAGGCAGAAAAAAGCTATTGCCATCAACAAATACATATGAAATCATTAGCCTTCACTAACCCCAGTGGTTAAAGAGGACCTTTCATCAGATCGGGCACAGACAGTTCTATATACTGCTGGAAAGCTGACAATGTGCTGCATTCAGCGCACTATCGGCTTTCCCGATCTGTGCCCGGTGTAAAGCGCTATCGGTCCCGGTACCGTAGGGCTTTACAGTCAGAAGGGCGTTTCTGACACTTAGCCAGGAACGTCCTTCTGCCTCGCGGCGCCTATAGCGCTGTACTGTGGAGCGGGGAGGAACTCCCCCTCCCTCTGCTCACACAGCTCGTCCATAGACGAGTATTCTGATGAAAGGTCCTCTTTAAATTGGGCCAGAACTCAGTTCCAGCATAATTAAAAATTTCCAGTCAGCGGTCCGGTATAATTTCTTAGTTTGGGGGCATGTAATACACTGTGCAGGGGCCACTATGGGGCATAATTTATGCCAATATTGAGCATAATAATGTGTGCAAGAATGCATGTGTCAGCGGGGGGGGGGGGGGGGGGGGGGGTGTTGCGGTGGGGGGAAGGGGGGGGGTTTGACGGGGGATCCATTATTCCAATGTTCCCCCTAAAATTTTTTTCCAATTTAAGCACTGACTAACCCTAATTCAATGGGATGAATATTTGTTAATGCTTAAATACTTAAATACTGCAAAGAACAAATTATTATGTATTTGTAAACAAATAGTGTATGTAGAATTAATTTATTCCTATTTCCCTTTTCTTTTTAGATCTTCATGAAAATGAAAAAATAGCTTTTTTTTTTTTTTTTTTTTTAATGAAGACTACCGCTTTAAACATTTGGAAAGACTGCCCTCTGCTGGTGGAGAAAGAGACTACTCAGGAGGCTCTGGCATTGTGAAAGTATGATGAAAACAAGATAGATGTTTTTCTATTTTTATGCTGAAGATAATTATTTATAATGAATATTTTGGGGTTATTTGTGTTAAAAAGACATCTTAATAGTTTCAAGCTGAATTTCCTTTTAGTCCTGAAAAACAGTGGCAGCACATACCAAAGGATGCGACAGAGGACTTGTCGAATCTAGGTTCCTTCTTTTTTTTTTTTTTAAATTATACTTTTAGAATTGTAGATAAAAAAAAAAAATAATAAAAAAATAAATTGTGAGGTACTGGACACTCCAAACCATTCCTGGATCTGCTGTTTTCTCCCAGAAAATCTCCAGAACGCAAGTGAATGCTGAGTATATGTCTTGGGGATAAAAAGGATAATGGCAAAGGTACTCTATGCAGAAAATAGCATGAGATGTTTTAATGTTATTGTTTTAGTAGTCCTGCAGTGGTGCTGCATATGGTGCTATGTGGAATATGCCAGTCACAAGCCTTCCTAAAAGAAAAAAATACTCAAAAAATCTTATTAAAAATCACAGTTGGAAAAAAAAAAAAAAAAAGTAGCCATTGATTTTACACCTTTTTGCTTTCCATGTTTTTTTTTTTTTTTTAAAGATTTTGACTGCTATATCTGAGTATAAAGATACAGTCAGAAGTCTGTGGGTACTCTTTTATCCCAGGCAGTGCATTGTGGGGACAGATGGTACAATAAACATTAATGTTATCATTGAACATCAAATGAGATATATTGGTAAGGATGAACTCTACTGACCTGCAGCGTTTAGTAAATACCTGCATTCCATATTAGAAATGTAATTGCTTGAGGCTAAGGCCCCACATAGCGAGCCGCAGCCAAAAAACGCTGTCGAAGAGACTGTGGCAAATGCATCATGGTTTTTTTTTTTGTTGTTTTTTTTTTTTAATAGAGCATGTTTCACAGAAAGTCGGCAGAGTTTTCCTCTGTGAACTTTCTGCCCCTATTACACGTATATGGAAAATGTATATAAAATATAGGTATTAACGTGCTGAGATTTTCAAAAAGAAAATTATTCTGCAATGTGTAGATTTGATTAACCAGAATCCATCTAATTTGCAGGTAATGCAAAATGCAACCATTTTTAGCACGGAGTTTCAGCCGCAGCCAAAATGCTGCTTTTTTGCAGCGTGGGGCCCAGTCTTTTCTGAATCTTTATTATTTTCTTAAAAAGGCTGTTTATGAAACCACCCTAACATGACGACCTGAAAAATGTTCCATTCTGTCTAATCTTTTATGTACCATATAGCTACCTGATAAATGGTGCAGCCATATTTCAAACCAGATTTGCAGAAATTTATAAGACTGGTTCATAGCAGGTCTTAATATGGCAGAAGATTCAAATAAAATTATTAAAGGGGTTGTCCAGGAAAAATGGATAACCCTTTTAACGTTTAAATTAGTTGGGGGCAGTGAAAAATATAAAAAAACATGCCTACTCCGCTGTCCTCCCACACGTCCTGGTTCTTCTACTCCAGCGGCGTCTCCTAGATCTCTTCTGGAGGTCAGCTGATTGTCTTCAGCGGTCATGTGACCTCAGCAGGCCTTAGGAAAAGGAGTCATGATGTTTGCAGGCCCTTTGCTGATTGGCCACAACAGTCATATGACACCGAAACAATGGGGGGGGGGGGGAATATGCTTTTTTTTTTTTTTTTTTTCCACTGCGACCAGCTGATTTAAACGTTAAAAGCATGATCTATTTTTGCATGGACAACCCCTTTAAGCACTGTGGTGCACTGTGGGAGAAAGTAAATAAAATTATACCAGTGATGGACCAGCAATAATGCACATCAGTTTTCACTTGTGAGTTAGGTCTGGTTCATATCTTCATTCGGTATTCTGTTCAGGGAGTCCGCATGGGACCCCCCGAATGGAATACCAAACGCATTGACAAGCGGTGAGATTATGAAAGAACACGGACCCCATAGACTATAATGGAGTCTGTGTGTTTTCCACGCGGTGTCCGCATGAGTCATGCAGAGAGGAAAGTAGTTCATGAAGTGCTTTTCTTTCCGCATGTTCCGTGCAGACACCGTGCAGAAAACACACGGACCCCATTATACTCTATGGGGTCCGTGTGCTTTCACAAGCTCACCGCTTGTCAATGGTATTCCATTTAGGGGGGTCCCCAAGCAGACTTCCCGAATGGAATACCGAACGCAGATGTGAACCAGGCCAATAACTCAGACAGCCTGAGGGATAACCACCATGGCCCACCTTGATATTCATCTCATATTTTTGGGCACAAAACAGCTGTACACTGAAAAACAGGTTGTATTTATGTGCCAGGTTAAAACAAAAATTTCACTTGATAAGAGTGACCCATCCAGGCGGTATTACACACCTACCTCTTAAGTGAATGGAAAGCAGTTCTGTTACGTGTAAATTATTCTAATCATTTAATATTGTGCTGGCTTGTACCACATGAGTCCCGCAGCACTATTATTCTGCATACTGCTTATTTTTTATTTCTATCCTATGTTTTATTTCTTTATTGTCTTTTAGGCCTTGTTGACATAGCACATGCTTTTTTTTTCCCGAAAACCAGATGATCATAAACAAAAGGAATAATATAAAATTAATATTATATCTTATTTATAATTTAGTCCTGGTTTTGGATAATACAATGTCAGGACTATGCTGTGTGAACAAGGCCTTAATGAGGAGAAAAGCCTTTCTAAAACTGTGCCTTCTATCAAATACTTCACAGAAAATGTTTACATGAATGGTTTGAATGGGTTGTATAGCTATAGTATGACGTTTTTCTTTGGCGTTTGATATGCGAAATCATTGAAGTCCTGTTCAGACTAGGTCTTTTCTATATATGTATATGTAACTGTGTAATGATAAAAAATACAGTCTGACAGACTGTAATCTGTGTTTGGTATTTTACGTTTTACCAGGTTTTGTGCCTTCTTGTGTCAATGATTTTCTTTTCGCTTGATGATTTGATTACTCCTTTAATGTGAACACTGGATTCCTCCATAGATGATCTGTCGTATACTACTGAAATGAATAGGAAACTATATTAAGGTATAAAACTGGAGAAAGAAGTGCTTAAAGGGATTCTACCATTAAAACTCTTTTTTTTCTAGGTAACACGTCGGAATAGCCTTTAGAAAGGCTATTCGTCTCCTACCTTTGGAAGTGATCTCCGCCGCGCCGTTCGTTCGAAATACCGGTTTGTACCGGTATTCTAATTAGTTCTCTCGCAGCGATGGGAGCGGGCCCCAGCGCAGGAAATGCGATGGGGGCGTCCCCATTGTTGCTCGAAAACCGACTCCAGCGCCGCCTCTATCTTCTTCTGCATCCTCCTCTTCCTTCTTTGGCTTGACGTTGGACGCCTGCGCAGTACGCTCTGTTCGGCGAACTTCACCGAACGTACTGCGCATGCCTGCGGCCATAGTGCCGACACCGCAAGTTCGCCGAACAGAGTGTACTGCGCAGGCGTCCAACGTCAAGCCGAAGAACGAAGGGGAGGATGCAGAAGAAGACAGAGGGGGCGCTGGAGTCGGTTTTCGAGCAACAATGGGGACGCCCCCATTGCATTTCCTGCGCTGGGGCCCGCCCCCATCGCTGCAAGAGAACTAATTAGCATACCGGTATTTCGAATGAACGGCGCGGCGGGGTTCACTTCCAAAGGTAGGAGACGAATAGCCTTTCTAAAGGCTATTCCGACGTGTTACCTAGAAAAAATAGTTTTTTTATGGTAGAATCCCTTTAAAGTGTACCTCCAGTTATAAACAGCTTTTCATAAATGAATAACACAGGTCAATATAAGAAACTTTGTAATATATCTTATCAAAGACATGTTTCCTTCTCCTTATCTTCAGTCTGACTACTTGTTTACATGGAGGCTGCTGCTGGCTAGTTACTTGGTGTATTTCCTATCCTATTCACTGTTAACCTATTATCTACTAGCACAGCCATGTTGAAAGTCCTCCTTGACTCAGAGTAGCAGCAGCAATTATTTGAGCATCTTTTCTGGCAAGCCTCTTCCCCCTCCCCATTTCTTAGACTAAAATGTAAGAAGTAATTCAACCTGAAAAGTGAAGATGAAAACCTAGTTCTTATCTTATTGAGTTATTATTGACCAATCGTATCCAGTCTCACAGCATGGGAGGTGAGAGGATGTCCAAATTCTAGCAACCATTTTAGTAACACCGCTAGGAAGATAATATTTGTGGTAGAGGGATATAGTTCTGAGTTTATGAAGAAATATTACGTTTATATTAATTGTTATAGTCACCTGTACTGTTCATATATACAAAGTTGTTTATAACTGGAGGTACACTTTAAGGCAATATAACCTGCAGACATTCTAAGGCTTTGTTCACATCTGCACCTGATGTATAATTTGCCTTATGCATCAAATATTAATACCTGAGACCAGTGATGTCCGACCTGTTGTCTTCCAGCTGGTACAGAACTACAACTCCTAGTAGGCCCTGACAGCCACAGAACATTATGCAAGTTGTCGTTTTCTAACAGTCGAAGGGCTACAGGTAGAGGACACTGCTGTGCCAGAAATATACTGTATACCCATGCTCTCACAATATGTGGCAAGTTATATTCCCTTAAATGTAATGTTAAACCTAATTTACATTGAAGTATTCTGATCGGTATTTTTACGCTACATTCACATCTGCACATCACAGCAACAGATCCAAAAAAATGACAGACCTAAAACAGAACCTGGGGAACCTCATTGACTATAATGGGATTCTGTTGGGTTCAGGGTTTTTTTTTTTTTTTTTTTTTTTTACTGAAATGGCAAGACAAATTGCCAGCGATTTCTGACAGACCAGCATTAGACAAACACCCAGCACAGATGTGAATGTGGCCTTCTTCAGTATTTGTAAACTAAAACCAGGACTGTAGTAGAGATTGGAAACATTTGCATCTTGCCTGTGCTTTGGACCTACTCTTACTTTTAACTTATAAATACTGATGCAAAATATTGATCAAGTACTGTAGTGTGAATAAGGCTTTATTCCACATGTCCACACTACTGTGGTTGCACACAATGGCTATATGTTAACATGACTTGTTTTATTTAATGATGTCTGATCATTACTTCTTGGTCTTTAGAGATGTTTTTCCCTTCCCGATTTGTTGCACTTTATAATATGATTACTACAATACTGAATGATTGTTTTGCTCAGGATGAGCCTTGTAAGCCTTAAATAAAGTATGTTTTGATTATGTGTCGTGCGATTTCATTGTAGAAAATGAAGTGAGATTCTTACTTGGTATTATTACAGTACTAGCTGTACCCATGACTTTGTCCGCAGCCCCCCTGACTCTGGTGTGGACCCCCACGTCCCTTTCCTTGCGGCCGCCACGGGCGCCTCCTACAGGATGGTGGGTCGGGAGGCCACGGCCTCACTGCTGCGCCTCGGCCCCCCTCTTTCCCACTACCCGCGCCCTCGGCCCTGCCCTTACCCACCACCCGCTCCCCCGGCCCCCTGCCCCCATTTAGAGATTACAGTGACCTCCTACATCTCCCCCTTCCCCCCAGCACCAGCCACCCGTGACCCTAACCCCCCCCCCCCCCTCCCTTCCACATGTGCAATCCGGGCCCCCCCTCTACTCACCTTTGGCCCTGTGGTCCCATTCCCCCCCCCTCCCCTAAGCAACCTGCTGATCAGTGTCCCCACAGCACTTACCATGTACATGCCGGGGAGCTGTGTGTGTCGCGGCTGCAACATCAGCGGTCATGCGTGGTGTTTCTCGAGGCGTCTGTGTTGGCAGCCGCGTTCGGCCGGGTTCCGCTGCTGTATGGTACACTGGCCTGAGGCAATGTCTGGCCGGCCGGCATATCAGCGGCGTACGGAACCATGCGGCCAGCTGCCATGTTCGGCAGAGTGTATCCACGTGGTGGCCACGCCCACAATTCGCCGCAAACCTATGGGGCCGCTGTGCTGGCTGCCAATCCCGCCCACACACCGCCAGCGCTGACGTCATGCCCGGGTTGACAGCGGAGAAGGAGAGAACTTTTGAGGGTCGTGGTGGCGTTTTGGAGTGAGTGAGACACATTTAAAGTAGCCTATTACCCCTTCCTGGCCAATATGTAGGTGTGTGTGAAATTTCTAATAAATCCGTTCAGCCGTTCGGGTGTGATTGAGTAACAAACATCCAAACACACAAACCCACAAACATCCAAACTCACAAACTTTCACATTTATAATATTAATAGGATATGCTGGTAGTACACAATGAAGAAGTAATACTTGGAGTAAAGACAATGATAAATTCAGCATACACAAAGCAATTTTTCATCCACTGTAAGAAAAGACCTGATCTGCTGATTTCCAAATCTAATTAATAAGGACCTTTCACCACCTCCAGGAACTCCAACTCCTTCCATCGTACAGTAGGTGCTGCTCCATTGATTCTAACGCACCTGGAATTTTTTCACTAGTTCTATCTACTCATTTCTGTTAGTTTCTGTATAGTTAGGCCCACAATGTGAAAATGCAGATTTTCCTGTGTTTTTTTTTTTGTTTTTTTTTAAACAAAGCCAGGAGTGAATTGAGCAGAAAATAGACATATAAGCACTTCCTATATATTTGTTATTCCTTATGTGGCCAATTAAAAAAAAAAAATACAGCAAAATCTTCATGGGGCCTCAGCCTTAGGCAGGTTGCAGATGACCACATGCTTCCAGCAAGCCATGAATTGAAGGTATGAGCAGCGCAGGGTCCCTTTCATTAAAGAGGACCTTTCATGGTCCGGGGCACAGGCAGTTCTATATACTGCTGGAAAGCTGACAGTGTGCTGAATTCAGCGCACTGTCGGCTTTCCCAATCTGTGCCCTGGGTAAAGAGCTATCTGTCCCAGTACTGTAGCTCTTTACAGTCAGAAGGGCGTTCCTGACGGTCAGTCAGGTACGTCCTTCTCCACAGCAGCGCCTATCGCGCTGAACAGTGTGAGTGGGGAGGAACGCCCCCTCCCTCTTCTCACAGTGCTCGTCCATAGATGAGTATTATCAGGAGAGGAGGGGGCGTCCCTCCCCGCTCACATAACAAAGCATGATAGGTGCTGCTTTGAAGAAGGACGTACCTGACAGTCAGGAACACCCTTCTGACTGTCAGGAATGCCCATCTGACTGTAAAGGGCTACGGTACCGGCACCGAAAGCTCTTTACCCAGGGCACAGATCGGGAAAGCCGACAGTGCGCTGAATTCAGCGCACTGTCGGCTTTCCAGCAGTATATAGAACTGCCTGTCCCCCGGACCATGAAAGGTCCTCTTTAAATGAATAGGAGCCATGGAAACAAGGACAGGAATAGGACCTGTTCTATATTTTGTGATCCGGACTGTCAGCCTGCACACGTGAACATGTAATTCACGGTCATGTGTGCGGGCACATAGAAATGAATGGGTCAGTGTGCTAATCGGGAAATACATGGATAGCACACTGATCATGGCCATGGTCATCTGCAAGGGGCCTTACTGTCATGTGAGCGGTCTGAGACTGAGACAGCAAAGAGCATAATTATGTGGAAATTCGGGTAAGATCGGGTTGGTGGAGGTTGTGAAAGATTCCAGGAGCAGTCACTTCTACAGTTTTCATATTGTTGTATTTTACATTAAAATACCAGTTCCAGAGCATTTTTTGAACAATTTCACATTTGGCATTCCCTCTGTTATTCATCCTGGCAATTTGTGAATAAATTGACAATGGACTTGTTAGTGGGAGCATTCAATTGTCCCGTCTATGCTAACAATATCATACCGTGTATCAACACACTGCTGATAGTAAAGAATGCCACTTGTCAAATGGCAGCTGTCAATTTATTCACTTTTCCAGGAGGAATAACAAAAAAAATGGGACAATGAAAAGATGCTGCAGAATTGTTTGTGTATCAAATACAAACGTTTAATAAAATAGACACATCAAGATAGTTGAGAAGTATTTTTTATTTGACTAAGAGCTAGTTCACACGGGGCTCCACGTGAACATATTCCGTCGCGGATTTCTGCTCCGGATTAGGCCCAAATGAATGGGACTAGTCCGGAGGGTAGTGTCGCGAAGCTGAATCAGAAGCGGAATCCGCCCGAAAGAAAGGACAGCTCGCTTCTTTTTTCCGTGAGCGGGAACAAACTGCTCATGGAAAAAAGTACGCTAGCGGTCTACATAGACCTCTATTGTGAGGGGGCGGATTTTGAGGTGGATTCAGCGTCAAAATCTGCCTCCTTTTGCCCCGTATGAACTAGCCCTTACAGGACTGGAGGAAAGACTGATATAGCCCTTCTATGTTCACTTCTGGTCTGAACTATTCCACCTAATTTCTATAACTAACCTATATGAATATACCAAAGAAATCTTACAACAAAACATAACTGACAAATATAAATATTTTAGTAACAAACTTTAAGCACTAAAAACTAATGATAAAATCACGTTCATGATAGAGGTCTCATCCAAAACCCGACACAAAATTAGAGACCTCTGTCATGAATGTGATTTTATCATTAGATGTTTAAAGTTTGTAAATAAAATACTGTATTTATATTTTTCATTTATGGTTTGTGTATGATTTCTTTGGTATATTCATATAGGTTGGTTATGTATATTTGTGGGTTATACCTATTTTCTTTGTAATACATTTTTCTGGTGGATCTTTGTAGGTTAATAATTTCTATAACTGACTTGTACTGTACGTTTCTCGTGCCATACCTTTGGAAAACTTATAATGTCACATATTAAATATAATGACAAAAATATATGATCCATCTCATGAGCGGACACAGACAAAAGCAGCTCATAGCCCCTTCTGCTATCATACCTGCGACTTCCGTCTTCTGATATGTATAATAATTAATGAATGCTATCATATATTATTGGGAGGATAACCCTTATTTCACCTGCACTGATGGGTATTCAGTAATCTGTGGAGGTTAACAGTAACATCCCTGCTGGCAGGGCCATTTTAACATATTGGTGGGCCCTGGTGCAAAGGTTTCATAAATGGAGCTCCCCTTCCCCTAACACAAAGGGATGAAGGATAACAGTGGAAGCAGGTTTTTTGTGTTATGCCATGCTTCACCCATTCTCACCCAGTTGTTTTGTATCCCCACACTGCATGATGCTCCCTCAGTATGATGCCAGTATGCCTTCTCATGGTATAATGCCCTCTTACTACCCCTACATAGTATAATGTTTTTTTAGTGACCCCATCCAGTATAACGCACCCCTTGTGCACCCAAACAAAATAATGACACTTTGATGTGACATAGTATAATGGGATCATTTGTTAGGGTTTCCCACTGTTCTAGTACAACAGTAACTCAGCAAACTATGTATGACAGTACTTTGCACAAGGGAAAAGACATCTCAGGTTAAAGTAACTTGTGAAGGGGAAAAATGTACAAAAAGTTTGAAATAAAGTATAAAAAGTAAACAAGCAATAAAAACTTATAAAAATCCCACCTGTAGGGAGCCTTCACACGGAGTTACGCTGCGCTCATTCTGATCTTGTAAACACGTTCAGAATGAGCGCGTAAAAAGCAGCTCCCATTGACTTGAATGGGAGCCAGCATACGTGCGCTCCCCATTGAAATCAATGGGAGGCTTTTTTCTCTATTGCTTTCAATGTATTACGCACGTAATACATTGAAAGCAATTACGCGCTCATTCTGAACGTGTTTTTACGAGTACAATGTAAACCCCCCAAAAGTGACCCCGTTTTGGAAACTACACCCCTCATAGAATTTATCACAAGGTATGGTGAGGATTTTGACCTTTTTCCAATGAACCGTCCATTTAGCCACAACTTTTTACAAGTGGTTAAAGAAGAAAAACCCGTCAGTTTGTTACACAATTTCTCCTGAATATGGGAATATCCCATGTGTGATCATAAATTGCTGTATGGATACATGGTGGGTCTCAGAATGGAAAGCACGATTTTCCTTTTGAAAGGCAAATTTTGCAGGAATAGTTTTCGGATGCCATGTCTTTGGGTGCCCCCTGAGAAGTGACCCCATTTTAGAAACTATATCTGTCAAGGAACTTCTCAAGGTGTATTTTTTTTTTTATAATTTTGAGCCTAATAATGCTTCCCAAAAATTAATGTACAAAGTGAAAATTGAAATGTTTGTAGAAATATGCAATTTCAGTGCCCAACATGTTGTGCGCACTTTGTGTCATCTGAGACACGCAACCCTAAAACTATTAAGTGGGCTATATTGGGTACAAAAAAAGTTGTATACATGTGTGTAAACTGCTGCTTGGGTACACAAAAGGGCTCAGAAAGTGCGCTGTGCTTTTTAGCTTTTGGAGTATAAATTTGGAAGAACTTTCTGGATGCTATTTTGTTTTTGCAGAGCCCTGGAAGTGATAGTACATTGGAATTCCCAAAAAAGTGACTGCATTTAGACATGGTGTCTAAAATGCAACAATCTGTGCTCCAAAAGCGCTTAAAGGTGCTCTATCAGCAAAATCATGCTGACAGAGCCCCACATATGCGTGAATAGCCTTTAAAAAGGCTGTTCAGGCATCGCTAAAGTTATATTTAACTACCCCAGCCCCCCGTTTTAAAATAAAACCCTAAAAAAGAATATCTACTTATGCATCGTGCACGCTGGGTGGGCATTCAGGGTGTGTCTTCTTCATCCACGCCTCCTCTTCCTCCGATGTCCTTGGGTCCCGTCTTCGTCCGGCGCTCGCGAACTGACACTGATAAAAAAAAATAAAAATGGCCTGGGCGCCTACGCAGTAGCCGTAGTAGAAGCTGCATGCTACTGCGCATGCGCCCAGGCCATTTTTTTTTTATATCAATGTCAGTTCGCGAGCGCAGGAGGAGGACGGGACCGGAGGACATCGGAGGAAGAAGAGGCGTGGATGAAGAAGACACACCCTGAATGCCCGCCCATCGTGCACGATGCATAAGTAGATATTACGATGCGTAAGTAGATAACATTCTTTTTTAGGGTTTTATTTTAAAACTGGGGGGTAGTTTAATATAACATTTACGGTGCCTATTCACACATATGTGGGGCTCTATCGGCATGATTTTGCTGATAGAGCCCCTTTAATGCTCCTTCACATCTACACCCTGCTGTATGCCCAAACGGCAACTTTTATTTGGGCCCCCCCATGGCATAGCACCCCTTTCCTGGTCCCACAAATTATAGCACCCCATTTACACACATTATAATGACCCAAAGTGGCCTCCAGATAGTATAATGTTCCATAACGGCCCTTCCACACAGTATAAGGGAGGGTTCATACGGTGTAACGTGCCGCGTGATGTGGCACGTAGACACCGCGTGAGCTTTTGCGGGCCGTTCACGCTTCCATTGATTTCAATGGGAGCGGGGATTGTATGCGCCGCGCTATTTTGCGGCCGTTACTAGAATGTAACATTTGCAGATAAGTCAGTGGCCAGGATTCATTGTGTCTTATAGAAGATATCTGTCGTATGGAGGAGAGGAAGCTACAGTAAAGTGAAAGTAAAACACAGGTACCTGCTGGGATTACTATGCCTATTAATGTCAGGCATTTGAGTTATTAATTTAATTTTAGTAGCTCCATGTGCCACACATTAATAGCAGTTAACCCCATCATGTCCTGCATATTAACCCCTGTGTGCCCCATATAAAGGTTACTAATATGTGAGACACATGGGGGTACTAATAAAGGACCTTAATTATGAAGATACCTAATTATTACCTCCATTTGTCCCACATATCAGTAACTCTTATGTGAGGCACACAGGGGGTTAATGTGAGGGACATGATGGGGTAACTGCTATTACTATGAAGCACACAGAGTTACTAAGCTGTAATGCACATGACCAGACTTTTTATCTGTAATGGTGGATTTCCCCCCCAGGCTTATACTCGAGTCAATAAGATTTCCCAGTTTTTTGTGGTAAAATTAGGGGCCTCAGCTTATATTCAGGTCGGCTTATACTCGAGTAGATACCGTACTTGCAGAAATTTGTCCAGATTCTCTGAATCTTTTGATGATATTATATACTGGAGATGATTTACTCTCTAAATTCCTTGCAATTGTAAGTTGAGAAATGTTGTTCTTAAACTTTTGGACTTTTTGCCCACGCAGTTGTTCACTGTTGAGAACCTTGACCCATCCTTGCTTGTGAATGACTGAGCCTTTCGGAAATACTCCCTATGTAATCGTTGCACTGTTCTCCTCATATTTATTAGTTAAATGTCCTGTATTACTATTTTCCTTTCATGTTATTTCAATGCATCGTTGTTGCTGCCATCTGCTGGCCAGAATTTGCATGCTTTACGCCCTTGTTCTTGTTAATAAAGTTTTTTTCTCTCTGGGCATGGTTTTAGGCAAAGCCATGGTCCATGTCACTCCCTGCAGCTGTTTTAGTTTTTCATAGCTGTGTGACAGGACTTGCTTATACTTGGGCTTGTGAAGGCATCAGTTTTTGACCAGCAGTTAGCCTCAGGAAAGACACAAACAGGACTGCATTTAATACCACTACTACCAAGGCTATTACAGTATCGTGTTATCGCTTGTCGCTGTTCTTGGGTCAAATAAACCCACGTTGGTTTATCATATCATCATGTCTATGTTTGAATCCATCTATCCTGAGCTCCTGCCATTCCGGTCTGCTCCACTGCTTGGATACGAAGGTAGGAGAGTCACATGGCCGCTATTAGTTACACCTTCAATCGCCTTCATGTGGGGACAGAACAAACATGACACTCACCTTTTTCCAATTAACCTGTTCACAGGTGTTTCTTGAGCATTCCTCAACTTTTCTAAGTCGTTTGTTGCCCCTGCCTCAGCTTTTTTGAAACATGTTGCATCAAATTCCCGAGGGAGAGAGGGGGAGGTTTCACTTGATTCCAGAATTGCAGAAAGCAAGCCCAGGCCGCAAGGACTAGAAAGTGGAGTAGTCATCACTTAAGTCTGCACTGGAGACTCGTAATAATGGAGAAGGAACAGAGCAGGGCCAAAATGATTGGACGTTTCAGTAATTTGTCAGATTATCCTCTTACCACCATCCTAAAATGGGGAGAGGGCAGCACAAGCCCAAAATACATGAAGCACAGTGCCTTCTTCCAGTCCACACCTCCAACATTTTGGTGCAACCTGCGGAAAGAGCGCATGCAATTTAGTGGGGACTTGATACCACTTGGATGAGGTCTTATAACTGTCTTTCTGGTAGCAGAAGCTGATGGAGGCTTCATGAGTAAGACAAAATATACGCCGTCTCTGTGCCTGGGTAAGAGAGAGGTTCAGGTAAGTCTCCCATTTCAACAGAAAGGGAGGAACAGCTTCAGGTAGAGGATCAATAAGGAGTAAATAGTGGCAAGGGAGGAGCACAGGAGGCCATCACCAGTACAGAGGCATTCCAGGAGCGTGTAGTCATAGCTGAAGTCCAAGAGGGCTGGTAGAAAATTTAAAAAATGAATGAGTTGTATCTCATGTCAGGTATCAAGGGGGAAATTATATCGAGTAAGGAAAAAGGGAGGGGGACAACACAGCCCATGTACAGAGAATAAGGATACTTGGCGTTGGCTGGCTGACACGTTTCAGAACACAAGTTCCTTAGTCATAGCCTGTGACTAAGGAACTTGTGTTCTGAAGCGCGTCAGCCAGCCGACGCCAAGTATCCCCATTTCATCTGCTGCAGGGAATACTTATCTTTTACCACTTTTGTAACTTTTGTATTTTTTTTAACAAATGGCCAAATAAAGAAATCAAGATTTTATTGTGACTGCTGGACCTCCGGTATTTTTTTCATCAAGGGGGAAAGGCCAGATGAGTAGAACACATCCAGGGTCGACTGCCAGCCATAATCACCGTGTAGGTGGCAGGCACAATATAAGCTCTGAGACACCAGAGGGAAACCTGTGATTCCCTAGAACAGAGTAGCATAGACAGTTTGGTGGAAGAAAGCGAATCAAATATTGGGAGCAAATTTTGAGTGTGGGGCTTATTGTAGGATGGGAGCAGAGAGAAGACGGAAAGGGAAAATTAAGCAAAGGGGGCTATCTGCAATGGAATTGTGAAGAATGCTTGTTAAATGTTTACCCAAGGTTTCAAAGAGCTATGCCTGCACCAGTCTACTGTACTGTACTGGCCAAATGGGCAGCAAAATAGTTTGATTTTAGGTCTGGAGAGGACAGTCCACAATACGCTTTGGCTAGAGGAGGGTTCTACTAACTCTCATCGGTTACCTGATCAGAGTAATGCTATCTGAATAGAGGAAAGGACCTGAAAGAAGGAGGATGGGATATAGCTAGGTAAGGTTTACATGGGATAAAGAAAATGTAGGAGAATATTGATTGTGTGAATGTGCCACTCATCTACCTGGTACGAATCAATATCAATATGGGTGGGAAATTGAATTGGAAGCGATCCTTTGGGTCAGGGGTGAAGAAAATCCTTAGGTATTTCAAGGCCCTGGTTGCCCATCGGAAAGGGAAGAATTGACTGAGGGAGGATACTTGCCGGGAAGAGAGAGTCAAGTTAAGGTCCTCTGATTTGGAGATGTTAAAGTTGGAGTGTTTGGAAAAATCATGGACAGCGGACCTTAGGCATGGGAGGGAGACATGGTGAAAAGAGAGGAAAAATAGCAAATTGTCGGTGTATGCCACCACCTTACAAAGGCCAGCAGCATGGGCCAAAACAAAGATGTCAAGATTCAATCAAACATGGCAGAGAAAAGGTTCCAGAGTCAGAATATACATAAGTGAGGGGAAGGTGGCAATGGACAGCCCTGCCTGGTTCCATTGTCAATGGGGAAAGATTGGGAGAGCAGGCCATTGATCCGAACTTGAGCCAAGGGTTGGGAATAGAGAGAAAGCATCCAGCTCATCATATTCAAATGGAGGCTCATGTTTAGCAGAGCTTCCTCCACGAACTGCCAATTGACCCTATAAAAGGCCTTCTCTTTGTCTGTGGAAAGATGCATGAGGGGTCTGCCAGATAGTTAGAACCATGAGTGAGATTTAGGTTTGTGGTGTTGTCTCTAGTGTCTCCTCTCATCATAAAACCATCCTGATCCGGATGTATAATGTCACCTAACAAGGGCGTCAAACGGGAGGCAAGTATTTTAGCAAGGATTTTAAGATGATCAACATTCAGGAGAGAAATAGGATGGTATTTAGGACAAAGGTGGGGGGTCTTTACCTGGTTTAGGGATTATGGTGATGTGGGCTCAGAGGGAATCACAGCGCAGAGATGAGATGATTGTTAGGGAATTAAATGTCTTTAAAAGGTGATACTAAGGTCTGGGCCAAAATTCTTATAGTAGGCGAGAGGAAAGATGTCTAGTACCCGTACCATATGCTTAATTGCCATAGAGAGTTTCTCATTTGTGATGGGAGATTCCAGGACTTCAAGGTCCTCAGATAACAATTTAGGAAGTAGGAAAAGTAGGTCCAAATATAGTCACTGAAAAGTGCACTAGTCGTTTCAGGGTTAGAAGCGTCGACTGAGTATAAGAGGCGTAGTATTCCAGAAGTGCCGCCGCCATTTCAGATGGAAGGTTCATTCTTCTGTTATGGGCACTTTGGATTAGGTGTACATAAGTGGATGTTTTTTGCGTGCATAAAGCTCTCACCAATCAACAACTACATTTATTGTTGAATTCATAGAAGTGTCTCCGACACTTAACTAGGTCCCGTTAGCTTTGTCGATCAAGAAAGTTGGCAGCGAATGAAGAGGTTATCAATGTGAAAGTAGCAACTATGGACTGGGAAGTAGTAGGAGTAGTCCCAATCTGATGGGTGTAGTAATAGCCAAGAATCAATGAGTTGATGAGAGTAAAGGTCTCTCTTAATCCTCCAGAGGGTCATATGTGAATGACAGAAGGTGCCAGTGGATGAATTGAAAGTAGGATCCAGAACCAGATTCAGATCACTCCCAGCTACCAGTAATCCTCTGCAAAATCATCAAGCATTTCCAAATAAGAGCTCAACCTGTGCAGCGTTTGCAAGGAGAAGTGAGGCAATATATATATATTTTTTTTTACACACTTTATTTTTTGACACTAATCCCTCTGATTGCTGATTCAGTACTATACAGTGCAATACCCATGTATTCATCACGGCAGGATCAACCAGGTGTTTGGAGCCCCTGGCAAACAGAGTCACAAGTCAGACCCTGGGCTGCTGAAAATACATATTGGCACCCTCTGATCTTGTCGCTGAGGTGTCAAAGGAGGTCATGCTTGAGCATAGACCAGGGGGAAATGTAGCTGACGGCTAACACCCACTCCCAATACCGCCCACTGGTGACCAGGGAAATACTATTATGTCCATTTGCATTAAGGCCCAGGCGGCCAGGACGTAATACACTGTCTACCAATAAGTACTTGGACACCCATGCAAATGAAGATATCTGCGGTCGTGATGTACGTTATGCCTTCCACCATTAAATAACGTGTAGGAAACAGCATTGGCATTAGTCGCGTGCAAGATGCCATGAAGTGCAGAGCTGTCTGCTTTCAAGAAAGGGGTAATTGTCGGGTACCACAGAAATGGTCGATCCTTAAGGGACATAGTAAGAGAACTGAATTACCCAAAATCAACAGTGGCCTATGTGATTACGAAGTGATTGTCAGAATGTGCCCCAAGTTGGCAGACCCTCGAAACTGTAACTTCCAAAATTGGTGAAAGAACTTACCTGTCTTCTCCAAGCCGAATGGAATAAAATACTTCTAGCCGTCATGCAAGGACTTCTGGAAAGCATATCCCGGAGGGTTGAGGCTGTAATTGCCACTCGTGGAGGTTCTACCAACTATTGAATATGAATAAATGTTGTTTTCTATTCTACCACAGGTGTCCAAATACTTATTGGTAGACAGTGTATCCGTTTGTGGTTGCTAAGGGGTTAAAAAAACACATAACTATAACTAGTGTTGAGCGAGTAGTATTTGATCGAATACATCGCCGGCATAGGAATGCGTGTAATCCGCCGAACACCAAGGGGTTACACGCTTCGAATATTCGATGCCTTTAACCCCTTAGTGTTCGGCCGATTACACGCACTCCTATGCCGGCGATGTATTTGATCAAATACTACTCGATCAACACTACACATAACTTAAACAAAAAATATGTTAAAGGGGTTTTCCCATCTCAACCTTTCAGCCAGGCTGTATGAAGTGTCTGCTTCTCACTTCCTGTATTCCTCTCCCTCCCCCTCCCTCCTGCTGAACAGGGCACAGAACACTTCTGCAGGTCAGATAATCTGCAGATTCTTGTAAGTAACAAAGTGTTATCTGTGTGTTTACATAGAGAGATAACAGACTTAGATTTATCAGATAACTACAATTATCTGAATGGATTGCCCTGCCGGCAAGAGTAGTGAGTGAGTGACGTCACTTGTCCTATAGGTCCGTGGTTATAGCAACGCAGTGTTAACAATGTGGGGGAATAAGTTCACATACCAGGCAAACAAAGCAGAATTTCTAAAGCAATATATTTAGGAAAAGGCTTCAATTTACATAAGCTACCAGTATAGATAGGATCCGTGAGATGGGATAACCCCTTAAGTATCCCCAAGTGTGTTAAGGTCCCACTATTCAAAAATAGCGTTTTTTATCCCATATGGTGAACGTCATTAAATAAAGATATACTGTTGAGCAATGTGCAAAATAATGTATTTTGATCACCTAATTTTCTGAATAAAAAGCAGTAAAAATAGAGCAGAAATTCATACATAACAAACATAGACACCAATAAAAAGTACAATTCGTCCTGTAAATTAAAAGCCCTGACATATCTCCGCCAACAAAACAGTAAAACAGTTATAGGTGTCAGAATACGGTAGCTCACTGGTTAGCGTTGCAGTGCTGGAGTCCTGAGTTCGAATCCTGCCAGGAATAACATCTGCATGGGGTTTGTATGTTCTCCCCGTGTTTGTGTGGATTTCCTCCCATTCTACAAAGACATACTGATAGGAAAAAAAAAGTACATTGTGATCCCTATATGAGGCTGACAGCCTACACAAACAAAAAAAAAGAATGCAGTAGCCCCAGGAAAATCATTCATTTTCAAAAAGTGAAGTTTTATTTGTAAAATTTGTAATCGTAATGACCCGCCGGACAAATTTATCATGACATTTTTAATGCAGAGTGAATGCTGTATAAACAAAATGCAAATAATTATGATAGAACTGTGTTTTTTTTTCACATGTACTCCCAAAAAACGTTAATAAAAGCTAATGAAAACATTATACGTACTCCAAAATGGTGCAATTTGCTACGCAAAGATTAAACCCTCACTTGGCTATGTCAACAGGAAAATAAAAAAGTTACGAATTTTGGAAGGCGGGGAAGGAACATATGAAAAAGTCTCCAAGCATTAACATACAAACTACCAGGCGTCATTAAGGGGTTAAAGATTTTTTGCTCTACCAATGAACATGTATGGCACGTTAATGTCTGTAATGGCTAGTGAGGAGTAAAATATGGCTTTGTATGTGAAATGACCATTCACCAGCAGCTTTTACAGGCGCACACCCTCTATGGGGACACAAACCACAAAGGAGAGCAAACATAGCAAGTCACCACAAAACAGCCATAAAGATTTCTATGTATATTTAGACATGTAGACAATATTTGGTTACATCTCTATATGCAGGCGGGCACTAGTGATACTGAGGATTATCACCCCCATCAGCCAGAGAGGATCTCCTCCTCCCATCCCCCGCCCAGACTCTGAGCAGCAGCAGGAGCAGAAGGAGGAGGAGGAGGAGGAGGAGGAGGATTATTATTACAGCCCGGATTCTAACTGTCAGTCCTTCATCATTATCATCATCATCATCCTCATCACTGGAAACCCGAGCATCGTCATTACATCGGGCTGTCCCAGCAGTGAGTATAACCGCAGCACCTGCACCCATCACCCACCCCCCACAGTGCCATATCCAGCTGGCACTGCCCTCGTTACCATAACACACGTCGAGCTAGATGAGGCAGGACAGGGATGTAGATGGGATATCGCTGCCTATATATTATATATGAGGCCGGTATTGTGTATAGGCCTGGTACTGATCACATCAGTGCCAGGTGTATTCAGGCTGCTGAGTAGGGGTCTACATGGCTTCACCCATGTCCAGTGTGATGCCTATGGGAGTACTCTTCTACCCACCATGTAAACTGTCCACACATGGGTTCATTTGTCCCAGTGGTCTGTTATGCAGGACGGTGCCATGTATGGGCACATTACCAGGTTGTGGTATATACCATCCTGTTTATGAAGCCTGTGTCTTCTCATATACAGCTGACGTAATGCTACATTTCTGGTCCTCAGCCTGGTATAACCGATGACATACAGTAGTCACAAACATTCACTGACATATCTTATTCTCTGTTGTATCACTACCATTATGGGCACAGCTGCATGGTGACTTTTCACCGCCCTTTGGCTATGGTAATATCGGCACTATCAAACTCAACCAACCTGATGGGAATTATTGTAAATATTTCTTGACTTTTTACTTAAAACGGAACTGTAGAAATGGGCACAAGTTGTGATAATGCCATGGGCCGTAATGCCATGTCAGCTGAAGCCTGGATGTTGACCCACTTTAGTGTTTACCGTCACCCATACGTATGGACTGTTGCACTTGGGGTATTGGTTTGCACCTGTGTTACAGGTAACTGCAACTTCAGAGCAGGAGAAGGACATTATAAAAAAAATTGCATTCTCATTCATTGTTATGTTAGTTATTCAATATTTTTTGGAGCACTTGTGCATGACTTTTGATAGAATGCAGGATTAAAAAGACAACCTCTTGTAGTCATCAATCCCTGGCCATGTCAAATCAATAATCCAACACTGTCGATTTCTATGAGCCACAACATCACTATGCCACAGCTACCACATTGAGAGTAGTGGCCAACGTCTGTGGGTAGCCCACGTCTATTATGTCTATGTGTGGTATGTGCAATGTCTTGTGCTAGAAAGGGATGTAGTGTTATGGAGAATATCCCATAACATTGCACAAGGTTCAGTGTAGAATGAGCATTCTAATCTTAATACTTCGTCTTACCTCCCCACAATAGGTACTATTAGAAGATGTTTACACATTTATACATTTCTATACTGTTACCTTTATGTTGCTGTTTGATACACAGAATAATGTAGCCAATTGCAATAGTCTATCCAGTAAAAAAAAATGAGACCTGACGGGTCCATTATAAATCAGTAGAATTAAAGGTAAAAGTCTTATCCATCATAGGTGTGTGAACCATGTCACCAGTGTAAGCACAGCTTTATATGTTTATTTTTGTTCATTTATTCAGTCTTACAGCAGTTCATTTGATATAATTGCTCTGGATATTGTTAGGATATTCGGTAAATGCTAAAGATAAAGGTGAATTTCCCCTACCTACTATTAGAATTTCAGTCGCTATTATTGGTTGCACAAACCCCCAAGGTGGGATACTGCTGCTGAGCAACGTCTGGTGAATACCCAGATGAAACCTTGCCGGGTTCTTTAGTTTATGTGTCTTTAGTTGCCATTAATCTTATATAACATGAGGAAGGGAGATTGCATTATGTCTATTGCATCACTTATAGCTGGATGGATTACAAAAGTGTCTGTGTACGTGTTTTTTTGGATAACCATTATAAAACCATGAAAGGCCTATGGGTGTATTCACATGTCCAGTATTTTAATGGACCACGAAAACAGGCAGTCAAGAAAACTGTCATCCTGTATTTGTCCATTCTGACAATTACATAGACTCATAGAAGTCATTGGGTCTGTTTTTAATGGTTGTGTGAATAAGCCCTAAAAATGACATTAAACACTTTTATGTACAGATTCCCTCTAGCGAGGGATAGGATTAGACAGAGACATTTACATACCATTGAACATTTTCCTCTGCATCGAAATACAGCAGAAATCTAACAAGAAAGAGAATGTCTAATAAGTCTGGTGCCCATCACTGAAGAAAATGGAAATTACAACTTCTATGTATTTTCCCATGTGTTAGGCCTCATCAAAAACGATGGTATCAACCACAACAATACACGTTGCAAGATATTGTGTGCTGTATATTAGAGTGATCTCTCCTTAGAAGCACTGATGTAAGATTTGTGGAGGAGAATAGGGTGTAATATTATGTAACTGAATACCTTAGTGGTTGAATTTGGGATGACTATGATAGTACATGAGTCCTAAGAAGTCCCACAGTTTATGTCTAATTGTACCCAATGGGAGTGAATGAATCATTCATTTAAACTTATATGGCCCGGTTCACATCTGCGTTCGGTATTCTGTTCGAGGAGTACACTTGGGGTTCTCCCAAAATGAATACCGAATGCATTAAAAAACGGTTACCTATGAAAGCACAAGCACCCCTTAGACTATAATGGGGTCTGTGTGGTTTCCGCTCAGTGTCCGCACAAATCATGCAGAGAGAAAAGTACTGCAAAGCAACACTTGCATGTTTGTGCGGACACCGAGTGGAAAACCACATTATAGTCTAAGGGGTCCGTGTGGTTTCATAGGTAACCGTTTTTATAATGGGGTCCGTGTGGTTTCTTTGCTAACCGCTTTTTAATGCATATAGGTTTCCATTCGGGGGTCCACAAGCTGACTCCCCGAACAAAATACCGAACGCAGATGTGAACCTGGCCTATAGTCCTTAATATTTAAAGAGAACTTTCAGGAGGTTTTTCTACCATAAACTCGTCACCCATTATTTGCAGGATAGGTAATTCCCTTTCCATTGCTGTCCCCTGTAATCTTTCTGTTGCAGTAAAGTGAAGTTATAAATGTTTGAAAACATAAAAAGTCAGATGCAGATTAACCTAAGTAGTCATGGTGAGCGGGGAGCAGCTTCAGCCTAGTCACACTGTCCTCTTGCTAATCATTCATCCTGGGAATGGCTGACATCGCCCTCACAGTCCTCTCTCTCCCTGATGTCATGAAGAGCTGTCAATCACCCCTCAGCGGACATGAAAGGACACAGGATGTCACAGGTGACATGTGCGAGTGACATTCCGTGTCCTTTACTTAGGACGCTGATTGGCCTATGAGGACTGGTTACTGTGGCACAAGAACGACCAGAGCAATCTCCGGTCTCTGCTTTAAACACTGAGGAGGGAACATAGAAAGTTGGTGTCAGGAGCAATTTTGTGTACAGTCCAAAAAAAATTCTTCAAAGGTAGAAAATAAAATCATTAATTGTTGATTAATTTGAATTATATTCTATAATTTTTTATATTGTAAACAAATTAGTTACATGGTTTATTGCATATTTACTTTCAAAGGAATTCATTCAACGTAAGACTGGGCATCAGATTGTTCAACATTCCCAGCAACAGTACTAACAGGGGCCCAGCGCTATGGGCTGCCTGGGCCCTTTGCATCTCTAGAGAGCATATTATACTATGCGGAGTCACAGTGGGATATTATATTGTGTGGGACCACTGTGGTGCTTTATACTGGGGGGGCACTGTGGGGAGCATATTATACCGGGTGTGGGGCCACTGTGGTTGGGGCAGACTGTAGGGAGCATGTTATACTTTGAGGGCCAGTGAGGTGTATTATACTGTGTGGGGCCACTGTGGAATATTATACTATGTGGAGATTCTAAGATGCTTATTAGAGCCTGCACAGTACCACAGGGGATGACCATACTGGGAAAATACTCTGTAATGTCGGATAATCATATCATATATGTAAGATGTCAGTGAAGGAGCCGTGGAGAGGCTATTAGCAGGAAGCTTTTGGGTGGGCCCCCAGAACAAATTCCTCTGGCGAACCCTAGACTCTTCAGTCTGACACTGAACTCAGTCACTAGTTTTTAATGAATTAGAGAAGCTTTACTGCTTCTGACTGAACAAGACGGTCAGCTATTTATGAAGGAGTAGGAGCAGGAGTTTGTAGAAAAATAGAGGAGTTGGACGTTTTGGCTACCAACTTCACAGCCCTGGAAGCCAGATAAACACTTGATGGTGTTCATATTCATGGTCCAGGCATATAGGACCACATTCAGGGGTGTAATTTGAGGGGGTGCAGCAGGTGCAGTCGCACCAAGGCCCAGGAGCCTTAGGTTGCCCATATGCACTTTCATCAGAATTGAGAATGCAGCTTCCATCTGGCCTATGAGCCAAGGAGACCCACAGATTAGCCTAACCATACCTACCTCTCCCGGGCTCCGGCACACTCCTGGCTGATGATGGCCATCTACAATGATGGAAGAAACGTCACTTGAGCTGGGCTTGCGTCACAACACAAAAGGACTCAAGCCCAGCTAACGTCTGTAACATAACCAAGTAGGCCCGAAGTCTTCCAGAGCCAGGAGAGTTAAGTAACAATGTTTTTTATGTTCCCTCACCTCTCCTAGCCCTCTGATCATTATACTCAGGGGTCTGAAAACCACCCCGGATATAAAGATAGCGGTGTTTGTGTGGTTCTTTATACCCAATTTAAGCTCTGTAAATAGGTACAGTGAAGGAAATAAGTATTTGAACCCATACTGATTTTGTAAGTTTGCCCACTGAATAAGACATGAACAGTCTATAATTTTAAGGGTAGGTTAATTTTAACAGTGAGAGATAGAAAA
Source organism: Leptodactylus fuscus (assembly GCF_031893055.1). Taxonomy (NCBI): domain Eukaryota; kingdom Metazoa; phylum Chordata; class Amphibia; order Anura; family Leptodactylidae; genus Leptodactylus; species Leptodactylus fuscus. Next base: position 277,071,908 of record NC_134265.1, on the reverse strand, counting down.
TAAAATCCAGAAAATCACATTGTATAAAAGTTATAAATTTATTTGCATTTTGCATAGAGAAATAAGTATTTGATCCCTCTGGCAAACAAGACTTAATACTTAATGGCAAAACCCTTGTTGGCAAGCACAACATTCAGACATATTTGTAGTTGATGATGAGGTTTGCGCATGTGTCAGGAGGAATTTTGGCCCACTCCTCTTTGCAGATCATCTCTAAATCATTAAGATTTTTAGGCTATCGCTTGGCAACTTGGAGCTTCAGCTCCCTCCATGAGTTTTCTATGGGATTAAGGTCTGCAGACCCGCTAGGCCACTATATGATCTTAATGTGTTTCTTTTTGAGTCACTCCTTTGTTGCCTTGTCTGTATGTTTTGGGTCATTGTCCTGCTGGAAGACCCAATCACGACCAATTTTTAATGTCTTGGCGGAGGGAAGCAGGTTGTCACTCAAGATTTTACAGTACATAGCTCCATCCATTCTCACATTGATGCGGGGAAGTAGACCTGTGCCTTTAGCAGAGAAACCCCCCTCCCCCCCAAAACATAATGTTTCCCCCTCCATGCTTGACAGTGGGGATGGTGTTCTTTGGGTCATAGGCAGCATTTCAATTCCTCCTAACACGGTGAGTAAATGCCAAACAGCTCAATTTTTGTCTCTGGTATCTTTGGAATTGTATTGCTCATAGAATACAGGTGAGATGTTATTTTGGCTTCACGATGAAAGTCATAAAACAAAGCCTTTCAGAAAGTCGCGCTAACACAGTTCCAGTTACCCTCCATTCTCATTTTTTCCCAGCTTCCTAGTAAGTTATTCAGAATATTTAATGGTACCATTACAAAGTACAATTTGTCCTACAAACATTATGCCCTCATATGACTCTGTGAACAGAAAAATAACAAAGTTATGGGGTCTTATTGGAAGACGGGGGGTCAAAAACAAAAAATGTCTGTGGCTGGAAGGGGTTAAACTATATCTACCCATTCAAAAGATATGGACCCTCAAAGATTATATGTAAACTAGCCGTGTTTCTCCAAGTGGGTGGTAACCTTATATTTTTGAGAAAACAAAAGGCTCCCGCACACATGGGGAAGCAATGCTGGTTTACATATAATCTTTCATGGGCCATATTGTTTGAATGGGTGGGTGGATTTTAAAATGTGAAACACCAAATTGTTCAGGGGAACGGCAAGAATCAAATGATGTATGTTATGACAGGTCTCCTCTCTTTAAATAAGAAGAAAGGTAGAGAAAAGCGATCTGAGCTCACAAAATGTTATGTGGACCAGTATGTGTAGTTATACCTGGCACTCCTTTGTGTTAATGATGGGAATAATAAAAGATCTAGCGCTCAATTACAAATAGTTGGAGTACAGTTCTGGATATAAAACTGATGGATAGAGAAATGCCTTTTAACCTGATGAACAGTAGAATAGAAGGCAAAGTATTCTAGTAATAAACTAAGAGCCCAAGACAACATGTACTTGTCAGTAGTATACACTGGAAAAGGCGGAGGGTTGTATATGATGAGTGACTCTCTCCTTTCTTATCAACCATGGTGTACTCTCAGGAGCCGTATGCAATACCTAGAGATGGGTGACTTGTGATCAACAGCAATTAGTTATGCATAAATGATGGGTGCTGATGGTGGTAGTACTGTGCATTAATTATAGTAACATTAATAAGCAGAGGCGCACAGAACGCTACACTAAAATATCCACTGAGATACACTACAGATCTACTGCTCGGGTATTTTCTGCTTTAACGTATAGTTAAACTTTGTTTGTATATATAAACATCAAATATTTCTACCAGGTAGAATTTTCTCATATTAACCATGGATGTATCTAGAACTTAGTCTTAAAGAGGATCTTTCACCACCTTCACCAACACCAGTTCTTTGCATCGTTTATTAGATCCACTAAGTTTGGCACTTTTGCAATTTTCCCTTTAGCTCCACTGTTCCCAAGCAATTGGTTCAATTAGTTTTCATGCCTGATATGTTAGTTCAATTCTCTTGTCTATGTTGGTAGTCGTAGGCAGGAGCAGGTCATATTTGACACTGTTCAATAAGAGGTGGACAGCGTGAGAACATATAAATACGGCCTCTTGTCTGTCCTGGCACAGACACTAAAACTAACAGTAATTTTTGCTCAGGAATGGTGGGGACTAGACAAATACTCCAACTGTTCCAAAATCAGCAGAGCAGCAGCTATTACAGGATTCTCAGAACTGATGTTGGTGGAAAGGTCCTCTCTAAAGGGGTTGTGGGGGATCGGCTGCTCAAGATCCCCTTTTCTTATATGGTCCCTGGAGGACCTGTCTGTTACACAGTCAACCGATAGATATAACTGTGCACTGTGTAATGCCTTACTTACCTTGTAGTGGCGCTGGAGAGAAAATAAACACTTATAGCGCGCTTAGATGTTCAACTTATTTTCATAAACTTATAACACTTGTTGGAATAGCAAACATATACAGTATATATATACAGTATATATATACTGTATATATATATATATATATATATATATATATATATTTGAAAGAAAAATGCCCCTTTCCACAATTTATTTGCTTTTCTCTGCCCCTTCACTGCATTCACCTTTTCCTGCACTGCTGCCATTTACATAACATAAGATCTGTACTCAATTGAAGTCTATGGAGAGGAAAGGGAGGATGCTGTTACGGAGGCACGAGAGATATTTATCACTCAGAGAGATATAGCTCAGAGGTTTATCTCCACAAAGAGCTGATAAATCATCTGATATGGAGATAAGGCTCTCTAGACACTGCAGCTTAGGCTCATCATCTCGTTTCTCTCTGCAGCAGTGCCCACCAGCCCCTCCCCTCTCCATAGACTTAAACAGTGTACATATCTACTATGTAGAGGTGAGAGCAGTAAAGACGCAGATGGAGGGTGATAAGGTGGGAAGAGGACATTTTATTTAATTAAGTATATTACAAAGTTTCTTATTTCACCAAGTATCAAGCCAGGTTTGCATGTGTATGGGAAGTAGAAAGGGGTATCAATCGGCCAAACTAATGTTGACAGCTATCTGAAGTGTATAGACAGTTCATTGTCAGGAATCCCTACAGATTACAGTGATCTCTGATCGACTTATTGTGAAGGGACCTCTTTAAAATGTATGGATTGTCCAGAATACCTTTAAGATAAACTAAGAGTATCATGCAAAAAAACGGAAATTAGTCCAGCACCACACGCATATAATATGCTAAAACATAGCTTTTAATCGAAAAAAGTAAAACAACATGAAGGAGGATACAGAAAAACTACACAATGTCCTTTAAATCCCAAACATATTCATAAAAAAATCAGATAAATGGAAAAAAAAAAAAGGCATGACTGTGATATTAGAATGGAACGAACCACGTCCTTGTTCACATGATGAGAGCTGACGCGTTTCGAGATGTTAATCTCTTAGTCATGGCTACGACTAAGAGATTAACATCTCGAAACGCGTCAGCTCTCATCATGTGAACAAGGACGTGGTTCGTTCCATTCTAATATCACAGTCATGCCTTTTTTTTTTTTCCATTTATCTGATTTTTTTATGAATATGTTTGGGATTTAAAGGACATTGTGTAGTTTTTCTGTATCCTCCTTCATGTTGTTTTACTTTTTTCGATTAAAAGCTATGTTTTAGCATATTATATGCGTGTGGTGCTGGACTAATTTCCGTTTTTTAGCATATGTTTTTCTGTCCCGGTCCGGGGGACTGGTCCGTGCATCGCCATTTATTCTATGTGACAGGCTGTGGACTCATTCTATCGTGTTTGCCATAAGAGTATCATGCCTGGGAACTGGAGAGCAACATGACACAGCAATTCAAAAAACACTAAAAGAAGGAATTGCTTTGTCATGTGCCGCACCCCCAGACCAGGTATAACCCAGTGAATCAGTTTTGCCTGGATTGTTCCTGTAAGTGTTGTATCAATTTACAGTACAGCAAGATGACTGATGAAATATGTGGAGCATAGCTATAGGGCTTGTGTCTTCAGCTCCGACACAAACTCAGGTTGTAAATTTCAAAGAACTTGGGAAAAGTATAAACACAAAGGCAGTGGTGTAACTAGAAATGGTGGGGCCCCGTGGTGAACATATGACATGGGCCCCCCCCCCTCGACAATCCCACGTGCACTATTATACCCCATAGTGGCCCCTGCACACAATATTATGCCCCATAGTGGCTCCTGCACACAGTATTAATAATCGGAGACCGAGGGAGGATACGAACATAAAAAAGCACTGTTACTTACCTCTCCCTGGCTCCACTGCACTCTTCGGTGGTGTCGGCCATCTTCAATGCGTCTGGGACGTCATTTGACCTGAAACGCAGGCCCCGGTCATGTGACGTCAGGAACGTCACACAAGTAGGCCCGAAGCCTGTCTGGAGGTAAGTAATAGTGGGGTTTTTTTATGTTCCCTTACCTCTCCTGGGCCTCCGATCATTATACTCGGGGGTCTGAAAAGACCCCCAAGTATAATAATAGTGTTTGTGTGGCCCGCGGCGTCACTTACCAGTCATAGCCCCTACCAGGATCGGTAAGTAAATAGGGCCCTTTACCTTCTGGAGTAACGCCAACCGGTAACGGCTTAATAAAAAAAACCCAAAAAACGCAGCAGTAGCGGCTACCCCAGGAGTTACGCCACTGCACAAAGGATAGGTATACATGGAAAAGTGAGCACAAAGAAAGAAAAGAAGTTGGCTTCTGACATAAAGTTTCCCATTCATCATAATCCAAGTGACCTGAGCTATTACGAGATCTAAATTACTAACTATCTCTTAGTAATTGTAATAGGTGCCATTAAGAATATATAGATCCACTGCATAGGAAGGATTGGGGACTACCACACAAGGTCCATTCATGCCAAGCTTATATTGTGTGTAAACCCAGGTATAAACTATAACTGTATTTTATGGCATATGTAGTAATCTTTTGTGGAATCTGACCTAAAATTGGGTTACAATACTATTTAATATACAGTTTCTTTGATCTAAGTGGTACATCCATAATTTAGCTGTAATATACTTATAAATTCAGTGTATGCTGTCTTTTGTCTGGCATTGTGTAACATCTCTGCCTGTTCTGGTCTCTGCGCCACCCTCTGCTCGCATGCTGCGGCGCAGGAGGCGTGTGCAGTTTGATAAATTGCTTAGAGTTTTTGGTTGCATTATCTGAACACTGTCCTATTCCTTCACCTTGTTAATTGATTTAACTTCCACACCCGTCTCCTTCACCTTCATTTCCCTCTGCTCCTCTAAGAGTTAAGTTTTGTTTAGCCCTGTGATTGACAGCCTGCCTTCCTATCAGGTTCATGGCGGGTTCTTACTCCCTATTTAGTCTTGGCTCACATTCACATTGATGCTTGCTATTGCTTTGTGCATGCTGGCTTTTTCTCTTGCCGTTTATTCGTGTATTCTGATTCTTGACCTCTAGCTTTCCCTATTGACTACTCTTTTGGATATCGATTTTGACACTGCATCACTCGACTGTTACTGACCCCTGACTGGCTGACCTCCCTTGTTGTTGTTTGTTTTGTCTGTGTATTGTGTTTCACGTATATAGGAAGGGTCCGTCTCCAAGTTGCTGCCTATTACATAGGATAGGACTAGGCAAGCAGGAAGTGACAGTGGGGGGCTTCAGCTTAGGCCTCACTGTCTCTTGTGCCCCTTCCTCCAGGGTTCAGTAGCTACTGCGAAATTGTTGTCCTAGCAATTCCCTAACATGTTGGCTGAGTATGCTCCTAATATCTTCTGTAGGACATGTTCTGCACTAGTTTTAGATATGGTATGATCAAAGAACAGATTTTTTCATGATTTTATAGAACTTACTGATGATCTTATATCTTTTCTCATATTTTGGTTCTTCCAGAGCCATATAATGCAACCACAATGGAGATGGATATGTTTGTCCATGCTGCTTGTTGGTTTGGCAACAGCTGAAGTCAATGACAAAGAAGAGGAAGATGAGGATGATGTTATAGACTCCCCAGAAGACAATGTTGAAGAGCAAAAGAGTTATTTAGAGGTTGGTCCTAGCATTTTTCAAGTACTCGATATAATCACTAGTTCCTGGTCATTGTCCTCAGAATAATTTTCTTTTAAAATCATGTTTAATGGGCTATAGTACATAGTGTATAATATACAGGTTTACATAGGAAAAAAAGTATCAAAAATCCAACATACTCATAGGTTTCTACTGACCGTATCAAACACAATTTACTACAGCTATAACACAAACAGATATACTACTCTTGTCTGTTATTGAGCACATTGGGACATATTTTTATATGTCAGTCTTCATAGTGTTGGTGGAACAAAGGCCTCAGTTATGACAAGATACAAGCCTCTTCTAAAATGTGGCAGCCCCTCTGCTGTGTTGTGAGCCTGTGTTGGAATCTATGTCAGCTTGTAACTGGCATCAATGTCAGTAATCACTTGTGCAAGTAAATTGTCTGAAATATAGCTCAACAAAGTGGGAGACACAAAACCACCAGTTGCGTCAGTTTGCAACTTTCTCGTGTAAACTAAATAATAAATATTCCCCATTCTATAAAAATCCGTTCTGTTGTGATCACATCCCAGCCATGATTTGCATGGTTAACCATTTAATACTGTAGAATGGGCTTCATTTATGTAATATTATGTTTCATGTGGATATGCACAGGTAGCATGTTGAATAGTACGACCTATAGGCCTTATCAATCTATATAATACGTTGCTCTCCTTCTGGATCTGGGCATTCTCCCTTCTTTAGTTATTGCTTTCTGTTGGTTCAAGGATATGACAGTAAAATATTTTATAGCTATTTATTTTGATAGAAATTATGTAGGGGAATGATTTTCTTTGTAATCTTACTAATACCTTGTAAAAGTAATATTTTATTCATACTAGGTTATGTACCAAACTCCTGTTCCTAGTGGCGAAGTCTACTTCTCTGAGACGTTTGATGAGGGATCTTTGGATGGGTATGTTACTTAGTCGTCTGCTAATAAACTGTACTTTTAATAAGACATATAAAAAGGTATAATGTCTATTGTGTGACCATTAAAGACTTGTGGCTCAGTCAGCAGCAACATCTATCATGTTGTTGAACATTGAATTTTTGGGTCCATGGCCAGTAAACACCCCAGATCTCAAAATCATTGAAAACCTCAAAAAGTGGGGGGACAAACAAAACACAGAAATTGTGATCAACTCCAAACACTGATTGTGCAAAAATGGGTTGCCATCAGTCAAGATATGGCCCAGATACTGATATCCAGCATGCCAGGACAAATTGGAAAATAAGGGTTAATACTAAATATTGAGTCTTTACATAAACGTAATGTATTTGTCAATAAAGATAAAAAAAAACTTATGAAATGCTCATAACTGTACTTCAAGAGAGTCTGTCAGTATGAAAGTTGGCATCAAACTAATGGCAGTACCTGGCTTTAGGGTTGTGTCTTCACCTGCCGAGACTTTGATCTCCACGCTAGATAACCAACTCCTAACTGCAGGCAAAGTGGAAGATGTCACTTAAACAATGAGCGTGCAGAGCTAAGCAGCAGTAGGTAGGGGTGGTTATCTAGAGCAGACAATCAAGCCCCAGCAGGTTAAGATTTTCATGAAAATGGAGATGCAATGCAGAATAAGAAAGACATCTTTGGAAAGAGTATAACAGCCCTACAAGGTACTGTCATTAGTTTAATAGTGATTTAATACTGACCTGTCTAAGGGTCCATTCACACAGAGGAAAATGGTGAGGAATTTGGTGTGGAATTTTCCACGCTGAAAAAAAGAACCCATTGATTTCAATGGGTTCTGCTAGCTTTTTTTTTCCACTAGTGAAAAAAAAAGCTAGCAGAACCCATTGAAATCAATGGGAGGCTTTTTTTCAGTGAGGAAAATTCCACACCAAAATTCCTCACCATTTTCCTCCTTGTGAATGGACCCTAAAAGATCTAAAACTTTTGAAGCAACAAACTCTCTGAAACACAAAATTTGTGTTTTAAACCTTTTGCCTATGGATATGCTATAAATGATGTGTAACAATTGGGAACAAAGCTTTACAATTAGCAGTGGAGCTCAAAAGCTTTAAAAACCTCTCTTTGTATATTGTGCAATAGATCATTCTGAAGCAAAGTGAGCTGTAACCAAAAGTTGTATATGTATAAGATACAACAAACTTTCCTCCAGAGAATAAGGGTATATGACTAAGGATAAACAGTTATTGCATCTCTTTAAAAAATGACTAAGAACACATCTTATCTGGAGTCCTGCTGTAAATATATAAATCCTCGATTGACCAATCTGTTTGTATATAAGGGGATAGATGTGAACATTGGTTACTAGTATGCCAAGACAAAACAGGTTTCAGTTAAGTAATCTTTAGCAGTCGTCTGTGCAGGAGAGTTTTTATAGGTCTATGTACCTCAGACAACAGGAAGTTTTTTATGTCATTCATGGTACACTCTTACGCTAGGTTCACACTGGCGTTCGGGTCTCCGTTCTGTGGTTTCCGTCTTCTGCATACAGAAGACGGAAACCTGTCAGATCGGGTCCGGCCGTGTGCGCCGGTGAGTGTTTTATGCTCTCCGCCGCGAAACCGTTTTTTTCAAATCATACACAGAGTACTGCATGTCCAACTCTGTGTCTGGTTTAAAAAACTGGTTTTGCGACGGAGAGCATAAAACGCTCACCGCCGCTCACGGCCGGACATCTTTCAAACCCATTCAAATGAATGAGTGAGAAAGACTCCTGCAGGTTTCTGTCTCCTGCTCAGTTTTGTGCAGGAAACAGAAACCTGCAGAACGGAGACCGGGCGCAGATGTGAACGAGCCCTTGGGGCGTATTAACATTACCTTTCTCCATCTGGCAAACAGATGCCAATGGAAGGGCACATAGAGAGAAACATATAACCTATACAAACAGGATATATGGTACTGGATGAATTAGGAGATAAGCAAGAGTTGAAATAGAAATCTTTTACCTGGCTAGTAGGTCATTCCCAAGCTTTTGGATTAACTATCGCCTCTTCTGATAGATTTTCTAACAGATTCAGTAGGTTAATCATACATTGCAAGCTTTCTTAAAGAAATTCTGGCAGGTCCTCTGTGATAAACAGGAAACCATGTGGTAAATGTTACAAAGTGTTTTACAACATTGCGATATTGTGGCCTGTTCTTCATTCCAGGTGGGTCCTCTCTAAAACTATGAAGGAAGATGCAGACGAAGACATTGCTAAGTATGATGGTAAGAAATGCAGGTGGATGAATCCTCACTAGCAGAGGATCAACCTCAAAGTGGCAGATAAGATGACATTCAGGTGGCTCAGTGGTTAGCACTGTGGCCAAGCAGTGCTTAGGTTCTAAGCTGGCCAAGGACAACATCTGCATGGAGTTTGTGTGGGTTTCCTCCACACTCCAAAAATGTTTTTTTTTTTTCTTCAGAAATATCCATTATATATTGAGTAATGTATCAATTTATTTTACAATATCAATATTTTATTTATCAATATAAAAAATATGTAATACAGGGTAGGAATTGCTGTAGGATCATGGCTTAGTATGGCACCCTTATTGGCATGTCCTTTACATCTGGACATATCCTGCTGGAAACCAGACATTGTGAAAGGAATACATTTGTAAAACGACTATAGTAAAATTCTTCCAAACCGCCATGCTAGATATTGTAAAATTTGTAATACATTTATAGGTCTGTGTATCTGCATCATCCCTATGGGATCCTTGTCTTTCAGGGCTGCACAGCTTTGATTCAACAAGCTTGTCTTTTGAGTTACTCTTTCACCTGTGGTCACTGTTGGCACTGGCTTCGCACATTTAGGGGAGCCTGCACACGGAGTTACGCTCCGCTCATTCTTTACGTAAAACTCGTTCAGAATGAGCGCGTAAAAACTAGATCCCATTGATTTTTATGGGTTCTGGCATATGCGCATATCACAATGAAAGCAATAGGAAAAAACCCTCCCTTTGATTTCAATGGGTAGCGCACATATGCCGGCACCCATAGAAGTCAATGGGATCTGGTTTTTACACACTCATTCTGAATGAGTTTTACGTTCAGAATGAGCGGAGCGTAATTCCGTGTGCAGGCTCCCTAATGATTAGTTTTATTGTTTATGAGCCCTTCTGCCAGGAGTATCTTGTGGACTCATTACGATGTGGGATCATTAGATACATTCATGTTAATATGACATAGTAATGTTTGTGTCCTGGACATCAGATACCATTTCAATAGCAATAGTGTTAGTAATAAAGTTCTAATGAAGTAGAAGTGTTGAGTATAAACTAGATTGCTTACCCAGTCATGTTTAAAAACTTTCTAAACTTTACATCCATATCTCATAGAACTGTTGGGATATGCCTCATATTGTACATTTGTCACACTTAAATGTTTCAGACTAACAGACTCATTTGAATAACAGACACAGATAACCTGAGCAAATACAAAAAATAGTTGTTAAATGGTGATTTTATTTATTAAAGGGTAAAAAACCTGCCAACCTGGCCATATGTGAAAAAAAAAATGCCCCCACCATGAATTAAGTTGAATTAACCAAATTTTTGGAAAGTGGAGTTCCATTGCACTAACCATACCCAAGCCCAGTAACTGCCAGGCCTATGGACTCAAGACATCATTTAATTAGAACTTGTACCTCTGACAGCTGGGAGCATTATAAAGACTCCCAGGCTTGTCATTGCATTATAGCTATTGAGGCTGGTGTCACCATAGCGGGAAAAGAAAACTCAAAAGTGCTGAACCGCCATTTTTCCACTGTTTCGCTTCTACTAAAAATTTCAATAAAAGGTGATCAAAGCAATAGACAGTCCCCAAAGTGATATAATAAAAAGATGCCTTATGCATCCCTGTACATGGAAATATATAAAAAAAAAAAAAAAAAAATATGGGTGTCTGAATATGGCGACTTTTAGAAAAAAAAAAAATTGGCACAGTTTTTGATTTTTGTTACGGGGTTAAAATGTAAATAAAACCATATAAATTTAGCATCTCCGGGTTGCTAATCTTAAAACATATCTACTGATATTGATAACATTGGAATATTTTTGTAAGAGCTTTTCTTGTGGAAAACCTGGTGCGGCCCCAGCCTCACCCAGACTCTACCTCCAACAGCCCCCGGGAAAATTGAGTAGTTCGGAGCAGCCATGAGCAGTTTTATCAGATTTGATGGAAAGTATAGCAAAGCATGCATCACTATTCTTCTCATTAAAGGGGCGCACAGAATAACTGTCCCCTCAAAGTGCCCACACACAGTTTAATGGCCCCCTTAGTTCTCTCACCTAGTAGAATTTCCAGCAGAGTACCCAACAAACAGTATATTGGTTCTCTCAGTACTTCTCAGTTGTGGTGCAATACTCTTGGGGTACACATGCCGCAGGTTGAGAACCACTGGTCTCGATGAGAAAACTCCATCAGTTATATACATATATAAGTATAATATATATGATTATATTCTGGAAAAAAATGTGCCAGAATTCAGATATAATGTGCAACAAAAAAATGGCAAACATGCTCTGAGCCACATTTATCAAGTGTTTTTGACACTTTTAAGACACTATTACAGCTTGTACAAAAAGGGTTGTGACCTATTGAGAAAGGGACGTGGTCTAAGTTGCAAATATCATATGTCAACATTTGATAAGTGATGTAAAGCTAGACTAGACAGTCTACCAATATGCCAGATTTATCATACAGCAACAAGCACTTTGATAAATCTGGTGCTGTTTACGACTGTCTAGTCTAAATTTGCACTGTCCAAAATTTAGACACTATTAGTAAATCTGTCCCTGTATGTTTATATTTCAGGTCAATGGGCAGTAGAAGAACTGAAGGAAAACAAATTATCAGGAGACTTGGGGCTTGTCCTGAAATCCACAGCAAGGCACCATGCCATTTCAGCAAAACTCAAGAAGCCTTTTGTCTTTGATAGTAAACCTCTAATTGTACAGTAAGTGCGCCATTTTTAATCCTACAGATAGAAATAAGACATATGGCTAGTGATATCTTGCCATTGCAATAAAATGGATAATTCTTTACATTAAAGGGATTCTGTCATTAGAATCCCATTTTTTTAAAAAAGACTAACAGGTAGGAATAGCCTTAAGAAAGGCTATTGTTCTCCTACCTTTAGAAGTCATCTCCACGCCGCCGTTCAGTAGATAGCCCGGTTTTCTTCAGTATGCAAATGAGTATTATCGCAGCACTGGGGGCAGTCCCCTGCACTCAAACAGCACTGTGCATGCAGTACACTTGTGTAAGTGGCCACAAGAAAATGGCCGCAGACGTGCAGTTGGCTCTGCCTGATGGCAAAGCCGACTGCGCATGCGTGACATTTAAATCCAGAAGAAGCCATCGGAAGAAGACATCACTGAGAGGCGTGTCAGAAGAAGACAGAGCCCATGGCTGGAGAGTTTTCTTATAGCACTGGGGACGCCTCAAGTGCTGTTAGAGCGCTGGGGACCACCCCCAGTGCAGTGAGAAAACTCATTTGCATACCGAAGAAAACTGGGATTGAGAACACTTCTAAAGGTAGGAGAAGAATCGCCTTTCTTAAGGGTATTTCTACCTGTTAGTCTTAAAAAATGGGATTCTAATGATAGAATCCATTTAAAGATTGTGAGATTGGTGCCTGAAGAGGAAACAGATACATAAAGGGTTAATGCTGAACAAAAACTACTGACAACTACAGCTGGAGAGTCACAAGTTGGGAAACAATAATGTACAACAATACATTAAAGAGGTTGCTCTGGATTAAAGGGGATTTCCACCCCTTCCCCCAAAAAAATAAAGTTAAAAATAAGTTATAAGTGCTTAATAGTTTCTGTCCACACTGCCCAAGATCTCGCTGTGTACCACTTCCTGGCGTCCCCCGACACAAACAAGAAATGCTCTGAGATGCCCATTTAGTCAGGTACTGGCCAAAGCGGTGACTGGATGGGGATCTTGGACTTAACCAGTAGTAAGGCATCATGGAGGGCTGAGAAAACTTTTGTTATGTACTCTGCCTACATTAAACACTTTTAAGGGCTACTTCACATGGGGGGCTGCGGAATCCACCTGAAGAAAGGGCAGCTTGCTTCTTTTTTCCGCTAGCGGCAACATGCCGCTAGTGGAAAAAAGAACGCTACTGGTCTCCATAGACCACCATTGTGAGGGGGCGGATTATGACATGGATTACGCACCATAATCCGCCCCCTCTGTGCCCCTAAGTTTATTTAGTACTAGGAAACCCCCTTGCATAATGTCTTCCAGCACCAGGTAAAACTGAGACTTTCCAGTTGGCATCTCCATCGATTTTAATTCAAAAGCCACAATATTGAATTCGATGCCCAGACTATGCCCATGACTGATAGTCCTGACTATGATACTGACCCAATATACATATAATTCTATGATATCACTGGAGACGCAAGGTACATGCAGCTGCTGGAGTCATGAGAAAGCTGCAGGTCTTCTGAGACAATGGTTAGGGAATATTGCTTTATCATATTATTTTCTCCTGCCTTTCATCTGCAAATGTTTTTTTATATTTTCATTCAGGTATGAGGTGAATTTTCAGGATGGCATAGATTGTGGTGGCGCATATATCAAACTTCTTTCTCATTCCAGCGATCTGAATCTGGTATGTGAGTTATATTTGTTAAATCCATTTTTATCCCATATTTCTAGGAGAAATTTACAAACAGGGACATTCAGATTGATATCAATATCTTATATTTTTCAACACTACTAGTATATATTTCCAGGGTCACTTGAAGGATTATAGTTGAATTATGCAAGGTTAGGAACAACACTGAACAACCCCTCCCCATTTAGCCAATTGGTTGACTATATGAGGATAGCCGGACAGAGTACCAACAGCAAAGTGGGGAGAGAAATTTTTAACATCTCCTATCTTTGTTTCCCCAGCATAAATCTGCTGCTGGATATGACTGTCAGGCGCTTATACTCCTACCCCCTCACCTAGTCAATGCAAGCATACATATACAGTATATGGGGGCCATGATGGCTGGTCTGTTCAGACCAATGAAGCTTATAGTATTAAACAAAGTGGAAAATGTTGATGGGATTATAAGAAAATGACTACTGGATTTATGGAATTTTACAATAATAATAAATGACTTTTTGTATAAAATGATTTCTCGTTCCCATTTCATAGGAAGAGTTCCATGACAGAACCGCATATACAATTATGTTTGGTCCAGACAAGTGCGGAGAAGATTATAAACTGCATTTCATCTTCAGACATAAAAATCCTATAATTGGAGATTATGATGAGAAACATGCAAAACGGCCTGAAGTGGACCTGAAGAAATTTTTTACAGATAAGAAGACACATCTTTATACTCTGAGTATGTTGTCATATTCAGCCAAAGTCTGGATTATAGCTGGCTGGGTGGATTTACTAAGCTAAATGCAGGAGAATGCTGCCTTAACTTCTGACGTAAAACTGAACTATAGGCGGTGTATGACATTTATTATGTATTTTAGACACTTTTATTCCTCACTAGATAAGAAGGCTGGGCTTACTGGGAAAGGGGCATGAATTTCCAAGAAATTGGAATGGCTTCAGATGCACCAAAATGTGGTGTATAATGTAGCATAAAGTAAGACAACCAATAGGTGGTGTAAAGTCAGACCAAAGTGCTTAAAGATGCATCAGATTGTTATCCTGCATGAGCTACTTTGATAAATTTGGTGTATGAGACAGCATTAGAAAGTCTTCAGCACTATTTACTAGTGGCAATCATTATAAGTTGTCAATAAGTTAAGAAAAGGGTTACTTTGTAAGACATAAATGTTAAATAACGGTCTGGGATAAAACTTCTAAAAATGTATTACTTTTTGTTGAATACCAGTTCTAAAACCGGACAACACGTATGAAATCCTGATAGATCAAAATGCTGTTAGCCAGGGAAGTCTTCTGGAAGATGTCATACCACCCCTGAATCCACCTAAAGAAATAGATGATCCAAAAGACAAGAAGCCTAAAGAGTGGGATGAACGACCCAAAATTCCAGATCCTGATGCTGTCCAGCCAGAAGACTGGTAAGAAAAGTATTATATAGCAGGGACTAACTGTGCTATCTGAACAATATGGACAAACCAATTGTTATAATAGAGATTGCTGTATTAGTTGCTATTTTCATATGATTAAAGACTGCCATAGACAATACATTGATAGCATAAGGTCTTGTGGGTTATTTTGGCCCAACCTCTTTCTTCTGTAATAGGGAAGCTTTACAGTATTTGGCAGTGATTATTATAGGCACACACAGGGGTGAACCTACCTTTTTGCCACCCGAGGCGGACGACAGAAAGCCGCCCCCCCCCCCCCCCCGGAGGAGGGAGTGGAGGGGGCGGGGTGAAGGGGTGGAGCAAAGGGGGCATGGCGGAGCGGCGTTAGCAGGCAGAAAGCAGGCAGGGAGAGGACCTGCTCTCTGCCTGAGCGTGAGGGGAGACCGCTGGAGCAGCGCTACGTCCACAGGGCCTCCCCAATCCACCGTTCGCTTCCCGTGCCGGGCTGCCAAGACGGTGACGCTAAGCCTTGTCCTAGACTGGCTTGGGTCAGCAAAAATGCCGCCCTCCCCGGGGCCCTTGCATAGCTGGGCACACATCACTAGAGAGGTGTCTTCCATTAACTTTTCTCCCGAGTGGCACCAGATAACATTCCCCCAAGTAAAAAAAACAACATCTGATATCTGTGAAAGATGTCTCTGATAATAATATGTTATCTATAAGACATCGGTCATCCATAGGCTTCCATGTTTAAAAATTGATTATGGTGAATGTATATGTTTTTTACTGGATGGTGTAAATATGTATCAATTTTGTATCCTAAGAGATTGGAATCCTTAAAGCAGGGGTCTCAAACTCAATTTACCCCGGGGGCCGCTGGAGGTAGAGTCTGGGTGAGGCTGGGCCGCATCAGGTTTTTCCCAATTTTTTTTTTTCTAAAAATATGACACCCGTAACTTTTTTATACTTCCATATACGGGAATGTATAGGGTGTCTCTTTTTGCGGGGCCGGGTGTACATTTTAATTCTACCAGTTTGGGAAATTGCTTTTGCTTTGATCATTTTTTATTCAAATTTGTATCAGAGGCAAAAGAGTGAAAAAACGGCAGCTTGGCTCTTTTGACTTTTTTTCCCACCACAGCGTTTACTGTACAGGAAAAATATTTTTATAGCTTTGTAGAGCGGGCGATTTCGGACACAGCGATACCTAACATGTATGTGTTTCACAGTATTTAACTACTTTTATATGGTGTTCTAGGGAAAGGGGGGTGATTTGAATTTTTAATACTTTTTAAAACATTTTATATTTTTTTTTTACTTTTTTTTGCATTTATTAGACCCTCTAGGGGGTGTGATGACTAATGCAATGCATTACAATGCTAATGTATTGCAAAAAATCATCATTTCTTTTGTAGGCTGCATAGACCAGCCTGCAAAAGAAAGAGACTTCAGACCGGCCGGGAGCCTTTACAAGGCTCCCGGCTATCATGGAAACGTGACGTCGGCCCTGGAGCTTGCTCCAGGTGCCTGCGATCACCAGCAAAATGGTGCCTCTGGCGCCTTTGACCGTGGCGCCGGAGGGCTTAAAGCAGTAGACACCCGGCGGCTTTGGCGGCTATGGCGGCTCCCGGGCGGACGCCATAGTTACACACCCAGCATTCACCGTACTATTACGGCGGATGTCGGGAAGGGGTCAGGGGCCGCAAACTATTGTCCCGAGGGCAGCAGTTGGCCCGTGGGCCACGAGTTTGAGACCCCTGCCTTAAAGGTTTTTTCTAGCCTCAAATTGTTTTTTACATACTAATTACTTATTGACAGGATAGGTCCATCAGTATGTGATCTGCCTGCGTCTAACACCAAGACCCTGCACAGATCATCTGTGCTAATAACCACCCGCTGCTAGATGTTGCTAGTGGACAAGGAGTGCATGCTACATTGTACCTATGCAAGTAATAGGAACAGCACTACAATTCACCGGAAGCACCGCTATGCAGTGGACGGAACTGCTGTATGTCTCCTATTATTTGTATTTATCCTGAGCATAACTTATCAGTATGAAAAAACAATTTGGGGCCCTTTAACTAAATTCTAGCAAAGTTAGAGTCAGTTCACACGGAGTGATTTGCCACGGATTTGGGGGCGTACACATTTCTGTATTTATGAGAATGATATTCCATACAGCAGACAACAATTGATCATAGGCAATACTCAAAGCACAATAGATGAGCGAGTCCATTGATTTTGGCAGCGTTGCTCACAATCTTTTAATCAACCAAGAAGAATACTGGGGGAGATTTATGAAGACTGGTGTTCTCAACGCCAGTCCTCATAGCCACATCGCCGGCAAAGGGTGCGCATCTGTCTCCAGGCAAGGCACCTGCAGGGAAATATATGCCACATCATAGCTGGTATAGATTTCCTGTATTGTTTACGCAAGATTTTAGGCATAATTGATTATAAATCTGATGGGGCCAATGGCCCCTGACCCCTGCACGTCTTTTTCACTCCCCCTTTCAGGAAAGTGACAAGGGCGGCACACAAATTAAAAAAAAGTCACAATTTTTTGGGACAAAATTCCAATTTGCACAAATAATTTTAAGTTTTTGCATAATAAAAAAAAACATAATAATGGACGCTAGCTGGGTGGCTGACAATCTTATCTGTATTTCAACAGCTATTGACAGGAAGTATTAGGCTGGTCTTACATGGCCGTAATGTAAGTCTGCAAATGGTCCGCAATTGAGGGTTTTCAATTGAGGACCATTTGTGGACACATTATATTCAATGCGGTCTCTTACACCACCGGATATTTTATCCGTGGTGTGGCTGGGCCGCAATTTATGGAACATGTCCGTAATGGCCGTGAATTGCGGCACTGCACGGACTCGCCCATAGAACTCTATGGGCGAGTGCGGCAGGACACGGACGTCTGCGGAGTCTATGTTGCTGATCAGCAACTAGTGTTACTGATCAGCAACTTGCGGACCGTACATTCAATACGGTCGTGTAAGACCAGCCTTAGGATAAAGAGGATTGAGTATGATGGATTTCAACATGCCCATTCCTTTATTTCTACAGGAGATATGCAGCTGTGAGTTTTTCATGCAGCAATTTATTCCTCTCCCCATTGAAATACAGAAGAGATCTTGATTGTAGAGGAATTGTGAGGGTTAACTGTAGTCTGACATCTCATGCATATCGCCATCCATGTTGCACCTGAAAAACTGAAAGCACAGTGGAGCAGATTTATTATGCCTTGTACTCCAATTCAAAGTTTTGCTTGCAAAAATTATGACTTTTAAAAATGTTCCCAAAAAGACAATGTGGCCATTGGCCCTGCCAAATTTATCATCATTTAAGCCTGTTACCTTGGGTACATGAGAATGTATGCCAGCTCATAGAATATTCCCTGATGTGCATAACCCGGTAGAGGATGAACTTCACTCTGGAGCTATAAAGACTGCCGTTACACCAGTCTTCAAAAATCTGAAACTTTCTTTACATTTAATTAGGGAACAAACCTATGGTACAAACCTTGGTTAAACCAGTTTGCATATTAATGTAGGGATCTTATTAATGCAATGACCTTATGTCTATGGTCGGCTTTAGAGGAATTTGGCTTTGCAGGAGAGATCTGGGACCTTCATATTGAATATAAAATATCATTTCAGTCTTCATTGAGTCTGAGAAGCTCCTGTAACCATATGCAGTCTGTCTCTGATATTGCTTTTAGCGGAGTGTTATTTACAGAGTGTAGTGAGAGGGAATTAATAATTTACTGAGATAAATAGTCAATGCACATAGCAGGACCGTAGAAAACCTAGAGCCAAGTAGAAAATGCACTTACAATATTACTGCTGCTGTCTAGGGCTTCAGACCATTTTCTATTGATTTCATTTGGGGACTATTTCCCCGACTCATTACAGTCTTGTGAATTTTACATTGTTCCTGTATTATCCCTCTGCCTGACACTCATCTCATTGGTGGCAATTTTATCTTAAATTGACCTTCTTAGTGGAAACATTGTATTGCATTTATTATGTCTCCCCCTCTCCTTCTGTCTCTACCCCCCTTCCCCCACAGATTGTAAGTCCTCGCCGGCAGGACCCTCTACCCCACTGTGCCAGTCGGTCCCTGTTAGTATTATATCTGCTTGTATATTTTGTGTACTGTATGTGACCCTCAAATGTAAAGCACCATGGAATTAATGGTGCTATATAAATAAATAATAATATGTGTTTTTAGTTGTACTGTGTCTGAAATGAAATGTGTATTAAATGTATTTTAGGGATGAAGGAGGGCCTGCTAAAATAGTGGATGAGAAGTCAGAGAAACCAGAAGGCTGGCTGGATGATGAGCCTCATCTCATACCCGATCCAGAGGCCCAGAAGCCAAATGACTGGTAAGAGACTGCTAACTTGTGTAATGTTCCATGGTGTGTATCCTTGGGGCGCTTAACTAATTTCAAGTGGAAAATTCTGCTAGTGGAAAAAAGCTCGCAGAACCCATAGAAATCAATGGGTGGCTTTTTTTTCAGCACTGAAAATTCAGCGCCAAATAAAGCGCCATTATCCTCCGTGTGAATGGACCCTAACACTGTGTTTCTGCAACATGGCGTCTCAGTTGTTGATATTGGTATGGACAGGTCTAAAGCATATGTCTACATTTTTATATAACTTCAATTTATAAAGATATAAGATCTTAAAGATACAGTATGTAGTTTGTTAATTATGTAAATATGTTTGGAGAAACCTGTCAGTGGTTTTATGCCAGTTGAAGAAAATTTTCCTGCCCTGTAGTCCTAAAACACCTTGCCATAGGACCTATGGGATGTGGGTTTTAACAGCTACCTGCTGAACTATTGGAAAACAGGCATAGCTGAACAACACATAAAAGACTGTATTGTAGTGTATGGATAATAGCATATGTTTAACTAGCAAGGCGATATATAACGAAGTGTATTCCATATGCATATATTATGTCCATGGTTTTTATGAAGAAACCCTTTGGCATTGGTAGGAATGATGACATGGATGGTGAATGGGAAGCTCCTCTGGTTTCCAACCCGAAGTGTAAAACTGCACCTGGATGTGGAGAGTGGGAACCTCCGCTTATAGACAATCCTGGTTACAAAGGACCATGGAAGCCTCCTATGATTGAGAACCCAAATTACCAGGCGAGTATTCTGTGCTATACTACTATATTATATTATACTATACTATACTATCTTATGCTATGTGTGACATTTTATAACAGATCTTATTGTTTACTTTTTATGCAGGGAATTTGGAAACCACGTAAAATCCCAAACCCACATTATTTTGAGGACCTTAACCCTTTCAGAATGACACCTTTCAGTGCAGTTGGTTTGGAGCTGTGGTCAATGACTTCTGATATCTATTTTGACAACTTTATCATCTGTACAGAGAAGGAAGTGGCTGACCGCTGGGCTTCTGATAGCTGGGGACTGAAGAAACTGGTGGCTAGTGCCAATGAGGTTTGCTATTTCAGTAATGAATTATTAATGGTACATCATAACAATGGTGAATATAGGTACACAGAATTTCTGTATTTATAACAGCAAAAGAAGTCTTTTGCTCAAGTCCCCATCTTTAGGGCTACTTGAGATGATTTAGAGTACGATTGTCTTGTACCATTTCTATAAAGCCCATAAAAGTGAATAGTTTTTAGGGAAACAGTCTAACAAGATGTGTCTATAATATGAAAATCAGAATTCATGTTTTTGTGCCTGCTTGACGTAGCCAAGTTACTGGAACAGGAAAGTTCACTTTCAAATCGATAAATTGTGCTCCCCCCCCCCCCCCCACACACACACATTCATGCCCTAGGTGGCCGCCTACTGTGCTTTGACCAATAAGCTTTCACCACCAAAGGACCAAAGCGATCACAAGAATTGTATTGTGTCTCATCCATATGCTATAGGTATCACTGAAAATGTTCTTCTTTATAATTGACCATTTTTTTTACAATAAATAATAGCCTTATTGGTGAATAGTGATACTCAGCATCAATGAAATACAAATATATGTTGACATGTGAAGACATTTTAAAAGCTCAAGGCTGAAAGTAGCTTCGTTGGTTTGATCAGGTGTAATAGGTTCAGACTGGGCCGGCTGTTTTGATGGATTGCCATTGCTTACAGATTCTTCTTTTCTAACCTTTCTTTCAGCCAGGCATGATTAATCAACTCCTGAGTGCTGCAGAAGAGCGTCCATGGCTCTGGGGTCTATACATCCTGACAGCTGCACTCCCCGTGGGTCTTCTAGTCCTCTTCTGCTGGCCTAGAAAGGTTAGGACAATTACTTGTTCTTACCATTTGTCTTTATTGGTCTCATCATTACTAAAACCATTTCTATTATATATCTTCTGCAGCATGCTAAAGGAAGAAACCCATTGTTGTGTAAGGGTTGAAAGTACTGGAAAACATAATGTTAAGCGCTTTGATCTTTTTTAGAAAATTGAAGAAGAAGAAGATGATGCCGACTTCTCAATGAGTGATTTTTTAGAGCCTGATGAAAGTGATATAGCTTTCCAGAAAGAAATGAAGAAGGGGGATTTAGAGGGCACTGAAGATCACAAGAAAGCCGCGCTAGACAACGGTGAACATTGTTATCTCCTGTGTTACCTATACACATATAAGTACTGGGCTATAATATCAGCCACTGCGCTGTCTTGTTGGGGCAACTGCCTGTAAGCTGTACATGGTGCAAACATTGCTTTAGTTATACCATCCTATTAGATACTGTGTATAGAAGCAGCCAGAATATTTTCATATCGTATGTTGTGAGACAAGTATTGGGCAAATTTAATAAGACTGGTGTATCATACGCCGATCTTAATAAATTGCCTGAATGAGCTTTATGATGAGGCTGAAACCTTTTTATAAATCAGTCTGCCATCTCTGCACCAGAATGGAAATCTTCACCAGTTAAGAACTGGCATAGATTTCCATTGCAGCTCAAACAGAAAACTAACATGAGTTACAATAAATTTGCTTTGGGTGCACTGTGACCCAAATAAAGTTAAAAACCCTTAGCCTGCCTGTGGACATGGGATGGCTGTCATTACCCCCATTTTTGCTACTATTCCCTGGCTAGTCAATTGGTTTTTGCTGGCTGCTGGATGTACTGCACTGTTTATAACTCAGATCCAATCTAGTAAATGAATGTCAGAGTCTTCTCTGCTGTCGATACAGTTAGGATCATGTGCTATATATCACATCACATACACAGCACAGATCATAGCAATAATCTCTCTCTTAAAGGGAATCTGTTACCAGAGTCCAGCATATCAAACTAGCCCCACAGATAGGTTACAGTCACTTGAATCTAAAAGTGTTTTCCTCTTGTGAGTTGGCATTTCTATTTCTGAGATATTGCTATATTTTCAGCATGCAAATGATCTATTTGGAACAATGGCAACACCCTCATTTCTCTCCTCTCTCCTTTTGTGGCATCTGATGAACAGGCTGATAGTGTAGCAGGAGCCTAATGTTCCTTCTTCTGTTTTGTAACATCTGCCTGCAGATTAGACCACATTTTACATCTGACAAGTTCACTTTAACACTTAGGCACACCAGGACATACAGTTACGTCCTGGTGCGCTGAAAAAAACATGACAGAGTAACTGCACTAGATGCTGGGTTTCATACAACAGGGACCCGGCAGCATCGTCCGTGATCAGAGATGACTCTGATCATGGGCATTTAACCACTCAAAAGCCGTGGTCAAATGCGACCACGGCATCTGAGTAGTCACTTTCGCTTTCTCTTTCATGTAGTTAACGGGCTGGCCCCTCCATAGCGTGAACACGGGAGGTGTCGCACTACTATGGAAGCCTGGAGCCCTCTGAAGGCTCTTCGCGCTGCCATAGTATTGTGAATACTGAAGCCTGCGCGCAGCAGGTTTCAATAGTTACATAGTGAATCTGCCATAGGCTGCAATACAGAAGCATTGCAGTCTACAGCACAGGTGATCTAAAGATCACATGCTCAAGCCCCCTAGGGGGCAAAAAAAGTCTGAAAACATCCAAATTATTAAAATATAAAAACATTTGTCCCATACTGTAAACGGCGTAGCAGGAAAAAAAAGACTAAAAATGGCTGATTTGGCATTTTTTTCCCGCCAAATTACTACCCTAAAACAATGGAATAAAAAGTGATCAAAACAACATACATTCCCCATCATGGTACCAATAAAAGCTACATATCGTCCCACAAAAAAGACACCTTAAACAGCTCATACACTGAAATATATAAAAGATACAGGTGTCAGAATATGGTGATTTTTTTTCCCCTCAAAATTTAGAATTTTGTTATTAAAACATGAAAAAAACGATATAGATTTGGTATCCCTGTGATCGTACTGACTTGCAGAATAAAGCTAACATAGCATTTTTACCCCCAAAGTGGAAGCCGTAAAAACAAAACCCATAAGAAAACGTCAGCACTGCATTTTTTTCTCAATTCCACCTCATTCAGATTTTTTTCCCGCTGCCCATTACATTGTACAAAATAATAAATGGTACCATTTTACAGTACAACTTGTCACGCAAAAATAAAGCCCTCATATGACTATGTAGACAGAAAAATCTGAAAGTTATGGCTTTTGGAAGATAAGGAGTAAAAAACGAAGACACAAAAATGAAAAATATCTGCATCTCCTATGGGTTAATTTGCTCCATTAATATTATCCATCATTTTAGCTTTATCATCTAATAAAACCGCTGAAAATCACTGAAGTATGAAATTATTTAGTAAGTTTTAAAATAAAATATTTTTGTGTTTATAGGTAATGGAGATGATGAAGAGGAGGAGGAAGATGAGGAGCTTAGTCAAGAAGATGAAGATGCAGAGGCCACAGTAAATCAGTCTTCAGATGATGAGGTAAATGTGGCCAAATTATAATAAATATCTCTCAGATCTGCTACTGGTTTCCCAATTTGTGCTTTGCTAGAAGCATACTCTATTTCTTTCCAGTGTTTTTCTCTTTGTAGGGATATGTCTTTATATAAATTCAGCACCACAAAAGTTCCTGCACACCTTTTCTGTATGTGTGTCTTCTATCCTAACCCCGCATTCACACAGCCAAGTTTCATTTGTGAAACTTGGTCCATGTATTTGCTGGCTTTACCGGCCTGGACAGTATGTCGGGAGAGGGACTCCTAGCAGTATATTTATCTGTGATGATAGGAGTCCCTGCCTCCCAGCGACATACTGTCCGGTACTGATTATAGTATATAGGCAGTATGCCGCTAGCAGACAGATGAAACTCAGTCGTGTGAATGCAGAGTAATTGTCCCCTTTTCCTAACATTCATATCTAGAGATGAGCGAACAGTGTTCTATCGAACTCATGTTCAATCGGATATTAGGCTGTTCGGCATGTTCGAATCGAATCGAACACCGCGTGGTAAAGTGCGCCATTACTCGATTCCCCTCCCACCTTCCCTGGCGCCTTTTTTGCTCCAATAACAGCGCAGGGTAGGTGGGACAGGAACTACGACACCGGTGACGTTGAAAAAAGTAGGCAAAACCCATTGGCTGCCGAAAACATGTGACCTCTAATTTAAAAGAACAGCGCCGCCCAGGTTCGCGTCATTCTGAGCTTGCAATTCACCGAGGACGGAGGTTTCCGTCCAGCTAGCTAGGGCTTAGATTCTGGGTAGGCAGGGACAGGCTAGGATAGGAAGGAGAAGACAACCAACAGCTCTTGTAAGAGCTAAATTCCAGGGAGAAGCTTGTCAGTGTAACGTGGCACTGACGGGCTCAATCGCCGCAACCCAGCTTTCCCAGGATCCTGAATGGAATACACTGTCAGTGTATTCCCGTATACCCGATATATACCCCGATACCCGTTCCAACGGTGTGCCCCCCCACCTTCACCCCAGAAATACCCTGCAAGTCCCCTAGCAATAGAATTGGGGCTATATACACCCACAATTTTTACTACTGGTATACAGTGCCATTGTCTGACTGGGAATTCAAAGAATATATTGGGAATACAAATACCCTCATTTCTTGCTACTGCCATATAGTGCCAGTTTCTGACTGGTAATTCAAAGAATATATTGGGGTTACGTGCACCCACAATTTTTACTACTGGTATACAGTGCCATTGTCTGACTGGGAATTCAAAGAATATATTGGGAATACAAATACCCTCATTTCTTGCTACTGCCATATAGTGCCAGTGTCTGACTGGGAATTCAAAGAATATATTGGGGTTACGTGCACCCACAATTTTTACTACTGGTATACAGTGCCATTGTCTGACTGGGAATTCAAAGAATATATTGGGAATACAAATACCCTCATTTCTTGCTACTGCCATATAGTGCCAGTGTCTGACTGGGAATTCAAAGAATATATTGGGGTTACGTGCACCCACAATTTTTACTACTGGTATACAGTGCCATTGTCTGACTGGGAATTCAAAGAATATATTGGGAATACAAATACCCTCATTTCTTGCTACTGCCATATAGTGCCAGTGTCTGACTGGTAATTCAAAGAATATATTGGGGTTACGTGCACCCACAATTTTTACTACTGGTATACAGTGCCATTGTCTGACTGGGAATTCAAAGAGTATATTGGGAATACAAATACCCTCATTTCTTGCTACTGCCATATAGTGCCAGTTTCTGACTGGTAATTCAAAGAATATATTGGGGTTACGTGCACCAACAATTTTTACTACTGGTATACAGTGCCATTGTCTGACTGGGAATTCAAAGAATATATTGGGGTTATAAATACCCTCATTTCTTGCTACTGCCATATAGTGCCAGTTTCTGACTGGTAATTCAAAGAATATATTGGGGTTACGTGCACCCACAATTTTTACTACTGGTATACAGTGCCATTGTCTGACTGGGAATTCAAAGAGTATATTGGGAATACAAATACCCTCATTTCTTGCTACTGCCATATAGTGCCAGTTTCTGACTGGTAATTCAAAGAATATATTGGGGTTACGTGCACCCACAATTTTTACTACTGGTATACAGTGCCATTGTCTGACTGGGAATTCAAAGAATATATTGGGGTTATAAATACCCTCATTTCTTGCTACTGCCATATAGTGCCAGTTTCTGACTGGTAATTCAAAGAATATATTGGGGTTACGTGCACCCACAATTTTTACTACTGGTATACAGTGCCATTGTTTGACTGGGAATTCAAAGAGTATATTGGGAATACAAATACCCTCATTTCTTGCTACTGCCATATAGTGCCAGTTTCTGACTGGGAATTCAAAGAATATATTGGGGTTACGTGCACCCACAATTTTTACTACTGGTATACAGTGCCATTGTCTGACTGGGAATTCAAAGAATATATTGGGGTTATAAATACTCTCATTTCTTGCTACTGCCATATAGTGCCAGTTTCTGACTGGTAATTCAAAGAATATATTGGGGTTACGTGCACCCACAATTTTTACTACTGGTATACAGTGCCATTGTCTGACTGGGAATTCAAAGAGTATATTGGGAATACAAATACCCTCATTTCTTGCTACTGCCATATAGTGCCAGTTTCTGACTGGTAATTCAAAGAATATATTGGGGTTACGTGCACCCACAATTTTTACTACTGGTATACAGTGCCATTGTCTGACTGGGAATTCAAAGAATATATTGGGGTTATAAATACCCTCATTTCTTGCTACTGCCATATAGTGCCAGTTTCTGACTGGTAATTCAAAGAATATATTGGGGTTACGTGCACCCACAATTTTTACTACTGGTATACAGTGCCATTGTCTGACTGGGAATTCAAAGAGTATATTGGGAATACAAATACCCTCATTTCTTGCTACTGCCATATAGTGCCAGTTTCTGACTGGTAATTCAAAGAATATATTGGGGTTACGTGCACCCACAATTTTTACTACTGGTATACAGTGCCATTGTCTGACTGGGAATTCAAAGAATATATTGGGGTTATAAATACCCTCATTTCTTGCTACTGCCATATAGTGCCAGTTTCTGACTGGTAATTCAAAGAATATATTGGGGTTACGTGCACCCACAATTTTTACTACTGGTATACAGTGCCATTGTTTGACTGGGAATTCAAAGAGTATATTGGGAATACAAATACCCTCATTTCTTGCTACTGCCATATAGTGCCAGTTTCTGACTGGGAATTCAAAGAATATATTGGGGTTACGTGCACCCACAATTTTTACTACTGGTATACAGTGCCATTGTCTGACTGGGAATTCAAAGAATATATTGGGGTTATAAATACCCTCATTTCTTGCTACTGCCATATAGTGCCAGTTTCTGACTGGTAATTCAAAGAATATATTGGGGTTACGTGCACCCACAATTTTTACTACTGGTATACAGTGCCATTGTCTGACTGGGAATTCAAAGAGTATATTGGGAATACAAATACCCTCATTTCTTGCTACTGCCATATAGTGCCAGTTTCTGACTGGGAATTCAAAGAATATATTGGGGTTACGTGCACCCACAATTTTTACTACTGGTATACAGTGCCATTGTCTGACTGGGAATTCAAAGAATATATTGGGGTTATAAATACCCTCATTTCTTGCTACTGCCATATAGTGCCAGTTTCTGACTGGTAATTCAAAGAATATATTGGGGTTACGTGCACCCACAATTTTTACTACTGGTATACAGTGCCATTGTCTGACTGGGAATTCAAAGAATATATTGGGGTTATAAATACCCTCATTTCTTGCTACTGCCATATAGTGCCAGTTTCTGACTGGTAATTCAAAGAATATATTGGGGTTACGTGCACCCACAATTTTTACTACTGGTATACAGTGCCATTGTCTGACTGGGAATTCAAAGAATATATTGGGGTTATAAATACCCTCATTTCTTGCTACTGCCATATAGTGCCAGTTTCTGACTGGTAATTCAAAGAATATATTGGGGTTACGTGCACCCACAATTTTTACTACTGGTATACAGTGCCATTGTCTGACTGGGAATTCAAAGAATATATTGGGGTTATAAATACCCTCATTTCTTGCTACTGCCATATAGTGCCAGTTTCTGACTGGTAATTCAAAGAATATATTGGGGTTACGTGCACCCACAATTTTTACTACTGGTATACAGTGCCATTGTCTGACTGGGAATTCAAAGAGTATATTGGGAATACAAATACCCTCATTTCTTGCTACTGCCATATAGTGCCAGTTTCTGACTGGGAATTCAAAGAATATATTGGGGTTACGTGCACCCACAATTTTTACTACTGGTATACAGTGCCATTGTCTGACTGGGAATTCAAAGAATATATTGGGGTTATAAATACCCTCATTTCTTGCTACTGCCATATAGTGCCAGTTTCTGACTGGTAATTCAAAGAATATATTGGGGTTACGTGCACCCACAATTTTTACTACTGGTATACAGTGCCATTGTCTGACTGGGAATTCAAAGAGTATATTGGGAATACAAATACCCTCATTTCTTGCTACTGCCATATAGTGCCAGTGTCTGACTGGGAATTCAAAGAATATATTGGGGTTACGTGCACCCACAATTTTTACTACTGGTATACAGTGCCAATTTCTAACTAGGAATTCAAAATGCGCAAGGCTCCCGGAAAGGGACGTGGACGAGGCCGTGGGCGAGGTCGGGGGAATGGTTCTGGGGAGCAAGGTAGCAGTGAAGCCACAGGGCGTCCCGTGCCTACTCCTGTGGGGCAGCAAGCATTGCGCCACTCCACAGTGCCAGGGTTGCTTGCCACATTAACTAAACTGCAGGGTACAAACCTTAGTAGGCCCGAGAACCAGGAACAGGTCTTGCAATGGCTGTCAGAGAACGCTTACAGCACATTGTCCAGCAGCCAGTCAGACTCTGCCTCCTCTCCTCCTATTACCCAACAGTCTTGTCTTCCTTCCTCCCAAAATTCCGAAGCTTTACAGAACAATAACCCAAACTGTCCCTGCTCCCCAGAGCTGTTCTCCGCTCCTTTCATTGTCCCTCAACCTGCCTCTCCACGTCACGATTCCACGAACCTAACAGAGGAGCATCTGTGTCCAGATGCTCAAACACTAGAGTCTCCTCCATCTCCGTTCGATTTGGTGGTGGATGACCAGCAACCCACCCTCATCGACGATGATGTGACGCAGTTGCCGTCAGGGCATCCAGTTGACCGGCGCATTGTGCGGGAGGAGGAGATGAGACAGGAGTTGGAAGAGGAAGTGGTGGATGATGAGGACACTGACCCGACCTGGACAGGGGGGATGTCAAGCGGGGAAAGTAGTGTGGATGTTGAGGCAGGTGCAGCACCAAAAAGGGTAGCTAGAGGCAGAGGCAGAGGTCAGCAGCTTAGGCGAAGCCAGGCCACACCCGGAATCTCCCAAGATGTTCCAGTTCGTACCCAGCCCCGAAAAACTCCCACCTCGAGGGCACGTTTCTCGAAGGTGTGGAGTTTTTTCAAGGAATGCGCCGAGGACAGATATAGTGTTGTCTGCACAATTTGCCTCTCGAAATTGATTAGGGGCTCTGAGAAGAGCAACCTGTCCACCACTTCAATGCGCCGTCATTTGGAATCCAAGCACTGGAATCAGTGGCAGGCAGCAACGGCAGGACAAAGGCCGCCTGCCGTTCACGCCACTGCCACTGCCTCTGCCACTGCCACTGCTGACTGTGCTGGCGATGCACTCCAGAGGACGAGCCAGGACACCACTTCATCTGCCTCCGCCACTTTGTTGACTTCTACCTCATCCTCCCCTGGTCCTGTCTTATCTCCTTCTCCTGCACCATCAAAGGCACCATCAGGCGTTTCTTTACAACAACCCACCATCTCTCAGACATTGGAGCGGCGGCAGAAATACACTGCTAACCACCCACACGCGCAAGCCTTGAACGCCAACATCGCTAAACTGCTGGCCCAGGAGATGTTGGCGTTCCGGCTTGTTGAAACTCCCGCCTTCCTGGACCTGATGGCAACTGCGGCACCTCGCTATGCCGTCCCTAGCCGTCACTACTTCTCCCGGTGTGCCGTCCCCGCCTTGCACCAGCACGTGTCACTCAACATCAGGCGGGCCCTTAGTTCCGCGCTTTGCACAAAGGTCCACTTGACCACCGACGCGTGGACAAGTGCATGCGGACAGGGACGCTACATTTCACTGACGGCACACTGGGTGAATGTAGTTGAGGCTGGGACTGCTTCCCAAACTGGCCCGGTGTACCTCGTCTCCCCGCCTAACATTCCTGGCAGGGACACGAGAAGAACACCCCCCTCCTCCTCCTCCTCTACCGCCTCCTCCTCCGCCACCGCCTCCTCCTCCGCCACCGCCTCCTCCTCCGCTGTTAGATTGACCCCAGCTACGAGTTGGAAACGTTGCAGCACTGGCGTTGGTAGACGTCAGCAGGCTGTGCTGAAGCTGATCAGCTTGGGGGACAGACAGCACACTGCCTCCGAGGTGAGGGATGCCCTCCTCGATGAGACGGCAATATGGTTTGAGCCGCTGCACCTGGGCCCAGGCATGGTCGTTTGTGATAACGGCCGGAACCTGGTAGCAGCTCTGGAGCTTGCCGGACTCCAACATGTTCCATGCCTGGCCCACGTCTTCAACCTAGTGTGCAACGTTTCCTAAAGAGCTACCCCAATGTTCCAGAGCTACTGGTGAAAGTGCGGCGCATGTGCGCCCACTTTCGCAAGTCGACAGTAGCCGCTGCTAGCTTAAAATCTCTCCAGCAACGCCTGCATGTGCCACAACACCGGCTTTTGTGCGACGTCCCCACACGCTGGAACTCAACGTTTCAGATGTTGAATAGAGTGGTTGAGCAGCAGAGACCTTTGATGGAATACCAGCTACAAAACCCTAGGGTGCCACAAAGTCAGCTGCCTCAGTTTCACATCCATGAGTGGCCATGGATGAGAGACCTTTGTGACATCCTACGGGTCTTTGAGGAGTCCACAAGGAGGGTGAGCTCTGAGGATGCGATGGTGAGCCTTACAATCCCGCTCTTGTGTGTTCTGAGAGAATCCCTGATTGACATCAGGGATAACTCAGATCACACAGAGGAGTTAGGGATAGCATCCGATCCGTCACAGCTGGAGAGTAGGTCCACACATCTGTCCGCTTCACTGCGTTTAATGGAGGAGGAGGAGGAGGAGGAGGAGGAAGAAGAGTTGTCCGATGATGTGATGGTGATACAGGAGGCTTCCGGGCAACTTCGAATCGTCCCATTGTTGCAGCGCGGATGGGTAGACATGGAGGATGAGGAGGAAATGGAGATTGAACTTTCCGGTGGGGCCAGAGGAGTCATGCCAACTAACACTGTGGCAGACATGGCTGAGTTCATGTTGGGGTGCTTTACAACCGACAAGCGTATTGTCAAAATCATGGAGGACAACCAGTACTGGATCTTTGCTATCCTTGACCCCCGGTATAAAAACAACATCTCGTCTTTTATTCCGGTAGAGGGGAGGGCCAATCGCATCAATGCTTGCCACAGGCAATTGGTGCAGAATATGATGGAGATGTTTCCAGCATGTGACGTTGGCGGCAGGGAGGGCAGTTCCTCCAGTAGGCAACCAAGTTCTCACCGGTCCACACAAACGAGGGGCACACTGTCTAAGGTCTGGGACACCTTGATGGCACCCCCTCGCCAAAGTGCCGCCACGGAGGGTCCTAGTGTCACCAGGCGTGAGAAGTATAGGCGCATGTTGCGGGAATACCTTTCCGACCACAGCCCTGTCCTCTCCGACCCCTCTGCGCCCTACACGTATTGGGTGTCGAAGTTGGACCTGTGGCTTGAACTTGCCCTATATGCCTTGGAGGTGCTGTCCTGTCCTGCCGCCAGCGTCCTATCTGAGAGGGTGTTCAGTGCAGCCGGTGGCATCATCACTGACAAGCGCACCCGTATGTCAGCTGAGAGTGCCGACCGGCTCACTTTGATAAAAATGAACCACCACTGGATAGAGCCTTCATTTTTGTGCCCACCTGTGTAAAGCACCCCAACATGAAACTCCATGTCTGTACTCAACCTCTCCAATTCCTCCGCATCCTCATACTCATCCACCATAAGCGTTGCACAATTCTGCTAATACTAGGCTCCCTCCAACATGATTTCCCCCAACTCTGCTGGTTAGAGGCTCCCTCCACCCTGATTTCCACCAACTCTGCTGGTTAGAGGCTCCCTCCACCCTGCTTTCCCACAACTCTGCTGGTTAGAGGCTCCTTCCACCATGAATTTGCCCAAACTGGGCTGTTTAGAGGCTCCCTCCACCATGAATTGGTCCAAACTGGGCTGGTTAGAGGCTCCCTCCACCATTAATTGGTCCAAACTGGGCTGGTTAGAGGCTCCCTCCACCATGAATTTGCCCAAACTGGGCTGTTTAGAGGCTCCCTCCACCATGAATTTGCCCAAACTGGGCTGTTTAGAGGCTCCCTCCACCATGAATTGGTCCAAACTGGGTTTTTTAGAGGCTCCCTCCACCATGAATTGGTCCAAACTGGGCTGGTTAGAGGCTCCCTCCACCATGAATTGGTCCAAACTGGGGTTTTTAGAGGCTCCCTCCACCATGAATTGGTCCAAACTGGGTTTTTTAGAGGCTCCCTCCACCATGAATTGGTCCAAACTGGGCTGGTTAGAGGCTCCCTCCACCATGAATTGGTCCAAACTGGGGTGGTTAGAGGCTCCCTCCACCATGAATTGGTCCAAACTGGGTTTTTTAGAGGCTCCCTCCACCATGAATTTGCCCAAACTGGGCTGTTTAGAGGCTCCCTCCACCATGAATTGGTCCAAACTGGGCTGGTTAGAGGCTCCCTCCACCATGAATTTCCCAAAACTTGGCTGTTTAGAGGCTCCCTCCACCATTAATTGGTCCAAACTGGGCTGGTTAGAGGCTCCCTCCACCATGAATTGGTCCAAACTGGGGTTTTTAGAGGCTCCCTCCACCATGAATTGGTCCAAACTTGGCTGTTTAGAGGCTCCCTCCACCATGAATTGGTCCAAACTGGGGTGGTTAGAGGCTCCCTCCACCATTAATTGGTCCAAACTGGGCTGGTTAGAGGCTCCCTCCACCATTAATTGGTCCAAACTGGGCTGGTTAGAGGCTCCCTCCACCATGAATTTGCCCAAACTGGGCTGTTTAGAGGCTCCCTCCACCATGAATTTGCCCAAACTGGGCTGGTTAGAGGCTCCCTCCACCATGAATTGGTCCAAACGGGTTTTTAGAGGCTCCCTTCACCATGAATTGGTCCAAACTTGGCTGTTTAGAGGCTCCCTCCACCATGAATTGGTCCAAACTGGGTTTTTTAGAGGCTCCCTCCACCATGAATTTGCCCAAACTGGGCTGTTTAGAGGCTCCCTCCACCATGAATTTGCCCAAACTGGGCTGGTTAGAGGCTCCCTCCACCATGAATTGGTCCAAACTGGGGTTTTTAGAGGCTCCCTCCACCATGAATTGGTCCAAACTTGGCTGTTTAGAGGCTCCCTCCACCATGAATTGGTCCAAACTGGGGTGGTTAGAGGCTCCCTCCACCATTAATTGGTCCAAACTGGGCTGGTTAGAGGCTCCCTCCACCATTAATTGGTCCAAACTGGGCTGGTTAGAGGCTCCCTCCACCATGAATTGGTCCAAACTGGGTTTTTTAGAGGCTCCCTCCACCATGAATTGGTCCAAACTGGGCTGGTTAGAGGCTCCCTCCACCATGAATTTCCCAAAACTTGGCTGTTTAGAGGCTCCCTCCACCATTAATTGGTCCAAACTGGGCTGGTTAGAGGCTCCCTCCACCATGAATTGGTCCAAACTGGGGTTTTTAGAGGCTCCCTCCACCATGAATTGGTCCAAACTTGGCTGTTTAGAGGCTCCCTCCACCATGAATTGGTCCAAACTGGGGTGGTTAGAGGCTCCCTCCACCATTAATTGGTCCAAACTGGGCTGGTTAGAGGCTCCCTCCACCATTAATTGGTCCAAACTGGGCTGGTTAGAGGCTCCCTCCACCATGAATTTGCCCAAACTGGGCTGTTTAGAGGCTCCCTCCACCATGAATTTGCCCAAACTGGGCTGGTTAGAGGCTCCCTCCACCATGAATTGGTCCAAACGGGTTTTTAGAGGCTCCCTTCACCATGAATTGGTCCAAACTTGGCTGTTTAGAGGCTCCCTCCACCATGAATTGGTCCAAACTGGGGTGGTTAGAGGCTCCCTCCACCATTAATTGGTCCAAACTGGGCTGGTTAGAGGCTCCCTCCACCATTAATTGGTCCAAACTGGGCTGGTTAGAGGCTCCCTCCACCATGAATTGGTCCAAACTGGGGTTTTTAGAGGCTCCCTCCACCATGAATTGGTCCAAACTTGGCTGTTTAGAGGCTCCCTCCACCATTAATTGGTCCAAACTGGGCTGGTTAGAGGCTCCCTCCACCATGAATTGGTCCAAACTGGGTTTTTTAGAGGCTCCCTCCACCATGAATTTGCCCAAACTGGGCTGTTTAGAGGCTCCCTCCACCATGAATTGGTCCAAACTGGGTTTTTTAGAGGCTCCCTCCACCATGAATTGGTCCAAACTGGGCTGGTTAGAGGCTCCCTCCACCATGAATTGGTCCAAACTGGGGTGGTTAGAGGCTCCCTCCACCATTAATTGGTCCAAACTGGGCTGGTTAGAGGCTCCCTCCACCATTAATTGGTCCAAACTGGGCTGGTTAGAGGCTCCCTCCACCATTAATTGGTCCAAACTGGGCTGGTTAGAGGCTCCCTCCACCATGAATTTGCCCAAACTGGGCTGTTTAGAGGCTCCCTCCACCATGAATTTGCCCAAACTGGGCTGGTTAGAGGCTCCCTCCACCATGAATTGGTCCAAACTGGGGTTTTTAGAGGCTCCCTCCACCATGAATTGGTCCAAACTTGGCTGTTTAGAGGCTCCCTCCACCATTAATTGGTCCAAACTGGGCTGGTTAGAGGCTCCCTCCACCATGAATTGGTCCAAACTGGGTTTTTTAGAGGCTCCCTCCACCATGAATTTGCCCAAACTGGGCTGTTTAGAGGCTCCCTCCACCATGAATTGGTCCAAACTGGGGTGGTTAGAGGCTCCCTCCACCATTAATTGGTCCAAACTGGGCTGGTTAGAGGCTCCCTCCACCATTAATTGGTCCAAACTGGGCTGGTTAGAGGCTCCCTCCACCATGAATTTGCCCAAACTGGGCTGGTTAGAGGCTCCCTCCACCATGAATTGGTCCAAACTGGGTTTTTTAGAGGCTCCCTCCACCATGAATTTGCCCAAACTGGGCTGGTTAGAGGCTCCCTCCACCATGAATTGGTCCAAACTGGGGTTTTTAGAGGCTCCCTCCACCATGAATTTGCCCAAACTCTGCTGGTTAGAGGCTCAATCCACCCTGATTTTCAAAACAAATGTTGGTGCCAACCTCAACTTACTACAAGGGCCAAATTCACTGCTGGTGACAAGCTCTCCTCACTGCAAGTGCCAAATACACATGTTTCAAGGTGTTTTCCTACTGTCAGAGAGGTGGTATTGAGTGTGTAAAGTGTGTAGTTGTTAGGCTGTGATGTTGGGGTAATAGAGGGTCTTTGGTGTGTTAGTCTGCTTCCCCTGCTGTCCCAGTGTCATTCCAGAGGTGTTGGCATCATTTCCTGGGGTGTCATAGTGGACTTGGTGACCCTCCAGACACGGATTTGGGTTTCCCCCTTAACGAGTATCTGTTCCCCATAGACTATAATGGGGTTCGAAACCCGTTCGAACACACGAACATTGAGCGGCTGTTCGAATCGAATTTCGAACCTCGAACATTTTAGTGTTCGCTCATCTCTATTCATATCCCCTTGTGTCCAAGAGTAGATACTGGTGGCCTATAAGTATATTTCACCTGACACTTCTCTGCACCTGTACAGAGTAGGAAGCAGATGGCTCTGTATACTGTACAGATATTAGCTTATCTGTAGGGGTGCTTGGTTTTGGATCCCCATCAATCTGACAATGATGACTAATATCAGCAATAGCAATGTCCTGACTGTACCCAGCGATGTGCTCCTGATAATCTGCATCTGTTACCTACATATAACATGCAATTAGCTGTCAGATGGTCAACTAAATGGCCGCTTTATTAGACAGGGCTTTTAATGGCAATGAGCGTTTCTAGAAGAGATTATTACTGATGATGGCAATGAATATTGGGGGAATATGTCTAAAAGGGCCCTTAGACAACCCCTTTAAAAGGACACTAAACCTGAAAAATACGTAGTGTCCCAATGTTCTTCAACATGTAGCGCCACCTAGAGGAGGCAGCAGAGGACGGCCAGCACAAGAGTGTGGACAGATGCATATTGCAATTACCCAATAAGCAGCTGCCGATTTAAAAAAAAAAAAATTAAAATGCTGCTCCCCGGTTTACTCCATGAGCCACCAGTTAAAGGGGTTGTCCCATTACAAGGATCCTATCTATACCTCTTGTTAATGTGGATGTAAGACTTTTCCTAAATACACTGCTTCAGCAAAACTGCTTTGTTTGTCCACTATCTTAGGGCTCGTTCACACGTGAGCCCAGGGGAGGTTTTTGACAGCGGATTTCGCGTCCAAAACCTCCCCTTACAATGGTGGTCTATGCAGACCGCCAGGCTTCTTTTTTCCGCTAGCGGCGGGCTGCTGCTAGCGGAGAAAAGAAGCGACCTGCCCTATCTTCAGGCGGAAGCCGCACGGGTTGAGCCGCGCGGCTTCCGCCCCCGGCAGCACCCTCCATTGTCGGCTCATTCATTTGAGCCGACAGCGGAGGGGAAAGCCGCGACTGCGATGGTCGCGGCAGGC
Organism: Leptodactylus fuscus; assembly: GCF_031893055.1. Lineage (NCBI taxonomy): Eukaryota > Metazoa > Chordata > Amphibia > Anura > Leptodactylidae > Leptodactylus > Leptodactylus fuscus. The sequence continues at coordinate 277,035,049 of NC_134265.1, read as the reverse complement.
AGGTATTGACCAGAGAGAGACGCGGCTCGCTGCGTCTCTCTCGGTGTCAAAACCCGCGCGGGCAGTTCACGTGTGAACTAGCCCTTACTTTATTCAATTCATTGTTGACACAGCCCTTGACTTATCTGCTGAAAAGTCAAGTGATGTATCTGCTGCTCTCAGGGGGGAGGGAGGAGGGGCTAAGTGCAGGGAGCGAGCCTGTGTATCTAGCTATTCCTGTGTCTACACCACGTGACCTACCTTCCTGCACTCAGATAGGGGAGAGGAGCTGCTTTCATTTCTGAATGTCTTCTGTTCTCCCAGTTATCAGGCTAGCTAATTCAATTGTGTTCATTATAGCAGAGACAGGCAGTCTCTGTATGTAACACAGAATGGAGTTGCTGCTGCCTGTACTTCATAGTCCAATATGGGTGGGCGGAGCTACACGCTAATTTGGGTGCGGAGCTAAACGGCAGGTTGCATGTGAAACCACCAAATGATGCAAGAAACCAGGAAGAAAGAAGATTTTACAGCAGTGAAGACTGGTGAGTATGCGATGTGGGATTACCTCAGGTTGCTCAAGGAAGGTGTACCCCTACGGCTGTCACTTGGTTCAGAGAATGTCACCCAAAATGTCTTGGCATGTCACCTTTGACACGGGTGTCCTAGGTTCGCCATCACTGTTCTAGGTTCACACTCGTATGCAAGTCTCTGTCGTTCAGGTCCGTATGGGGACCAGAAAGACAGAGACCCTGTCCACTTAAAATGCAGAAACCTGCAGACCTCATAGATTATAATGAAGTCTGCCATTTTTTTTCTATATTGAAACTTTTGGAGAGAAGAGTTCTCCTTGCGAATGACAAGACACGAAAAAAATGGAAGTGGCATTTTAAGGGGGAGGGGTGGCCTTCATAAAAGGGCACACAGTGCCTATTCACAATGTTTTGGTCATCATTTTTGAGAATAAAAAAAACTGATGTGAAAAGCAGATGAACGAATGAAGCGGATGTAAAATGATGACCATACGTTTACAGAATCAATATTACATAAAAACAAACCAGTTGCTGTAGGATAGAAAAGTAGGACAAGCCACACTTTTGTGTCCCAAAAACGAACGAACAGAAACTGATCCGTTTTTATTGAACATGAACTATATAAACGGATGGTCATCAGTTTACATCTGCTTTCATCTGTTTTTCGCATCAGTTTTTTGTATCTGCTAAACTGATCAGTTAAACTGATGATCAAATTGTCATGTGACTGCCCCCTTACATATATTCAGACGCCATATAATAATATTAGACTTCAGATTACTACTAGCTAATTAAAATAAATATAATCAAAAAATTCCTAAAGCCATATTTTAATCATTTTAATGGGCGATCTCCCCATTAATATTCACTGCACTGAGGTGACGTCACAGTGCAGTGAATACTAATGAGTCGGCAGCCGAAACAGGTTATTCATCAGGTGACTGGGCAAGGGGACCTGAAAACTAGGAGACTCCTGGGTGTCTTGCCGTGTCTGCACAGGGGCCCAGTAGATCAGGGGGCCCAATCACCTTAACAACCACGTTCTACTGTCCATTCTGGGTGACTGACAATGTATAGACATCCACATATGGAGGGCTGCAGATCACTGATGGCACCACCTCCTTGACTCTATTACTGTTTCTAAGAAGAGAATAAAAGAATAAATGACAAGATCTGCAGAATCTTTTCCAATAAAACTAGATATCAATCTGCACAGCATCTGCTCTATAACATGATGCCTGCAGATTAGACCACATTTTCACGGTTTTCTTCAAATCCCCCCCCCCCAAACTCGTATACTGAACAGAGGGGCTGACAAGTCTCTGACTGAGACAAATACTTTTGAGCTGTGATGTAGGATTTCTAAACGACTTTTACCTTTCCTCACCAGATGAAAGAAGCAGACGAAAGTGCAGATTGTGGCGACAACTTAAAGAAATCCCTCCGTAAAAGAAGAGTACGGAAAGATTAACAATTCTACCATGTTTATAGGACTGTTATGAAGAGCTGGCCTGCCAAGCAGTTTGTATCAGCTTGATGATGGACTTGATACACTGACAGAGCCACATCTTACCTCCTGGTCCAAGACTTGTGAAACCTGGGCATTTTCTTTTCAATGCTCTTTTATCAGAGATTTCACCTTTTGGTGCACATATTCATTTTCTTTGAAATATAAGTTATATCCAAGTTAACTTGTTTAATTCAGTACCCTATTACCCTGTAGTCATGACATATTGTTTAATTCCAAAACAGTTAAAGACATTGGCCACTAGGGGGCCCCCGGGAATTTTACCTTGATCTCCTGAAACATAAGTTCCCTATGACATACTACACTCCCAATCCCCCATTAGATGAGCTGCACAGATGATGCTCTACACTGTGAGGTGCTGCCAAGACAGTTAGGTTGCACCCCACCAAGGGCACTCCCTTTCATGCCATGTGAAATATTTAGATGCATATTGAATGAAGAGGTCATGACATTGACCACGTCTTGCTGAATCTTTTCTCAGGTTGTTAAAGACATTACAATAGCAGGCGGCTTTGTGGTGGATAAGAAGCAGCCTATAAAGCACAGCTGGATCTTTTATAAACTCCTATACATATGTACTTTTGGGATCGACCTCATATATTGTTTCTATAAGAGGAATGAGGTGACAAAGAGCTTACCCTTTAGAATTTTCTGTGAACTAGCAGAATTATTAATCTGCAGACTATTTCTGCCATTCTGCTCTCCAACAAGTGGTTATTTACGGGCCTGCCATAGCTGTCAATAATTTATACTGTGTTCTTTTCACAAGTAGTTTTACATGTTGATGTTTGAGATACTTAACTGTATAACTAAATACATGATGTACATTTTATCCCCCCCCCCCCCCAAAAAAAAACTTTTATAGTTGAATGTTGGACAAAACATTGTCAATGTTTATTATAATAACAAAATGTACATTGTTATTACAAATAAATATTTAATATAACTGGTTGCTTGTTGTCCCATCTACATATACACACACGCAAAATGTAAAAGCATAAATAAATCTATGCAAACATCAGGTGAATGGGACAATGGAACTCCAAGTGTGACAGACAAGGTAAGTACAATATTAATACTATATGGACGTTTATACCAGGTTTACAGTAATGTAGCATTTTACCAGCAGTGGCCATTGTAATGAAAGCAGAAGCTGGTCCTGTGGGCACTCTTGTTGTGCCAGCTTATATTTATACTGTGAGTTTCAGAGACAAGCATTGTCACACTACCTGAGTACGAGTCTTATCTGCTACTTATGTTCCTCAGTGCTGTCTGTGATGTGACTACAGTTTAGTTAGGGCCTAATGGGAGCCTGAGACCGCCTGCCTCATCACAGGTTCAGGCCCCCATTCCCTGCACCTACGCCTCCACAAATCCAGCAAATGTTCAGCATGATGGGATGATATTTGTTACAGCTAGGGCAGAATAATAAGTACTATACATATATTAGGGTAAATGAAACTCAGTTATGACAAGTCAGTGAAAAGTAAAGTGGCTATTTTTAATATATAATTAATATTATTAGGATTTTATATAGTTGTAATATAATATATATATATATATATATATATATATATACACACACACACATACACAGTATATATATTCATAAACATATAGATTTGTTATATGTCCTAAGTGTGAATCAAACATGCCAGACAGACCTATCACAGGCACTGCTGCAACCCCACAGATATACGTATCAAGTAAATATATTGTATACATTGTTTTCCTGTTTGCAGTGATTTTAATGAAACCATGGCAAAAATTATGCCTTTGCCACCACATTCAAGCCTCATTCAGGCATCCTAGGACATGTAAGGTCTATGCTTTTTCATGGACAACACTCCATCCTGCTCATTTGTGGGTGGTGTACTGTATGGCTGTGAAAAGCAGATTTTTTTTGTTTGTTTCACTTACTATATTTTTTATGCTGCTGGGTACACAAAAAATGGTCGACATGTCACAGAAGTGATGTATCCATAAAAAAAAAAAAAGGGACATGATTTCATTATCTGACATCTGATCAATTAACAATTGATTAAATTAAAGGGTACTTTTGACATCCATGAAAACTGCGGATGCCAGACATACATTAAATGCATACATGTTAAAATGGCCGTAAGACTTTAGAGAAAAACTGTGGCCAAACAAAGCTACATGTAAACAATGGTTAAGAACTAAGGAATCCTATGTGATAACCACCAGGCCCTGTATCACATGAACTGGCTGTTCAGCCAATGTGGGGAGCGCTACTGTGGCATCCAATGTATTTACCAGCCTGAACCTCATATTGACAAGCGGGGTCCTAGCATAATAATGATGTATGATGATAGGAGTCCCTGCGTCCCAGCAACATACTGTCCTGAACCAATTATAGTAATGGACAGCATGTCTCTGGGAAGCAGGGACTCCTAGCATTATCAATAACTAGTAATAGTATGCTAGGAGTCCCCTTGCTGGTAGGATGTCCAGGCCAGTAAATCTGGTGAACACACAGACTGGGTCGTATGAATCTAGGCTTATAGTGTTTAGCATATTTGTGTGTCTTTTCCATCAGTACTCCACTTCATAGATTCCTATGTAAAAAATTAACTCTTGTCTTACAAGTGAGGAAACCTATTTCTTAAAGCTATATTGCAAAATCTGTCATATGGTCATCGCTGTACTATCCATTTATAAAACACTTTCACATATGGAGGTACACCTTAAAATAGCATTTATCACCCATCCTAACCACAAAATAGGTGGTAAATGTTCACCAAGCCTAACGGTGGTCCCAAAGTTCCCTGTGTGAATTGAGTAGGACCATGCAAGTACACATTTACTTCTTGTAAGCCATCTACAAAACCAATTGTTGAATGGCGTGAAAACCTTCTATATACGGTAAGTTTCTCAACAAAAAGGCACACATTACAAGAAATGGCATAAAATAACCAAGTACTTTATTTCAGAAACATAATTTTAATCCTGAATAAATTAGGAGAACTAAGAATGTAAACATAAAGTAGATTTTCTAATGACAGTGTTAGATCTCACCGACACTCTTTATACACATTACAGAAAAACTACGCTCTATGTGCATACGTTTAGCTGCGATTGGCACTGCAGGAACCCAGGCATTCACTTGTTTCTAGATGTAGGTACATACACAGCCATAAAATGTACTGCAGTCCGTTATATGTAAAATGCCAGAACTGGGAATGAGATGAGGACGGATCAAACATACGAGTACCTGCTTTAGTGGATCTGTGTTCCAGGTCGCTGCTACACATGAATTCTCTAACATCAGACATGTTATTTGGTTAATATTTACTCAACCAGACAGACAGAACAAGAAATAAAACATCTTATAAATAAAGGGTGCTGAGCAGATCTTGGGGAGAATACTGTTCTAACCTTACAAGGCTTTATTCACAATATCATTTCATATATTATTCGCTAATATATTTAAAGAAGTTCAGAATGAATCCATCTTATGACCACCATCGGGGCAATGCTGGTCATAAGATGGCTTCATGCTCAGTATCTTTACAGATATTAGCCAATCACTTGCAGTCTTCAAGTCTGTTGGTAGCTGTAAATGGGGACTATGTCAACGTAATACAATGACAGGATTATAGCACTAGCACATCAGTAAGTGCAGGGCGTGCTCTGTGTTTATATCTGTGTCGCTCTTTCACAATTGACACTATTGTAAAGGATACAATATAGCAGTTATAAAGAATAACACATTCAGGGCCATCTGTCATATTACTTCTTATCACAGGATTAGTGTCTTTACCAAAATAACAGTGTTTCCTGCATGTGGAGACCCCATGCTACACATGGAGCTCATGGAGGACTATTTGCTACACAAGAAATAGAAGATGGCATAACATAAAAATGTATACATAAAACCATAAGTCAGAGGCAACATTTTCCTGTGCAGTATATTCATAGCATGCAATGTCAAGTAGCGACAGCACCCACTTACCACTACTTTCATCATCTGTAACATACAAGAATTTTAGCTTCTGTATCAAAGACCCACTCCAGCAAACTGCATGATTCTCTAGCCGTTTAGTACAGGACCTATTAACATGTAGGGAGTGAGGTCACCACTCCACTGATACGATGTTCATTTTGTCTAGCTCCAGAACGGGTCCCCTGATGGGTTATGTGATGAGCAGAATAACCTGATAATTCAGACACCGGCTGGAAGTTCCTGAGTTCTATGTAAGACTATGAGAGTGTAACATCCAAGATCTCATAGACTCTCTCAGAAAAAGAGAACTCCATCTGGTGGGTGAAAATGAAGGTCCGTTTGCCAATCACAAGTCCAGAAAAGAGACATATTCTGGAGCTGAATAAAGTGAATGATACACCTGGTGAGTTCACTACAAATTAACATGCCGTGTACTACGGGGCTAAATAATACATTTCACTGAAGTGGGTTTTTAAACTTCACAATGTCTTGAGTCCAATCTGGGACCCCTCAACAACTCCTCCGCTGTTATAGTGGGGGACACCAGATAGAAGAGATGAGGATGATGCAAGGACATGCTGCGTTATTTAGATTGCTATGGCTAAAAAAGAGGGATGAGGGAATTTGTTGAATCTCCTCCATTGTCTCCACATCCCCTAACAGAGCAATAGGAAAATTAAATGTCTAAAAGGATCATTTACAATGTACTTTCATTTGGCCCTCCCTTGTATAAGTTGTAATACAGATTTAATGTACAGATCATGCACAATATAGCATAGCCTTGCTCTGCTTAAGAATTACTGACAGGCACTATACATACAGTGGCATGGTTGATTCAGAACATACTGCAGTATTTGCATGACACTCTCTGCCAGCCATATATAAATATATAGTAAATTAGTTTTCCTAAAGACGTTATCCTGTATGTGCTGTAATCACTTACATTGAATAGATAATACACATTGGGGAAGATTTACTAATTTACTAAGAACATTTGCTAGAATTCTGATGTATTTTGTGCCAAAGAACTATCTTCATGCCTTTCCCCACATTGATCAAGTATTTTAGACACTCTTAGGTCTTGTAAGAAAAAGTGTGAGACTTGGCTGAAGAAAAGGCATGGACTGCATTGTATGTGAGTTTTGCTGTATTTTTTCTGGGATAAACTAAGCCTATTAATAGAAGGTGTAAAGTTAGACTAGATAGTCTAATAACCCAACATATTTATCAAACAGCATTGAACACTAATAAATTTGGCGGAGCTTCAGACTGTCCAGTCTAAATTTGCACTGTCTAAAACAGACAGCAATAGTAAATCTGCCCCAATGACTGTTACAGTCATTGTAGTAATGTAGTGTTGTCCATGCAGTCACCATGTGTACAAAAGGTTCACCACTAGCAGAGTGAGAGCACGTTCTGTGCTAACTGGACCCATATTCACTATTCAGGTACAAACAAAACTGGTAACAAGGACAGCTCAGACGCAGTCGGCTGTTACTTCCGCTTGCTCTTGGTGTCTGTTGTCTGGAAAACACTGGATGCGGACATAAGGTTCTCGATGTACTGTCCAAGAACTTGATTTTCTGACTTCAGCTTCAGGTTTTCCTCTTTTACAGCATCAACACGAGCAGAGAGATCTGTATAGAAATAAAATATCGGAATAATAAAAGAACACTGCCTATTGTAGACAACACAAGAGCTACAACCTGCTCACACACCGCAACTATCAGTAAGAGCCTGTAGCCTGTACTAAATGCACAAAACCATAAAAGTGTTCTTTTTGGAGAAAATTAATAGTCCATACAATAGAATTATACCTACTTTGTAACAATACTTATGGCATTAAGACAATTTGGGACCCCCACTATATTGTGATCAAAGAGGTGCCACAAACAATGGCTCGGCTCGCACCATTTGATCCCATTGCAATCAGTTGATAGTCAGCTTGTCTGCAGTATATAAACTAGTTGTCATAATGAGACAACCCTTTTCATTCAGTTTTTATTCCAGGCTTCCCCGTAACTCTAAGCTTATCTGTGTCTGCTAATAACATAATCACCGGGCTGAGAGGAGGAAGCATCATGGTATACACTGTATACACAACTCTATCCTGTACATTCTCTGTGGAACTGCAGACTTTGCAATGGCGTTAACAAATGCCAACCTGTCACAAGGGTGCTTAAAAGGGGAGAAAGGGGTCATAAGTGACCTGCCGGCCATGTAAGGTCTACAGTATAACTAATAGCATTCTATATACCACACATAGTCTATTTATAAAGAACATACAAACACAAACATTTTACCTTCTAACGTATGCTGAAGTTCCAAAACCTGGTTGATAAGACGTGTCTTTTCTTCCAGTTCTACTTGATTTTCTACGTCAAGAGCTAAAAAAAGACAAAACTTCCATTAGAATTAAACAATTCTCCTGCAGATATATGGGTTTTACGCCATCTGTCCTTAACTGCCATAACTGCCTTGCAATTTATTTATTCTCTTACTTGTATAGCGAAAACACATTCCCCAGCGCTTTACAGACATTGCCAGTCACTATCTCATAGAGGGCTCACAATCCTAACTCATTATTATTAGAGATGAGTGAGTAGTGAAGTATTCGAGATTCGATATTTGCTTTGAGTAGAGCCTGAATATTCGACTACTCGATCGAATATCGAATCCCATTACAGTCTATGGAAAAAAATGCTCGTTTGAGGGGAAACCAATATTTGACTAAAGGAGAGTCACCAAGTCCATGAGTAGCAGGAGGAGAGTGTTTAGGAGGAGCGCTGTGCAGTTAAAGCACAAGGACCCCATATATTATAACGGGTCCGTGTGCTTTAACTGCACAGTGCTTGCAGTTGCGCTGATATTCCGTTCGGGGGGTCCTCCTGCGGACTCCTTCCGGACGGGAGGCAAGCACTAATGTGAACTTACTCGTCCTGCAGAACCAGCATTGATTGGCCGAATGCTATACAGTGTACAGCATTCGGCCAATTAACGCTGGTTCTGCCCGAGGCTCGTCTAAGATCGGACCACAGCAGTCTCCATTGTGGTCCAATCTTAGACTCCGCCTCGTCACCAGAAGAGCCTGCTGCAGAACCAGCGTTGATTGGCCGAATGCTGTACACTGTATAGCATTCAGCCAATCAACGCTGGTCAATGCATTCCTATGAGAAAGTGTCAGCTCCCGCATAACCGAAAGCTGCCAGCTCTCCCGACTAGCAAAGAAGAGCCTGCTGCAGAACCAGCGTTGATTTGCTGAATGCTATACACTGTATAGTATTCGGCCAATCAACGCTGGTTCTGAATTGAATCTTTACTGTGAATAGCTAGTAGTATTCGAACGAGTACGAGTATTTCGAATACCTACTCGATCGAATACTACTCGCTCATCTCTAATTATTATATATCTTTAGTTGTGGCTGAACATATTACAAACTGAAAACCTAATGCTTAAAACATAAACTTAAAGATTGTTACAGTGGCTTGCAAAGTATTCATACCCCTTGAACTTTTTCACATTTTGTCACCTTACAACCACAACACAAAGTAGTGAAGTGGAAGGAAAATAGTACATGGTTTTCAAAATTTTAATCAAATAAAAATCTGAAAACAGTGACATACAAAAGTATTCATCCCCCTGTACTCAAATACAATACCTCTAAATAAAATTCAGCACAATCTATTGCCTTCAGAAGTTACTTAGTTAATATACTGCAGCTGTGTGTAATTTGGTCTCAGTATAAATACACCTGTTCTCTGAAGGCCTCAGTGGTTTGTTAGAGAAAACTAGTGAACAAACCACATCATGAAGACCAAGGAACTCACCAGAAAGGACAGAGATAAAGTTATGGAGAAGTTCAAGGCAGGGTTAGGCTATAAAACTCATCCCAAGCTTTCAGCATTCCAAAAAAAAACTGTTCAATCAATAATCCAAAAATGGAAAAAGTATTCTACAACTGCACATCTACCAAGTCATGGCTGTCCACTTAAATCAGGGGTTCTCAAACTTATTTTGTCTACCGCCAACTTTGAGAATCAATTATTTTCTAACGCCCCCTAAAATTTTTAACTTTACCACATCTTAAAAAAAAAAAATCACAATCGCAATCATTACTCAAATCTAATTATAGCATGTCATACAAGTATTATCCTGTTCCTAAGTTCAAACTTACATTTTAAATGAGACTGTTCTAATGAGAGCAATAAAACGCAACTTTATGAATAATATTTAGAAAAAACTTTTATTCAAATTAAAACAAACATTTCAATTTAAATTTTAAAACTAATCTAATATGATGGTGAATCTGATGATTTAACAAGTTTCTTAATATAAGGCTCGAATTTACTCAAAAACAGCCATAAGTCACTGCGTTCGGTAACATGCAAACGATTTCTCTTTTTAGTTAGCAGCGCTGCCACAGCACTAAATCCATGTTCACACAAATTAGAACAATTATCGATAATCCTGCCGCTTCATAATTGCTCAAATCGCTTGTTCAAATTTGAAAGCTCATAGTTTACCTACAAAAGCCATGATAAATTATTTATTTTATACAAACAGAGCAGAAATAAGAACAAAATAATCGATGTAGTATAGTAGGTAGGTTTTGATTTTAGTCTTTAAAATATTAGAAAAACACAAATCAGCCATCGCCCCCCTAAAGCACTTCAAAACTCCCCAATTTTCTCTGGGCCCTTTACCACCATCCTGTAGGCCTCCAGCGCCCACAAGGGGGCATTATTGCCCACTTTGAGAAGCATTGACTTAAAGGGGCTCTATCAGCAAAATTATGCTGATAGAGCCCCACGTATGCGTGAATAGCCTTTAAAAAGGCTATTCAGGCACCGGTAATCTAATTTTAAACACCCCGCCCGTTTTAAAATAAAACTATAAAAACATATATGTAAATGATACCTGAACGTGCACGCTGGGCAGTCGTGACCGATCCGACATCATCTTCGGTCCCTCCTTCCTCTTCTTTCTTCTTCCAGCAACGTCCTCCTGTCCTGGCTCTTCTCCGCCTTCATCTTCTTTTCTTCCGGATATGAAGACGTTTGCGATAGTTCTGCGCATGCTTGTGTAGTTCTAAGGATACTTAGAATTACAACAAAAATGGCGGCAGTGCGTGCGCAGTAGCACTCCCTCCGGAGGGGGGGAGGGAGGGAGATTTGAACAAAACCCACCGAAAAAACAGAAGATGAAGGCGGAGAAGATCCAGAAGAGGAGGACGTCGCTGGAAGAAGAAAGAAGAGGAAGGAGGTACCGAAGATGACGTCGGATTGTGCACGACCGCCCAGCGTTCACGTTCAGGTATCATTTACATATATGTTTTTATAGTTATATTTTAAAAGGGGTGGGGGGTTTAAAATAAGATTAGTGGTGCCTGAATAGCCTTTTTAAAGGCTATTCACGCATATGTGGGGCTCTACCAGCATAATTTTGCTGATAGAGCCCCTTTAAATTAACAGATGGAGCAAGGAGAGCACTGGTCAGAGAAACAGCCATTATTGAAAGAAAGACATAAGAAGTACAGTTTTCTGTTTGCCACAAGCCATATAAGGGACAGAGCAAACACGTGGAAGAAGAAGCCCTGGTCAGATGAGACCAAAGTTGAACTTTTTAGCCTCCATACAAAGCGCTATGTGTGGCGGGAAAAGTAACACTGCTCATCCCCATGAACACACCATCCCCACTGTGAAACATGGTGGTGGAAGCATCATGCTGTGGGGAGGCTTTTCTTCAGCAGGAACGGGGAAGCTGGTGAGTTGATGGGAAGATGGATGGAGATAAATACAGGGTAATCCTGGAAGAAAACCTGTTGGAGGCTGCAAAAGACTTGAGACTGGGAAGGAGATTCACCTTCCAGCAAGACAATGACCCTAAACCCCTAAGCACACAGAGAGTGGAATGGTTTAGATCAAAGAATATTCATGTGTTAGAATGGCCCAGTCAAAGTCCAAAAGTAACTCCCATTGAGCATTTGTGGCAAGACATCTGTGGTTGTAAGGTGACAAAATGTGAAAAAGTTCAAGACATATGAATACTTTTGCAAGCCACTGTATATTATGTAATACACCATAAATCAGGAAAAAACTGGAGAAAAAAAACAAATACATACAAAGAAAACAACAACAAAAAAAAAAAACAACAAATAGAAAAAGGACTAGTTGTATGTTCTACTCTACAAGATAGAAGAAAAATAGCTGATCAGTGGGGGTTGGACATACAGGACTTTGTGCCCAGCTAAAAAAAAAAAAACCAGTTTCCCTGCGGACAGGAAGAAGACGCACACGGGCGGTCACCTTTGCAAACCCATTCAAGTGAATGGGTTTGAAAACTAACCGCCGGGTTTCCGTTCCCTGTCCAGTTTCGCCAGGGTACAAACTGGACAACAAGCGCAGGTGTGAAAGCCCCCTGATATGTTTTGAGGTAATTCCACCTACACTTTTACTCATTTATTCTTTTACACATACCGTCCATGTCAGAATTCATCATCTTTGAAGGCAGGTCTTGTGGCGTCAACTGCAACCGCAATGAACTAAAATCTAAAAGATAACAAACATAAGCAGGTATATAAGCATTAATAATAGCATGATAGCATTACTAACCGCAATACCCCGTGGGGGTTCAAAAGTAAATTAAAAAAAAAAAAAAGTTTTAATTTTTATTTTTTTTTTTAAAGCAAACACCCCTTTCCCTAGAACATACCGTATTTTTCGGACTATAAGACGCACTTTTTTTCCTCCCAATATGGGAGGAAAATGTGTGTGCGTCTTATAGTCCGAATGCAGCGTGCGCAGCGTCTGTGTCCCGTCTGTGCGAACAAAAAGGAGAGCAGCACGGTGCCTGCCTGCTCTGCCCCTCCTTCCCTGTCTGTGTCGCGTCTTTGCAGGAGCGAGATATGAGAGGCAGGGAAGTAAGGGCGGGCCAGACAGGTGAAGGAAGCGTGGTTTCAAGCTTGCCGAGAAAACCACGCCTCTTTCTCCCGTCTGGCCCGCCCCTCCTTCACTGCCTCTCAGATCTGGCTCCTGCAAACACGCGACACAGACAGGGAAGGAGGGGCGGGCCAAACGGGAGGAGGAGGCGTGGTTTTCTCGGCAAGCTTGAAACCACGCCCCGCCCCTACTTCCCTGCCTGTGTGGCTTCATTGCAGGAGTAAGATCTGAGAGGCAGTGAAGGAGGGACGAGCCAGATGGGTGAAAGAGGTGTGTTTTCAAGTTTGCTTAGAAAACCACACCTCCTTCACCCGTCTGGCCCGCCCCTTTTTCTCTTCTTGCATAGCTTCACTGCAGGGTGTCTCTTTCCATCCATGGATGAGATTAGATAGATAGATAGATAGACAGACAGACAGACTAGATAGATAATGTTCAAATCACCCCCATATCCCTAGAATACATATAAAACAAAAACATTACTGTGAAACACATACACATTTGGTATCCCTGTGTCCGAAAGCCCCTGGTTCTATTTACATTGGTGAAATATTATATTATTAGGTTATTAAATATTTCACCAATTTTTTTTCCTTAAAAAATTTTTTTTCCCTATTTTCCTCCTCTAAAGACAAATAAGGCTAAAATTAGGTTAATATAAAAAAAAAAAAAACATTCATCACATATGCCGAACCTCAGAGCGAAAAAAGATCAAAATAACCAAATCATGGTTTTGACTCCCAAAAATTTTTTAAGAGAAAAGTGATCAAAATGTTAGACGTCCCCCTAAATGGTGTGAATAAAAACATCACACTAAAAAAAGGAGTCTTATACAGAAACTTAAAGCGTGACAGAATTGCACAAAGCAAAGTTACAGTAGTATCATCTGTAGGCACTCCAAAGTTAAAAAGGACCAGGCATGGTTTATTAGCTTAAAGGGGTGTTCCAGTTCTTTATTCACTCCATAGGGAGACTTATACGGTTCATTCCAAGTCAAACAGCCAAGTGAGTATATAGCATGTTATTTTAAGCCTCTCTATATGGTAAAAAAATAAAATAAAAAAATAACTGGAACACCCTTTTAAGTGACATGAGCACACAAAGTAACATATCGACAGTCAGTCAGTGTGTGGCGCTGTTGTCCACTGATGGAACGTCACTTGACCTAACCCACCCACCAGTGGACTCTATTGAATAGCACTTACATGGCCCTGTATATGCGCCAATTTTGCATGTCATGTGCAGTGCCATTGAATGGAGCTTGCTGATGGATACGGCCGGGTCACATGTTTCTTCATCAGCAGCCATGTTGGGACTACAGGATCGCAGCGCTGCACAGCCAGCATTGCAGACTGGTAAAAAGCAGTCTATCGGTTTGGATGATAGCATGACTAGATATCAGTAAGTTACTTTATGGCTGATGCCAGCACAGCCTGAGAAGTTGGTATCCTCCTTTAAGGGCTCATGCCACAGGAAAATACCATCATCGTATGGGAAACATTGCAGTACGCCCCATTCTCACCAAAACTAGGAGAAAAAACCTCTGTGATAACCTGAATAAACAAGTTGTTACAGTACAGTATTAGTGCCAAGATTTCTGTCATGAGGCTTGAGATGACTAAAGCAGGAATGTCAAACTCAGGGTACCCCGAGGGCCACATGAGTAACAAGAGGTTGTTGCGAGGGCCGCACACAGCAGCTAATGTCACACACGTATTTTAACAGCAGTCATGAAAACAAGATATGAAGTAGTAATATGTAGAGATGAGCGAACAGTGTTCTATCGAACTCATGTTCGATCGGATATTAGGCTGTTCGGCATGATCGAATCGAACACTGCGTGGTAAAGTGCGCCATTACTCGATTCCCCTCCCACCTTCCCTGGCACCTTTTTTGCTCCAATAACAGCGCAGGGTAGGTGGGACAGGAACTACGACACCGGTGACGTTGAAAAAAGTAGGCAAAACCCATTGGCTGCCGAAAACATGTGACCTCTAATTTAAAAGAACAGCGACGCCCAGCTTCGCGACATTCTGAGCTTGCAATTCACCGGGGACGGAGGTTTCCGTCCAGCTAGCTAGGGCTTAGATTCTGGGTAGGCAGGGACAGGCTAGGATAGGAAGGAGAAGACAACCAACAGCTCTTGTAAGAGCTAAATTCCAGGGAGAAGCTTGTCAGTGTAACGTGGCACTGATGGGCTCAATCGCCGCAACCCAGCTTTCCCAGGATCCTGAATGGAATACACTGACAGTGTATTCCCGTATACCCTATATATACCCCCGATACCCGTTCCAACGGTGTGCCCCCCCACCTTCACCCCAGAAATACACTGCAAGTCCCCTAGCAATAGAATTGGGGCTATATACACCCACTATTTTTGCTACTGCCATATAGTGCCATTGTCTGACTGGGAATTCAAAGAATATATTGGGGTTACAAATACCCTCATTTCTTGCTACTGGTATATAGTGCCAGTTTCTGACTGGTAATTCAAAGAATATATTGGGGTTATAAATACCCTCATTTCTTGCTACTGCCATATAGTGCCAGTTTCTGACTGGTAATTCAAAGAATATATTGGGGTTACGTGCACCCACAATTTTTGCTACTGGTATATAGTGCCATTGTCTGACTGGGAATTCAAAGAATATATTGGGGTTACAAATACCCTCATTTCTTGCTACTGCCATATAGTGCCAGTTTCTGACTGATAATTCAAAGAATATATTGGGGTTACGTGCACCCACAATTTTTGCTACTGGTATATAGTGCCATTGTCTGACTGGGAATTCAAAGAATATATTGGGGTTACAAATACCCTCATTTCTTGCTACTGCCATATAGTGCCAGTTTCTGACTGGTAATTCAAAGAATATATTGGGGTTATAAATACCCTCATTTCTTGCTACTGCCATATAGTGCCAGTTTCTGACTGGTAATTCAAAGAATATATTGGGGTTACGTGCACCCACAATTTTTGCTACTGGTATATAGTGCCATTGTCTGACTGGGAATTCAAAGAATATATTGGGGTTACAAATACCCTCATTTCTTGCTACTGCCATATAGTGCCAGTTTCTGACTGGTAATTCAAAGAATATATTGGGGTTACGTGCACCCACAATTTTTGCTACTGGTATATAGTGCCAGTTTCTAACTGGGAATTCAAAATGCGCAAGGCTCCCGGAAAGGGACGTGGACGAGGCCGTGGGCGAGGTCGGGGGAATGGTTCTGGGGAGCAAGGTAGCAGTGAAGCCACAGGGCGTCCCGTGCCTACTCCTGTGGGGCAGCAAGCATTGCGCCACTCCACAGTGCCAGGGTTGCTTGCCACATTAACTAAACTGCAGGGTACAAACCTTAGTAGGCCCGAGAACCAGGAACAGGTCTTGCAATGGCTGTCAGAGAACGCTTACAGCACATTGTCCAGCAGCCAGTCAGACTCTGCCTCCTCTCCTCCTATTACCCAACAGTCTTGTCCTCCTTCCTCCCAAAATTCCCAAGCTTCACAAAACAATAACCCCAACTGTCCCTGCTCCCCAGAGCTGTTCTCCGCTCCTTTCATTGTCCCTCAACCTGCCCCTCCACATCACGATTCCACGAACCTAACAGAGGAGCATCTGTGTCCAGATGCTCAAACACTAGAGTCTCCTCCATCTCCGTTCGATTTGGTGGTGGATGACCAGCAACCCACCCTCATCGACGATGATGTGACGCAGTTGCCGTCAGGGCATCCAGTTGACCGGCGCATTGTGCGGGAGGAGGAGATGAGACAGGAGTTGGAAGAGGAAGTGGTGGATGATGAGGACACTGACCCGACCTGGACAGGGGGGATGTCAAGCGGGGAAAGTAGTGTGGATGTTGAGGCAGGTGCAGCACCAAAAAGGGTAGCTAGAGGCAGAGGCAGAGGTCAGCAGCTTAGGCGAAGCCAGGCCACACCCGGAATCTCCCAAGATGTTCCAGTTCGTACCCAGCCCCGAAAAACTCCCACCTCGAGGGCACGTTTCTCGAAGGTGTGGAGTTTTTTCAAGGAATGCGCCGAGGACAGATATAGTGTTGTCTGCACAATTTGCCTCTCGAAATTGATTAGGTGCTCTGAGAAGAGCAACCTGTCCACCACTTCAATGCGCCGTCATTTGGAATCCAAGCACTGGAATCAGTGGCAGGCAGCAACGGAAGGACAAAGGCCGCCTGCCGTTCACGCCACTGCCACTGCTGACTGTGCTGGCGATGCACTCCAGAGGACGAGCCAGGACACCACTTCATCTGCCTCCGCCACTTTGTCGACTTCTTCCTCATCCTCCCCTGTTCCTGTCTTATCTCCTTCTCCTGCACCATCAAAGGCACCATCAGGCGCTTCTTTACAACAACCCACCATCTCTCAGACATTGGAGCGGCGGCAGAAATACACTGCTAACCACCCACACGCGCAAGCCTTGAACGCCAACATCGCTAAACTGCTGGCCCAGGAGATGTTGGCGTTCCGGCTTGTTGAAACTCCCGCCTTCCTGGACCTGATGGCAACTGCGGCACCTCGCTATGCCGTCCCTAGCCGTCACTACTTCTCCCGGTGTGCCGTCCCCGCCTTGCACCAGCACATGTCACTCAACATCAGGCGGGCCCTTAGTTCCGCGCTTTGCACAAAGGTCCACTTGACCACCGACGCGTGGACAAGTGCATGCGGACAGGGACGCTACATTTCACTGACGGCACACTGGGTGAATGTAGTTGAGGCTGGGACTGCTTCCCAAACTGGCCCGGTGTACCTCGTCTCCCCGCCTAACATTCCTGGCAGGGACACGAGAAGAACACCCCCCTCCTCCTCCGCCGCCTCCGCCTCCTCCTCCGCTGTTAGATTGACCCCAGCTACGAGTTGGAAACGTTGCAGCACTGGCGTTGGTAGACGTCAGCAGGCTGTGCTGAAGCTGATCAGCTTGGGGGACAGACAGCACACTGCCTCCGAGGTGAGGAATGCCCTCCTCGATGAGACGGCAATATGGTTTGAGCCGCTGCACCTGGGCCCAGGCATGGTCGTTTGTGATAACGGCCGGAACCTGGTAGCAGCTCTGGAGCTTGCCGGACTCCAACATGTTCCATGCCTGGCCCACGTCTTCAACCTAGTGGTGCAACGTTTCCTAAAGAGCTACCCCAATGTTCCAGAGCTACTGGTGAAATGCTTGCCACAGGCAATTGGTGCAGAGTATGATGGAGATGTTTCCAGCATGTGACGTTGGCGGCAGGGAGGGCAGTTCCTCCAGTAGGCGACCAGGTTCTCACCGGTCCACACAAACGAGGGGCACACTGTCTAAGGTCTGGGACACCTTGATGGCACCCCCTCGCCAAAGTGCCGCCACGGAGGGTCCTAGTGTCACCAGGCGTGAGAAGTATAGGCGCATGTTGCGGGAATACCTTTCCGACCACAGCCCTGTCCTCTCCGACCCCTCTGCGCCCTACACGTATTGGGTGTCGAAGTTGGACCTGTGGCTTGAACTTGCCCTATATGCCTTGGAGGTGCTGTCCTGTCCTGCCGCCAGCGTCCTATCTGAGAGGGTGTTCAGTGCAGCCGGTGGCATCATCACTGACAAGCGCACCCGTCTGTCAGCTGAGTGCGCCGACCGGCTCACTTTGATAAAAATGAACCACCACTGGATAGAGTCTTCATTTTTGTGCCCACCTGTGTAAAGCACCCCAACATGAAACTCCATGTCTGTACTCAACCTCTCCAATTCCTCCGCATCCTCATACTCATCCACCATAAGCGTTGCACAATTCTGCTAATACTAGGCTCCCTCCACCCTGATTTCCACCAACTCTGCTGGTTAGAGGCTCCCTCCACCCTGCTTTCCCACAACTCTGCTGGTTAGAGGCTCCCTCCACCCTGATTTCCACCAACTCTGCTGGTTAGAGGCTCCCTCCACCCTGCTTTCCCACAACTCTGCTGGTTAGAGGCTCCCTCCACCATGAATTTGCCCAAACTGGGCTGGTTAGAGGCTCCCTCCACCCTGATTTCCACCAACTCTGCTGGTTAGAGGCTCCCTCCACCCTGATTTCCCCCAACTCTCCTGGTTAGAGGCTCCCTCCACCCTGATTTCCCACAACTCTGCTGGTTAGAGGCTCCCTCCACCATGAATTTGCCCAAACTGGGTTTTTTAGAGGCTCCCTCCACCATGAATTGGTCCAAACTGGGGTTTTTAGAGGCTCCCTCCATCATGAATTTGCCCAAACTGGGCTGGTTAGAGGCTCCCTCCACCATGAATTGGTCCAAACTGGGCTGGTTAGAGGCTCCCTCCACCATGAATTGGTCCAAACTGGGTTTTTTAGAGGCTCCCTCCACCATGAATTGGTCCAAATTGGGGTTTTTAGAGGCTCCCTCCACCATGAATTTGCCCAAACTAGGCTGTTTAGAGGCTCCCTCCATCATGAATTGGTCCAAACTGGGTATTTTAGAGGCTCCCTCCACCATGAATTGGTCCAAACTGGGTTTTTTAGAGGCTCCCTCCACCATGAATTTCCCAAAACTTGGCTGTTTAGAGGCTCCCTCCACCATGAATTTGCCCAAACTGGGCTGTTTAGAGGCTCCCTCCACCATGAATTGGTCCAAATTGGGGTTTTTAGAGGCTCCCTCCACCATGAATTTGCCCAAACTAGGCTGTTTAGAGGCTCCCTCCATCATGAATTGGTCCAAACTGGGTATTTTAGAGGCTCCCTCCACCATGAATTGGTCCAAACTGGGTTTTTTAGAGGCTCCCTCCACCATGAATTTCCCAAAACTTGGCTGTTTAGAGGCTCCCTCCACCATGAATTTGCCCAAACTGGGCTGGTTAGAGGCTCCCTCCACCATGAATTGGTCTAAACTGGGTTTTTTAGAGGCTCCCTCCACCATGAATTTGCCCAAACTTGGCTGTTTAGAGGCTCCCTCCACCATGAATTGGTCCAAATTGGGTTTTTTAGAGGCTCCCTCCACCATGAATTGGTCCAAACTGGGGTTTTAGAGGCTCCCTCCACCATGAATTGGTCCAAACTGGGCTGGTTAGAGGCTCCCTCCACCATGAATTGGTCCAAACTGGGGTTTTTAGAGGCTCCCTCCACCATGAATTTGCCCAAACTGGGCTGTTTAGAGGCTCCCTCCACCATGAATTGGTCCAAATTGGGGTTTTTAGAGGCTCCCTCCACCATGAATTGGTCCAAACTGGGCTGGTTAGAGGCTCCCTCCACCATGAATTGGTCCAAACTGGGCTGGTTAGAGGCTCCCTCCACCATGAATTGGTCCAAACTGGGGTTTTTAGAGGCTCCCTCCACCATGAATTTGCCCAAACTGGGCTGTTTAGAGGCTCCCTCCACCATGAATTGGTCCAAACTGGGTTTTTTAGAGGCTCCCTCCACCATGAATTGGTCCAAACTGGGGTTTTTAGAGGCTCCCTCCACCATGAATTTGCCCAAACTGGGCTGTTTAGAGGCTCCCTCCACCATGAATTGGTCCAAACTGGGTTTTTTAGAGGCTCCCTCCACCATGAATTTCCCAAAACTTGGCTGTTTAGAGGCTCCCTCCACCATGAATTGGTCCAAACTGGGCTGGTTAGAGGCTCCCTCCACCATGAATTTGCCCAAACTGGGCTGTTTAGAGGCTCCCTCCATCATGAATTGGTCCAAACTGGGGTTTTAGAGGCTCCCTCCACCATGAATTGGTCCAAACTGGGTTTTTTAGAGGCTCCCTCCACCATGAATTTGCCCAAACTCTGCTGGTTAGAGGCTCAATCCACCCTGATTTTCAAAACAAATGTTGGTGCCAACCTCAACTTACTACAAGGGCCAAATTCACTGCTGGTGACAAGCTCTCCTCACTGCAAGTGCCAAATACACATGTTTCAAGGTGTTTTCCTACTGTCTGAGAGGTGGTATTGAGTGTGTAAAGTGTGTAGTTGTTAGGCTGTGATGTTGGGGTAATAGAGGGTCTTTGGTGTGTTAGATGCCCCCAGACATGCTTCCCCTGCTGTCCCAGTGTCATTCCAGAGGTGTTGGCATCATTTCCTGGGGTGTCATAGTGGACTTGGTGACCCTCCAGACACGGATTTGGGTTTCCACCTTAACGAGTATATGTTCCCCATAGACTATAATGGGGTTCGAAACCCGTTCGAACACACGAACATTGAGCGGCTGTTCGAATCGAATTTCGAACCTCGAACATTTTAGTGTTCGCTCATCTCTAGTAATATGTAACAGCAACTAATATATTTAACAAAAATACAGCAATTAAAAACTAAACATTTATTTGCTATCATTTTTTTCAATCTTTTTTAGATTATAAGTGGTGATCAGTCAGCCTTGTTCTCTGAGAAGATTTTGTTAGTTTCATAAAAGAAAATTATCTGTTTACATATACACCCTTCATCTGCCCCCAGATTCATGTCCCCCCATCTCTGCCCCCAGATTCATGTCCCCCCCTTCTCTGCCCCCAGATTCATGTCCTCTCCATCTCTGCCCCCAGATTCATGTCCCCCCCTTCTCTGCCCCCAGATTCATGTCTCCACATCTCTGCCCCCCAGATTCATGTCTCCACATCTCTGCCCCCCAGATTCATGTCCCCTCCATCTCTGCCCCCCAGATTCATGTCCCCTCCATCTCTGCCCCCAGATTCATGTCCCCTCCATCTCTGCCCCCCAGATTCATGTCCCCCCATCTCTGCCCCCAGATTCATGTCCCATCTCTGCCCCCAGATTCATGTCTCCACATCTCTGCCCCCAGATTCACGTCCCCCCCCCATCTCTGCCCCCAGATTCACGTCCCCCCCATCTCTGCCCCCAGATTCATGTCTCCACATCTCTGCCCCCAGATTCATGTCTCCACATCTCTGCCCCCAGATTCATGTCCCCCCATCTCTGCCCCCAGATTCATGTCCCCTCCATCTCTGCCCCCAGATTCATGTCCCCTCCATCTCTGCCCCCAGATTCATGTCCCCTCCATCTCTGCCCCCAGATTCATGTCCCCTCCATCTCTGCCCCCAGATTCATGTCTCCACATCTCTGCCCCCAGATTCATGTCCCCCATCTCTGCCCCCAGATTCATGTCCCCCATCTGTGCCCCCAGATTCATGTCCCCCATCTCTGCCCCCAGATTCATGTCCCCCATCTCTGCCCCCAGATTCATGTCCCCCATCTCTGCCCCCAGATTCATGTCCCCCCATCTCTGCCCCCAGATTCATGTCCCCTCCATCTCTGCCCCCAGTGTCATGTCCCCCCTCCATCTCTGCCCCCAGTTTCATGTCCCCCCATCTCTGCCCCCAGTGTCATGTCGTCCCCTCCTTCATCTGCCCTGTTTCACGTTCCACCTCTATGCATACACACATTAAACTTACCTTCTCCGACGACTCAGAGTCCTCGCTCCCCCACCGCCTGAGACGCGATGTGACGTCATCACGTCACATCACGTCTACACAGCAGCGTGTAAGTAGCGAATAGCCACGAGAGTATTGCACCTCTGCGGCCCGCACAAAAGTCTCAAACTTTGTCTCTTAGAGACAAAGTTTGAGACTTTTGTGCGGGCCGCAGATATGCCTGTAAAGGGCCGCATGCGGCCCGCATGTTTGACATGCCTGCTTTAAAGGGTTAAGCAAATGTTCTCAGCCATTTCTGTAAGTTAATGGAGACTGCTATGCACATGTGCACCATGGCTTCCCCACCATTTTTTTTTATAACTGATATACATATATATATATATATATATATATATGATATAGAAAATCATCTAGCAGAGACAAGTGCAGAGTGGCTCATGTCACATATGTGTAAGTATACAGTAGTACAAGAGATAATAAACTTACATAAATGCAAGCAGTGTAAATAACAGTAATTATAAGGAGGACCATTACCTACACGGCCCAACTATAGGTGTTAAACACAGGCTAGATAATATGACCAGGGATATATGTCGTGGTCACCAGACCAGTCAGGCATACATGTGAGGGGGACAAGGGAAGCATGAGAAAGATACAGCCGAGTACTACAACGCATGGCAAGTGGTCATGAAAACGCAACCAGGAGCTTTGCGAACAGTCTTAGTTCTGAGGAGCAGTAATGTGGGATGAGAGCCACAAACAACTTCCCCACCATTTTTACAACTGAGCCTATCGCTTTCCATTATTGGTTGGAAGTTGCATGGGATGTAATGCCAAATAACACAGAATATATCATGGTGGTCCTGTGGACTGCTGGTCAAAGAGCCATTACTACATACACCTCCTATACCTTCTCACTCATAATCCCATTGTGTTTAATAGTGCTGGAGAATCATAGCCATGGCTTTCAGATCGGTAACTTTCTCTCAACCAGGGCTATTACATTCATTATTTCACCATTTTACAGAATTGTGATTCTAACCCTATCCTTGAGTCTGATATATTCCATGTAAGGCTTCTTATCCTACTGCAAAGAGTTTCTTCACTATAGTCAATACTTTGGAAGCCTAGGAGATATATTGGATTCTTCCCCCCGATGCCAGCGAACTTACCGTATATACTCGAGTATAAGCCGAATTTTTCAGCCCAGTTTTTGTGCTGAAAAAGCCCCCCTCGGCTTATACTCGAGTCGGCAAAAAAAAAAAAAAAAAAAATTTTTTTTTTTTTTTTTTTTTTTTTTTTTTAGGAGGGTGAGGGGGGTTTATGACCAGCCACAATATCAATGTATAGAATCTCCCATAAAATAGTGCAAAAAAAAAAATAGAAATTTAAAAAAAAACATAAAAGTTCTCAATCCCTCTTTTCCCTAGAATACATACAATTGTAGAAAATGACTGTGAAACATACACATTAGGTATCCCTGTGTCTGAAAGTGCCCGGTCTACTGAATATAGGGTATCTGCAGTGCTCCTCTTCCGTCGGGAAGGGGTTAATAGGAGCACTGCAGATCCCCTATATTCAGCCAGACTAAATTCCAAGTGGGGGAAGAAAAAAAAACCAATTCTCAAGCTCAGGGAAGGGGCAGACAGACAACCAAAACACCCCCTCCCCTTCCTCAGCATCTACTACACCCAAAAACTCAGACCATTTTAATTTTTCAAATTTCCCAGTAGCTGCTGCATTTCCCCCCTAGGCTTATACTCGAGTCAATAAGTTTTCCCAGTTTTTTGTGGTAAAATTAGGGGGGGTCGGCTTATACTCGAGTATATACGGTATATAGTCACTTTATGTAAAAACTTGTGAAATGTCCCATAACCTTTAAATATATATATATATATATATATATATACATATATATATATATATATATATATATATATATATATATATATACATATATATTTTTTTATTTATTTATTAGATTAGATGTTATTTTTAGCCAAAATTCCAAGCCTCACTCCGAACCCCATTATACATATACAGGATCAGTGAAGATAATGGAGAGCAGAATAATCTACTTTTCACTTGACCTTAGGACTCCCCATGCATATTAGATTGCTGACTGATCTTTCCTTGAGGTGATAAGGTGGACGGTTATCCAAGCAGGGAAGGTGCTACTATAAGAGAGGACAAATAATGGCGCAAAGTGTAGCACAAACCCATTCCTGCCCATCTCTAGACAGTTTATATTTTCTGCCATTACGACAGTCCAAGATATGCCATATGTACTAAAAGGATATTGTTATCACAGACATTTTTGGGAAATCCAAAGATATACCATAAACGCCTGATAGATGCATGGCCCAACGATGAGATACATGCCTATGTCCACAATGGGGGGCGTCCTAACAACACCCTCCCATTCTTACTGCAGCCATGGCAACAATGAATGAAAAGATGGCCGTACATACACAACTCTCTCCACCAGTGACAAGGGCAGGTCTGGTAGGAGAGACCTACATCTACTGAGCAGAGGAGTAGAAATGCTTACAGCACTGCTTCAGCATCACCACCAGCCATGTCCCACTTGTTGGATCTGGTCATTTTCACCCCTCCCCCACCAAACATTTATCAATTAATAAAAGCATTGCAGGAGTCAGACGTAAAGGTCCATCAATACTTCTCATTGTAAATCTCTATGAATTCTAGAAAGCCGGAGCAGTAATAGAGATCCATTAAAGCACTCCTCCAGTCATGTGGATAATATTACTATCTGGGAGAACACTAAATTTATGTGAATAATTTATAGCCATGTCTTTATCCAGCACCACCACATTCTGTCACGTTGTACACAAGTGATCACGGACACAGCCTTGATGCCAGTGACTGGATGTAAAGCCTTTCCCAAGCTGCCATCCTCACAGGATCCTGCTTTGATCTATGAGTGCTATTTCTAGTACCAAGAGACTGGCATCATATTTAGTAAGGCTTAGGATATTTGTCTTATTTTATTTATTGTCTTGTAATATCAAAGGCTTGAAATGACCAATATCAATTCACAGAAATATCTGCATACGACTGCTACTACTAGTGCCAGTGAAGATGTGGATAAGCATAAGGATGTAGGTCATATCCTTATAGCAATGCTGGAAGAAACCAAGGCACAAAACAAGAAGTGTTATCATAGGGGCAGATGATCTGCAGAATAAATTCACATTGATGTCTGCAATATCCTTAAGGGGTCTTCCAGGATTTAGAGCAATTCAGCAACAGCCTGGGTAGGTGCAAAACAAAAAAAACCCGACACATTATCCTATCCCCGATTCTCCATTGGAGAGACTCGTATGACCGCTGAAACCAATCAGTGTACGCTATGGTAAGGAACTAGTGACATGTGAGCGACATCACCGATTCCTCTCCAGCAACCCTCTCCGCCTTCAGCACTGAGAGTCCAGACACAGGATATAAAGGGGAGCGGACCTGGACAGCAGAAAGCTTGGAAAAGGTAAGTCTCTTTGGTTTCCTTGAGCTTACCCGAATCCTAGTCAGTCACTTTAAACCCCCATGCATACAAAGGAATTTGGGCCAGAAAATCCCACCCGCACATCAGCCGGATTTACCAACCTTAACCTTTCCGGAGACGAGGTCTCCTTGCATCATAGTGACCCATGATCCTGCGAGACCCTACCTGTCTATGGCTTAACTGTCCAAGGACTCCTAGCACATAGAACACTTTTATGCAAGTGGTTCCTGTCTCCTTACTGGGTTAAGGGCAAGAAATCCAGCCAATGTACGAAATCCTCCCTGTGCACGAGGCCTTATAAGGGTATTGCCATCATGGCTATATTCAGTGAGAACAGACTGCACATGTGCTAGTCTGACTGTTCACCTGAAAATAACCAAAGCTGCCTGCACAGCTATTTTCAAAACCCTCTTGCACAAGTGAAAGGAGAGAATCGCGCATGCGCAGCATTTTTCCTTTCAACTGCAGCCAAAAATGGGTCCCAATCTCAAGATATCCCTATGACACTCAGATTTATAGCACAGGTGACACTTCCATATCTGAAAATGGGAAGAACCCTTCTTATGAAGACATCTCCTGTCCACAGAACCTCTTAAGAGTACATGGAAGTTATAGATAGGCCCCAACCTGCTGTTGCTCTAAGTGATCTCACATTGGCCGTCTGTGTAATACATAAAATGGCCTCAGTGCGCCAAACATCTGCATGTCCACCATGTGATACTACAACACTTCACCTGTTGCAGTCACTGTCAATTCCCTGCCAGGAGTCAGAACCCTTTGCTGCCACGGTTCCTATCCAAAAGTGGTTGCTTCTAATTAGATTTTTTAGCAAACTTACCGGTATATGAAAAAATAAAAAAGGCTGTATTCACACAACCAGAATCCTGCAGCTCTACCTTTTAACAGATTGCAAACAAGGCTCAGTTTTCACTAATCCAAATCTTCCATTGAAAGTAAATGAGTCCAAGAAAAAAAAACAAAAAACCCTGGCTATGGCTATACATGGCAAGGAACAGCAAGAGTCATGTGGGGAAATAAAAGGCTTACCAGTGCTGTTCCTGCACAAGATAAGATTGCTTATTAATATTTATGTCAGTCTCCCATCACCTTCAGTCTTAGGTAGGCAGAACAGCAGGATAGATTGGAGTTGGTCATATGACTGAGTATCAGCAGAGGAATGAAATTTCTAGCCCCTTCCCCCTGCAAGCCTAAGAATATATACACATATATAGCAGTCACTACTGGGCTATGGACTCTAAGGGGGCCCCAAAGGTCCCTCTGCAACATCAAAATATACCTCTATTTTAATTGGCACAAAGTAGGTGGGGACCCAATTACAGATTTTGCATTGGTGTCAAAAAATTCAAGTTACACCTATCTGGGCATATAGATTAATAGTAAACTAACTTATCTAGCACAGGGAATGCACTGGAGCTTTTTATATCCATGCATAACAACTTTAATCTGATTGTATAATAATCAATGGATAACCCGCTCCATCAGAAGAATGCATTTCCTTCTTAATACTCCCAATGTGGCGGTATTATATGGACTGTGACTGCAGCTTTTCTGATCTATAACAGCTGTTCAATGTATCAACATGATGATATTTCAGTCATTACAAATGATGTTTTTATTTATTACCTATCCATAGGACGCAATAAAGTGCTGATCAATGTGGGCCATTAGCTGGCCCCTGCACAGATCAGCTGTTTGGTGGTGTGTCTGGTCTATGTACTATACAGTTCACAGAGGCAGATAGCTCCATGTCCTATATATTCTACATACATGGGTAAAATGTAGTGTAAGCATACCTTTAAAGGGGTATTCCATCACTAGGATATCCTTATGTCACATATGACTGGTGGGGCTCCTACTGGTTAGAATACCCCTTTACATGTTCCAAACATACATAACACATCAGTAATACGGGAAATTATATGATAGTCTACAAGGATTATAAACCACAGCAAAGACCTGATGTAATAGACACATAAACCACATGATGATATGGCCGAGCGATACAGGGATGACCCCTACACCTCACCTGCCCGGGATCGGCGCTGTGCGGAGCCTCGTCAGAGTACACTACCGTAAACACACATACACTGCTCTCCACTCCCCTGGACCCTCCTCTGCGACACCAGGCAGGACTGGCCATACGTGCAACCCAACGTAGTGACGTCCCCTTACGCCACATCTGACTATAGTCAACTTTAAATGAAAGTGTCTCTACTACCGGAGCCATTTTTCTGAAGCCGACGCCCTAAACATGTAAAATGCTGACTACACAAAGATGGCTTCGTGCCTCACAGCGCAGGAGACAGATTCTCCCTACCGTCTGTGATAGACCTATGTGGTAAACTCAATCTGGTTAGTAGCTGCAGGAGTTGTGATTGGCTAATCTAAGCCAGCCTGACAGAATTTTCTTGTAGCTGATAGGTTGATTGTTCCGTCACTGGGCGGAGCTACATTATAAACAATTCTTGTGTAGTGAGTCTATAGGAGAACAGGTGAACGAGTCTGATGATCGCTTTACAAATGAGCCTGCGAGATGCAGAAACTGAGTTTCATTTTTCTTCACTACCCAATAGCTGCAGCTTTGTGATTTTCCATCCATTGTTATATGAGAAGGGATTTTGTGGAATCACTTTAACATTTGTATCATTTTGGGGCAGGTATAACTTGTATTGTAGGGGAAAGAGAAAAAACAAAACATAAGTTCGGCATTTTTCATAGTCCATTCCTCATACAATATGAATGACATGTGAGGGCAGGTTCACACCAGTGCCTGATCTCCGTTATACAGGTTTCCATTTTCTGCCGGCAGAAGACATAAACCTGGCAGACCGTGTCCGGCCGTGAGCCTCCGTGAGTCCTGCATGTCCAACTTTGTGTCCAGTTAAAAAAAAAAAATGGTTTCGTCGTGGAGAGCACAAAACGCTCACGGAGGCTCATGGCCGGACACTTTTCAAACCCAGTTAAATGAATGAGTGTGAAAACTGACTACAGGTTTCTGTCTCCGGCTCAGTTTTGTGCAGGAAACGGAAACCTGCATAACAGAGACTGGGGCGCAGTTGTGAACTTGGCCTGAGCTTTATTTCACAGGTTATTAAGTTTACACTGGAGCCAGATCCGCTTGGGGACCTGAAAAAACAGAAAACCAGCTTAAAAAGTGGTTACCAGCGAAAACCAGCAGACCATAGACTACCCGAATAATGCAACCCTTATTTTTAAGCGGGTTTAGGTACAGGAACCCTGAGTGTTGTTCAAGTGCTGGTGTAAACCCAGCTTTAGCTTCAGGAGGCCTTGATTTTAGTTGGAGGAGTTATATTTTTCAGTTGCACCATTTTGGAGGAGTTATAACACATTATTTTAGTATTATAATTTTTTCTAATGGGGGTGTTATAGGTTGAACCTTTGACAGAATGAAGGATGTGACCATACCTCCCAACCTTCGAAGAACAGAAAGTGGAACAAAATGTGTGATGCGCTATGCGCACCACGGTAAATTTAGCCCCATCCACTTTCATATTGACTCCGCCTATTGTCATCAATTTTCCATGTGCCCCCACACAGTATAATGCTCCTGCAGTCACCCATACATTATATGTCCCCACATAATGCTCCCTTCCAACTGCCCCACAGTATTAAGTCCATCTCTTGGTGCCCCAGTTTAAACTGGTGGAAACTAGATGGGACAGGAAACTAGAGGGGACATGAAACTGGGGCAGCTGGAGGGTGATATTAAACAGTGGGAGTAGTTGGAGGAGGACCATAAATTAATGACAGCTGGAGCGGGACATTAAACTGGGGGCAACTAGAGCGGAACATTAAACTCGGGCAGCTATAAGGGGACATTAAACCGTAGTGGTAGCTAGAGGGAAACATTAAACTGGGGGCAGCTAGATACAGACAGGTGCCCCTCCAGCTACTTCCACGGTTTTGTGTCCTCTTCCAGTGACCCCTATTGTTTAATGTCCCCCTTCAGTTGTCCCCAGTTTAATATCATCACATTGCGTCTACAGCTCCAGGGGCCGACAGCGCCTGCTTCATTCACCAGTGTATTCAACTCACTTGCATCCTCCAGACGCAGATGAGTTGAAACTGGGATATACCTCCCGCCCATTGGGATGGTGGGACACAACCCGGAATCCGGGAATGTCCTGCAGAATCCAGGACAGTTGGGAGATATGGATGTGACCTTCATGATTAACTCTAATGTTAAAACCAAAGCTGGATGCTTTCTTCTGTTTATTTTTGAAACAGCGCTTTCTCTTCCATTTAAAACAATAACAAAACTAGATCAGAACAATGTACTAAACAACACAAGCGTGAATGTAGCCTTAAAGGGGTATTCCCACCTCACATACTCACCAGTCTTCACTGCTGTAAAATCTTCTTTCTTCCTGGTTTCTTGCATCATTTGGTGGGTGGGGTTTTACATGCAACCTGCCGTTTATCTCCGCCCCCAAATTCGTGTGTAGCTCCGCCCACCCATATTGGACTATGAAGTACAGGCAGCAGCAACTCCATTCTGTGTTACATACAGAGACTGCCTGTCTCTGCCATAATGAACACAATTGAATTAGCTAGCCTAATAACTGGGAGAACAGAAGAAATGAAAGCAGCTCCTCTCCCCTATCTGATAGCAGGGAGCTAGGTCACGTGGTGCAGACAAAGGAATAGCTAGAAACACAGGCTCGCTCCCTGCACTTAGCCCCTCCTCCCTCCCCCCTGAGAGCAGCAGATACATCACTTGACTCATGAGCAGCTAAGTCAGGGCTGTGGCCACAATGAATTGAATAAAGTAAGATAGTGGACAAACAAAGCAGTTTTGCTGAAGCAGTGTATTTAGGAAAAGTCTTACATCCACATTAACAAGCAGTATAGATAGGATCCTTGTGATGGGACAACCCCTTTAAGCTCTATACAGACAAATTATGTTCTTGGCCGTTTTTTAACTGCCCTCACACAGCTTCATTAAAATCAATCATGTGACAGGGATTGTTAATATGACCAACCTTTTCATTTTCCTTTTTGATGGGACATCAAAAATAGGAAATTCTATATTTGTCTCTTTTCATGGATCTTTCAATAGACTCAAATCTATCAGGAATGTATAAATATGGGTGCCCCAGGGATGCAAGATGGCAAGAAAAATTTCACTTTTTCACAGCTATTTTGCACATTGGTCGTATGATTATAACATTTAGAATAAAAAAACTGCAATCCTGCCATTTACATTATTTACCATACAGCATAAACATAGTTTTAGGCTAAGACCCAATGTAGCGAGCTACAGTGAAAAAGCACGACAGAAACGCATTGCTACGGACTTTCATATAGGAAACTGCCAGCGTTTCCATAGGTATAATTGATATGCTGCCATTTCCAAAAATTCAACGGTTTTGGAAATCGCAAAATTTCCACTGCAGGTATTTTTCTGCAATGTGTAGATGGAATTCTCTTGAATATCATCCACTTTGCAGGGACTGTAAAATGCTGTGGTATTTGCTGCGGTTTTTATGCCATGTGGGGCCCTTACTCCTGTATGAATACAATGATTACAAATATGTGTGTTTCAGTAATTTAGCACTCTAGGTTGATAAGTTGTAAGTTTTAGTGGGAACCTTTTTTTTTATTGGTTTTACTTTAAAGAGATTCTATTGTTAGAATCCCATATTCCACAATCACCATGTCAGAATAGCCTTTAGAAAGGCTATTCTCCTACCTTTAGAATTCTTCTTCGTGCTGCTGTTCGGTAGATATCCCAATTTTCGTTGTTATGCTAATGAGTTTTCAGACAGCACTAGGCCCAAGGCCTAGAAAATTGAAAACCCAGGAAGGAAGAAGACGCACAGAGAGGCGGGTTCTTCCCAGTTCTTCTGCTATGCTTTAGACAGAAAATTTGCAGAGGCTTCCTCTGTGGACTTTCTGTTATAATTACACCTATGGGGAAACCGCTGGCATTTCCGTAGGTATAATTGACATAATATGACTTTCCGGTTTTGAAAATCACAGCTTGTGCGCACCATGGTTTTTACCACAAAGTGGGCATGGGATTCCCTAGAATCCACTTTGCCCTGACTGTAAAACACTGCGATTCTTTCCATAAAGGGCAAATTGCGATAGCTCTTCTGTCGGCTTTCTAGCGGTATACAAACTGTGTGTGACTGAGGACATGAAATGCTACCCCATGAATGAAGAACAGCCATCAACAAAATTAACCATTTTATTCATTTTTCACAGCCATTTTTATCCGCGGTCATGTGAATATAGCCTAAACCTCAATAACTTCAGATGTATTGGTAGAAGCAAGGACAAAACACGCTGTACAAAGCCTTTGCTAATGTTACTCTTGGTTTTATTTGAGCCCTAGATATAAGTGTTGCAAGACAACTTTTCTGAAAATAGTGATTTTTGGCCACACTGTGTGTGCTTGTATATACATATATATATTATTTTCCAGAAAAATCTCTATACTTACTATATGTGTACAATCTGCATTCAAGAATATTTTCTAACTGCCTCTTACCGCCTCCTATTGTTCATGGCTAGAAATGCTGCCATACTATATATGTAATAGATTTTCCATACATACAACTGAATTCTAAAGAAAAGTGTTGGGATATCAGTTCTCTTAGTGGGTTCAGCACAAAACTGTCCTGAAACTGCACCAGATGGACATTTATTGGCTTCTTAGAATTGGGTTATATCCGTTTACTGACCCATATCGTTTCCATATACTAAACCACAGCAGATATGAGGATCAAGTTTTTGCTGCTGGTTCCATGACTAATTTTATTTTTCCAAATGGAAAACAGAATTTGTGGAGGCAGAAACATAGTGAAAGGTATACAATTTCCTAGCCACATCTACAGCCATGAGTTTCTATGTCAGTAGGTGGCAGCACATAACAATGTACTGATGTAGAAGTTTTCAGATGCCAGACCTGCAGTTTGCACAACAATATGCTGTCACTATGTCATAAATTTTGGTGTGGTTTGTCATTTATTCTTCTCTCCCATAAGGTTTATTTTTTAAGTTATGACAGTGTTGTTCGGGGCTGTATATGTATTTTGCCATTGATTTTAACAGGATCAGGTCTTGTAGAAAACCATGAATAAAACATACGCTAGGATGATTTTTCATTTTGTATACCTTCTAAGTTCTAATGTACCAGCAAGAAATAGTCTAGTATGGACACAGTTAATAATTTGAATGTCATTGGTACAATGTGGTACAAGACTAGGGCTAAATTCACACTACTGTGTCCGTTTGATGGCCGTGAAAAATGAACAAAGCAGTTTGTTTTTAGTGGCTGCTTGACATTTGTTCCATATCCATTTGTCACTTTTTGACAACTGAGTGTCAATTATTTTGCATATGCAGACTGTTAAAAAACTGGTGAATTTAATTGGTATTTTTTTTATGTGAACCCAATTGGACATGTCTCTGTTTTTAGATTAATAGACCCTTTGTTTTCTACTGGGTCCTTGTGTCCATGAGAATGGACGCATATAGAACATGTCCATTTTTTTAACTGATTGTTTTTGCTATCCATCAAAAAAATGGCATGTACATACTCAAACGTTATTAAAAACAGATGTAATGGTGAGTATGTCACATATTTTTCATCCATTTTCTAGCTATTTGTTCATTTTTAGGTGAAGACCCCTATGTAGCAAGCTGCACACGAGAAACACGGTGAAAATGGATTGTTTTTTTCCCACAGTGATTTTCACTGAAAGTCCACAGAAGTTTCCTCTGTTAAAGAGATTCTACCATTAAAATCAAATTTTTTGTCGGGTCACACGTAGGAATAGCCTTAAGAAAGGCTTGTCTTCTCTGTGTCGCTGTTCCGTCGAAATCCCGGTTTTCGTTGGTATGCAAATGAGTTCTCTCGCAGCACTGCTTACTTACTGTGTAAGCAGACATTTTTCTAAGGGCCACAGGCATGCGCAGTAGTCTGCCTAACTAATGCAAAAGAACCATGAAAAATAGACCATTTTTTCCATTTTTCATGGTTGTTTTTAGCCATAGTCATGTGAACATAGCCTAAACTTCAGTAGACTTTTTCTCATGTGGAAGGAAACATGAAGAGAACACAATGTACAAACTCCTTGATAATGTTGGCCTTAGTTTTGTTTGAACCCAAGACCCAATTGTTGCAAGACAACTTTTCCGCAAGGCCTCATGCACACAATGAAAAGAACAGACATTAAAATAGAGGAAATGGACTGTTTTCAATGTCCACTTTCTGTTAGTTTTTCACATATTTTTTTGTCCATTTTCTGATCTTCTGGTCATTTCTTCATAATTTTTTTTGACCCAACCAACTGATCCATTTTTTAAACTGATCCATTTGCTTAAAAACTGATGTTAAAATAATCCATAGACTGGTATTGGGTCTGTCAGGCCAGAAAAAACAGTCAAAAAATGACTTGTCCTATACTTTAACAGACTTTATTCACACATCTGTTTTTTAATGTTGTGTTCATGAGGCCTAAAAGAAATAGGTCTGCTTTTCTATAATAAGGGGAAATAGTGGTAGTGTATCTTCTGTAGGGAAAAAATATTCCCTCTAGTTGTCTTTATGGTTCTATATGCAGAATAAGGCTATTAGCTAGTATGAACGGCCAAATTTATTGTGTATTTTGTGTCCACATTGTGTGTTTATTGTGCACTTTCTGCTTCTACGTTGGTTTAAAAAATGCACCAAAAATCCTTGGTGAAGTCTGGCACCCCTCACCCCATAGAGAACTGCAACAGATTTATGAACCAGTGTGAGGCATCTTGATAATTTGCTACAAAAAGCATACAATTAAAAAAATAAGCCAATGCAAGAAAGTGATTTAAAGCTAGGGTCGTATTACGCATCGGGGAAGCCGTACACTTTCATCGGGCCTTCTGGCAGTGAAGGCCCCCAGTCAGCTATCCTGGATCCAATGGGATAAGTGTCCAATTGCTGGGGGCTAAATTTCTGGGTCCCACGGTGATCCAGAGGATGGGGGACTGAAAGTCAACTTACGGTGGATCCTAAGGTCCCCTTGTGAAGAGAGAGCCAGTTTCCTTGCGTGACCAGTGCTCCATTCACTTCTTCGGTTTTGGAAATTGCAGCATACCAATTATATCTACAGAAATGACGGTGGTTTCCCCATAGATATAATTGTAACAGAAAATTTGCAAACTTTCTTTTTAAAGCGCTGCGGGAAGAACCGCAATGCGTTCCTGTTGTGGTTATTCCTGCAGCTGCGGGTCGCCCCGTGGGGCCTTAGCCTTAAAAACATTTTTATAAAACTAGATGTGTTCCAACAATATAGTATTGGGTATCTGTTGCCTTTAGACATCAAGAATAGCACAGTCAACAGCTGTGTTCTTGACGTAAAATAATCTAATGGGCCCAATGTGATTTTTTTTTTTTTTTTAAGGATTCGTTGAGATTTGTTTCAAAATTTAAGACTTGACTTTGACTTGACTTTGTTAATGTGAACAGAGCCTTGCATGCCAAGTTCTTTCAAGAAACTACATTCCTTACAGATATCAGCTGGCTTTCTATTGATGGTTGAACTATATATTTTTAAGCCACAGCTGGCCCCTGTGCTTTAATGTGCATGCTGACCTGAGGACATCAAAGTAGAATTATCTTACGTTTGACCCTGTATTTCATTGCTCATGTCCTGATGTATCTTATTCTTTATATTATTTATTTCTTATCAATGAGTAATTCTACAAGATAAAATGAATAATCTTTCCTTATCAATTTGGGATTTACATATGAGGAAAACTGTGTAAGGGTGCATGCACACTACGTAACGCCGGGCGTGTATGAGAGCCGTACACGCCGGCGTTACAGCAGGGCTGCCGAACACTTCCCATTCACTTCAATGGGAGCGCTCGTAAACGCCGCTGTTGCGAGCGCTCCCATTGAAGTGAATGGGAAGTGTTCGGCAGTCTGCTGTAATGCCGGCGTGTACGGCTCTCATACACGCCCGGCGTTACTCAGTGTGCATGCACCCTTAATGTCATATATACTTTTATGTTCAGAAAATGTCCAGCATTCCCATGTTTACCTGTATGTGGTTGTGACAAGTGTGAACTTACCCTTATTATAGTGGATTTGAAATGTCTTCAGACCCTTTTTCACTTTTTTCCACATCTTTTTATGCTGAGACATGGTATTAAAATTCAAGTTTTCCCCATCAATCTGCACTTAAAGAAGTTATCCAGCTTCCAAAAATGATCTGAAAAAATCCACAGCAGTGCTAAATATTCACTCTTACCTAGTGTACCCTTTGCATGGCTCTATCAATCTGTGGGCAAACTACATTTCCGATGATTCTTCTGCCTGCTCTCACTCTCTGTGTACCTCTCCTTTCTCCCCTGCTATAAAATCAATGTAATAAATCACTGTAACATCCAAGGTCACACGCTTCTGTGATGTTTTGTTTGCTGCTAATGGGGGAAGAGGAGGTGTAGGGAGTTTGCAAACTAAACATCACAGCAGCACATGACTTCAGATGTGGGGCTGATTTATTAACTATAAACTGTGCAGTGGAGAATGCAGGAGTACACAGAGAGAGCAGGCAGATGGATCATGGGAAATGTAATTTGTCCACAGATTCACTGCATATAAATAACAGTGATACAAGAAGCAGCAAGTAAGATAATGCCAAGCAAAGGGTATGAAAGGAAAAAGTGAGTATTTAGCATTGTTATGGATGTATTTGACAATAATTTTTAGAAGTTCAAAATGGAATTATAAAAATGTTTTCAAATTTAAGTACATGTGAAATTTTAGTTCCTTTTTAAATATTAAGGCTAGAGATGAGCGAGTAGTGAAATATTCAAGATTCGTTTCGAGTAGAGCCTCAATATTCGACTCAATCAAGATAGTCAAAAACCATCTCGGCATCCAAACTGAGGAGAAGGGGTAGAGTAATGGTTGGCAACCTCTATCAAGTACGCTGTCCTTCTGTGTTGTCACTGCCCTGACAACAGGGGATGAAACCCACCTGGTCCTTGTAGACAAATGAGGGGAGCCAACATTCAAACGGTTAGCTAATATTTTAGTGAACCATTTCAGATTGATGTTCAGGAGAGCAATAAGGTGATAATTAGAACAATCCTGTAAGTCTTTATCTGGCTTTGGGACGAGAATGATATGTGAGTTTAACATTGGAGAGGCCACTAGAAAAGAGTTAAGGAGGCCTTTATGGTGACCGAGCAGCTCACATTGGAAAGTCTTATAGTACAGGTAGGTAAAAACATCAGGTCCTGGTGCCACACCATTAGGGAAATCAGCTCCTTACCAGTGAGGACAGGACTTAAGGGAATAGTTGCATGAAACAGAAATCCTTTAAGTATTTTCCAACCAAGGTTGGCGGCTGGCGGGGTTCATACATGCGGGGAGGGGAATACAGATTAGAGTAATGGGATTGGAAGACCAATGCAATAATGTCTGGATGGTGCTCTAAATTACCCGAGGTATCATGGACTGCATGGAAGCATAGTCATCTCCGAGAATCTTGCCAACCTATGTATAAGCTTTATTACCCCTCTCATAATAGTGTTGCTGCAAATATAAGGCCACGCGCTGGACTTGATGGGTCTCAACGTCAAGTAGATCAGCACAAGCTGATACTAACTGGCGAAGAAAAGGCAGGGAGGGATGCTCAGTCAAGCAAGTGGTGAGGGACTGCATCTGAGTTATTACCGTTTGAGCCCTGAGTTGCCTATCTTTTTTGTACTGTGAGACTAACATGATGCAGTGCCTGCGCAAAACTATTATGGAAATAGTTAAGTGGGACCATAATGTAGATTGGGTAGTGGGACTTTTAAGAGCTTCATTAAGACACCAGCGGCAACGTCAAGTAGGATGATGCAGACGGTCACCACAACTGAGTGTGGTCAGATGAGGAGAGAGTGCCAATCTGTAAATCAGTAAGCGGTCTGAGGGCGGGGGCATTCCCGAAAAAATAGTCAATCCTCGTGTGTATTGTGAAAAAAAAGGTGTAAGAGTGCGCAGAAAAAGATTGCCTACAAGCCACAAATCAGATAAGACCAGCACAAAAACTAAACCTGCGAAGTGTTGGGGGCACCCACATTGCATAGAATAATGGTCTGGCCATGAAGAAGACCCTTGAGGATCACATAACTGCCCCAGGGATCCAGGTGAGAGACAGTGACAGAAATTGGGCATGTGAGGGAGAGCGGTATTGCCACCCCCTCTTTACAGTGGTCATGGAAGGCCATGCAGGAGGTAGGGAAATAATGTTTAGCAAGATTAAATGGGCCTGTGTGGTCATAATACATTTTTTGAAGAAAAAAAAATCAGCATGTAGGAAATTAAGTTGCCATAAAACTTAACGACGTTCCAATTTGGAGCCCAGGCCCTTCATGTTCAAAGTGACACATCTAACCATGGTAAGCTAGGGACATAGAAAAATGGCAAATACTGAAGCAGGATCACCATCATCGTTAGAAGCCAGCAGGTAAGTGGGACTCTAGACCAAGAGGTGTAAGGAATGGGGGTGGAAAGATAGGGAAGGAAGGAGACAAACAACATCTGCAAAAAAGGGCAACATGGTGGTTCAGTGGTTAGCACTGCAGCCTTGCAGCACTGGAGTCCTGGGTTCAAAACCCACCAGGAACAACATCTGCAAGGAGTTTGTATGTTCTACCCGTGTTTGCGTGGATTTTCTCCCATTTTGCAAAGACATACTGATAGGGAAAAAAATTGTACATTGTGATCCCTATATGGGGCTCAGAATCTACATAAAAAAACAACATCTGCAAAAAAAACCCAAAGCTTTTAAATAATAATAATTAGAGATGAGCGAACAGTGTTCTATCGAACTCATGTTCGATCGGATATTAGGCTGTTCGCCATGTTCGAATCGAATCGAACACCGCGTGGTAAAGTGCGCCATTACTCGATTCCCCTCCCACCTTCCCTGGCGCTTTTTTTGCTCCAATAACAGCGCAGGGGAGGTGGGACAGGAACTACGACACTGGGGGCATTGAAAAAAGTAGGCAAAACCCATTGGCTGCCGAAAACATGTGACCTCTAATTTAAAAGAACAGCGCCGCCCAGGTTCGCGTCATTCTGAGCTTGCAATTCACCGAGGACGGAGGTTTCCGTCCAGCTAGCTAGGGCTTAGATTCTGGGTAGGCAGGGACAGGCTAGGATAGGAAGGAGAAGACAACCACAACAGCTCTTGTAAGAGCTAAATTCCAGGGAGAAGCTTGTCAGTGTAACGTGGCACTGACGGGCTCAATCGCCGCAACCCAGCTTTCCCAGGATCCTGAATGGAATACACTGTCAGTGTATTCCCGTATACCCGATATATACCCCCGATACCCGTTCCAACGGTGTGCCCCCCCACCTTCACCCCAGAAATACCCTGCAAGTCCCCTAGCAATAGAATTGGGGCTATATACACCCACTATTTTTGCTACTGCCATATAGTGCCATTGTCTGACTGGGAATTCAAAGAATATATTGGGGTTACGTGCACCCACAATTTTTACTACTGGTATACAGTGCCAGTTTCTGACTGGGAATTCAAAGAATATATTGGGGTTATAAATACCCTCATTTCTTGCTACTGCCATATAGTGCCAGTTTCTGACTGGTAATTCAAAGAATATATTGGGGTTACGTGCACCCACAATTTTTACTACTGGTATACAGTGCCATTGTCTGACTGGGAATTCAAAGAATATATTGGGGTTATAAATACCCTCATTTCTTGCTACTGCCATATAGTGCCAGTTTCTGACTGGTAATTCAAAGAATATATTGGGGTTACGTGCACCCACAATTTTTACTACTGGTATACAGTGCCAGTTTCTGACTGGGAATTCAAAGAATATATTGGGGTTACAAATACCCTCATTTCTTGCTACTGCCATATAGTGCCAGTTTCTGACTGGTAATTCAAAGAATATATTGGGGTTACGTGCACCCACAATTTTTACTACTGGTATACAGTGCCATTGTCTGACTGGGAATTCAAAGAATATATTGGGGTTATAAATACCCTCATTTCTTGCTACTGGTATATAGTGCCATTGTCTGACTGGGAATTCAAAGAATATATTGGGGTTACGTGCACCCACAATTTTTACTACTGGTATACAGTGCCAGTTTCTGACTGGGAATTCAAAGAATATATTGGGGTTACAAATACCCTCATTTCTTGCTACTGCCATATAGTGCCAGTTTCTGACTGGTAATTCAAAGAATATATTGGGGTTACGTGCACCCACAATTTTTACTACTGGTATACAGTGCCATTGTCTGACTGGGAATTCAAAGAATATATTGGGGTTATAAATACCCTCATTTCTTGCTACTGCCATATAGTGCCAGTTTCTGACTGGGAATTCAAAGAATATATTGGGGTTACGTGCACCCACAATTTTTACTACTGGTATACAGTGCCATTGTCTGACTGGGAATTCAAAGAATATATTGGGGTTATAAATACCCTCATTTCTTGCTACTGGTATATAGTGCCATTGTCTGACTGGGAATTCAAAGAATATATTGGGGTTACGTGCACCCACAATTTTTACTACTGGTATACAGTGCCAGTTTCTGACTGGGAATTCAAAGAATATATTGGGGTTACAAATACCCTCATTTCTTGCTACTGCCATATAGTGCCAGTTTCTGACTGGTAATTCAAAGAATATATTGGGGTTACGTGCACCCACAATTTTTACTACTGGTATACAGTGCCAGTTTCTGACTGGGAATTCAAAGAATATATTGGGGTTACAAATACCCTCATTTCTTGCTACTGCCATATAGTGCCAGTTTCTGACTGGTAATTCAAAGAATATATTGGGGTTATAAATACCCTCATTTCTTGCTACTGGTATATAGTGCCATTGTCTGACTGGGAATTCAAAGAATATATTGGGGTTACGTGCACCCACAATTTTTACTACTGGTATACAGTGCCAGTTTCTGACTGGGAATTCAAAGAATATATTGGGGTTACAAATACCCTCATTTCTTGCTACTGCCATATAGTGCCAGTTTCTGACTGGTAATTCAAAGAATATATTGGGGTTACGTGCACCCACAATTTTTACTACTGGTATACAGTGCCAGTTTCTGACTGGGAATTCAAAGAATATATTGGGGTTACAAATACCCTCATTTCTTGCTACTGCCATATAGTGCCAGTTTCTGACTGGTAATTCAAAGAATATATTGGGGTTATAAATACCCTCATTTCTTGCTACTGGTATATAGTGCCATTGTCTGACTGGGAATTCAAAGAATATATTGGGGTTACGTGCACCCACAATTTTTACTACTGGTATACAGTGCCAGTTTCTGACTGGGAATTCAAAGAATATATTGGGGTTACAAATACCCTCATTTCTTGCTACTGCCATATAGTGCCAGTTTCTGACTGGTAATTCAAAGAATATATTGGGGTTACGTGCACCCACAATTTTTACTACTGGTATACAGTGCCATTGTCTGACTGGGAATTCAAAGAATATATTGGGGTTATAAATACCCTCATTTCTTGCTACTGCCATATAGTGCCAGTTTCTGACTGGGAATTCAAAGAATATATTGGGGTTATAAATACCCTCATTTCTTGCTACTGGTATATAGTGCCATTGTCTGACTGGGAATTCAAAGAATATATTGGGGTTACGTGCACCCACAATTTTTACTACTGGTATACAGTGCCATTGTCTGACTGGGAATTCAAAGAATATATTGGGGTTATAAATACCCTCATTTCTTGCTACTGCCATATAGTGCCAGTTTCTGACTGGGAATTCAAAGAATATATTGGGGTTACGTGCACCCACAATTTTTACTACTGGTATACAGTGCCATTGTCTGACTGGGAATTCAAAGAATATATTGGGGTTATAAATACCCTCATTTCTTGCTACTGGTATATAGTGCCAGTTTCTGACTGGTAATTCAAAGAATATATTGGGGTTACGTGCACCCACAATTTTTACTACTGGTATACAGTGCCAGTTTCTGACTGGGAATTCAAAGAATATATTGGGGTTACAAATACCCTCATTTCTTGCTACTGCCATATAGTGCCAGTTTCTGACTGGTAATTCAAAGAATATATTGGGGTTACGTGCACCCACAATTTTTACTACTGGTATACAGTGCCATTGTCTGACTGGGAATTCAAAGAATATATTGGGGTTATAAATACCCTCATTTCTTGCTACTGCCATATAGTGCCAATTTCTGACTGGGAATTCAAAGAATATATTGGGGTTACGTGCACCCACAATTTTTACTACTGGTATACAGTGCCATTGTCTGACTGGGAATTCAAAGAATATATTGGGGTTATAAATACCCTCATTTCTTGCTACTGGTATATAGTGCCATTGTCTGACTGGGAATTCAAAGAATATATTGGGGTTACGTGCACCCACAATTTTTACTACTGGTATACAGTGCCAGTTTCTGACTGGGAATTCAAAGAATATATTGGGGTTACAAATACCCTCATTTCTTGCTACTGCCATATAGTGCCAGTTTCTGACTGGTAATTCAAAGAATATATTGGGGTTACGTGCACCCACAATTTTTACTACTGGTATACAGTGCCAGTTTCTGACTGGGAATTCAAAGAATATATTGGGGTTACAAATACCCTCATTTCTTGCTACTGCCATATAGTGCCAGTTTCTGACTGGTAATTCAAAGAATATATTGGGGTTATAAATACCCTCATTTCTTGCTACTGGTATATAGTGCCATTGTCTGACTGGGAATTCAAAGAATATATTGGGGTTACGTGCACCCACAATTTTTACTACTGGTATACAGTGCCAGTTT
Source organism: Leptodactylus fuscus (assembly GCF_031893055.1). Classification (NCBI taxonomy): domain Eukaryota; kingdom Metazoa; phylum Chordata; class Amphibia; order Anura; family Leptodactylidae; genus Leptodactylus; species Leptodactylus fuscus. The sequence continues at coordinate 276,992,397 of NC_134265.1, read as the reverse complement.
CTGACTGGGAATTCAAAGAATATATTGGGGTTACAAATACCCTCATTTCTTGCTACTGCCATATAGTGCCAGTTTCTGACTGGTAATTCAAAGAATATATTGGGGTTACGTGCACCCACAATTTTTACTACTGGTATACAGTGCCATTGTCTGACTGGGAATTCAAAGAATATATTGGGGTTATAAATACCCTCATTTCTTGCTACTGCCATATAGTGCCAGTTTCTGACTGGGAATTCAAAGAATATATTGGGGTTATAAATACCCTCATTTCTTGCTACTGGTATATAGTGCCATTGTCTGACTGGGAATTCAAAGAATATATTGGGGTTACGTGCACCCACAATTTTTACTACTGGTATACAGTGCCAGTTTCTGACTGGGAATTCAAAGAATATATTGGGGTTACAAATACCCTCATTTCTTGCTACTGCCATATAGTGCCAGTTTCTGACTGGTAATTCAAAGAATATATTGGGGTTACGTGCACCCACAATTTTTACTACTGGTATACAGTGCCATTGTCTGACTGGGAATTCAAAGAATATATTGGGGTTATAAATACCCTCATTTCTTGCTACTGCCATATAGTGCCAGTTTCTGACTGGGAATTCAAAGAATATATTGGGGTTATAAATACCCTCATTTCTTGCTACTGGTATATAGTACCATTGTCTGACTGGGAATTCAAAGAATATATTGGGGTTACGTGCACCCACAATTTTTACTACTGGTATACAGTGCCAGTTTCTGACTGGGAATTCAAAGAATATATTGGGGTTACAAATACCCTCATTTCTTGCTACTGCCATATAGTGCCAGTTTCTGACTGGTAATTCAAAGAATATATTGGGGTTACGTGCACCCACAATTTTTACTACTGGTATACAGTACCAGTTTCTGACTGGGAATTCAAAGAATATATTGGGGTTACAAATACCCTCATTTCTTGCTACTGCCATATAGTGCCAGTTTCTGACTGGTAATTCAAAGAATATATTGGGGTTATAAATACCCTCATTTCTTGCTACTGGTATATAGTGCCATTGTCTGACTGGGAATTCAAAGAATATATTGGGGTTACGTGCACCCACAATTTTTACTACTGGTATACAGTGCCAGTTTCTGACTGGGAATTCAAAGAATATATTGGGGTTACAAATACCCTCATTTCTTGCTACTGCCATATAGTGCCAGTTTCTGACTGGTAATTCAAAGAATATATTGGGGTTACGTGCACCCACAATTTTTACTACTGGTATACAGTGCCATTGTCTGACTGGGAATTCAAAGAATATATTGGGGTTATAAATACCCTCATTTCTTGCTACTGCCATATAGTGCCAGTTTCTGACTGGTAATTCAAAGAATATATTGGGGTTATAAATACCCTCATTTCTTGCTACTGGTATATAGTGCCATTGTCTGACTGGGAATTCAAAGAATATATTGGGGTTACGTGCACCCACAATTTTTGCTACTGGTATATAGTGCCAATTTCTAACTGGGAATTCAAAATGCGCAAGGCTCCCGGAAAGGGACGTGGACGAGGCCGTGGGCGAGGTCGGGGGAATGGTTCTGGGGAGCAAGGTAGCAGTGAAGCCACAGGGCGTCCCGTGCCTACTCCTGTGGGGCAGCAAGCATTGCGCCACTCCACAGTGCCAGGGTTGCTTGCCACATTAACTAAACTGCAGGGTACAAACCTTAGTAGGCCCGAGAACCAGGAACAGGTCTTGCAATGGCTGTCAGAGAACGCTTACAGCACATTGTCCAGCAGCCAGTCAGACTCTGCCTCCTCTCCTCCTATTACCCAACAGTCTTGTCCTCCTTCCTCCCAAAATTCCCAAGCTTCACAGAACAATAACCCCAACTGTCCCTGCTCCCCAGAGCTGTTCTCCGCTCCTTTCATTGTCCCTCAACCTGCCTCTCCACGTCACGATTCCACGAACCTAACAGAGGAGCATCTGTGTCCAGATGCTCAAACACTAGAGTCTCCTCCATCTCCGTTCGATTTGGTGGTGGATGACCAGCAACCCACCCTCATCGACGATGATGTGACGCAGTTGCCGTCAGGGCATCCAGTTGACCGGCGCATTGTGCGGGAGGAGGAGATGAGACAGGAGTTGGAAGAGGAAGTGGTGGATGATGAGGACACTGACCCGACCTGGACAGGGGGGATGTCAAGCGGGGAAAGTAGTGTGGATGTTGAGGCAAGTGCAGCACCAAAAAGGGTAGCTAGAGGCAGAGGCAGAGGTCAGCAGCTTAGGCGAAGCCAGGCCACACCCGGAATCTCCCAAGATGTTCCAGTTCGTACCCAGCCCCGAAAAACTCCCACCTCGAGGGCACGTTTCTCGAAGGTGTGGAGTTTTTTCAAGGAATGCGCCGAGGACAGATATAGTGTTGTCTGCACAATTTGCCTCTCGAAATTGATTAGGGGCTCTGAGAAGAGCAACCTGTCCACCACTTCAATGCGCCGTCATTTGGAATCCAAGCACTGGAATCAGTGGCAGGCAGCAACGGCAGGACAAAGGCCGCCTGCCGTTCACGCCACTGCCACTGCCTCTGCCACTGCCTCTGCCTCTGCCACTGCCACTGCTGACTGTGCTGGCGATGCACTCCAGAGGACGAGCCAGGACACCACTTCATCTGCCTCCGCCACTTTGTTGACTTCTCCCTCATCCTCCCCTGTTCCTGTCTTATCTCCTTCTCCTGCACCATCAAAGGCACCATCAGGCGCTTCTTTACAACAACCCACCATCTCTCAGACATTGGAGCGGCGGCAGAAATACACTGCTAACCACCCACACGCGCAAGCCTTGAACGCCAACATCGCTAAACTGCTGGCCCAGGAGATGTTGGCGTTCCGGCTTGTTGAAACTCCCGCCTTCCTGGACCTGATGGCAACTGCGGCACCTCGCTATGCCGTCCCTAGCCGTCACTACTTCTCCCGGTGTGCCGTCCCCGCCTTGCACCAGCACGTGTCACTCAACATCAGGCGGGCCCTTAGTTCCGCGCTTTGCACAAAGGTCCACTTGACCACCGACGCGTGGACAAGTGCATGCGGACAGGGACGCTACATTTCACTGACGGCACACTGGGTGAATGTAGTTGAGGCTGGGACTGCTTCCCAAACTGGCCCGGTGTACCTCGTCTCCCCGCCTAACATTCCTGACAGGGACACGAGAAGAACACCCCCCTCCTCCTCCTCCTCTACTGCCTCCTCCTCCGCCACCGCCTCCTCCTCCGCCACCGCCTCCTCCTCCGCTGTTAGATTGACCCCAGCTACGAGTTGGAAACGTTGCAGCACTGGCGTTGGTAGACGTCAGCAGGCTGTGCTGAAGCTGATCAGCTTGGGGGACAGACAGCACACTGCCTCCGAGGTGAGGGATGCCCTCCTCGATGAGACGGCAATATGGTTTGAGCCGCTGCACCTGGGCCCAGGCATGGTCGTTTGTGATAACGGCCGGAACCTGGTAGCAGCTCTGGAGCTTGCCGGACTCCAACATGTTCCATGCCTGGCCCACGTCTTCAACCTAGTGGTGCAACGTTTCCTAAAGAGCTACCCCAATGTTCCAGAGCTACTGGTGAAAGTGCGGCGCATGTGCGCCCACTTTCGCAAGTCGACAGTAGCCGCTGCTAGCTTAAAATCTCTCCAGCAACGCCTGCATGTGCCACAACACCGGCTTTTGTGCGACGTCCCCACACGCTGGAACTCAACGTTTCAGATGTTGAATAGAGTGGTTGAGCAGCAGAGACCTTTGATGGAATACCAGCTACAAAACCCTAGGGTGCCACAAAGTCAGCTGCCTCAGTTTCTCATCCATGAGTGGCCATGGATGAGAGACCTTTGTGACATCCTACGGGTGTTTGAGGAGTCCACAAGGAGGGTGAGCTCTGAGGATGCGATGGTGAGCCTTACAATCCCGCTCTTGTGTGTTCTGAGAGAATCCCTGATTGACATCAGGGATAACTCAGATCACACAGAGGAGTCAGGGATAGCATCCGATCCGTCACAGCTGGAGAGTAGGTCCACACATCTGTCCGCTTCATCGCGTTTAATGGAGGAGGAGGAGGAAGAAGAGTTGTCCGATGATGTGATGGTGATACAGGAGGCTTCCGGGCAACTTCGAATCGTCCCATTGTTGCAGCGCGGATGGGTAGACATGGAGGATGAGGAGGAAATGGAGATTGAACTTTCCGGTGGGGCCAGAGGAGTCATGCCAACTAACACTGTGGCAGACATGGCTGAGTTCATGTTGGGGTGCTTTACAACCGACAAGCGTATTGTCAAAATCATGGAGGACAACCAGTACTGGATCTTTGCTATCCTTGACCCCCGGTATAAAAACAACATCTCGTCTTTTATTCCAGTAGAGGGGAGGGCCAATCGCATCAATGCTTGCCACAGGCAATTGGTGCAGAATATGATGGAGATGTTTCCAGCATGTGACGTTGGCGGCAGGGAGGACAGTTCCTCCAGTAGGCGACCAAGTTCTCACCGGTCCACACAAACGAGGGGCACACTGTCTAAGGTCTGGGACACCTTGATGGCACCCCCTCGCCAAAGTGCCGCCACAGAGGGTCCTAGTGTCACCAGGCGTGAGAAGTATAGGCGCATGTTGCGGGAATACCTTTCCGACCACAGCCCTGTCCTCTCCGACCCCTCTGCGCCCTACACGTATTGGTTGTCGAAGTTGGACCTGTGGCTTGAACTTGCCCTATATGCCTTGGAGGTGCTGTCCTGTCCTGCCGCCAGCGTCCTATCTGAGAGGGTGTTCAGTGCAGCCGGTGGCATCATCACTGACAAGCGCACCCGTCTGTCAGCTGAGAGTGCCGACCGGCTCACTTTGATAAAAATGAACCACCACTGGATAGAGCCTTCATTTTTGTGCCCACCTGTGTAAAGCACCCCAACATGAAACTCCATGTCTGTACTCAACCTCTCCAATTCCTCCGCATCCTCATACTCATCCACCATAAGCGTTGCACAATTCTGCTAATACTAGGCTCCCTCCAACATGATTTCCCCCAACTCTGCTGGTTAGAGGCTCCCTCCACCCTGATTTCCACCAACTCTGCTGGTTAGAGGCTCCCTCCACCCTGCTTTCCCACAACTCTGCTGGTTAGAGGCTCCCTCCAGCATGAATTGGTCCAAACTGGGCTGGTTAGAGGCTCCCTCCACCATGAATTGGTCCAAACTGGGTTTTTTAGAGGCTCCCTCCACCATGAATTGGTCCAAACTGGGGTTTTTAGAGGCTCCCTCCACCATGAATTTGCCCAAACTGGGCTGTTTAGAGGCTCCCTCCACCATGAATTGGTCCAAATTGGGGTTTTTAGAGGCTCCCTCCACCATGAATTTGCCCAAACTGGGCTGGTTAGAGGCTCCCTCCACCATGAATTGGTCCAAACTGGGCTGGTTAGAGGCTCCCTCCACCATGAATTGGTCCAAATTGGGGTTTTTAGAGGCTCCCTCCACCATGAATTGGTCCAAACTGGGGTTTTTAGAGGCTCCCTCCACCATGAATTGGTCCAAACTGGGCTGGTTAGAGGCTCCCTCCACCATGAATTGGTCCAAACTGGGTTTTTTAGAGGCTCCCTCCACCATGAATTGGTCCAAACTGGGGTTTTTAGAGGCTCCCTCCACCATGAATTGGTCCAAATTGGGGTTTTTAGAGGCTCCCTCCACCATGAATTGGTCCAAACTGGGGTTTTTAGAGGCTCCCTCCACCATGAATTTGCCCAAACTGGGCTGTTTAGAGGCTCCCTCCACCATGAATTGGTCCAAACTGGGTTTTTTAGAGGCTCCCTCCACCATGAATTGGTCCAAACTGGGGTTTTTAGAGGCTCCCTCCACCATGAATTGGTCCAAACTGGGGTTTTTAGAGGCTCCCTCCACCATGAATTTGCCCAAACTGGGCTGTTTAGAGGCTCCCTCCACCATGAATTGGTCCAAATTGGGGTTTTTAGAGGCTCCCTCCACCATGAATTGGTCCAAACTGGGGTTTTTAGAGGCTCCCTCCACCATGAATTTGCCCAAACTGGGCTGTTTAGAGGCTCCCTCCAGCATGAATTGGTCCAAACTGGGGTTTTTAGAGGCTCCCTCCACCATGAATTGGTCCAAACTGGGGTTTTTAGAGGCTCCCTCCACCATGAATTGGTCCAAACTGGGGTTTTTAGAGGCTCCCTCCACCATGAATTGGTCCAAACTGGGCTGGTTAGAGGCTCCCTCCACCATGAATTTGCCCAAACTGGGCTGTTTAGAGGCTCCCTCCACCATGAATTGGTCCAAACTGGGCTGGTTAGAGGCTCCCTCCACCATGAATTGGTCCAAACTGGGTTTTTTAGAGGCTCCCTCCACCATGAATTGGTCCAAACTGGGGTTTTTAGAGGCTCCCTCCACCATGAATTGGTCCAAACTGGGGTTTTTAGAGGCTCCCTCCACCATGAATTGGTCCAAACTGGGGTTTTTAGAGGCTCCCTCCACCATGAATTTGCCCAAGCTGGGCTGTTTAGAGGCTCCCTCCACCATGAATTGGTCCAAACTGGGTTTTTTAGAGGCTCCCTCCACCATGAATTGGTCAAAACTGGGGTTTTTAGAGGCTCCCTCCACCATGAATTGGTCCAAACTGGGGTTTTTAGAGGCTCCCTCCACCATGAATTTGCCCAAACTGGGCTGTTTAGAGGCTCCCTCCACCATGAATTGGTCCAAATTGGGGTTTTTAGAGGCTCCCTCCACCATGAATTTGCCCAAACTGGGCTGGTTAGAGGCTCCCTCCACCATGAATTGGTCCAAACTGGGCTGGTTAGAGGCTCCCTCCACCATGAATTGGTCCAAATTGGGGTTTTTAGAGGCTCCCTCCACCATGAATTGGTCCAAACTGGGGTTTTTAGAGGCTCCCTCCACCATGAATTGGTCCAAACTGGGGTTTTTAGAGGCTCCCTCCACCATGAATTGGTCCAAACTGGGCTGGTTAGAGGCTCCCTCCACCATGAATTGGTCCAAACTGGGTTTTTTAGAGGCTCCCTCCACCATGAATTGGTCCAAACTGGGGTTTTTAGAGGCTCCCTCCACCATGAATTTGCCCAAACTGGGCTGTTTAGAGGCTCCCTCCACCATGAATTGGTCCAAATTGGGGTTTTTAGAGGCTCCCTCCACCATGAATTGGTCCAAACTGGGGTTTTTAGAGGCTCCCTCCACCATGAATTTGCCCAAACTGGGCTGTTTAGAGGCTCCCTCCACCATGAATTGGTCCAAATTGGGGTTTTTAGAGGCTCCCTCCACCATGAATTTGCCCAAACTGGGCTGGTTAGAGGCTCCCTCCACCATGAATTGGTCCAAACTGGGCTGGTTAGAGGCTCCCTCCACCATGAATTGGTCCAAATTGGGGTTTTTAGAGGCTCCCTCCACCATGAATTGGTCCAAACTGGGGTTTTTAGAGGCTCCCTCCACCATGAATTGGTCCAAACTGGGCTGGTTAGAGGCTCCCTCCACCATGAATTGGTCCAAACTGGGTTTTTTAGAGGCTCCCTCCACCATGAATTGGTCCAAACTGGGTTTTTTAGAGGCTCCCCCCACCATGAATTGGTCAAAACTGGGGTTTTTAGAGGCTCCCTCCACCATGAATTGGTCCAAACTGGGGTTTTTAGAGGCTCCCTCCACCATGAATTTGCCCAAACTGGGCTGTTTAGAGGCTCCCTCCACCATGAATTGGTCCAAATTGGGGTTTTTAGAGGCTCCCTCCACCATGAATTTGCCCAAACTGGGCTGGTTAGAGGCTCCCTCCACCATGAATTGGTCCAAACTGGGCTGGTTAGAGGCTCCCTCCACCATGAATTGGTCCAAATTGGGGTTTTTAGAGGCTCCCTCCACCATGAATTGGTCCAAACTGGGGTTTTTAGAGGCTCCCTCCACCATGAATTGGTCCAAACTGGGGTTTTTAGAGGCTCCCTCCACCATGAATTGGTCCAAACTGGGCTGGTTAGAGGCTCCCTCCACCATGAATTGGTCCAAACTGGGTTTTTTAGAGGCTCCCTCCACCATGAATTGGTCCAAACTGGGGTTTTTAGAGGCTCCCTCCACCATGAATTTGCCCAAACTGGGCTGTTTAGAGGCTCCCTCCACCATGAATTGGTCCAAATTGGGGTTTTTAGAGGCTCCCTCCACCATGAATTTGCCCAAACTGGGCTGGTTAGAGGCTCCCTCCACCATGAATTGGTCCAAACTGGGCTGGTTAGAGGCTCCCTCCACCATGAATTGGTCCAAATTGGGGTTTTTAGAGGCTCCCTCCACCATGAATTGGTCCAAACTGGGGTTTTTAGAGGCTCCCTCCACCATGAATTGGTCCAAACTGGGCTGGTTAGAGGCTCCCTCCACCATGAATTGGTCCAAACTGGGTTTTTTAGAGGCTCCCTCCACCATGAATTGGTCCAAACTGGGGTTTTTAGAGGCTCCCTCCACCATGAATTGGTCCAAACTGGGGTTTTTAGAGGCTCCCTCCACCATGAATTGGTCCAAACTGGGGTTTTTAGAGGCTCCCTCCACCATGAATTTGCCCAAACTGGGCTGTTTAGAGGCTCCCTCCACCATGAATTGGTCCAAACTGGGTTTTTTAGAGGCTCCCTCCACCATGAATTGGTCCAAACTGGGGTTTTTAGAGGCTCCCTCCACCATGAATTGGTCCAAACTGGGGTTTTTAGAGGCTCCCTCCACCATGAATTTGCCCAAACTGGGCTGTTTAGAGGCTCCCTCCACCATGAATTGGTCCAAATTGGGGTTTTTAGAGGCTCCCTCCACCATGAATTGGTCCAAACTGGGGTTTTTAGAGGCTCCCTCCACCATGAATTTGCCCAAACTGGGCTGTTTAGAGGCTCCCTCCAGCATGAATTGGTCCAAACTGGGGTTTTTAGAGGCTCCCTCCACCATGAATTGGTCCAAACTGGGGGTTTTAGAGGCTCCCTCCACCATGAATTGGTCCAAACTGGGGTTTTTAGAGGCTCCCTCCACCATGAATTGGTCCAAACTGGGCTGGTTAGAGGCTCCCTCCACCATGAATTTGCCCAAACTGGGCTGTTTAGAGGCTCCCTCCACCATGAATTGGTCCAAACGGGGGTTTTTAGAGGCTCCCTCCACCATGAATTTGCCCAAACTGGGCTGGTTAGAGGCTCCCTCCACCATGAATTTGCCCAAACTGGGCTGTTTAGAGGCTCCCTCCACCATGAATTGGTCCAAACTGGGCTGTTTAGAGGCTCCCTCCACCATGAATTGGTCCAAACTGGGTTTTTTAGAGGCTCCCTCCACCATGAATTGGTCCAAACTGGGGTTTTTAGAGGCTCCCTCCACCATGAATTGGTCCAAACTGGGGTTTTTAGAGGCTCCCTCCACCATGAATTTGCCCAAACTCTGCTGGTTAGAGGCTCAATCCACCCTGATTTTCAAAACAAATGTTGGTGCCAACCTCAACTTACTACAAGGGCCAAATTCACTGCTGGTGACAAGCTCTCCTCACTGCAAGTGCCAAATACACATGTTTCAAGGTGTTTTCCTACTGTCAGAGAGGTGGTATTGAGTGTGTAAAGTGTGTAGTTGTTAGGCTGTGATGTTGGGGTAATAGAGGGTCTTTGGTGTGTTAGATGCCCCCAGACATGCTTCCCCTGCTGTCCCAGTGTCATTCCAGAGGTGTTGGCATCATTTCCTGTGGTGTCATAGTGGACTTGGTGACCCTCCAGACACGGAATTGGGTTTCCCCTTAACGAGTATATGTTCCCCATAGACTATAATGGGGTTCGAAACCCGTTCGAACACACGAACAGTGAGCGGCTGTTCGATTCAAATTTCGAACCTCGAACATTTTAGTGTTCGCTCATCTCTAATAATAATAAAAAAATGTATGAGCAGAACCAGATCTCCTTTCAGGGGGCAAACAAAAAGTACCATAAATAGATAAACTGATTCCGCACAATTGACATTAGGCTGGAGAGGAAGCATGCTGGGATCAGGACACGGAGAGAATGTGGGGAGAGCAGACTGGGTTACAATCCACCCTGTACTTTAACAATCTAAGGAAAAGTGGCCGAATAAAAACTTGGGGACCTGCAATATAAGCCAACTGGGCAGCCAGAAGAAACAAACAAGAATCATAGTCAAAGAAAGTGAGAAACCAGGAAGGAAACAAGAGTTTAATTACAGGAGCCATCCAAGCGGGGTCTCTGCAAGAACAGCATCAGAGATGGTAGCTGTTGTCTCTTTGCCTTCTGCCACCCAGGGGGTCGTGATGGAGAGGGAGGTGGCAGATCAGCACAGAGATAGGGATCTCCAACATGTCACAGAAGGAAGGTAGATTGGAGAAGGCACATAGCGTAGCTGAGCATCTTGCTCTACGAATTATAAAGGTGAAGGGGAAGCCCTATTGGTATGTTAGCTAATGGTCTTGTAGGATCTAGAGGAGGGGGCAAAGATAGCGCCATTTTTGAAGAGTGAGCAGAGAGAGGTCTTGGTAAAGCTGAAGTTTGACTTAATCAAAGTCGAAGTCTTTAAACCTCCATTAAAGGTGAAATTATGGACAAAGCATATAACTTCTCTAGGTGAAGATGAAGAGCCTTTAGGATGAGGGCCCTGTGTTGCTTAATTTTGTGGGAGGATGGCTCCTGGAGAATGATGTTAAGGACAGCCTCAAGCATGGTGTGGAGGTTCTCCTCATAAGTATTCTCTGTGAGACCCTTGACCCTAATATTATTGCACCTGCCCCTATTTTCAATATCCTCCAGGTGGCGTTGCATGTCTTTCATCACCAGAGACTGTGCAATGTATTTGGGTAAAATAAGCCGTAGCATGGTCATGATCTTCTTCCTAGTTCTCAACTCTGGAGGCAATACAATATTGAGACCTTCAGACCACTCAAATCTCTGCTTGACACATCTCTGCTGCTTCCAGTAATGAATGACCCTCCTAATTTACATAGGGAGAGAATACAGGGGCATACCCCTAGTTCAAGGTCCACCGACCAGTGGTCAACTGTGGAGGCTGGAGAAGTAGTGTAGCAAGGTCTGAACCCTGGGGCTGCATAGTGTGAGAGAGCCCCTTTCTCTTGAGGGCATCACAGGATGGCCTGCAGTCTAGCAGGAGGGTTGGGACTGAGCTGGGCATCCTCTCATGGTGCATCATGTCGCACTGGAGGGCGGAATCCCTGTTGTGGCAGGGAGGAGAGCGGACAGAGGAGCCGGTGCAATAATGCTTTCTGCTCTGGGATCTTAAGACTAGACTGGACTGTGGAGTGAGAGTGCTGAGAAGGTGTCGGGACCAACCTCGAGTTCTACGGCAGTGGAAATCCTTTCGACAGCTGGTGCTGGATGGCAGACAGCAGAAGGGGTGATAAAGTGGCCGGCTTATCACCTGCCCAATACCATATAGTGAAGCATAGTGGTGACAATATTTTTCTGTAGTGGGGTTTGTCAGCACCTCATACAGGAAGACTGGTAAGAGTTGAATGACAGTTGAATGGAGCAAAATATAAGGATGTTCTGTAGTGCCCTGGCCCTCAGATGTGGCCGAAAGTTTGTCTTTCAAGAGAATGACACAGCAAGACAACACAACCTTCCCATCCAATCTGACAGAACTTGAGAAGATCTGCAGAGAAGAATTACAATAAATCTCCATATCCATGCATGCAAACCTTGTGGCATCATACCCAAAAAGCTGTAATTGTGGCCAAAGGTGCACTGAGCAAAGGGTCTGAATACTTATGTCATTGCAATGTAATGTTTGGGGGTTTTTTTCAGTAAATTAACAATGATTTGTAACTTTTTTTTTTACATTGTCAGGACGGGGTTGTCAGTGCAGAATGAGCACCGGGGACTTTATTTTTTTTATTTTATCACAAACAAAATTTGAAAAAAATCTAAAGGGTCTGAAGACTTTCCAAATGTATTGTATACACAGTGAGCCACATTAATAATCCCGTCTGACAGTTGTATAAACATGGACAAGGCAGTCCATGGGTGATTTCATATGTGACAGCAATTTCTGAGACTGCCCTATTCATCTAAATGGAGCTAGAAGATATTCCTGTTTTTCCTGCCAAAACAACCCCATACAGATGTATGGAAATGATTTTCAATTCTATCACATGTGAATTTATTCTAACACCAAATGTATTACAGTGGCTGATGCTGTACATTATCATTGGCTAATTTAACATTACTTTCTGCTAAACTATGCAATCCCTTCCATTAAGCAATGCCCTCTCATCCATCAAGGGACAAAAAGTTTATGTTTAAGGGAGTGTGTCACCAGAACACAGCATATCATCCCAGCCGTGCACATAGATAGGTTAGGGTCACCTGAATCAAACAGTGTTTACCCTTGAATTGAGTGCCTTTTGTTGCTGAGATATTGCCCTTATTTTCAATCTGCAAACAAGCTCTTTGAAGCAATGAGGATATTGCCATTGCTTCAAACTGGAAAGCTGTAAGGGAGCCTTCACATGGAGTTTATGCTCCGCTCATTCTGAACGTAAACTTGTTCAGAGTGAGCGGCGTAAAAAACAGATCTCATTGACTTCAATGGGTGCCAGCATACGTGCATATCACATTGAAAGCAATAGGTAAAAAAGCCTCCCATTGATTTCAATGGGTGGCGCGCGTATGCCGGCACCCACTGAAGTCAATGGGATCTGTTTTTTATGCCGCTCACTCTGAACGAGTTTACGTTCAGAATGAGTGGAGCGTAAACTCTGTGTGAAGGCTCCCTAAAGCTGAGTTCACACAGAGTTTTTTGGTCAGGAATCCGCCTCAAATTCCCCCTCCAAAAAACGCCTCACCATTCAGTCCTATGTAATCGGCTTTTTTTTTTTCTGGTAGCAGAAAAAATCTGCTAGCAGATTTTCCCCTAGTGGGAAAAAGAAGCGACATGTCCATTTGTTTTCTGCCTGAAAAAAAATCAATGCAAGTCAATGGGAGGTGGAAAAACCGCAAGCGTTTTTTGACGCAGAATTGGAAAAAAACACCTCAAAAAATGCCAGGCGGATTTTCCGCCTCCCATTGACTTAAATTGATCAAAAATGCCTAAAAAAAAGCCTCAAAAAACGCCTCATGAATTTTCCTGAACAGATTTTTTCCTGACCAAAAAACTCCATGTGAACTCAGCCTTACACTCTTGTTCCTCCAAAAAGTTAAAGGGGCTCTATCACTGGGAAAAGTCATTTTTATCTAAACACATCCTTGCATAGGCTTTAGAAAGTCTATTCCACACCTACCTTTTGTATGTAGATTGCCTCAGTGGTGTCTGAATAAGTCCGTTTTTATTCATATGCTAATGAGCCTCCAGCCAGCTCAGGAAGTTCCCAGCAGCCTCCTCTCTCCCATTATCTTCTATGTGTGTGAAGTCAAACAGGAAGCTGAGTCATCATCATCATCAGTCTCCCAAAGAAAACAATAGCAAAGGGGTGCACGATCTATCGTGCACTAGTCTAATTAGCATATGAATAAAAACGGACTTATTCAGAAACCACTGAGGCAATCTACATACTATAGGTAGGTGTGGAATAGACTTTCTAAAGGGTATGCAAAGGTGTGATTAGTTAAAAATGACTTTTCCTAGTGATAGAGCCCCTTTAATTTTGCCTATCATGGCAACTGAGGCACCGATTCATAAGGGGAAAACACTATTTCATTTAGTTGGCACTTAGCTATCTATCTGTGGGAGTGGGTTGATATGCTGCATCCTGGTGATAAAGGCTAAGACCTTGCGTTTCACAAATATCGTGTTTTATGTTGCAGATATTGCTGCAGTCAGGAGTGGCTTGAAAAGGAATGTGAAGTCTAAAGTGAGCACTTGGACATTTCACTTCTGTTAAATCCACTCCTGACTTTGGCTTAAAAAACCCCACAGCAATATCCGCAACGAATAAAGCTGCATTTCCACAATTCCACAACTAAGGCTACAAGTTGCGGACATTTGGCTGAAAAAGGCAGCACAAAATGTGGAAAATGCAATACAGAAAACACATCTACTTGTGTTTTTTGTTGTGTCTTACCATTTCCACTGTATTATTTTCTTTGTTCTTTAATTATCTCATATAAGTCTATAAGGAAAAAAAAATGCAATGTTTTCACGGATAAAATTAACATGCTGCATTTTTCAATTGCACAGCAGAGGGGTTTTTTCTATCGTTGTTTTTCTGCAATGTGTGGATAAGATAAGTGAAATGTTTACTTTTCTGGAATTGTAAAACACAGTAGTTTGGACACTTCTGTTTCCAAAGTAAAACAATGACCAACAGATAATTTTCTTGGAATGGCCAAACTCACAAATGGACACTATCCTGGTATATATAGTGGCATGCAAAAGTTTGGACACCCCTGGTCAAAATGACCGTTATTGTCAACAGTTAGGCAAAATGAACATAAAATGATCTTCAAAAGAAATAACATTAAAGATAACACAGTCCCAAAGTATTTTTTTGGGGAAAAAAAAATCATATGTTATGTTTTCAAAACAACAAAAAATGAAAATGGCCTGATGCAAAAGTTTGGGCACCCTGCTTGGTTAGTACCTAGCAGCTTGTAAATGCTTTTTGTAGCCAGCCAGTCTTTCAGTTCTTGTTTGATGGCTTTTCATCCATTCTTCCTTGGAAAAGTCTTCCAGTTCTGTGAGAATCCCGGGTCGTCTTGCATGCACTGCTTTTTTGATGTCTAGTCACAGATTTTCAATGATGTTAAGATCAGGGGACTGTGAGGGCCATGGTAAAGCCTTCAGCTTGTGCCTTTTTAGGTAGTCTATGATAGATTTTGACGTGTGTTTAGGATCATTATCCAATTATAGCAGCCATCCTCCTCCTCCTCTCTTCAGTTTAAGCTTTTTTTTTTATAGATTGTGATGTTTGCTTCAATAATTTGCTGAAATTTCAATGAATTCATTCTTTCCTCTACCCGTGGAATGTTCCCCATGCCATTGGCTTCAACACAACCCCAAAGCATGATTGATCCACCCCCATGCTTAATGGTTGGAGAGATGTTCTTTTCCTGAAATTCTGTCCCATTTTTTCTCCAAACATACCTTTGATCATTGTGGCTAAAGAATTCATTTTAATCATCGGTCTACAGGACTTTTTTCCAAAATGCACCAAGCTTGTCTAGATGTTATTTTGCAAACTTCTGATGCTGAGAATGCAGGAAAGGTTTTCTTCTGATGACTCTGCCATGAAGGCCATATTTGTACAGGTATTGCTGGACAATAGAACAATGTACCACAACTCCAAAGTCTGCTAAATCTTCCTGAAGGTCTTTTGTAGTCAAGTGGTATTCTGATTTGCCACTCTGACAATCCTATGAGCAGCTGTCTCTGAAATGTTACTTGGTCTTCCAGAGCGTATCTTGACCTCCATTGTTCCTGATAACTGCTATTTCTTAATTACATTTTAAAATGAGGAAAGGGCATCTTGAAAACACTTTGCTATCTTTGCTATCTTCTTCTTTTTTTTTTTTTTTTAAAGTTGATTTGAGCCCCATATAGGGGGTCACAATGTACATTTTTTATCCTATCAGTATGTTTTTTTGTGAGTGTACTCCAACCTCTAACTAAAAGTCTTTTAAATTAGTCCTGACTAGATTCAGATTCTAATTGTGAGTGACATCAACATCTTTCCCCAGCCATTCTAGCTGATTTGTCAGGGAAATAGATGTTAACAGGTTGGTAGACAGACGGCAGTGGCTCCACTTGCTCTGTCTGTCCTGCTTTTTCAAGGCCTAACCTTGCTCTGCCAGATGCACACCCACTGCGGTGCCTGAACAAGGGGGTAGAGGCGGTCCAGCTACACAGTGAATGCCTACTCCCCTGCCCTACTGGGCAGCTTTATGAAAATAAGCGATAAGGGCTGGTTCACATCTGCGCCCGGGGTCTCTGTTATGCAGGTTTCCGTTTCCTGCACGAAACTGGGCAGGAGACGGAAACCTGCAGGCATTTTTCAAACCCATTCATTTGAATGGGTTTGAAAAGTGTCTGGCCGTGAGCGCCCGTGAGCGTTTTATGCTCTCGGTGGCGAAACCGTTTTTTTTAACCTGACACAAAGTCAGACATGCAGGACTTTGTGTCCAGTTTTAAAAAAACGGTTTCGCCACGGGCGCTCACTGCCGGTCACGGTCTGACAGGTTTCCGTCTTCTGTCTGTAGAAGACGGAAACCTGATAACGGAGACCGGACACTGGTGTGAACCCAGCCTAAGACTGCCAGTGGTTACTAAGGAGACCAGAAGATGTCTCCAAATGCTGGAAACCCACTTTTACAGAGCCTCAATCATAACTGTGGATCGTAGAGCAGGCTTTAAACTCTGCAATTATTTTATGTTCAAATAGAGACAATGCTGGTTGGTTGTGCATCAATATCTAATGGAGAATATTGGTGACACATTAAACTACCTATATCATAAAAGCAGCCATCAAATTAGGTCACGCAGCCATACTAGTCAGCAGGAATATAAAGGACGTCAATTCTGTTCATCATTCTATTAGTATGAGCCTACATCAATTTACAAAGATATATCAGATATCCATTCTGTCCATAGACACTGATCTATTATCATTTTCCTAGTTATAAGGCAATGCCAGATATAGTTGTACAGTCCATACCTTGTTAAAATATATAATACAGGTACAGAGGAAATTTCTACCATCCATGGTGTGTTGGTCTATTGTCGTTTCCACGATAATCAGAAAATACTGGATAAAATAATAAAGATTTAATCCCCTTAATAAATCATAAAGGGTATCCACATCCTAAAAGTGATAATCTATTAATATTTTAGCAAAACTAACATTCATCAGGCCAAAAGACCTGAAAATAAAATAAAACCAATTAACCAGAGGGAAGAGCTTGGTATTATATAGCGTGCAGAAGATCCTCATAGAATAAAGTACAGGCGGATGTCAGCAGATCAAAAGGTGACAATCATAGACAACAGGAAAAAGATAAAATATCATTGATGCCTCCTGGTTGCATCGCCCTAAATCTATAAATTCATTTACATTCTTTTGGAGGGTTATTTTATCCCTCCTCTTAACTGCAGTTGTATTAGTTGTAAGCCCTGAAATGTAAATGATAAATACCGTAATTATAATAATTATAATATAATAATTATAATATTCTCAGATCCTTTTGCAAAATTCTCACTTAGTCTTTCCAATGTCATCCATTTGACAGCTACGTTGGGCCAGATATACAATCCCTTTGCCTTTGGACACTTCAGTTTCCACAGCAGCCAAAAAGCACTGTGTGCCTAAGGCTCCGTTCCCACGGAGTAACGCGCCGCACATTCAGACACGTATACACGTGTTAGAGTGTGAGCACTCAAAACAAATCCCATTCACTTCAATGGGTGCCGGCTCACGCGCGCTACACATTGAAATCAATGGGAGGCTTTTTAACCCATTGATTTCAATGTGTAGCGCCCATAAGTTGGTACACATTGAAGTGAATGGGATCTGTTTTGAGTGCTCACACTCTGACACGTGTATACGTGTCTGAATGCGCAGCGCGTTACTCCGTGGGAACGTAGCCTTACCCTATAAGACATAAGAAAGGTGGTGTAAGTTGTTTGCAGCAAATTGATATAGAATTCTGCTGCATTTAGTTAAGAAAATCCACCCCAGCGTTTCTAAATATATGGAGAACACTCTGCAACCCTGTTCACATGCAGAGGTAATTTTAGACATGGATTTCAGGCCTTTTTTTTGCTACAGAAATAGGTGGCACTTATTTCAGGAAGGAAATAGGAAGATTATTCCCATTGATTGACAAAGGGGGTAATTTCGTGTGGATCCAAATCAGTGCATTCTGCACATCCCCAGCCAAATATATATAATGTGAACATACGCTAATTGTTAACATGTACATTAGACAACAATCTCATTATCACACACATTGGCATCTAGGAAGTACATAAATCATTATTAAATAGCAGTAAAGTCAACGCCAGATTTTAACTCTGCGTATCCTGATGTATAATATCCAAGGGCAAAACGATCCAGATGTATGTGTGTGCAGGTAAGTATCATGCCAAGAGCTGATCAGGAGAGACACAGAACTGAGTCATCTTATATCCAGGCTAAGGCAGGAGGTGGTGGTTCTCTAGCAGTAGAGCGACACACTAGAGAAGCATTATTTCCACCCACTTGTAATTATAGGACATGGAATCACAGTTTGAGGTCGCCATTTGCCTCTTGCTGTAGCTGTTAACTAACACTGACCTTTGAGATTGCATTCCTTCTAAGGAACAGCCCAACAGGTTAATCTAACAGACATTTACTGACATTGTGTGTAAGGAATATTGAACATTGCATTTATTGAAATGTTTAGGGGGAGGTTAGTGCCAGTGGTTCTCTGCACACAGACATTGGGAGTTGTTCCAGGCTGGTGCACATGTCGAGAGAGGAGGGGAAAGAGGAGAAGTGATGAGTCTTATGACAACTCTCTCTGAAGAATATTCTGTGATATTTTTTTCCCACCTAACAGATAGCATGCTATTTTGCTGATGCCATGTCTCCAAAGACATAAGCATGTAATGTTATTGAGCAGAGGAGCTTGGATAAAAATGCTTTGTAGACAATGGCATGCAAATTTACTATTGTTGCTCTACTGTCTCTTGTGATTTAGCATAAATGCAGTTTTTGGAAGTTCACTAGTTTTTAAAACTCTTCCAGTGGTTAAATCTATCTATCTATCTATCTATCTATCTATCTATCTATCTATCTATCTATCTATCTATCTATCTATCTATCTATCTCATAACAGCCTGGCTGTCTGTCTACTACTATTTCATATATGTCTATTACAACGAATGTCCTGAAAGGGATAAAGTGATCCTATCATTTAAACCGAATTTTTTCTTCTTATCACTTAGGAATAGCCTTAAGAAAGGCTATTCGTCTCCTACCTTTAGATGTCTTCTCCACGCCACCGTTCTGTAGAAATCCCGGTTTTTGCTGGTATGCAAATGAGTTCTCTCGCAGCACTCACACCCCAATGCTGCGAGAGAACTCTCCAGCGCCGCCTCCATCTTCTTCATTGCATTGCTGTTTGAGTGCTGAGGCCCGCCCCCAGTGCTGCGAAAGAACTCATTTGCATACCGGCGAAAACCAGGATTTCTATGGTACGGCGGCGGCGCGGAGAACACATCTTTCTGGAAAGTCACCGAATAACCAGCAAATGTTCCTGGGGCAGCCCCAAGGATATGGGTAAATATACATTTTTGATAAATTATGTTATTTAGAAATTAGACAGTGGGAGGGTTTGTATATTAGTGTAGGGAGTAGCTTTTATCCCAGACAACCCCTTTTAACACTTTAAAGTTGTTTTTTCTTCAATTCTACATAAGTAATGTACATGGTGGGCCATACGTATGGATACACCCAGATAAAATGGAAGTGGTTGCTGATATTACCTTACCATTTGTGGCATATTAGTACATGGGAGGGGCAAACATTTGAGGCTGGGAGACGCCCATGGCGGCCATCTGCAAAGCCGCCATTTTGGATTCAACTTTACTTTTTCCAATGGGAAGGGGGTCATGTGACACATCAAACCCATTAAGAATTACACAAGAAAAACAATGGTGTGCTCATTTCTAATGTATCTTTATTCATTATGCAGTTATTGACACGTTTCTTATTGTTACAGCGATTGACATGTTGCAGAGGTTAACTGACGAGGAGCGGAAAGACATTGTGTTGATGTCTGGTGATCACAGTACCCGGGTCTTTGCTGCAGACTTCAATTCCAGAAACCCTACGAAACCACCCATCTCCCATGCCACAGTTAGCAAAAGTTTTCCTCATCACTGAACAGAACCTTCTGTGTAAACTGTGGTTCCTGTTCCACTTGTTGTGTGGCTCAATCTGCAAATTCAATGCTCCGGTCTGGATCATCCTCAGTGAGATGTTGTAGCAGCTGGAACTTGTAAGGGTGCCATCTGTGTGTAGCCAGTATCTGTCGAATGGACGTTCAACTGATGCCACATACCAGGGACACACGGCGAGTGCTACACTGGAGAACCACTGATGTTTCATCATTGGTGACAGTTTTCATACATCCAGATTTGGGCTTATCCAACACCAGTTGTATGAAATTTGGCGAGCAGTTTGCTAGCTGTGGCATGAGAGATGGGTCGTCTAGTAGGGTTTCTTGCATTGAAGAGCTGCAATGACCCGGGTACTGCGTTCACCAGACATCAACACAATGTCTGTCCACTCCTTGTCGGTTAACCTCTGAGACATATCAATGGCTGTAACAATAAGAAATGTGTCAATAACTGGATAATGAATAAAGCTACATTAAAAATGAGCACACCATTGTTTTTCTTGTGCAATTCTCCCTGTGTTTGATGTGTCACATGACCCCCTTCCCATTGGAAAAACTAAAGTTGAATCCAAAATGGTGACTTTGCAGATGGCCGCCATGGGCGTCACCTGGCCTCAAATGATTCTTCCCTCCCATTTACTAATATGCCACAAACGGTAAGGTGATATCAGCAACCACTTCCATTTTATCTGGGTGTATCCATACTTATGGCCCACTCTGTACATAACAAAGGTACGTTGTTTATCACTGTAATGTGCTCTGTAACATGGTGGTGGCAGCTGAACATGCAATGGGAATGTGGTAGACTCCCTTCAAGGACGGCCTTCAAATTGATCAAGAAATCACTTTTGCGATAACCCTTTAAACATATCTATTACACAAATACTGTAATACAAAACATTTCTCATAACTTCAAATTTCCCATTGCAACGCCATTGGTTGCATTAAGACCATTTCCTTGAGAATCAGTGATGTAGACTTTGATAAATCACCCAGCTACTGCTCCAGTTCTAAGTATTGTCAGTATCTCCCATGTGTAATGGTGATGTAAAAGAATTTCTAATTATTCCTCAAAGTGACCAATTCTATCCATGCATAATACGGGCCTTTGCTCACTGAAACAATCTTTATATTACATATAAGATCATTTATTTATGCTAAATGAGTTTTCTCCAGAGCCTTTCAGAGAAAAGGAAGCTTATAATTTTGGTCAGGCTATTACTGACCCTGCAGTCATTTCTAACGATGAACCAATGTTAATCTATTTCTTTCTTGTTACATTTTTTATACATATCCTCTAAGGTCTTTGTCAGATCAGAGTAGGTGTCTGTGACAGTGCATTTTATATTATCTTCCACTTACGAAATCAGCAAGTTTTACCATGGAAAAGTAATTATGCAACCTCAGATTTATCCATTTCCAATTAAGAAGCTCCACTTCTGGCTGAAACTACTGAAAATAATGTCCATTTATTTTATCTGTATAGTTAGAATGCACATAAAAGAAAGGGGAAATGAATCCTAAGTTGATCGCATAATATTTTAACTGCAAAACTGTATTCAGATTGTGGAGTAGATTATTTTAATTTGGAAAAAAAAGTAATGTAGAATAAAACAAATTCACAAAGGAAACCACAACACTCGGCTGGACCTGTCGTACGATAGATACCAAGGGTGCCTGACAGATCGCAATCACTAGTAATAGGGTCCGTCACGGCTCTGTCATGGTGTCTGTTAGTTTTAACAGCAAAAATATTTTCAACATGAAATTTGGCAGCATTGTAGATTGGCTTCCAAAGGGGCCTCTTAGGTTGTTGAACATAGCCTATTTATTAATAGCACGGCCATAATAAAAATATCTACTCAAGTTGATTTATTGACACAGCTATCTGACCCTATTATACATCAATGAGGTCTGCCAGGTACTGTATGAATCCTGTATATGATGGATGCAGATGTAAATAGATGCTAATCTTTTTTTCTCTGTGGTACTAGGTATAATCAAATTTTATAAAATTTTCCAAAAAGATTAACAGAATAATTAAGGAATAAAGAATAAGGAACAAATGCAAAAAAAGAAAAACGTAATGAAAGGGCCAATGGCCCTAGGTTCCAATGGGAAAGGCCTCGCAGGACCACACATTCTCTGTGGTTCTATATGGAGGAAACAAGTTGAAGTCAAGAACAAGTTAGGGAGCTCCCTGTAACATAGAGCCAGCATCGCACCTCTAATGAGACGAGGTGAGGCGGCGGCCTCAGGCGGCACTCCGGAGGGGGGCGGCAGCCACGGCAAATTTATTTATTTTTTTTACTCTTTCTTCCTAAACTAGCACAGGAGAAGGCTGCTTTGAAACAACCTGAGCGCCCTCTCTCCTGTGCTGGTTTAGACCCCTGCGTCTCAGTGCAGGCGCCGTCATCACGCCTCCTACACTGAGACGCAGGCGTCTTATTGCTGGGTGAAGAGGAGGCAGCAGCGGCAAGGTCAGTAAGTAACATACCCTTTTTTTTTTGTTTTATAATAGGCCGCTAACTGCTGAAGTATCCCCAGCAGGTAGAAGCCAATTTACAGAGGGTGGCAGTGAGCAGGCTCGGGCCCAGGCTACGATCCCACTACCACTATTATTATACTCAGGGATCTTTTCAGACCCTCGAGTATAATAATCAGAGCCCCAGGGGAGGTGAGGGAACATAATAAACAGTGTTATTCACCTCTCTGGGATCTGATGTTAATCCTAGCAGACTTCGGGCCTGTATGATAATGTCCCAGACGTCACGTGGTCTGGGATATTACCATATAGGCCCAAAGCCTGTGCTAGCAGTGCCATACAGGCCCGAAGCCTGTGCTAGTATTAATAGCCTGTTACTGCTAGCACAGTCTTTGTGTTTCACAAAACTACTTTGATATTTGTTCTAAGAAAAAGGGGGTGAATTGAATTTTTCAAATATATATTTTTTAAACTTTTTTGGTTTCTATTTGGACAGAAGTGTATCTATCTTTTGCACTAATCTACTGGGGTGATAACCTGGGTCTGAATATAGCATATGTCCAAAAAGCTTCACGGCAGGCTCTGTTGAAGAATGCTTGGAGTGCCTTAGATCTATCCTCCAGCACAGTGTCAGATTTAGGTTGCTTTTTCTACTGTTCTCTGGTATCTGCCATTTCCTGCGTTTCTTGGGAGTTGCTACAGTGGCAATTCGGTAACACATACATTGTGACAGTCTATTTCAAAAAGTTGGACAAGAAATGTTACTGATATTTCAGGGGTTCTTGTGTACATTAAAGGGATCCTACCCCTTCTCCTAGGAATATTAAACTGCCACCATCCTGTTACATTGCACATTACAGTGATAAATATACCTTTAATATTTATAGCACTTTTGTAGATTTGGAGAAATACAACTTTGCATACGTAAGGGTGCATTAAAACACAGAGGGTGCTAGCAGAAAAAGGAACACATTGAAGTCAATGAGAGGCTTTTTTTTTCAGCGCTGAATCTGACACGAAGTTCCACACCAAATTCAGCGCCATTTTCCTATGAATGCACCCTAAGGCACGTCTGTTTCCCAACTTAGAAAATTTAGGCTATAATCTGCAAACACTTTTTATTCAGTTTTTTTCATCAAGAGCCATAACCTTTTTTACGTTTATCTTGACATGTTACTTGTTTTCCTGCAGGACAAACTGTAATTTTTTTTATGGCTCTGTTTTGGGATACATATAACTTATTGAATAACTTAACTATGAATAACTTTCTGGGTAGATATTAAAATACAGCATTTCCACCATCATTTTTTGTGCTATAAATTTTGAATTATTCATTGTAGCGCATAAATATCATGTACCTACAGTATATTCTTACCTATATTTTTGTATGTTCTATCCATATATTAATACGGAAGAAAATGGTGGGGAATTTGGTGTGGAATTTCAGCGCTGAAAAAAAAAGCCTCCCATTGCCTTCAATGGGTTCCTTTTTCTGCTAGAGAAAAAGGAACCCATTGAAGTCAATGGGAGGCTTTTTTTCAGCGCTGAAATTCCACACCAAATTCCTCACCATTTTCCTCCGTGTAGTAAAACAGAGTAAACGCGCGCTCATTTTATTTTATTTTAAATTTGATTTTTATTGAGAAAAAAGGATTTTACAATATATAACACAAACAGAACAAGAAACACCAGAGGGGCCACACGGTGGCTCAGTGGTTAGCACTGCAGCCTTGCAGCGCTGGAGTCCTGGTGTTCGAATCCCGCCAAGGGCATAAAACCATCTGCAAGGAGTTTGTATGTTCTCCCCGTGTTTGCATGGATTTCCATCCCATATTCCAAAAAAGACATACTGATAGGGAAAAATGTACATTGTGAGCTCTATGTGGGGCTCACAATCTACATTTATAAAAAAAAAAAAAAGAAACACCAGAGCGCCATATAATCACATTTCAGCCTATAAGATCAATACGCCATTCAAGTCTCAGGGCATAAGAACAAAATACCAGCAACTACGGTGTAACTAGAAAAACAAATAAGTACAGGAACAGTAGACGAGAGGAAAAAGGGAACCACAAGAAGAGAACAAACAAAGAGAAGAAAGAACAGGGGAAACACAAGAAAACAAGAGAAACAAAACAAAACATGCTCAAGAACAGTATACCTGGATATAATACTGATTATACAAAGGAAATACAGCAAAAACGAAAATGAAGCCACCCGTAGTCAGGGAGTAAATAGGAGATCTCAACGGGGCCTACCTAAGTCTGTAAGGGAGGAGGTGCATTCCTAGTGTCCATATAAGAGGACCAAAGGGACCACCTAAGACGGAAGCTAGCATATGTATGATTTTTGTTGGCCAACATACGTTCCATAGTAAATGCTAAGTCGACATGATGGATTAACTCAGCTACGGTTAGGCAAAGAGCAGACTTCCACTGACGAGCGATCATAGCCCGAGCTGCCAGCACTATCTGCCCCAGTACAACCTGTGACCCCAAGGGGAAAAGATCAGAATCCAAAAAACAAAGAGCCAGACCAGGGGAGGGCTGTATAATGAGGCCAGCTACATTAGACATCAATTGAAATACTGCCGTCCAAAACGCTAGAATTGGAGGGCACTCCCACCATAAATGTATGAAGGAGCCTATGTGACCGCATCCCCGCCAGCAAAGACTCGAGCAGGAGGGATCTATGTGCGCTAATTGGCTTGGAGTCCTATACCAGCGTAACGCTATTTTCAGAGCCATTTCCCAGTGGGCTGCACCCTTAGAAACACGTTTGACAAACCCATGTGCAGCATACCAATCCGACAAAGAAATGGATCTGGCAAGGTCTGATTCCCAACGAAGCAGATGGAGAGGTTTGACCTGCTCAGCAGGGACAGAGAGGAAAGTATAAAATGTGGACAACCCACCCTTAGCAGGCGAGGATCGGCTCCACATTCTCAAAGCTAGTCTGGGAAAGGTCAGCCGCGAGGGGTCATAAGTATGAAAAAAGTGACGTAATTGCAAATATTTAAAAAAGTCGGTTTTGGGAAACCGCGCTCATTTTGGCAAAATACACGTGTAAAGAATACACGTATAAAAATAAGACTCCCATTGACTTCAATGACATTTTACACGTTTATTTTGACATGTATTTTGACGTGTTTGTTGACATGTAGTTTGACATGTTTTTTTACGTGTTTTTTTACACGTGTAAAAAAATGTAATTGAAGTCAATGGGAGTCTTATTTTTACGTGTATTCTTTACACGTTCATTTTGCCAAAATGAGCACGCGTTTACTCCATGTGAATGGACCCTTTAGCCTAAGACCTATGCTGTGGAAAGGATGCTTTTTCGTTGCAGATTTTGTTGCATTTTCTTTTTTAGCCAAACCCAAGTATGGCTACAAAAGGATTGGGAACTATAAAACAAGCTCTTATACTTCTCCCTTCTGCTCAATCCACACCTGGCTTTGGCACAAGAAAAATGGAGCAAAATCTTCAGTAAAAAAAAAGCAAATATTCAGCAACGTGGGACCTTAGATTAAGGCTAAGGCCCCATGTAGCGAATCACAGCCAAAAATCACTGTGGAAACTCTTCGCGTTTTTTTACGCAGAGTTTTTCACAGAAAGTTTGCAGAGAGTCCGCTTCTATTATAACTACAATTGACATGCTGCAGTTTGCAAAAATACAATCTTTTTTAAATTGCACATTTCCCCTACAGATTTTTTTCTGCAGTGTGTGGATCGGATTTAGCCAGAATCCCATCCACTTTGCAGGTAACATGCCATGGCCAAAACGCTGCTTTTTGCAACATGGGGCCCTTGTCTAAAAGTGTTTATTTGCAGTATAAATACTCTGTTAATAAACAAATGTATTTTTTGCCACCATAAAGCAAATTTCTAGGAACAATCTGAAGAATATTTTAAAACATTGTTTAAACTTTTTTTTTGCTCTTTTTCTTAGTCCCATTTAAGAACATGAATATACAAATACCTGATCATTCATATAATACTCATAGTATGGAGTACAGTGAATACCAGAATCACAGGGGTTTTTGGTTGCACCTATCCTCTCTAAAATAATCAAATAAGTGATCAAAATAATTTAATGAAAAGTAAAAATAGTATTTAAAGGAAGTTGGTCTTCATAAAATTCATCATCAAACCATCCACAATGCATTACATTGAGCACCACCATACCTTTAGAGCACCATCTCTTTGAAAACGCCATTTTTCTAAATATGCAAATCATAGCTCAAGTACAATGGGATGTGTCAGAATCTCCAAGGGTTCTGTATAAATACCTTGAGGCTCTGGCATTCCCCAATGTTCTTGAGCCTAATTTGTATATGTATAAGGGCTCATTCCCACGAAGTTACGCGACACTCATTCTGACACGTAAACACGTGTCAGAGTTAGTGCCTCAAAATAGAATCCCATTGACTTCAATGGGTGCCGTCTTACGCGTTGAAATCAATGGGAGGCTTTTTAACCCATTGATTTCAATGAGTAGTGCGCTTAAGACGGCACCCATTGAAGTCAATGGGATTCTGTTTTGAAGCCCTCACTCTGATACGTGTTTACGTGTCAGAATGAGCATCGTGTAACTTCGTGGGAACGAGCCCTAAAAAAGTATTTTTCACATAGATGGTGCATGGTCTAAGATATGATCATGCTCCATATAATGCACTGTGACTGGTTTGATATTAAGTTTTCTGATAATAGACTCCCCTTAATCCAAATAGCTTCACAATACATTGTATATAAAATTGGTACCATTAGAATATAGAACTGGAAAAAAAACAATACAAAACATATGGTTCTTGGAAAGCATGGCGAAAGATATGGAAATGCCAACATAAAGAATTTGATTTTTAAGGGGTTAATCACTCTAAGTTTCTACCGTAAATATAAATTTTAATACTACTTTGTACTGAAAATAAAAATTGCAGTGATATAAGAAGCCAAAACCAATAAAATCGGATAAATAAGGTGCATATTATACATTTCCTCAAGGAAAACATCCTACCTGTATTGTCCTCTAAAGAAACATTGGTAAACATCTCGTCCTCTGCCTCTTCTGTGTGTGAATCCATATGTGCCATTGCTTGTCCAGCTTTGTCTTCTTACACACAACCTCGGTGTTAGGCATTTCACAGTTAACATGTGACACTAGGAGTTAAATCATTAATAACTTTCGGCTACACAAAGGCTGACTGCTCCTTCCCATAGGACGAGCACCTATTGCTAAGCAATGTGATCTCGCTAAGCACTTCCTAGGTCCAAAGTTTAAGACTAATTATTTAACCATGTCACGGTATTGGCTCTTCATAGAACTGTACATCTGCTGTTATTATGCTTCTTTCTATGCAATCCAAATCGAAAATTTATTTAAGGATCATTATACACTCGTTCACAAAAAAAAATAAATATTGTATCGTGGTAGAAATATTGGATTGCTGCAAAACTCAAATTACTGGTGTGGTCATAATAGAAACAGGGTCTTCCCACAAAAGGGCGTAAAAGTGCTTTCTCTGCTGTCCTATAAAATGGCTTGTAGAGGCTACTTTTTGGTAGTATATTTCTTTGTGTAGTATATTTGTAGTATATTTCTTTGTGACATCTGTACCTCTACGATGTGTAAAGACATTTCATCTAGCTGACAGAGTTTGAGAGGGGTACATCAATAAACTAAGAGAAACAGGGTGGTTTTCCACAAATTACCCACTAACTAGGCCATCCTGCCAAAAATGTTAGTAGGTGTAGGTTGAAGTTGTTACATGAGGACATGCAACACATGGCAGAGAAGCTGGCCCAAATAGTATACATATAGAGTGGATACGTCAGCAAGCATGAGCATCACCCATAGTTTCCATACCAACCATCCAAAGGTGGCAATTTCATTAAAGAGGACCTTTCACCATATCCGGGCACAGGCAGTGTTATATACTGCCAGAAAGCTGACAGTGCACTGAATTCAGCGCACTGTCGGCTTTCCCGATCCGTGCCCGGTGTAAAGCGCTATCGGTCCCGGTACCGTAGCGCTTTACAGTCAGAAGGGCGTTTCTGACCATTAGCCAGAGACGTCCTTCTGCCTCGCGGCGCCAATCGCGCTGTACTGTGGAGCGGGGAGGAACGCCCCCTCCCGCTCCTGATAATGCTCGTCTATGGACGAGCTGTGTGAGCAGAGGGAGGGGGCGTTCCTCCCGGCTCCACAGCACAGCGCGATTGGCGCCGCGAGGCAGAAGGACGTCTCTGGCTAATGGTCAGAAACGCCCTTCTGACCATAGAAGAGCTACGGTACCGGGCCGTAAGCTCTTCACACCGGGCACAGATCGGGAAAGCCGACAGTGCGCTGAATTCAGCGCACTGTCAGCTTTCCAGCAGTATATAACACTGCCTGTGCCCGGATATGGTGAAAGGTCCTCTTTAAACAACTCTGTCTCTGCTTAGTAGAAGGAAATCTATTGTCACGGCTCCTATTACATGTCATGCCATTGACAACCAATCACCAGCACCCTTGTCTGTAACGGTGTTGTAAATAAGAAACTTGGGCTGCTACAGACTGGAATCATACAGTATCATATTTAGCAATGATTCCAGGTTCTCTTTGGCATCTGACGATGGTTTGGTTTGAGTATGGAGGCCTCATGGTTAGTGCTTGCCTTTACCGTGAAGTGACTCACTGCCCCAACTGCTGGTTTGATGATCTGGAGAGCCATTGCATAGGACAGTCGGTCACCCCTCATAGACATATGAGGGACACTAATAGTGATATTTACATATCCAGCGATTACATGTGTTACCTCTCGTGGCAGGGCTTTTTACTAACATTTTTCAGCAGGATAATGTGCAAATACACATAGTAGGACTTTCACAGGAATGTCTCTGGCAGATTGCAACACTTCCTTGGCCTGCCTGGTTGTCAGAGTCACAGCCAATCTATCATTTATGGGACCATCTGGGACACCAGCTTCAGCAATTTACAATTGTTTAGAATCTACAGGCACAGCTGCAACATATGTGGGCAAATGTGCTGCAAGGTATCATCTGAAACCTGCATGCCTCCATGCCCAACCATACCTCATCTTATATACAGACTAGAGGTCGTCCAACAGTACTAGAATCTCCTTTCAGTTATACTATTTTCTCCAATAAACTTATTCTTTCACCCTAATATTGTAACCACTCACGTATGTCTTCATTACAGTCATACATAGAAAGTTTCATTTGATTCTAAAAACTCTCGATACATTATTTTTTTTTGGTCTAAGAGTGTACAAATAATAAATAAATCCTAATTCATTAATTCAGCCAAAAATAAAAATGAATTGTCTTCAGTACTACATGAAAGCCTTAACTGGCCCTGAAAACAATTTCTAATGTGGATATGTTTGGTGTAACTGAGTATTGGGTGATACAGGTGCAGGGCCAGCGTCAGCACCCGGACAACACAGACAGATTGCCTAGGCCCACTGGGCTGAAGAGGGCCCGCTGCTCAGTTGAGAAATAAGCTTTATTAACAGAATAGCCATAGGCTAAGGCCTCACCTTGCAGAAACACAGATTTTTTTGTTGCAGATTTTACTGCATTTTTTTGAGTCAACGCAGCAAAATCTGCAACAAAAAAAGTTACATTTCTGCAACGTGGGGCTTCAGTCCATTTGCAATCCCCTGTCTCCTTTTGTCTCCAAGTGATATACTGTAGTACATCTACACAGATACTGGAGAGCTGTTATGTGAGTGGCCGACAGATACGTGATAGATAAGTAGTAAAAGTTTTAATCATGTTAATTTGCCAAAGTTTAGAAGTTAGTTTACTGTGCCCTGGGACTTGTAGTACCTAGCTCTTGTTGCAAGCTGTCTCATATTATTGAGTGCGTATATGTACACATGTGGACAAAATTGTTGGTGCCCCTCGTTTTATGAAAGAAAAACCCACAATGGTCGCAGAAATAACTTGAATCTGACAAAAAGAATAATAGATAAAAGATTCTATGAAAATGAACAAATGAAAGTTAGACATTGCTTTTCAACCATGCTTCAAAAAAACCAAAAAACTCAAGAAACAGGCCTGGACAGAAATGATGGTTCCCTTAACTTGATGTTTTGTTGCACAACCTTTTGAGGCAATCACTACAATCAAATGATTCCTGTAACTGTCAATGAGATTTCTACTCCTCTCAGCAGGTATTTTGGGCCACTCCTCATGAGCAAACTGTTCCAGTTGTCTCTGGATTGAAGGGTGCCTTTTCCAGACGGCATGTTTCAGCTCCTTCCAAAGATGCTCAATAGGATTTAGGTCAGGGCTCATAGAAGGCCACTTCAGAATAATCCAATGTTTTCCTCTTTGCCATTCTTGGGTGTTTTTAGCTGTGTGTTTTGGGTCATTATCCTATTGCAAGACCCATGACCTGTGACTGAGACCAAGCTTTCTGACACTGGGCAGCACATTTCTCTTTACAATCTACAATTTAGTCTTGAGATTTTATTGTACCCTGCACAGATTCAAGACACCCTGTGCCAGATGCAGCAAAGCGGCCCCTGAACATAACAGAGCCTCCTCCATGTTTCACAGTAGGGACAGTGTTCTTTTCAAGATTTGCTTCATTTTCCCATCTGTGAACATAGCGCTGATGTGCCTTGTCCCAGAAGCTTTGTGGCTTGTAAACATATAGTTTGGCAAATTCCAGTCTGGCTTTTTTATGATTTGTTTTCAACAATGGTGTCCTTCTTGGTTGTCTCCCTCTAAAGTCCACTTTGGCTCAAACAACGACGGATGGTGCGTTCTGACACTGATGTTCCTTGAGTTTGAAGCTCACCTTTAATCTCTTTAGAAGTTTTTCTAGGCTCTTTTGTAACCATTCGTATTATCCGTCTCTTTGATTTGTCATCAATTTTCCACCTGCTGCCACATCCAGGGAGGTTGCTACAGTCATAATAATATAATAATACATTTTATTTATATAGCGCCAACATATTCCGCAGCGCTGTACAATTTATAGGGTTCAGATACAGACATACATAACAAAGAACGTCATTTCACACAATGGGACTGAGGGCCCTGCTCAAAAGAGCTTACAATCTACAGTCCCATAGATCTTAAATTTCTGAATAATATTTGCAACTGTAGTCATAGAAACATCAAGCTACTTGGAGATGGTCTTGTAACTTTTACCTTTAACATGCTTGTCTATAATTTTCTTTCTAAGCTCCTGAGACAACTCTTTCCTTCTCTTCCTCTGGTCCATGTTGAGTGCGGTCCACACCATGTCACCAGACAGCACAGTGAGTATCTGTAGCCCTATATACAGGCCACCAAACAGCACAGTGAGTATCTGTAGTCCTATATACAGGCCACTGACTGGTTACAAGATTGTAGACACCCGTGATGCTAATTAGTGGACACGCTGAGATGTACCTTGTCCCTTTGGTCACATTATTTTCAGGGGAACCATCATTTCTGCCTTTTTCATGAGTTTTATTTATTTATTTTAAAAAAAACTCTGTTGAAGCGAAAAGCAATGTCTGACTTTCATTTGTTCATTTTCATAAAAATTTACTAATTATTAGTTTTGTCAGATTCTAATTATTTTGTGACCACTGTGGGTTTTTCTTTCATTAAACGAGGAGTACCAACAATTTTGTCCACGTGTGTATAAGTGTAATGAGGAATCATTGCAACATATATCCAGCGTAAAAGTGTGAAATGATAAAACTTCCATCATTCAATTTGGCACGCACTTATGGTAATGTTTATTACTAGTTGATTTTGACCAGGCCACTATTTGGCTAACACTTGTTTTGGTCCCATCTACTATTTATGTCATGTTTCTGTTTTTTGATATATTGATTATCGGCAATGATCACTTGTAGGAGCGTTCGTTCCCGATGATTGCCTGCTAAATTGCCCTATCTAATAAGACCTTAAAGGGACTCTATCAGCAAAATTATGCTGTATGAGCCCCACATATGCCGAATAGCCTTTAACAAGGCTATTCAGGCACCGCTAATCTTATTTTAAAAGCTCCCTCCATTTTTAAATAATACCCTAAAAACGATTATTAAAATCATACTTACCCGTGCACAGTGGGTGGTTCATGCACTGGAGGACGTCATCTTGCTGGCACACCTTCCTCTGTGTCTTCTTCCAGCGACGTCCTCCTGGGCTTGCTTTTCTCTGCCTCCATCTTCGCTTCTTCTGGAATGAAGAAGTTCGCGATCGTACTACGCACGCTCCGGTGCCTTTTTTGTCGCAGTTTTAAGTTTCCCATGCGCAGTTCGCTCGCGGACTTCTTCATTCCGGAAGAAAAGAAGATGGAGGCGGGGAAGAGCGAGCCCAGGGGGATGTCGCTGGAAGAAGACACAGACGAAGGCGTGCCAGCATTGACGTCCATCAGTGCACGATTAAGTATGATTTTAATAATTGTTTTCAGGGTATTATTTAAAAATGGGGGAGTTTTTAAAATAAGATTAGCAGTGCCTGAATAGTCCCTTTTTAAAGGTTATTCACGCATATGTGGGGCTCATAGCCCCTTTAAATAAACGGGAAAGGGAACATCCTTGTTTCATGTCCCAGGACAAACAACTCTGAAAGATTTCCGTTAATGTTCACCTTAAACAACAATTTAGTCCATTTAATAAACTTAGGAAAGTTCGAATTGGTAGATTTTGCCAAAAACTTCTTGTTCTCTGAAGGGAGCATTCACTCCAGTCTTACTCAGAGATGAATAATCTTGAATCACAGTGCAGCAGCTGGCCTGATGCTCTGCTTCAAGCCCAACTGTTCCCTCTGGAGGGGAAATCCTGGGATGAGGGCCAGATTTGTATATCAAACCCCCAGACAAGCAGTTCACTTCTCAAAGATATGGCTCCGACAATGTGGATAATTTCAAGTATTAAACGGATCTCACTGTAAGTGGTATTACTTAGAGAGTTTATTATTCCTCTAATGCATGATGAGGTTTAGGATGCTTCATTTGGCATTTTACCATTACAGTTGCTAGATAATCTACTTACAGTCATTCAGTTTTCTGAAAAAGAAAAAAAAAATACTAAAACCTTCAATAAAAATTCATGAAACGAATTAAATCAACTTACATGTCAACAGAACAACTAATACTTGGCTTTATTTCTAAGCACTACGTATATCCCATCACTACCAAGACACTCCTGAACATAGGTGCTAGAAGAATAACATTCACAAACTGCAATTCTACATGTACTTTATATGTGACATGTTCACAGTGTCATAACATAGAGATCATTGAGCCCTACAGCAACACTATCATGTCAGGCAAAAAGAGTAGTGTGAACAGATGCTTATAATACAACAACAAGCCATTTGCTAAATTATTAATGGCATTTTTTTTTATCCCTTTGTTTTTAGACACAAATATTTGTATAATATCCCATAATTATATTACAGTTACATAGTTGATGAGGTTGGATAAAGACATTAGTCAATCAAGTCCAACCTATAACCCTACAATCCCTACAGTGTTGATCCAGAGGAAGGCAAAAAAAAACCCCATGAGGCTCATGCCAATTGCCCTATTTCAGGGGAAAAAATTCCTTCCCGACTCCAATCTGGCAGTCAGTATAAAAACCCTGGATCAACGTGTCCTTAAAATCTAGAGTCCATAACCTGTTATATTTTTCTCTTCAAGAAAGACATCCAGGCCCTCTTTGAACTTGTTTAATGAATCCGCCATCACCACTTCCTGGCGCAGAGAGTTCCAGAGCCTCACTGTTCTAAGGGAGCGTTCACACTACCGTCGGTGTCTGACATGTAGTGTCCGCTCCTAGTGTCCGCTCAAAATCTGTCACGGACACTAGGAGCGGACACTAGCTGTGTCCGTGACACCTGTCATTCACTTGAATGGGCATCGGGTGCGTTCTTTTGCACTCTGTGCCCGTCCTTTCCTGTCCGCAAGTGAAGATGTCCGACTTCTCAAGCGGACAGAGGAACCCTGCATGCCCCCTTACTGTGAAGAATCCCCTTCTATGTTTCTGGTAAAACCTTCTCTCCTCCAGACATAGAGGGTGTCCTCTTGTCACTGTCACTGGCCTAGGAGTAAAAAGATCCTTAGAAAGTTCTTTGTATTGTCCCTTCATGTATTTGTACATTGTTATTAGATCTCCCCGTAGACGTCTTTTCTCTAAACCGAATAACCCCAAGTTTGTTAATCTCTCGTTATACTACAGTCCACTCATTCTCCTAATCATTTTGGTTGCCCATCTTTGCACTTTTTCAAGTTCACTTATCTTTCTTGTATATCGGGACCCAAAATTGCGCACAATATTCTAAGTGTGGCCGTACCAGTGATTTGTATAGAGGCATAACTATGTCCTTGTCATGAGAATCTAGACCTCTTTTGATGCATCCCATAATTTTATTTGCCTTGGCAGCAGCTGCCTGACACTGGTCACTAAAGGTAAGCTTGCTGTCCACCAAAATCCCTAAGTCTTTTTCATTGACAGTCTTACCCAGTAATTTACTATTTAGTACAGTCATACATTTTATTACGTCGCCCAAAGTGCATTACCTTACATTTGTCAACATTAAACTTCATTTGTCAAGTCTCCGCCCATGCTTCTAGCTTCCTTAGATCCCCTTGTAATATTCTACTATCCTCCTCATTATTATCAGGAGGATTATTATTATTATTATCATTATTATTATCTTATCAGTGAGCCAGTTGCTAACCCAAATGCATATGTTTTCCCCCAGTGCCCACATTCTCATTTTGCATACAAACCGTTTATGTGGAACAGTATCAGAAGCCTTTGAACAGTCCAGGTACACCACGTCTACTGCATTACCCATGTCCAGTCTTGAACTGACCTCCTCATAGAAGCTGATCAGATTAGTCTGACAGGACCGATTCCTCATAAACCCATGCTGATTGGGTGTTATAAGATTATTTACATTGAGATACTCCAGGATAGCATCTCTTAGAAAGCCCTCAAATATCTTTCCCACCACAGAAGTTAAACTTACTGGCCTATAGTTTCCAGGTTCACTTTTACACCCCTTTTTGAAAATTGGCACCACATTTGCTATTCGCCAATCCTGTGGAACAGACCCAGTCATTACTGAATCCTTAAATATTAGATACAAGGCTCTATCTATGACCATGCTTAATTCCCTCAGAACTCGGGGGTGTATTCCATCTGGACCGGGTGATTTCTCTATTTTAGTGTTTTGCAGGCGGCGCTGCACTTCT
Source organism: Leptodactylus fuscus (assembly GCF_031893055.1). NCBI lineage: Eukaryota > Metazoa > Chordata > Amphibia > Anura > Leptodactylidae > Leptodactylus > Leptodactylus fuscus. The sequence goes on along the minus strand of NC_134265.1, from coordinate 276,956,852 downwards.
TCCTGGGTTAAGCAGGTGACATTCAATTGAGAGGTAACGTTACCCCTAATCATGTTGCTGGCCAATGGATTTTCTTGTGTAAACACTGTAGAGAAGAAGGCATTTAATACTTGTGCTTTTTCCTCATCCTCCTCCACCATTACACACAGATTATTTTTGAGAGTGCCCACATTGTCAGTTTTTATTATCTTATTATTTATGTAATCGAAGAATAATTTTGGATTACTTTTACTTTCCTTGGCAATTTTTCTCTCAGCCTCAATCTTCGCCTCCTTTATTTGTGTTTTGCACAATTTATTTTTCTCCTTATAGTTTTTTAATGCTGTGTCGCTACTTTCTTGTTTTAGTACTTTAACCCCTTAGCGACCCTTGACGTAACTGTACGTCATGGGTCGCATGGGGATGTATAGAGCGAGCTCACACGCTGAGCTCGCTCCATACACGGCAGATGCCGGCTGTATAATACAGCCAGGACCTGCCAATAACAGCAGCGGTCGGTGCCCGAGCCGATCGCTGCTGTTAACCCTTTACACACTGCGGTCAAACGCGACCGCAGCGTGTAAACAGCGCAGGCGGCATGGGCGCCGCCATGTTTCCCCGATCGCCGCCCTCCTGAACGTCACATGAGGGCGGTGATCGGTTGCTATGACAGCCGGAAGCCTATTGAAGGCTTCCAGGCTTGTCTCTGCCCGAGATCTATTAGACGATGCCAGAGGCATCGTCTAATAGAAGTGCTGGGATTCTGCTATTCACTGCAGTACTGTAGTATTGCAGTGAATAGTATGAGCGATCAGACCCCCTAGGTTTCAAGGTACCTAAGGGGTCTGATCATAAATGTAACAGAAGAAAAAAAAAAGTTTTTAAAAGTATTAAAAAAATAAAAAAATATAAAAGTTCAAATCACCCCCCTTTCCCTAGATTAGCTATAAAAGTAATTAAAGAACATTAAACATAAACATATTAGGTATCCCCGCACTCCAAAATGCCCGAACTATTAGAATATTAAAACATTTATCCCGTACTGCGAACGGCGTAGCGGCAAAAAAAATAAAAACAGCCAAAAAGCGTTTTTTTCAACACTTTGCCTCCTATAAAAAATTGAATAAAAAGTGATCAAACCATCAGATCTTTCCCCAAATGGTATCAATAGAAACGTCATCTTGTCCCGCATAAAAAGACACCACAACCAGCTCCATACATGGAAATATGAAAAAGTTACAGGTGTTAGAACATGATGACACAAATTTTTTTTTCTATTTTGCAAAGTTTATCATTTTTTTAAAAGTATCAAAACATTTCAAATACTATATAAATTTGGTATCACCGCGTTCGTACTGACACGTAGAACACAGGTAACATGTCATTTGTACCAAACAGTGAACGCTGTAAAAATTAAACCCATAAGAAAATGGCGCAAATGCATTTTTTCTCCAATTGCACCTCATTCTGAATTTTTTTCCAGCTTCCCAGTACATTGCACAGCATATTGAATGGTGCCATTACAAAGTACAATTTGTCCCGCAAACAATAAGCCATCATGTGACTCTGTGAACTGAAAAATGAAAAAGTTATGGCTCTTGAAATGTGAGGAGGGAAAAACGAAAATGCGAAACCAAAAAATGGCCTGGTCCTTAAGGGGTTAAATGCTTCCTTTTTACCCCTCATTGCATTCTGTACTGTTTTAGTTAGCCATATTGGTTTTCTATGATTTCTGGCCCGCTTATTCCCATAGGGTATGTGTTTTCTAGTGCTCCTATTTAGTATATTTTTGAAGATATCCCATTTAGTTTGTGTTCCCGTCACGTTGAGGACATTGTCCCAGTTTATGCTGCTAAGCTCCTCTCTCAGCTGGTTAAAATTGGCCTTCCTGAAGTTTAGTGTTTTTGTACCCCCTCTAATGAACATCTTCTTAATGTGTACAAGAAAACATTATGTTATGGTCACTATTGTGTGTCAGTTTCATTTGATAAAATTAGGTCTAGTCGTGCCTCGCCTCTTGTTGGGTCCTGCACTAGTTGCGATAGGTAATTGTCTTTTATTACTGACAAGAACCTGTTCCCTTTGTTGGATCTGCAGGTTTCTGTCTCCCAGTTGATATCCCCCATAATAATGACTTTATTATGCTTTGCGGCCTCATCTATTTGTTTTATTATTATTAGAGATGAGCGAACACTAAAATGTTCGAGGTTCGAAATTCGATTCGAACAGCCGCTCACTGTTCGAGTGTTCGAATGGGTTTCGAACCCCATTATAGTCTATGGGGAACATAAACTCGTTAAGGGGGAAACCCAAATTCGTGTCTGGAGGGTCACCAAGTCCACTATGACACCCCAGGAAATGATACCAACACCCTGGAATGACACTGGGACAGCAGGGGAAGCATGTCTGGGGGCATAAAAGTCACTTTATTTCATGGAAATCCCTGTCAGTTTGCGATTTTCGCAAGCTAACTTTTCCCCATAGAAATGCATTGGCCAGTGCTGATTGGCCAGAGTACGGAACTCGACCAATCAGCGCTGGCTCTGCTGGAGGAGGCGGAGTCTAAGATAGCTCCACACCAGTCTCCATTCAGGTCCGACCTTAGACTCCGCCTCCTCCGGCAGAGCCAGCGCTGATTGGCCGAAGGCTGGCCAATGCATTCCTATGCGAATGCAGACTTAGCAGTGCTGAGTCAGTTTTGCTCAACTACACATCTGATGCACACTCGGCACTGCTACATCAGATGTAGCAATCTGATGTAGCAGAGCCGAGGGTGCACTAGAACCCCTGTGCAAACTCAGTTCACGCTAATAGAATGCATTGGCCAGCGCTGATTGGCCAATGCATTCTATTAGCCCGATGAAGTAGAGCTGAATGTGTGTGCTAAGCACACACATTCAGCACTGCTTCATCAAGCCAATACAATGCATTAGCCAGTGCTGATTGGCCAGAGTACGGAATTCGGCCAATCAGCGCTGGCCAATGCATTCTATTAGCCCGATGAAGTAGAGCTGAATGTGTGTGCTAAGCACACACATTCAGCACTGCTTCATCAAGCCAATACAATGCATTAGCCAGTGCTGATTGGCCAGAGTACGGAATTCGGCCAATCAGCGCTGGCCAATGCATTCTATTAGCCCGATGAAGTAGAGCTGAATGTGTGTGCTAAGCACACACATTCAGCACTGCTTCATCAAGCCAATACAATGCATTAGCCAGTGCTGATTGGCCAGAGTACGGAATTCGGCCAATCAGCGCTGGCTCTGCCGGAGGAGGCGGAGTCTAAGGTCGGACCTGAATGGAGACTGGTGTGGAGCGATCTTAGACTCCGCCTCCTCCAGCAGAGCCAGCGCTGATTGGTCGAGTTCCGTACTCTGGCCAATCAGCGCTGGCCAATGCATTCTATTAGCCCGATGAAGTAGAGCTGAATGTGTGTGCTTAGCACACACATTCAGCTCTACTTCATCAGGCTAATAGAATACATTGGCCAATCAGCGCTGGCCAATGCATTCTATTAGCTTGATGAAGCAGAGTGTGCACAAGGGTTCAAGCGCACCCTCGGCTCTGATGTAGCAGAGCTGAGGGTGCACAAGGGTTCAAGTGCACCCTCGGCTCTCCTACATCAGAGCCGAGGGTGCGCTTGAACCCTTGTGCAGCCTCGGCTCTGCTACATCAGAGCCGAGGGTGCGCTTGAACCCTTGTGCACACTCTGCTTCATCAAGCTAATAGAATGCATTGGCCAGCACTGATTGGCCAGAGTACGGAATTCGGCCAATCAGCGCTGGCCAATGCATCCCTATGGGAAAAAGTTTATCTCACAAAAATCACAATTACACACCCGATAGAGCCCCAAAAAGTTATTTTTAATAACATTCCCCCCTAAATAAAGGTTATCCCTAGCTATCCCTGCCTGTACAGCTATCCCTGTCTCATAGTCACAAAGTTCACATTCTCATATGACCCGGATTTGAAATCCACTATTCGTCTAAAATGGAGGTCACCTGATTTCGGCAGCCAATGACTTTTTCCAATTTTTTTCAATGCCCCCAGTGTCGTAGTTCCTGTCCCACCTCCCCTGCGCTGTTATTGGTGCAAAAAAGGCGCCAGGGAAGGTGGGAGGGGAATCGAATTTTGGCGCACTTTACCACGTGGTGTTCGATTCGATTCGAACATGGCGAACACCCTGATATCCGATCGAACATGTGTTCGATAGAACACTGTTCGCTCATCTCTAATTATTATATTTTCAGCTTCTTCCGTTATATTTGGAGATTTATAACAAATCTCTATCAGCATTTTATTATTTTTTTGTTCCTCCCATAATTTCCAACCATAAGGACTCCACATATTCATTTTCCTCCCAGATGTCCTCACACAGGACTGGCTTAAGGCCTGATTTTACGTATAAGCAAACCCCTCCCCCTTTCTTATTTGTACGCTCCTTTCTAAACATGCTGTACCCTTGTTTATTTACAGCCCAGTCATAGCTAGAGTCCAGCCATGTCTCACTTACCCCACCATTTCATAATTTTCTTCCAACATCATCACTTCTAGTTCCTCCATCTTGTTAGTGAGGCTTCGGGCATTCATATACATACATTTCATAGATTTATCTTCCCTACTCTTCCACTGCCTACTGACTGCTCTAACACCCCCCCCCCCTCCACCCTCAGTTACAGTATCTAGCCCTCTTTCCATTTCTACACTATCTTGCCCTCTACATCTGTTACCCTCCCCCCCAGTACCTAGTTTAAACACTCCTCCAACCGTCTAGCCGTCTTCTCTCCCAGCACAGCTGCACCTTCCCCATTGAGATGCAGCCCATCCCTAGCATAGAACCTGTAGCCCACAGCAAAGTCCTACACCAACTCTTGAGCCACTTGTTTACCTCCCTAATCTCCCGCTGCCTTTGCTGTGTGGCTCGTGGAACAGGAAGTATTTCTGAGAATACTACCCTGGAGGTCCTTGCCTTCAACTTGCTCCCTAAATCCCTGAAATCACTATTAAGGACCTTCCACCTACCGCTAACTTTGTCATTTGTGCCAACGTGCACCATGACCGCTGGATCCACACCAGCCCCACCCAGTAATCTGTCAACCTGATCCACGATGTGTCGACCTCGAGCACCAGGAAGGCAACACACCGTACGACGATCCCGGTCTTTGTGACAGATTGCACAGTTACTGCAATGTGAAATTTCATTTTTACAGGTCTCTGTATATTGATGTACACAGAGGCCTGTAGATTAGAGATGAGCGAGTAGTATTCGACTGCGCATGCCCGCAGTGAATTCAGAGCCGGAAGATGCCGCGGGGACGCTGCACGGAGAAGACTTCTCGGAGGATCCAGCCTGACCCTCACTCGTGGACTTGGTAAGTGTAATTTGATCGAATGTTGCCTACCCCTGAAACGAGGATTTTCCCCCATAGAGTATAATAGGGTACGATATTCGATTCGAGTAGTCAAATATTGAGGGGCTACTCGAAACGAATATCGAATCTCGAACATTTTACTGTTCGCTGATCTCCTCTGTAGATATGTTTCATATCAGTATTATATATCAGCTTGGGGTCAGAAGACTCCTTAAGACTGGGAGTCACGTGGTGCAAACACCGCAGAAAAAAATGCATGGTTTTATAGTCACAGCAAAAATGCATGGTTTTATAGTCACAGCAAAAATGCATGGTTTTCAGTCTCAGCTTGTGGGAAATTATGCACAGCAAATACACTGCAATATCCAAAACCATTGTGGTTTTGGAAATCACATGTCATTTATACCTACAAACAGTGGCGTAACTAGGAATTGTGGAGCTCTGTGACAAACTTTTGACCTGGACCCCTCTTCCCGACCGACCCCGCCCAACTCCTCCCACATTCCTACATGCACTATTATTCCCCATAGTGGCCCTTGTGCACAGTATTATGTCCCATAGTAGCTCCTGCACACAGTATTATTCCCCATAGTGACCCCTGCTCACGGTTTTGATGCCCTATAGTGGCCCTTGCAGACAGTATTATGCCCCATAGTGGCCCCCGCACACAGTATTATTTCCCCTAGTGGCCCCTTCACACAGTATTATGCCCCATTGTGGACACCCATTAACAATTACTATACTCTGGGGTCTTTTCTGACCCCAGAGTATAGTAATCAGAGACCCAGGGGAGATACAGACATAAAAAACACTGTTACTTACTAGAGATGAGCGAACACTAAAATGTTCGAGGTTCGAAATTCGATTCGAACAGCCGCTCACTGTTCGAGTGTTCGAACGGGTTTCGAACCCCATTATAGTCTATGGGGAACATATACTCGTTAAGGGGGAAACCCAAATCCGTGTCTGGAGGGTCACCAAATCCACTATGACACCCCAGGAAATGATACCAACACCCTGGAATGACACTGGGACAGCAGGGGAAGCATGTCTGGGGGCATAAAAGTCACTTTATTTCATGGAAATCCCTGTCAGCTTGTGATTTTTGCAAGCTAACTTCCCCATAGGAATGCATTGGACAGCGCTGATTGGCCAGAGTACGGAATTCGACCAATCAGCGGTGGCTCTGCTGGAGAAGGCGGAGTCTAAGATCGCTCCACACCAGTCTCCATTCAGGTCCGACCTTAGACTCCGCCTCCTCCGGCAGAGCCAGCGTTGATTGGCCGAAGGCTGGCCAATGCATTCCTACGGGTATGCAGAGACTTAGCAGTGTTGAGCCAGTTCTGCTCAACTTCACCGTGTGCCGGTCAGCCCATCTGATATAGCAGATTCGAGTGTGCACTAGAACCCTTATGCACACTCGGCTCTGCTACATCAGATGTAGCAGAGCCGAGGGTGCACTGGAACCCCTGTGCAAACTCAGCTCACGCTAATAGAATGCATTGGCCAGCGCTGATTGGCCAATGCATTCTATTAGCCCGATGAAGTAGAGCTGAATGTGTGTGCTTAGCTCAACTACTCCATCGGCGTAGTTGAGCTAAGCACACACATTCAGCTCTACTTCATCGGGCTAATAGAATGCATTGGCCAGCGCTGATTGGCCAGAGTACGGAATTCGACCAATCAGCGCTGGCTCTGCTGGAGGAGGCGGAGTCTAAGATCGCTCCACACCAGTCTCCATTCAGGTCCGACCTTAGACTCTGCCTCCTCCGGCAGAGCCAGCGCTGATTGGCCGAAGGCTGGCCAATGCATTCCTAAGGGAATGCAGAGACTTAGCAGTGCTGAGCCAGTTCTGCTCAACTACACCATGTGCCGGTCAGCCCATCAGATGTAGCAGAGCCGAGGGTGCACTAGAACCCTTATGCACACTCGCTCTGCTACATCAGATGTAGCAGAGCCGAGGGTGCACTAGAACCCTTATGCACACTCGGCTCTGCTACATCTGATGTAGCAGAGCCGAGTGTGCATAAGGGTTCTAGTGCACCCTCGGCTCTGCTACATCTGATGGGCTGACCGGCACATGGTGTAGTTGAGCAGAACTGGCTCAGCACTGCTAAGTCTCTGCATTCCCTTAGGAATGCATTGGCCAGCCTTCGGCCAATCAGCGCTGGCTCTGCTGGAGGAGGCGGAGTCTAAGATCGGTCCACACCAGTCTCCATTCAGGTCCGACCTTAGACTCTGCCTCCTCCGGCAGAGCCAGCGCTGATTGGCCGAAGGCTGGCCAATGCATTCCTAAGGGAATGCAAAGACTTAGCAGTGCTGAGCCAGTTCTGCTCAACTACACCATGTGCCGGTCAGCCCATCAGATGTAGCAGAGCCGAGGGTGCACTAGAACCCTTATGCACACTCGGCTCTGCTACATCAGATGTAGCAGAGCCGAGTGTGCATAAGGGTTCTAGTGCACCCTCGGCTCTGCTACATCTGATGTAGCAGAGCCGAGTGTGCATAAGGGTTCTAGTGCACCCTCGGCTCTGCTACATCTGATGGGCTGACCGGCACACGGTGTAGTTGAGCAGAACTGGCTCAGCACTGCTAAGTCTCTGCATTCCCATAGGAATGCATTGGCCAGCCTTTGGCCAATCAGCGCTGGCTCTGCCGGAGGAGGCGGAGTCTAAGGTCGCACCTGAATGGAGATTGGTGTGGAGCGATCTTAGACTCTGCCTCCTCCAGTAGAGCCAGCGCTGATTGGTCAAATTCCGTACTCTGGTCAATCAGCGCTGGCCAATGCATTCCTATGGGAATGCAGAGACTTAGCAGTGTTGAGCCAGTTCTGCTCAACTACACCATGTGCCGGTCAGCCCATCAGATGTAGCAGAGCCGAGTGTGCATAAGGGTTCTAGTGCACCCTCGGCTCTGCTACATCTGATGTAGCAGAGCGAGTGTGCATAAGGGTTCTAGTGCACCCTCGGCTCTGCTACATCTGATGGGCTGACCGGCACACGGTGTAGTTGAGCAGAACTGGAACCCTTATGCACACTCGGCTCTGCTACATCAGTCTCCACACCAGTCTCCATTCAGGTCCGACCTTAGACTCTGCCTCCTCCGGCAGAGCCAGCGCTGATTGGCCGAAGGCTGGCCAATGCATTCCTAAGGGAATGCAGAGACTTAGCAGTGCTGAGCCAGTTCTGCTCAACTACACCATGTGCCGGTCAGCCCATCAGATGTAGCAGAGCCGAGGGTGCACTAGAACCCTTATGCACACTCGGCTCTGCTACATCAGATGTAGCAGAGCCGAGTGTGCATAAGGGTTCTAGTGCACCCTCGGCTTAGGCGGAGTCTAAGGTCGCACCTGAATGGAGATTGGTGTGGAGCGATCTTAGACTCTGCCTCCTCCAGTAGAGCCAGCGCTGATTGGTCGAATTCCGTACTCTGGCCAATCAGCGCTGGCCAATGCATTCCTATGGGAATGCAGAGACTTAGCAGTGTTGAGCCAGTTCTGCTCAACTACACCATGTGCCGGTCAGCCCATCAGATGTAGCAGAGCCGAGTGTGCATAAGGGTTCTAGTGCACCCTCGGCTCTGCTACATCTGATGTAGCAGAGCCGAGTGTGCACACTCGGCTCTGCTATATCAGATTATCAGATGGGCTGACCGGCACACGGTGTAGTTGAGCAGAACTGGCTCAGCACTGCTAAGTCTCTGCATACCCATAGGAATGCACTGACCAGCCTTCGGCCAATCAGCGCTGGCTCTGCCAGAGGAGGCGGAGTCTAAGGTCGGACCTTAATGGAGACTGGTGTGGAGCGATCTTAGACTCCGCCTCCTCCAGCAGAGCCACCGCTGATTGGTCGAATTCCGTACTCTGGCCAATCAGCGCTGTCCAATGCATTCCTATGGGAAAAAAGTTTATGTCACAAAAATCACAATTACACACCCGATAGAGCCCCAAAAAGTTATTTTTAATAACATTCCTACCTAAATAAAGGTTATCCCTAGCTATCCCTGCCTGTACAGCTATCCCTGTCTCTTAGTCACAAAGTTCACATTCTCATATGACCCGGATTTGAAATCCACTATTCGTCTAAAATGGAGGTCACCTGATTTTGGCAGCCAATGACTTTTTCCGATTTTTTTCGATGCCTCCGGTGTCGTAGTTCCTGTCCCACCTCCCCTGTGCTGTTATTGGTGCAAAAAAAGCGCCAGGGAAGGTGGGAGGGGAATCAAATTTTTTTGGAGTTTGCCACGTGATGTTCGATTCGAATCGAACACATCGAACAGCCTGATATCCGATCGAACATGTGTTCGATAGAACACTGTTCGCTCATCTCTATTACTTACCTATCCCTGACTCCAGTGTGGTCCCTGATGATGTCGGCCACCTTCAATGACGTTCAGGACGTGACTTGAGATGGGGCTTGCGACACAACACATAATGACATAAGACCCTGCCATGTGACATCAGGGACATAACACAAGTAGACCTGAAGCCTGCCTGGAGCCAGGAGAGGTAAGTAACACTGTTTTTGTTTGTTTTTTTAACTTTAATTTTTATTGAAGTTTTTAACAAGAAGTGTGGTACAAACAAGTAAACACATATAAAAAACAGATATTAAACCTATCAACAATAGACTATATCAAACCAGAGAAAGAAGGGGGGAGGAGGAAGGGATAAGGGCAGGGAGTCACAGACCATTAAGGATACAGTAGGAGTCCCAAGACGACCATACAGCTTGGAAGGCGTCTACGGTGAGTAACAGTGATTTTTATATTCCCTCACCTCCCCTGGACCTCCATCTGAAAAGAACCCAGAGTATAATAATAGTGTTTGTGGAGCCCGCGGCCTCACTTATCAATGTTCACAGTTGCTTCTGCAGAAGGAGAAGTGTCGGCGGCCGTGAGCAGGATCCAGGATCGGTAAGTAGATAGGGCCGTTAAATGCTGAAGTTACTTCAGCAGGTAACGGCCTATTAAAGGAAAAAAAAAACAAAGCAGTAGCGGATGCCACAGGGCCCTAATGTCCTGCGGCTGCCTACGGAAATTGCGTTGGTCTCCCTATAGGTAGAACTGAAGCAGAAAACTGCTGTGGGAAAAAACATGATGCATTGCCATCGTGGTTTTTCCTGCACCGCTTATTTTTTTTTGCTGCGGGAAGCTTCATGTGTAATAGTGTTACCCCTGGATTATATTGTAGTATATACTAAATGACCAAGTCAGGACATACTTGAAACTTTACTTAGTAAACATGAAGATCAGCTTGGGAGTCTTCTAAAGTAGCTCATAAACATTAGATGTAATTTAGCTGAACCTGCTGTTTCTGCAAATCCAGCAGACTAACCAATACTGTATGTTCGGTGGTGTTTCTGGTCTTGCCTCTTTGTACAAAAGTGGATCTAATGATTTGCATTTTGGGAAGTTTAGTGTATATGGTGTACAGTAAATTGATATAGTAGAATTACTATTATGTGAGCTCAGATAAAGCGTATACTTTAGGTAAATGTTTCATCAGTGCTGTTTGATGATCTGTATAGGGGCAGTCTGTCAGTTCCCAAACAGCAGACATCAGGAATAATAAATGGTGTTTATGTACCTTCTGATTTGTAAGGTGCTGCGGAATATGTTGGCACTATATAAATATGCTTATTATTATTATTATTATTATTATTAATAAGACGTATTGGGCATGGTGTATTTCAACTTGTCTAATCCTTTGTACAGAAGATAAGAGTTTCCATAGGTGCTTGGTAGTGGTAATCCTCCATGGCAAAAACTGTCACAACTACATTATATATAGAGCATAACGTCATGCTCTATTAAAAATTCCACAGAATGTCTTAAAGCATACGTTATCATTATATTTATTGTAAGCTGCCATGTGTGTAAATGAGTATTACTGTATTTTGGTCATTATATAATTTATATTCTGCATTGTTAAGCAGTTTTCCTTTCTACATGGTATATCCTAAGTGTGCTGTTCTTGTGAAGAGGAGTCTAGCTACTCTACACTGCACACAGTAAGAAAAGGAGAATCTGTTCTAGAACTGTCCCTTTTACTCATAAAAGCCCCAGAATCATGCAGGATATGTAAAGAGAAGTACCGACATGTAATGGTGTAGGTAAAATGGTTTAGTTGTGAATAGAAAGTGTCTATTTACCTTCAGCATCAGAAGAACCCTGTCTTTCTTATCTTATCTCCTGCACTTCCTTCTTATTCCTACCCCCTCCATAGACTTCTATAGACATATGTTTATACTTGTGTTGTGGTTTCTGTTTACATTCAGCTTCCATGAATATCATTGAAGTGAATGTCATATTTCTGCCTGCATTAGTTTATTGTATTCTTGTATTTCATGACTTCATTTTTTGGACTAAGATCCTACTGTCTTGTTGACTTGAAATATGTTGTTTTATTGTCTGTATGTCTGAATTGCTTGCTATGTTTGGACATATATGCCCTGCCACACATTGTGGATGGATGTCCTTCTACTGTGTGTTTGGATGCATGAACTTCTGGTATATATTTTGGCCTTCAGACCTTCCGCCACTTATAAAGCTCTACTACTGTCTTGATCTCCAAATCTTATGCTTTTCATGTTTGTTCCTCGGCCCTTCAACCATATACCCATTTCGGCTGCCTGCACCTTTGCTACCGGTACTGATGTTCTGCTGGGACTCCTGCTCAAGACCCAGTATCTGCTATCCGTATGTTCTGTTCCTAAATCAATAACTCTGTTACTTGTCCTGGACATGTATTCTCATGTGCATGTTTGCTATCTGCTACAATTCTAATGTGTATTCAAACACGACATTTGTTTGATACTTTGGTGTGTTGCCCCATAGTCCTGACCTGCCCTCAGCTAACCAAAACCGTGACCACTTCAAGAGGCAGTGACCTGGTTACCCTCCCACAGTGAAATCCAGAAACCTTGTACATGGGTTAAGGGGCTAAATACCTGGGCTCCAGTTAAACAAAGCCCTTAGGAGTAGTCCTAAGCAAACCTGGTTTGTTGATACAGTGTCTCCACAAGCTACTGTCTGCTTCATATTTCTTTCATTTCTCACAGGTTTGTGTTACAAGGATCCTTATTTGATCAAAGACTTTGCTGGATATGTATTACCTAAAAGAACCAATTCACTATGACAATGTATACTGCAGGGAATGTCAGGCAGTGAATAATGTTGGGGTCATCATGCATAGCTTCAGTATACCTTCAATACTGCATGAAGTAATGTGGTCATCGTCTCAACCAGGGTGTCGTGGCCCCTTGGCGGGTTTCCAAGGTGCCCATGTTGAGATTTGCTGGTCTATCTTAACAATAGTCCATTAATATCTAAGTACTGGAAATCTCTTTTAATTGTAGGACAAACCCTTTACTACAGGAATGATTAGCACCTTAAATGTCATACACTTTTCTATTTGCCTTTTTGTACTATAAGATTATCCCTAATCCACGGATAGCATGAAATGTGTCTGTAACAGCCTTGCCGTCCAGAGGATATTCTAGCATGCATATCTCTTGCAGGATGGAAAATAAAGCATATGGTTTATTGCTATCTACCTGCTTTAACTCTGAAGGGCTATGAGCTGCAATCAAATCAGCAGAATATTTGTGTTTTCGCCCGCCTTGCTCCAGATAATTCCACTTTTTTTGTTTTATTTATACTCATCACGTCAGATCGGTGTGATCAATCATTCCAAGTATGTAAAATGTGATATTTTTAAAACAGGTGCCTTGTTATTGAAATGACAGCTGTCTGAGCCTTTCTCTTGTAATGAACCCAAAGGAAAGGAGCCGTTTCTGAAATGTTTTGTGAATGCTAATAAAGCTGTGATATTGCAAGTGCATTCCTGGCATGTACTAAGCCCCACTGACTGACGCTGGATGACAATAACCCACTTGCAGAACAACAGCTTACCATACGGTGACAGGGCAGCACTAAAGATGTCACTCTCCCTCTTAAACTCTAGTGCTTGTCGTTCATGCTTGTCACTATTTTGTGCACCTAACCTGGGGACAATTACGTGCATGGAGACCTGGACAGAATTTTCCTACATGCCATACTATATTGCAATATCGGACATCAAATCTTTCTTAAGCGTCACCACATACTGTATATTGCTTATATACTTACCTAGACTAAATATTCATATATATATTCTTAGTGTTGTATATAGCTGAAACCAAATAACCAAAGAAACCTTCCTTGCAAATGCTAGTGTTGCTTGGAGGTCAGTTGAGGACGTAGTCATTGACTCCGCTCACATCAGCATAAGCCATTTTATTGCTGTCGTGCTGAAATAAATCAAAATATCTTCTGGATTACTGTGGAGCCATTTCTTCAAACAGAATGCAGAGAAGAACCCCTTCCACAGTGCTAGATTGAAGATTGTTAGGTATCAGTAGATTCTTTGTCAGGTATAAAGATAAATCTTGGTTTATCTATATACCTGATGAAGTATTCTACTGTAAAAGAAAAAACAAAAAACTATCTACTGAAAGTAGAATGAAGTCTATACTGTAGAGACCTCCATCCACCCCCAACAGCACCATCTCCCTTATAGTAGAAATAATGACAAGACAACAGTTTGTAACTCTTAGGTGGATGGGGACGGCCACAGCTTTTTTTTTTAATTAACTCTCATTATAACTCTCCTTACAACCTTAAACTTCATAACATGTTCATGATGCAGAATGCTGGTCGCAGGTCTCCCTGGAGGCAATAACAAATCACCAGTGGTAATGCTCAACCATAAATGCAAAACAGAAAAATAGAGTATGCGTGAGGCACTGAACTGGAGCTCCCAGAAATCTGCGGCCAAGGACAGTCCCCGAGGTCCCTGCAACCTCTGACCAAGTTTAGTTACGGCTGAGTGCAAATCCAGGAACGTGGGAAGAAACGGATTGGGAAACTTTCCCTAACCAACTCCCTGACTAATCCTGCCTAACCTCTGAATAACGTCCTTACAAGGACACCCCTCATCGGAACCTTTTATAGATTCCCTACTGTTAGCCTAACAGCAGACTAGAATGAGCAAAAAGAAGCAAACTAAGTATTACTAGTTGTGACAGATAACAGAGAGCAATAGCAGTTAAGCGTAGTCAGGCAAGACCAGTGGTTAAAGTCAGCATTGATCTGTATGGCAATGGTAATGTTATTGTTAGTATTGTAAGAAGATGGCAGCATGCTGAGATGACTCAATCTGTGGATATTCTCAGTAACAATGCTTTTGATTGTAACATTGTAAGCCGTGTGATTTGAAGCCAATCTGGCCAATTGTGGATATACCATGTATACTAGAAGCGTACCACTTCTGCCTTTGCGTCTCCAAACAGAGTAGGCTACATAAAGGCTTTGTTTAGTTATACTTTTTAGACATACTTTTAAGACTATTGAAATGTGACTTGTTGCATGAAAGTGATGCATCTGTAAAATAAAAGTCCTTAAATTTACGGTACTTTTGGAGAAGTTTTTGCATATACTTACACTTTCATACTAGAAGGCAGAAACATCTTCAAGTTGTTATATAAAGGGAATAATAAAGCTTACTAATGCATTCCCTGCACAGTGCATTCCCTGAACTGGATAAGCTTTCTTACTAATATATACACATGCAGAGGACACTGGGGGAGGCCAGGAGTTAGTAAGTAAACGATCTAGTTCACACCAGCGTATCAGAGGACTATGAGCAGATTGGAGCAATGAAGCCGCCCTTGATGCTCTAGACTGCTCATTTGCTTCATGTGAAATACATTAATATCTCGGCTACAGAGACAGGAATTTTCATGGGAAAAAGGCATTATATTTAGGTGAGCCTGACTTATCTAACTGTGTTGCTGTTTAATACACTGTCTACCAATAAGTATTTGGACACCTGTGATCCGTGCGGCACAAGCAGCAATTACAGCCTCAACCCTCCGGGGCATGCTTTCCACAAGTCCTTGTATGATGGCTAGTGGTATTTTATTCCATTCAGCTTGGAAAAGACAGGTTAGTTCTTTCACCAATGTTGGATGGCTGCTGCACCCCTTAGTTCGGCGATCCAACTCGTTCCAGACGTGCTCGATAGGGTTCAAATCTGGGCTCTGGGCAGGCCAGTCCATTCGGTTAACCTTATTGTCACTGTACCAAGCCATGGTAGACCTCACTACATGACAGCTGGCATTGTTATCCTGGAAGTTATCCGACCCATAGAATCGCCATAATGTAGGAAGCACACTGTTATGAAAAATAGTACAAAAGGCGTCAGCGTTGAGTTTACTATGCACTGGGACCAAGGGTCCAAGTCCATACCAGGAGAAACAACCCCAGACCATAACTCCACTCCGCAGAACTCTACTCTGTGTCCAAATACTTATTGGTAGACAGTGTATGCTTCACCCTGGTGACAGACTCCCTGTAAGGCTGTTGCAGACTTTGCCATGATTTTGGTCTCAACTGAGTGAATTGAAAAGGAGTAGAAAATCAAAAGAAAGGATTTATATTTCCCCCTCTTGCTGAATGTATGCCTGGCTTTGAGTAAGGTTTTTCTTGTTTTTTTGTGAAGCCTATCTTCAATATAAGCCAACAATATCTGTTTGGTGGGCACTGACACTCAAGTGCTGCATCAATAAATTGTTCAGAACTAATGTTGTATCCAGTATACTATACAATTGTCTGCATACACTGTAGTGTGGCTATGCAGCGTTGCTGCAGCTTTGTTTCCATTATACTGTCACTATACTAGGGTGCTACACTATGTACATAACACTGCCCTATATAACCCAGAAAAGTTAAAGGGGTATTTCCAACTCGCCTGCTTACCAACTTGCAGGCTGTATGCTCTGTTCACTTCCTTGTTTTTTCAGTAAATTGGTGGGCGGGGTTTCACTTGCTGTCTCCCAGACAAAGCCAGCTCTGCTTAGCTCTCGTCATAGCAGTATATGTTTGCAGTCAGTAATGAGGGATGGTTGTGAACAAATTAGCACAGTATCAGTAGAAGAAGCACAATATAAAGCTGATGTAGCAGAGCTGGATTTGTTAGGTGATGAGAATCCCAACCTTACATGCTACAGGACCAAGAGTCAGCTTGCAATAAACTCAGTTTTAGGTCTGTGGTTACATACAGCGGTAACAGATTCCCTGTCTCAGCCCTTATCAGCAAAGTTCAATTAGCCGACCTGATAACTGTAAGAGGGAGATATACGTCTCAGAAACACAAGCACCGAGCATTCAGCTCCCCCTCCCCTCCTGAGAGCAGGGAGCTGCATCACTTGTCCTGGGCGGAGAAATAAGATCATCCCCAGGTCCATGGTTATGGAAACGCAGTATAAACAATGAAGTGAATAATCTCAGATAGCGGCCAAACAAAGCAGTTTTGCTGAAGCAATGTATTTAGGAAAGGTCATAAATCCACATAAACTAGCAGTATAGATAGGATCCTTGAGATGGGACAGCCCCTATAAGTTTTCACCATCAATAGATCAGCAATTTAATGTAAGCTTCCGTGCAGGGAGGGCACCAGGTCACTGCCATTTGGAGTGTTCCCAATCTTGGTGACAGCAGACCTAGGACCAAGAGACACTGGAGCAGAGGGCCAGGGATCAAGCAAGAGAATTGGACACAGACAAAGGTCTGAGCAGGCAGAGGTTTGTGTGTATTCTTGGAATAGGCAGATAGTCAGGGCAGCACAGGTGCAGTAGCCCAGTCAGATGCCAGAGATAGGCAATATGAAATAGTAGACAGAGCAGAAGCACACATCATTCACCATTCCTCCATGTTGTGGTCATGGTGATAAATCCTCTTGGTGGGAACACTTCTTTAAATGTGATGCAATTGCTATATTTATAGACTTGCACAATAAAATAAAGTAGAAAGTTGTAAATGCTGCTGTTAGGATCACATCCTCCATCTTGTATTTTTGTCAGCCATCTTGTAACCTTTTTCTTATATAAGCTTCATAAGGATGTCAGTTTAGAGTCTAAGAGACCCCTTTAGGGGATAAGGCGTGTGGAATGTTGATGGTTGGGTTATAACTCCTTATCTGTTTGTGGTAAGAATCTCATAACAGGTTCTATAACTAGTTGATCCTTAGCCACAGACCGGACTGATCAGATAGCATGTGATCATTATCTCTCGTGCTGTGATATATACATCTAGAATTAGTGTAAGATGTTGGTTTACACATAAATATTGTAGATTCTTCTGTATGTCATGAGAAAGGTCATCCCAGGTTGGAGTGTAATAATGAGATGCAGACCTTATCCAATAGTCATGTGCCACAGCTTATGTTATAACCAATCATGTCAAAGTCCAACCTGCTTTTTGTCTGTATAAATGCTAACTTTCTGTAACAATAAATCAGAATCCATTTTGATACACTACCATCTGTGTCTTTGTGGTTCTCCAGGCTAAGGATGGCTGTAGCCGATCTTGGCCTGTTATTTAATTTGAAACTACAACAACATAAGCTCTGGGGGTATTATGACCCCAACACTGCCTTGCTTTGTCTTTCTAGTTTTCTAACATCTATCTATCTATCTATCTATCTATCTATCTATCTTATCTTATCTTATCTTTTACGTATATGTTTGCATGATACTAATTATCGCCACATCACTGTAGTACTGAACTCCAGCACTTTGGCCAGCTCCTTGGTCTGTCCTTGTAGATCAATAGGTATGAAGCTGTTAGAATATAATCTCATCTTCTACAAAAGGTATTGCAGAAATCTAACATCAGTTGTAACAACACATAACCATAGGTATACCGTACGTGTGCATGGTTACTTCTGCAATGAAGTTATTTGTGTGATATCTCTTTGTTAAATACTGGGATACAGTCATACTTTGTATCTCTATATTTAACAAGTTCATAGAATATGTGGGAGGAGTGTCCTAAAGACAGATACTGTAGGCACATCATAAGTATCACTGCTAGTTGCAAAACATTACAGCAGTTGTGTTTTCATCAGTTCCCAGGCATTCACAACCAAAGTAAAATCTTCAATGGGAGAGATTTAGGAAGACTAGTTCCATTTGTTCATCTGGAACTAAATCTACGCCAACTCTTAGCTGACATAGATTTCAACATCATTTACACCAGATTTCTGGAATAAATGATAATAAATCTGGCAGGGGTAATGTCCCTGCCCCTGCATGCTCTTACTATTCCCTCATAATAAATCCTCACCAATGCGCTGTGACTAGTTCACTTTTTGCATGAATATAATGGGTGATGGATAACTTTAATCCCTAATAAAATAAAAACATTAACTAATAAATTACCTTTGAAGTCATTATCCAGTGTTTAGTGTAGTGTTACTCATCTGTGTCTGCAGAATTCTACATTTTAACCAGATGGAAGCTGCCCATTGAATATACATATCCATCTATCTATATACAGCTACATCCTTGCAAACATAAGCAGCTGCACAAGATTGTACTACAGCTGCAGAATCAGAGAGGCGGCTGTTACAACAGCCGGACATCCCAAACAGAAAGCAGGGTCATAGGGGACCCAGATCAGCTCTGCAGTAAAGCTCAGGGCCGTGTATTAATCCTGCAACTGTATTCCTCCTATAATAGGGTAAATCAGCAAAAAAGTAAAGTAAAAGTAAAATGCCCCTTCAAAGATTAATTATAAGCTTATGGGGGAGGCACAATAAATAAAAAGAAAAATAATAAAGTAAAAAAATAATAATAATAATGCCAATACCATATCTGCATCACAGGCTCTAGCCCCACCTCTGGTAACATAAAACTATATGTCACCTACATAAATATTGCCACAATGAAAACTATGTAAAAAAAAAATTGTAGCACTTTTTGCTATTAAAAACATGAAAAATGTGAAAAAGAGATACATTTTCCCTTCATTTTTGTGTATATATTCCCTTGCTGTTGGGGTTCCTCAGGGCTCGGTCCTAGGCCCCCTGCTCTTTTCTCCCTACACAGCCCCCATTGGACAAACCATTGCCAGATTTGGCTTCAGGTACCATCTTTATGCTGATGACACCCAATTATACACATCTTCTGACATCACCCCTGCACTAATACAGAACACCAGTGACTGTCTTTCTGCTGTCTCTAATATCATGTCCTCACTGTATCTGAAACTAAGTCTCTCTAAGACGGAACTACTACTGTTTCCACCATCTAATAGATCTGTCCCTGATATATCCATTGTAGTCTCAGGCCTTACTATAACTCCTAGGCAGCAGGCCCGCTGCCTCGGGGTCATGTTTGACGCAGACCTTTCCTTCACCCCTCATATTGAATCACTCGCACGTTCATGTCACCTCCACCTCAAAAACATCTCCAGAATACGCCCTTTCCTTATCAGAGATACACTAAAGACACTTATTGTCTCTCTGATTCATTCTCGCCTTGACTACTGTAACGCCTTACTAATCGGTCTTCCCCTCACTAAACTCTCCCCTCTACAATCTATTCTGAATGCAGCAGCCAGGCTCATCTATCAGTCCAGACGCTACAGCGATGCCTCTGGTCTGTGCCAGTCCCTATACTGGCTGCCTATTCATTATAGAATAAAATATAAAGTTATCACCCTCATCCACAAGGCTCTCCATAATGCAGCACCTCCCTACATTTCCTCCCTCATCTCTGTCTACTGCCCAACCCGTGTTCTCTGCTCACTCAATGACCTAACACTTACATCTTCTATCATCAGAACCTCCCACGCTCGTATACAAGACTTCTCCCGAGCTGCACCACTTCTCTGAAATGCTCTACCCCGGACAATCAGATTAACTCCCAATTTCTACAGCTTCAAACGCAAACTAAAGACGCATCTTTTCAGACAGGCCTATCACAATTCCTAATGTAAACCCTTCCATAATATAATTAGAATCCCCAAAATTTAACCCTTCTCTGTCCCCGCTCCCACATTACCCCACATATGATATCTTTTCAGGCTAACTTTATAGGTTCAAGCTCTATCCACATGTTAAAGGACACGACCGGTGACGGCTCATACAGTTTTATGTTTGTGTAATTACAGTCACCTCTATTACAGTATTATCTGACCCCCCTGTATAAGCAATGCCGCCCCTGCTACCTCTCGTTTCACCCCCTCTACCTCATAGATTGTAAGCTCTTGCGAGCAGGGCCCTCAGTCCCATTGTGTGAAATGACTTTCTTTGTAATGCATCTTTCTGTCTGTATTTGAACCCTACAAATTGTACAGCGCTGCGGAATATGTTGGCGCTATGTAAATAAAATTATTTATATATATATATATATATATATATATATATATATATATATATATGTTTTAAAATATGCAATATCACCGAACAAAAGACACAAAAATTGTTTGAATATTGTGAACAACAAAAATTGTTATAGCCCTCACAAAAACATATACCAAAACTGCATCCGAAAAATGTGTCCAGTCCTGCACCAGGGAAAATGGCCTAGTCCTGAAGTGAATAATAAATACATTATTATTATTTTTTTTATAGAACACCATTAATTGCATGCTGCTGTACATTATTATATAATTCTATGGTGCTTTACATTTGAGGGTTTACATCTGGTACACAAAATATACAGAACAAATATAATACTAACAGTGACCGACTGGCACAGTGGTGAAGGACTTACAGTCTATGAGGGATAGAGACAGAAGGAGAGGGAGAGGCTGTACAGATGCCGGTGTGGTGACAGTAGTGTTATTGGGGGTTGTAGGCCTTCCTGAATAGGTGAGTCTTCAGGGCCTTCTTGAAGCCTGTGATTGTGGGGGTCAGTCATATGTGTCTCAGTAATGAGTTCCAGAGTATGGGGGATGCACGGGAGAAATCTTGGAGATGGTTGTGTGAGGAGCGGATGAGAGCAGAGCAGTGTAAGAGGTCATTGGAGGATCAGAGGTAGTGGGGGATTAGGTGATGACTTTGAATGTTAGTGTTAGTAACTTGAACTCAATTCGTTTGGCAATGGGTAGCCAGTGAAGGGATTGACAGAAGGGAGCAGATGAGGAAGAACAGGGGGAAATTAGGCGTATTAGGTGTATTAGGCGAGCAGCACAGTTTAAGGTGGACTGGAGGGGGCAAGAGTATTCGCTGGGAGGCCATGGAGAAGGGTGTTACAGTAACCTAAGTAGGAGATTATGAGGGCATGGAATAGCATCTTTGTAGTTTCAGAGGTGAGGAAGGAGCGGATTCGGTTGATGTTCTTCTGTTGTAAGCCACAGGAGGTGTTGGGGGTTTGGATGTGCATGAAAACAGAAACACAGTTGAGCCCCCTGAAGGGCTTTTATACAAGTCAATTATCATAGAAGCATCCTAAGATCAGTAAAAAAACAAGTAAATACAAATTTATTGGGAGTTCACTTCTTTTATGTTTAACTAAACATAATTTTTGTCAGCAGCACGCCTCCCTGGGTAAACAGAGGATATCCAGCCAATATAATAGAACTGTATGGAGACAATCAGCGCAGTAACTATTGTTCCTCTACCATGCAGTTTACATTGGCATGTATAGAGGCTGATGACAACAAGTATTCATCAACATATTATATTGTATATATATTGTCAATGCCACTCTTCCCATCTGAACTCCATCCCAAGTTAAAGAGCCCTTATTTTCTGACCTTATCTTAGTGTTATTTTGGCCATATAGTACAAATTTGAGTATTCTAAAACAGATTGTTAAGAAATGGATGTCCTGCCCAATAATCCCACTGTGTTGTTAGGGTCTGTGTCTCTAGCAAGGGACGGCTGAACTGTCACAGTGCATATAGCAGAGAGAAGGTTAGTATCTATGTGATGCCATTCCACATCTCAGGCTACAATATTAAAGGGATTCTACCACTAAAACACAGTTTTTTCTACTTTATACATCAGAATAGCCTTTAGAAAGGCTATTCGTCTCTTACCTTTAGACGTGGTCTCTGCCGCGCCGTTCCTTAGTAATACCGGTTTTTACCGGTATGCAAATGAGTTCTCAGCAATGAGGGCAGGCCCCAGCGCTCAAACGGCGATGGGAGCGTCCCCACTGCTGCCCGAGAGCTCACTCCAGCGCTGCCTCCATCTTCAGCTGCAACCCCACCTCTTCTGTCTTCTTCTGTTGGTCCAACTTCCGACGCCTGCGCAGTACGCTCCGGCCAGCGGCGATTTTTGGGAGTCCGCTCTTACTGTTGTAGTTCAATACAGGAGCATACTGCGCAGGCGTCGGTAGTTGGACCGAGACGGAAGACAGAAGAGGCGGGGTTGCAGCTGAAGATGGAGGCGGCGCTGGAGTGAGCTTTCGGGCAGCTGTGGGGACGCCCCCATCGCCGTTTGAGCACTGGGGCCCGCCCTCATTGCTGCGGAGAACTCATTTGCATACCGGTTAAAACCGGTATTTCTAAGGAACGGTGCCACGGAGACCACGTCTAAAGGTAGGAGACGAATAGCCTTTCTTAAGGCTATTCAGACGTGGTAATTAGAAAAAATGTTGCTTTAGTGGAAGAATCCCTTTAATAATATAATTAGAGTCTTTTTAACTCTTTCACTGCTATGGATGGATGTGATACAGTGTGACTTTAAATTTTTCTGTGTCTAAAACATTAAGTCTAGTGCTTAGGTCTTGGTAACCTTTTTATAGGGGAACTTTCAGGTGCAGCATTCATGAAAGGAGGGGGAGGCTGCAAATGAAATCAGCAAGAAAGATCAGAGCCTGTTACTGTCATCTTTATACAACCTTCCAATGATCCCAAGAGGGAATACAGGAACTTTTCTTCATCTTATCACTCATCTTACCAAAGAAAGTGAACATTTGCCTGCTTACCGTTACATTTTGAGACGTCTTTTATTCACTACTAAAGAGCTGAGAATATTAGCAGTTGTCCATGTTGTCCATTTGTTCAGGAAAGACACAAATCTTTACTGGCATCTGGCTCATGGAGATATTTGGTCTTAGTTCTGCTGAATATGTGAATGACAAGCATAAGCGTCATCTATGGACTCTATATATCTAATATCTTTAGATAGAGTTGTGTGTCTGAGTCTGTTTAGGTCGGACTTTGTGCTGCAAAGATACATTTTTTTTTTGTAGTTTTTTTTTTTTTAAGTTACAAATTATGTCAAATTGCACAAACATATGTTTACTGTCAGAAAATATAAGGGATTAAAGGTATAATAAGATTTTCTTAGTTTATAATTCAGATTCCATTTGTGTTTGTCAAACGTGTAAAAATTGTTCTGCAGCAAAAGGGTTAAAAAGAGCAACTTATTGTGAAAAAAGTGCATAGTGAGTCATAGGGACAAGTGGAAGGAGCAATTCTTTGTCAGTGCAATGTATTTTAGTATTTCACTTGCATAAATAGCCTTTCTTTTGATGAAATAACTGATCGGTCAGATAGAGAATGTGCCCATGAACCACTTTAGCACAATGCTGTGTACTTCTGCTTTTCTTTAATATTGCATGGGCACTATTGATTAGGTATTTTTGCCCACATTAAATGTTGTAGGAGATAAATTATTTATGCATGAACACATTTATATCAGTGTGAAATAAATATCATCCATATATATGGGTATATGCTCTCTTGGCTACGGCACTACAACCGCCATTGTGCTTGTATGCTTTCTGGAGGAATACTGAGCATTGTAGTTCCCATGTTCTAATGGAGAAAAGTTTCACCAGACTTGCTTTACACAGTGAAGTAAAGGATCTCTGATTTTGCATTAGCATATTGCATGTGTTACAGGCTGTAAATGGATGGCAAACATGTCAGGCAAATAAATGGGATCTAAAGAATACAAATGTTCATAGTTCTGTACATCACAAATGCAAACCACACTGTGGTATATTTTCCATAGGATTATTTTACATACAACTATTCTAGAAATGAATATGGACGATTATTGTGCTTTTTGTAGTCCATTGATGTCAGTTGTCTACTTCTTACCCTTTGAGGTAAACCTACAGTAGCTGAGTATATGGTTGTTATTATTAACAATGTTTTTTTTTTTTTTTTCTTACCAATTCAAATTCTGGTCACAAAAGTGGGTCTTCCAGCAGGACAATGACCGAAAACATATAGCCAAGGCAACAAAGGAGTGGCTCAAAAAGAAGCACATTAAGGTCATGAAGTGGCCTAGCCAGTCTCCAGACCTTAATCCCATAGAAAACTTATGGAGGGAGCTGAAGCTCGGAGTTGCGAAGTGACAGCCTCAAAATCTTAATGATTTAGAAATGATCTGCAAAGAGGAGTGGGCCAAAATTCCCAAACCTAATCATCAACTACAATACGTCTGACTGCGGTGTTTGCCAACAAGGGTTTTGCCAGCAAGTATTAAGTCTTGCTTGCTCGAGGGATCAAATACTTATTACTCTATGCAAAATGCTAATAAATTTATCAAGTTTATACAATGTGATTTTCTGGATTTTATTTTTGATATTGTATGACTCACTGTTAAAATTAACCTAACCTTAAAATTATAGACCGTTCATTTCTCTGTCACTGGGCAGACTTACAAAATCATCAAGGGATCAAATACTTATTTCCTTAACTTTATGCTGCTGTAACACATTGAATTTCCCCATGGTGGGACTATTAAAGGAATATCTTATCTTATAGATTATCCCAATGCTGTTTGCCTGCAATATTCAGGAGTAAAAGCTGCAGGAGCAGACCCTGGGGTCAGAAAAATAAAAGGTGATTTCTGTATTACTGTAGCTGTCATCTGTCACAGATAGCCATTACTAGAAGATACCTGTTGTACAGGAGTGTGATCGCCTGATCTCCCGTATTGATGTGAAAAGGAATTATGTTTAAAGGGGTTATAATCAATGTCAAAATAAAATCTGTGGAATATGCAAATACATTGTTGTAACCAGATACTATAGATGCTGGATGTTCTGTGGAACATAAACGTTCAAAATACATTTGGTCCTGGGAGACAACTACAGTTTTCCAGATAGGATGTGCCTACTGTGAGCCCCAAGCCAACTGGGCAGGTTACTGTATAATGCCAATTTCAGCACATTAGCAATGGCTAAGCTTCCCAGAGCATCCAGGCATGTCATGGAGCAATCTTTCTCCCAATCCTTTCCCACGTTGTTTAGGTTACAGTCTCCTAATATTGTGGCGGTTCTCTCTCCTGCAGGGAGCACTGCCAATTCTGCAGATGAACAGCCACCTACTGCTTCTGATTCTAAAGATCTTTACAGCAATACCAAGAGTATATGTAACCCTCTTTGCTGCTTTTCTGAAAAGGAGGTGCATCATTAGCCTTGGACATAGAAGATATGTCTCTGCTACTAATGGCTCTCAAGCTGTATTGCAACAAGGCTTTGATCTTGAACTTATTATAGCCAAGAATCTTGGTATCCCCTCTGATCAACTGTCTGAAGTGAGCGCTGTGGTCAGTGTCGATTCATTCTAAAGAACCACTATAAATCTAAGTGTAACTTTTACCGAACTTGTATTTGCAGATTCCTAAAACTGAGCTGTGGTTTTTCAGTAGAAGCCTGCTGCCTTGTCCTTGTCTTAGACTGTTTCTGCCCTGGGGACCTGGTTAGTATCCTATGGGCTGGCTCTTGCTTTGAACAAGGGCCCACATAGCGCATATGACTGGCTCACAGAGCTTACATAGCAGTGGGCCTCAGCCAACAGGAAGATGCTACAAGAGGATTGAAAATTAGAACCTCCATGGCAATGTTGAGAAGGCTGGGCCTGGGAAGTGAGTCCCAGGCACCCAATGTATATGCATAATAATAAACTAAAGGATTAGTTAAATAATCAACATGGTGAAAATGCTGTATTCTGCCTATCTGTATGCAGCACAGTGCACTGCTCAAGTGGCAGATGGAGGTCTACCTGAGGGGTCCACTGAAGGATTCACCTGCTCACCTGTGTTTTTATCTGGCTGTTCTCCTTTCAATGTTTATGTTGATTCATACATTTAGTAGCAGCTGTTCTGGATATTGGAGTTTTGTCCCATTTTGTCTACTGTATTTTTCACCCTCTACTTCTCTACTGAGCCTGTAATAATAGATTTTGTAACAGGTATAATATCTTTATCTTGTGTCCAAGAGCTTGTTGAACCATCCCTGTCCTGAGCTGACTGCACTTAACAGGAGTCTATCACCAGGGTGAACCAACAATATAGTTAGATAGATCAGGTCACCTGAGCATAACACCTTTTCCCTAATGAAAATCTTTGCCTCTATTGTCTATTTCATAATATGAAAATGAGCAATCTGGAGCACTGAGGGCGGCTCCGTTGTGCCAAACTGCTACACCCTACACTGTTCTAATATGCCTTCCTACCACCCTTTTTTTTGTTTTTGCATTTGCACTGTTAGGGTCCATTCACACGGAGTAAACGTGACACATTTTTTTTTCTTTTTTTTTTTACACCTGTGATGTAACCGTTTGGAGCAAAGGATTCTTCCTCTACAAACAGCTTATTGGCATATTTTCAAATAAATATCTAGGCAATGGAGGCACATGGGGAAAAAGGTATTACATTTAAGAGGACCTTTTACCACCTTCACCATTTCAAGCTCTTATCATCTGTTAATAGGCGCTGCTTCACTGATTCCAGTGCAAACGGAATTTTTTTCTCCAACCAGTGTCTGAGCTCAGAACCACATCCCTTGCCTACTCCTGCCTGACACCATCCTCCTGACAGTACAGAGTCTAAATAGCACACCAGGTACCAAAACTAACTGCACTGATTGCTCGAAACAGTAGGAGCCGAAGAAAAATTTCAACTCTGCAGGGATCAGAGGAGCAACGCCTATTAGTTTTTGCAAAGAGTTGGAAAATATCGAGAAAGCATGTATACCTCTCCCTTCTGCTAAATCCATTATTGGCTTTGGCTTAATAAAAAGAAGCAAAATCTGCAACAAAAAGCTGCTTTCCTGCAACCTGGGGCCTTAGCCTTACACAGTTTTACACAGTGGAGACCCAGCACTAATACACTTGATCAGAGTTCACTCTGAATGTGGACATTCATTTTTTATGACCCCCTGAGTGTCCCTGAAGCCCCAAATGTGAATCCCCACTGCTCCCATTCCTTTATTAGCATACCTCCCTACTGTTCCGAATTCAGCGGTCCCGGATTTCCGAGTCCTGCCCCACTATCCCAGTTGGTGAAATGTATGTCAAATGAGTTGAATACAATGATGAAGCAGGAGCCATCTGCTCCTTATTTCACCATTCAGCCCATGTTTGCGCCGGCCCTGGGGACTGTATGTGCAATGTGATGATGACACTGACATAATATGTATAACAATGTATAACATTTGTATTGTAAATATGCAGAGTTGAAGCATTTACCAAAGGGGAGGATGGTCACTTGAAATGACTGCATCTCTAGTTTTATACCACCTAGAAAAATGTTTCTGGTATCACAAGCTGCTTAGATTCTCAGCTTTCATATGCTGCCATGACTGTCATTCTAGCAATAAAAGAATTAGAGAGATATCACTAGTTAAAAACACAGTCTGGAATTTGAACTTAATATGCAGCATATAAAATCACATTCCTGGCTGAGATTTTAAGTAGTGATTTCTCTAATTCTTCTATTGCTAGTACTTCAACTTTCAGCATCAGCTTACTTGTGATACCAGAACCATTTTTCTAGGTGGTATAAAACTGGAGATATAGCCATTTTGCTTTTCCATTACATTTATGATACAGATCCCTTTATTTTTGGTATTTATATATGTATTAAGGTTTGGGATTATTCGCTTTTTACTTTATCGATATTAAGTTATGTTTTAGCCTGATTTAGTTCTCTAGTTCCTTTTTTGTGATTCCATGCGTTTATATCCAGAGGCCTACCCAAACAAAGCTTAGTTAGAGGATTGCTAATGGGAACTTTACAGCCTGTTTTCTAATAAAAGAAAGTTTGATAGGTTAATAAAGTACCATATATACTTGAGTACAAGCCAACTTCTTCAGCACAGTTTTTATGCTGAAAAAGCCCCCCTCAGCTTATACTCGAGTCAGGGCGTAACTACCAGGGTAGGAGCAGTAGTGGCTGCCACAGGGCCTGGGACATTAGGGGACCCGGCGACAGCCGCTACCACTGCATTTTTAATTTTTTTTTCAATAGGCCGTTACTCCAGCTGGTAACGGGTTCAACTTACTTACCGATCCTGGCAGGGGCCAGAATCAGTAAGTGACGCCGCGGACCCCACAAGCACTACTATATTCTGGGGTCTTTTCGGACCCTGAGTATAATGATCGGAGGCCCAGGAGAGGTAAGGAACATGAAAAACAGTGTTACTGACCTCTCCAGGCAGGCTTCACATGACTGGGACCTGCGTCCATATGCGTCCAGACGCAGGCCCCCTGGTCACATGACGTCCTGGACATCATTGAAGATGGCCGACAGTAGCGGAGAGTGCAGCGGAACTGGGGATAGGTAAGTAACAGTGTTTTTTTATGTTTTTATCACCCCCTTGGTATCTATTTTATTTTTTGAAATTTTCCAGTAGCTGCTGCATTTTCCCCCCCTAGGCTTAGGGGCCTCTGCTTATATTCGGGTCGGCTTATACTCGCGTATATATGGTATATTACTAAAATGTACTCACCCCTGACACAATAGCAAAAAAATAATAAATGGGAGTTACACTTTAACATTAAACCAAACTAATCCTGTCCTTTTAGATCTTCTCCTTTTGCCACACTTTGCCATATTTTATTAAGAACATATTGACTACTAGGAAAATGTACTGTTTTTTTCTTGTTCATTTCATCTGCCTTTAAAATATTTACTGTTATACTCTGCTGTCGGTCCACCTGGTCCATAAGGCATTCCTTTAGCCATGGCATCAATGCTTAAAACTTAACTACTAGTTATAGTGGATATTATTGTAATTCCCTCCCCAGGATGTCGTGCTATCTGTAATCATGGTGATTGCTGGCCTGTGATCAGTATATTTTCCCACTGTAAATTGTCCTGAGAGGAGATGGAGCACTAAAGACAGTGACATGTAAGGAGATGTAACAACCCAGGACTTTACAAGTCTGCCAATCACATTAGTAGCAAAGAAACTGAACACTGTACAGTAATAGACAAGTTAGTTTTTTTATATTTTGTTTAAATAAAAATATTATTAAAATATATGTCTTCATTTTCTTCTTAAAGGGGTTATGCCCAAAAAATATGCAAAGGATATAGGATAATTTGATCGTTGATGGAGGTCTGACCGCTGAGACCCCCACCTCCCCACACACACTAATCTTGAGAATGGGGGTGTTTTACCCTCGTTGTGAATGTAGCCCTCGTTAAAGAAGCTGAATTCCTTGTGGATGCAGATGCACCAACTGCTTCTATTCACTTAAATGGGAGCAATGGATGATACATCACCCCTTGGCTATGCGTGGCAGTTCAGGATTTGGCTGTCTTCGACACAACTGTATATAAAACAGGAGTAACCCCTTCCCTCCACAGTTTGCTGGAGAGAGATAATTTTTCTCTGTAACCCCAAACATCAGTACACAGACAGGTAGGCAGGGCTACCATCAGGAATTTCAGGGCCCTATACAAGCAAATCATCTGGGCCCCTCCTCGTGTTATATATTAGAGGTTCCTAAGAAGGACAAGCCCTCCTGCTAGGGTTCACAACAAAGACAAAAATACAAATAATGTGCAGTCACAAGTAACACTGAAAATATCCATACCTTTTACATCCACTGATTCCAATGAGGTGACGTTTCCTTGAATTTTTGATGTCCTCTTTTCTCATGTTCTCCATTTGGCACAGAACAATATTAACTTTTCCTTCCACCACAAGTAGTTTCTGCAGAGTTTGCCTTACAAATGTCATGCTGATGCCACCCCTAATACTGTAATAGTGCCTTACAGATAGCCCCCTGGAAACATTAATACCGCACCAATAATACCCAGAAGTCACCATGGCCGAAAATGAAGCAGAAGTTGAGGCAGAGCATTGTTATTCCATCGCTGCTTTGCGTGCTGATTTGGCCCAAATGAATGTATGCCAAGCACAGGAGACATTCAGGATAGTAGGCAAGAGATGTGGGACTATGTTTTGCCCTTGTAACATCCCAGTTCTGATTATTTCACATTGCAGTAGTTAATGTCCATTGCTGTTTTGTTATTGGATGATAGCAACTGACATTAAACTGTTCTATGTCTGTTCCCATTTACACTACTGTAAACAACTCAACAGAAGATATGTTCCTTTATGTTTGTTTCTTAATGAAAATCTGTCTTCAATGTGTTGTCTTTAGAGTTATGCTGAATACAGCTAATAGCTACATATAGCATGCCTTTCCTCTTCTTGCTGATGCCTACATGTCCTATTTACTGTCCCCCCTGATTTTTAGGGTATGTTCACATGGTGGAATTTGCTGATGATTTTAGGGTGGATTCTGCCCCAAAATCAGTGGTAGATTTCACCCTGATTTTGCCTTGTATTGTTTTTAGAACACTAAGGTTCCGTTCCCATGGAGTAACACGCCGCTCATTCTGACACGTAAACACGTGTCAGAGTGAGGTGCTTCAAAACAGATCCCATTGACTTCAATGGGTGCTGGCTTACGCGCGCTACACATTGAAATCAATGCGTTACAAAGCCTCCCATTGATTTCAATGTGTAGCGCGTGTAAGCCAGCACCCATTGAAGTCAATGGGATCTGTTTTGAAGCGCCTCACTCTGACACGTTTACATGTCAGAACGAGCGGCGCATTACTCTGTGGGAACGAGCCTAAAATATAAAAAGGCATTCTGCTGGACCTTGCCATGAATTCCAAGGCTCGAGACTCCCCACTGATTAGGCCCATGAGTAGTGCATCGGGATTCCTCTGCAGGGAATCGAGGAGCGTCGGGGGGGGGGGGGGGGTTGAAAATGAAGAGGTATCCAAGGCAGATGTCTACCTCAAATTCCTCTTAATTTTCTGCCATGTGAATGTACACTGACTACATCAGCCCAGCACTCTATGTCACCCATGTCCAAATGTCAACATTAAGAGTTGACAGTCAGTGTGAAAATAAGGAAAACTGGGAAAACCTGAAAACAGGGATTAACTTAGCAAAAATGCAAACTACCTGCATAGCAGTATGACAATAATATCATGGTCAGTTACAACAAGTTGTAGGACATAATAGTGCAAGCACCAATAAGATGAATGGAGCTATGTAGTAGATGTATAAATTCCAATAAAACCTGTGAATATATCCTAACTGGATGAAATACAAGTCACATGGTAGAGGCATGTAGGGATAATAAGACATACCTTCCTTACAGCACCTTTTAATTGAGCACTCTTCTCATCATATAATAAGAAATTTTAATATCTAACCATACTAAAAATGTTCTAAATAAAAAAATCATCATCATTGGTTGTGATCAACCATCTGAACTGTCTCCCCCTCTCCTTCTGTCTCTACCCCCTTCCCCCATAGATTGTAAGCCCTCGCGGGCAGGGTCCTCTATCTCACTGTGCCAGTTGGTCATTGTTAGTATTATATCTACCTGTATATTTTGTGTATTGTATGTAACCCCCAAATTGTATGTAACCCCCAAATGTAAAGCACCATGGGATTAATAGTGCTATATATATAAATAAATAAATAAATAATAATAATAATAATAATAATAATAATAATAATAATAATAATAATAATTAATAATAATATCACTACACTGTTCGGCCCATCTAGTTGCTTGGAAATGCTTCCCGGATGTTTCTCATTAGCAATTATCTTAAGTAGGCGTCTGCAAGTTCTTGCTATTACAGTTTCTATTATTGTGTAACTTTTTTACAAAGTACATCAAACACTTTATTATACTGGTATGTTACCACTGGAATTCACACTTCATCTTATTGTGTCTGTATGTCATCTTTATATTGCTTGAAATACATTCAGAATCCTTCCATTTGTTTGTGCTGATTTTACTCTGAATAACTACCTTATGTTTGTATTCATTCTTTCTGTTCTTTTGATATCATGTAAATGACATAAATAATACTGGAGATGAGTTCTCTGGAGAACTAGCAGGGCTTTCTATATTACAGGTTAGACAGGCGAGGTTGGGCATTGCTTCTATGTGATCACACTCACCTATGACAGTATTTCACAGTTGCCATTGGCTCATGTTGCCATAATTAACATACATTTTTAGAAGGCTGTCAGTGAGATACAGCATTTCCATATGAGAATAATACTGAATGTTTGTGAGGATGATAGTATTATTTTTTTGTACAATTCAAGATGTCTTGCTGCTATAACAAACACATATTAAAAGATGAGGCTCATTCAAAAATATCACCAATATTATAAGAAATGAAACTCTATTTTATCTTGTGTATGATTCAGATAAACAATGCATCCAGTAGTCACAAACATGTGCGCCAGCATTAAGGATTGTTGATGTTGTTTTGTAGCAATCTACATTGTAATATTATGATAGGTCCCCTCAGGCACCAACCTACGCTTGTAGATTCAGACATTGAGGCAGAGACTCCAAATCTTCAAAACCACATCTAAGGTATCTGCTAGAAGTGTGTATCAACTTGAGAAAAGGCAGGATATCACTCAGAGTTTGCAGGAGAGTTTGGAGAATTCCACTTAAGAACAAGACTTCCCTGGCATTAAATATGAACAAACATGCCAGCGTCTAGGAGATTTTAGCATTAGGAAATGTAAAAGTGTCAGTGCCAATACTGAAGCGTTCTGGGACATTTCTATATCATGTTTTCAATAACGGTTTTTTCTAAGTGACGAAGAGCACAGAGAGTATTTGACAATTTAGGCACTGTTTACATCTGCATCTCAGATTCTGAATCTTTTAAAGGAAACAATAGGCATGCCTGCAATTCATTTTCCCATCAACAAGATGGACACAGTGGCAGAACCTGGCAGGCTCCATTATAAGGCTGAGTTCACATGTAGTTTTTATTTTTTTTTTATGTAGATTGTGAGCCCCATATAGGGATCACAATGTACTTTTTTTTTTCCATTTAAGTATGTCTTTGTAGATTGGGAGGAAATCCACGCAAACACGGGGAGAGCATACAAACTCCTTGCAGATGTTGTTCCTGGAACCCATGTCTCCAGTGCTGCAAGGCTGCAGTGCTAACCACTGAGCCACCGTGTTGCCCCTCACACATAGTTTTTTGGTCAGGCTTTTGAGGCCGAGTTCGCTTCAAAATCCTGACCAAAAAAAGATGGCTCCCATTGAAATCAATGGGAGCCGGTCAGTTCTTTTTTCCAGGAACCATTTGTTCCAACTCCCGGAAAAAAGAAGCAACATGCTCATTCTTCAAGCGGATTCGCCTCACAAATCTGCCTGAAGACACTCCCTCCTCCCGAATAGGCCCATTCATTGGGCCTAATCCGGAGCAGAGTATGCGACTGGATGCTGGTGCAGTGCATCGGCATCAAGTCGCAGCTACCCATTTTCCAGACCAAAATGCCCTGTGTGAACCAGGCCTAAGTCAAAGGGGATTGTCAATTGCAGAATCTGGTACAGTGTTATAATCTCCATTTAGAATAAAAACTAAAGAACAATAAGCAGAGATTACATATTTATACTGTTATGTTTGTAAACTTGTCACATATTTAACTAGTCAAACATACGTATGAATTGTAGTATGGGAACTAATATGGTCGTGTATTTAGTAAACTCAACAAGTAAAAAATCTAAGGGTATGTTCACACATCGGAAAAGGAATTTGAGGTGGATTTCCACGGCAGACTGGTAAATGCTGCGGGTTTTGCAGCGGAATCAGCCACAGAATCTGCAGTAAAAGCAGGTGCTTATTGTTCTAGGACTTCTTCTATGCACTGAAAATATATATTAATCGCTTCTGTAATGACATTATATGACTCAATGATCGCTATGTACACAGCTATGGGTACCGCCATGATGGGGCTCCCTTATGACACATGACTGCTGGAGAAGGGAACTATTGAGTTGCTAGGTTCTAGACCTAGATCAGCTCTGAAGTAAGAGCTAGGAGGGAGCATTCCTTCTGTACCTAAGGCTAATGTAAAAAAAAAAAAAAAAAAAAAAGAAGAAAAATTCCATCCAAAGAGATGCAATGTGTAATAATAGATAAAATCAAGTGAAAAAAAGCCCTGACACTACTACACCAACACAACAGATTCTAGCCCCAGCGACACAACTATATGACATTCCAGCGAGGTGCTGAGATGCCGGAACAATCACAGGCATGGTACAAGAAAAATGTTCAGCGGCAGGCCAGCTTGAGAACTGCCAAAATGCCGGAGCATGCGGATTATCAACACCAACAACACGCTCATTATATGGTGTCCCAGCAAGCTGCTGAGATGCTGGAACAATCACAGGCACGGTGTGAGGAACAAGTTCAGCAGCAGCTGAAATGCCGAAGCAGGCAAACCATCAACGGCAGCAATTTCCTGAATATAGGCGGATCATCGATGCCAACAACCCGCAGACGAAGTCGCGAGCAGAGGCTAGGACATTATAGTTATTAGTAAACCAACACAGGCTTTTCATGTTCTGAACTTGCTGCTCGAGGTGCTCATGGTACAATAGATTTGCTATGGGTTTTGCTATGAAAACCCATGATTACTTACTACGCCCCTGACAATGCAGCGTGGTTAGCTATGCCTGTGATCTGGATGCTAAAAAGTAATATGAGAAATCTTTACCGTGTACTGTGATGCATAGCAGCAGTTTAAGGAATCACTGTGAACAATGTAACTAGTGTTGAGTGAATAGTATTCGAATCCTAGATTCGAATTCCCTGGTCCCATAGGAATGCATGGGAGCGGCCAATCGCGAAGGTGTTAAGCGCCGTCCGGTTTCAATGCATTCCTAAGGGAGCGAGGTATTCGAAACTAGGATTTGAATACTATTCGCTCAACACTAAATGTAACGTATAGAGACAATTTTGCCACTTTTTGTCGTAGTTGTGCTGATTCCTCGACTGTGCTGGCTACTTAGTACCTCTCTGTTCCGGCCAACCTGCAGGCGCTTAATATGAGCACTTACACTCCCCTTTAATTTGATAAGTAAATAAGCACTCTATGGGTATTGTACATAAAGTATTTTT
Source organism: Leptodactylus fuscus (assembly GCF_031893055.1). Lineage (NCBI taxonomy): Eukaryota > Metazoa > Chordata > Amphibia > Anura > Leptodactylidae > Leptodactylus > Leptodactylus fuscus. The sequence continues at coordinate 276,921,488 of NC_134265.1, read as the reverse complement.
TGAAGCAATCCATATTTATAGGCAGCATGTGGCTGCATTGTGTGGGAGAGAGCTTGTGATGTGACCAGCAATTACAACTGACTTACTTTTGTATTCCAATGAGTACATGCTTGTCTCTTAAGTTTTTTTTTTATAAGCACAGAAACAAATTGTATACACATTGAAAGCAAATACCAGCTGTCCATTGCACCCACGGGCACTCCACCCACATATCTTATTTTTCAAGAATAAATATTTTAGGAAAAGTACAATGGATGAGTAATCATTCTACTGTTATACCAAAGAATTGTTTAAGTAAAAAGGTAAAAGAAGCCGAGAATTGTAGACATTTGGACTGAAATGTCTAAAAGTTCAAATATTTTTACTGCTTGGGTCTGTATTTCTTAAAAGAGTGAAGCATTAGCTAGAATTGCCCTATAGAAAGCATCCTGTCTATACCAGCATCCCCTTTCTATCCTATATTAACCACCTCCACTATGTATATCCTTGGTACCTCGCTGCCACTCTTCAGATAATCGTCACATATCTACCTGGAATAAAGTTGCTTGTATGGAATGATATCAGGACTATGCTCTTACAAAAAGTGTACCTCGCCACCATATATACAAATGTGGCAGCGTTAACCTAAAGGAAAAGTTATACTGGAAAAAACATGACTTTTCATTGTTTTCTTGTGGTCTCCTTGATAGAATATCATGCTGCAGTATATTAACCAATAGCAGAAGTTTGGTTAATTCTGCTACATCTGTACTAATTGTTTTCAATGGGAGTCAGAATGAGGGAATATTGTGCTGCTGATTTGGGGGCGAAATCCACTGCAAAATCAGCGCCAGATTCAAACATGTGAACAGAGCCTGAATCTGTTAACAGTGCAATGAACGCATTCATCAGTATTAATGGTGCTCAATGCAGAGACTAAGTGGGCCCCACCGATACATATATAAATATATACACAGACAGGGTGTAATAAATATATACAGGGACTTGTAAACACTCGGCCCTATAGTATACTTTTGATTTAGATCCCCCTTTGGCATAGCCCCCCACACAGTATAATGTCCCATTTAAACACACTATAATGTCTCACAGTGGCCCCTTCTCATAGTATAATGTACCATAGCGGCCCCTCCATGCAACATAATGTCCCACAGCAGTCCCTTCACAAGGTATAATGTCCCATAGCGGCCCATCCACACGGCATAAAGTCTGATAGCGGCCCCTCCACACAGCATAAAGTCCCATAGCGGCCTGAACTAAACCGCCTAGCCAGAGGTGTAGCTAGGGGTTCAGCTTGGGCGAGAGGGGGAGGCGCCAAGTGGGACTCCAACTTAGGGCCCCTGCACACGGAGTAAGCGCGCGCTCATTTTTTGCATAATACACGTGTAAAAATCAGTCTCCCATTGACTTTAATGAAATTTTTTACATGTGTAAAAAACCCGCAAAAAAACGTGTTTATGGCGTGTTTTTTACACGTGTAAAAAATGTCATTGAAGTCAATGGGAGTCTGATTTTTACACGTGTATTCTTTACACGTGTATTATGTAAAAATGAGCGCGTGTTTACTCCATGTGCATGGGCCCTGATTATCACTATTTTTTGAATGAACGGTGGTACCTGTGTAAGCGCCATGACCCCTTCTCTGTTTGCACAGTGTCATTCATCTCATAGCAGCCATGTAATGTAACTACAGCCTGGTCCTATAGACATCTATGTGACAAGACTGTAATTACATCACACATTCACTATAGACAGACAAGGTGTGATATAAACAGGCACCATAGCCCATTCATACATCTGATCAGTGGGGAGTCACTGATGTCGTAGTGATGATTTATTCTAAGGATAGATCATCAATAGAAATGAGCAGGAAAACTTCTTAAGCCTAAGGCCCCATGTGGCGCCCTACAGCAAAAAAAAAAAGCGCTGCAGGAAAAAACGTGGCAGTGATGCATCGCGTTTCTTCCTGCAGCCCTTCGCACAGAAAGTTTACAGAGGTTTCCTTTGCGTAGTTTCTGCTTCAACTATATCTAAACCGCCGTTAAAAATTACTGTGAAACACACACATTAGAACACCCGGTCTAGAAACTTATTTTAAAAAATGGTGTAGCAGTAAAAAAAATAAAAAAAAATCAGAACCGCCTTGTTTTTTTGCTGTTTTGCCTCTGATAAAAATGTTAACAAAAAGTGATTAAAGCAATAGACATTCCCTCGCAAAAAAAATGTTCTATGCATCACTGTATACAGAACTATAAAGTAGTTATGGATGTCAGAATATGGCGTCTTTTAGAAACATTTTTTTGCAGCTTAAGATTTTTGTTAAAATTTAAAATTCAAATAAAACTATATAAATTTGGTATCCCCAGAATTGTACCCAAACATAGAATAAAGGTGACATGTCATTTTGGCTGCAGAGTGAACGCCTTAAAAACTAAGCCACTTTATCTCCAATTCCACCCCATTCTGAATTGTTTCCAGCTTCCTAGTTCATTGTACAGAATATTAAGTGGTACCATTATGAAGAACAAATTGTCCCACAAACATGAATTCCTCATATGGCTCTGTGAACAGAAAAAAACAAGGTCATGGGGTTTGGAAGGTGGGGAGTCAAAAAGGAAAATTAAAAAATTTCCTCCAAGGGAAGTAGTTAGAGGGTTAAACAAATAGCTTTTAACAAAGATGAAGAACTAAAATATCTTCACCTAAATAACTTTATATTCTTGTCATTCAACCATCACTGCATTCATGTCATGGCAGCTGTCACTAATACTCAAATCTCACGTGTGACTTTCAGAAACATGAACTGAAGTTTTCTAAAACTTTAGAATATGTGAGTTTCCTTTTGATGTACCTCAAATATATTTGCTATTCAATATAGTGGACAAAAAATAAATGTTAGATGTCCTTAGCTATATGTGTTTACTTTTTCCTTCTTGGATACATCTTGAATTTTAATTAGGCCTCTTTATAAACATCACAAAACTGCAGTTTACATTTACCAAGTTATGACATAAATATGTCCAGCGACAACATACAGTACAATAACTCTATACCTGGCCAAAAAAGGCCACCATGTCACAATGTGCTCCTGTCAATCAAGTGACTATGCAAATGAAGAGTTAATGCCCAATACACATGGAAGACACATTTTTCCTTATACAATGGACTGTACATGAAATGGTGGAATCATACATAAGCAAGTTATAAACTTATTTTCCTTTATCCCTTTCATGCATAATCACATAAACTTACATGATTATGCGGGAAGGGTTGTATGGAGAGGTCTCAGGAGCTGAACTCTCTCTTTTCATGGTGGATGCCAGCTGTATGAGGGTAAGTTCACACAGGGTTTTTGGTCAGGATTTTGAGGCCATATCCGCTTAAAAATCCTGACCAAAAAGATGGCTTCCATTGAAATCAATGGGAGCCAATCAGTTCTTTTTTCCGGCTTGTTCCGGCTCCCGGAAAAAGAAGTGAGATGCTCATTCTTGAGGCTAATTCGCTTCGCTATTCGGCCTGAAGACACTCCCTCCTCCCGACTAGGCCCATTCATTGGGTTAATTCGGAGTGGTGTGTGCGGCTGGATGCCACTCCAGTCGCACACCGGCCTCCGTCTCAGGTTCCGGTCCAAAAAACCCTGTGTGAACTTACCCTCATACCGACACCAATCGCAGCTGTTAGCACTTTAGATCATGCGGTTAAATGTGACTGCAGCATCTAAAGTTAACAGATGCCATGGGTGCTGCCATCTTTGACTGATTGCAGCCTTCCACATCATCATTGGAGGGTGGTGATTAGAGATGAGCGAACAGTGTTCTATCGAACTCATGTTCGATCGGATATTAGGCTGTTCGGCATGTTCGAATCGAATCGAACACCGCGTGGTAAAGTGCGCCATTACTCGATTCCCCTCCCACCTTCCCTGGCGCCTTTTTTGCTCCAATAACAGCGCTGGGTAGGTGGGACAGGAACTACGACACCGGTGACGTTGAAAAAAGTAGGCAAAACCCATTGGCTGCCGAAAACATGTGACCTCTAATTTAAAAGAACAGCGACGCCCAGCTTCGCGTCATTCTGAGCTTGCAATTCACCGAGGACGGAGGTTTCCGTCCAGCTAGCTAGGGCTTAGATTCTGGGTAGGCAGGGACAGGCTAGGATAGGAAGGAGAAGACAACCAACAGCTCTTGTAAGAGCTAAATTCCAGGGAGAAGCTTGTCAGTGTAACGTGGCACTGACGGGCTCAATCGCCGCAACCCAGCTTTCCCAGGATCCTGAATGGAATACACTGTCAGTGTATTCCCGTATACCCGATATATACCCCGATACCCGTTCCAACGGTGTGCCCCCCCACCTTCACCCCAGAAATACCCTGCAAGTCCCCTAGCAATAGAATTGGGGCTATATACACCCACAATTTTTACTACTGGTATACAGTGCCATTGTCTGACTGGGAATTCAAAGAATATATTGGGAATACAAATACCCTCATTTCTTGCTACTGCCATATAGTGCCAGTTTCTGACTGGTAATTCAAAGAATATATTGGGGTTACGTGCACCCACAATTTTTACTACTGGTATACAGTGCCATTGTCTGACTGGGAATTCAAAGAATATATTGGGAATACAAATACCCTCATTTCTTGCTACTGCCATATAGTGCCAGTGTCTGACTGGGAATTCAAAGAATATATTGGGGTTACGTGCACCCACAATTTTTACTACTGGTATACAGTGCCATTGTCTGACTGGGAATTCAAAGAGTATATTGGGAATACAAATACCCTCATTTCTTGCTACTGCCATATAGTGCCAGTTTCTGACTGGGAATTCAAAGAATATATTGGGGTTACGTGCACCCACAATTTTTACTACTGGTATACAGTGCCATTGTCTGACTGGGAATTCAAAGAATATATTGGGGTTATAAATACCCTCATTTCTTGCTACTGCCATATAGTGCCAGTTTCTGACTGGTAATTCAAAGAATATATTGGGGTTACGTGCACCCACAATTTTTACTACTGGTATACAGTGCCATTGTCTGACTGGGAATTCAAAGAGTATATTGGGAATACAAATACCCTCATTTCTTGCTACTGCCATATAGTGCCAGTGTCTGACTGGGAATTCAAAGAATATATTGGGGTTACGTGCACCCACAATTTTTACTACTGGTATACAGTGCCATTGTCTGACTGGGAATTCAAAGAGTATATTGGGAATACAAATACCCTCATTTCTTGCTACTGCCATATAGTGCCAGTTTCTGACTGGGAATTCAAAGAATATATTGGGGTTACGTGCACCCACAATTTTTACTACTGGTATACAGTGCCATTGTCTGACTGGGAATTCAAAGAGTATATTGGGAATACAAATATCCTCATTTCTTGCTACTGCCATATAGTGCCAGTTTCTGACTGGGAATTCAAAGAATATATTGGGGTTACGTGCACCCACAATTTTTACTACTGGTATACAGTGCCATTGTCTGACTGGGAATTCAAAGAATATATTGGGGTTATAAATACCCTCATTTCTTGCTACTGCCATATAGTGCCAGTTTCTGACTGGGAATTCAAAGAATATATTGGGGTTACGTGCACCCACAATTTTTACTACTGGTATACAGTGCCATTGTCTGACTGGGAATTCAAAGAATATATTGGGGTTATAAATACCCTCATTTCTTGCTACTGCCATATAGTGCCAGTTTCTGACTGGTAATTCAAAGAATATATTGGGGTTACGTGCACCCACAATTTTTACTACTGGTATACAGTGCCATTGTCTGACTGGGAATTCAAAGAATATATTGGGGTTATAAATACCCTCATTTCTTGCTACTGCCATATAGTGCCAGTTTCTGACTGGTAATTCAAAGAATATATTGGGGTTACGTGCACCCACAATTTTTACTACTGGTATACAGTGCCATTGTCTGACTGGGAATTCAAAGAGTATATTGGGAATACAAATACCCTCATTTCTTGCTACTGCCATATAGTGCCAGTGTCTGACTGGGAATTCAAAGAATATATTGGGGTTACGTGCACCCACAATTTTTACTACTGGTATACAGTGCCATTGTCTGACTGGGAATTCAAAGAGTATATTGGGAATACAAATACCCTCATTTCTTGCTACTGCCATATAGTGCCAGTTTCTGACTGGGAATTCAAAGAATATATTGGGGTTACGTGCACCCACAATTTTTACTACTGGTATACAGTGCCATTGTCTGACTGGGAATTCAAAGAGTATATTGGGAATACAAATACCCTCATTTCTTGCTACTGCCATATAGTGCCAGTTTCTGACTGGGAATTCAAAGAATATATTGGGGTTACGTGCACCCACAATTTTTACTACTGGTATACAGTGCCATTGTCTGACTGGGAATTCAAAGAATATATTGGGGTTATAAATACCCTCATTTCTTGCTACTGCCATATAGTGCCAGTTTCTGACTGGGAATTCAAAGAATATATTGGGGTTACGTGCACCCACAATTTTTACTACTGGTATACAGTGCCATTGTCTGACTGGGAATTCAAAGAATATATTGGGGTTACGTGCACCCACAATTTTTACTACTGGTATACAGTGCCATTGTCTGACTGGGAATTCAAAGAATATATTGGGAATACAAATACCCTCATTTCTTGCTACTGCCATATAGTGCCAGTGTCTGACTGGGAATTCAAAGAATATATTGGGGTTACGTGCACCCACAATTTTTACTACTGGTATACAGTGCCATTGTCTGACTGGGAATTCAAAGAGTATATTGGGAATACAAATACCCTCATTTCTTGCTACTGCCATATAGTGCCAGTTTCTGACTGGGAATTCAAAGAATATATTGGGGTTACGTGCACCCACAATTTTTACTACTGGTATACAGTGCCATTGTCTGACTGGGAATTCAAAGAATATATTGGGGTTATAAATACCCTCATTTCTTGCTACTGCCATATAGTGCCAGTTTCTGACTGGTAATTCAAAGAATATATTGGGGTTACGTGCACCCACAATTTTTACTACTGGTATACAGTGCCATTGTCTGACTGGGAATTCAAAGAGTATATTGGGAATACAAATACCCTCATTTCTTGCTACTGCCATATAGTGCCAGTTTCTGACTGGGAATTCAAAGAATATATTGGGGTTACGTGCACCCACAATTTTTACTACTGGTATACAGTGCCAATTTCTAACTAGGAATTCAAAATGCGCAAGGCTCCCGGAAAGGGACGTGGACGAGGCCGTGGGCGAGGTCGGGGGAATGGTTCTGGGGAGCAAGGTAGCAGTGAAGCCACAGGGCGTCCCGTGCCTACTCCTGTGGGGCAGCAAGCATTGCGCCACTCCACAGTGCCAGGGTTGCTTGCCACATTAACTAAACTGCAGGGTACAAACCTTAGTAGGCCCGAGAACCAGGAACAGGTCTTGCAATGGCTGTCAGAGAACGCTTACAGCACATTGTCCAGCAGCCAGTCAGACTCTGCCTCCTCTCCTCCTATTACCCAACAGTCTTGTCTTCCTTCCTCCCAAAATTCCGAAGCTTTACAGAACAATAACCCAAACTGTCCCTGCTCCCCAGAGCTGTTCTCCGCTCCTTTCATTGTCCCTCAACCTGCCTCTCCACGTCACGATTCCACGAACCTAACAGAGGAGCATCTGTATCCAGATGCTCAAACACTAGAGTCTCCTCCATCTCCGTTCGATTTGGTGGTGGATGACCAGCAACCCACCCTCATCGACGATGATGTGACGCAGTTGCCGTCAGGGCATCCAGTTGACCGGCGCATTGTGCGGGAGGAGGAGATGAGACAGGAGTTGGAAGAGGAAGTGGTGGATGATGAGGACACTGACCCGACCTGGACAGGGGGGATGTCAAGCGGGGAAAGTAGTGTGGATGTTGAGGCAGGTGCAGCACCAAAAAGGGTAGCTAGAGGCAGAGGCAGAGGTCAGCAGCTTAGGCGAAGCCAGGCCACACCCGGAATCTCCCAAGATGTTCCAGTTCGTACCCAGCCCCGAAAAACTCCCACCTCGAGGGCACGTTTCTCGAAGGTGTGGAGTTTTTTCAAGGAATGCGCCGAGGACAGATATAGTGTTGTCTGCACAATTTGCCTCTCGAAATTGATTAGGGGCTCTGAGAAGAGCAACCTGTCCACCACTTCAATGCGCCGTCATTTGGAATCCAAGCACTGGAATCAGTGGCAGGCAGCAACGGCAGGACAAAGGCCGACTGCCGTTCACGCCACTGCCACTGCCTCTGCCTCTGCCTCTGCCACTGCCACTGCTGACTGTGCTGGCGATGCACTCCAGAGGACGAGCCAGGACACCACTTCATCTGCCTCCGCCACTTTGTTGACTTCTACCTCATCCTCCCCTGGTCCTGTCTTATCTCCTTCTCCTGCACCATCAAAGGCACCATCAGGCGTTTCTTTACAACAACCCACCATCTCTCAGACATTGGAGCGGCGGCAGAAATACACTGCTAACCACCCACACGCGCAAGCCTTGAACGCCAACATCGCTAAACTGCTGGCCCAGGAGATGTTGGCGTTCCGGCTTGTTGAAACTCCCGCCTTCCTGGACCTGATGGCAACTGCGGCACCTCGCTATGCCGTCCCTAGCCGTCACTACTTCTCCCGGTGTGCCGTCCCCGCCTTGCACCAGCACGTGTCACTCAACATCAGGCGGGCCCTTAGTTCCGCGCTTTGCACAAAGGTCCACTTGACCACCGACGCGTGGACAAGTGCATGCGGACAGGGACGCTACATTTCACTGACGGCACACTGGGTGAATGTAGTTGAGGCTGGGACTGCTTCCCAAACTGGCCCGGTGTACCTCGTCTCCCCGCCTAACATTCCTGGCAGGGACACGAGAAGAACACCCCCCTCCTCCTCCTCTTCTACCGCCTCCTCCTCCGCCACCGCCTCCTCCTCCGCCACCGCCTCCTCCTCCGCTGTTAGATTGACCCCAGCTACGAGTTGGAAACGTTGCAGCACTGGCGTTGGTAGACGTCAGCAGGCTGTGCTGAAGCTGATCAGCTTGGGGGACAGACAGCACACTGCCTCCGAGGTGAGGGATGCCCTCCTCGATGAGACGGCAATATGGTTTGAGCCGCTGCACCTGGGCCCAGGCATGGTCGTTTGTGATAACGGCCGGAACCTGGTAGCAGCTCTGGAGCTTGCCGGACTCCAACATGTTCCATGCCTGGCCCACGTCTTCAACCTAGTGGTGCAACGTTTCCTAAAGAGCTACCCCAATGTTCCAGAGCTACTGGTGAAAGTGCGGCGCATGTGCGCCCACTTTCGCAAGTCGACAGTAGCCGCTGCTAGCTTAAAATCTCTCCAGCAACGCCTGCATGTGCCACAACACCGGCTTTTGTGCGACGTCCCCACACGCTGGAACTCAACGTTTCAGATGTTGAATAGAGTGGTTGAGCAGCAGAGACCTTTGATGGAATACCAGCTACAAAACCCTAGGGTGCCACAAAGTCAGCTGCCTCAGTTTCACATCCATGAGTGGCCATGGATGAGAGACCTTTGTGACATCCTACGGGTCTTTGAGGAGTCCACAAGGAGGGTGAGCTCTGAGGATGCGATGGTGAGCCTTACAATCCCGCTCTTGTGTGTTCTGAGAGAATCCCTGATTGACATCAGGGATAACTCAGATCACACAGAGGAGTTAGGGATAGCATCCGATCCGTCACAGCTGGAGAGTAGGTCCACACATCTGTCCGCTTCACTGCGTTTAATGGAGGAGGAGGAGGAGGAGGAGGAGGAAGAAGAGTTGTCCGATGATGTGATGGTGATACAGGAGGCTTCCGGGCAACTTCGAATCGTCCCATTGTTGCAGCGCGGATGGGTAGACATGGAGGATGAGGAGGAAATGGAGATTGAACTTTCCGGTGGGGCCAGAGGAGTCATGCCAACTAACACTGTGGCAGACATGGCTGAGTTCATGTTGGGGTGCTTTACAACCGACAAGCGTATTGTCAAAATCATGGAGGACAACCAGTACTGGATCTTTGCTATCCTTGACCCCCGGTATAAAAACAACATCTCGTCTTTTATTCCGGTAGAGGGGAGGGCCAATCGCATCAATGCTTGCCACAGGCAATTGGTGCAGAATATGATGGAGATGTTTCCAGCATGTGACGTTGGCGGCAGGGAGGGCAGTTCCTCCAGTAGGCAACCAAGTTCTCACCGGTCCACACAAACGAGGGGCACACTGTCTAAGGTCTGGGACACCTTGATGGCACCCCCTCGCCAAAGTGCCGCCACGGAGGGTCCTAGTGTCACCAGGCGTGAGAAGTATAGGCGCATGTTGCGGGAATACCTTTCCGACCACAGCCCTGTCCTCTCCGACCCCTCTGCGCCCTACACGTATTGGGTGTCGAAGTTGGACCTGTGGCTTGAACTTGCCCTATATGCCTTGGAGGTGCTGTCCTGTCCTGCCGCCAGCGTCCTATCTGAGAGGGTGTTCAGTGCAGCCGGTGGCATCATCACTGACAAGCGCACCCGTCTGTCAGCTGAGAGTGCCGACCGGCTCACTTTGATAAAAATGAACCACCACTGGGTAGAGCCGTCATTTTTGTGCCCACCTGTGTAAAGCACCCCAACATGAAACTCCATGTCTGTACTCAACCTCTCCAATTCCTCCGCATCCTCATACTCATCCACCATAAGCGTTGCACAATTCTGCTAATACTAGGCTCCCTCCACCCTGATTTCCCCCAACTCTGCTGGTTAGAGGCTCCCTCCACCATGAATTTGCCCAAACTGGGCTGTTTAGAGGCTCCCTCCACCATGAATTGGTCCAAACTGGGGTGGTTAGAGGCTCCCTCCACCATGAATTGGTCCAAACTGGGGTGGTTAGAGGCTCCCTCCACCATTAATTGGTCCAAACTGGGCTGGTTAGAGGCTCCCTCCACAATTAATTGGTCCAAACTGGGCTAATTAGAGGCTCCCTCCACCATGAATTGGTCCAAACTGGGTTTTTTAGAGGCTCCCTCCACCATTAATTGGTCCAAACTGGGCTGGTTAGAGGCTCCCTCCACAATTAATTGGTCCAAACTGGGCTAATTAGAGGCTCCCTCCACCATGAATTGGTCCAAACTGGGTTTTTTAGAGGCTCCCTCCACCATTAATTGGTCCAAACTGGGCTGGTTAGAGGCTCCCTCCACAATTAATTGGTCCAAACTGGGCTAATTAGAGGCTCCCTCCACCATGAATTGGTCCAAACTGGGTTTTTTAGAGGCTCCCTCCACCATGAATTTGCCCAAACTGGGCTGTTTAGAGGCTCCCTCCACCATGAATTGGTCCAAACTGGGCTGGTTAGAGGCTCCCTCCACCATGAATTTCCCAAAACTTGGCTGTTTAGAGGCTCCCTCCACCATGAATTTGCCCAAACTGGGCTGTTTAGAGGCTCCCTCCACCATTAATTGGTCCAAACTGGGCTGGTTAGAGGCTCCCTCCACCATGAATTTGCCCAAACTGGGGTGGTTAGAGGCTCCCTCCACCATTAATTGGTCCAAACTGGGCTGGTTAGAGGCTCCCTCCACCATGAATTTCCCAAAACTTGGCTGTTTAGAGGCTCCCTCCACCATTAATTGGTCCAAACTGGGCTGGTTAGAGGCTCCCTCCACCATGAATTTGCCCAAACTGGGCTGTTTAGAGGCTCCCTCCACCATTAATTGGTCCAAACTGGGCTGGTTAGAGGCTCCCTCCACCATGAATTTGCCCAAACTGGGCTGTTTAGAGGCTCCCTCCACCATGAATTGGTCCAAACTGGGGTGGTTAGAGGCTCCCTCCACCATGAATTGGTCCAAACTGGGGTGGTTAGAGGCTCCCTCCACCATTAATTGGTCCAAACTGGGCTGGTTAGAGGCTCCCTCCACAATTAATTGGTCCAAACTGGGCTAATTAGAGGCTCCCTCCACCATGAATTGGTCCAAACTGGGTTTTTTAGAGGCTCCCTCCACCATTAATTGGTCCAAACTGGGCTGGTTAGAGGCTCCCTCCACAATTAATTGGTCCAAACTGGGCTAATTAGAGGCTCCCTCCACCATGAATTGGTCCAAACTGGGTTTTTTAGAGGCTCCCTCCACCATGAATTTGCCCAAACTGGGCTGTTTAGAGGCTCCCTCCACCATGAATTGGTCCAAACTGGGCTGGTTAGAGGCTCCCTCCACCATGAATTTCCCAAAACTTGGCTGTTTAGAGGCTCCCTCCACCATTAATTGGTCCAAACTGGGCTGGTTAGAGGCTCCCTCCACCATTAATTGGTCCAAACTGGGCTGGTTAGAGGCTCCCTCCACCATTAATTGGTCCAAACTGGGCTGGTTAGAGGCTCCCTCCACCATGAATTTCCCAAAACTTGGCTGTTTAGAGGCTCCCTCCACCATTAATTGGTCCAAACTGGGCTGGTTAGAGGCTCCCTCCACCATGAATTTGCCCAAACTGGGCTGTTTAGAGGCTCCCTCCACCATGAATTGGTCCAAACTGGGCTGGTTAGAGGCTCCCTCCACCATGAATTTCCCAAAACTTGGCTGTTTAGAGGCTCCCTCCACCATTAATTGGTCCAAACTGGGCTGGTTAGAGGCTCCCTCCACCATGAATTTGCCCAAACTGGGGTGGTTAGAGGCTCCCTCCACCATTAATTGGTCCAAACTGGGCTGGTTAGAGGCTCCCTCCACAATTAATTGGTCCAAACTGGGCTAATTAGAGGCTCCCTCCACCATGAATTGGTCCAAACTGGGTTTTTTAGAGGCTCCCTCCACCATGAATTTCCCAAAACTTGGCTGTTTAGAGGCTCCCTCCACCATGAATTGGTCCAAACTGGGCTGGTTAGAGGCTCCCTCCACCATGAATTTCCCAAAACTTGGCTGTTTAGAGGCTCCCTCCACCATTAATTGGTCCAAACTGGGCTGGTTAGAGGCTCCCTCCACCATGAATTTGCCCAAACTGGGCTGTTTAGAGGCTCCCTCCACCATGAATTGGTCCAAACTGGGCTGGTTAGAGGCTCCCTCCACCATGAATTTCCCAAAACTTGGCTGTTTAGAGGCTCCCTCCACCATTAATTGGTCCAAACTGGGCTGGTTAGAGGCTCCCTCCACCATGAATTGGTCCAAACTGGGGTGGTTAGAGGCTCCCTCCACCATTAATTGGTCCAAACTGGGCTGGTTAGAGGCTCCCTCCACCATTAATTGGTCCAAACTGGGCTGGTTAGAGGCTCCCTCCACCATTAATTGGTCCAAACTGGGCTGGTTAGAGGCTCCCTCCACCATGAATTTCCCAAAACTTGGCTGTTTAGAGGCTCCCTCCACCATTAATTGGTCCAAACTGGGCTGGTTAGAGGCTCCCTCCACCATGAATTTGCCCAAACTGGGCTGTTTAGAGGCTCCCTCCACCATGAATTTGCCCAAACTGGGCTGTTTAGAGGCTCCCTCCACCATGAATTGGTCCAAACTGGGCTGGTTAGAGGCTCCCTCCACCATGAATTTCCCAAAACTTGGCTGTTTAGAGGCTCCCTCCACCATTAATTGGTCCAAACTGGGCTGGTTAGAGGCTCCCTCCACCATGAATTTGCCCAAACTGGGGTGGTTAGAGGCTCCCTCCACCATTAATTGGTCCAAACTGGGCTGGTTAGAGGCTCCCTCCACAATTAATTGGTCCAAACTGGGCTAATTAGAGGCTCCCTCCACCATGAATTGGTCCAAACTGGGTTTTTTAGAGGCTCCCTCCACCATGAATTTCCCAAAACTTGGCTGTTTAGAGGCTCCCTCCACCATGAATTGGTCCAAACTGGGCTGGTTAGAGGCTCCCTCCACCATGAATTTCCCAAAACTTGGCTGTTTAGAGGCTCCCTCCACCATTAATTGGTCCAAACTGGGCTGGTTAGAGGCTCCCTCCACCATGAATTTGCCCAAACTGGGCTGTTTAGAGGCTCCCTCCACCATGAATTGGTCCAAACTGGGCTGGTTAGAGGCTCCCTCCACCATGAATTTCCCAAAACTTGGCTGTTTAGAGGCTCCCTCCACCATGAATTGGTCCAAACTGGGCTGGTTAGAGGCTCCCTCCACCATGAATTGGTCCAAACTGGGGTGGTTAGAGGCTCCCTCCACCATTAATTGGTCCAAACTGGGCTGGTTAGAGGCTCCCTCCACCATTAATTGGTCCAAACTGGGCTGGTTAGAGGCTCCCTCCACCATGAATTTGCCCAAACTGGGGTGGTTAGAGGCTCCCTCCACCATTAATTGGTCCAAACTGGGCTGGTTAGAGGCTCCCTCCACAATTAATTGGTCCAAACTGGGCTAATTAGAGGCTCCCTCCACCATGAATTGGTCCAAACTGGGTTTTTTAGAGGCTCCCTCCACCATGAATTTGCCCAAACTGGGCTGTTTAGAGGCTCCCTCCACCATGAATTGGTCCAAACTGGGCTGGTTAGAGGCTCCCTCCACCATGAATTTCCCAAAACTTGGCTGTTTAGAGGCTCCCTCCACCATTAATTGGTCCAAACTGGGCTGGTTAGAGGCTCCCTCCACCATTAATTGGTCCAAACTGGGCTGGTTAGAGGCTCCCTCCACCATTAATTGGTCCAAACTGGGCTGGTTAGAGGCTCCCTCCACCATTAATTGGTCCAAACTGGGCTGTTTAGAGGCTCCCTCCACCATTAATTGGTCCAAACTGGGCTGGTTAGAGGCTCCCTCCACCATGAATTTGCCCAAACTGGGCTGTTTAGAGGCTCCCTCCACCATGAATTGGTCCAAACTGGGCTGGTTAGAGGCTCCCTCCACCATGAATTTCCCAAAACTTGGCTGTTTAGAGGCTCCCTCCACCATTAATTGGTCCAAACTGGGCTGGTTAGAGGCTCCCTCCACCATGAATTGGTCCAAACTGGGGTTTTTAGAGGCTCCCTCCACCATGAATTGGTCCAAACTGGGGTTTTTAGAGTCTCCCTCCACCATGAATTGGTCCAAACTGGGGTTTTTAGAGTCTCCCTCCACCATGAATTGGTCCAAACTGGGGTTTTTAGAGGCTCCCTCCACCATGAATTTGCCCAAACTCTGCTGGTTAGAGGCTCAATCCACCCTGATTTTCAAAACAAATGTTGGTGCCAACCTCAACTTACTACAAGGGCCAAATTCACTGCTGGTGACAAGCTCTCCTCACTGCAAGTGCCAAATACACATGTTTCAAGGTGTTTTCCTACTGTCAGAGAGGTGGTATTGAGTGTGTAAAGTGTGTAGTTGTTAGGCTGTGATGTTGGGGTAATAGAGGGTCTTTGGTGTGTTAGATGCCCCCAGACATGCTTCCCCTGCTGTCCCAGTGTCATTCCAGAGGTGTTGGCATCATTTCCTGGGGTGTCATAGTGGACTTGGTGACCCTCCAGACACGGATTTGGGTTTCCCCCTTAACGAGTATCTGTTCCCCATAGACTATAATGGGGTTCGAAACCCGTTCGAACACACGAACATTGAGCGGCTGTTCGAATCGAATTTCGAACCTCGAACATTTTAGTGTTCGCTCATCTCTAGTGGTGATCAGTTGCCATAACAGTGTTGATCCCAGACTTGTCATTACATTAGCAACCTACAGTCACGGCCAAAAGTTTTGAGAATGACACAAATATTATATTTTCACATGATCTGCTGCAATCAACTTCTGGACCAAATCCTGACTGATAGCAGTCCATTCTTGCACAATCAATGCTTGCATTTTGTCAGAATTTGTAGGTTTTTGTTTGTCCACTCGTCTCTTGATGATTGACCACAAGTTCTCAATGGGATTAAGATCTGGGGAGTTTCCAGGCCATGGACCCAAAATCTCTGTTTTGTTCCCTGAGCCATTTAGTTATCACCTTTGCTTTATGGCAAGGTGCTCCATCATGCTGGAAAAGGCATTGTTGATCGCCAAACTGCTCTTGGACGGTTGGGAGAAGTTGATCTTGGAGGACATTCTGGTACCATTCTTTATTCATGGCTGTGTTTTTAGGCAAGACTGTGAGAGAGCTGATTCCCTTGGCTGAGAAGCAACCCCACACATGAATGGTTTCAGGATGCTTTACAGTTGGCATGAGACAAGACTGGTGGTAGCGCTCACATCGTCTTCTCCGAATAAGCTGATTTCCAGATGTCCCAAACAATCGAAAAGGGAATTCATCAGAGAAAATGACTTTACCCCAGTCCTCAGCAGTCCACTCCCTATACCTTTTGCAGAATATCAGTCTGTCCCAGATGTTTTTTCTGGAGAGAAGTGGCTTCTTTGCTGCCCTCCTTGAGACCAGGCCTTGCTCCAAGAGTCTCTGCCTCACAGTGCGTGCAGATGCACTCACACCTGCCTGCTGCCATTCCTGAGCAAGCTCTGCACTGCTGGTAGCCTGATCCCGCAGCTGAAAGACTTTTAAGAGACGGTCCTGGCGCTTGCTGGTCTTTCTTGGGCACCCTGGAGCCTTTTTGCCAACAATGCAACCTCTCTCCTTGAAGTTCTTGATGATACGATAGATTGTTGACTGAGGTACAATCTTTCTAGCTGCGATACTCTTCCCTGTTAGGCCATTTTTGTGCAGTGCAATGATGACTGCACGTGTTTCTTTAGAGATAACCATGGTTAACAGAAGAGAAACAATGATGCCAAGCACCAGTCTCCTTTTAAAGTGTCCAGTGGTGTCATTCTTACTTAATCATGACAGATTGATCTCCAGCCCTGTCCTCATCAATACCCACACCTGTGTTAATGGAGCAATCACTGAAACAATGTTAGCTGGTCCTTTTAAGGTAGGGCTGCAATGATGTTGAAATGTGTTTTGGGGAATAAAGTTCATTTTCTAGGCAAATATTGACTTTGCAAGTAATTTCTGCTAAGCTGATCACTCTTTATAACATTCTGGAGTATATGCAAATTGCCATTAGAAAAACTGAAGCAGTAGACTTTGTAAAAATTAATATTTGTATCATTCTCAAAACTTTTGGCCATGACTGTATACGAATATAAAAAACATACACAAAACATAATTGAAAAATATAAATATTTTGTTAACAAACTTTAAGCACTACAAACTAATGATAAAATCACAATTCATGATAGAGGTCCCATCCGAACATAACATATCAATTTTCCCATATAGTGAATGCCGTAAAAATTAAACCCATAAGAATTTTTTTTCCTATTCTACCTCATTCAGAATTTTTTTCCAGCTTCCCAGTACATTGTACAGGATAATGAATGGTGCCATTACAAAGTACAATTTGCCCTGCAAACAATATGCCCTCATGTGACTCCGTGAACTAAGAAGCAAAAAAGTTATGTCTCTTGGAATGGGGAGACGGGAAAATGGAAATGCAAAAACAAAAATTTGCTGAGGCTTAAAAGGGTTAACATGGATTGCTGTTAGTCATTCCATATTAATTCGTTTATCCAATTATTTGTTAGAAATTTCATGCAGTCATTAGACTATGCCAAAGAATAACAAAGGATTGATCAGTGATTCAATGCAGGAATTGATGCTTTTTAAGAAGAAATAGAGATAATCATTTAGAAACAAATCAAGTAGATACAATAATAATTGACAACAAAAAGTTGAATAAATATCGGTGGCAGTGCTATGACCTTAAGATGTGTACTGTTATGTTGCAATATGTTGAACAACAGGAGTATTGAAACAATGAAAATGCACCGTAGACCCCTCCTAGGGATTGGTTTAAGATTATAGAAGACCTCTCTATATAATAGCCTTCTTGTCCTATGATTGGGTAACATAGGAGAGGCTTGAAAAAGCGCGCCCTGCACGAAATGGATGTTGCCTAGCCACTTATGCTCAATCACTCTCTCCCATGAATTCCTTGTAGATGTTTTTATCATGAATTGAATAAAACAATGATTTTATGAAAAAAAACACTCCGGTGAATGCCTGCTCTCAGGGTCCATTCACACGGAGGAAAATGGTGAGGAATTTGGTGTGGAATTTTCCATGCTGAAAAAAAAAAGCCTCCCATTGATTTCAGTGGGTTCTGCTAGCAGAAAATTCCACTAGTGGAAAAAAGCTAGCAGAACCCATTGAAATCAATGGGAGGCTTTTTTTTTTCAGCGTGGAAAATTCCACACCAAATTCCTCACCATTTTCCTCCATGTGAATGGACCCTAATGTGCCCCCTAATGTTTCTTTTTTCTACATGGAAAAGTTTACTAACTTTATTTACTTTTAATAGTATGTGTTCATATTATAGAAATTTATTTTGCCTTTCTCTGTATACAGAGTGAGATGTGACCTAAAATAGATGTCATGATTTAGCGTAAGATTAAATTACTTTTACATATAGTATAATATGATATATACATATAGTAATTATGTTCACAATATCATAATCAGAACTATTTTATAAATATCATCATATAAATATCTAAATTATACCTGATCATTTAATTCCTCCTCATATCAAAGTTCTATCTTTATACAATCCAAATAGAAAATATTCATTAGACAGTCACTAATATAGATATATTCTTAGGTTTGCCTCATAACGTCTGTCAATAAAATCTACCAATAGTTTGTGTACAGTGCCCTTATTAGGACACCCCAAGTCTCTTGCTTTATTTAGACAGTCCAGTGACTGCATTTTCAGTAACTTCTGTCTAATAAGCAAGAGAAGATCATGTTTCAAAGATGACTTACTGTGAATTTTGGGTTGAATAGCTATTGATACATCAGATGGATTATTTTGTGCACTCTGTACATTCTCCGCTATGTAAATGATACTACTTATAAAATTAAAAGGTTGAAATTTAACACTGGTAAATGTTTAGAGATGAGCGAGTAGTATTCAATCAAATACCTCGCTGACATAAGAATGCGTGTAATTCCTATGGCAGCGAGGTATTCGATCAAATACTACTCGCTCATCTCTAGTAATGTTCCTTTAATTTGTTGACTTACTCGCATGATCATATTATACGGTTTCCGCACATGTAATTTCCTATGTTCTTCGTACGTGTTGTCACTTTTCTTTCCTTCCTTGTAAATTTTGAGACTGTAGTCTGATTTGACACATGGGACATTGACCTTATGCTTTGATTTGTCCTTATTTGTTTTTATCCTAGCTATGCGTACCTGTGACAACTTCTGTCTCTGATGCCTTCTGGCTATAAGTTTGCAGCTTCAAATACTGACTTCTTATCTGATACAACTGCAAGGGTAAATGTACACAGAGTTTTTTGGCGAGGATTTTGGAGAGGAAAAAATCCACTTCAGAAGTTAGGAAATGGTTTTTTGAAGCAGTTTTTGGTGTGTTTTTTTTCCTCCAGCTCAGTTCCACTTGAAAAAAACACGTTAAAAACAGCAGGAAAAATCGCTAGCAGTTTTTCCACCTCCCATCAACTCCCGTTGGTTTTTTCAGGTGGAATCCGCCTGTAGAAAGGTCATCTCGCTTTTTTTTCCCACTAGCGGAAAAAAAGCTAGCAGAATACATAGAACTCTATGGTGAGGAGTTTTTTTGGAGGCAGATTCTGACACAGATTCAACGTCAAAATCCTCACCAAAAAACTCTGTGTGCATTGACCTCAATCTGAATTTCTTTAGAAAAGATCTCACCATAGATGCAGAATTCACATTTTCAGTAACAGTTTTATATATCCTCTTAAATCTAGACATAAATGCACATCTGCGCTCATTTCTGCCAATTTTTATATCATTCAGAATTTCAGATGTTGGCAATTTACAGATAAACACCTAGAAAGGTTTGCAGGAAGCAGGATTCTAAACAAGTGATTTTTCTGTTCAGTAGATAAATCCAACTTATCTTCAGAACTTTCCAAAATTTCTGAATTTCTACACACATGGATATTTGCATCATATGTGGCAATTTCTCTATTAGAATGGTCAAACATTTCTGCAACTTTAATTTTTAACTAGCTGAAATTTCATTTGTGACTCCTTTTCATATAATGACCTATCTGCGTCAATAAATGTTCATCTTCAGCAGACATTACAGTCACTTGGTTCACGTCAACCTGTTGGGATTTTTGAATGTCTATATTCTCATATGTTGTAGAAGGACTAACATCACATTCTTCTATATCTGCTCTACTACAGTCAAGTAATTATTTTCTGATATAATTTTCTGGAATATATTTACCATATGCACAACATTTCTTAATTTCTCTTTATCGCTTCCAAGACTAAAAGATTTACCTATTCTTTCATTTGACTGCTCACATTGTGTATACAAATTCTGAAATATAGTCACTAGGCACAAACTTAAACTCTAAGTTACACTTTTTAGAAAATGACTTTTATGATTTTCATACTGTGGGGAAGGTAGCTCGGTAGCAACAAAGATGAGGACCCAACCAGTCAAAGACAGGGACACAAAGTCTGGTGCAAACAGGTTTATTTGGGAAAAAAAACCCAGCAAAATAAATAAACCTTCAATTCAGGTACAAAATAAGCAAATAAAATACAGCCTTAACTTCAGGTAAATTGTCAAACAAAACCCTGCTCGTCCGAGCACTAACGAAACAGTAAAAACTATATGTGTAGCTTACTACGAACCACATGAACAAACAAAATAGCATAGTACGGTCTCACCAAACTCTCAGTATTTCAGGACATACCCAGATTCCCCCTCTCACTCCCTGGATCTGCTCTGAAGTGCATGCTCTGCAGCCTTATATGACCCAGTAACGAGCCCAGGACCCACATCTGGGGCTGAGGCCTATGCCAGACCCTCACTGGACCACATATATGTCAGAAAATAGGGGCTGATGCACCAGGACTCCAGCACTCTGCCTGCCACCTTTCCCAATACTTACAATCTTAGGAGATTTCCGGCTGGTAGTTTCTCCTTGGAACAACTGGTTTCTTTCATCAGCATGTCTCAGTACATCTGGCATCTGTAGTCTTCCTTCAGAAGAGCTCTAGGTTCTCCGACATTGTCCTGAAACTTGAAATCTTCAAATTCTTCTTCAATTTGTTGAGGATATCAATCTCTCCTTTATTTTCCAGTTGAAGCATGACAGTAATGGCTGTGCTTGCCAAATGTAAAATACCATATACTTGGATGAATTCTTACTCACACATTGACCCATAAGGTTATATTATTGGAGGACTCAGTTTCTTATAAATACAGAGAAACTTATTGAAGTCTTCATGAAAAGTGGAAACAGGAAAAACTTACAGAAATTCATAGTTAGCTTTCCTTTCTAGTATGGCGTTCATTAGTCTGGAACTTAATTTGACCTTGGACGTTCATCTTTTGTGGTCATCTGTGCTTCTTCACATGCCATGTCTCCAAGCAAGACAGAGACAGACCCAGATGTGTGTCTGTCAATCATTTATATTCATTGGAGGGGGTGTTTCTCAGCATCCACAAACTCTACCACTCACGCCAATACAACTCATACCCTTGACACTCCTAAGTGCACTAGGATAGAAATATGTTGCCAGCAGAATAAACTTAACCCTTACATGTCATGAATATTGTAATACAATAATATTTTACAAGTTACCTTTGTGTCAGAGATGCACCACAACTGTTCCCATCTATTCCAGCTTTACTCAAGGTTTGAGAAATTTGGCGCATATTTAAAGTGTAACTCTCATTATTATTTTTTTTTTTTTGCTATTGTGCCAGGAGGGTTTGATGAACATTGTTATACTTAATTAACCTATCTAAATTTTAATAGAAACAGGCTCTAAAGATCTCCCTAGCAACCCTCTAACTGAGCTGTTACCAGGGAAAATCTGTTCACTTCACTGTATAGCTGGTATATATGGTATACAGCATTGTCAAAGGGAGGTGTAACATCTTTGCCTATCCGGGCCTTGGCGTCATCCTCTGGCTGCATGCTGCAGCACAGGAGATGTGTCTGGCTGTGATTTCTTCTCTTGGGTTCTTCTTGCATTGTCTGAACACTGTTCTATTTCACCTCGGTAATTGATTTTCCACCACACCCATTTCCTTCACCTTGGTTTCCCTCTGCTCCTCTAATAATTAAATTTAGCCTTGCCCTGTGATTGACAGCCTATCCACCTATCAACTCCAGGGCAGGTTCTTCCTCCCTATTTATTGTTGTTTCACATTTACATTGGTGCTTGCTATTGCCTTGTGCGTGCTGGCTTTTCTCTTGTTGTTTATTCTTGTATTCTGATTCTTGACATCTGGCTTTCCCTACACTGCATCACTTGACTGTTACTGACCCCTGGCTTGCTGACCTCCCTTGTTTTTTGTCTTGTCCGCGTTTTGTGTCTCACGTATATAGAAAAGGCCTGTCGTCCAGTTGTCGTTTATTACATAGGATAGGACTGGCAAGAAGGAAGGGACAGTGGGGGGTTTCAGACCAGGACTCACTGTCTTTTGTGCCCCTTCCTCCAGGGTTCAGCACTGGGGAACTGCTATCTGGCACTGGTCACTTCAGATGACTCTATCTCAAGTTTTCTACCACCTAGAAAAATGGTTCTGTTATCACATTATTATTATCCATTATAGGATTCTCAGCTTTCATGTGATAGCAATTTTGCAGTACTAGTTATAGAACAAACTGCAATATCACTAGTTAAAAACACAGTCAGGAATGTAATATTCATATGCTGCAGTTAATGCTACATAAAAAATTACATTCTCAATTGTGTTTTTAAATAGTAATATATTCAGTTCATTTACATACTCATATATACTGCAAACATGGAAACTCAACGTTCATTTGATACCAGAACCATTTTTCTAAGTGGTAGAAAACTGGAGACAAAGCCATTTGAAGTGACCATTCCCCTTTGGCAATTGCACAGGACAGACTCTACTTGGTAATGTTTAGAGCATTGTTGGTGGGAACTTTATAGCCTGTTTTCTACTGAATTTATGGAGATTAAGTATATTACAAAAATGTTCACTAAACACGCCCCGACACAATACAAAGAAAAAAATAGGAGGTACACTTTAAGACCTCTGCCCTGAGATTTTTCACTTGGTATTTCTCTCCCTTTCTGGAGGAGGATGCCAGTGGCATAGATGGGTTGTAGCCGAGGCTCAAGGCTATCATAATTCAACCACATCACCAACTGTATCAGAATCTACTGATACAGTTGATTGCTGTGACAAGGCACAGGAGTTTTCTGGTGGTAAAGAACACAAGTGAGGTGAGTATTTGTTGGGTGAACCTTGCGAGATTATTCTTACAAATATTCATGAGGTTCAGCCGGCTGTTTCATTTGGCCTGAGCCTTCTATTATACCCTGTGGTCTCTTCAGACACCTGAGTATATTAAGAAAAGCACCACAGAAGATGAACATAACAATCAGGTTTTCCTCCTCTCTCCTGGGTGGCATATTGCCGAGCACCACCCATGAGGGGTGAGTAAGACTGTTTGCTATATCTACTCACCTCCCCAGGGTTCTGTCTATTATACTTTGTGGTCAGAAATTACCTTA
The DNA here is from genome assembly GCF_031893055.1 of Leptodactylus fuscus. Lineage (NCBI taxonomy): Eukaryota > Metazoa > Chordata > Amphibia > Anura > Leptodactylidae > Leptodactylus > Leptodactylus fuscus. Next base: position 276,898,053 of record NC_134265.1, on the reverse strand, counting down.
GAGTATAATCATGGTTCATGTGAGGTGAACTCCAAAATTTTGTACGAACTGGTTCACTCATCACTAGTGTGTGTATGTTTTTGGTTTTTTTTCCATTTTATTAGCATAGGGTCCACCTTGGGATATTATACTGTATGGAAGGGGCACAATTTGTGGCTGCAAGAAACATCATGGCAGACTGCAGAAAATAGAGAAGAAAGAGAACGTCTACAACCCAAGGAAACCTTACTGGATGTAATAGGTATAGATTTTCTCTGAACAGCCTGGGGCCCATGATACTCTTAATTTGCCCTTTGAGATTCCAGCAATTTTTTTTTTTATTATTATTATTTATTTATTTAATCTTTTTGAAGCTTGAATTCTGAAGTGCAGGACTTGATAAATTCCACCCCACCCTATGAGAGCATCATTATGGGCTAAAATCTGATAAATCCTAAATAAACTCTTCCATCATTGAGAGAAAATTGTACATTTGGGTCCCACAACGGTGCAGTTCAGCTCATTGGAGATAACCTTCTATTAATCAGAGCAATATCTGTCTCTTCATCTAATGTATTCAATCAACACTGTACAAAGTGGCAAGCCTCAAATCAGGAAATAATAACAAATCCATGATAATATAAGATAAAATATCACCCACAATGGTGCCTACATTATCTCCAAATCAAGCAGAATGTAACTGTCCCTTCAACAGTAACTGGGGTTAAGTGATCATTTCTAAGCTGATATTATCCCTAAAAGCTGATGTCTGTAATTCTCTCGGCTTTGACCTTTGAGACTTTTCAAAGTCAGATAGGTAATCATCCAATCAAAGGGGCTATCATTATCAGAAGAAAGGTAATTATAATCTGAATATGTTTCAACATGATTATTAGAAGCCCAGACTTCCAGATTTGATTGGGGTAGAACTGAAGACATTAGTCCTTCATGATTTCAGCATTGTAAATGGCTAAGTTGTTTTTCTCTCATTTTCACTGAGATCACTGTTCTATTTATTTGGGATGTGGTTTCTGGAGTGTGAACACTTGAAATATTGTGGAGGGTATGAGTTAATGTGAAGCTACTGGCACATCAGCATATAATTACATTCTTCAGCTGCTCTCCAGAGGCCACGGAAATATTTACTGGAGCTCATACATTCTTGACAGTCTCTCGATATTTGTTCCCTATTGATTATAAGCTCATCCCACAAACTGCAGCACAGAGTGATTTAAGTTGGCTATGTTTATGTATATGGTTAGCGTCTTGCAATGTTGCAGTGAAATCCACAGAGTCTAAAGTGAAATCTGATCTGCAGATTCATTTGACACCAACTGCACAAAGAAATCACATACGTTATAAAATACACATCCCATTCGATCAATAATTGAAGGCTATCTAGCACATTGCATAAAGGCGTATTCCGTAGGACCGTGTCATGGCTGCATGGCTCTTTTCCAAACAATAAAATTCTACAAGTCGTTTTAAAATACCATGAATATGGGTCATCAAAAAATACAGCATGTCCGGCTTCTAGTCGTTTTTTCATTTTTTATAGATATATTTCATTATTATCATTCTTATTATTATTATTTTTTTTTTTTTTAAATGTAGATTGTGAGCCCCACATAGAGGTCACAATGTACATTTTTCCCTATCAGTATGTCTTTTTTGGAATATGGGATGGAAATCCATGCAAGCACGGGGAGAACATACAAACTCCTTGCAGATGGTTTTTTGTCCTTGGTGGGATTTGAACACCAGGACTCCAGCGCTGCAAGGCTGCAGTGCTAACCACTGAGCCACCGTGTGGCCCCTTCTTCTTATTATTATTATTACTATTATAGTATAATTAAAATTAAATTATTAAATTATTATAGTTCTAAAATATTATAATTAAAATTAAAAGGAAAAACACATTATTCACCAAGTCCCATAAACCTCACTGTGAAAACAGGTGCCACATGGGAGCAAATTGGCCATGAAAAATGGACCATATCATCCATTTATCATAGACGATTTGTGGATAAGCCCTCACACTGCAATCCTTCACCTTATTTTCCAAAGTACATGGTCCAAATTGTATTTGCATTGAGAATATATGTTAAGTGAAAGGATTATACCTAAAACTAGACTTTAGTCTATAAAAATGGCAGAATTTGGCCACTTCAGCTGACAACATTACTGTGAATGACTGTAAGTAAATATGATAGACACTTTTGGTCATGGTCTGAAAATAAAAGCATATGACACCCTGCCAAACTGCGCCAGTCTATGTTAATAGTGGGATAGTTTATCCAATTGATCCCACACCGGCCAGCCAATTGGTACTTGATGTGTATTGCTGGCCTAAAAAGCTTGTAAGATTTTTAGGCGAGCAATGAGGAAAGGGTACCAGCCTCATGGCCTATTCCACATGTACCTTTTGTGTGTAAATCACCTCAGTAGTTTTTGAATGAGCCCTTTTTTTATCAATATGCTAATTAGTCTCCAGCGTGCACTCCAAAAGTGTAAGCACCGTCTGCTATGTGTTTGTGAGAGCAGGGAGATGAGTCATCATCATCATCAGCAGCCTGTACACACATAGGAGAGAATAGCAGAGGGTGCACACAGACACTTCTAGAGTGCACAGTGGAGGCTAATTAGCATATGAATAAAAATGGGCTCATCCAAAAACTACTGATGAAAATGACTTTTCCCAATAATAGAGCCCCTTTAATCCACCCATAGTTTTTACACACAGTTATCTGTTGTAATGTTCTGGCAACTTGTTGTTGAGGTTTAGGATACAGATATTTGTCATGTCCTGGATTTGCAGCACTCACACCTGCTGCAAGTGTCCCACTAGCTACACAGAGAGGAATCTCTGTGTGTTGGTGCCACTGTGGTGCATATTATACTGTGTGTGGTTACTGTAAAGAATATTATACTGTGTGTGGGCCACTGTGGAGTATATTATACTGTGTGGGGTCCACTGTGTTGGATATTATATTGTGTATGGGTCAGGGTGGAGCATATAATACTGTGCGGGGCCCCTTCAATGTTCACATCACAAAACATCTGAACATCTGTTTTATGGTAGCTGTGAACTATTATTTGTAGGTTGTAATAACATTGCATGATAATTGTAAAACAGATGCTATGCAATGTAAGTAGCGAAGGAGTCATGGCTCTCGCAAAAGCATTACAGTATCTTCAAAGAGTTGATCAGCAGGAGCCCCGTGTGTTGGACCCCACTGATCTCATAGATCTCTTAGACTGTTAGGATCCTGCAGATCAGCTGCAACACTTCTAGCCCTCACTATCAAGAATTTGTGGCATAGAGTGGTTAGGAGGCCCAGGACAAACGTTTGCACTGGGTGGTGCCACACGGTGGCTCAGTGGTTAGCACTGCAGCCTTGCAGTGCTGGAGTCCTGTGTTCATATCCCGCCAAGGGCATAAAACCATCTGCAAGGAGTTTGTATGTTCTCTCTGTGTTTGCATGGATTTCCATCCCATATTCCAAAGGCATACTGATAGGGAAAAATGTACATTGTGAGCTCTATGTGGGGCTCACAATCTACATTAAAAAAAAAAGTTTGCACTGGGGCCCACAAGACTTTAGTTACGTCAATGAAAGAGGACCAGTACGGTTGTGCAATTTTTTAAAAAAATTCTGAACTTGCTGCTAAAGGTGGTCATGGTAAAAAAATGACCCCATTGCAAATTTTGATATGGGACTTGTTATACCGTTAATTGGCATCCTATAAAATGAATCACAGTGTGGATGGGGCTAATACTGATTTCAGTAAATACATGTATCATTACATGATAAATAATGGATATTAAAGAACATATCAATGTAGCAGTCATTTATATGGTATTTCAGTTCCAGAATCAAACAGCAGTAAGCTTGTACAGAGCCGTACTCGACTGCTGAAAGACAACAATAGAGATCCTTCAACCATATAATAAAAGTAAAATGTATGCCAACTATCGTAATTCTACTTCTTCCAAGACTGAGGAATATTTACATATAGATTTTGCTATACGAGTTGAGCTTTTAGAACAGTAAACATGTGTTGTAGGTTTTAAGATTCACTTTGCTTTGTGCTGCCTTATTATTATACTTCATGTCAATTATTTGGCTTCAGACTATGTACTATAATACATCAGTACATGTAGAGATATACTGTAGATGTATGTTCTGTTTGTGAATATCCATATGTTTGTCAGGCTTAATCACATTCCTGTACGATTAAATTGTTTATAATAAGGGAAAATGTTAAAGCTGTTATTGTTTTCTGATCATTATTTTTTACGCCTTGAGTCAGGGGAAGATAGAGAGATTTCATGTCAGCGGAGCAGTAACCAGGATTTACATCCATAACATTTAGTTGAACAGAGCAGATTGTGTTTCTGATTGCAGATAATGTGTATCACTGATAGACGACAAACACATTTATCAGCTTGTCTTCCATACACTTGTTTATCATGTATCATAACCAAAGGAGGTTTAAATTAGACTAATAACTAAAACTGATATAAATCCAAATAAACAGACATGGAAATATAACTGTGAATTGACAAGAACAAAAGCCACAGGAAATGATCAGCACAACTACTGTATAGTTTGTTATCATGGAGGAAACATGAATGGCCCAATGCCAGTTCTACAGTATCATCCACTGGAATTAAAGGGAGTCTGCCACCTGGGTGAAGCATATTAAACTGGCAGTTAGATGGGTCAGGCTTACCTGAATGTAACATTTATTACACAATAAGTATATGATCTACCCTGCTCTAAAATGACCCCCCCCCCCCCAATACCCTCCTGTCCCTGACAAGGCCAAGGAGCTATGCTGAATTCTCAGCTGGCCCTGTGTTATCAGGCATATTAGAGCAGTTTGGAGCTACAGACCCGCCTTTGGTGCTCCAATCTAATTATTTGCATATTGGCAACAGAGGCACAAATTTTAATGGAGGAAAAATTACATTTACAATTACATTTAGGCAAGCGTGACTTATATAACTGTGTTACTGGTTTATTATGCTTTTTCCCGGAGACAGATACTCTTCAAATGCCAAAGTTGTACATTATAGCCCCGATCTTTCCAGGCCATAAATATAGGGAGTGTATAGAATGTGGTCAAGGAAGTCAAGTACACTCTTATTCCTCCATATGGGAAATTTCGTATTGGGTCGCTTATTCCGCCATTTCAATAGGTAAAGAGTAACCTGATGGCACATGCACACTGGTGGCACATCTGCTTGCTTTAAAGGGGATCTGTCAGGAGTTTTACAGTTCTGAACCAGGAGAGCTGTATACACAAAAACAAAACCCTTTTTGTCTAGAGTTACAAGGATGGCAAATGCTTTGAGGGAAGTCAAATCGCTCCCATCTGAATGAAACTGTATTATGGCATTTACTTACATAGTATGGTGCCATCTGGTGTTCAAACTGTATAGTAATGTGCACCACCACTTAATGAGTGCTGGTGGACACACATACTCGGTTACTCCTTTCAAGGTCAGATCTTGGTATAGTCATCCTCTCTGCACTACAGAGTAGCCAGAAGAAATAACGTAACTCCAGCCGGTAACGGCCTATTAAAAAAAAAAAAAAAAAACGCAGCGGTAGCGGCTGCCACCGGGCCCTGTGGCAGCTGCTACTGCTGCTACCACGGTAGTTACGCCACTGGATGAGAACAGGCTCGGAACAAACTTGTAAATAATGTCAGTGTGCCCCATGTGATCGCTGAGGCCCAATAACAGGCCTCAGCGGTGATATCCGGTATGCGTGACGTTAGTCACAAACCTGAAGAAGCCCATGAGAGGTAAGGCATGGTGAGAATAACTGTTTCTTATATTCCCCCACCTCCCTGGACCTCTTATTATTATACTTTGGGGTCTGAAGAGAACCCAGAATATAATAATAGCACTAATATGAAGTGCAAACCTATGCCTGCATCATGGTTCACTCACTGTAATCTTGCACATATGTGTAATGTTCCATGTCTGAGTCATTGAACCAGCCTTGGAGCTATTGGTCCCAGCACAGTACTATAGGGGGTGACCATATTGGGAATATACTCTGTAACACTATATAGTCAACACTTATGTGCCTATATGTTTTATGTCCTTATCAGGCACCTTGTTATTCACTTTTTGTACATTTTATAGTTAAAAACAGGATAGGGTGAGGGTCTTTATATTTGTTCATATATTAGCATATATTTAGTTTTTCTTATTTGTTGTATATTGGCTATTCATTCTGTCATGTCAGGGTGTATTTTTAAGATATTTTTAAGATATTTTGGGGGTTATACCTAATGCTGTGATGGATAACTAATGGTATTATTGTGAAGTTATATACTCATATATCTTAATCAATGAATTGTTGGGGTAGCAATGGAGGGGTTGTTCATAATATCTGATAACAATTAGGGTTGAGCCGATTTTGAGATTTCTGGATCATTTTTAAAATCCGACTTCCGATCATTTTCCATTCGAACCCGATCCCAATTCCAATCCTAATGCAAGTCAATGGGATTTTTTTAATAATCGAAGATCGGATGTTAAAAACAGTCCTATTCACTACACAGCATGGAGTCCAAAAATTGAACACTTTAAATTTTAGACTCCACTCTATGTAGTGATTAAAAAAAAAAAAAAACTTCTGGCTACTTAGTCTCCCCTGGTGCCCACTTACATGCACAGATCGCTGCTGCTCCCCGTTGTTCGCGCTCCTCTTCTCTCTCATTTACAGGCCTTCAGAGCGTCGTGCTTGCCCCCACCTCCCTAGGCTAGTGTTAGAGATGCTGGGAGTAGGCAGGGCTTGTTGTGGCTTAGGAGAGTGTGGGCGGGTACAGGGCATCACTCACGTCTCCCCCCCCCCCCCCAGTACCTGCTCACACTCTCCTAAGCCATAAGCCCCACCTTCTTCCTAGGTCTGTAACATTAACCTGGGAGCTAGGGGTGTGCACGGTGCTCTGAAGGCCTGTAAATGAGGGAGAACCGGACTAAGAAGAACGGGGAGCGACAGCGGCAGCGGATCTGTGCAGGTAAGTGGACTATTCTGTTTCTAGTGGACTATACTATTCTGTTTCCTCCCTGCTGTGCCGTATACTGGACTCTGCTACATCTGCATTACTGTACATTGACTTGTCTATCTACTCTTCTGCTTTGTCCCTGCTTTACCGTATACTCAGCTCTGCTACATCTGAGATCTACATCTCAGATGTAGATCTTTGATGGTTTTCATGAACACACAACTAAACCCCTTCTACAGTAATCAATACTTATCACTGATAGTTGTAAACAAAGTATCATGGAGCCAGACATATAGTTAGAGGTATTTATGCATGTTGATATTTAAGCTCCATCATCATTGGAGTCCTGTCAGTATCCTACAGGGAAATATTTTCCTCAATGGTGTCCTGTTAGTGGCCTTACAACGCTGGAGTTCTGGGTTCAAAATCGACAACATCTGCATGGAGTTTTTATGTTCTCCTCATATTTACATGGGTTTCCTCCAGATATTCCATTTTGTTCCCAAACTCCAAAGATATATGTAAAGATGTAAAGTGCTGCAGAATATGTTGGCGTTCATACATGTAATGCCAGGTTCACACTATTGTTTGGGTTTTCATTCTTCAGGACTGCTTGGGAACCCGAAAAACAGAAACTCTATTTGCTTAAAAAGTGGTTACCTGCGGAAAACCATAGACCCCATAGACTATAATGGGGTCCACCAGGTTTCAACCAAAATAGTCAGAGAGAAAAGTCCTGCTTGCATTTTTCAAGCGGAATGGGGGACAGAGTCCCTGAAAGGCCACACAACACCAGTGTGATCGTACCCTAAAAGTCCATCAAGCTTGAAAACATGCTATTGGAAAAACACAGGAAAAACAAAAAACATTGTGATGAGATATAAGTAACAGTGCTGGATGAAAACAATCATCTACAACTCTGGCTTGGTGGTGGATGAAAAATATGATTATCATGTTTTTTTTTTTTTAAATTCAGTATGAAGGCATCCAACAGCACCTTTACTGTGTCCCTTTAGGGTGCATGCGCAACATGTAACGCGGCACTGATTCTTGCACAATAACTCGTGTAAGGATCAGCACTGCAAAACAGAATCCCATTGACTTCGATGGGTTCTGTTTAGCGCGTGTAACACATTGAAATCAATGGGTTAAAAAGCCTCTCATTGATTTCAATGTGTTATCCCCGCTAAACGGAACCCATCGAAGTCAATGGGATTCTGTTTTGCAGCGCTGATCCTTACACGAGTTATCGTGCAAGAATCAGTGCCGCATTACATCGTATGCATGCACCCTTAATGTTCCGGACATAGGTAGACATAGGTAGAGGTCATTATTTCCATTAAATTGACGCTGAGGAAGTTTGGACTCCACTACTTGAAGGTCTTGAGTGTTTGTGATTTCCTGGAGCCTAGATCAGAAGAGGACATTAACATCCCAAGGCGAACTTTATGTCAGTAAATTTTAGGAGAGCAAGTCTACCAGATTAATCGTCCTTCTACTGCCTAGATCTCTCTGCAATATTATCTAGAAAAAAAGCATTCTAGTCACAACTGCAAAAAAAAAAAAAAAAAAAAAAAAAAAAGCAAGATGAAGACAATGGGAAAGAGTAAATATTTTATTGGAAAACATAGTCATAACAAAAGTTATGATGAAAATGAAAGGGAACCTGTTTCTTTTTACTTTAAAGTAAGATACTCCTCTGCAGGTTGCCATGCCTCTCAACATCATTGTTAGTGCTGCTTAAAAACTCATTCATAGATGACAATCAGGTGGAGTCTAGTTGGTAGCATGTTATTCATAACCTTGACAGCTAGTTCCTATTAGTCTCCATTACAAATGTGACGCATCATGTTCCTTATCATGTCCCCATGCTCCCTGCCACTCTGCTGCTTGCTCCATGTCACACTGCTGCCATGCTCCCTGTCACAATGCTGTTTGCTCAATGTTACCTTGTCCCCTGCCACCATAATCCCTGAAACATACTCACCACGCTGCTGCTTTCTCTATGCCTCTCTCCTGTTCACTTCATGTTTCACAAAGCATCATTTGTCCTTTTCATGCCACCATGCTCCGTGCCACCCTTCTGTTTGCTTTATGTAACACTTCTGCTTTCCCAATGACACACTAGACCCTATATCATGACAGAGAGAGCAGTTTCATAGCACCTTTGCAAGTATTCAGCAGCACTGGCAATGATGTCCACAAACTAGGGAAATAGTAATCCAATTGTGATGGCAGGTTTTATAACTATGACTCTGTGACTCTTTCATTGAGATGATATGCCCTGATGTCTCCAGGTGTCTCATTTGCATACAGACAGGAAAATATTCAAAGTTTAATTTCTCAGCTAATTGCCATGTTGACTACTTTATTACATGATATAGAGCAAAACTAACAATTTTACTTGAGATGTGATATAGAGCGATACTAACAACTTTACTACAGACTTGATTGTATTCACTATTATGTGATGTGTGAGTGGTGTCCTTACTCAAATATGCCAAAAGCTGATGACAGGCTCTCATACCTCCCAACCATCCCGGATTTAGTGGGACAGTACCAGATTCCGGGTTCAGTCCCACTGTCCTGGTTGGTGGGAGGTATGTCCCGGTTTCAACTCATCTAGTCCAGAGGACACAGATGAGTTGAATCCAATGATGAAGCAGGTGTCGGCAGAGGACAACTCCTGCTTCACCACTCTGCCTCTGTGTGCTACAGCCCTGGGAGCTGTAGGCACAATGTGATGACATCTCTCACATCTTGCCTGTAGCAACCCTGAACACTGCAGGAGAAAAAAACTGAAGAGAGAACAACAAGGGAACAAGGAAAGGTGAGCATCATTGTTTTTATTATGTTAAACTTTGGGTGCAAATGGAGGGGAAATATTAAACTGGTAGTAGATGAAGGGGGGCATTAAACTGGGGGCAGATGAAAGAGGACGTTAAAAGGAGGGCCAATGAAAGGGTAACATGGAACAGGGGGCAGATGAAGTGGTATCATTAAACTGGGGTAGATGGAGGGGGACATTAAACTAGGGGCAAATGAGAGGGACATTAAACTGGGGCAGCTGCAGGGGGACATTTAATAGTGGGGATTGCTGGACAGGGACATTAAACAGGAGTAAACTGTAAGGGGACATTAAACTGTTGGAGAAACTGGAGAAGGATATGTCTGTCTCTAGTTGCCCCCAGTTTAATGTCCTTCTCCAACTACCCCCACGGTTTAATTCCCCCCCCCCAGTTGCCCCAGTTTAATGTCCCCCTATAGTTTTCCCCAGTTTAAACTGGGGCACGAGGAGAGGGACTTCTTACTGTGAGGCAATTGGAGGGGAACACTATAATGTGGGAAGAGCTAAATTTGCTACAGTGTACTTACTGCCCTAGGCTGCAAAAGATAACTGTGCGGCAGTCCCTTCTTATGATATTGGTGATAACACAGAATGAAGACAAGACAAACAATACCAAACGTGAGGTGAGCTAACCAAGTGGTCAGAACCAGTCAAGCAGCGCAGTACAGAATCAAAATCCAAGATAATAGTCACAAGAAAAGCCAAAGGTCAGAAATGTATATATAAACAGTAACAGTATAGAGCCAGCATACACAGAAAGGCAAATAGCAAGCAATAAGGTGAAGTTGGGAAAACAATATATAGGAATAAAGAACCCGCCACAGACTTGTTTTGAAGGAAAGATGTCAATCACACAAGTAAGACTGAGATTAACTATTTGAGGAGCAGAGGGAAACAAAGGTGTAAGAGATGGGTGTGGTGGAAAATCAATTACAGAGGTGAGGGAATAGGACAGTGTTCAGACAGTACAAGAAGAACCTAAAGCAAGGAATCATAGCCTGGCACGCCTCATGCGCCATAGCATGCGGCCGGAGGATGACGCCAAAGTCCGAATGGGAAAGGACCAAATTTATTATTGGACAATTATTTGATAGCACTATTGTCACATCAGTTTAATTGGTCAACCATAATTTGTGGTAGGTTTTTCTCGCCAAACACTCATTAACATAAATACAATTTGCTCATTGGGTGCTAATGCACAGGGTCTACTTCAGGTCCAGGATCAGGCAAATCATAATCCCTGTAGGCCTTTTACGTAATGGAGTCCAAACTGCCACAGGAGTGTCCATTCTAGTAGAGACCATGGTGAAAGTTGACTTCTAGACCTTTAAGAAGTCACATAAATTGTCACAATCTCACTCCAGTATGTGGTTGGTATATAAACGACAGTAACCTCTCAGGACAGAAATTCTCATCAACTGCATTTGATAAATGTAATGCATATTATGAAAACTTCTAGAAGAAAAAAAGCAGGGACACTCATCCAGTAGAAGAACTTTTTCTTAAAACTCGTTAACTTTTATTGAAGCATAATGTTTAAAACAAAACCAGGGGGGAGAAGCAACATACAATGGCGTTGGCAACAGCCATTTCGCACCAGCACAGGTGCTTTCTCAAGCCTACTATGGACACATACTTGAAGGCCTACAGAGATTGTGATTTCCCTGACCCTAGACCTGAAGTAGACTGTGCGCTTTAGCACCCAATGGGCAAACTGTATTTATGTCAATGAGAGTTAGGGCAGAAAACGCTACTACAAATTAAAGCTAATCTTTTACCGTGATTTAACCATAGGGTTGTTAGATAACTGTTCAATAGTAAATGTGATACTGGAAATATAGGGAAGAACTAAATGTAACTTGATGATCCTTTTCATTTCAATAGTTCCTCAATATGGTTGAGCGATCGGGAAAGATTGGATCCCAATCGGCGATCAAGCAAATTTCATGATCGGGATTGGCTGGAAAATGATCGAAAATCGAATTTTAAAAACGATCCTGAAATCTCAAGATCAGCTCAACCCTAATCAGCATTTAGCCCGGGGTAGGGTTGAACGTTTGGGATCGGGAAAGATCGGATCCCGATTGGCAATCGAACAAATTTCACCACCGGGATCGGCTGGAAAATGATCGAAAATTGGATTTTAAAAACGATCCTGAAATCTCAAGATTGTCTCAACCCTATTCCTCAATGTTCTGGAAATGGGTGAAGGCCATTGTCTCCACTAGCATGCCCCCTATAATGCTGATGCAGTTTGGACTCCATTACTTGAAGGCCCAGATGGATGATAATTTCCCTGAACTTAGCATCCAATGGGTGAATTGTATATATGTCAATGAGTGTTAGGCACCCATCCACATGGGGCGTGGATGGCAGATTTTGGTCCGGATCATGACGCGGGAAGCCACGTCATAATAGGGCCAAAATCCACCTGCCGCAACTTCCGACAGTCGTGGCACTCCGGCCTAACTCGTAGCGTCTTGCCGCGAGGCGGACGCCGCAGCTGAATCAGCTGCCGAATCCGCCTGAAGAAAGGGCAGCTTGCATGTTGCCGCTCACGGAAAAAAAGAGCGCTAGTGGTCTACATAGACGGCTATTGTAAGGGGGCGGATTATGACGTGGATTCTGCACCAAAATCCGCCCCCTGTGCCAAAATCTGCCCCCTCTTGCCCCGGGGCCTTAGGTGAACAAAGCCTACCAAAACTTATGGTCTTTGATATAACCAAAGTGTTGTTAAATTACAACACTATAGTAAATAGTGGTACTGACTACAGTAAATATGATAAAAAAAATTCTGTGAAGTCTTAACTGAAATGTAGGATTAAGGGGTTATTATTATTATTATTGTCTATTTATATAGCACTATTAAAGGGGCTCTATCAGCAAAATGATGCTGTATGAGCCCCACATATGTGCCTTTACAAAGGCTATTCAGGCACCCAGCGCCGCACCTCCCATGAGGCGACCTGAAGCGACCGCTTCAGGCGGCGCTATGCCAGGGTCCCAGGGAGGGTGGCATTTTTGCTGACCTAAGCCAGTCCAGGACAAGCTGTCCTGGACTGGCTTAGGGTAACAATCACTGAGCGGTTGATTGGGGAGGCCGTTGGAGCAGCGCAGCTGCGCACAGTAAGTATAATTTGCATTTTCGTTTTTAGGGTATTATTTTAAAACGGGGGGGGGGTTAAAATAATATTAGCGGTGCCTGAATAGCCTTTTTAAAGTCTATTCAGGCATATGTGGGGCTCATACAGCATAATTTTGCTGATAGAACCCCATTAATGGTGCCATGTAAATAGACAATAATAATAACCCCTTAATCCTACATTTCAGGCATATGTGAGACTCATACAGCATCATTTTGCTGATAGAGCCCCTTTAATTACATAGTGCTTTACATTTGGGTTATGCAGGCAATTACATTTTTGGGTAGTATGCTTATGATTATATACATTGGGCAAACTTACAAATTCAGCAAAGGATCAAATAATTATTTCCTTCACTGTACATAGGTGCCTATACGTTATAGTTTTTGCTACATATGTTATTTAATCATTATAATGCCCATGTGGGCTACTGTACATTGGAGAGATCACACAAAATTGAAGATGTGACTACCAACAAAAGTAAGTATATAAAAATAACAATACAATCTCTGCATTCAAAACATTCTAAGATTATAGACATTTAGTTATTCAAGTAAACTTCCAAGTGTTGGAACATATCCTTATACCAAGAAGGTGTGGTGATTTAATGCAATGGAAGGTGTTTTGACTACAGCAACAGACAGACACGATATGGCCCTGAGGCTTCAATCTCTTATTATTATACTTTCTATCATTGTGCTCTTCAACAATCTAATAATTCTCCTTCCATTCTACAGATAAACCATGATTTTCTATATTAGCAGTAACATGGCTACCAAGTGATGTCTATAACATGATCTTCTCTAATTGTGAATGTATATGAATCCATATGTAAAGTTTATATAGGATTAATGTTAGTAAATTTAGTAAAATTATAGGCTATTATTTGATATTTATGTAGTAAATAGTTTGTATTTTGCTTTTTATTTTATTCTGTATTATCATTGCCTGAGTACTGTTATAGCATTGACCTTGCTTCCTTTACATGGAAGCAGATCTGATGTATTTATGGTGTTTCTATTTAAATCATGTGATGCCTCTATGTATTATATGATTTATTTGCTTTTAGACGTGAGGAACAACCTACAGATCAGAAAGCTTTCCAGAAAATTATATGAGCCAAATATAACTAGATTTTAATTGCATGAACCATTGCTGCTGTGGACAGAATATATAACCTTGTATACATACAAGCACGTGATGGAGGGAATATCTGACATATGCATGCTGCAGTCAACATTTGGAGCACTGAACAAATGTTGTCATATGTCATATATGCAGTGGTGACCTGTATTAGAGCGGCTTACGCTTTACACTGTGGTTATATAATACACAGAGCCATTAATGTCTAACAAGCACCCACCTCTTCTCATCATTATATCATCTGCAGAGTTTAGTTTGACTGCCAAATACATGTCTTGAGTTATGATTCCCTGGAGAACACTGAATGGTCAATGGAAAGGTTCATTTGTGACTGACAGAAGCACAATAACTCTTTCCTGGTAATGATGTGGCAGAATCAGATGAAATGAGTTAACGCATCGCCAGTGAATGCGCAGTAACATATGCTATCAGTAGATGGCTCAAATGTGCTAACTAGGAAGTATCGAAAACTGGTTTAATGTGTGAGGAAGCACAAGCAGCCTCGCTGCAAAAAGCAAAAAGAATTACTTAGAGGAATAAAAAGCAGGTCACTATTCCCTGCTTCTACGCAGGTGGACATATTGCATGGAATGAACCAAGAAACAACAGTTCTCCTCCCCAGCTATCACACAGATCAATACATAAGAAAGCTGGAGGAGCAGTTCTTGTAGTCTTCTGCTGACAAGCTGCATCCACAGCCTATAGGAGGGGGGAGCAAAGGCAAACAGCCATATGCGGAGATCGAACACAAAGGAAGTAGCCAAGAAATGTGATACACTAATGACCACGGAGTTTACAGGAAAATCGGATGCTGAGAACATATGAGAAAAAAAAAAACTAGGTGATGGCTTTCTAGGAGCAATGTATTAAAGACCCCAAAATTCAGGAGATGTAAGATCTGATAACCTCAGCCCACTGCATATTAGGAAATGTCACCGCTCCAATGTCATAGATTCTATTATGGTTATAAATAATGTAATTTACATTTGGATGTGGAAATAGAAGATTGTAGAGATGAAGAACATTATATCTCCTTCAATGTTAAGGGGATTTCCATAGAAAACATGACTGATCAGTGGCAAGGTTCATGATAAATGGTGGGTGTAAAACGGTGTTTGCACTGGCAAAAAAATAACAGCAATTACTAAGTGCGTAAAGACAATTTTATGATGCAAGCCCAAAGGGTGAGTCATTCCTGAAGGAAAGTCATTTCATGTATTTTATTTATAAGTGTGTGGTATAAGGAGTGAGAGACAGAGAGGAAAAGAAGGGGATCACCTCTGGTTCCTCCCCTTCTCCTCCTCCCTCTCATCTGGAAGAGAACTTGCCTTTAGCAGAACTGTGAGCATTTTTTTTTCTAACCCGTCTGCCTGTCTGCAAGGAAATGATAGGGTCTTTTTTTTCTTTGTAAAGCAGGAAGCAGACAAAAGAAAAGGTGGAAAGCCCTGCAATGCCGTGTCTCTCTCTCCATCCCCCTGAGACTAGATCATGAGACCTCAAGGCAGATAAAGCATATAATAAAAGAAAGCAATAGAGAGCAGTCTGCAGCCACAATGAGCATTGAGTGCTTAACCCTTCCTATGTTTCTTCATACTATGACAGTTCACAATCAGCTCCAGCTCTGGGAATTTCACTCCACCTTGATAGTATGGGACCATATTCCAGGTCCCGAGTTTACAAGGCAGCTGTGAACTAAGGGCATGTATAATTATTACGCCGCTGTCCGTAGGAATATGTGCTTTATATATGATGTCTATATGTGATTGTTTATTTTTATATTGCTTAGTTTAGAATTATTTTAGTGTATTTTACCTTATCATTGTAACATTATCTTTTTAGGTTGTGTTTGATTCCTGCATAGTGTCAGTAGTCCATCTATACCCATTAAATAAACCACATTTGGCCAGCAGGCCAAACTACCACATACAAGACAGAATAGTTATAAAAATATATAAATTTTATTTAGAAAAGTACATAAATAATAATAATGGATTGGAGGTAAACAATGCATCAGCTATGGATGCAATGACATACAACTAGGCTTTCATAAGGAAATATGCTTTACATTTATAGTCAATACAATATTCAGTGAAAAGAGTTCCTCACCACATAAGAATGGGCATCATTAGCTATATACAGATGGATGAAGATCCAAATCATTAGCACTTCTTACTAGAGGGCCAATACATTTATATTTGATATTGTAGACAAAAGAAGACATATGAGCAACATTGAACTTTTACCTGTAAGTATGTCATGCATCAGAACGCGCCCCGACGCGCGTTTCACCACGCAAGTGGCTTCGTCAGGGGGAAGTAGCTACTTCCCCCTGACGAAGCCACTTGCGTGGTGAAACGCGCGTCGGGGCGCGTTCTGATGCATGACATACTTACAGGTAAAAGTTCAATGTTGCTCATATGTCTTCTTTTGTCTACAATATCAAATATAAATGTATTGGCCCTCTAGTAAGAAGTGCTAATGATTTGGATCTTCATCCATCTGTATATAGCTAATGATGCCCATTCTTATGTGGTGAGGAACTCTTTTCACTGAATATTGTATTGACTATAAATGTAAAGCATATTTCCTTATGAAAGCCTAGTTGTATGTCATTGCATCCATAGCTGATGCATTGTTTACCTCCAATCCATTATTATTATTTATGTACTTTTCTAAATAAAATTTATATATTTTTATAACTATTCTGTCTTGTATGTGGTAGTTTGGCCTGCTGGCCAAATGTGGTTTATTTAATAGTACTACCCAGTATTGCCCTATATTTTTTGTGCAACATCTATACCCATTGTTGTTTCCATTGACTTGCAGGTAATGACATGTATGCGTATCTGTGTTTCTTACTATTTTTTTCATTCACTGAATCCAATTCAATGATCTGACAACTGGAAATTCCGCTCACATTGCTCATGTGCATAGCTGAATGATGGCTGTGACCAAGTCATAATGGGGCACCTCTAGACTTTTATGCTACTTTACAGAATTTCCCCCTCTAATAGCAGAAGTACAGTATAGCACACTATTCTACTATATACCATAACACCAATGTTGGATCGGAGTGCTTTGGGTCGAAAAGTAGAATTGATGCAGCGATTTTTGTCATTGAAGCTTTTTGTTTTTTTTTATACACAGCCATACACCAGAACCACAACTTACAGTTTACTGAGAACTGGCTGGTGGCAATGTTTATACTAGACTGAGGATTGACTGGTGGCAGCATTTATAGTAACTGAAGACTGACTGATGGAAGCCTATATACTAGACAGAGTACAGCCTTGTTGCAGCATTCTATTAGGTGAATGGATTGACTGGTGGCAATCTTTATATTAGTCTGAAGACTGGTGGCAGTATGTATACTAGTCTGAAGACTGACTGGTGACAGTATTAATACTAGACTGAAGACTGACTGGTGGCAGTATTTATACTAGTCTGAAGACTGACTGGTGGCAGTATTAATACTAGACTCAAGACTGACTGGTGGCAGTATTTATACTAGTTTGAAGACTGACTGGTGGCAGTATTTATACTAGTCTGAAGACTGACTGGTGGCAGTATTTATACTAGTCTGAAGACTGACTGGTGGCAGTATTTATACTAGTCTGAAGACTGACTGGTGGCAGTATTTATACTAGTCTGAAGACTGACTGGTGGCAGTATTAATACTAGACTCAAGACTGACTGGTGTCAGTATGTATACTAGTCTGAAGACTGACTGGTGGCAGTATTTATACTAGTCTGAAGACTGACTGGTGGCAGTATTTATACTAGTCTGAAGACTGACTGGTGGCAGTATTTATACTAGTCTGAAGACTGACTGGTGGCAGTATTTATACTAGTCTGAAGACTGACTGGTGGCAGTATTAATACTAGACTCAAGACTGACTGGTGTCAGTATGTATACTAGTCTGAAGACTGACTGGTGGCAGTATTTATACTAGTCTGAAGACTGACTGGTGGCAGTATTTATACTAGTCTGAAGACTGACTGGTGGCAGTATTAATACTAGACTCAAGACTGACTGGTGGCAGTATTTATACTAGTCTGAAGACTGACTGGTGGCAGTATTTACACTAGTCTGAAGACTGACTGGTGGCAGTATTTATACTAGTCTGAAGACTGACTGGTGGCAGTATTTATACTAGACTCAAGACTGACTGGTGCCAGTATTTGTAATAGTATGAAGACTGACTGGTGGCAGTATTAATACTAGACTGAAGACTGACTGGAGACAGTATTTGTACTAGTATGAAGACTGACTGGTGGCAGTATTTATACTAGACTGAAGACTGACTGGTGGCAGTATTAATACTAGACTGAAGACTGACTGGTGGAAGCCTATATAACAGAGGACTGAGCAGTGGAAGCATTCATATTAAACGGAGGACTGACTAATGACAACATTCATACTAGACTGATCACTGACTGGTGGGGAGGTTTGCACTAGACTGAGGACTAGTAGCAATGTTTAGATTGGATAGAGGACTGACTGTGGCACGATTTATTATAGACTGAGTACTGACTGACAACAGTATTTACACCAGAATACGAAGTGACTGGTGGAAACCTTTGTATAAGACTGAGAACTGACTGCTGACAGAAGTTACACTAGACTGTGGCAGTGTTTACACTAGACTGAGGACTGACTGGTGGCAGCATTTATAGTAGACTGAGAACTGAATGGCAGTGTTTATACTATACTGAGTTCTGACTGTGACAGCATTGATACTAGACTAAGAACTGATTGTTGACAGTTTATTTACTAGACTGGTCCAGCCTTGCAACACCGCAGTTTGTCACATGGCATATGCACTCATGGCCACTATAAGGTTGATATTCATTTAATGAGGAACTGACAACACCCCTGATTGTTTTAGCAAATAATTGCATTCTGTATAAAATACAGCAACAATTCTGGTGTATCTTTTCTCATAACTCTGTATTAACATCTGATAAATATAAGTATGAAAAAAAAGAAGAAATTTTTTAATAAATACGTTCAATTTCATGAAATTCTAACTATTCTAGAATTGACACATATGGACCATCCTAATGCATAATATGGGGTCAGGGGTCAATTTACTCTATTCACTCAATCTTGAACTCATCCTTTACTCAGGCTGCAAATTAAGGGTGCATTCACACTGAGTAAACGCTAGCTTATTTTGTAGAGTAAAATTACACTTGTAAATTTTGCTATCCCATTGACTTCAATGATATTTTTTTACAAGTGTAAAAATACGCCTGTAAAAAATACGCCTGTAAAAATACGCCTGTAAAAATACGCCTGTAAAATGTCATTGAAGTCAATGGGATAGCAAAATTTACAAGTGTAATTTTACTTTACAAAATAAGCTAGCGTTTACTCAGTGTGAATGCACCCTAAGACTAAATGACTCCCCAACACAGCCCATGCACCCCATATAAACACTGCCAGCACTGCTGACTTTGAACTTATTACACACACAATTTGAAAAGGTAATGGGTTCATAGAATAAACACAAAGAAACTTTAACAATTTAATACCCAAATGGTTCAGTGATATATATATATATATATATATATATATATATATATATATATATATATACACACACACAGTGGGGCAAAAAAGTATTTAGTCAGTCACCAATAGTGCAAGTTCCATCACTTAAAAAGATGACAGGCGTCTGTAATTTACATCATAGGTAGACCTCAACTATGAGAGACAAAATGAGAAAACAAATCCAGAAAATCACATTGTCTGATTTTGTAAGAATTTATTTGCAAATTATGGTGGAAAATAAGTATTTGGTCACCTACAAACAATCAAGATTTCTGGCTCTCACAGACCTGTAACTTCTTCTTTAAGAGTCTCCTCTTTCCTCCACTCATTACCTGTAGTAATGGCACCTGTTTAAACTTGTTATCAGTAAAAAAAAGACACCTGTGCACACCCTCAAACAGTCAGACTCCAAACCCCACTATGGTGAAGACCAAAGAGCTGTCAAAGGACACCAGAAACAAAATTGTAGCCCTGCACCAGGCTGGGAAGACTGAATTTGCAATAGGCAAGCAGCTTGGATTGAAGAAATCAACTGTGGGAGCAATAATTAGAAAATGGAAGACATACAAGACCACTGATAATCTCCCTCAATCTGGGGCTCCATGCAAAATCTCACCCCGTGGGGTCAAAATGATCACAAGAACGGTGAGCAAAAATCCCAGAACCACGCGGGGGGACCTAGTGAATGAACTGCAGAGAGCTGGGACCAATGTAACAAAGCCTACCATCAGTAACACACTACGCCGCCAGGGACTCAGATCCTGCAGTGCCAGACGTGTCCCACTGCTTAAGCCAGTATATGTCCGGGTCCGTCTGAAGTTTGCTAGAGAGCATTTGGATGATCCAGAAGAGTATTGGGAGACTGTCCTATGGTCTGATGAAACCAAACTGGAACTGTTTGGTAGAAACACAACTTTTCGTGTTTGGAGGAAAAAGAATACTGAGTTGCATCTATCAAACACCATACCTACTGTAAAGCATGGGGGTGGAAACATCATGCTTTGGGGCTGTTTCTCTGCAAAGGGGCCAGGACGACTGATCCGGGTACATGAAAGAATGAATGGGGCCATGTATCGTGAGATTTTGAGTGCAAACCTCCTTCCATCAGCAAGGGCATTGAAGATGAAATGTGGCTGGGTCTTTCAACATGACAATGATCCAAAGCACACCGCCAGGGCAACGAAAGAGTGGCTTTGTAAGAAGCATTTCAAGGTCCTGGAGTGGCCTAGCCAGTCTCCAGATCTCAACCCTATAGAAAACCTTTGGAGGGAGTTGAAAGTCCGTGTTGCCAAGCGACAGCCCCAAAACATCACTGCTCTAGAGGAGATCTGCATGGAGGAATGGGCCAACATACCAACAACAGTGTGTGCCAACCTTGTGAAGACTTACAGAAAACGTTTGACCTCTGTCATTGCCAACAAAGGATATATAACAAAGTATTGAGATGAAATTTTGTTACTGACCAAATACTTATTTTCCACCATAATTTGCAAATAAATTCTTACAAAATCAGACAATGTGATTTTCTGGATTTGTTTTCTCATTTTGTCTCTCATAGTTGAGGTCTACCTATGATGTAAATTACAGACGCCTCTCATCTTTTTAAGTGGTGGAACTTGCACTATTGGTGACTGACTAAATACTTTTTTGCCCCACTGTACGTGTTGTAAATGCGGGACCCTCAGAGAAGGTAAGTTGCTAGGTCAATCAGACGGAGGCAAGGATATCAGCTCTTAGTTGTAGGCAGTTTATTGGAGGCAGTTTACACAGTCCACAGAATGTAAATCAAAAATAGCTTTCTTCAGCATAAGGATAACATAAAGGAGCTTTCTTCAGCAAGGTACAAAAATAAAACAACAAAAACAGTCCTTACTTCAGGATGTAAAGAAGGTAAGTCCTCAGGCTTTCCTCACCCACACACAAGGTGAATTTTAAGGTTTTATCCTCCAGACACACACAGGGCAGTGTGTACACCAGGTTTCTCCTCCAAGAGACAACCACACCCCCACTTCCCTTGAGCAGCCTCAGCTCTTTTACAGCTGATCCTTGGGTCACCTAACAAACCAGGACTGGAGTATAGGCCTGGGTCTACAACAATTCCTAAATCCTGTAGACCCATACTCCAGGCAGTCACCATGTGGACACCAGCCACCTCAGTGGAAGATACCTGCCATCTACCACTTTTCCATCTGCCTGTTTCCATATCCCCCCCCCTCTGCCCAAAGCCGAGGGGCTGGGCACCTATAGCGGAGAGGCAGTGGATCCTAGATAGAGCATCCGCATTGGAATGAGCTTTCCCTGGTCTATGCTCTACCACGAAATCAAAATCCTGTAATGCCAGGAACCACCTTGTTACCCTGGCATTATTGCCCTTATTTTTGCTCATCCACCTCAGCGGGGCATGATCTGAGATGAGCCTGAATTTTCTTCCCAGCAAGTAATACCTAAGAGAGTCTAGAGCCCACTTTATTGCCAGACACTCTCTTTCTACAATGGAGTAGTTTTTCTCGGCTGGGTTTAGTTTACGGCTTAAATACATGATGGGATGTTCCTCCCCATTAACCTCCTGAGACAGGACAGCACCTAACCCGACCTCTGACGCATCTGTTTGCACTACAAAGTCCTTTGAGAAGTCTGGGGCCACTAGTACTGGCTGTCTACAGAGCGCCATTTTCAGATTCCTAAATGCATTTTCGGCCTCTGGTGACCACTGAATCATCACTGACTTTTTCCCTTTTGTGAGATCTGACAAAGGTGCTGCCATACTGGCGAAATTAGGCACAAATCGCCTGTAATACCCCATGATCCCTAGAAAAGCCCTTACTTGTTTTTTGGTGAGTGGACGGGGCCAGTTTTGTATGGCTTCCACCTTATTATTTTGGGGTTTAATCATACCTCTCCCCACAACATACCCCAGATACTTGGCCTGTTCCATGCCTATGGCACACTTTTCTGGGTTGGCAGTAAACCCTGCTTCTCTAAGGGAATCCAAAACTGCCTGAACCTTACTTAAATGGCTGCTCCAGTCTAAGCTGAAGATGACAATATCATCTAAATAGGCTGCTGCATATTCCCTATTTGGACTGAGAATCTCATCCATTGCTCGTTGGAATGTGGACGGGGCTCCCTTCAAACCAAATGGCATTCTAACATAATGAAAACAGCCATCGGGAGTAGAAAAGGCCGTTTTCTCTCGGGCATCTTTTGTCAGAGATATTTGCCAGTACCCTTTAGTGAGGTCCAGAGTGGTGATATATCTGGCTGGACCCAACCTCTCAATAAGTTCATCCACCTGGGGCATAGGGTAGGCATCCATTTTTGAAACTTCATTAAGTTTCCGGAAGTCGTTACAGAAGCGCCAGGTACCATTTGGCTTGGGAACTAATACGATTGGGCTAGACCATTCACTCTTTGATTTTTCAATCACTCCCAAAGACAACATTCTCTGAACCTCTTCTGAGATAACCTGTCTACGGGCCTCAGGAATCCTGTAAGGTTTCAGCTTTACTTTTACCTGTGGTTCTGTAACAATATCGTGTTCTATCACACTAGTACAACCTGGCAAGCTAGAGAACATCTCTTTGTTATGTTCCAAAAACTCTTTGGTCTCCTGTTTTTGCGAACCAGATAACGTATCAGCCACTGTCACCTTATGGCATTCTGGCTCAGTAGCCGCAGGAGGGCAGACTAGTGCGGCCAGTGACTCCCTTTCTTTCCAGGGCTTAATCAGATTTATATGATACAGTTGCACCGGCTTTCTTTTGCCTGGTTGGTGCACTTTATAATTGACCTCCCCAACTTTTTCCAAGATCTCAAAGGGTCCCTGCCACTTAGCCAAAAATTTGCTTTTCACAGTGGGCACTAGTATCAAGACCCGATCACCTGGACTGAATTTTCTAATTCTAGCAGACCGATTATACACATTTCTTTGAGCTTCCTGTGCCCTCTGCAAATGTTCCCTCACTATAGGCATTACCTTAGAGATTCTCTCCTGCATGTCGGCAATATGCTCAATTACACTTTTATATGGGGTGGCTTCAGACTCCCATGTCTCTTTAGCTACGTCCAGTAGACCACGGGGATGTCTACAATATAGCAACTCAAATGGGGAGAAACCTGTAGAAGCCTGTGGTACTTCCCTAATTGAAAACAACAGATATGGCAATAAACAATCCCAATCTTTCCCATCCTTTTCCACAGCCTTTTTGAGCATTGCCTTCAAGGTCTTATTGAACCGTTCTACAAGGCCATCAGTTTGTGGGTGGTATACAGATGTTCTCAGCTGCTGTATTTTCAATATCTTACACAATTCTTTCATGACTTTGGACATGAATGGTGTACCTTGATCAGTTAAGATTTCTTTGGGAATTCCCACCCTAGTGCATATGTGGAACAACTCTTTTGCAATGCACTTGGCTGTGGGGTTTCTCAAAGGGATGGCCTCTGGATATCTGGTAGCATAGTCTAGAACTACCAAGATGTACTGGTGTCCTCTGGCGGACTTTACCAATGGTCCGACTATATCCATGGCAATCCGCTCAAATGGGACTTCAATGATGGGTAAAGGCACTAAAGGGCTCCTAAAATGAGACACCGGAGCATTTAGTTGACAAGTGGGACAAGACCGACAGTAATTTTCAATGTCTTTATAACATCCTGGCCAATAGAACCTCTGAAAAACCCGTTCCCTGGTCTTATCTGAAGCTAGGTGTCCCCCTAATATGTGAGAATGAGCCAGGTCTAACACCATTTTTCTGTAGGGCCTTGGAACCATTAACTGTTCCACAATCTCATTATTAGCTTTAGTAACCCGATACAACAGATTGTTATGTACCTCAAAGAAAGGATACCGCTGATCGGCCCCTGGCTCCTGGGGAACACCCTCTAGAACAGTCACATTTTCTAATGCCGTTTTTAAGGTAGGATCTTGCAACTGTGCAGTCCCAAAATTAACCCTTGACACCTCAAGGTCTGGCAAGGCTGATTCAGAGTCTGCAGACTCAGCCTCATCTCCTACCATAACTGCTAGTGGAAAATTGTCAGGTGTATGAGTGTTTTCCTCAACCTTAGTAGGCTCAATAACTTGGGAAGATGTCACTCTCTCCCAGAGTTCCCAAAACAGAGGAAAGTCCTGTCCTATTATCATTTCATACAACAAATTTTTTACCAGGCCCACTTTGTGGGAGACATTACCACACACAGTCTCTATAATCACTTGAGCCACAGGATAGTCTTTGATGTCCCCATGTACACATTTCACTCCCATCTCTTTTCCAGGGACACACAATACATGGGGAAGTCCTTCTCTAACAAGGGTTACCAGACTTCCTGAGTCCAGAAGCGCAGTTACAATGTCCCCATTGACAGACACCTGGCACATCTGTGTTCTGTCAGGATGAGATGGCGTGGCACTGCAGACAGGGTGTGCAAACAGGGAATATCGGTGAGCCACACTACAGTCCATGGGCTCTGTATTCACAGAGCAATGTGCTGCTATGTACAAAAAGAGAAAAACATGGCCCGCACATCCCAATCTTATACATTGATCTAGTAGTGCTTCTCAGCAAATTCTACAATACTGAACATGAGGTTCTTAGTATACATATTGATCAAGGTGTATAAGCCCACTAGCCACTTCACGGCGACCTCTTTATAGTGGGTCCCTACTCTACTGGGTGTGGTGCCGCACAGCGACCGCCACAACCGTAACACGGCGCCCACAGGGCGAGCGACCCAGCGGTCCCGCAACACCCCTGCCACCAGACCAAGCCCCCAGGGCTCCGGGCCGTGCCGCCCCATGGGCACCGCACCACAGAAGCAGCAGACACCACGCAACACCACACCATGTGAACAGATCTCAAAAATTCACCTTACCATATTGCCCCAGTCAGAGGACTGAGAGCTAGTAGGTGGGTCCCTTTTTGCAGTCTCCTGCTAATTAAAAACACCTGGGCAAAATGGGGGGAGTTTTTTTTTTTGTTTTGCCTTGGTACCAGCACTCCCCCCATTTTGCCCAGGTGTTTTTAATTAGCAGGAGACTGCAAAAAGGGACCCACCTACTAGCTCTCAGTCCTCTGACTGGGGCAATATGGTAAGGTGAATTTTTGAGATCTGTTCACATGGTGTGGTGTTGCGTGGTGTCTGCTGCTTCTGTGGTGTGGTGCCCATGGGGCGGCGCGGCCCGGAGCCCTGGGGGCTTGGTCTGGTGGCAGGGGTGTTGCCGGACCGCTGGGTCGCTCGCCCTGTGGGCGCCGTGTTGCGGTTGTGGCGGTCGCTGTGCGGCACCACACCCAGTAGAGTAGGGACCCACTATAAAGAGGTCGCCGTGAAGTGGCTAGTGGGCTTATACACCTTGATCAATATGTATACTAAGAACCTCATGTTCAGTATTGTAGAATTTGCTGAGAAGCACTAGATCAATGTATAAGATTGGGATGTGCGGGCCATGTTTTTCTCTTTTTGTATAATGTGCTGCTATGTGCCCTGGTGTATGACACCTCCAGCAGACTATTTGTTGTGGCTGCATTTTATAAGGGACTTCCAGCTCCTCCATTTTTTTGTCCAGAGGCATCTGTCTCCGCTCTCCCCCTGGTTTATACCCCCTTTTACTGGGTTCAATGTGGACTTTGGGGTTAACCAGAGGAGATTTCTCTTTAGTTGGCCGCAAGACAAAGTTCTCAGCAGTGGAATATCTCTCCACCAGGTCCACCAGACTGTCTGCACCTTGTGGGTTTCCCTGGACAACCCAGCGCTGCACTGGCACAGGAAGGGCACGTATATAGCGATCCATCGCCACCCTTTCCACCATCTGCTCAGGTGTAAGAGTCTCTGGTTTTAACCATTTACGAATCAGGTGGAAGAGATCATACATTTGTGAGCGTGGAGGTTTTCCTTGGCAGAAAGTCCATTGATGTACTCGCTGGGCCTGGACTGCTAGACTGACCCCCAAGCGAGCAAGTATTTCAGCCTTTAGTTTGTTGTAGTCTTTGGAGTCCTGCACAGAGAGATCATAATAGGCCTTTTGTGGCTCACCTGTCAGGTATGGAGCCAGGATTTCAGCCCACTCTTCCACAGGCAATTTCTCTCTGTCTGCAACCCGTTCAAAGACGGTTAGATAAGCCTCCACATCATCCTCAGCAGTCATTTTCTGTAATGTAGTCTGTATTTTTTTCCGGACATCACTCACAGAACTTGTAGCCTTTGCAGACACCACTTGCTGCGCTGTCACCATTTTTGTGAGAGCTGCCAATTGCTCCACCAGCAAGTGATTGGTCTCTTGCTGCCGTCTCTCAGCTGCCTCCATTGCGTGCTGCTGTTGCGCATTGGCCAGCACCAACTGTTTGACCAACTCGTCCATGGTCTCAGTGTTTGGCTTTACTGCAGTAGCCGCCTTCACCCAGGACATTCACAGCTTGAATACTTTAACTCCCACACGCGGTTGCCCCTAGCAACAGTCTCTGCCCGCATCCTCCACCATATGTAAATGCGGGACCCTCAGAGAAGGTAAGTTGCTAGGTCAATCAGACGGAGGCAAGGATATCAGCTCTTAGTTGTAGGCAGTTTATTGGAGGCAGTTTACACAGTCCACAGAATGTAAATCAAAAATAGCTTTCTTCAGCATAAGGATAACATAAAGGAGCTTTCTTCAGCAAGGTACAAAAATAAAACAACAAAAACAGTCCTTACTTCAGGATGTAAAGAAGGTAAGTCCTCAGGCTTTCCTCACCCACACACAAGGTGAATTTTAAGGTTTTATCCTCCAGACACACACAGGGCAGTGTGTACACCAGGTTTCTCCTCCAAGAGACAACCACACCCCCACTTCCCTTGAGCAGCCTCAGCTCTTTTACAGCTGATCCTTGGGTCACCTAACAAACCAGGACTGGAGTATAGGCCTGGGTCTACAACAATTCCTAAATCCTGTAGACCCATACTCCAGGCAGTCACCATGTGGACACCAGCCACCTCAGTGGAAGATACCTGCCATCTACCACTTTTCCATCTGCCTGTTTACAGTATATATATATATATATATATATATATATATATATATATATGTGTGTGTGTGTATAAATGATGACAAATAAGCAAACAGTTTTAAAATAAAAGGAGAAACAGAATAATAACCTAGAGTACTTTTGGTTCCATGGAGCTTGGAGGATCTTTGATGCTTCTGGTTTTGGGTATGGTGAAGCTCCTGACTTCTGCTTAGCTACGCCTCCTTCCAGATAAATAGGTGCAAATATCTTGGATGCAAGATGGTGACTTTCTACCATATTGGAAGTTTATTGAAAACTGGAGATACACTTTTATCTAGACACATGCTTCACATGTTCAATATACTTTAATTTGCTTTGTTAAAACTAAAATTTTCTTTGGTTTAACAGTTTCTGTATAGGTTACTGCATTTCAGGAGTCAGAAAGGTGCCTTTTATAGTTTCTCTTGAGCACATTTCCATTTTTTATTAGTAAAAATGTGTAATAAATTATGTCTTATCATTCAAATCACACATTAAATGTCATAAAAAGTCAGGGTACTTTCCTAGATACCGATATAAGACAATAGCTTCATCCCTAATTTATTTACAAGTCAGATTATTGCAGGTGACTCTTATAAGACATGGCTATCCAATTACACCAAAAAAAAACACCTGAATTATTTATTTATTCTATATTAACAGACTTTCTATTGCTAATGGGGAATAAAGATAGGGAAGAAACCTGGGAGAGGTAAAGTGGGCCTGGGTACCACTGTGCCAATTGAGAAAGAGGGGGCTTGAAATAATGACTAGGGATTAGCAGGACAATTTTTGGCTGTGGTGCATTCACATAGAGTGGTATTGTGGCCATTAGAACCTAAGACTACTTTCAATTTCTAATGGCTCAGGCTGGAGAACCCCACTAATACTTCTCCCTTAGTTTCCTAACACATTTTTTACTGTCCCTAAACACTGTCTATTGCCCGCTTGGTTTCCTCATATATATATATATATATATATATATATATATATATATATATATATATATATATATATATATATACATGTATAATCAGTTTTTACTTCTCCAGCCTACCAGCGCCATTTCTACTCACTTATTGTCTGGTCCAGGAAACACTGTCCTGTTACATTGAGATGCTAATAGTATCAGGACATTATATGCAGGGAAATGTTGGACTCAGTTCTGGGCAGGGAAATGTTTGGCCCAATCCCGGGCCTCACGCAATTGTGTTGGTTTCATGTTAGGCAACTTTACCTTTGGCCACAAGTGAAATCTCTGTGAATTAATGCATTACATTTTGGGCAGGTAGAATCAGACAGTGCTATTTTATTGAGCTGCATGTGATCTGATTAGTTGCTTAGATGTACCTCTCTGTAATAGAAAAAAAACAAGCACACCTACTGTTCTTTTTTCCATCTCTACGTTTCATTGACATAAAGAACACAGGTATGATTACCTCGGCAATAGGAAAGCAAGACTTCCTTGCTGTTAGGATCTGTGGTTGTCTTTGTGGAGGTTACACTCTATATGATATGCCTTAACTCTTATTGGAAAGAAATCACCTTTCAAGTATACCGCCAATGATGGTCTACTGCAGGGGTAAGCAACCTTTTTTGTACTGCGTGTGGAATTTAAACTAAAAATCAAATGTGAGATACTGAGTGTGGCGTAAAATAATTGGAAGGTTCTCAATCCCTAAAAGAAAGTCATATAACAGGACTTATGGCTGTAATACACAGTGCAGAGTACGTCATTATTACAGTAGTGTGAACCTAGTCTAATAATGCACCATGTTGTGCTTTTTTGTGGGGTAATATACTGTACATTCCTATGATACTCCGCACCTCTCCATACCTTACACAGGACTCTTGTACCATTTATCTATTACATGTGTATGTAATGAAAGAGATGAAGCAGTGTTGGGTGACCAACGAAGAGGTGCAGGCTGCAGAAGCCCTTACAAGGAAAGGGGTCCAGGATCCTGGCTGTAGCTGTCCTGTTTAATATATGATGTTTTACACAAGACCTCTGAATACCTCCCAACCGTCCCGGATTCCGTGGGACATTCACAGATTCGGTGTCCTGTCCTGCAGTCCCAGTCGGTGGGGGGTATGTCCCGGTTTCAACTCATCGGCATCCGGAGGAGTTGAATACATACACTGTCACAGCTCAGCTCCTGCTTTTACCACTGTGCTACGGCTAGTGGATATGTAGGTGCGATGTGATGACGTCACTCACATTGCGCCTACAACTCTTTGAGTGAGACTGCGGAGAGAGCTGAGGGGGAGCATTGGAAGGGTGAGTATTAGTGGGGTTTTTTGTGTTAAACATTGAGGGGGAACATAATGAAGGTAGCCATGAAACTGGGGGAAGATGAAGGGGGGATAATGGCATGAAACTGGGGCAGAGATGGAGGGGACATAAAACTGGGGGCAGAAATTGGGGACATGAAACTGTGGGCAGAGATGTGGAGACATGGAACTGTAGGCAGAGATGGGGGGACATGAAACTGTGGTCAGAGATGGGGGACATGAAACTGTGGTCAGAGATGGGGGACATGAAACTGTAGGCAGAGATGGGGGGGACATGAAACTGTGGGCAGAGATGGGGGGGACATGAAACTGTGGGCAGAGATGGGGGGACATGAAACTGTGGGAAGATGGAAGGGTGACATGAAACAGGGGGCAGAGATGGGGGGACAAGAAATTGGGGCAGATGAAGGGGTATATGAAACTGGGGAAGAGATGGAGGGGGGACATATAATATACAGGTGACTGTAGGAGGATTATACTGTGTAGGGGCACATGAAAAATGAATGAGAATGGGCAGAACCCCAACATAAAAGCGGGCAGAACTAAAGTTGCTTCGGCGCGCTGCACATTCTGTCCCTCTCTCTGTTCTTCAAAAGTTGGGAGGTATGCACTTTGCAAGTACTGTAAAATAATGTGATAGCGCTCACATAGGCAATGAAATGATGTATGTCATTTATCATTTTTTACTTGGCGAAAGGTCCTCTTTAAGCTCCAGTACATACATATGAAATCTAGATTGAAAATTGGCAATTTTAACCTGAGTTCACACAGAGTTTTTTGGACCGGATTTTGATGCGGAAGCTGCCTCAGAATCCAGCTCCAAAAAAACACCGCCTGAGGCTAGGCATTGCAGTGCACCAACATCTATTCGTGGCATTCCGCTCCGGATTAGGCCCAAATGAATGGGCCTAATTGGAATCCATGTCAAAATAGGGCAGCTCGCTTCTTTTTTCTGCGAGCAGGAGAAAAACACTAGTGGAAAAAAGACGTTAACGGCTCCAATTGAATTCAATAGGAGAGGTTTTCTTAGAGCCGGATTCTGAGGCAGATCCGTGTCAAAATCTGGTCCAAAAAATTCTTTGTAAACTCAGCTTTACCAGGGAGTCCACTCTCCATTTGGTTCACTATGGATGGGGAACTATAGATAGATCTGTATTAAAATTCTACAGGGATGAATTTTGACTAAAAGAAGTTGTCATAGTATTCTGGGATGGATGGAAAATAAATTTTATTTAGTACCAGTATGTTGGAATTATTCATTTCACTATATGGTTGCAATATGTGGTCATGGTCTGGCCATACTGTTTTGGCTCTTTTATCTTAGCATTATTAATAATATACTGGTCTTACTATGATGTGTTTTGTTCAGTATGTCCATAATAATTGTTCCACGCATAGTGATGTTATTTTTTTTTTACTGTATGAGATTATTATTTAGAGTTATGGATGCAGCTCAGTTACACTTACTTAAAGAGAAATTAATGGGGCTCTCACCAGATTTGCCACCAAGGGGCCTCCAACAACTTGAATCTGGCCTTGGTGCCTATAGACTCCCTTTAGTAAATATGTAATAAGCTATAGCATTGAAGAACAACTGTGGTTTACAAAGGCCAAACAAAAAATGCTGAAAACCTAGGAGTGTTTCAATACCAGACATTACTGTTGGTTACTAGAGATGAGCGAGTAGTACTCGATCGAGTAGGTATTTGATCGAATACTACGGTATTCGAAATACTCGTACTCGATCGAGTACCACTCGCTGTTCGAATGTAAAAATTCGATGCAGAACCAGCATTGATTGGCCAAATGCTATACAGTCGGCCAATCAACGCTGGTTCTTCTCCTACCTTTAGAAGTCTTCTCCGTGCAGCTTACCCGCAGCGTCTTCCGGCTCTTCTTTCACTCTGCCAGGCATCGGGCCTGGGCAGAGCCGACTGCGCATGTCCGTTTCTAGTGCGGGCATGCGGAGTTGGCTCTGCCCAGGCCTGATGCCTGGCGGAGTGAATGAACAGCCGGAAGACGCCACAGGGACGCTGCAAGGAGAAGACTGCACGGAGGATCCAGCCCGACCCTCACTCGTGGACTTGGTAAGTATAATTTAATCGAACGTTGCCTACCCCTGAAACGAGCATTTTCCCCCCATAGACTATAATAGAGTTCGATATTCGATTCGAGTAGTCGAATATTGAGGGGCTACTCGAAACGAATATCAAACCTTGGACATTTTACTGTTCGCTCATCTCTATTGGTTACTAGTATATTTTAAAGCACGCTGGCCAGGTATACAGATATTAAACCTGAGCCTGATAGTTAATACAGGTTTTTAGATATCTTTTCCGAATTTATCATCATATTAAGTTTATTGATTGCTTTATATTTTATTCAGCACATCTACAGAACGCAGTGAGTGCAGGTGCTAAGCAAGAATTAACCAATGAGAATGCAAAGCTCTAATTTATTACCTGATATCATATTCATTTGCCATAATTAATTGACTCAGTAGAATCTTAGTGCCCATAGGGATTGATGTTCATGTGGGAAGATTTTTGCTCTACAGAAAAATTTAACTCAACGGCTTCTGTTAGGGGACAGATCTTGTAATGGTAGGGCACCTATAACGTGCCCTATAAATGAATCACCCTCAGTTATCCCTTAGGGGTCACATGCCCTATACAATCTTTAGGGGGCTCGCACACCTACAGGTTTAAGCTGGCTAGCCACAGTTTTTTTTTTTCCATTTTTCTTTATTGTTTTGCAGATAGGAAATGCCATAAATCACTTTGGCTTAAACGTGATGTCAGCATCCCATTAATATCCCATTATTATAATTTTAAGACATTTGAGACATTAAAAAGCCTGGCTAGGACTAGTAATTTATTTGTCTTCTTATATAACATCTCAGGGTCAGGAAAAAGTGGTACAACATTGGCCATTTTGTGACACTCATTTTTGCTGCTTGGACTAATATTTCCTAGACCTCTAAACAAATACAATAAAACCTATTTGAAACACCCTCGGAAATTTCACTGAAAAATAGTCTTTTAGGAAGAGGACCCTCTGAAACAAAGTGGCCAGAATACATAATATATAATTAAACTAATTAAACAGGACATTTGGTCAAGATAATGGGGTTGTATCCTGATAGAGTTAGTCTTTTGGAGAGGATTTCATTACATATTGCCCTGACAGCTAACTTAAGAAATGCGTGTGACAGGTGAAACGCTGAGACCTTTTTGCTGAAACGCAGCAAGCTGACAGCATCCGGAGGCGGGGCATCTCCTGCTGAGAGCGCTGTGCGAACAGTGGCCATTTTACCTCCATTAGTGAAGTTGGTGTTAGGGTTAGGCAGTGAAACCAGAGCTCCCACCCATACTAAATCTATTGAAGACTTGGACCCAGACAGCTAGGAACACTAGAACTATGGTCCCACCGTTGCCCCATCAACAACAGACGGGTGGACCAAGGTCCATTCCGGTGACTGCAGGGTTATAGGAGAGTCATCTCAGGTGTATGTGCTCCTTATGCCCCAGCCACAGATACCAAAATCTCACTTTGCTGCCAGTGTACCCAACACAGTTACTGCTCAGAAATACTGGGGGAAGAGAACACCCTGTCAGAGGAAGTTAATTCTGCCAAGACCTCACTGGTCTTCAAGTGTACGAAATACCAACCTTCAACTGAAGATTTAGCGAATTAAGTTCAGCAACAAAAAAGTCATGAAGCAGTAAAAAATTATTTATTTTCTCTTTATTAATAAATACAGTACGTATATTAAAATCTAACATTTTTGTTATTAGAGCTACAAATATCACAAAATTATGAATTGACACACCACCAGAGTAAGTGTAACTTACGCGGCGTTGATTATGACACATAAACTCACGTCAGAATCAGCGCTGCAAAACAGAATCCCATTGACTTCAATGGGTTCCGTTTAGCGCGTGTAACACATTGAAATCAATGGGTTAAAAAGCCTCCCATTAATTTCAATGTTGGACGTGCGCTAAACGGAACCCATTGAAGTCAATGGGATTCTGTTTTGCAGTGCTGATTCTGACACAAGTTTACGTGTCAGAATCAACGCCATATTACATCGTGTGAATGCCCCCTTCACACTGAGTAAACGCGTGTGTATTTTTGCAAAATACACGTGTAAAAATACACATGTAAAAATAAGATTCCCATTGACTTCATTGACATTTTACAGGCGTATTTTTACAGGCGTATTTTTACAGGCATATTTTTACACGTGTAAAAAATATCATTGAAGTCAATGGGATAGCAAAATTTACAAGTGTAATTTTATTCTACAAAATAAGCTAGCGTTTACTCAGTGTGAACTTATGCTGTTTTTTTTTTTGTTTTTTTTCTTTTACCAATTTTGACACTGAGCTGAAAAGGTTGGCCATTACTGACTAGAGATGAGTGAATATGCTCAAACGAATACCTCGGCCGCATAGCTCCTGCTGCAAAAACACTTCCGGGGCTTCAAATTTTTACTGCCCCTCCCACCTTCCCTAGCGCTGGGAGCTATGTGGCGGAGGTATTCCATCGAGAATATTCACTCATCTCTATTACTGACATATTCCCCATAATCCCCTAGTGAACCGAAAATGTCTTTGTAAGTTTCCATACGCCTGCATAGGTGCCCACTCCTCAAGGAATGTTATTATCTCCTGATGCTGGCCTAAAGTCTCTCAGCCAGCCAAACCAATTTCCTTATGCTGTGCTGATGAGATCCAACCAGATCGAAACAGCACTGTCCACAGCTGGGATTCTGTTCCTTTTGGAATGGATATACTGGTTTGGCAATAACCCCACATTATGTTATTTGGCTTATTGAAAAAGTCATGCATGATGTTAAGGGGATTGTCCTAACAGGCAGCGTACAGAGGCACTGTTTCCCTAATTACATCCTGGGAAACAGATTTGCATAATCTCTATTAATGACATAGTGTTTAATCTAATATATGTTTAGATTGAAATTATTTTTTGGCCAGTTTGGTGACCATTCTGAGTCTTGTGATCTTTATCAATCTTATTTTAACCTAAATATCCATGCATTTCAGATGTCATCAGGATGGTCCAGATTGTTAAAACATAGAAAGTGGAAAGCCTGAACAAGGAAATTGTCACAATGATTTCGGAACATGAGTGAACCTTAGTTTCTCAGTTTTTCATGATTGGCAAAAAAATCACTAGACTGATTTGTTCAATAGACCTGAAAGTTATAGTATAGCTCACATGGTGAGTTACCTCAAAATAATTGTTATGATAGCTCATAAGGCCTAATGTTGGTGAAAATAGGGCATCTAGTTTATGGATAAATAACATCATATATTCCAAATTCCCATTTATGTTAGATTAATTGATGTTTAATACTTGTTAGTCAACACCATACTACACAGTCCAGTCATATTAATGTGACCACCGCCTACTTTTGACGTCAACATTAAATAACCAATTGCAGAAGGCACGTGTCATCAGCCATCTGGGTGCACTCATCATTGCGGAAGACATGATGGATCAACACAAGTATGCATCTATCCTTGCGGACCATATTCACCCCTAAATGCGAATTCTTTTTCCTCAGGATGATGGAATCTACCAGCAGGACAATGCGACGTGTCATAATGCTCGCAGTGTACATGCATGGTTCGAGGAGCACCAGGATGAGTTTACCGTACTCCCTTGGCCAGCAAATTCCCCAGACTTGAACCTAATCGAGAATTTGTTGGATCACCTCGATTGGGTTGTTTGTGCCATGGATGCTCAACTGCATAAGAGAGCGTTCACAAAATCTTGCGCGGACATTAGCATCGAACACTGGCTGTCGGACACCGACGGTAGTGTGAACACTCCCTAACCTATCGCAGCTGGCTACGGCACTGGAGTCGGCATGGCTCAACATCCCACTGAACATCATCACAACGTCCCCTCTTTTCCATCATGTCTCGCAGTGGTCCGCTCTGCCAAAGGTGGTTATTCTGGATTTTGACAGGTGGTCACATTAATATGACTAGACTGTGTATCATGTCTCATTGAGCGTAAAGTTAATGCTAAGAGCCATACTAGTATGGCACTGCCATGGAACAGGCACAGGAAATGTGCTTGTTCATTTCTTTTGGGTCCCCACTGTTTTATACAGTATGTAGCCAGGCCTAGATGTCAAAAATATTCATACTTTGATAATTTAGTCCCACAACCACCATGATCAATAGCAATCAAAGCATGGTTATTCCCCTCCCCCCCCCCCTCAACCTTGTGTGTCTCCCATGAGACTGTAGAGTTTGAGGAGTTGCCATGGAGTAGCCAGTGGGCCAATCAATGATTTCCTTTTTCCTATAACACATAGGAAATCTATGTGCAATGTACTATAGTACTTCTGTATTACAGTACATTATACTGGGGTCAAGGGATCTCAGGTTTAAGACCCCTTGTGGAACAGTAAAAATAAAATGTTTGAAAAGTATAAAAATGAATAGTTAAAAAAAACGTTACAATTACCGTATATACTCAAGTATAAACCGAATTTTTCAGCCCAGTTTTTGTGCTGAAAAAGCCTCCCTCTGCTTATACTCGAATCAGCAAAAAAAAAAAATTTATTTTATTTTTTTTTAGGAGAGTGAGGGGGGTCTATGACCAGCCACAATATCAATGTATAGAATCTCCCATAAAACAGTGCAAAAAATAAAAATAAATAAAAATAAAAAAAATAAAAAAATAAAAGTTCTTAATCCCTCCTTTCCCTAGAATACATACAAAAGTAGAAAATTACTGTCAAACACATACACATTAGCTATCCCTGTGTCTGAAAGTGCCCGGTCTACTGAATATAGGGTATCTGCAGTGCTCCTGTTCTGTCGGGAAGGGGTTAAGGGCACTGCAGATACCCTATATTCAGCCAGGCTGAATTCCAAGTGGGGGAAGAAAAAACAGTCCTCAAGCTCAAAGAAGGGGCAGACAGACAACCAAAACACTCCCTCCCCTTCCCCAGCACCCAACTACTGCACCCAAAAACTCTGACCATTTTAATTTTTGAAATTTTCCAGTAGCTGCTACATTTCACCCCTCGGCTTATACTCGAGTCAATAAGTTTTCCCAGTTTTTTGTGGTAAAATTAGGGGCCTCAGCTTATATTCGGGTCGGCTTATACTCGAGTATATACGGGTATAATTTCTTTAAGTAAGGAAATAAAATAAGAAAACATATTAGGTATTGCAATTTCTGTATAAGCATGCACTAT
This sequence comes from Leptodactylus fuscus, assembly GCF_031893055.1. Taxonomy (NCBI): domain Eukaryota; kingdom Metazoa; phylum Chordata; class Amphibia; order Anura; family Leptodactylidae; genus Leptodactylus; species Leptodactylus fuscus. The sequence continues at coordinate 276,860,792 of NC_134265.1, read as the reverse complement.
CCAAAAATAACATTATTTATCCCATATGATGAATGGCTTAACCCCCCCACCACCACCACCACCACCAAAAAAAAAAAAAAAAAATGTGCAAATTAATGTTTTGCTTCCTTCACCTTGCCTCCCTCCAAAAAGTAATAAAATATTATCAAAAAGCTGTACATACCAAAAAATGGTAACAATCAAAACTACAACTTATTAAAGAGAAACCTCACATGTCAGCAGAAAAGTAAAATGTTGCAGACGTCATAATATGGTGACTACCCAGCAAATAATTTATTTTTGAAAAAAAAAAAGGCTTTTTATTCTGTAATAGTGGTAAAATATAATTAAACCAGTATATTTAAAATCAAAAGTATTTTGAACCAGAGTGAATACCATGAAGACAAAACAAAAAAAATAATGAGAGAGATGTAAGTTTATTTAAGTAGATATCCCAAAATGAGACGGACAAAAATTACAACCCACATCTGGAGATGCTGAGAGGAATCACACGCAACCTACATCCACTATTGCAAAAAGACGACTGGTTAAAATCCATATTTCCAGAGCTCCCTCTCCTGTGCTATAGACAGTCACCAAATCTCAGAAATATGGTTATCAACAGCTCACTGTCACCTCCTACCACAACAGAGACATTTCCATGTAGACAGAAAAAGTGCAACACATGTCAGCACGTACTGACTACCGACAAAATAAAGATCCCCAACTCTAACCAGGACTACAAGATCCCAGGTACCTACACCTGCAGCACACCTAATATGGTGTATTTAATAATATGTACCAATGTCCTATTGGGGGCCTTTATGTAGGGGAGACAGGGCAAACACTCAGAATGTGGATTAACACACCGCCACACAATAACAAGAAGATTTTGGTTTTAAGGAGGAATTTCAAATCAAATAGATTTTTAAATTCAAATAGAGACAGAAGAATATGGGAACATAAACTCATGACCACCTTTGACACATTCCAGAGGGTGTTAAATCTGTCGCATGGATTTATATCCTACAAGAGCTAGGCATCATATCACCAATCAAAGGGACCATAAAAACTCAGAGGGACATCCTTTGAACTGATAATTTTTTTTCTATTTATCTATTTGTGTGTGTGTGTACTACTTTCCATCACCTATCACAACGAACACTTGATTCCTGTGCCTTCCTGTGTATAAATAGGCATGCCTTCAGAAATTGTGTCATTCCATGCCTGATGAAGAGACCTAGTAGTCTCGAAAGCTTGCAATCTGTCATCATTTTTGTTAGCCATTATAAAGGTATCCGTGGAGTATGGATCCAAAGCTCCAGAGTCTATTACACCAAACTTTACACCAAACCACTTGACTTTTGGTATTGTATTTGGTTATAACGTCTCTGCTTGTTGGTGTCTCTGTGCCACCCTTCACTCACAGGCTGCAGCGCAGGAGTCGTGTTCAGTTTGATACTTTGCTTAGAGTTTTTTGTTGCATTGTGTGAACACTGCTCTATCCTCTGTAGTTGAATTTCCACCACACCCAACTCCTGCACCTTGTTTCTCTCTGTTTTTTCAAATAGTTAATCTTAGCTTTGCCTATGTGATTGACAGCTTGTCTACCAATCAAGTCTAGGGCGGGTCTTGGGCTTCCTATATACAGGTCATCAGCTCACACAGGTTTGCTGGCTATTGGGACTCTGTCCTGTGACTTTGTCCCTGCTAAGCTCCTCTTTCTGCTACTATTGTATTACTGACCTTTGGCATCCCTTGTGACTTCTCCTTTGGATTAAGATTTTGTATTGCTTGTCTCTCTGGTTTTGACCCTTGGCTTGCTGACTTCACTTCTGTGTTGTTTTTTCCTGTCTTGTTCAGTGTGACACTTATTTCAGAGGTGGGACCATCGCCAAGTTGCTCCTGTCTTTAGGACAGTTTGGCAAGCAGGTAGGGACTGGGGCTGGGTCAAGTTTAGGACTCACTGTCTCTATCTTCCCTTCTTCCTGGTTTCAGCAGCAGCACTAGGGAATTGCCCAAATAACAACTCTCTAACACTGGTAATGTTAATCTTACATGCAGCTGTTTGATGATGGAATGCCATGCTTTGAAGCTGATGTTAATGTCAGATAATGTTTACACCACTGCAACTATTGAGTCAGTAGAAAGTTAGTCATTTTTACGCACAACGAACCTCGCTATTGGGTTCCTGCTCTGTAACTTTATGTGGTTTGCCACTAATGGTTGTTTTGCCCTCATTCCCAACTGCTTCCACTAGTCACAATTGATGGTGTGATTTATATAGAAGGGAAAAAAAAATCACAATGTGACTTTTTTCAACAGTGGCATCCTATTACAGTATCACACTGGAACTCAAGTAAACTCTTTAGAAAAACACATTCTATCATAAATGTTTGAAAAGGCAGACTGCATGGCTAGGTGCTGGATTTTATACAACTGCGCCAATGGTTTATCGATGTATCCTAATAGTTTCCTCCTTATAGTGTATCTTATTACAATAAAGTTCTGCTCCTCCTTACCTATTTGTTGAACTGGTGACTTAAATTCACTACTCAAGCCCCTCTTTAGTGAGTGATCAGGTTACTTCTCCAGCTGCTCAGTACTGCTGTATAATGTCCTGCATGCTGCTGTTTATGTGAGGGTGGGAGAGGGGCAGACTCTTTTTTTCTCTAAGAGAAATGTATGAGTGACATATTAGCAGCTAGTCTCCTTTCTCCTTCCATCAGTTTATGGAAAACTGGCAATTATAAATGAAGCCTAGGGAAAAAGTGATAAATAAAAGCAGGATACAAATCATGTTGTAATGGCCAGATATAGTGTTCCTCATAAACTCATTTACAAAAGTTTTATAGTTACATGTTTTTAGATGGGTAAGACTTACTAAATCTGATTTGGACGAGACACCAGATTGTCACAGTAGATGACGATGATAAATCTGGCACATCTTTAGATGTCGAAGAATATAATACCACTAAATTTCGAGCAGACAATTGATTAGAACACAAATTTGTACCAAGGTTTTGGCTCACTTTTTTTTTTCCTGAAAAGAGATGCTCTGTTTCCGTTACTGGGCCCCACCAATTTTGTTGAACTGATTGAAAAAGGGGCTAAAACAAATGATTCAGCATCCAGGCCTGTGTTTTGGCACAAATTATACCAAATAATGTAATTTATTGTCTTTGTTGCAAATAATGTATGTTTTTGTGAAAATTATTGTATTTTAGTACTATAAAGTTCTAAGGTAATCTTTAACTAATCAGCATGTGAAAAGGAAACCCAACAGGCCAATACAAAATGGTTGTGAAAGTGAAGTTCTCTATTTCTTCATGGGGGGCCAGTTACATAGTTTGCATGGAGCCCCAGGAGTTCCACATTTGATTGATACCAAAATTGCTCACAAATCTGCTGGAATCCAGATCATATTTTAGCAGAGCTCTTGTCTGTGGTACCTTTGGTTTTCGTTTTCTTTCTACTTACCTTCATGCCTGCCAGCTGAGTCTCAAATCCCAGCTCACTTAAAATTCAGCTCCTGTGTTATGTTTTCTTTTGCTGGATCACAACTAGATGTAAAGATTAGAGATGAGCGAACAGTGTTCTATCGAACTCATGTTCGATCGGATATTAGGCTGTTCGGCATGTTCGAATCGAATCGAACACCGCGTGGTAAAGTGCGCCATTACTCGATTCCCCTCCCACCTTCCCTGGCGCCTTTTTTGCTCCAATAACAGCGCAGGGTAGGTGGGACAGGAACTACGACACCGGTGACGTTGAAAAAAGTAGGCAAAACCCATTGGCTGCCGAAAACATGTGACCTCTAATTTAAAAGAACAGCGCCGCCCAGGTTCGCGTCATTCTGAGCTTGCAATTCACCGAGGACGGAGGTTTCCGTCCAGCTAGCTAGGGCTTAGATTCTGGGTAGGCAGGGACAGGCTAGGATAGGAAGGAGAAGACAACCAACAGCTCTTGTAAGAGCTAAATTCCAGGGAGAAGCTTGTCAGTGTAACGTGGCACTGACGGGCTCAATCGCCGCAACCCAGCTTTCCCAGGATCCTGAATGGAATACACTGTCAGTGTATTCCCGTATACCCGATATATACCCCGATACCCGTTCCAACGGTGTGCCCCCCCACCTTCACCCCAGAAATACCCTGCAAGTCCCCTAGCAATAGAATTGGGGCAATATACACCCACAATTTTTACTACTGGTATACAGTGCCATTGTCTGACTGGGAATTCAAAGAATATATTGGGAATACAAATACCCTCATTTCTTGCTACTGCCATATAATGCCAGTGTCTGACTGGGAATTCAAAGAATATATTGGGGTTACGTGCACCCACAAGTTTTACTACTGGTATACAGTGCCATTGTCTGACTGGGAATTCAAAGAATATATTGGGAATACAAATACCCTCATTTCTTGCTACTGCCATATAGTGCCAGTTTCTGACTGGTAATTCAAAGAATATATTGGGGTTACGTGCACCCACAATTTTTACTACTGGTATACAGTGCCATTGTCTGACTGGGAATTCAAAGAATATATTGGGAATACAAATACCCTCATTTCTTGCTACTGCCATATAGTGCCAGTGTCTGACTGGGAATTCAAAGAATATATTGGGGTTACGTGCACCCACAATTTTTACTACTGGTATACAGTGCCATTGTCTGACTGGGAATTCAAAGAATATATTGGGAATACAAATACCCTCATTTCTTGCTACTGCCATATAGTGCCAGTGTCTGACTGGGAATTCAAAGAATATATTGGGGTTACGTGCACCCACAATTTTTACTACTGGTATACAGTGCCATTGTCTGACTGGGAATTCAAAGAATATATTGGGAATACAAATACCCTCATTTCTTGCTACTGCCATATAGTGCCAGTGTCTGACTGGTAATTCAAAGAATATATTGGGGTTACGTGCACCCACAATTTTTACTACTGGTATACAGTGCCATTGTCTGACTGGGAATTCAAAGAATATATTGGGAATACAAATACCCTCATTTCTTGCTACTGCCATATAGTGCCAGTGTCTGACTGGGAATTCAAAGAATATATTGGGGTTACGTGCACCCACAATTTTTACTACTGGTATACAGTGCCATTGTCTGACTGGGAATTCAAAGAATATATTGGGAATACAAATACCCTCATTTCTTGCTACTGCCATATAGTGCCAGTGTCTGACTGGGAATTCAAAGAATATATTGGGGTTACGTGCACCCACAATTTTTACTACTGGTATACAGTGCCATTGTCTGACTGGGAATTCAAAGAATATATTGGGGTTATAAATACCCTCATTTCTTGCTACTGCCATATAGTGCCAGTTTCTGACTGGTAATTCAAAGAATATATTGGGGTTACGTGCACCCACAATTTTTACTACTGGTATACAGTGCCATTGTCTGACTGGGAATTCAAAGAGTATATTGGGAATACAAATACCCTCATTTCTTGCTACTGCCATATAGTGCCAGTTTCTGACTGGTAATTCAAAGAATATATTGGGGTTACGTGCACCCACAATTTTTACTACTGGTATACAGTGCCATTGTCTGACTGGGAATTCAAAGAGTATATTGGGAATACAAATACCCTCATTTCTTGCTACTGCCATATAGTGCCAGTTTCTGACTGGTAATTCAAAGAATATATTGGGGTTACGTGCACCCACAATTTTTACTACTGGTATACAGTGCCATTGTCTGACTGGGAATTCAAAGAATATATTGGGGTTATAAATACCCTCATTTCTTGCTACTGCCATATAGTGCCAGTTTCTGACTGGTAATTCAAAGAATATATTGGGGTTACGTGCACCCACAATTTTTACTACTGGTATACAGTGCCATTGTCTGACTGGGAATTCAAAGAGTATATTGGGAATACAAATACCCTCATTTCTTGCTACTGCCATATAGTGCCAGTTTCTGACTGGTAATTCAAAGAATATATTGGGGTTACGTGCACCCACAATTTTTACTACTGGTATACAGTGCCATTGTCTGACTGGGAATTCAAAGAATATATTGGGGTTATAAATACCCTCATTTCTTGCTACTGCCATATAGTGCCAGTTTCTGACTGGTAATTCAAAGAATATATTGGGGTTACGTGCACCCACAATTTTTACTACTGGTATACAGTGCCATTGTCTGACTGGGAATTCAAAGAGTATATTGGAAATACAAATACCCTCATTTCTTGCTACTGCCATATAGTGCCAGTTTCTGACTGGGAATTCAAAGAATATATTGGGGTTACGTGCACCCACAATTTTTACTACTGGTATACAGTGCCATTGTCTGACTGGGAATTCAAAGAATATATTGGGGTTATAAATACCCTCATTTCTTGCTACTGCCATATAGTGCCAGTTTCTGACTGGTAATTCAAAGAATATATTGGGGTTACGTGCACCCACAATTTTTACTACTGGTATACAGTGCCATTGTCTGACTGGGAATTCAAAGAGTATATTGGGAATACAAATACCCTCATTTCTTGCTACTGCCATATAGTGCCAGTTTCTGACTGGGAATTCAAAGAATATATTGGGGTTACGTGCACCCACAATTTTTACTACTGGTATACAGTGCCATTGTCTGACTGGGAATTCAAAGAATATATTGGGGTTATAAATACCCTCATTTCTTGCTACTGCCATATAGTGCCAGTTTCTGACTGGTAATTCAAAGAATATATTGGGGTTACGTGCACCCACAATTTTTACTACTGGTATACAGTGCCATTGTCTGACTGGGAATTCAAAGAGTATATTGGGAATACAAATACCCTCATTTCTTGCTACTGCCATATAGTGCCAGTTTCTGACTGGGAATTCAAAGAATATATTGGGGTTACGTGCACCCACAATTTTTACTACTGGTATACAGTGCCATTGTCTGACTGGGAATTCAAAGAATATATTGGGGTTATAAATACCCTCATTTCTTGCTACTGCCATATAGTGCCAGTTTCTGACTGGTAATTCAAAGAATATATTGGGGTTACGTGCACCCACAATTTTTACTACTGGTATACAGTGCCATTGTCTGACTGGGAATTCAAAGAGTATATTGGGAATACAAATACCCTCATTTCTTGCTACTGCCATATAGTGCCAGTTTCTGACTGGGAATTCAAAGAATATATTGGGGTTACGTGCACCCACAATTTTTACTACTGGTATACAGTGCCATTGTCTGACTGGGAATTCAAAGAATATATTGGGGTTATAAATACCCTCATTTCTTGCTACTGCCATATAGTGCCAGTTTCTGACTGGTAATTCAAAGAATATATTGGGGTTACGTGCACCCACAATTTTTACTACTGGTATACAGTGCCATTGTCTGACTGGGAATTCAAAGAGTATATTGGGAATACAAATACCCTCATTTCTTGCTACTGCCATATAGTGCCAGTTTCTGACTGGGAATTCAAAGAATATATTGGGGTTACGTGCACCCACAATTTTTACTACTGGTATACAGTGCCATTGTCTGACTGGGAATTCAAAGAATATATTGGGGTTATAAATACCCTCATTTCTTGCTACTGCCATATAGTGCCAGTTTCTGACTGGTAATTCAAAGAATATATTGGGGTTACGTGCACCCACAATTTTTACTACTGGTATACAGTGTCATTGTCTGACTGGGAATTCAAAGAGTATATTGGGAATACAAATACCCTCATTTCTTGCTACTGCCATATAGTGCCAGTTTCTGACTGGGAATTCAAAGAATATATTGGGGTTACGTGCACCCACAATTTTTACTACTGGTATACAGTGCCATTGTCTGACTGGGAATTCAAAGAATATATTGGGGTTATAAATACCCTCATTTCTTGCTACTGCCATATAGTGCCAGTTTCTGACTGGTAATTCAAAGAATATATTGGGGTTACGTGCACCCACAATTTTTACTACTGGTATACAGTGCCATTGTCTGACTGGGAATTCAGAGTATATTGGGAATACAAATACCCTCATTTCTTGCTACTGCCATATAGTGCCAGTGTCTGACTGGGAATTCAAAGAATATATTGGGGTTACGTGCACCCACAATTTTTACTACTGGTATACAGTGCCAATTTCTAACTAGGAATTCAAAATGCGCAAGGCTCCCGGAAAGGGACGTGGACGAGGCCGTGGGCGAGGTCGGGGGAATGGTTCTGGGGAGCAAGGTAGCAGTGAAGCCACAGGGCGTCCCGTGCCTACTCCTGTGGGGCAGCAAGCATTGCGCCACTCCACAGTGCCAGGGTTGCTTGCCACATTAACTAAACTGCAGGGTACAAACCTTAGTAGGCCCGAGAACCAGGAACAGGTCTTGCAATGGCTGTCAGAGAACGCTTACAGCACATTGTCCAGCAGCCAGTCAGACTCTGCCTCCTCTCCTCCTATTACCCAACAGTCTTGTCTTCCTTCCTCCCAAAATTCCGAAGCTTTACAGAACAATAACCCAAACTGTCCCTGCTCCCCAGAGCTGTTCTCCGCTCCTTTCATTGTCCCTCAACCTGCCTCTCCACGTCACGATTCCACGAACCTAACAGAGGAGCATCTGTGTCCAGATGCTCAAACACTAGAGTCTCCTCCATCTCCGTTCGATTTGGTGGTGGATGACCAGCAACCCACCCTCATCGACGATGATGTGACGCAGTTGCCGTCAGGGCATCCAGTTGACCGGCGCATTGTGCGGGAGGAGATGAGACAGGAGTTGGAAGAGGAAGTGGTGGATGATGAGGACACTGACCCGACCTGGACAGGGGGGATGTCAAGCGGGGAAAGTAGTGTGGATGTTGAGGCAGGTGCAGCACCAAAAAGGGTAGCTAGAGGCAGAGGCAGAGGTCAGCAGCTTAGGCGAAGCCAGGCCACACCCGGAATCTCCCAAGATGTTCCAGTTCGTACCCAGCCCCGAAAAACTCCCACCTCGAGGGCACGTTTCTCGAAGGTGTGGAGTTTTTTCAAGGAATGCGCCGAGGACAGATATAGTGTTGTCTGCACAATTTGCCTCTCGAAATTGATTAGGGGCTCTGAGAAGAGCAACCTGTCCACCACTTCAATGCGCCGTCATTTGGAATCCAAGCACTGGAATCAGTGGCAGGCAGCAACGGCAGGACAAAGGCCGCCTGCCGTTCACGCCACTGCCACTGCCTCTGCCACTGCCTCTGCCACTGCCACTGCTGACTGTGCTGGCGATGCACTCCAGAGGACGAGCCAGGACACCACTTCATCTGCCTCCGCCACTTTGTTGACTTCTACCTCATCCTCCCCTGGTCCTGTCTTATCTCCTTCTCCTGCACCATCAAAGGCACCATCAGGCGTTTCTTTACAACAACCCACCATCTCTCAGACATTGGAGCGGCGGCAGAAATACACTGCTAACCACCCACACGCGCAAGCCTTGAACGCCAACATCGCTAAACTGCTGGCCCAGGAGATGTTGGCGTTCCGGCTTGTTGAAACTCCCGCCTTCCTGGACCTGATGGCAACTGCGGCACCTCGCTATGCCGTCCCTAGCCGTCACTACTTCTCCCGGTGTGCCGTCCCCGCCTTGCACCAGCACGTGTCACTCAACATCAGGCGGGCCCTTAGTTCCGCGCTTTGCACAAAGGTCCACTTGACCACCGACGCGTGGACAAGTGCATGCGGACAGGGACGCTACATTTCACTGACGGCACACTGGGTGAATGTAGTTGAGGCTGGGACTGCTTCCCAAACTGGCCCGGTGTACCTCGTCTCCCCGCCTAACATTCCTGGCAGGGACACGAGAAGAACACCCCCCTCCTCCTCCTCCTCTACCGCCTCCTCCTCCGCCACCGCCTCCTCCTCCGCCACCGCCTCCTCCTCCGCTGTTAGATTGACCCCAGCTACGAGTTGGAAACGTTGCAGCACTGGCGTTGGTAGACGTCAGCAGGCTGTGCTGAAGCTGATCAGCTTGGGGGACAGACAGCACACTGCCTCCGAGGTGAGGGATGCCCTCCTCGATGAGACGGCAATATGGTTTGAGCCGCTGCACCTGGGCCCAGGCATGGTCGTTTGTGATAACGGCCGGAACCTGGTAGCAGCTCTGGAGCTTGCCGGACTCCAACATGTTCCATGCCTGGCCCACGTCTTCAACCTAGTGGTGCAACGTTTCCTAAAGAGCTACCCCAATGTTCCAGAGCTACTGGTGAAAGTGCGGCGCATGTGCGCCCACTTTCGCAAGTCGACAGTAGCCGCTGCTAGCTTAAAATCTCTCCAGCAACGCCTGCATGTGCCACAACACCGGCTTTTGTGCGACGTCCCCACACGCTGGAACTCAACGTTTCAGATGTTGAATAGAGTGGTTGAGCAGCAGAGACCTTTGATGGAATACCAGCTACAAAACCCTAGGGTGCCACAAAGTCAGCTGCCTCAGTTTCACATCCATGAGTGGCCATGGATGAGAGACCTTTGTGACATCCTACGGGTCTTTGAGGAGTCCACAAGGAGGGTGAGCTCTGAGGATGCGATGGTGAGCCTTACAATCCCGCTCTTGTGTGTTCTGAGAGAATCCCTGATTGACATCAGGGATAACTCAGATCACACAGAGGAGTTAGGGATAGCATCCGATCCGTCACAGCTGGAGAGTAGGTCCACACATCTGTCCGCTTCACTGCGTTTAATGGAGGAGGAGGAGGAGGAGGAGGAGGAAGAAGAGTTGTCCGATGATGTGATGGTGATACAGGAGGCTTCCGGGCAACTTCGAATCGTCCCATTGTTGCAGCGCGGATGGGTAGACATGGAGGATGAGGAGGAAATGGAGATTGAACTTTCCGGTGGGGCCAGAGGAGTCATGCCAACTAACACTGTGGCAGACATGGCTGAGTTCATGTTGGGGTGCTTTACAACCGACAAGCGTATTGTCAAAATCATGGAGGACAACCAGTACTGGATCTTTGCTATCCTTGACCCCCGGTATAAAAACAACATCTCGTCTTTTATTCCGGTAGAGGGGAGGGCCAATCGCATCAATGCTTGCCACAGGCAATTGGTGCAGAATATGATGGAGATGTTTCCAGCATGTGACGTTGGCGGCAGGGAGGGCAGTTCCTCCAGTAGGCAACCAAGTTCTCACCGGTCCACACAAACGAGGGGCACACTGTCTAAGGTCTGGGACACCTTGATGGCACCCCCTCGCCAAAGTGCCGCCACGGAGGGTCCTAGTGTCACCAGGCGTGAGAAGTATAGGCGCATGTTGCGGGAATACCTTTCCGACCACAGCCCTGTCCTCTCCGACCCCTCTGCGCCCTACACGTATTGGGTGTCGAAGTTGGACCTGTGGCTTGAACTTGCCCTATATGCCTTGGAGGTGCTGTCCTGTCCTGCCGCCAGCGTCCTATCTGAGAGGGTGTTCAGTGCAGCCGGTGGCATCATCACTGACAAGCGCACCCGTCTGTCAGCTGAGAGTGCCGACCGGCTCACTTTGATAAAAATGAACCACCACTGGATAGAGCCTTCATTTTTGTGCCCACCTGTGTAAAGCACCCCAACATGAAACTCCATGTCTGTACTCAACCTCTCCAATTCCTCCGCATCCTCATACTCATCCACCATAAGCGTTGCACAATTCTGCTAATACTAGGCTCCCTCCAACATGATTTCCCCCAACTCTGCTGGTTAGAGGCTCCCTCCACCCTGATTTCCACCAACTCTGCTGGTTAGAGGCTCCCTCCACCCTGCTTTCCCACAACTCTGCTGGTTAGAGGCTCCTTCCACCATGAATTTGCCCAAACTGGGCTGTTTAGAGGCTCCCTCCACCATGAATTGGTCCAAACTGGGCTGGTTAGAGGCTCCCTCCACCATTAATTGGTCCAAACTGGGCTGGTTAGAGGCTCCCTCCACCATGAATTTGCCCAAACTGGGCTGTTTAGAGGCTCCCTCCACCATGAATTTGCCCAAACTGGGCTGTTTAGAGGCTCCCTCCACCATGAATTGGTCCAAACTGGGGTTTTTAGAGGCTCCCTCCACCATGAATTGGTCCAAACTTGGCTGTTTAGAGGCTCCCTCCACCATGAATTGGTCCAAACTGGGGTGGTTAGAGGCTCCCTCCACCATTAATTGGTCCAAACTGGGCTGGTTAGAGGCTCCCTCCACCATTAATTGGTCCAAACTGGGCTGGTTAGAGGCTCCCTCCACCATGAATTGGTCCAAACTGGGTTTTTTAGAGGCTCCCTCCACCATGAATTTGCCCAAACTGGGCTGTTTAGAGGCTCCCTCCACCATGAATTGGTCCAAACTGGGCTGGTTAGAGGCTCCCTCCACCATGAATTTCCCAAAACTTGGCTGTTTAGAGGCTCCCTCCACCATTAATTGGTCCAAACTGGGCTGGTTAGAGGCTCCCTCCACCATGAATTGGTCCAAACTGGGGTTTTTAGAGGCTCCCTCCACCATGAATTGGTCCAAACTTGGCTGTTTAGAGGCTCCCTCCACCATGAATTGGTCCAAACTGGGGTGGTTAGAGGCTCCCTCCACCATTAATTGGTCCAAACTGGGCTGGTTAGAGGCTCCCTCCACCATTAATTGGTCCAAACTGGGCTGGTTAGAGGCTCCCTCCACCATGAATTTGCCCAAACTGGGCTGTTTAGAGGCTCCCTCCACCATGAATTTGCCCAAACTGGGCTGGTTAGAGGCTCCCTCCACCATGAATTGGTCCAAACGGGTTTTTAGAGGCTCCCTTCACCATGAATTGGTCCAAACTTGGCTGTTTAGAGGCTCCCTCCACCATGAATTGGTCCAAACTGGGGTGGTTAGAGGCTCCCTCCACCATTAATTGGTCCAAACTGGGCTGGTTAGAGGCTCCCTCCACCATTAATTGGTCCAAACTGGGCTGGTTAGAGGCTCCCTCCACCATGAATTGGTCCAAACTGGGGTTTTTAGAGGCTCCCTCCACCATGAATTGGTCCAAACTTGGCTGTTTAGAGGCTCCCTCCACCATTAATTGGTCCAAACTGGGCTGGTTAGAGGCTCCCTCCACCATGAATTGGTCCAAACTGGGTTTTTTAGAGGCTCCCTCCACCATGAATTTGCCCAAACTGGGCTGTTTAGAGGCTCCCTCCACCATGAATTGGTCCAAACTGGGTTTTTTAGAGGCTCCCTCCACCATGAATTGGTCCAAACTGGGCTGGTTAGAGGCTCCCTCCACCATGAATTGGTCCAAACTGGGGTGGTTAGAGGCTCCCTCCACCATTAATTGGTCCAAACTGGGCTGGTTAGAGGCTCCCTCCACCATTAATTGGTCCAAACTGGGCTGGTTAGAGGCTCCCTCCACCATTAATTGGTCCAAACTGGGCTGGTTAGAGGCTCCCTCCACCATTAATTGGTCCAAACTGGGCTGGTTAGAGGCTCCCTCCACCATTAATTGGTCCAAACTGGGCTGGTTAGAGGCTCCCTCCACCATGAATTTGCCCAAACTGGGCTGTTTAGAGGCTCCCTCCACCATGAATTTGCCCAAACTGGGCTGGTTAGAGGCTCCCTCCACCATGAATTGGTCCAAACTGGGGTTTTTAGAGGCTCCCTCCACCATGAATTGGTCCAAACTTGGCTGTTTAGAGGCTCCCTCCACCATTAATTGGTCCAAACTGGGCTGGTTAGAGGCTCCCTCCACCATGAATTGGTCCAAACTGGGTTTTTTAGAGGCTCCCTCCACCATGAATTTGCCCAAACTGGGCTGTTTAGAGGCTCCCTCCACCATGAATTGGTCCAAACTGGGGTTTTTAGAGGCTCCCTCCACCATGAATTGGTCCAAACTTGGCTGTTTAGAGGCTCCCTCCACCATGAATTGGTCCAAACTGGGGTGGTTAGAGGCTCCCTCCACCATTAATTGGTCCAAACTGGGCTGGTTAGAGGCTCCCTCCACCATTAATTGGTCCAAACTGGGCTGGTTAGAGGCTCCCTCCACCATGAATTGGTCCAAACTGGGTTTTTTAGAGGCTCCCTCCACCATGAATTTGCCCAAACTGGGCTGTTTAGAGGCTCCCTCCACCATGAATTGGTCCAAACTGGGCTGGTTAGAGGCTCCCTCCACCATGAATTTCCCAAAACTTGGCTGTTTAGAGGCTCCCTCCACCATGAATTGGTCCAAACTGGGCTGGTTAGAGGCTCCCTCCACCATGAATTGGTCCAAACTGGGGTTTTTAGAGGCTCCCTCCACCATGAATTGGTCCAAACTTGGCTGTTTAGAGGCTCCCTCCACCATGAATTGGTCCAAACTGGGGTGGTTAGAGGCTCCCTCCACCATTAATTGGTCCAAACTGGGCTGGTTAGAGGCTCCCTCCACCATTAATTGGTCCAAACTGGGCTGGTTAGAGGCTCCCTCCACCATGAATTTGCCCAAACTGGGCTGTTTAGAGGCTCCCTCCACCATGAATTTGCCCAAACTGGGCTGGTTAGAGGCTCCCTCCACCATGAATTGGTCCAAACGGGTTTTTAGAGGCTCCCTTCACCATGAATTGGTCCAAACTTGGCTGTTTAGAGGCTCCCTCCACCATGAATTGGTCCAAACTGGGTTTTTTAGAGGCTCCCTCCACCATGAATTTGCCCAAACTGGGCTGTTTAGAGGCTCCCTCCACCATGAATTGGTCCAAACGGGTTTTTAGAGGCTCCCTTCACCATGAATTGGTCCAAACTTGGCTGTTTAGAGGCTCCCTCCACCATGAATTGGTCCAAACTGGGGTGGTTAGAGGCTCCCTCCACCATTAATTGGTCCAAACTGGGCTGGTTAGAGGCTCCCTCCACCATTAATTGGTCCAAACTGGGCTGGTTAGAGGCTCCCTCCACCATGAATTGGTCCAAACTGGGGTTTTTAGAGGCTCCCTCCACCATGAATTGGTCCAAACTTGGCTGTTTAGAGGCTCCCTCCACCATTAATTGGTCCAAACTGGGCTGGTTAGAGGCTCCCTCCACCATGAATTGGTCCAAACTGGGTTTTTTAGAGGCTCCCTCCACCATGAATTTGCCCAAACTGGGCTGTTTAGAGGCTCCCTCCACCATGAATTGGTCCAAACTGGGTTTTTTAGAGGCTCCCTCCACCATGAATTGGTCCAAACTGGGCTGGTTAGAGGCTCCCTCCACCATGAATTGGTCCAAACTGGGGTGGTTAGAGGCTCCCTCCACCATTAATTGGTCCAAACTGGGCTGGTTAGAGGCTCCCTCCACCATTAATTGGTCCAAACTGGGCTGGTTAGAGGCTCCCTCCACCATTAATTGGTCCAAACTGGGCTGGTTAGAGGCTCCCTCCACCATGAATTTGCCCAAACTGGGCTGTTTAGAGGCTCCCTCCACCATGAATTTGCCCAAACTGGGCTGGTTAGAGGCTCCCTCCACCATGAATTGGTCCAAACTGGGGTTTTTAGAGGCTCCCTCCACCGTGAATTGGTCCAAACTTGGCTGTTTAGAGGCTCCCTCCACCATTAATTGGTCCAAACTGGGCTGTTTAGAGGCTCCCTCCACCATGAATTGGTCCAAACTGGGGTGGTTAGAGGCTCCCTCCACCATTAATTGGTCCAAACTGGGCTGGTTAGAGGCTCCCTCCACCATTAATTGGTCCAAACTGGGCTGGTTAGAGGCTCCCTCCACCATGAATTTGCCCAAACTGGGCTGGTTAGAGGCTCCCTCCACCATGAATTGGTCCAAACTGGGTTTTTTAGAGGCTCCCTCCACCATGAATTTGCCCAAACTGGGCTGGTTAGAGGCTCCCTCCACCATGAATTGGTCCAAACTGGGGTTTTTAGAGGCTCCCTCCACCATGAATTTGCCCAAACTCTGCTGGTTAGAGGCTCAATCCACCCTGATTTTCAAAACAAATGTTGGTGCCAACCTCAACTTACTACAAGGGCCAAATTCACTGCTGGTGACAAGCTCTCCTCACTGCAAGTGCCAAATACACATGTTTCAAGGTGTTTTCCTACTGTCAGAGAGGTGGTATTGAGTGTGTAAAGTGTGTAGTTGTTAGGCTGTGATTTTGGGGTAATAGAGGGTCTTTGGTGTGTTAGATGCCCCCAGACATGCTTCCCCTGCTGTCCCAGTGTCATTCCAGAGGTGTTGGCATCATTTCCTGGGGTGTCATAGTGGACTTGGTGACCCTCCAGACACGGATTTGGGTTTCCCCCTTAACGAGTATCTGTTCCCCATAGACTATAATGGGGTTCGAAACCCGTTCGAACACACGAACATTGAGCGGCTGTTCGAATCGAATTTCGAACCTTGAACATTTTAGTGTTCGCTCATCTCTAGAGGTCACATGTAATATTGATGTGATTTAGGTTTCTCTTTTCTTCATTGACTTTATTTTACTAATTGACAAAAATAAGATATTAATAGTTCTATTTTTTTTTTTACGTAGATTGTGAGCCCCATATAGGGATCACAATGTACTTTTTTTTCTCTCTCTACCTATCAGTATGTCTTTGTAGAAAGGGAGGAAATCCATGCAAACACGGGGAGAACATACAAACTCCTTGCAGTAGTTGTTCCTGGTGGGATTCGAGCCCAGGACTCCAGTGCTGTAAGGCTGCAGTGCTAACCACCGAGCCACCGTGTTGCCCCTCTGTGTGTAATATTCTGTACCTTCCTTCATACCAATTTATGTACAGTATACCATATAGAATAATTATCGCGTGCATTGTCCCCACACACTGCACAGGACAGTTTAGAGCTCTATGCTAATAATCCGCTCTGGAAATCTTACAATACTGATCATTAAAGGATTCAATCACGGTTAATGAATGCAATTTTAATAAAAATTAGGTAAGATAATGGCCTTATTCTGAGTCTGTTATAAGTAAGAGATAAAAGATTATCTTATGGAATGTCTCCCAGCATTAGCAAAATGGATCAATTTAAAGCATGATATTAAGAAATGTATTTTCTTTTTATCTGCTGGATGAGAGAAAATATTACTTTGGCTCTGGATGATAATTGGGTGTGGTGTTTTAGAATGAAAAGTGTGATGGGGATTTTTTGCAGTACTTGCTATGTTCACCCATGGTCTACCTCGTACACGCAGTGCATTCTGCAGAGAGAGGGGGCAGATGTTTCTGTAGAGTGACGCTCTTCTGAGAAGCCATGTTTAACACAGTCTGAAATTGACAATTTGTTATCTCTGTTTGCCAGTCATATTAGTCCTTGTAACTATTACTAAATATTTCTCATCCTGTCAGTTTGTTAGAACAAAATGTTCCAGTCACTGGTTGTCAATTGATTGTAAGCCCTTTTTGACAGCTTCTTCTTTCCTACTTGTATTAAGTTTGTCATCTAGTTAATTCTGTGTTTATTGCATTTATTGTTATACTTGTACTATATATGTACAGTATCATGGTATTAATGGCGCTATACACTGTTTACCAATAAGTATTTGGACACCCATGCAAATGGAGATATCTGCGGTGTCACACCTTCCACCGTAAATATCGTGTCGGAAACAGCATTGGCATTAGTCGCATGCAAGATGCCACGAAGTGCAGAGTTGTCTGATTTCGAGAAAGGGCTAATTGTGGGGTACCACAGAAATGGTCGATCCTTAAGGGACATAGCAAGTGAAGTGAATTACTGTACCCAAAATCAACAGTGGCCTATGTGATTACGAAGTGGAAGGTGATTGTCGGAATTCACCCCGAGTCAGCAGACCCCCGAAACTGGGATATAGAGACCGACAAGTGCTGGCCAGAGAAACTGCACCCAACCGATGGCTCACATACACCAGTTGTTTCACCAGGCATCCGGGAGTATTGTGTCGCTTAATAATATCTGTAAGGAATCACATCTATAAATGTTGTTTTTCTATTCTACCACAGGTGTCCAAATACGTATTGGTGGACAGTATATAAATAATAATAATTATAATAGAAAGGTGCCTAGCAGTATGAACGTTATTGTAATCTTTTATTCTAGTACTTCTAAGGTGGTAATATCCAATAAAAAATGTATTCAACTACAGTATACAGTACCCAGTTTTGGACGACCCAGTGATACAGTCAGAATACTTTGCAATCCAATGTACATGTCAAGTATCTTTCTCAATATCCTGCCTTTTAATACTAAAAAACAGGGCTGGAATCAGTCTAAAAAACACAAGTGAGCAGATATCCTTAGATGTATGTATTAAAGTAATAAATAGAAATTTGAGTGATCACTATCAACTATATGATAAACCATTGCTGAAAAAGTGTGAAACAAGGGAATAAATACATGAATGCATGTACGTCTATTGCCAGTAAAACTGCAAATGGTAGATCTTTACTAGAGATGAGCGAACACTAAAATGTTCGAGGTTCGAAATTCGATTCGAACAGCCGCTCAATGTTCGTGTGTTCGAACGGGTTTCGAACCCCATTATAGTCTATGGGGAACAGATACTCGTTAAGGGGGAAACCCAAATCTGGAGGGTCACCAAGTCCACTATGACACCCCAGGAAATGATGCCAACACCTCTGGAATGACACTGGGACAGCAGGGGAAGCATGTCTGGGGGCATCTAACACACCAAAGACCCTCTATTACCCCAACATCACAGCCTAACAACTACACACTTTACACACTCAATACCACCTCTCTGACAGTAGGAAAACACCTTGAAACATGTGTATTTGGCACTTGCAGTGAGGAGAGCTTGTCACCAGCAGTGAATTTGGCCCTTGTAGTAAGTTGAGGTTGGCACCAACATTTGTTTTGAAAATCAGGGTGGATTGAGCCTCTAACCAGCAGAGTTTGGGCAAATTCATGGTGGAGGGAGCCTCTAAAAACCCCAGTTTGGACCAATTCATGGTGGAGGGAGCCTCTAACCAGCCCAGTTTGGGCAAATTCATGGTGGAGGGAGCCTCTAAAAAACCCAGTTTGGACCAATTCATGGTGGAGGGAGCCTCTAACCAGCCCAGTTTGGGCAAATTCATGGTGGAGGGAGCCTCTAACCAGCCCAGTTTGGACCAATTAATGGTGGAGGGAGCCTCTAACCAGCCCAGTTTGGACCAATTAATGGTGGAGGGAGCCTCTAACCACCCCAGTTTGGACCAATTCATGGTGGAGGGAGCCTCTAAACAGCCCAGTTTGGGTAAATTCATGGTGGAGGGAGCCTCTAAAAAACCCAGTTTGGACCAATTCATGGTGGAGGGAGCCTCTAACCAGCCCAGTTTGGACCAATTAATGGTGGAGGGAGCCTCTAAACAGCCAAGTTTGGACCAATTCATGGTGGAGGGAGCCTCTAAAAACCCCAGTTTGGACCAATTCATGGTGGAGGGAGCCTCTAACCAGCCCAGTTTGGGCAAATTCATGGTGGAGGGAGCCTCTAAACAGCCCAGTTTGGGCAAATTCATGGTGGAGGGAGCCTCTAACCAGCCCAGTTTGGACCAATTAATGGTGGAGGGAGCCTCTAACCACCCCAGTTTGGACCAATTCATGGTGGAGGGAGCCTCTAAACAGCCAAGTTTGGACCAATTCATGGTGAAGGGAGCCTCTAAAAACCCGTTTGGACCAATTCATGGTGGAGGGAGCCTCTAAACAGCCCAGTTTGGGCAAATTCATGGTGGAGGGAGCCTCTAAAAAACCCAGTTTGGACCAATTCATGGTGGAGGGAGCCTCTAAACAGCCAAGTTTGGACCAATTCATGGTGAAGGGAGCCTCTAAAAACCCGTTTGGACCAATTCATGGTGGAGGGAGCCTCTAACCAGCCCAGTTTGGGCAAATTCATGGTGGAGGGAGCCTCTAAACAGCCCAGTTTGGGCAAATTCATGGTGGAGGGAGCCTCTAACCAGCCCAGTTTGGACCAATTAATGGTGGAGGGAGCCTCTAACCAGCCCAGTTTGGACCAATTAATGGTGGAGGGAGCCTCTAACCACCCCAGTTTGGACCAATTCATGGTGGAGGGAGCCTCTAAACAGCCAAGTTTGGACCAATTCATGGTGGAGGGAGCCTCTAAAAACCCCAGTTTGGACCAATTCATGGTGGAGGGAGCCTCAAACCAGCCCAGTTTGGACCAATTAATGGTGGAGGGCGCCTCTAAACAGCCAAGTTTTGGGAAATTCATGGTGGAGGGAGCCTCTAACCAGCCCAGTTTGGACCAATTCATGGTGGAGGGAGCCTCTAAACAGCCCAGTTTGGGCAAATTCATGGTGGAGGGAGCCTCTAAAAAACCCAGTTTGGACCAATTCATGGTGGAGGGAGCCTCTAACCAGCCCAGTTTGGACCAATTAATGGTGGAGGGAGCCTCTAACCAGCCCAGTTTGGACCAATTAATGGTGGAGGGAGCCTCTAACCACCCCAGTTTGGACCAATTCATGGTGGAGGGAGCCTCTAAACAGCCAAGTTTGGACCAATTCATGGTGGAGGGAGCCTCTAAAAACCCCAGTTTGGACCAATTCATGGTGGAGGGAGCCTCTAACCAGCCCAGTTTGGGCAAATTCATGGTGGAGGGAGCCTCTAAACAGCCCAGTTTGGGCAAATTCATGGTGGAGGGAGCCTCTAAAAAACCCAGTTTGGACCAATTCATGGTGGAGGGAGCCTCTAACCAGCCCAGTTTGGACCAATTAATGGTGGAGGGAGCCTCTAAACAGCCAAGTTTGGACCAATTCATGGTGGAGGGAGCCTCTAAAAACCCCAGTTTGGACCAATTCATGGTGGAGGGAGCCTCTAACCAGCCCAGTTTGGGCAAATTCATGGTGGAGGGAGCCTCTAAACAGCCCAGTTTGGGCAAATTCATGGTGGAGGGAGCCTCTAACCAGCCCAGTTTGGACCAATTAATGGTGGAGGGAGCCTCTAACCAGCCCAGTTTGGACCAATTAATGGTGGAGGGAGCCTCTAACCAGCCCAGTTTGGACCAATTAATGGTGGAGGGAGCCTCTAACCAGCCCAGTTTGGACCAATTAATGGTGGAGGGAGCCTCTAACCAGCCCAGTTTGGACCAATTAATGGTGGAGGGAGCCTCTAACCACCCCAGTTTGGACCAATTCATGGTGGAGGGAGCCTCTAACCAGCCCAGTTTGGACCAATTCATGGTGGAGGGAGCCTCTAAAAAACCCAGTTTGGACCAATTCATGGTGGAGGGAGCCTCTAAACAGCCCAGTTTGGGCAAATTCATGGTGGAGGGAGCCTCTAAAAAACCCAGTTTGGACCAATTCATGGTGGAGGGAGCCTCTAACCAGCCCAGTTTGGACCAATTAATGGTGGAGGGAGCCTCTAAACAGCCAAGTTTGGACCAATTCATGGTGGAGGGAGCCTCTAAAAACCCCAGTTTGGACCAATTCATGGTGGAGGGAGCCTCTAACCAGCCCAGTTTGGACCAATTAATGGTGGAGGGAGCCTCTAACCAGCCCAGTTTGGACCAATTAATGGTGGAGGGAGCCTCTAACCACCCCAGTTTGGACCAATTCATGGTGGAGGGAGCCTCTAAACAGCCAAGTTTGGACCAATTCATGGTGAAGGGAGCCTCTAAAAACCCGTTTGGACCAATTCATGGTGGAGGGAGCCTCTAACCAGCCCAGTTTGGGCAAATTCATGGTGGAGGGAGCCTCTAAACAGCCCAGTTTGGGCAAATTCATGGTGGAGGGAGCCTCTAACCAGCCCAGTTTGGACCAATTAATGGTGGAGGGAGCCTCTAACCAGCCCAGTTTGGACCAATTAATGGTGGAGGGAGCCTCTAACCACCCCAGTTTGGACCAATTCATGGTGGAGGGAGCCTCTAAACAGCCAAGTTTGGACCAATTCATGGTGGAGGGAGCCTCTAAAAACCCCAGTTTGGACCAATTCATGGTGGAGGGAGCCTCTAACCAGCCCAGTTTGGACCAATTAATGGTGGAGGGAGCCTCTAAACAGCCAAGTTTTGGGAAATTCATGGTGGAGGGAGCCTCTAACCAGCCCAGTTTGGACCAATTCATGGTGGAGGGAGCCTCTAAACAGCCCAGTTTGGGCAAATTCATGGTGGAGGGAGCCTCTAAAAAACCCAGTTTGGACCAATTCATGGTGGAGGGAGCCTCTAACCAGCCCAGTTTGGACCAATTAATGGTGGAGGGAGCCTCTAACCAGCCCAGTTTGGACCAATTAATGGTGGAGGGAGCCTCTAACCACCCCAGTTTGGACCAATTCATGGTGGAGGGAGCCTCTAAACAGCCAAGTTTGGACCAATTCATGGTGGAGGGAGCCTCTAAAAACCCCAGTTTGGACCAATTCATGGTGGAGGGAGCCTCTAAACAGCCCAGTTTGGGCAAATTCATGGTGGAGGGAGCCTCTAAACAGCCCAGTTTGGGCAAATTCATGGTGGAGGGAGCCTCTAACCAGCCCAGTTTGGACCAATTAATGGTGGAGGGAGCCTCTAACCAGCCCAGTTTGGACCAATTCATGGTGGAGGGAGCCTCTAAACAGCCCAGTTTGGGCAAATTCATGGTGGAAGGAGCCTCTAACCAGCAGAGTTGTGGGAAAGCAGGGTGGAGGGAGCCTCTAACCAGCAGAGTTGGTGGAAATCAGGGTGGAGGGAGCCTCTAACCAGCAGAGTTGGGGGAAATCATGTTGGAGGGAGCCTAGTATTAGCAGAATTGTGCAACGCTTATGGTGGATGAGTATGAGGATGCGGAGGAATTGGAGAGGTTGAGTACAGACATGGAGTTTCATGTTGGGGTGCTTTACACAGGTGGGCACAAAAATGAAGGCTCTATCCAGTGGTGGTTCATTTTTATCAAAGTGAGCCGGTCGGCACTCTCAGCTGACAGACGGGTGCGCTTGTCAGTGATGATGCCACCGGCTGCACTGAACACCCTCTCAGATAGGACGCTGGCGGCAGGACAGGACAGCACCTCCAAGGCATATAGGGCAAGTTCAAGCCACAGGTCCAACTTCGACACCCAATACGTGTAGGGCGCAGAGGGGTCGGAGAGGACAGGGCTGTGGTCGGAAAGGTATTCCCGCAACATGCGCCTATACTTCTCACGCCTGGTGACACTAGGACCCTCCGTGGCGGCACTTTGGCGAGGGGGTGCCATCAAGGTGTCCCAGACCTTAGACAGTGTGCCCCTCGTTTGTGTGGACCGGTGAGAACTTGGTTGCCTACTGGAGGAACTGCCCTCCCTGCCGCCAACGTCACATGCTGGAAACATCTCCATCATATTCTGCACCAATTGCCTGTGGCAAGCATTGATGCGATTGGCCCTCCCCTCTACCGGAATAAAAGACGAGATGTTGTTTTTATACCGGGGGTCAAGGATAGCAAAGATCCAGTACTGGTTGTCCTCCATGATTTTGACAATACGCTTGTCGGTTGTAAAGCACCCCAACATGAACTCAGCCATGTCTGCCACAGTGTTAGTTGGCATGACTCCTCTGGCCCCACCGGAAAGTTCAATCTCCATTTCCTCCTCATCCTCCATGTCTACCCATCCGCGCTGCAACAATGGGACGATTCGAAGTTGCCCGGAAGCCTCCTGTATCACCATCACATCATCGGACAACTCTTCTTCCTCCTCCTCCTCCTCCTCCTCCTCCATTAAACGCAGTGAAGCGGACAGATGTGTGGACCTACTCTCCAGCTGTGACGGATCGGATGCTATCCCTAACTCCTCTGTGTGATCTGAGTTATCCCTGATGTCAATCAGGGATTCTCTCAGAACACACAAGAGCGGGATTGTAAGGCTCACCATCGCATCCTCAGAGCTCACCCTCCTTGTGGACTCCTCAAAGACCCGTAGGATGTCACAAAGGTCTCTCATCCATGGCCACTCATGGATGTGAAACTGAGGCAGCTGACTTTGTGGCACCCTAGGGTTTTGTAGCTGGTATTCCATCAAAGGTCTCTGCTGCTCAACCACTCTATTCAACATCTGAAACGTTGAGTTCCAGCGTGTGGGGACGTCGCACAAAAGCCGGTGTTGTGGCACATGCAGGCGTTGCTGGAGAGATTTTAAGCTAGCAGCGGCTACTGTCGACTTGCGAAAGTGGGCGCACATGCGCCGCACTTTCACCAGTAGCTCTGGAACATTGGGGTAGCTCTTTAGGAAACGTTGCACCACTAGGTTGAAGACGTGGGCCAGGCATGGAACATGTTGGAGTCCGGCAAGCTCCAGAGCTGCTACCAGGTTCCGGCCGTTATCACAAACGACCATGCCTGGGCCCAGGTGCAGCGGCTCAAACCATATTGCCGTCTCATCGAGGAGGGCATCCCTCACCTCAGAGGCAGTGTGCTGTCTGTCCCCCAAGCTGATCAGCTTCAGCACAGCCTGCTGACGTCTACCAACGCCAGTGCTGCAACGTTTCCAACTCGTAGCTGGGGTCAATCTAACAGCGGAGGAGGAGGCGGTGGCGGAGGAGGAGGCGGTGGCGGAGGAGGAGGCGGTAGAGGAGGAGGAGGAGGGGGGTGTTCTTCTCGTGTCCCTGCCAGGAATGTTAGGCGGGGAGACGAGGTACACCGGGCCAGTTTGGGAAGCAGTCCCAGCCTCAACTACATTCACCCAGTGTGCCGTCAGTGAAATGTAGCGTCCCTGTCCGCATGCACTTGTCCACGCGTCGGTGGTCAAGTGGACCTTTGTGCAAAGCGCGGAACTAAGGGCCCGCCTGATGTTGAGTGACACGTGCTGGTGCAAGGCGGGGACGGCACACCGGGAGAAGTAGTGACGGCTAGGGACGGCATAGCGAGGTGCCGCAGTTGCCATCAGGTCCAGGAAGGCGGGAGTTTCAACAAGCCGGAACGCCAACATCTCCTGGGCCAGCAGTTTAGCGATGTTGGCGTTCAAGGCTTGCGCGTGTGGGTGGTTAGCAGTGTATTTCTGCCGCCGCTCCAATGTCTGAGAGATGGTGGGTTGTTGTAAAGAAACGCCTGATGGTGCCTTTGATGGTGCAGGAGAAGGAGATAAGACAGGACCAGGGGAGGATGAGGTAGAAGTCAACAAAGTGGCGGAGGCAGATGAAGTGGTGTCCTGGCTCGTCCTCTGGAGTGCATCGCCAGCACAGTCAGCAGTGGCAGTGGCAGAGGCAGAGGCAGTGGCAGAGGCAGTGGCGTGAACGGCAGGCGGCCTTTGTCCTGCCGTTGCTGCCTGCCACTGATTCCAGTGCTTGGATTCCAAATGACGGCGCATTGAAGTGGTGGACAGGTTGCTCTTCTCAGAGCCCCTAATCAATTTCGAGAGGCAAATTGTGCAGACAACACTATATCTGTCCTCGGCGCATTCCTTGAAAAAACTCCACACCTTCGAGAAACGTGCCCTCGAGGTGGGAGTTTTTCGGGGCTGGGTACGAACTGGAACATCTTGGGAGATTCCGGGTGTGGCCTGGCTTCGCCTAAGCTGCTGACCTCTGCCTCTGCCTCTAGCTACCCTTTTTGGTGCTGCACCTGCCTCAACATCCACACTACTTTCCCCGCTTGACATCCCCCCTGTCCAGGTCGGGTCAGTGTCCTCATCATCCACCACTTCCTCTTCCAACTCCTGTCTCATCTCCTCCTCCCGCACAATGCGCCGGTCAACTGGATGCCCTGACGGCAACTGCGTCACATCATCGTCGATGAGGGTGGGTTGCTGGTCATCCACCACCAAATCGAACGGAGATGGAGGAGACTCTAGTGTTTGAGCATCTGGACACAGATGCTCCTCTGTTAGGTTCGTGGAATCGTGACGTGGAGAGGCAGGTTGAGGGACAATGAAAGGAGCGGAGAACAGCTCTGGGGAGCAGGGACAGTTTGGGTTATTGTTCTGTAAAGCTTCGGAATTTTGGGAGGAAGGAAGACAAGACTGTTGGGTAATAGGAGGAGAGGAGGCAGAGTCTGACTGGCTGCTGGACAATGTGCTGTAAGCGTTCTCTGACAGCCATTGCAAGACCTGTTCCTGGTTCTCGGGCCTACTAAGGTTTGTACCCTGCAGTTTAGTTAATGTGGCAAGCAACCCTGGCACTGTGGAGTGGCGCAATGCTTGCTGCCCCACAGGAGTAGGCACGGGACGCCCTGTGGCTTCACTGCTACCTTGCTCCCCAGAACCATTCCCCCGACCTCGCCCACGGCCTCGTCCACGTCCCTTTCCGGGAGCCTTGCGCATTTTGAATTCCTAGTTAGAAATTGGCACTGTATACCAGTAGTAAAAATTGTGGGTGCACGTAACCCCAATATATTCTTTGAATTCCCAGTCAGACACTGGCACTATATGGCAGTAGCAAGAAATGAGGGTATTTGTATTCCCAATATACTCTTTGAATTCCCAGTCAGACAATGGCACTGTATACCAGTAGTAAAAATTGTGGGTGCACGTAACCCCAATATATTCTTTGAATTACCAGTCAGAAACTGGCACTATATGGCAGTAGCAAGAAATGAGGGTATTTATAACCCCAATATATTCTTTGAATTCCCAGTCAGACAATGGCACTGTATACCAGTAGTAAAAATTGTGGGTGCATGTAACCCCAATATATTCTTTGAATTCCCAGTCAGAAACTGGCACTATATGGCAGTAGCAAGAAATGAGGGTATTTGTATTCCCAATATACTCTTTGAATTCCCAGTCAGACAATGGCACTGTATACCAGTAGTAAAAATTGTGGGTGCACGTAACCCCAATATATTCTTTGAATTACCAGTCAGAAACTGGCACTATATGGCAGTAGCAAGAAATGAGGGTATTTATAACCCCAATATATTCTTTGAATTCCCAGTCAGACAATGGCACTGTATACCAGTAGTAAAAATTGTGGGTGCACGTAACCCCAATATATTCTTTGAATTCCCAGTCAGAAACTGGCACTATATGGCAGTAGCAAGAAATGAGGGTATTTGTATTCCCAATATACTCTTTGAATTCCCAGTCAGACAATGGCACTGTATACCAGTAGTAAAAATTGTGGGTGCACGTAACCCCAATATATTCTTTGAATTACCAGTCAGAAACTGGCACTATATGGCAGTAGCAAGAAATGAGGGTATTTATAACCCCAATATATTCTTTGAATTCCCAGTCAGACAATGGCACTGTATACCAGTAGTAAAAATTGTGGGTGCACGTAACCCCAATATATTCTTTGAATTCCCAGTCAGAAACTGGCACTATATGGCAGTAGCAAGAAATGAGGGTATTTGTATTCCCAATATACTCTTTGAATTCCCAGTCAGACAATGGCACTGTATACCAGTAGTAAAAATTGTGGGTGCACGTAACCCCAATATATTCTTTGAATTACCAGTCAGAAACTGGCACTATATGGCAGTAGCAAGAAATGAGGGTATTTATAACCCCAATATATTCTTTGAATTCCCAGTCAGACAATGGCACTGTATACCAGTAGTAAAAATTGTGGGTGCACGTAACCCCAATATATTCTTTGAATTCCCAGTCAGAAACTGGCACTATATGGCAGTAGCAAGAAATGAGGGTATTTGTATTCCCAATATACTCTTTGAATTCCCAGTCAGACAATGGCACTGTATACCAGTAGTAAAAATTGTGGGTGCACGTAACCCCAATATATTCTTTGAATTACCAGTCAGAAACTGGCACTATATGGCAGTAGCAAGAAATGAGGGTATTTATAACCCCAATATATTCTTTGAATTCCCAGTCAGACAATGGCACTGTATACCAGTAGTAAAAATTGTGGGTGCACGTAACCCCAATATATTCTTTGAATTCCCAGTCAGAAACTGGCACTATATGGCAGTAGCAAGAAATGAGGGTATTTGTATTCCCAATATACTCTTTGAATTCCCAGTCAGACAATGGCACTGTATACCAGTAGTAAAAATTGTGGGTGCACGTAACCCCAATATATTCTTTGAATTACCAGTCAGAAACTGGCACTATATGGCAGTAGCAAGAAATGAGGGTATTTATAACCCCAATATATTCTTTGAATTCCCAGTCAGACAATGGCACTGTATACCAGTAGTAAAAATTGTGGGTGCACGTAACCCCAATATATTCTTTGAATTCCCAGTCAGAAACTGGCACTATATGGCAGTAGCAAGAAATGAGGGTATTTGTATTCCCAATATACTCTTTGAATTCCCAGTCAGACAATGGCACTGTATACCAGTAGTAAAAATTGTGGGTGCACGTAACCCCAATATATTCTTTGAATTACCAGTCAGAAACTGGCACTATATGGCAGTAGCAAGAAATGAGGGTATTTATAACCCCAATATATTCTTTGAATTCCCAGTCAGACAATGGCACTGTATACCAGTAGTAAAAATTGTGGGTGCACGTAACCCCAATATATTCTTTGAATTACCAGTCAGAAACTGGCACTATATGGCAGTAGCAAGAAATGAGGGTATTTGTATTCCCAATATACTCTTTGAATTCCCAGTCAGACAATGGCACTGTATACCAGTAGTAAAAATTGTGGGTGCACGTAACCCCAATATATTCTTTGAATTACCAGTCAGAAACTGGCACTATATGGCAGTAGCAAGAAATGAGGGTATTTATAACCCCAATATATTCTTTGAATTCCCAGTCAGACAATGGCACTGTATACCAGTAGTAAAAATTGTGGGTGCACGTAACCCCAATATATTCTTTGAATTACCAGTCAGAAACTGGCACTATATGGCAGTAGCAAGAAATGAGGGTATTTGTATTCCCAATATACTCTTTGAATTCCCAGTCAGACAATGGCACTGTATACCAGTAGTAAAAATTGTGGGTGCACGTAACCCCAATATATTCTTTGAATTACCAGTCAGAAACTGGCACTATATGGCAGTAGCAAGAAATGAGGGTATTTATAACCCCAATATATTCTTTGAATTCCCAGTCAGACAATGGCACTGTATACCAGTAGTAAAAATTGTGGGTGCACGTAACCCCAATATATTCTTTGAATTACCAGTCAGAAACTGGCACTATATGGCAGTAGCAAGAAATGAGGGTATTTGTATTCCCAATATACTCTTTGAATTCCCAGTCAGACAATGGCACTGTATACCAGTAGTAAAAATTGTGGGTGCACGTAACCCCAATATATTCTTTGAATTACCAGTCAGAAACTGGCACTATATGGCAGTAGCAAGAAATGAGGGTATTTATAACCCCAATATATTCTTTGAATTCCCAGTCAGACAATGGCACTGTATACCAGTAGTAAAAATTGTGGGTGCACGTAACCCCAATATATTCTTTGAATTACCAGTCAGAAACTGGCACTATATGGCAGTAGCAAGAAATGAGGGTATTTGTATTCCCAATATACTCTTTGAATTCCCAGTCAGACAATGGCACTGTATACCAGTAGTAAAAATTGTGGGTGCACGTAACCCCAATATATTCTTTGAATTACCAGTCAGAAACTGGCACTATATGGCAGTAGCAAGAAATGAGGGTATTTGTATTCCCAATATACTCTTTGAATTCCCAGTCAGACAATGGCACTGTATACCAGTAGTAAAAATTGTGGGTGCACGTAACCCCAATATATTCTTTGAATTACCAGTCAGAAACTGGCACTATATGGCAGTAGCAAGAAATGAGGGTATTTATAACCCCAATATATTCTTTGAATTCCCAGTCAGACAATGGCACTGTATACCAGTAGTAAAAATTGTGGGTGCACGTAACCCCAATATATTCTTTGAATTCCCAGTCAGACACTGGCACTATATGGCAGTAGCAAGAAATGAGGGTATTTGTATTCCCAATATATTCTTTGAATTCCCAGTCAGACAATGGCACTGTATACCAGTAGTAAAAATTGTGGGTGCACGTAACCCCAATATATTCTTTGAATTACCAGTCAGACACTGGCACTATATGGCAGTAGCAAGAAATGAGGGTATTTGTATTCCCAATATATTCTTTGAATTCCCAGTCAGACAATGGCACTGTATACCAGTAGTAAAAATTGTGGGTGCACGTAACCCCAATATATTCTTTGAATTCCCAGTCAGACACTGGCACTATATGGCAGTAGCAAGAAATGAGGGTATTTGTATTCCCAATATATTCTTTGAATTCCCAGTCAGACAATGGCACTGTATACCAGTAGTAAAAATTGTGGGTGCACGTAACCCCAATATATTCTTTGAATTCCCAGTCAGACACTGGCACTATATGGCAGTAGCAAGAAATGAGGGTATTTGTATTCCCAATATATTCTTTGAATTCCCAGTCAGACAATGGCACTGTATACCAGTAGTAAAAATTGTGGGTGCACGTAACCCCAATATATTCTTTGAATTACCAGTCAGACACTGGCACTATATGGCAGTAGCAAGAAATGAGGGTATTTATAACCCCAATATATTCTTTGAATTCCCAGTCAGACAATGGCACTGTATACCAGTAGTAAAAATTGTGGGTGCACGTAACCCCAATATATTCTTTGAATTACCAGTCAGAAACTGGCACTATATGGCAGTAGCAAGAAATGAGGGTATTTGTATTCCCAATATATTCTTTGAATTCCCAGTCAGACAATGGCACTGTATACCAGTAGTAAAAATTGTGGGTGTATATAGCCCCAATTCTATTGCTAGGGGACTTGCAGGGTATTTCTGGGGTGAAGGTGGGGGGGCACACCGTTGGAACGGGTATCGGGGTATATATCGGGTATACGGGAATACACTGACAGTGTATTCCATTCAGGATCCTGGGAAAGCTGGGTTGCGGCGATTGAGCCCGTCAGTGCCACGTTACACTGACAAGCTTCTCCCTGGAATTTAGCTCTTACAAGAGCTGTTGGTTGTCTTCTCCTTCCTATCCTAGCCTGTCCCTGCCTACCCAGAATCTAAGCCCTAGCTAGCTGGACGGAAACCTCCGTCCTCGGTGAATTGCAAGCTCAGAATGACGCGAACCTGGGCGGCGCTGTTCTTTTAAATTAGAGGTCACATGTTTTCGGCAGCCAATGGGTTTTGCCTACTTTTTTCAACGTCACCGGTGTCGTAGTTCCTGTCCCACCTACCCTGCGCTGTTATTGGAGCAAAAAAGGCGCCAGGGAAGGTGGGAGGGGAATCGAGTAATGGCGCACTTTACCACGCGGTGTTCGATTCGATTCGAACATGCCGAACAGCCTAATATCCGATCGAACATGAGTTCGATAGAACACTGTTCGCTCATCTCTAGTGACCACCCTTTATCTTCAATACAGCAGAATTTTTTCCAGGTACACTTGCATAAAAATTGCCGTTCACAAATGGTCTCCATCCAATCTGGCTGAGCTATTTTGCAAAGAAGAATGGGCAAAAATCTCAATCCCTAGATAAGTAAACTGGTAGAGACATACCGCAAAAGGCTTGAAGCTGTAACTGCAGGGAAAGGTCGCTCTACAAAGTATGATCTAGGGGGATGAATACTTTTGCATGTCACGCTTGTCAGATTTTTATTTGATTAAAATTTGGAAAACCACTTCACAATTATCTGCTACTTTGTGTTGGTCTATCACTTAAGATCTCAATAAAATACATTTTCGTTTGTAAGGCACTCTACATAGGAGCTTTATGTTCAATTCTGTAATGACTCAACAACAGAAAATTGCCAGGATCCATCAGTCTCTGTAGCCACATTGCGTCTAGGGGAGAATAGAATTGTAGAGTCAGAGTCTATGGGAGTCCTTATGGAACACAAAGAGGCTATATGGTCCATACTAGAGGTCACATCTACTGTTGTACATGAATGAACTCTAGTTTTGTGAAAAAGTAGAATAAACATTGAGGAGAAATAGCAGGAGGTAAGTTATTTGGCTTGGACAAAAAAAAAAAAAGTGGCTAACTTCTAGAGAATATCATTTATCGACTCTTTCCATAAAATATCCACATTTTAATTGTGATAAAAGTATAGATGGCAAACAGGTAACTATGGAAGAGCTACAGACAAGAGTTAGATTATTACTGTCCATTGTGAACAAGCACTTTCCATTCGGCTGGTAGATACTCGATGATTGCGTCCTGTCCTTGCTCTCATCAGGGAGACCGCCTCCTGCACAAAGCATTACATGGCCGCCACTGAAATCAATGGCTGTCTGAATAATGTATGTATGCCAGCAACTCCGAACTAAAAATGAAGGACAGGTGTCCTCCAGAGCAAAAACCTTTTCTCTGGCTAAAACAGAGAGACCCCGTTATTACTGTCATATCTCATTAATCCAGCATTGATAGGGGAACTACAAAGCAAGCATATACATTCTGTTTAAAGGGAATTAAGTGCAATTTTTAAAAACTTTATAACTTTGCTAATCAAGTGAAACCCTTCACTGAATGTAAGGCCAAGGCCCCACATAGCCATACACAGAAAAAAAAGCCGCAGAAAAAAATGCAGCGAAAATGCATTGCTTTTTTCCACAGTTTTTTTTATTGATTTTTTTGCTGCTTTTTCCTCTGCTTATTTTCTTCCCCTACTAAATCTACAAGGAAAATGTTTCCAATTTCACAGCTAAAATTAACATGCTGCGTTTTTTATAAGCTTTTGCACAGCTCTTTGTTCCACAATGTATGTGTGAGATTAACCAGAATCTCATTCATTTTACTGCTACTGTAAAATGCAGCATTTTCTTTCTGTTGCATTTCTGCAATATGCGCCCTTAGACTACTTGGGATTTCATCAGTGCACAGTATTCTTTCTTTCTTGTTCTGTACCATAAACAAAGTGTTTAGCCCTCGACAACTTGAAGCATTTTATGTGCAGCTTTTATCAAAAAATTATATAAGTGAGAAGGTAATAGACAGAGTGCTGGAGTCCAGATATATCAGCCTCAGGATTCTGACATGTGTGGTCCAGCGCAGATCTGGAGAAGGCCTCAGCCCAGGTGTAGATCCTGGGATCACTACTGGGCCAGAAAAAGGCTGCAGCTCCTGCATTGTGTGCAGTTCCATGAGGTGAAAGGAGGTGTGTGGTTCTGTCCTGTAACCCTGAATCCGGTGAGACAATATTGCGCATGTTTTGTTCATTTGGCTGGAACTAAGCTACACATATAGTTAGGTTATAAGTTCTGTTTAGTTACTTGCTCAGACGAGCAGGTTTTTATTTTGTTTTTGCCTGAAGTTAAGGCTGTATTTTGTTTTATTTTGTGCCTGAAATCAATGTTTATTTATTTTCATGTTTTTTTTTCTAAATAAACCAGTTTGTGTCCCTGTCTTGACTGTTTGGGTCCGCACCACTGTTTCTACCAAGCTAAATAACCCACATAATATATACTATTTTTTTAGAGGTTTAAACTCAATTTTTCTGATACAGACCTCCCAATACCCCTCACATTTGTAGAGATGAATGATAATATTCTTTCTGCCTACAGTCTCCACTAGGAGGAGCTGCAAGAACGTTTAAACAGTAAGCAGTAAACTCCCCATAGTGCTAACTTCAGACAACCAGAATGTTATTCTTAAAGATAATATTCTAGGCTATGCCATAATATTATGATCAGTGAAGATTTCACCTTTCAGATTCTAAGTCTCACTCTGGACCACCAGCTGTGCAGTGAACTGTATTCAAGTGTATAGACTTTTGCTGCAGCTCTGTCACCGCTGGTGTCCCAGCAGCCGGATCCTTTCAATCACTTAGTATTGGCACATCCTAGTGATATGTTATCATTTACTATGATGAGAAAAGACTAGAAAATAGGAATGACTAAGAGATTTGGTCCTCTGCGTCATAAAAATATAAGTTTAATACAAGGCTGGAGACTCTCATGCAGTTTTTAAGCCAGAAGAAGGAACAGTGCCTCCCTTAGATTTCCTATTCTTTTTGAATCAACCTCTGGCTTTGGCTCAAAATCAGCATCAGGCACTGCTTGTGTGATTCCAACCCAAATTATATTATAATCTGAAATTAATAGGCACAATGTTTTGATCTATTTAGATGAAACACAACAGAGTTTAACAATGTGCACTCATTATATTGCTGCAAGTAAACAGTCGTTTTTGTTGTTGGTGAAGGTTCCCTGATGTTTTGGGGTTGCTTTGCTGCCTCTGACACTGGACTGCTTGACCGTTTACATGGCATTATGAAGTCTGAAGACTACCAACAAATTTTGTAGCATAATGTAGGGCCCAGTGTGAGAAAGCTGGGTCTCCCTCAGAGGTCATGGGTCTTCCAGCAGGACAATGACCCAAAACACACTTCAAAAAGCACTAGAAAATGGTTTGAGAGAAAGCACTGGAGACTTCTAAAGTGGCCAGCAATGAGACCAGACCTGAATCCCATAGAACAGTGATTTTCAACCTTTTTTGAGCCGCGGCACACTTTTTACACTTAAAAAATCCCGGGGCACACCACCAACCAAAATGGCACAAAATGACACTAAAACAGTACATATTATACATATAGTTAATAATATAGATTCTAAATGGTTGATTCTTTGGTTGAAATAAACTGCCGCAAAATCTGCAACAAAAACGCTGCGTTTATGCAACGTGGGGCCTCAGCCTTACGCCTTCTGCATACAAGTGGCACGCATGTGGTTTTCACTGATATAAACATTAAAAATTAATTGACAGGGCCACAAATGCAGACAGATATAGGGTATGTATAGGACAGATATAGGGTAGGTATAGGACAGATATAGGGTATATATAGGACAGATATAGGGTAGGTATAGGACAGATATAGGACCTGCTCTATAATTTTCAGCTCTTCAATTTGGCCCAGATACACAGCCACAAAAAGAATGGCTGTATATATGGGTCCTTAGAAATGTATAGGTCTGTACTCTTATCCACAGTTGTGTATAAAAAGTCTGGTCATGTATATTACAGGTTACAACTCAATGTGCCTCATATTAATAGCAGTGAACCCCATCCTGTCCCTCACATTAACCCCCTGTGTGCTTTACATAAGGGATACTGATATGTGAGACATATGGAGGTGATAATTAAGTAAATATCTTCATTATATAGTACCCCCATATGTCACACATGTTATTAACTCTTATGTGAGCCACACAGGAGTTAATATGAGGGACATGATGGGGTTAATTGCTATTAATGTGAGGCACATGGAGTTACTAAAACTAAAGTAATAACCCCAAATGCCTGACATTAATGAGAATAGTTACTAACCTGATGTTTTCTTTTACTTTCACTTTGTTCAGCTTCCTCTCCTCCTCTCCTATTCAGGGCTGCAGACGGCAGGAGCTCCT
The DNA here is from genome assembly GCF_031893055.1 of Leptodactylus fuscus. Classification (NCBI taxonomy): domain Eukaryota; kingdom Metazoa; phylum Chordata; class Amphibia; order Anura; family Leptodactylidae; genus Leptodactylus; species Leptodactylus fuscus. The sequence goes on along the minus strand of NC_134265.1, from coordinate 276,825,746 downwards.
CCTCACGTGTAGCAGCAGATCCCTTATCCTGTGCAGTGAGAGGCTCATCTCTGATTGGTGGGCAGGGAGAGAAGGGGGCGTGTCCTACACCTGAGCTCTAGCTAGCAGAGCAGTGAAGGGACGCTCCGTCTACATTTACACGGGGACTGGCTGCTGTGCCAGCAAAATAGGTCTCCCGTGCCAATCTTGGCATGCGTCTGGGGAACTTTCCCCGCGGCACACCCGACCATGTGTCACGGCACACTAGTGTGCCGCGGCACACTGGTTGAAAATCACTGCCATAGAACACCTGTGGAGAGATCTCAAAATGGCAGTTTGGAGAAGGCACCCTTCACATCTCAGGGACCTGGAGCAGTTTGCCAAAAAAGAATGGTCTAAAATTCCAGCAGAGACTTGTAAGAAACTCATTGATGGTTACCGGAAGAGGTTGTTTGCAGTTATTTTGTCTAAAGGTTGTGCTACCAAGTATTAGGCTGAGGGTGCCAATACTTTTGTCCGGACCATTTTTGGAGTTTTGTGTAAAATGATCAATGATTTCACTTTTTTCATTCTCTTTTGTGTTTTTTCATTGCAAGCAAAATAAATGAAGATATTAATAAACTCTGTGAACTTTCTGTTCAAAGCGCTGCAGGAAGAACCACAATGCGGTCCCGCCGAGGTTTTTCCAACAGAGCTTTAGCGCTGCTTATCACCCTGTGGGGCCTTAGCCCAAATGTAAATAAAATCATATAAATTTGGTATCCCCAGAGTCGTACCGAAACATAGAATACAAGTGACATGTCATTTTGGCTGCAAATTGAATGCCATAAAAACGAAGAGTATAAGAAAGTCGCACAAATGCACTTTTTCTTCAAATCCACTCCATTCAGAATTTTTTTTCCAGCTTCCCAGTACACTGTACAGAACAATTAATGGTAGCATCATGAAGAAAAATTTGCCCTGCAAACATTAAGACCTAACATGGCAGAAAATTTAAAAAAAAGTTATGGAGTTTGGAAGGGGAGTCAAAAATGAAAATCGAAAAATGCCTGCAGCGGGAAGGGGTTAAATAAGAAATTATAAATTTGTGTCTTAATAATTTTAAATGACTCTTTAAGTTCATCGGTATGAATTAAACCTACACAGTCTTCCAAAATGCTATTTGTAGGCAGATGAATGCCAAATTTTGTCCCTGGATTATCACCTATTTCATATTATGTGACTGATCAAATATTTGACTTCTCTTAAAGAATACATCAATTTTGTAAAATAATAAAATATCTCAACATTTATTAACATTTCTGAAATGCAACACAGTACATTTATGAAGAACAAGGAAAAGAACAGAATGCAAACAATAAATATGTACAAAAACAATGTTTCGTAAAGTTCTATATACATATATTTCATATGAACACAACATGCATAAAAACACCAGCAGCTATAATGATAACATATTTACAATCAAACTGCTAAGACTTATGAATTATAATCAATTGTTTAGAAAAATGTTTTTTCCTTATCCATATTATTACGACTATGATTGCTCAAACAATATGAAAAGCTTGAAGCTGCATGCTGTGAAAAGATGACTTGTGCAAATAGGCTGTCCACGAGCTCCTGAACAAAAGAAGAAACTAAATGAAATCAATTTGTGTTGTGAACACCCTTTGAAACAGCATGAATTCTTCTACGTACACTTGCACACTTGTAAATTGGCAGGAAAGTTGGTCTAAACATCTTTCTGAACTAACCACAGAAAGGGTCTGCTCACGCAGAGTTTTTTGCAGGCAGATTTTGACACAGAATCTGCCTCAAAATCTGCCTACAAAAACGTTTTTCATTCATTTCAAACGGAGTCGCTCGCTTCTTTTACTGCTAGTGATTTTTTTCAGTTAGCAGGCAAAAGAAGCGACATACCCTATCTGAGTCAGCTGCGGCTTCTGCGGATGGAGACTCACTCTCAATTAGGCTCATTCATTCGGGCCTAATCAGGAGCGGGATGCCGCGTTGGGTTGCCGATGCACTGCATCAGCATCCCATTGCAGCCAGCCGTGCGGAAAGTTCACATGGCAGAAAAGGTTTCCGCCATGTGAACATACCCAAAAATGGTGATGGACTGGCATTCTGAGGATTTAGGCCTGTTGTGATCCTTCTATCTTCATATGTAATCACAGGCAGTCTCAATGGTGCTGAATTCAGGAGTCTGTGCGAGCCATATCATCACTTCCAGGACTCCTTGTCCTTCTTTACAGTAAGGATAATTCTTAATGACATTGGCTGTATGTTTTAGGTAGTTTCTCTGCTGCAAAATAAATCTGGAGTCAATCAGATGCTTCCCTGACAGTAGTGCATGATCAATTAATGTTTACCTATATTTCTCTGCATATGGGACACCATTAACCCATTTCCAACAACCGCAGTGGATGTCGGATGTTTACGGAGCTGAGAGGCCACCATAGCTGCCGAGTCTCCACTGTATTATAAAACAAAGAACGGACAGAAATGCCCTCTATCAGAACCCTTAGGTTCTTAGACCCTTAGGATGTCTAATAATTACAGAACAAAAAAAGTAATTAATATTAGTTATTAATATAAAAAAAATATATATATAGAAAAGAAGTAAAAATTATAATCACCCCCTTTCCCTAGAACCTATATAAAAATAAAGTGAAAAACAAACACATTAGGTATCCCTGTGTCCAAAAACACCCGGACTAAAAATGTATAAAATACTTTTCTCATATGATGAATGCCGTAATGGGAAAAAAAAAAATCAAAAGTACCAGGTTTATTCGCTATTTCACCTCTCATAAAAATTTGGATAAAAAGTGATCAAAGCAATAGACATTCCACAAAATGATATAACTAAAAAGTATATCTGACCACGCAAAAAAAATACGCCCTATGCATCCCTGTACACAGAAATTTTAAATAATTATCGGTGTTAGAATAATGTGACTCCAAGATTTTTTTGTTTTATTTATTTTTTTAAAGATTTGGATTTTTTTTTAAAGGGTTAAAACATTAAAAAACGACGTCATTTTGGTATCTTTGGAATCATACTGACCCGTGCAAGTGATATGTCATTTTGGTACCAGGGGCGTAACTTGAGGTACAAAGGGTACAGTCGCACTGGGGAGAAGTAGACTTAACGGGCCCATGAGCACTGGCGATAGTATTGACTTTGCAGCTTCCATCTGGCTAATAAACCAAGGAGACCCACAGATTACCCTAACCACACTAAGGTTGATTAAATTCCTTAGCACCAGTAATCATCACTATCGAGAATTTACTGTAGCGATGAGGTAGTGGGCCCCAGGCAAAAGATTGCATCGGGCCCAACAAGACTTTAGTTACGTTTGGTACCATTGATCAGTATTAACCCTGGTGGAAAGGAGTTATTACTGATTAAATCCAAATCTATTTGCTGAAATGCTCCACCCAACTTTATAGGAAACTCCATCCTATCTCACTGTTGCGTACAGAAACTCATTGATGTCACTGTCTCCTGCTTTTCAGCAAACTGTCTTCTGTTACAACTAGAGATGAGCGAACACTATTCCAAACAGCTGTTTCGAATAGCACGCTCACATAGAAATGAATGGACGTAGCTGGCATGTGGGAGGTTAAGCAGCCGGCTGCCGGAAAAGTCTGCGTGCCGGCCGCTTCCATTAGTTTCTATGTGGGCATGCTATTCGAAATGGCTGTTTCAAATAGTGTTCGCTCATCTCTAGTTACAACCAAATATTTCAAATTTTGTCTCACGAGTCCAGAGCACCTGCTGCCATTTTTCTGCATCCCAGTTCTTATGCTTTAATGCATAGTTGAGATGCTTAGTCTTGTTTCCATGTTGAATTTAAGACTTTTTTGGTTGTAATTCTTCCATGAAGACCATTCCTGGACAAACATCTATGATGCACTGCTGGAAAACTTCTGATTTCAAAGTGAAGTAAGCATGATATGTTTATCTGCTGCATTTCCTTGGCCAACCACTGCATTCAAATTTGGCTGGATGAATGGATGGAGCCGGAACGCAGGGGGTTAAGTGGCCGGCCGCCGGCAAAGTCAGCGTGCCGGCTGCTTCCATTCATTTCTATGGGTGCGTGCTATTCGACACGGCCGTTTCGAATAGTACTCGCTCATCTCTAATTAAGAACTATTTTTGGCGTAAAGATAAAGGAGTTCTGGAAGCGATGATATGGCCCCCACTCTGCCTGATCTTCATATTGTAAGGTCTATCTAGGATTACATGAAGAGGCAGAAGGATATGAGCAAGCCTACATCTCCAGAAGATCTGATGTTAGTTCTCCAAGGTGTTTGAAACAGTCTCCTTGATTTTTCAGGTTTTTTTCAAGGCAAAGGGTGGTCACACCATGTGTTGATTTAACTTTGAGTTCTCTTTTGCTCATTCATCTTGTATTTTATTAATTTAAAAAAATAAATTAACACATAGTTTTTGAAAGTGTTTTTACTTATCATCATCCACATCTGTGGAAATCTGTGGATCAGGAGGTATACAATAGTCATCTCTCCTCTATACCCCTGCTGTTCTTTTAGTGGCTCCAGGCTTCAGAATATAGTGGGGAGGCACTGGTCCATAGTTTTTGGGATGTTATACAGAGGTCGCAGTTCCATCTGAGCCCAGGTGTCTGAGGGACCCATGTATCTCATAACAAGATACTAATATAAAAGATGGCACATGGTTGGTAGGGAACTCAATAACAAATTTTGGATTGAAACCATATACTATTCCATCACCACAGAGTAAAGCTTCTACAATGAAACATGCTGTTAAAGGGATCCGAATATATGTGAATCACTACATTGAATGATACTTACCTGCTAACTAGTTTTTAGTGTTCTCTGCATTTGGACTCTTTCCTCTTGTAGATCTATGAATAGCACCTCATATGTTATCCGCTAAAGTCTATTGGCGTTAGTAATTCACATCATATCTTGTTTCTGAAAATGTTGGATGCTCAGACTATTGCTTTCTCACTTAAAGTGTGTTTACTGCAGCTTAGCTGGTAGGTCACATAAACTGAGGTGATAAGGACGGATCCTTATAGTATATTCTTTGTATACAGTTACTATGTTACCTCAGTTGTGCCTCTTTAAATTGTTATCATGGATCCATCTGCAGGATAACTAAAATACCTTCACCAGTACCTGAACACTTATAGCTTTCAAATATTTGGGGCAGGGTATACTGGATATGGTTAGCATAGGGCATCGAAAAATGCAGAGGTGTAATTTGAAGCTCCTAGAACCCAATGCAAAACTGGTTACGGGGTCCCAACGTTCTATGTACTATCTATAATACTGGTGTCTTTTTATGTTGTAGAGACATCTTTGGAACCCCTAAAGATCCATTGCCCAGTAGCTACTGCTACCTCTGCACCCCCTATAGCTACACCCCTACTGATTTGTGATTGAGTATCTATTAGGTACTCTTTATCGCAGACATCTTTAAGGAGCTTAAGACGTCACTAACTTATTAAAAGAACTGGCTCCAAGTTTCCTTTAAGGGGATATGAATGTAACTCTTCATTACATTGATGGGCTCCCCTGCCTTCCTTCCTATTTTCTCTAAAGTTGTAGGCCATTGCTTAGATAGAAAAAGAATGAATAAAGGAGGTTAAAATGTCCCATTTGTGAGAAGATGCCCGTCTTATAAATGGCACATATGTTAGGAATCCTTGTACAGTTTTCACACTGGACAAGGAGCTACAAGCAAGGCCTGATTCACATCTGCGTTCGGTATTCCGTTCGGGAAGTCCGCCTGGGGACACCCCCCCCCCCCCCCCCCAGCAGAATACAGAATGACAGTGGTGAGCTTATGAAAGCACATGAATCCCATAGATATATGGAAATATATATATATATATATATACATATAGACTATAATGGGACCGCATGGTTTCCGCGCGCTGTACGCACGAGTCATGCGGAGAGAAAAGAACTTCATGAATTACTTTCCTCTCTGCATGACTCATGCGAACACCACGCGGAAAACACATGGACCCCATTATAGTTTATGCGGTCCGTGTGCTTTCATTGCTCACCAATTGTCAATGCATTCGGTATTCCATTCATGCGGTCCTCAAGCGGACTCCCCGAATGGAATGCCGAACGCAGATGTGAACCAGGCCTAACATGTCTGCAGATAGTCATATGCGGACTGCTTAGATGTAGGTGCAGCCCATGTTACGTCACCCATAATGAATTAACTTATATATTACTTAATTACCTCCCATCAATGAATGCAAATGTATCCACGTACTTGTGTTTGTTATTACTTAGCCTTAAATTTATGCCATTTACCAAGAAAAATGTTAAGTAAATACCAAATGCATATAAGCAGGTGTTCTCTGCCTAAGTTACCGTAGCAAAAGTAAACATTGTAACTCATATTTTTGAGAGAGCAAATTTTTCCACTGTCTCTTTTAGTGATCCTCAGGCTGCAATCATTCTTTTTTGTGACATCATTACTTTAAATCTGAGCGAGGGCTGATGTCACTTGTATGATTAATAGAATTTCAGGTCACACAACATGATTAAATCCCCAGCTAACCACCCATGTGTGCTGCATTGTAAGGAGACAGATAGAGATGCAGACATTTACAGCTTCATGTTGGAATTATATCTTTGAATTCAGGTGTCACAATAAACAACTTGGAAGTTTACTCCTGTGGTTTGGCAAGATGTCTCCCAAGCTCCTAGATGTAGTTGTCAGGATGTAATTCATTGTACTCATCATTTATAGTGTAGTGACAAGCAGTGTATAACACAATTAAATTGAAACATAGTTTCTACCACTTGTTTGTATTAAAGAATAGAATATGTATTTTATTTTAACTCCTATGCTTTGCAGTGCAGAAACAGCTATGTCTAAATTGGGATCTATAGCATTGGACTGGCTATGAAATGTAGATAAAGATCACCTAGAGAGTTTAGCTGAAAGGACACTCCAGAAGCATGTATCTTATAATGGGTAAGTGCACGTAGAAGATTTAGTACATTGGGGTAGATTTACTAACACTGTACAAAGTTTTACTAGCCAGTCATAACACCTTTCCTACATCTGCTGTAAAAGTACAGGACTTTAAACAAGATCCTGTGAAGGTGCCATAACCATCAAGTCTCCATTGTCTTAAACAGCAGAGACCTGCCCGCAGTGCCCGCATTCATATAATTGTGGGCATGTAACTCTATAGACACCTCTGTCTATTGCGCCCAAGGAATCTAAAGAAAGAAGGAGTATAGCCAACATAATATTGCTTGAGACTGCTGCCACCTATAGCATGATCCTAGGTGGCAATTAGTTACTATTACAGCTGGATGACTACTGCTTACTGACAAACTGTCCTCATGTAGCATCCCAGTGGACACTGCTAAAATATTTTATATATTTTTGCAATGTTTTTCATTTATCTACTATCTGTACTATGGCTTTATGTATGGTTCTTTAGCTTTTATGTGTGTTTTCCCCTTGTTAGGGAGCATTCTACTGTAGATGGTTCATCCTTCCTTTTGAGAGAGCTTGGTCCAGCCAAACCAATGGTTGGCTGGGGTAAAGGGAAGAGTCTCAGATTCTTCAGTTCAGTAGAGTCTTCTTTGACCAGATAAACTGAGCAGTTTTAAGAGAAAACCTGTTACAGCCTCTGAGGAGGGAAGTGGTATTAAGGGGTTATTTCTAAAGTCTTAGCCCAGCAACACCATTGCTGCAGCCCTGAGACAAGGAAGATACCTGCTGTCAGCCTATAGAGAGTAGAGAGAGTGCCAGTTTGGAGGAGAAGTTGAGGTGTTGCAGAACCTCATAGCCTGGACCCTGCATTACTCAGATAGACAGAGTGCCATTTACTTATTTACAACCTGAATATGTATTGGCAGAAGAAGGAGTATAGTCATATTGGAGAGGAGAAGCTAGGCACTGGATTTCTGGGCTGTCCATTACTGAGAAAACCATTACCAGGATCAGTACCATCTTTTACAGTAGAACTCCCATTACACTACTACATCTATCTGGAATGCTGTAACATTACATTATTTTATTCAACAATAATGACTGTTTCATGAGTCATTCCTGAACTTACAATGAAGGGCCCTCATGACTACCATCAGTGAGTAGAGGATGCCTACAACTGGAAGAGCCCTTGAGGAACTATCACCTCCATCAAGCACACCACAGGCCCCCTCAACAATGCTCCAAATAAGAAGGTGTGCTGAAGAAGTCAATTGAGTCCCATCCTCCAGTTCCCTCCAGTGGGTTGTGGCACTCAAATTTCCTGTATTCCCATCTCCACCTTCTCCCCAAAATCAGCATTCACATTGAAATGGGTGTTACAGGAGGAGTGTTGTTATTTATCTGTGTTTCATTAAAATAGCATAAGATTGTCACAGTGCCATAATCCATCACTGTATATGGCACCTAAGAGATTCTGTACAGCAGCTTATGGAATCCATGTAGCTATACACTAGAATTGCGGTAGTGCAGAACCACGTGCATGGGACCTATCTTACTAATCACCCAAGATGTATAATATCCAGCACAATAAAAAAAAATCACAATACGATACAAGTTTATAAACTGGAAAAATAAAGTAAAGTAAACCATTAACATTTGCAGAATTGATGTGCTATACTTAATATTTGATTCTTCTCTCTGCTGTTTCTCTTGAGGTTCCTGGGGAGATGGCCCCAAGCTTGTGACGGATGTTTGTTATACTGTTCCATTGTAAGAAGTGCTGAGTTATTCGTATTTCCCAGCATGCACTGTTTAAACTAGTGACGTGCTGTGCACTTGTGTTTATTCATGAATGGGTTTATTCATCCTGTCACTGACATTTCTGAATTATTATGAGTCCCTGCAAGAGCACACTGTATGATTATATAAAATATTGTCAATTCTAGTGAACAGAGAGGGAAACATGGAATAACTCACTATACAATCAAAAACGTGGCAGGTATGTACAAGGTGATAATGCTGGAGTAGTCTTGACAAGTGTTTATATGCCTTCTCCATCTATGAGGACAACAAGGGCTGAGTAATAGACTCGCAGTCAGAAATGAGTGTGAAAATCAAATTAAACTTGTGGCTTTCTATATCATTATGACATTTATTTATTTCCTATATGTTTCCCTACCTATACCAAAACAGCTATGTATTTGTTTGTAAGCTTCACTGTTTACTGTAGTGTGTAGTGTATTACAGTTTCCTGAAATATCTTACATTTATGGAAAGTATTATTTACTATTATGGGTCTGTATATTCCTGACATAGCATCATTAAAAAGCACTCATTATTAGAGATGTGCGTGTAGTATTCGATCGAGTAGGCATTCGATCGAATACTAAGGTATTCGAAATACTCGTGCTCGATCGAGTACCACTCGCTATTCGAATGGAAAAGTTCGATGCAGAACCAGCATTGATTGGCTGAATGCTATACAGTTGGCCAATCAATGCTGGTTCTTCTCCTACCTTTAGAAGTCTTCTCCATGCAGCTTCCCCGCGGCGTCTTCCGGCTCTGAATTCACTCTGCCAGGCATTGGGCCTGGGCAGAGCCGACTGCGCATGCCCGCTTGTAGTGCGGACATATGAAGTCGGCTATGCCCAGGCCCGATGCCTGGCAGAGTGAATTCAGAGCCGGAAGACGCCGCGGGGAAGCTGCATGGAGAAGACTTCTCGGAGGATCCAGCCCGACCCTCACTCGTGGACTTGGTGAGTATAAGGGGGCATTCACACGGAGTAACGCCGGGCGTGTATCACAGCCGTACATGCCGGCATTACGGCAGACTGCCGAACACTTCCCATTCACTTCAATGGGAGCGCTCGTAACAGCGGCGTTTACGAGCGCTCCCATTGTAGTGAATGGGAAGTGTTTTGCAGTCTGCCGTAGCACCGGCGTGTACGGCTGTGATACACGCCCGGCGTTACTCCGTGTGAATGCCCCCTAATTTGATCGAATGTTGCCTACCCCTGAAACGAGCATTTTCCCCCATAGACTATAATAGGGTTCGATATTCGATTCAAGTAGTCGAATATTGAGGGGCTACTCGAAATGAATATCGAACCACGAACATTTTACTGTTCGCTCATCTCTACTCATTATCAAACCACCAGTAATATATTGTAAAGCACATCATACTGAGCACCATCTTACCTTATACAGATAGTCCAATAGTTACACCACCTCCTTGAAAATGCTACTTTTGGAAATATGACAATGAGGCTTAACCCCTTAACGCTAAATCACGTACCTGTACGTCAGGGAATGTGGTTAGTTCCCGCATTCCCACGTGCATGTACGTGATGGAGATCTCACGGGCTCAGAAGCAGAGCCTGTGCGATCTCCATGGGAGGCCGGCTGTATCTGACAGCCAGGCTTCCCCTGTAGCAGCAGGGACGGTGATTGCACCGACCCCCCCCCCCCTGTTTAACCCTTAAGGTGCCATGATCCATAGTGATCATGGCACCCTAGGGGTTTGGCCGGCTATAAAGCATGCTGCCGGCTGCATAAGGAGTCTGTGTTAGCTGTAATTTACAGCTACATGCTGCTCCTTAATCCCTCCCCCCATCGGAGCGAGCTCCGATGGGGGGAGGGTTAACCCCTTGGATGCCAGGACGAGAGGAAGCTAGTCTATGCATCTGCATAACTAGCATCCTCTATAGACTGCAATACACGTGTATTGCAGTCTGTAGTTAGTATAGAACCAGCGATCCTCTCTGATCGCTGGTTCTAGTGTGCTTGCAGCACAAATAAAAAAATGTAAAAAAGGTTTTTAAAAAAAAAATAAAGTGTGTAAAACAAACAAAAAAAGAAACAGTTACATTTCTTGTAAATCTGGAAAATCGCTGTTACACTTGTAAGCCTTGTAACGTCCAAAATAAATTAAAATGCATTCAAAAGATTATGCCGATATAAAGCAGAGATATGGGAGATAACATTTATTACTGTATTTGGGTGGTATAACTATCTGCCTGAAAAGCAGAGAATTTCACATTTTGAAAATTGCAATTTTTTCCAAATTTCCATCAAATTTCCTATTTTTTTTAATAAGTAAATACAAAAATATTGATTAGTGTTTACCACTAACATGAAGTATAATGTGTTACGAGAAAACAATCTCAAAATCACTTGTGTAAGTTAAAGCGTCTCAAAGTTATTGCCATTTAAAGTGACACATGTCAATTTTGAAAAAATAGGCCTGGTCCTTAACATACTTTTGGGCTGTGTCCTTAAGGGGTTAAAGGGAGTCTATCATCTCCCCCAAGCAGCCACCATCATGTACAGTGATAAAGAAATATACCTTTATTATGTATGTCACTTTTATAGAAGTTGTATGCAACTTGTTGGTGCGATAGGGAGCACTGATCTTGCTGGTTAGGTAGGATGGGTGATGTCATAGAAGGGGCAGGAAGTGATGGGGGTCTAAAAGGCAAGTACAGTGCTCCAGGAAGCTGAAAGCTTGCCCCCTCCCCCAGTGCACTAAATGCCTAATTTTCAAAAGAAATGTACAACAGTGACATATATAATAAAGTTGATGTTTATCACTGGAATGTGCTCTGTAACATGGTGGTGGTATATAGGCTTGTTTGAGGAAGGAAGTCCCATTTACATAATTCTAAAGAAAAAAACAACCTTTTCATGGAAATGGTGCTGATGAACTGTCTATAGGTATGATGAAGCTCAGCATAAAGTCCCCTACAAGCACTATGTCTGGTTTGATACTGAGTTTCCGGGTGACAATTCCTTTAAAAACATAGGCCCAGTGAATCCCAAATCTCAAAAACAGGTCATATGAGTACTCAATTGGTTAAGTACTTTATCTTTCACCTGTGTAAGAGCTGTCATCCCAAATCTGGACTAAATAATCATTACAATAAATGTAACAATAAATAGGAGGAGGGAGTCTGAGAATATGACAGGTTTTAGAAACAATTAGCTACATTAACATAGATAATCTGTATAATTTGAGATAAAATGTTAATTCATTTTGACAGGTACAATTTAAATTATGTATCAGAGGGGAAAAAAGCCATATTGTTCATTTGTTGAAAAATTTGCAAAGGCAAATATAATTTACTATTATGAGTTAACCAGCCACCCCCATTCTGGATCCTCAGATAATGGTCAGAGAAAAGTGGGTGCCAAGTGGATCTCTAGATGTAGAGGACACAACAAGTCTATGCATTAACCTCTTAATGAAACCACCTCACTTGGCCTTCAGGATTAGGCAAACTTTTTGCTCTTTTCATCCCTATAACTTTTTAATTTTCTTGATTTTATTGGCAAAAGTTTAAATATTTAATGACACCATTTTAGAGCACATATAATGCATTAAAACTTTTTATTATTTTTGGGGGTTTCATTTTTACATTAACTGTGTGTGGTATAAATGACATGCTAACGTTATTCTGTAGGGCACTAATACCCACTATCTAAAGTTTTTTTTATTTTATTACTTTTTCACAATAACAAAACTTTTTAACATTAATATTTTGTATTTGCATCAAACTGCGTAGCAGCATATTTTTTGCTAGATGCGCTGTAGTTTTTACTGGTATTCTTTTGTGGTGCATTACATTTTTTGCTCACTTTTTATTACACTTTTGGGGGAGTTGAGGTTAACAAAGACAACAATTTGTGTTGTTTTCTATTACATTTTCTTATGCTGTTACAATAACATGACATCTTTCATTCAGATCATTTCGGTCATGGCAATACCAATTGTGTATAAGGTTTTTTTTTTCATTATTTTGGGCTTAACATATTAAAACTATGTGTTAGGGGTAAGTTACAATTCTTTGCAATTTTTTGTAATTTTTTTCACCTTTTAGAAAATATTTTAGTGAAGTTTTTTTTTTTCATTTTATTACTAGTTCCATTAGGGAATTTGAATATTTGAACACTTGATCAGTTATATATTATTTTCCAATAGTTATGTAATGTAGGGTATTGTACAGGTCAGTCTTACAATGACATCCAGTCTATTAGAACCAACCTCTGACTTAGTAGACTTCTGTACATGGCAGAGTTATGCTGAGTTCACACAGAGTTTTTTTTGGTCCGGATTTTGACGCATTATCAGCATCAGAATCCAGCTCCAAAAAACGCCTCCAGCAGCTAGTCGTGACTGGATGCTGATGCAGTGCAATTCCACTCCAGATTAGGCCCAAATAAATGAGCCTAGTTGGGGGAGAGTCTCATACCGTGGACACCGTGGTTGATTCAGCCACGAAATCTGCAGCGAGACAGAGCAGCTTGCGTCTTTTTTTCCGCGAGCGTGAAAAAACACTAGCAGAAAAAAGAAGTGAATGACTCCCATTGAAGTCAATAGGAGGCATTTTTGGAGCCAGATTCTGAAGCGAATTCTGCGTCATATCCAGACCAAAAAACTCAGTGTGAACTCAGAATTAGGGTCCATTCACACAGAGTAAGTTGCCGCTAATTCTGGCGCGGAATCCACGTCAGAATCAGTGCTGAAAAAAAAGACTCCCATTGACTTCAATGGGTTCTTTTTTCGCTAGAATCCTATCCCCACTTTGCTGTGACAGTAAAACACAGGCAGAAAAAAATATTGAGTATTGACGGCGCTCTCTGGTCAAAAATGGATGATCTTTATTGGAGGGTAACAGGCACAACGCTAGTATAATACCAAAGCGTTTCTTCGGGCTTCACTCAGCCCTTTCTCAAGTGCATTAACTTAATCCCCAGAAGGATAACCGCAGCAAAAAGTATAGAGATGCGTTCAGAACCGGCTATTTGAATGCTCAAAAGCGTTTGAGCGTTCAAATAGCCGGTTCTGAACACATCTCTATACTTTTTGCCGCGGTTATCCTTCTGGGGATTAGGTTAATGCACTTGAGAAAGGGCTGAGTGAAGCCCGAAACACTTTGGTGTTATACTATCGTTGTGCCTGTTACCCTCCAATAAAGATCATCCATTTTTGACCAGAGAGCGCCGTCAACACTCAATATTTTTTTCCTCCTCATGACTCCCGGATTCCTATTGGCTAACCGGTAGATGTAAGGCGTGCTGCTTCCTCCACCTGCTTTGTCTGCCCGGTGTGGCAAAAACTCTACACGTCGGTTGTGAACATTCTTGTCACAACCCAAACAGGTGAGAGGCCATTTGGTTTATGAACTACCTCTTTTCTATATACCAAACTGTCACCAAAAATTGCTACACTATCATTGGTCTGCTCGATGTGACCTTGTGTTTTTTTCGAGTAAAACACAGGCAAACTGCTGTGTTTACGCAATTTGAGGCCTGGCCTTAAGGGTAACTAGATTTAAAAAAGAAAAAAAAAAAATTAGAGGTGAAAATTTGCTTTGGTGATGTTTTTACACAAAACCAGCTATCTGTTTGTTGGAATGAGAATAATAAATATAGTTTTTGGTATTTACTTATTTGTTATTTATACAGTTATATTATATGCCCTACACATAGCAGAGAACATAGCACATATACAGTTATATTGTATGCCCTGCACATAGCACTTCTCTAGTTAGATATAATATATATAAATACAATGGCCAACAGTCAAAGAAATTGGCAAGACTATATGTGCAAAATGGGGGAAATTGTGCTTGCTTTTAAAGGAAAACCAAAGTTACTTTATGCAGCAAGCTGAAGAACATTCTGCGACAGCTGGGCTTGCGGACATTGATGATTATATTTTATCATCATAGATATGATAGACTCATATAACCAGCTGCCTTGGCACATTGAGCCAGGTGGCTTTGAATTAGGGAAGGAATATGAAAAAGCTGGAGAAATCTCAGAGCCTGACTGCACTCGGGCCCCATGAGGTCTTTAAAATCTAGTGGATTTCTGTTTGAGCAGTAGCCTGAGCCCTACCCTGTTCCAAAATATATATCTTTTCAGAAACATTCTTCATACCAAAAAGGTGAATGTAGTCTCTAGATATTTTTATATCCCCACAGAGTAACTGAATGCTGTTTGAAAAGACAAACTTTCTTCAAAATCTTCAGAATGCATGTGTTGCCAGGCATTCTTATGTAATATTACATGAAATACTTCAAACTTACCTAGTCAGCTTAAACACAGCATTGATCCAGCACTTCTTTAACCCCTTCCCGACATCCGTCATACTAGTGTGGTGGATGCCGGGTGTTTTTTTTTTTTTTTTTTAATTGTTTATTTATGAAAATTTGTAACAATAAAGAAACACAACATGTCTACCAAGCCAGAGGAGATCACAAAGAACAGTACAATAGAAAATGACGAAATTACAAATGGTAAACTAGGTAGAAACAAAAAGAAAATGGGAGACAGGGAAGACAAACACAAACCAGACAAGACAAGGCTGGGGAAAGGGAGGGAGAAAAAAACAGAAGTTCCAGAAGACGGTGGAATTACAGAGGCTGGGTGGCCCAGAACGAGTCCCACAGGTCCCAAACGGCGTGAAACCGCTCCTCCTCATCGTTAAGCACGGCTGTTAGGTATTCCAGGGAGCGCGCATTCCTGATCCTGCAGTATAACTCCTCCAGGGATGGGGGTGCTGACTGACGCCAATATTTAGCAATCAAACACCGGGCAGAAGTGAGAAGAAACAGAAAAAGTCGCAGGGCCAGCTTGCGCAGTTTCAGTGGAGGGAGATTAAGGAGATAGGTTTTAGGGGATAGAGGGAGGCAAATGCCGAGAACCCGGCGCAAAAGGTCCTGAACCTGAGTCCAGTAAGGGAGCAGGGAGGGACAAGACCAAAACAGATGAAAGATATGTGCAGGGCGCGCACCACATCTCCAACAGCAATCTGGAATAGAGCTATCAAAGGAATGGAGGAGAGCCGGCGTGTGGTACCAATGCATCAACATTTTAAAGAAGTTTTCTTTATGAGTCACACAATACGAGGTCCTGAAACCCCTGCTCCAGATAAGGGACCATTCTTCTGTCGAGATAGGTTGACCCAGATAGACCTCCCATCGTGTCATATACGAGTGTGCAGGCGGGATATCAGGTGAGGGGTCAGATAAAAAGCGATATATATCGGAAACCAGTCCTCTAGTTCCAGTGCTAGCTTTACAAATTCTCTCAAACAACTTAGGGACAGGTGCCACAGGACCCCGAAAGATAAAAGAAGCAAGGTGGGAAATCTGAATATATGTGAACTCACTGGACCCAGGAAGGCCAAAGCGGGATCGCAATTCGGCAAAAGACAGCAAAGAACGAGTCCTATGATCAATAATATCAGCGAGCCGAAAGAGGCCCGCCTTCAACCAAGGGCCCGCCACAGGCCCAGTGAGTCCAGGTGGAAAGTGGGAGTGTAGAAGGAAGGGCGTCATAGACGAGCTGGGGGAAGAAATAGGGAAACGGGACAAACAGGAGCGCCAGACATCCCTGGTAAGTGCCATGGGACCCAACAAGCTAGCTCTAGGGGGCGAATATGGATTAGACCATATCAATGAAGCAGGATGATGCGGAGCCAACCACAGCTTCTCAATCTCCATCCACTTAGAATAGGCATGAAGAGCAGACCAGGCCGGAATCCTACGTAGCTGAGCAGCCCAATAATATAACACCAGGTCAGGAAAAGAAAGCCCTCCCCTCGACTTCGGAGTCATCATCAGATGTCGCGAAAGCCTATGTCTCCCTCCGGCCCACACAAACCGAAGAAGTGAGCCCTGTAGCGCCCGAAGATCCTTAAGAGGAACAGGAATCGGGAGGGTCTCAAACAAATATAGCAATTTAGGCAGCACGGTCATCTTAACCGCGGCTATGCGACCAAAGAGGGACAAAGGCAGACCCCGCCACCTTTTAAGAAGGGCCTGAACGTGCCTATAAAGTGGAGGGAAATTCGCCTGATACAATTGAGAGAAAGACCCAGTCAGATGTATGCCTAAGTATTTTAAGGAGGAGGACCTCCACGTATACGGAAAGGAGGCCTGAAGGCCAGCCAAGGTAGAGGGGTGAACGCGGATGGGGAGCGCCTCAGTCTTAGAAGTATTAACCTTGTAACCAGATAAACGGCCAAATTTGGTAAGAATAGCATGAAGATTGGGAAGGGAAACGTGAAGATTAGTAAGGGTAAGGAGAATATCATCCGCAAACAAAGAAAGCTTAAACTCTCTGTCACGGACTCGAACCCCAGAAACATCAGGGCACAGCCGAATGGCCGCCGCCAAGGGCTCAATGCAGAGGACAAAGAGGAGAGGTGATAGCGGGCAACCCTGTCTAGTACCGTTATACAGGCGAAACGGAGGGGAGGAAGCATGAGGAAGCTTAATCGTAGCAGAGGGGGATGAGTAGAGGCTCCTAATGGCCGACAAAAAGGGTCCCCGAAAGCCATAAGATGAAAGAGTCTCAAAGAGAAAGGGCCAGCCCAGGCGATCAAACGCCTTTTCCGCGTCTAAACTGAGTACCAACAGCTCCGACCCAGAGCGCGACGCAACGTCGATTAGATCAATAGCCCTCCTAGTATTGTCACCACCCTGACGACAGGGGACAAACCCAACTTGATCCTTATGGACCAAGGAGGAAAGACACATGTTCAGTCTAGAGGCTAGGAGCTTGGTAAACAGTTTAAGATCCGCGTTCAAAAGCGAGATAGGCCTGTAATTACGACAATCAAGATGGTCTTTACTGGGTTTCGGGATGAGTGTGAGGAAAGAATGGGAGAGAGAATCCGGGATGGCCTCACCTGCCATAAAAGCTGAAAATAGTGAGACAAGATGGGGGAGGAGCTCTGCCCCAAACACTTTGTAATACAGGTAAGTGAGCCCGTCAGGGCCAGAAGATTTCCCATTAGGAAGCTCCTGGAGAACCTGAGAGACTTCCTCAGTCGAGATAGGCATATTAAGGCAGGCCAGGTCATCGGAAGAAAGTGTGGGGAGACAACAGGAGGACAGAAAATCTTGGAGGAGTGCAGAGCATTCCAAGGGGTCTGCAGGAAGATCCGAAGGGAGAGAATATAGTTCAGAATAATAAGCGTGAAAGAGACGGGCTATCTCCTCCGGGTCGTAAGCCACCGCGCCATCAGAGCGTCGCAAAGCGTAAGCCGAACCCCCCTCCCGCTGATCACGCAGTTGGTGAGCTAGAAGGGTATGGGGTTTATTAGCTCAGTCATAGTAACGCTGCCTAGTGTACAGTAGCAATTTAGAAGTTTTTTGCAACAGCGCTTCCCGAATTTGAGCCCGCAAATCAATCAAAGTTCTAAGGAGAGCCCTAGAAGGGCGAGACACTAGGTCAGCTTCCGCTCGACGCAACTGGGACCGTAAGTCCTCGAGGCGGGCATTAGCATCTCTCTTAAGTCGGGTACCTACAGCAATGCAATGTCCTCGCATCACGGCTTTATGAGCCTCCCACAGCGTTGCAATCGAAGAAACCGAACCCACATTAAGATCAAAAAAAGTTTTAAGGTGTTGGCAAAGCTCTTCACGGGTCTGTGCCTTCTGAAGGAGACTCTCATTAAGCCGCCAATGGCAAATACGGGTGGGGACAGGACCTGTGCGTAGCTCTATGGAGACTGGCGCGTGGTCTGACCAGGTAATAGAGCCAATCGAAGCGTCCCTAAGGAGGCGCAGAGCCAAGGCATTGCCAAAAAAATAGTCAATCCTGGAGTGAGACTTATGTGGGGCCGAATAAAAAGTGAACGAACGAGCAGACGGGTAATTAATCCTCCAGAGATCGTACAAGGTATACCGCCGGATAATACGGCGAAATTGGGCTGAAAGTCTCCGCCGGGATGCCGGCTGTTTAACT
Source organism: Leptodactylus fuscus (assembly GCF_031893055.1). NCBI lineage: Eukaryota > Metazoa > Chordata > Amphibia > Anura > Leptodactylidae > Leptodactylus > Leptodactylus fuscus. The sequence continues at coordinate 276,807,037 of NC_134265.1, read as the reverse complement.
ATGGAGGCCGCCCGGGAACCAGGCGGCCGCCATAGCCGCCGGGTGTCTACTGTTTTACGCAGTGCACACCCAGCGCTAATCCCCCTGGCTGGGGCCCGCACCGTTCGCATTAGTGATCAGACCCCTAGGAGGTCTAATAAATGCCTAAAAAAAATTTAAAAAAGGAAAAAAAAATATAAAAAAAGAAAAATTCAAATCACCCTCCTTTCCCTAGAACACTTTACCTTTCCTGCCCCCTTTACAAATCCATAAAAATATTTTTTCTGTATGGTACATGCCGTAGCAGGAAAAAAAGTCAAAAGTACCAAACCGCTGTTTTTTCACTGTTTTGCCTCTGATAAAAATTTGAATAAAAAGTGATCAAAGCAATAGCAATTCCTCAAAATGGCATATCTGAAAAGTACACCCGGCCCCGCAAAAAAAGACACCCTATACATCCTCGTACACGGATGTATAAAAAAGTTACGGGTGTCAGAATATGGCGAATTTTAGATAAAAAGTTTTTTGCACAGTTTTGGAATTTTGTTAAGGGGTTAAAATGTAAATAAACTCATATAAATTAGGTATCCTCAGAATCGTACTAAAACATAGAATACAGGTGACATGTCATTTTAGCTGCAGAGTGAGCACTGTAAAAATGAAGCCCGTAAGAAAATCGCACAAATGCACCTTTTCTTCAAATCCACCCCATTCTGAATTTTTTTCCAGCTTCCCAGTACATTGTACAGAATAATTATTGGTGTTGTCATGAAGAGAAATTTGTCCTGCAAACATTAAGACCTCATATAGCTCTGAGAATGGAGAAATAAAAAAAAGTTATGGGGTTTGGAAGGGGGAGTGAAATACGAAAATCAAAAAATGCCGTCGGTGGGAAGGGCTTAAAAGTCCTTCATTGTATTAATAAACCATTAAACTGAAATGCAGTGACTCTCAATGATAAGACTCTAACTTCACTCTAAAAAAACAAAAACAAAAAACAAATCCACTTTGGGCTGGGGGCAGTGCCGCACCTCCCATGAGGCGACCTGAAGCGAGCGCTTCAGGCGGCACTATGCCAGGGCCTCAGGGAGGGCGTCATTTTTGCTAACCTAAGCCAGTCCAGGACAAGCTGTCCTGGACTGGCTTATCACCGAGCGGTGGTTTGGGGAGGCCACTGGAGCAGCGCTCAGGCAGAGAGCAGGCAGTCTCCGGGCCTACTCTCTGCCGGCGAACGGGGCTAAGCCCCGCCCCTTCACTCGGCCACGCCCCCGATACAACCGGCCACGCCCCCGATCCGCACCCTCCTCCCGGTGGGGGGGGGGGGGCGGCTTTCTGCAGTTAGCTCCGGCGGCGAAAGGGGAAGGTTCACCCCTGGCTGGGGGCCCACGGGATGTAAATGCCGCGATTTGCCCGCAGCGGAGAAGCTGCGGGAAAAATTGTGGCGTTTTACAGTGCAAGCAAAGGGGATGGGATTCATGCGAATCCCATGCCCACTTTGGGGAAGAAATTGCAGCGCGGGCACACTGCGATTTGCAAAGCCATTGCAATTAAATCTACGCCAGAGGCTTTCCCGTAGATATAATGGGAAGAGAAAGTCCGCAGAGGAAAACTCTGTGAATTTTCTCTTCAAAGCGCTGCAGAAAGAACCGCAATGCGATCAGCCAGTCGTTCTTTCCACAGCGCTTTAGCGCTTTAGGCCCGTGGGGCCTCAGCCTTAGTTAGGAAAACCACATGAAAAACTCTCATCAGGTATTTTTCTTCTTCCCAAAAAATATGTGAACATACCATGCATGTTTTTTAGGCTGAAGCCCCATGTTGCAAAAATGCAGACTTTTACCATACCTGCAAAGTAAATGGGATTCAGGCTAATCCCATCCAAAAATTGCAGAAAAAAAACAAAATCTGCAGCAGAAAAGCTGGTGTTTTAGCGTATATTAAGGCCGGGGCCCCTCAGACCGGAAACGCCACAATTGCAGTGTTGTACAGTGCAGACAAAGTGGATGGGATTGCAAATCGCAGCATGTCAATTATATCTACGGAAACGCCGGCAGCTTTCCCGTAGATATAATGTTAAGAGAAAGTCCGCAGAGGAAACTCTGTGAACTTTTTTCCTAAAAGCACTGCGGAAAGAACCGCAATAAGTTCACGCAGCGGTTCTTCCCGCAACGCTTTAGTGCTGCGGATACGGCCTGTGGGGCCTTAGCCTAAAGGGGTTATTTGGTTTCTTAATCTGTGGGGGTCTGACACCACGACGTTTTGCATTGAGGCCGAAGAGCATTCAGCTACGCCTCTTTGATTCTAATGTACATTTCTAATAATAATAGAAAAAGAATAAGACTTGTAAAACAGGACTGATACAATATATGACTGGATATCTTTGGGCAGATGATCAAAATAAAGCAACAATCTTATTGGCAGGAGAACATAACAGACTCTTATTTGCAAATGTGCATTTAATGTATAGTTTATGAAAAAGATACTTAGAATTCTTAGAATGTGCTAAAGAATATTATAATTCTGCTAATATATGTTAATGGAATGCAGACTAACAACAATTTTGGATATTTATGCAAGATGTAATCATTGATTGATGTAAATGCATATGGCGAGGAAAGTAGATATAAAGTTTTTAATTTGAATGAATGTTTTAATGTGAGCATACACTTATAAAAATGTGATTGGTTATAATCCAGAAGAATTTTGAAGGCTGAATCTACAGCCTTAGGGTAAGTTAACACAGGTTTTTTTGGTCAGGGTTTTGAGGCCGTATTCTCCCCAAAACCCTGACCAAAAAGACGGCTCCCATTGAAATCAATGGGAGCCGCTCAGGTCTTTTTTCTGGGAGCCATTTCTTCCAACTCCTGGAAAAAAGAAGCGAGATGCTCATTGCAGTGCACCGGCTTTCAATCATGGCTACCCGGTTTTTGGATCGGAACCTGAGGCGGCCTCCACCTCAGGTTCCGATACAAAAAAACCTGTGTGAACTTACCTTTATGTTGACATTTTTTTAACCGTTTGGCCAAGGTGTTTTTAAATTAAGGGAGCCTTCTACTGGCCCAATCCTCTGACTGAAACCATATGGAAAGGTGAATTTTTTGTAATCTGTTCACATGGCGCGGTGCTGTGTGGGGTCTGCTGTTGCTATGGTGCAGTGCTTATGCGGTGTTGTGGCCCAGAGCCTGGGGGCTTAGGCTGGCAGCAGGGGTGTTGCTGGGCATGGAGTCGCTCTCCCTGTGGGTGCTGTATTGTGGTGGTGACGGTTGCTGTGCAGCGCCGCACCCAGTAGAGTAGGGGCATTTCCATCATCAGAAGAAATTGCTTAACAAATTGTGTGGTTCATTTTCTCTTTCTGTATTGTATAAAATTAAACATTTTGGGTTAAACCAACATTTCATAGATAAGAATGTAATTTTCCATTTTCATGGCCCAATTCTGTGAAAGACCAGTAAAGTCAAAGTACTCAGTATCAGTCGCACAGGAGCCTTAGGGGGCGCATAACTACTGGCATCAGAATTGAGATTGTAGCTTCCATCCGGCCCATAAGCCAAGGAGACCCAGAGATTTCCCTAACCACACTAAAGGTGGATTAAACTCCTTAGCACCCATAACCATCACTATCAAGAATTCGCTGTAGGAATGAGGTAGGGGGCCTCAGAGAAAGGATTGCACCGGGGCCCACAAGACTTTAGTTACGCCACTGCTTGCTATATCCTTTGATGAATTCCTTGAGGCAGGGGTGGACCAAGCTTCTTTGCTGTCTGAAGCAGACTATAGAAAGGCGCCCCCCTCCAAAAAAAGAAATTGAGTTTACATGCTACTAGCTTCACACGCTGCTATTGTTGCTCAATATACACAAAGTTATAAAACGTTTTTTTAAGAATTCCTCTTCCTGTATTCCTTCTGTATCACAGATCAACACCATGGCATTAACAATGAAAAAAATTTCACACATCTTCTGCTTGGTGGACTGAGGAGTCCAAGTGGCCCCCATTCTCTTTAATAGGAGCGCCTGCTGGGAGTAACACTAGCTCGCAGGCGAAATGAGTAACATTGGTTTTTATGTTACCTGACTTCCCCTGGGCCTCTGATTATTATACTCTGGGGTCTGAATAGACCCAGAGTATAATGATAGCAGTGTTTGTTAGGGTTCGCGGGCCTGCAACCTTAGGCTCCGTTCCCGCTGAGTAACGCGCCGCTCATTTAGACATGTAAACACGTGTCAGAGCGAGGTGCTTCAAAACAGATCCCATTGATTTCAATGGGTGCCAGCTTACGCGGGCTACACATTGAAATCAATGGGAGGCTTTATAACCCATTGATTTAAATGGGTAGCGCTCATAAGCTGGCACCCATTGAAGTCAATGGGATCTGTTTTGAAGCACCTCGCTCTGACACGTGTTTACATGTCTAAATGAGTGGCGCGTTACTCAGTGGGAACGGAGCCTTACTTATCGATCCTCACTCCTACTCACAGCTGCCTTCCTTTCTGCATCCCCTGTATGTTAACTAGTAACAACACACAACACAAGCGTGCTACTCTGCATCCTGTGAAAAAAAAAATATATACATTCTTGAATTTTATATATACGTTACCCTTCCTGCTATTTATATTTGTATCCTGAAGACACTAGATTCATGCCAGCTTTTTCTTGTTACAGCTCCAGTAGCCTAGTCTGTCAGATTTCATAGCTATGTTATTGGAGAAGAGCCATACACATGTTCTAAGCTTCCTGTCACTGTCCCCTGAATGTAAAAAGCTATAAGCAGATGCTTTTACTTAGGTGACAAAACCCATCAGGTAAACATATTCCTATTTGTAAAGCACAGGACAGGTTTTCGTTCTACAACTCTTCAAGCTTTACTGAGAAAAGGTGTTTATTAGATTTGCACAAAATGATTCCCTATTTCAGAAGTAATGTTATTAGGTATGGCTCAATTTCCATCTTTTATGTATTTTGTATAAAATACATATTTTTTTAATGTACTTGGTATGGCAAATCTTGGATATTGCAAAATAGTACAACTAGATTCACAAACAAGGGCATACAAGCCATAGGAGCAGACCATGTGGTTCCTATCTGTGCCATGGAGTAAGGGGATCCAGCACTCTTTCCAAAATGCAAAAAAACCCCACAATAACAACATCTATAATGTGCTTTAATTCATGGGAATTCAAAGCACAGGAAGTGTTGTAGAGTCAGTCTGCTTTAAGGGTGCTCGTCCCCAATTATTTTTTACAGGAGGCCAATTTACCTATCAGTATATTTTTGGCATGTCAGAGGAAACCCTGAGTACCGAGAGGAACCCCACGCAAACATGGGGAGAACATAAATCTTTTGCCCTTGGTCAGATTTGAACCCAGAACCCCGATGTTGCAGGGCAACAGTGCTAGGTGGAGTCCTTAAAGGGATTTTACCATTAGAATGCCGTGTTAAGCTAAACCCACATAGGAATAGCCTTAAGAAAGGCTATTCTTCCCCTACCTTTAGATGTCTTATTCCCTGTGCCGCTGTTTCCTAGATATCCCAGCTTATGCTAATTAGTTTTCTTGCAGCCCTGGGGGTGTTCCCCAGCACTCAAACAGCACTGGGGGCATTCAGTGCCGCCTTCTTCTTGTTCACCGCCTCTTCTTCCTTGCCCCGTCACATCTTCTTCAAAAAGCGCCCACTGCGCATGTCCGTCGCCATTTTTCTGTGGCTATACAGGAGAGGCCACAGGAAAATGGCCGACGGATATGTGCAGTGGGCACTTTTTGAAGGAGATGTGATGGGACAAGGAAGAATAGGCAGAGGCGGCGAACAAGAAGAAGGCGGTACTGAGTGCACTCGGCCAATTTCCTGTGGCCAAATGGGAAAGAAGAGGTGGAGTCAGTGAACAGAAGAAGGCGGTGCTGGATAGTTTTCTCGCAGCACTGGGGACGCCCCCAGTGCTGTTTGAGTGCAGGGGCCCACCCCTCAGTGCTGTGAGAAAACTAATTAGCATATGGACAAAAACTGGGATATCTAAGAACCGCAGCGCAGAGAAGGCATCTAAATGTAGGGGAAGAATAGACTTTCTTAAGGCTATTCCTACGTGAGATTAGCTTAAAATGGGATTCTTTGATAGAATCCCTTTAACATATATTACAGTAATGCCAGCCACCAGGTATCACAGCAGCTGTTATGGATATTAGGACTCTTACAGACTTCCTGCACCCAATGTTCTCCTCTAAATACTGACACTGCCCCTTTTGGCATAATGCTGTACAAGCTGTTATTCCCGCAGATGTGCTGTCACAAAACCGCTCAATTCCAGATGATTTTTTGGGGGCAGCAGCTTTCAGGAAAACATGAAAACCGCTTTCAGAGAAACTTTAGCACCATTTAAAAGTATCACATTGGTACATTCAGTAAAACAACCATTTGTATTCACAACCTGCTTTACATACTTTCTCATGTAGAACGGATTTCTAATTCTACTTTCTATCAATATACAGTAATGTTACAATTCTGTGGGATCTCATGAGGAGTACCTTTGTTGTTACCTCGCACTCGGTCAAGGAGTTACATTCTAGGTGTGCTATGGATATCATTTAAATGAAAGAACAAAGGATAAGAGAGCAGAATCTGCATCCAGTCACTTGAATTTCAAGGGATTTCATATTTGTATTCCTATACATGTGGCCTTGATGCCTCTCAAGGCAGCTTTATAATCTACAAAAGGAATAAGTTAGTACTGACAGTAAATTTCAACACCGTGGAACAGCTTGTAAATGCTGACAGAACTCAGAGCTGCCTTATGATACAGGCAAACTGAAAGGAAGCAGACACACAAAAATGTGTATTTTTATTCTCCTGTATGACAAGTGTGTCAAGTGAACATCATGTTTAGAAAATAAAGTCACTATGACTCACTCGCCTTCTCCTTGTCTTTATTCTTGAACTCACACATTATGTCATAGTATACTTTCATCCCATGCTGCTTATGCAGGAGCAAGTAAAATTGTGATGCTTATGAATCCCATAAAAGTAAGAAAACAGTTATGGGTTCCATACAATTTGTTGCTTGATTTATGACAGAGCAGGGGAAGCAGAGACGATTAAACCTATAGATTAGCTTTTCCACATTTTTATGGGTATAATTTTCTTTTTTATGAGCATCAGCTTCGCAGATCTGCCCTTCAATGAAATGTTTGGTGGAAACCTTTGCAGCAGATAGATCACTTATCCTCATTGTTTTTATGCAGTACTTACACCTGCACACTATCTTAAGCAGAAGTATTGATTCAGAATGTTGTAAGGGGCGTAAGGGTTAGAGATCTGGTGCTGTCTGTGTAAATATCCAAATTACTTTCTATAAGTTTGAATGACTATAATGAGTTCTTAAAAGGGGCTACTTTATTTATATGATATGCTTTAAAAAATATAGAGAAAGTCATAGAATAAGATGAGTCAAGATGTCATGAAAAATGAAGAGGTCTCAAATTTTTGAGATCTTTATGTGAATTGTCACTGACTCAAATAAACAGAAATACAATTGAAGTCATTTTTGTTAATTGTTGCTGTTTATGTTCTTTTTTTTCTATTCTGCATCACTGTACATCTGTAGGAAAAAAATCTTCAAGAGGACTAGAGATGAGCAAACAGTGTTCTATCGAACACATGTTCGATCGGATATCACGCTGTTCGCCATGTTCGAATCGAATCGAACACCGCGTGGTAAAGTGCGCCATTACTCGATTCCCCTCCCACCTTCCCTGGCGCCTTTTTTGCTTCAATAACAGTGCAGGGTAGGTGGGACAGGAACTATGACACCAGTGACGTTGAAAAAAATAGGAAAAACCCATTGGCTGGCGAAAACATGTGACCTCTGATTTAAAAGAACAGCGCCGCCCAGCTTCGCGTCATTCTGAGCTTGCAATTCACCGGGGACGGAGGTTTCCGTCCATTTAGCTAGGGCTTAGATTCTGGTAGGCAGGGACAGGCTAGGATAGGAAGGAGAAGAGAACCAACAGCTCTTGTAAGAGCTAAATTCCAGGGAGAAGCTTGTCAGTGTAACGTGGCACTGACGGGCTCAATCGCCGCAACCCAGCTTTCCCAGGATCCTGAATGGAATACACTGACAGTGTATTCCCGTATACCCTATATATACCCCCGATCCACGTTCCAACGGTGTGCCCCCCCACCTCCACCCCAGAAACTAACTTCAATACACTGGAAGTCCCCTAACAATACAATTGGGGCTATATACACCCTCAATTTTTGCTACTGGTATATAGTGCCATTTTCTGACTGGGAATTCAAAGAATATATTGGGGTTACATACACCCTCAATTTTTGCTACTGGTATATAGTGCCAGTTTCTGACTGGGAATTCAAAGAATATATTGGGGTTACATACACCCTCAATTCTTGCTACTGCCATATAGTGCCAGTTTCTGACTGGGAATTCAAAGAATATATTGGTGTTACGAATAACCTCAATTCTTGCTACTGCCATATAGTGCAAGTTTCTGACTGGGAATTCAAAGAATATATTGGGGTTACAAATACCCTCAATTCTTGCTACTGCCATATAGTGCCAGTTTCTGACTGGGAATTCAAAGAATATATTGGGGTTACAAATACCCTCAAGTCTTGCCACTGCCATATAGTGCCAGTTTCTGACTGGAAATTCAAAGAATATATTGGCGTAACATATACCCTCAATTCTTGCTACTGCCATATAGTGCCAGTTTCTGACTGGGAATTCAAAGAATATATTGGGGTTACAAATACCCTCAATTCTTGCTACTGCCATATAGTGCCAGTTTCTGACTGGGAATTCAAAGAATATATTGGCGTTACAAATAACCTCAATTCTTGCTACTGCCATATAGTGCCAGTTTCTGACTGTTAATTCCCAAAATATATTGGGGCCTTCATACAACCCTCAATTGTTGCTGTAGGCATATAGTGCCAGTTTTGGAGTGTGAATTCCCCTAATATATTGGGGGCTGCATCCCCCCCTTAAGTTGTTTATATTCGCATAAACATCCAGGTTCTGAGTGTTAATCCCACCCAATAAATTGGGGCCTGCATACACCCTCAATTTATTGGTATTGGCATATACACCCAGGTTCTGAGTGTGTTTAAGCAAGAAAAGCATATTGAAATGCGCAAGGCTCCCGGAAAGGGACGTGGACGAGGCCGTGGGCGAGGTCGGGGGAATGGTTCTGGGGAGCAAGGTAGCAGTGAAGCCACAGGGCGTCCCGTGCCTACTCCTGTGGGGTAGCAAGCATTGCGCCGCTCCACAGTTCCAGGGTTGCTTGCCACATTAACTAAACTGCAGGGTACAAACCTTAGTAGGCCCGAGAACCAGGAACAGGTCTTGCAATGGCTGTCGGATAATGCTTACAGCACATTGTCCACCAGCCAGTCAGCCTCTGCCTCCTCTCCTCCTCTTACCCAACAGTCTTGTCCTCCTTCCTTCCAAAATTCCCAATCTTCCCAGAACAATAACCCCAACTGTCCCTGCTCCCCAGAGCTGTTCTCCACTCCTTTCATTGTCCCTCAACCTGCCCCTACATTTTGCGATTCCACGGACCTAACAGACGAGCATCTGTGTCCAGATGCTCAAACACTGGAGTCTCCTCCATCTCCGTTCGATTTGGTGGCGGATGACCAGCAACCCACCCTCATCGACGATGATGAGACGTAGTTGCCGTCAGGGCAGCCAGTTGACATGCGCATTGTGCGGGAGGAGGAGATGAGACAGGAGTTGGAAGAGGAGCTGGTGGATGATGAGGACACTGACCCGACCTGGACAGGGGGGATGTCAAGCGGGGAAAGTAGTGTGGATGTTGAGGCAGGTGCAGCACCAAAAAGGGTAGCTAGAGGCAGAGGTCAGCAGCTTAGGCGAAGCCAGGCCACACCCGGAATCTCCCAAGATGTTCCAGTTTGTACCCAGCCCCGAAAAACTCCCACTTCGAGGGCACGTTTCTCGAAGGTGTGGAGTTTTTTCAAGGAATGCGCCGAGGACAGATATAGTGTTGTCTGCACAATTTGCCTCTCGAAATTGAGTAGGGGCTCTGAGAAGAGCAACCTGTCCACCACTTCAATGGAATCCAAGCACTGGAATCAGTGGCAGGCAGCAACGGCAGGACAAAGGCCGCCCGCCGTTCACGCCACTGCCTCTGCCTCTGCCACTGCTCACAGTGGTGGCGATGCACTCCAGAGGACGAGCCAGAACACCACTTCATCTGCCTCCGCCACTTTGATGACTTCTCCCTCATCCTCCCCTGTTCCTGTCTTATCTTTTTCTCCTGCACCATCAAAGGCACCATCAGGCGCTTCTTTACAACAACCCACCATCTCTCAGACATTGAAGCGGCGGCAGAAATACACCGCTAACCACCCACACGCGCAAGCCTTGAACGCCAACATCGCTAAACTGCTGGCCCAGGAGATGTTGGTGTCCCGGCTTGTTGAAACTCCCGCCTTCCTGGACCTGATGGCAACTGCGGCACCTCGCTATGCCGTCCCTAGCCGTCACTACTTCTCCCGGTGTGCCGTCCCCGCCTTGCACCAGCACGTGTCACTCAACATCAGGCGGGCCCTTAGTTCCGCGCTTTGCACAAAGGTCCACTTGACCACCGACGTGTGGACAAGTGCATGTGGACAGGGACGCTACATTTCACTGACGGCACACTGGGTGAATGTAGTTGAGGCTGGGACTGCTTCCCAAACTGGCCCGGTGTACCTCGTCTCCCCGCCTAACATTCCTGGCAGGGACACGAGAAGAACACCCTCCTCCTCCTCCTCCACCGCCTCCTCCTCCGCTGTTAGATTGACCCCAGCTACGAGTTGGAAACGTTGCAGCACTGGCGTTCGTAGACGTCAGCAGGCCGTGCTGAAGCTGATCAGCTTGGGGGACAGACAGCACACTGCCTCCGAGGTGAGGGATGCCCTCCTCGATGAGACGGCAAAATGGTTTGAGCCGCTGCACCTGGGCCCAGGCATGGTCGTTTGTGATAACGGCTGGAACCTGGTAGCAGCTCTGGAGCTTGCCAGACTCCAACATGTTCCATGCCTGGCCCACGTCTTCAACTTAGTGGTGCAACGTTTCCTAAAGAGCTACCCAAATGTTCTGGAGCTACTGGTGAAAGTGCGGCGCATGTGCGCCCACTTTCGCAAGTCGACAGTAGCCGCTGCTAGCTTAAAATCTCTCCAGCAACACCTGCATGTGCCACAACACCGGTTTTTGTGCGACGTCCCCACACGCTGGAACTCAACGTTTCAGATGTTGAGTAGAGTGGTTGAGCAGCAGAGACCTTTGATGGAATACCAGCTACAAAACCCTAGGGTGCCACAAAATCAGCTGCCTCAGTTTCTCATCCATGAGTGGCCATGGATGAGAGACCTTTGTGACATCCTACGGGTGTTTGAGGAGTCCACAAGGAGGGTGAGCTCTGAAGATGCGATGGTGAGCCTTACAATCCCTCTCTTGTGTGTGCTGAGAGAATCCCTGATTGACATCAGGGATAACTCAGATCACACAGATGAGTCAGGTATAGCATCTGATCCATCACAGCTGGAGAGTAGGTCCACACATCTGTCTGCTTCATCGCGTTTAGTGGAGGAAGAGGAGGAGGAGGAGGAAGAGCTGTCCGATGATGTGATGGTGATACAGGAGGCTTCCGGGCAACTTCGAATCGTCCCATTGTTGCAGCGTGGATGGGTTGAAAGGGAGGATGAGGAGAAAAGGAAGATTGAACTTTCCAGTGGGGCCAGAGGAGTCATGCCAACTAACACTGTGGCAGACATGGCTGAGTTCATGTTGGGGTGCTTTACAACTGACAAGCGTATTGTCAAAATCATGGAGGACAACCAGTACTGGATCTTTGCTATGCTTGACCCCCGGTATAAAAACAACATCTCCTCTTTTATTCCGGTAGAGGGGAGGGCCAATCGCATCAATGCTTGCCACAAGCAATTGGTGCAGAATATGATGGAGATGTTTCCAGCATGTGATGTTGGCGGCAGGGAGGGCAGTTCCTCCAGTAGGCGACCAAGTGCTCACCGGTCCACACAAACAAGGGGCACACTGTTTAAGGTCTGGGACACCTTGATGGCACCCCCTCGCCAAAGTACCGCCACTGAGGGTCCTAGTGTCACCAGGCGTGAGAAGTATAGGTGCATGTTGCGGGAATACCTTTCCGACCACAGCCCTGTCCTCTCCGATCCCTCTGCACCCTACACGTATTGGGTGTCGAAGTTGGACCTGTGGCTTGAGCTTGCCCTATATGCCTTGGAGGTGCTGTCCTGTCCTGCCGCCAGCGTCCTATCTGAGAGGGTGTTCAGTGCAGCCGGTGGCATCATCACTGACAAGCGCACCCGTCTGTCAGCTGAGAGTGCCGACTGGCTCACTTTGATAAAAATGAACCACCACATAGTCCACCTGCGTAAAGCACCCCAACATGAAACTCCATGTCTGTGCTCAACCTCTCCAATTCCTCCGCATCCTCATACTCATCCATCATAAGCGTTGCACAATTCTGCTACTACTAGGCTCCCTCCACCCTGATTTCCCACAACTCTGCTGGTTAGAGGCTCTCTCCACTCTGATTTCCCACAACTCTGCTGGTTAGAGGCTCCCTCCACCCTGATTTCCCACAACTCTGCTGGTTAGAGGCTCTCTCCACTCTGATTTCCCACAACTCTGCTGGTTAGAGGCTCCCTCCACCCTGATTTCCCACAACTCTGCTGGTTAGAGGCTCCCTCCACCATGAATTTCCCCAAACTGTGCTGGTTAGAGGCTCCCTCCACCATGAATTTCCCCAAACTGGGCTGGTTAGAGGCTCTCTCCACCCTGATTTCCCACAACTCTGCCGGTTAGAGGCTCCCTCCACCCTGATTTCCAACAACTCTGCTGGTTACAGGCTCCCTCCACCCTGATTTCACACAACTCTTCTGGTTAGAGGCTCCTTCCACCATGAATTTCCCCAAACTGGGCTGGTTAGAGGCTCCCTCCAGCATGAATTTCCCCAAACTGGGCTGGTTAGAGGCTCCCTCCACCATGAATTTCCCCAAACTGTGCTGGTTAGAGGCTCCTTCCACCATGAATTTCCCCAAACTGGGCTGGTTAGAGGCTCCCTCCACCATGAATTTCCCCAAACTGGGCTGGTTAGAGGCTCCCTCCACCATGAATTTCCCCAAACTGGGCTGGTTAGAGGCTCCTTACACCATGAATTTCCCCAAACTGGGCTGGTTAGAGGCTCCTTCCATCATGAATTTCCCCAAACTGTGCTGGTTAGAGGCTCCCTCCACCATGAATTTCCCAAAACTGGGCTGGTTAGAGGCTCCTTCCACCATGAATTTCCCCAAACTGGGCTGGTTAGAGGCTCCCTCCACCATGAATTTCTCAAAACTTGGCTGGTTAGAGGCTCCTTCCACCATGAATTTCCCCAAACTGGGCTGGTTAGAGGCTCCCTTCACCATGAATTTCACAAAACTGTGCTGGTTAGAGGCTCCCTCCACCATGAATTTCCCCAAACTGGTCTGGTTAGAGGCTCCTTCCACCATGAATTTCACAAAACTGGGCTGGTTAGAGGCTCCTTCCACCATGAATTTCCCCAAACTGTGCTGGTTAGAGGCTCCTTCCACCATGAATTTCCCCAAACTGGGCTGGCTAGAGGCTCCCTCCACCATGAATTTCCCCAAACTGTGCTGGTTAGAGGCTCCCTCCACCATGAATTTCCCCAAACTTGGCTGGTTAGAGGCTCCCTCCACCATGAATTTCCCCAAACTGAGCTGGTTAGTGGCTCCTTCCACCATGAATTTCCCCAAACTGGGCTGGTTAGAGGCTCTTTCCACCATGAATTTCCCCAAACTGGGCTGGTTAGAGGCTCCCTCCACCATGAATTTCACAATACTGTGCTGGTTAGAGGCTCCCTCCACCATGAATTTCCCCAAACTGTGCTGGTTAGAGGCTCCCTCCACCATGAATTTCCCCAAACTGGCCTGGTTAGAGGCTCCCTCCACCATGAATTTCACAAAACTGTGCTGGTTAGAGGCTCCCTCCACCATGAATTTCCCCAAACTGGGCTGGTTAGAGGCTCCTTCCACCATGAATTTCCCCAAACTGGGCTGGTTAGAGGCTCTCTCCACCATGAATTTCCCCAAACTGGGCTGGTTAGAGGCTCCTTCCACCATGAGTTTCCCCAAACTGGGCTTGTTAGAGGCTCCCTCCACCATGAATTTCCCCAAACTGTGCTGGTTAGAGGCTCCCTCCACCATGAATTTCCCCAAACTGTGCTGGTTAGAGGCTCCCTACACCGTGAATTTCCCAAAACTTGGCTGGTTAGAGGCTCCTTCCACCATGAATTTCCCCAAACTGTGCTGGTTAGAGGCTCCCTCCACCATGAATTTCACAAAACTGTGCTGGTTAGAGGCTCCCTCCACCATGAATTTCCCCAAACTGGGCTGGTTAGAGGCTCCTTCCACCATGAATTTTCCCAAACTCTGCTGGTTAGAGGCTCAATCCACCCTGATTTTCAAAAGCAATGTTGGTGACAACCTCAACTCACTACAAGGGCCAAATTCACTGCTGGTGACAAGCTCTCCTCACTCCAAGGGCCAAATACACATGTTTCAAGGTGTTTTTCCACTGTCTGAGAGGTGGTATTGAGTGTGTAAAATGTGTAGTTGTTAGGCTGTGATGTTGGGGTAATAGAGGGTCTTTGGTGTGTTAGATGCCCCCAGGCATGCTTCCCCTGCTGTCCCAGTGTTATTCCAGAGGTGTTGGCATCATTTCCTGTGGTGTCATAGTGGACTTGCTGACCCTCCTGAGACGGATTTGGGTTTCCCCCTTAACGAGTATATGTTCCCCATAGACTATAATGGGGTTCGAAACCCGTTCGAACACTCGAACAGTGAGTGGCTGTTCGAATCGGATTTCGAACTTCGAACATTTTAGTGTTCGCTCATCTCTAAAGAAGACCTTTCACCACCTACACAAATACCAGTTCTTAGCATCTGTTACTATGTGCGGCTCCACTGATTTCAGTCCAGTTGGAATTTTTTCTCTAGCCCCCACCATTCCTGAGCAACAGGCACAGGTACTTTTTGCGCCTGATATGCTATTTAAGCTCTGTAATGTCAAAAGGGCAGTGTCAGGCAGGGGGTGTGATTCAGATCTCCAATCAGAAGGAGACAGTGTCAGAGCTCAAAATCAGGCCCCTTGCCTGCTCCTGCCTGACAATAAAGTACTTAAATAGCATATCAGGCACCACCCATAACAGCGTTGATTGCCCAGGAACGGTGGGGGCTAGTGAAAATTCCAATTGTTCTAGGATCAATAAAGCAACACCTATTAATAGATGTAAACACCTGGACTTCTAGGTGTTGAATGGTCCTATTTAACTCCTTCCCGCCGATGGCATTTTTTGATTTTCGTTTTTCGTTTTTGACTCCCCTCCTTCTAAACCCCATAACTTTTTTATTTCTCCGCTCTCAGAGCCATATGAGGTCTTAATTTTTGCGGGACAAATTTTTCTTGATGATGCTACCATTAATTATTCTATATAATGTACTGGGAAGCAGGAAAAAAATTCAGAATGGGGTGAATTTGAAGAAAAAATGCATTTCTGCGACTTTCTTACGGGCTTTGGTTTTACGGCGTTCACTGTGCAGCCAAAATGACATGTCCCCTATATTCTGTGTTTCTGTACGGTTCCAGGGATACCAAATTTATATGGTTTTATTTACATTTTGACCCCTAAAAAAAATTCCAAAACGGTGTTAAAAAATTTTTTTTCTAAAAGTCGCCATATTCCGACAGCCGTAACTTTTTTATACGTGCATGTACGGGGATGCATAGGGCGTCTTTTTTTGCGAGGCCGGGTGTACTTTTTAGTTCTAACATTTTCGGGAAATGTTATTGCTTTGATCACTTTTTATTCAAATTTTTATCAGAATCAAAACTGTGAAAAAACGGCGGTTTGGCACTTTTGACTATTTTTCCTGCTACGGCGTTTACCGAACAGGAAAAATATTTTTATAGATTTGTAGAGCAGGCGATTTCGGACGCGGGGATACCTAACATGTATATGTTTCACAGTTTTTAACTACTTTTATATTTGTTCTAGGGAAAGGGGGGTGATTTGAACTTTTAGTACTTTTTATATTTTTTTATATTTTTTTTTACTTTTTTTTTTTATTTTTTTTTTTTGCATTTATTAGACCCCCTAGGGGTGTTGAACCCCAGGGGGTCTGATCACTAATGCAATGCATTACAATGCTAATGCATTGCAATGCATTGCAAAAAATCATCATCTCTTTTGCAGGCTGCATAGACCAGCCTGCAAAAGAGAGAATTTGCAGACCGGCTGGGAGCCTTTAACAAGGCTCCCGGCTGTCATGGCAATATGACGTCAACCCTGGAGCATGCTCCAGGAGCCGGCGATCCCTGCCAAAATGGCGGCACCCATGCGCCGCCGGGAAAATGGCGCCTCCGGCGCCTTTGACAGCAGCGCCGGAGGGGTTAATGCCTCCGATCGGTCCGGGGACTGATCGGAGGCATTAGAGCCGGTTGTCTACTGCTTAAAGCAGTACACACCCGGCGGCTATGACGGCCGCCCGGCTCCCGGGCGGTCGCCATAGTTACAGACCCGACACGCGCCGTACTATTACGGCGCATGTCGGGAAGGAGTTAAAGAGGTTGTGTCGGATTAACAAACATGGCTGCTTTCTTCTTTGCAGGAAGTGATCTCATGACCATTGGTCATATGGGAATGCTACATGAATGGCACTGAGAGGCAGCATGGCCATGTGACCAACGGACACATTTGTTGGTACTAAAAAAGAGGTTCTATAGGATTAGCCTTCCAAAAACAGGACCACACCTACCCACAGTCTGTGTATGCTATTACAGATCATGCCCATTCACTTTGTTGCGATTAAGCTGCAAAACCAGACTTATAGCCACTTATAGAGCTGTATCTGAAAGTAACCATGTTTGCCTCAACTATACAATCAAAGGTTACAGTTTTTATATTGCCCCCTTCTTTCATAACATGCTGATACTTTCTTTCTATGTTTTCTATGTACAGTGCTGTGGAATATGTTGGCGCTATATAAATAAAATGTATTATTATATCATTATTATTATTATTATGTTTCAGCTTGTGCTATGAACATAGAACAGGATCAGAATGCCACAAATGGCTTTGAAAAAGCAACAGGAGGGGGGGGATGAATTAGGACCATCTGTGAGATATAGAATGGATAGGAAGGATGTATGATATTAACACATTTAATCATTCAAGACACGAAGGGGAGTTTGAGGTCTCAAAGTTCTTGGGTTATGCTGAAGAACAGGGAGCATAGTTCATTGTCCATGTTCTCATAATTCCTCTTGAATAAATGTCACCCTAGGTTATCCTACAACCAACATAACCAAAAAGGAACCTGCCAGATGTATTTTCATACTACATTAACATTCATCTGACTGGATGGGTTCTTCTGGTCTCTCAACGCTCTCTACATGCAGATATTGGGAATCATCTGCTGTGCTAGCTAAACTATATCTATTTCTGGGCATCCCTGAAATCCAGAATTCCCTGACAGTTTTATAGTTCATTATCTAAAGGATTTAATTGAGGCCTAGAAAGTCTTTCCTCATGGCAGAAACCTTCACCTATGCTACCAGCTTCACCGATCCCGACTCTGATGTATCCTGTCCCATTGTGGAACTCATTATGCAAGATCCAGATAAAGTTTTTGACCAAGAACAACAATTTTAGAGACCTCACGGAAGTTTGCCACACAGTTGACCTACAGCACACCCTGTGCCTCAAACAATTAGGCTTTAAAGCGCTATATAGGAAATTCAGTAAACTCTTACAATTACCCTATGCAAATGGTATTGACTTAACAGTTTACTCCATCTACTCAAAACTCCACAAAAACTCCTCTGAAAGATATTTAATGAGCTAATGTTGACGAGAGTGATATCCTGGCCTCTACATATCCACAAATGGGAGAACGAACTGGACCTGAAGTTCTCAAACTAGGAGGTCTCCTTTATTCTCACCAATTTGCATGGATTTCCCAACTGTGTGAGAGCCTAGGAGAGTTCATTTAAAATGGCAATATGACGTTACAGAACACCAATATTTTTTAAATGGATGGAACTATGGCCAGAAGATACATGCTGGTGCTGCACCCTAGCTTCCTTTATCAAATATAGTATTTATGCCTGAAACTTAACTCCTGGTGAAGCCATATAGAGTCCCAGATCCACTCTATTGAATGGGTTGACTTTGTCCTTATCCTGGAACTGGTCCTCTGCTGGACATCCAATACCAACTTCACAATGCAAAGTGCATCCGAGCTACAGGGCTATTTTGTGACCTAAAAAAGGGGCCACATTCTCGCTATTTCAGTGGCCCGCTCCACTAAAGTCCCTCTTTGCCTGCTTTCGATTGATGCCGAAAAGGCGTTTGATCGCATTCATTGGGGGTTTCTTCGAGAGACCCTTGCTCAAATTGGCATTGGCCCCGGATTTTTGGGCAAGATCTTGGCTCTCTATGGGAATGCGTCGGCACGTGTTCGGGCGAATGGGGTCATCTCGGATTCCTTCCCTGTCCGTAACGGCACTCGTCAGGGTTGCCCACTTTCGCCGTTACTTTTTGCTCTGGTGATGGAGCATCTGGCGGTGCGCTGCGACGTTGTCCGGATGTTCACGGTCTGCAATTGGGGTCCCGTACGGTTAAGGCGGCGTTGTATGCGGACGATCTTCTACTTTACGTTTCCGAGCCGCGGGTGTCGTTCCCAGCTATCCTGCGTAAATTCTCCCGTTTTGGGGCCCTTAGCAATTTTAAGGTAAATTTATCCAAGACTGAGGCCCTTAATGTTTCGCTCCCTCTTTCTGAGGTTGGGTTTCTAGCACGCACTTTTTCTTTTCGATGGCAACCCTCCTCCTTCAAGTACTTAGGGATCCGCATCTCCTCTGATCCTGCTTCCTTGTTCCAGCTCAATTACCTCCCACTTTTGGAGACTATAACGACTGACCTGCGCTCCTATGGTTCCCGTCTTCCCTCCTGGTTTGGACGCATTCACGCTCTCAAAATGGATGTCCTACCCCGGTTTTTGTATTTGTTTCAGGCCCTTCCCATTCCTCTGTCACATTCTTTTTTGGCTCGGGTTCAATCATTGTTTGGGAAGTTTGTGTGGGGCTCCTCGCGGAGCAGGTTTGGGTTTCGTACCCTTGTGAGGCGCAAGTCCAGGGGAGGCGCTGGCCTTCCGGATTTGCGTCTTTACTACCGTGCTTCGGTTCTGCTTCGTCTGTTCGACTGGCAGTTCCGCTGCCATGACAAGCAGTGGGTGTCCATTGAGTTTAATCTGATATCGTCCTCGCTTTCCTCTTGGCCTTGGATTCCGCCGCATTTTCGTCCCAAATCTCCTAGCCTTTACGTTCTTCCCTCGCACTTCCTGAGGGTCTGGGATCTGGTATGTTCTACTGGTCGCTTAGCTCATGTTCCTGGCCCCTTGACTCCCCTCTTTGATAATCCTATGTTCCCCCCGGGTGCTCTGTGGATCGGTTCCTCTGTTGGGAAAGAGAGAATAACACCCGTCTTCAGGAAGTGGCGGGCGATTCCCCGCTTCTTCCTTTTGTTCAATTCTGTAACTCTCACCCTGACTTGCGCCTCTCTTGGTTGGAGCACGCCCAGCTTCATTCCTTTTTGACGCGGTTCTCTCTTGCTCCTCAACTTTCCTCACCAGCCTTAGCTTTGGAATCTTGTATTAGTGGACGTTCCTCCCCCCCTCGCGCTCTTTCGTTGCTGTATGATATCCTTCTCACGGACGCCACGGCGGAACTCCCCTCCTATGTGGCGGCTTGGAATTCTGATCTCCCTGTACGTCTTTCATCTGCAGATTGGGACAGATCCTTCCTGCTCTCTTTCAAAATGGCCCTTCCGTGTAGTGCTCAGGAAAGGAATTTTAAGATCCTCTCTCGGTGGTATAGGTGTCCAGTGCTTCTTCATAGGATCTTCCCTGCTGTTTCCGACTTGTGTTGGCGCTGTGGCTCCGCTAGGGGTACTATGCTCCATATTTGGTGGGACTGTGACGTTCTGCGGCCTTTCTGGGACGCGGTCTTTTCATTGTATTCCACGGTAAGTGGGCGTTCTTTAACTGCTTCTCCGCAATTAGCGCTCCTGTCGGTCATACCTGGCAAGCTGTCGACAATTAAGAAGGACCTTTTGGGACATTTCCTTACGGCCGCTAGGGCTGTCATTCCAAGACGTTGGCGCAGCTCCACTCCTCCCTCCCTGCTCGAGTTCCTCCAGGAGTTCCTTCTTATACAGAGGATGGAGGCTTTAGTGGCGGAGGACTCTACCGATTACTCCAGGTATGAGCGTCTCTGGCGACCCTGGATCTTGTTCCAGGAATCGTCTGACTTTTCCGCTGCCTTTGCTTGAGTGTGGCATGGTCATCTATTTTCTGTTTTCTTTTCTTCTCCTTCTTCTTACTTTCTCTCTCCTCTGCTTTCTCCTCTGGTTCCTGTTGTGGTCTCTCTGTCGTTGTCTTGTGTCTGTGTGTTTTCGTTTCTTGTCCCCCTTTTTTTTTTTTTTTTATGCCCTTTTCCCTTCTCTGTTGAGCTGGTCCCAGTGTATGTGGGAGGAGGTCTTATTTTAGGCCCCTCGGCTTACTGACTTATATGCTTTTTCATTGCTGCTCAACCTGTTTTCTCTCTGTTTGTATTTTATAATATTGAAAAATCTTTAATAAAACCCGTTTAAGCATAAAAAAGGGGCCACTAGCACTAAATATGGATAAATACTATGGCTATACAGATATTGCATAAGACATGGGCTCATGGAGAAAGTATTTATAATACCATACATCTTTAGTCATAAATACATAAGGAAGACAAAGATAACCACACATAGATATATTCCATAGATAGGGAATTAATAAGACTCATCATTCAGTTGCTGTACCCCTACAAACAAAGCTGCTGCTGCACCAGTGACCCTCCTATACTTCCTCTGAAAAGAAGGATAGCTGCTGCAGCACCAATGACCCTCCTATAACTCCTTTGAGACGTATGATAGCTGCTACTTCACCATTGACCCTCCCATGACTCCTCTGAAAAGAAGGATAGCTACTGCTGCACCAATGACCCTCCTATAACTCCTCTGAGAAGTATGATAGCTGCTGCTGCATCAATGACCCTCCTATAATTCCTCTGAGAAGTATAGTAGCTTCTGCTGCACCTATTATACTGTTTTGGGGGAAATAGAGGGCTATTATACTGTTTGGGGGCCAATAAGGGGTAATTATACTGTTTGGGGGCAGTAAGGGGGTATTACATTGTGCAGGAAACACATAGGGGTGTTATACTGTGTGTGGGCCACAATGTATTATACTATGTGAGTTACCAGAGTTAGTGGCAGACTGGAAACCAAAAACTTTCTGCCCCCGGAGAACCAGTTGATCCCAACGCATGTTGGGATTCAGCCGAGTATTCTGCTGATGATGGTGCAGAGCAGGCCAATTGGATCACTGCAGGTGACAATTGCATTGAGGAACTGAATTGTGGTCATCATCCTGCATAAAGAATCACTGTTCACTCAGTGACCCAGCTGACCAGATCATTGCCACTAACATTCCAATGAGGTGGCTGAAGGTGGTCGCCATCCATAGAAATAGGTAACTACAGCTGATGCCCCAGTTGATGAGGTCACTAATTATGGTGCCCCAGCTGAGATGGTGCGGGCTGGTGATGACATAACAGACAAGGCTGCAGCCAGTTGTGATCTGTGCCATGAGGTCGCTGTAGCCAATCAGTCTAAGCAGGTAGGTGTTGAGAGTGAACCAACAGATGACAGGTTGTGGTGGTGAGGAGGCCCAGTAGGTAGCTGCCCATGATCACACTCACAGTCCAGTCAGTGCAGTTGATAATTTACGTCAGCGGCTGGGCGCTGACAATTATCCAGTGCAGTAGATCCAAGACGGCCGTTGTCCACTCAAGTATGTCGCAGACCATGGTTGTGTAGGTCAGGATCAGGCTTGGGGCTGGCATCCAGGCGATGATGTTATTGATAACCGTGACTCAGGTGAGCACGAAGTGATGAGAACCAAACTTGCAGAATCACACAGGTAGTGTGTAGGCTAGTTTGGAGTCTGTGAAGACAGAGACTCTGGGCCTTTTGCACCTACATTTATAGGCCTGTGATTTCATCAACCATTATGATGTCATAAGAGGGTTAGATTGTGATGTCACCAGCCATGAAGGTGTCATAAGAGGGGATGTGAGCTAGGCTCATAGCTCTGTGATGTCATCGGGGATGTGATGTCACAAAAACCTAGAGTTGACCCTATTGCCATTAAGGACTGCTGGACCCACAGTTATAGTTCTATAACATTATCACCAATTATGATGTAATATGAAGGTTAGAATATTAGGGTTAACCCTTTAGGCCCTGGCATGTCACTAGCCACTATGGACTGCTGTAAGCAATCTAATAAGGGTTGTGAGCCATAAAAAAGTCGAACATCAAAATGGCACTATAATTATCATTTGCTGTCTATTTTACACGTATATATCACCTTTCAAAAGTAGGAGAGGCTTATCTGTAGGGGGCATGGCCTCTCCCAGACTGATGAACTTACTAGCATTTATTTGTGGTTCTGCTACAAGCGCCAAATTTATTAAGAGGCTATTCTGTGACTGGAATTATAGTTTGCAAAAATGAAGGTTATATGATGGCAAGACAGACCGCTACGAAAATATGGCACACTGCTACGTGGTAGTTGTGCACCTGCCAAATTTATCATAGTAACCAATCAAACTTAACCGGTTAAGGACCAGGCCCAGAAGTACATTAAGGACCGGGCCTCTTTTTTCAAAACTGACATGTGTCACTTTAAATGGCAATAACTTTGAGACGCTTTAACTTACACAAGTGATTTTGAAATAGTTTTTTCGTAACACATTATACTTCATGTTAGTGGTAAACACTAATCAATATTTTTGTATTTATTTATAAAAAAACTAGCAAATTTGATGGAAATTTGGAAAAAATTGCAATTTTCAAAATGTGAAATTCTCTGCTTTTCAGGCAGATAGTCATACCATCCAAATACATGAATAAATATTATCTCCCATATCTCTGCTTTATATTGGCATCATCTTTTGATCGTCTTTTAATTCATTTTGGATGTTACAAGGCTTACAAGTGTAACAGCAATTTTCCAGATTTACAAGAAAATTCCTCAAACTAATTTTTTAGGGAACACTTCAGTTCTGAAAGGAATTATAAAGGCCTATATAATAGAAACCCCCATAAATCACCCCATTTTCAAAACTACACCCCTCAAATTATTCAAAACAGCATTTGGGATGTTTGTTAACCCTTTAAGCATTTCATAAGAATAAAAATAATATGGCAGTGAAATTTAGACATTTCATTTTTTTTCACTAATACATTCATTTAGACCTAAAATTAACACATTCACAAAGGGTTAAAGGAGAAAATGCATCTCACATTTTGTTATGCAATTTCTCCCGTACACAGAAATACCCCACATGTGGGTGTAAACTGATTTTTGGGCACACGGCAGTGCACGAAAGGGAAGGAGTGACACTGGGTGTTTGAACAGCATATTTTGCTGGAATAATTTTCAGGCACCATATCACATTTGCAGAGCCCTTAGCGTACCAAAACAATGGAAACCCCCCAAAAGTGACCCCATTTTAGAATCTACACCCCTCACGGAATTCATCAAGGGGTATAGTGAGCATTTAGACCCTACAGTTGTTTCACAGATTTTACTAACATTGGAATGTGTAAAAGAAAAATTACTAAAATGTCACTTTATCCCCAAAGTTTTCATTTTCACAAGGGGTTAAAGGAGTAAAAGCTCACCAAAGTTTGTTAAACAATTTATCCTGAACACGGCAATACCCCATATGTGGCCATATTCAGCTGTATGGGAACATGGCGGGGCTCAGAATGGAAGGAGCGCTATTTTGCTTTTGGATGGCAGATTTTGCTGGAATAATTTTTAGGTGCCATGTCGCATTTGCAGAGCCCCTAGAGAACCAATACAGTGGAAACCCCCTAAAAGTGACCCCATTTTGGAAACTACACCCCCCACAGAACTTATCAAAGGGTAGAGTGAGCATTTTGACCCTACAGCTGTTTCACAGATTTTATTAACATTGGGACATGAAAATGAAAATTTACTTTTTTTCCAACAAACTGTCAATTTAGCCCCAAATTTTTCATTTTCACAAGAGGATAAAGGAAAAAAAGCTCCCTAAAGTTCGTTACACAATTTCTCCTGAACACAGAAATGCCCCATATGTGGTCATAATCTACTGTATGGGAACATGGCGGGGCTCAGAATGGAAAGAGCGCTATTTGGCTTTTGGAGGGCAGATTTTGCTGGAATATTTTTCAGGTGCCATGTCGCATTTGCAGAGCCCCTAGTGTACCAATAAAGTGGAAACCCCCTAAAAGTGACCCCATTTTGGAAACTACACCCCTCATAGAATTTATCTAGGGGTTTGGTGAGCATTTTGGCCTCACAGCTGATTCACAGATTTTATTAACAATGGGACGTAAAAATGAAAAATTACTTTTTTTTCCAATTAATCGTCCATTTAGCGTCATATTTTTAATTTTGCAAGTAGCTGAAGAATTAAAAGCCCCCCAGAATTTGTTACACAATTTCTTCTTAACACGGCAATACCCCATATGTGGCCATAATCTGCTGTATGGGTATACGGTGGGGCTCAGAATGGAAAGAGCGCTATTTGGCTTTTAGAAAGCAGATGTGGCTGGAATAGTTCTCAGGTGCCATGTCGCATTAGCTGAGCCCCTAAAGTATCAATACAATGGAAACCCCCATTGTGACCCCATTTTAGAAACTACACAGGTGACAGTAAACTGGAATTCACCAATAAGTGACCCCATTTTGTAGGGACAATTTTAGGGCCTCTGCAAATGTGACGTGGTGTCCAAAAACAAAGAATATAAATCTGCACTCCAAAAGCACATATCGCTCCTTCACATCTGCGCCCTGCTGGGTACCCAAATAGCGGTGTATGCCCACATGTATGACACTGGTGTACCCCGGATAACGGACTTAATGCCATATGTGGGTAGAAATGGCTGTTTGGACACAGCCGGGGACAGAAGGGAAGGAGCGCTTTTTTGGTTTTTGGAGCACAGTTTGGTTTTAGGACACCATGCCACTTTTGCAAAGCCCCTGAATTGCCAATAAAGTGGAATCCGCAGACATGTCACCCCATTTTGGACACTACCCCACTCATGGGATTTATCAAGTGGTGTAGCGAGCATTTTTAACCCCTGAGTGTTGCATTTATTTAGTTTCCAGAAATGAAATCACAGCTGATAATGAGAAGTTAAAAATGAAAAATTTCCAGAGATTCGCCATTTTAGTGCCCGATATGTTGTGCCCAACTTATGTCAGCAGAGACACTCCAAAAACTGGTAAGCGGGTATCCCGGGCACAACAGCTTTTAGAGCGTTCATCTCTGATACAAGGCGGGCACAACATGTTACGCACAGAAATGACGGATTCCTGGAAAAATTGTCATTTTCACCTCTCACAATCAGCTTCGTATTCATTTATGGATAATAAGTTATAGCAACACTTGGGGGTTAAAAATGCTCTCTGTACCCCTGGAGAAATCCTTCAGGGGTGTAGTTTCCAAAATAAGGTCACATATCAGGGGATTCCACTTTACTGGCGTTTCAGATCTACAAAAGTGTCATGGCATCCAAAAACCAAACCGTCTGTGCTCCAAAAACCCAATAACCCTTCTTCCCTTTTGCGTCCAGCTGTGCCCTAATATCAGTTTATACCCACATATGACATTACGTCCGATATAACGGGTACACCAGTGGCATACATGTGTCATAAACTGCAGTTTGGGCGCACAGCAGGGCGCAGAAGCGAAGGAGCGCTATGCGGCTTTTGGAGTACAGATTTTGATGTTTGGTATCTGGACGCCATGTCATGTTTGTAGAGCCTGTAAGGTACCAGAAAAGTGGATTCCCCAAAGGAGTGACCCCATTTTGAAAACTGCACCCCTCAAAGAATTTATCAGGGGGTGTAGTGAGTATTAGTATCCCAGACGTGACTGCACAGCGGATGGCGAAGAGGGAATATATAAGCTGTGCGGAGAACATTGCAGACACCAAATTCCCTACTATGGCCCAGTAGCTCCTATGATTGGGGGAGTCACTCAGGGGGTCACATTGGGGGTCACTTCTGGTGTCTTTTCCCCCATAAGCTGTAAATATGGGGTGTCCCCTGATATCCGCTCACACAGCTTATATATTCCCTACCTGCCGCAGCCAGTTGTGTTCTAATAATTTGGCGATTTTTGGGGTGTTTTGCCTTGACATTGCTAGATGCTATATTTTCTTTATTTTTCTGCTGACGTGGCCATATAAGGGCTTATTCTTTGCGGGATGAGATGCATTTCGTAATGACACCATCTTTGGGTGCCTACAACTTACTGATTACATTTTATGAACTCTTTCTTGCTGGATTAAAAAAAAAAAAAAAAATCAATCCTGCATAGAGTTTTACATTTTAAATTTTTCGCCATGCAGCGTACAGCATAAGTAACATGTGTCCTTTATTCTGCGGGTCGGTACGGTTACGGCGATACCTCATTTATGTTATTTTTTTATGCGATACTAATTCTGCAGAACAAAAACACATTTGGGGACATAAATCAGTGATTTTTGCATCGCCATCTTCTGAGAGGCGTAACATTTTTATTTTTCGGTTGACAGTGTTGGTTGAGGGCTTATTTTTTGCGGGAAAATGTGCGCTTTTTATTGGCACTGTTGTGGGGTGAATATGACTTTTTGATCACTTTTTATAGCATATTTTGTAGGATGAGATGGCAAAAAATCATTATTTCCGGCGAGTTTTTTCCGTTTTTTTTTTTCCGACGTTCACCGTGTACATTAAATATTATTTCAGTTTTATTGTACAGGTTGTTACGGACGCGGCGGTACCAAATATGCATTGCTTTTTTTAATTTTTAGTGCTTTTTTTTATATAATTCATTTTGTATAGAAAAAAGGGATTTTTGGACTTTAGAACTTTATTACTTTTTTCATACACTTTATTTATTTTTTTTTTAACTTTTTTTAACTTTTTCATGTGTCCCTGTAGGACACTTGAATCAGTTGATGCTTTGATGAAAGCATCAGCTGATTCAGCACAGTAGCAGACAGGACACGAGCAGGACATGAGCCTGCTCGTGTCCTGTAAGCTGCAGAGGAAGTGAGACACATCGCTCACTTCCTCCACCGCCTGGCAGGATCACCAGGTATGTGGGGGCTCCGGTAGTCTGGGGTCACTGGCCAGACCCCAGACTACCTTGTACTGACATCGGCACCCCCCGATCTCGCCGCGGGGGGTGCCGATCGGGTTAACCTGTCGGCGGATCCCTTTCGATCGCGCCGTGATGTTTGACGGCGCGATCGAAAGGGTTAACACGTCCAGTCGGACTCAGTTCCGACTGGACGTTATGGAGGAAGGGGTTAGGTGTTAGTAACACCTAACCCCTGTCCCCCCCGCACCCCTCCCCCCGCCAGAAAGGTACCTAAAGGCCGGACGTATTTCGGCAATAGTCCGGTCTTTAGGTACCAGCACATGAGGCCGTAAATTTACGTACGGCGGTCCTCATGTGGTTAAGCTTTACTGCTCTGCTAAAATGAAAGCAGCTCTCTGATTGGCTATTATGGGCAACTTAGGCTGTTTTAATCAACAAAGCCCAAATAGCAACCCATCAGATATTAGCTTTCATTTCTTATACTGCTCTGCTAATATGAAAGCTGCTCTCTGATTGGTTGCTATGGGTGACACAGTGAAAGCCTAGTGCCCTACTGTAGTGTGATGAAGGAGGCCGATCATTACATGAGGGGCGATCCTGGAATCCAAACCCACCTCACACCTAATGGATCAGACTTTAGAGATGCTGGAAGTTCTGTTATTTCCTTTCTTCTTTAGTTTCAATCATTTCATAGACATTACATTTTGCATCACTGAATCCATAACAAACCGCACGAGACAATGAACACAATATTGGTGTAGAGAAGAATGGTGCAATTGTACCTTTTATCTAACCAGTAACAACCATGGGTCCAATATTATTATATGGGGTCTGAGGATACTTAGCTGCACCCTTTTATAAAAGACCATAGCCCTTTATAAAGACCAAATCCCATTATAAAGACCAATCCCCTTTATAAAGACCACTCACACTTTTACCGCAAAGTCCAATTTAGGACGCACCCTGTGAAGGGCTCTCCCAGGCTGATGTCTCTGCACCCACCTCCAGGTCTCCACCACCATAGTGTCAGGTTGCTAAGTTGATTATGATGTCACTGGTTTCTAAGGGCTGTTGTATTATGAATGAGGGTTTGGAATGCTCAGACATTTATTTCATAGATTTATACAGTGGCGTAACTACCGTGGTAGCAGCAGTAGCAGCTGCCACAGGGCCCGGGCCATTAGGGGGCCCGGTGACAGCCGCTACCGCTGCGGTTTTTTTTCAATAGGCAGTTACGGGCCCTATTCACTTGCCGATCCTGGCTGGGCCGGGATCGGCAAGTGACACTGCGGGCCCCACGAAGGCTATCATTATACTCGGGGGTCTTTGCAGACCCCCGAGTATAATGACCGGCGGATCGGGAGAGGTAATAAACATAAAAAACTGTTACTTACCTCTCCGCGATCCTGCCAGGCCTCTGTCCTACTGTTGTCTGACGTCTCTGACGTCACATTAACCCGGCATGCTTCCCGGGTCATGTGACGTCCGACGTCATTAACGAAGGACGCGAGCGCTGGTCAGCACAGGAGGACAGCACAGCACAGGAGCCGGGGAACAGGTAAGAAGCAACAGTGGGGTTTTTTTTTAATGTTTTTATTCCCCGGGTCTCCGATTATTATACTCTGGGGTCTGAAAAGACCCCAGAGTATAATAATTGTTTATGGGTGTCCACAGAGGGACATAATACTGTGTGCAGGGGCCACTATGGGTGATAATACTGTGTGCAGGGGCCACTATTGGGGTTAATAGTGTGTGCAGGGGCCACTATTGGGGTTAATACTGTGTGCAAGGGACACTATTGGGGTTAATACTGTGTACAGGGGCCACTATTGGGGTTAATACTGTGTGCAGGGGCCACTATTGGGGTTAATACTGTGTGCAAGGGACACTATTGGGGTTAATACTGTGTGCAGGGGCCACTATTGGGGTTAATACTGTGTGCAGGGGACAGTATTGGGGTCAATACTGTGTGCAGGGGACACTATTGGGGTTAATACTGTGTGCAGGGGCCACTATTGGGGTTAATACTGTGTTCAGGGGACAGTATTGGGGTTAATACTGTGTGCAGGGGCAAGTAAGGGACATAATAGAGTGCGGAGGAGGGGGTCGGTCGAGGTCTTCGGCGTCAGTTGGGATGGGGGGCCCCATGTCAAAAGTTCGCCACGGGGCCCCGCCATTCCTAGTTACGCCACTGGATTTATATTACTTTTACTTCCTATTGTATTAGATAATATAAGATCTTGTTCACATGTGTATCAAAGACTTTCATTAGAAATGAGGGATTCCCTGATAGGGGCCACATAAATATACCACTATTCTAATTGGCAAAAGTTAGGCAGGAACCCAATGCAAAATCTGCAACTTTAAGTTACATCCCTGCCAATCCCTGGCCATGTGGCCCCATTCTTCTAGCTGTAATTCAGTCGCTGTGACTTGTAGTCCTTCAGCTGTTGTGAAATCTACAATCCGGTGTGACTGGTAAAAAATAGTGGCAGGGAAGCTGCAGCCATTACAGTGCTCATCCAAGAGACAGTGTGGCCCTGTGAAGCTATTAGGAGGCCCTGAGTTAACAAAGTGGCTGGAGGTCTGGGGAGCAGCTGCTGCAGGTCAAAGGCACGATGGCCATGGTACCAAGATTTCCCTTTGTAAAATAGGGGGAATGCCAGGACCGCAGTGGGTTCTTTTTAAGCAAATTCAGAACAGCTGGCACATATGAAGAGGTGACATGGGACCCCTCCTCCACCTGATCGGTCAGACCAGCTGTGGTCTTTTTTTTTTATCCAAAGGCAGCACTGGATCCAGCAGGAGGCAGAAAACTGTGTGTGTGTCTTGACCTTCCGGATTCTTGTAATTCTACTTGTAGAACGTGATTTTTTGGTTTTGCAGATTTATGGAGATTGATGAGAATGTCAGATGAGGTTTTATATCGAGAACAGTCGCACTCCTCCCAACCCTCCCAGATTCTGCAAGACAGTCCCGGATTGTGGGCCCTGTCCCTCCATGTCGGCGCGAGGTGTGTCCCAGTGAATGAAGCTCTCTGTCAGCTGAGAGCTGCCGCTTCACCACTGTGCTCCCCATGTGTTTCAGC
This sequence comes from Leptodactylus fuscus, assembly GCF_031893055.1. Taxonomy (NCBI): domain Eukaryota; kingdom Metazoa; phylum Chordata; class Amphibia; order Anura; family Leptodactylidae; genus Leptodactylus; species Leptodactylus fuscus. Next base: position 276,776,616 of record NC_134265.1, on the reverse strand, counting down.
CCGGGGCACTGTAGATGTGATGTGATGACATCAGATCGTGGCTACAGCACCCAGAACACTCCATGACTGAGACTGGAGACAGAGCGGCAGGGGAGCGAGGAGAGGAGAATATCAGTGTTTTTTATGTTAAACTTTGAGGGCAAATTGAGGGAGGACATGATAAATAGGGCACATGAAACTAGGGGCAAATGGAGGGGAGACATGAAACAGGGAGCAGATGAAAGGACATGAAATTGGGGGCAGAGATGGAGGGAGGACATGAAACTGGGGGCAGAGATGCAGGGGGACATTAAACTGGGGGCAGATGAAGGGGGGACAGTAAACTGAGGGCAGACCAAGGGGTTAATTAAACTGGGAGCAGTTAAAGTGAGGGAAGCTGAAGGGGGGACATTAAACTGGGTGCAGATGGGGGAATGACATTAAACTGGGCAGATGAAGTGTGGCAACTAAACTGGGGGAGGAGATTAAGAAAATCATTAAACTTTGGACAATTGGAGGACAATTGGCACTGAACAATGGGGGTCACTGGAGGAAGACATTAAACTGTGGGAGTAGCTGGAAGTGGACCTGTCTTCCTCTAGTTGCCCCCCGTTTAATGTCACCCTCCAGCTACTCCTACGTTTCAATATACCCTTCAGGCTTCCAGAGTTTAATGTCCCGCTCCAGCTACCTTTAATTCATTGTCCTCTTCCAACTACCCCCACTGTTTAATGTCGCCTTCCAGCTGCGCCAGTTTCGTGCCCCCCTCTAGTTTCCGCAGTTTAATATGGGGCACCAAGAGAGGGACTTAATACTGTGGGGCAATTGTAGGGGAAAATTATAATGTGGGGGTATATAATGTCCGGGTGACTTTAGGAGCATTAGACTGTGTAGGGGCACATGGAAAAATGGATGAGAATGGGAGAAGTCAATTAGAAGTGGGTGGAACTTGATTTGCCGTGGTGTACATAGCTCGCCACACATTTTGTCCCTCTTTCTGTTCTTTTGAAAGTTAGGAGCTATGGTATTCCATAGTATCAAATCAATACATAGAGTGCTAGCATCAACTCAAGAAAAAGTGAAATGCACATCAATCAAAAAATAGTATAATCAAGGTTCAAGGACAGCGGGACACTGGCAAGCTTGGAACCATATTGCTCAAGCACCTTCCCATAGGTAAATTACCCTAAATTACTCAGGTATGCCAGGGAATGACCTTATAGGTGCTTGCAGAGGCCGAATGTGGGATGGTGGCTGGTAAAAGATATAGGAACATGTCAGTGGTCACTGTCAGTTCTCGCTAGCTAAACATGATGATAGATTTCATTTTTGAAATGTACAATATTGTGATAAGATGTCTCTAAGATGTCTGATAATACTCCTTAGCAATTATGTATTAATGTTATGTCCATACATTTCAGATGAGAGCTTTTAAAATTAGTATTTTTCTAATGTGAAGACTCAAAAGCTATAGAAATGACTGAGGAATGAATTATGATAATTTATCTATTACAATGTGTGACTATATCCAGCATGGGATAAATGACTGTTCTTCCTGATAGGGATTAGTCTTGTCAATACAGTAATTCTGCTTAATGCCTTGCATTGAAAATGGGTTCCACCCATCCCTTATACTCACTACAATATCTATTTGTATAGTTGTCAAGTAGGCAACTCTATAAAGTACTGTATTGTCACTTTAATTGCTGCTAAATCAATCCATGTCGGCATATTCCAGATTTTACTTTTTAACCAATGGGTTTTTGCATTTAAAAAGAGAATCATTGTAGCCTTAAATAAAAATTTTGGTGTTAGTTAGACCAGGGCCCCGCACAGTATAAATGGTGCGGTTTGGCCGCAGCATGAAAAACCACAGAAAAAAAAAAAGATATTTCCTGCAAAGTGGATGGAACTCTAGAAAATCCCATCCACACATTGCAGAAAAATATGTGCAGCGAAAATGCTGCGATTTCCAAAACTGTTGCCATTGAAATCGTAGCACGTCAATTATACCTACAGAAATGGCGGCAGTTTCCCTATTGAAGCAGAAAGTGCACAGGAGAAAACTTTATATGACAAACCCTGTGTAAAAACCACGATGTGTTTCCTCCACTTTTTTCTGCATCACTTTTTCACTGCGGCCCATTATTTGGGACCTTAGCCTTTAAATTACACAACCAATAAGTGTGTCCAATTTTTTATCTACGAAAACTGCCATTGTAGAGCAGAAAGACTGAAAGTCTTTTGAATATATCAACAAAATTGTTATATAGGACCATAGTAGTTATAATAACCTTATGTGACCCCAATCTTCCACAGCCCTTTGCTTTACCCTACACTTCCTCTTTTGAGAGTCTATAATAATAGGGTATAATTTACTAAATATCTACATCATACTGAAACATCTACTATATGATACGATAAATCTTAATATATCCTAACAAACCCAACATAATATAATAAAAATGTATCCAGTTCATAACACCCATTTTTATGCCCTGTATTAGGACAAAGTGGAGAACCCCTTGAATAAAAGAAAAGTACTTAAATCCCAATTAAACTTTCACATAACTTTTTATTTTCTGGTAGAAGTCGTGTCAGTAATACATTTTGTAATATACTCTGCCTTGATAAGGCGTTCCTCACTGGACATGTGATCCGTCACTTGGGAACTGTAGGAGATGTCAGGCTCTTGCGGGCCCAGATCAGCTCTGCAGTTCAGGTTAGGAGACTATATTCTTTGTGTAACTGGGGATAATGTGTCAGTCTCATGTCAAGGGGAAACCAGCAAAAAAAATTAAAAAATAAAAGTAATGTTATAATGTCCACCAAAGATATAAAAAATAACAAATAAAAAATGAAATGAAATGCTAATACCAAGCCCATATCAGAGGTTCTAGCCCCACCCCTGGTGACACAACTCTGTGTCATCTACATAAAAATTACCATAATGGAGTGGAAAAACTGTGGGTCGGGTTAACATACTCCCTTTAACTATGTGCATATGTAAATAGACACTGGAAAACAAGTACAGATGGGTGAAAAGAAATGATGCATTTAAAGAAAAAATAAACTTTTGGAAAACTTGATTTTCTGGAAGTATTTGTGTCATTAATAAATTTGTTAATATACTTTATTAAGAATTTTTAGCTCCTTTCTGTGAAATCCTATTTTTTTTTCCATTTTCCATTGCTTCCTTATAGAGAGCTGACCCCTGCTTACACTGTATATGGTGTAGGGGCTTGTGTGAAACAATGAGAAAATGAGGGTAGGGGAGTGTCGCTTCACACAGGTATATTTCAGGCCTCGTTCACCTCTGCGTTGGTAATCCATTCAGGGGAGTCTGCATGGGGACCCCCTCGAACGGCATAACAAACGCAGATGGCAAGCAATGTTCAGTGAAAGCACAGGGATCCCATAGACTATAATGGGGTCCGTGTGCTCTCCGCGCGCTGCCCGCACGAATCATGCGGACATGAAAGCACTTCACAATCTACTTTTCGTGCGGAGATCTCACGGAAAGCACACTGCACATTGCTTGCCATCTGCATTTGGTATTCTGTTTGGGGAGGGTCCACATGCGGACTCCCCGAACGGATTACCAATGCAGATGTGAATCAAGAGTAAGGCATTAAATGTAGAAAATAAAGTGCATTAAATTTCCCAATCCTTAGATATGCATCCAGTGCCATATGAAAGAAGAGAGTCTTCTATTCATTTTATACCAAAAGCAAGCTTATAAGTTTTATAATGCATGAGAATAGATAGCACCAGTCTCCTCTATGGGAAGAAGGCAATTACCTATATCCCTGGTACAATCATGTGATCACCCCAGGGACACTTTCAGATAATCCGGCAATTCATCTCTACTGAGCATGCCTCACAGTTCATTCCAACTTTGGGAGCAGGGTATGATACTGTGGGGGATGGGGGCTTATCAGAGGGCAGGATAGCTAGCTTAGCATAGCTAGGGAGGGAGAGAGGGCTAGTAGTGGGCAGGATAGCTTAGTGTGGTTTAGCTAGGGAGACAAGGGGGGGGGGGGTTGCAGTGACAGGGAGGTAACATGACAGATACACAGGAAGTTACATAATAGGAAGCTACACATGTAAACAAATGCAGAACATACCAAAGACACCTAGAGATCACTCAAAACACTGCTAAAAGTATATGGGTGCACTCTTAACCCATTAATAACACTAAAAGACCTTTTAAAAAAAAGATTTTCTGCCCAGAAAACCCCTTTGACCCTCAAGTACTATCATGGTGTCTATCATACACCACTATCATACACATATCATTATAAGATAAGATAAGATAAGATAATTCTTTAATAGTCCCACAATGGGGAAATTATGATAGACACCATGATAGTACTTAAGGGTTAAGGTTACTAGTGATTTTGGGAAGCTATATATGTTACATTGAAAAATACAACCAGCAGGCTTGATGCACATGATGTGTAGTTGCCCAAATCTACAGATATTCTGAATTTTGAAAAGGGGTGGGAGATCTTTGCTGCTGTAGCTGTCTGTTTGTATATTTGGATATGTAGAAGACATCATAGTTACTGAGCCTGAGAAAGCAGCAGTAGCACATTGGTTATACAGGGCTAGAAAATGAAAATCAGATAAAGAGACAACAACTTTGTAGGAGTTTACCAGTAAGATCAATGCCTTGGAGACGAGAGCATTTATATTTTACATCTTTTATGGATAGGCTTTCCATGGCATCCACATAATTAATGTGACATAACTTGGGACTGATATAGAGTTACATTAAACAACCTTTATGATTTAATATATGCTAAACCCTGTTGTTTGCACGTTTTGCACAAGGCGTGGGATTTTTTATTTCCTCTTTCTTCCTTGCAGACAAAAAAGAAAACAGATCAACACACATTTTGAAGATCACACACACAATAACTGCATGTTGCAAGAAACTGTCTCTCCAGTGCCACCTAGACACTGTAAATGTCTGACCCCTTAAAAAGCCTTGATACATGACTCGGTTTATCAGCCAGAGACACACATAAGCACCAGTTAGCTTTTACATTCTGTTCCACAGAGCGATTCCCCTGCAGGTCTGTTCAGGGAAGTGGCTGACTGACAAGAATTATTTCCTACAAAGATTCAAAAATGTTATATTTTTGTTTTAAAAAAAAGGGAAATTAGACAAAAATACACATTTTTATTCTGTTCTTATAGCCCTAAATTTTTGCCAAAAATGTAATCAAAATATGGGATTTGTTTGGTCTACTACTTTACACAGCAGGGACCTTGACAGTAGAAGGGAATACATAAAATAGTAACACTAGCATGGGATGCGTATTTTTAATTCTAGTCCAGTATCGAAACCCATTTTTGTTACAATGTCTCCCCAAAAGTAACCTAAGAACTATGTAGATCAGTTGGTTTGCTACTTTCTATATGCCACTGAAGACAAAAATTGCAGTTGGATGTTTTTACACCACAGTTGTCACTTTCCGAAAAAGGAGGTAAGAGTATGCTGTGAAGGGCCCATCTTCCCAGCAAGATTTATCATTTGTGCCAGTTTTCAGGGCAAATGATGCCTAAAGTCCAAACCAGCTGCAAGCTGGGGTAGATGTCAGTGTAGGCGCATGGCCCACAGAGGGATGTACCTGACTTATTACGAGGCATTTCACACAGAGATTGTCAATACTGGTGTACAATGTGCTGGTCTTGACCAATCCATCATTATATGTAACACTCCCATAACAAAAAAACTTCTATTCTCTCTGGCTCTATCTCATGGGTAGGTAAAGAATGGGTAAAGAAGAATAGCTGTAAATACCGGTAATTATGAGGCACGGAAGAGATGGAAATGGACAAGAGGATCGACACTAAGGTATGAGGTTAATAACAGCTTAAGATATAATCTTCTGATTTGCTAAGATAAATCGTTATTTGGAATAAAATAATAAAAATCCCCTTATAACATGCATGATGGAAACAGAAGTTAGGAACTGTTGAGAACCAAGAAACATACCTATATAGAATAAATGAAGAAGTTTGTGGGGGGGGGGGGGGGGGGTTGCCAGCCTGTGCCATACACCAGAAACGGCACACCAGAAACAATCACGTAGAAAATGATCTGACCAGTTTTGGCTTCAGTTTCCCTGACTACCATGCCAAAGGGGGAAAAACATTGGCCAGATATATAGGAACATGCTCTTAGTATATATTATCATCCAGGACCTCCTAGCCTCATGTACTCTTGGTTATGTCATCCCCTTGTGCTATAATATCAGCACTTTTATTTGTTCAGTCAGCTACTACTATTTCTTACACAGCAGTGAGATTTATTATATCAGTAAAGCCGGGCAATGTTACCTTCATTCAGCATCTCAACATTCTTAGTGTCACAAAACTAGTTCTTGTTTTGATGCTTTTGGTCCCCACAAGTAGGCACCAATTCTCTCTTCAGCCTCCAGTTTCATTCCACTTCAAAGTGCACCCGTTGAACTGTTTTTCCACTTCTCTGCACACCTAGATATAATCCTCTTTTACCAAGATTTATTGTTTATTATCCACTTGGCAGGTTCTAGGAAAGCGAGAACCAGAATTTTTTAATATATCTCTTGGACATTGTAAACAGCACATAAAGGTGTAAAGAAACCAAGTAGGACTGTCCAAAATGTTGAGAAAACAAAATAATAGTAAAAAAAAAAAAAAAAAAAAAAAAAAAATAGTATGGGGGTTGGTAGGGTATGTGGGAAAAACATATCAAACACTGAATTAATGTTATTAAATTTTGATAAAATGGTAGATATCAGGAATGGTAAGCATATAGATTTATAGTATAGTATAGTATAGAATAATATAGTAAGCAACTATACTATTATAGTGACTTTACTATATTTAAAAACTGGTAAAAGATTCAGTGTATGTGGAGCCATTTTAACACATTGGTGGACCCAGTGCAAAGCTATCAAACACCACCACTTAGACAAACCTGACCCACACAACTTATAATGCTCTCTCAGTGACCCCCATATAATATAATGCCCATTAGTGTCCCTCACACAGTATAATGCCCCTACAGTGGCATCCCACAGTTGTTGTTGTTTTTTTTATGTAGATTGTGAGCCCCATATAGGACTCACAATGTACTTTTTTTTCTCATTAAAGTATATCTTTGTAGAATGGGAGGAAATCCACGCAACACGGGGAGAACATACAAACTCCTTGCAGCTGTTGTTCCTGGCAGGATTCGAACCCAGGACTTCAGTGCTGCAAGGTTAACCACTGAGCCACCGTGTTGCCCACATCGCACAGTTATCTGTCCCACCGCAGTGGCCCTCCATTTGATCCCAGATTGTGAAACATTGGTGCGGGACATTATGGTGTAGGTGCTTTATAATGTAGGAGCAAATGGAGGGCAACTGGGGTGGGACAGAGAAAGTTTGCCCCGGTATAAAACATTCTCTCCTTTTGAGGAGAATGTTTTATATACCGGGCAAAACGTTCTGCCTTTGCATCTCTAGCAGGGATATATTCCAGGTGCTATAATTATGCCCAGCTCCTGGTCTTTTGCCTCTTAGTCCTATTTATCATGTAGGACTCTGACGGTTTTGTGCTGTATGCATGCTTGTGAAACCTCCAGCTTCATTATTGAGGTTTTATATTTTGTGAGGTATTTGGCAGACTAGCTTGGACATCTAAGTGGCTAGTATCATACACCACATGCATACTATCTAAGAGTCTGCCTTCCTACACATCCCCTTTTTTAGGACTAGTCATTTTGTAAATCATTTTAAATTTATCTAATAAAAGTTACATTTTAGTTACTCCCTCAGTGAACTACCTGAAGATTACATATGTGTCAATGGGTTATCAATAGGGTTGAGCGATCGGAATCGGAAAAGATCGGATTCTGATTGGTGATCGAGTAAATTTCACAATCGCAATGGGGTTCCGATCCCACCTAAAATAGATTGGGAACGGAATGCCGCTCGACTTACCTGCACAGATCCGCTGACGCTGTCGCTCCCCGCTCTTCTCAGTCCAGTTCTCTCTCATTTACAGACCTTCAGAGCGCGTGCGTGCCCCTGCCTCTCAGGTTAGTGTTACAGACCTAGGAAGAAGGCAGGACTTGTGGCTTAGGAGACTGTGGATGGGTACTCACGTCTCCCCGCCCACACTCTCCTATGCCACAAGCCCCGCCTACTCCCAGCAGCTCTAACACTAGTCTAGGGAGGCGGGGGCGTGCACGGTGCTCTGAAGGCCTGTAAATGAGAGAGAAGAGGAGCAAGAACGGGGAGCAGCAGCGGCAGCGATCTGTGCAGGTAAGTGGACACCAGGGGGGACTAAATAGCCAGAGGATTTTTTTTTAATCACTACACAGCGTGGAGTCTAAAAATTAAAGCGTTCAATTTGTATTCCACGCTGCGTAGTGAATAGGATTGTTTTTTTAAATCCGATCTTCGATTATTAAAAAAATCCCATAGACTTGCATTAGGATCGGAATTGGGATCGGGTTCGAATGGAAAATGATCAGAAATTGGATTTGAAAAATGATCCTGAAATCTTAAGATCGGCTCAAACCTAGTTATCAATAGCCACATCCACCTTCATGCAACTTTGTGACAAACACACTAAAACACGTACTTGCACCTAAAACTCATGTTCAATCTCACATTCATATACAAAATACATTTAAAATAATAGCTTAAGGTGTGTATATATACTATATGTACCGCAAACATCAACTACAACAAGAGCTCGGACTCCCAAAAACACTAATACAGAAGACAAGCAGGATTTTGCTGTTATTCACTAATATGTTAAAAAGCTATACTGTACCTAGCAAACCGACTGTGACACCAAAATCTAACATTTTTGAGATTTCACAGCATACCGTATACAAAAACACAACTTAATATTTCATATACACAACCACCTGCAGCAAACAGAGATTACAAGCAAAAATTGCACAAAAATTCAAATTTACCACTAAAGTGCGACTTAAGCAATCCCTTCTGCTAACAAAATGTACTTTCCAAAAAACTGCAATATGTGAGGAGTTCATACATATCAAGTGTTAAAGAAGCGCCAGGGCTCCTCCTTCCCCCTCCTCTTTTACTACAGTTCACAAGATGCTTCCCAAGACAGAAATGGGGGTTACTCTAGAGTCCTGTATCTCAGGACTGGTTGGAGCTATCATAATGATTTAAGATTCATTTTAAAGATGAGAATATCACCTTTAAAATGATACCAAGATCTTTATAATGTCACTTACAGTTATGGAGCGAACTACCATTAAAAATGCTGTCGGGAATTGAGATCTTCAATGGGATCTCAATGACGAATAGCATTTTCAACAGTGAATCGCTCAATAACTATAAGTGCTATCATGAACTTGAGATTCTCATCTTTAAAATGAATCTTGAACCATTATGATAGCCCCTTCTATTGCCGAGACATCAGCAATAAAAGTAAGGACGAACTAGTTACGTCCTTGGCTTCAGAAGTGTCACCCTGGGAAGACGTAGAGCTATGTCCTCGGCAGGGAAAAAGTTAAAGGGGTTCTCTAGGATTTAATAAGCTCCGGAGGGGGCCAGGGTAGGTGTATATATGCAATATAATGTCCCATAATGGTCCCTTTACACAGTATAATGTCCCACGTTAGCCCTTTCACACAGTCAGCCTCATAGTGGCCTACGTACAGGATAATGTCCTATAGCAGCGCATAGTGGCCCCTCCACAAGATGTAATGTCTCACAGGAGCCCCTCCACATTGTATATTATATAAAAAGTATCATGTCCTAAAGAGGCCCACAAGAACTTTTTTACAAAAAATAAATAAAAAATTCTGGTTTGACCAAACCCGAAATTTGTAGGATTCAGTGCTCATGAGTTATTACACTATTATTATACCCCAGAGTATAATGAGCAGGGGCCCAAGGGAGGTGGTTAACCATAACTAACAATTGCTGTAAATCCACAACATACAATCAAAGGCGCTCTCAATGGAAGTAAAACAGACCATTCATCAATCAGCTAAAAAAAAAATAATCCATTAGAGAGATAATATAAATATTAGGAGTGGCCAAATTAACAGTTTGGTGCATCCTGGTAAAAAAAAAGAAAAAAAAAAGAGCGCACTGGTGAGCTTGGGAGCTCAAAAAGACCTGGACATCCATGTTATTCAACAGTGGTAGATGATCGAAAAATCCTTTTCATGGTTAAGGTAAACACCATCCACCCAAGTGAAGAACACTCTCCAGCAAGTAGGTGTATCAGTATCTAAGTCTACCATAATGCAATGCAAATACACAAGAGCAAATTCAGAGGGTTCACCACAAGGTACAAGCCATTAGTCAGCCGCAAAAATAGAAAGGCCAGATTTGACTTTGAATTTGCTGGAACAGCATTATTAATTAGCACAGATGAAACTAAGATAAACCTGCACCAAAATAACAGGAAGAAGAAAGTATGAAGAGGGCTTGGAACAGCTCATGATCCAAAGCACACTCATCCTCTGTAAAACATGGTGGAGGCAGTGTGATTGCATTGGCTTGCATTTTTTCCAATGGCACTGGGTCACGTGTGTGTATATTAATGACGCAACAGAAGACAGGAGCAGCCAGATGAATTCTGAAGTGTACAAGAATATACTTTCTACTACGATTCAACATAATCCAGCAAGGTTGATTGCTTCACAATACAGATGGACAATGACCCAGAAACATACTGCAAAAGCAACCAAGAAGCCTTTTAAGACAAAAAAGTGAGATATTCTTCAATGGTTGAGTCAATCAACAGATCTCCACCGATCGAGCATGCCTATCACTTGCTTAAAACAAAAGTTAGGGCAGAAAAATCCACAAACAAGCAACAACTGAAGAAAACTGCAGTAAAGGCCTGGAAAAGAATCGCAAAGGAGAAAATCCAGTGTATGGTGATATCTATTGATTCCAAACTTCAGACGATCATTGCCTGCAAGGGATTTCCTACAAAGTATTAAACATTTCATTTATGGTAATCTTAATTTACCACATAACAATTTAGTGTTCTGAGATAAACATATGCCTGAATAGCCTTTAAAAAGGCTATACAGGTGCTGTTAGTCATTTTTAAAAAAGACCCCCCCCCCCATTTTTTTAAATTACCTTTGAAATGGTTATGTAAATCACTGTCTCTGTGCATGGTGGGCGTTGCATGCACTCCCCAGTGTCATCTTGCTTTTGCTGCATAACTCCTCCTGCTCCTTCTTCTTCACCGCTCCCAGCGCCGGCTCGCAATTTTCTCTATAGGAAAATGGCGCTGGAGTGTGCGCAGTAGCGCTCCGGAGAGAGCGCTACTGCGCACCCGCAAAATTTCAATAGCAACTTCTTAAGTCTCCTTGACGAGGAGACTCTCTGCAGCTGAGTCGCTGCCGGAACATCCCCAAAGTGTGGCCTGGACTAGATGTGCGTGGAATAACAGGTCCCACTACCAAACCTACCTGTCATTCCCAAAAATCCAGCCCAATACTTAGCACTTACCAAAATGCTCAGCAGAGGAAAGCTGTCTGCTGAGAACAAACACTCCTGGAGTTTTCTCATCTCACCCACCTGAGTAGTCTGAGCGAGATGTGCACCCCCTCCATTACCTGACAAGCCATCGGCTTACAACTTTCAATAAATAAATATATATACATGAGATATCTTGGCAAAAGTCATTTCACATCCTTTCAAATCACATCCTTGCATATGAAAAATTTTGTCAGCAAATTAGACAGCGACACTGATGCATTTCGGTACCTGCGCAACAAATTCCCAGGGTTGAGTTATGCAAAGGAAAAAGAAGGTGTATTCATAGGTCCACAAATAAAAGAAATCATGGCTGATGAACACTTTCACGACATTCTAAGTACTGCTGAAAAAGATGTGTGGGTGGCATTCAAGTCAGTCATAATCAATTTCCTTGGAAATAAGAAAAGTGCTGAGTATGTGAATGTTGTACAAAAATGCATTAGTGCGTACAAACATCTTGGCTGCGATATATCTCTGAAAATTCATTTATGGACTTCTTCCCAGAAAACCTAGGCGCAGTCAGCGATGAACATGGTGAGCGCTTCCACCAGGAGATTTCAGTGATGGAGTCACGCTATCAGGGTCGGTGCAGTGCAGCGATGTTGGCAGACTACTGTTGGACACTTCAGCATGATTTGTCAACTCATCAGTATAAGCGAAAGTCCACAGCCAAGAAATTGAAGTCATGAACATGTTTAACGAATTTGTGCACATATTTTACAGATATTAGACTTCAAACTGAATTTTTGTTTATCATATACTATGTATGTTATATATAATTTCAGTAGCTATAGCCATGTTCATGTTTATGTTTAAAATTCATGTAGCACTAACTTTTAAAATACAAGTGTTTGTGCAAAAATTACATTACTTATGTTTTGAAGTAATTAATCCTATTAATATTATAAATGTGAAAGTTTGTGAGTTTGGATGTTTGTGGGTTTGTGTGTTTGGATGTTTAGATGTTTGGATGTTTGTTACTCAATCACGCAAAACCCGCTCGACCGATTTGGCTGAAAGTTTCCACAAACATAGTCACTGCACCCGATTGCGCAATAGGCTACTTTTCGTCACAATAGCGCACATACGTTTGTGCCAGGACCCCCACAAAACCCAAACTCACACCACCATCTCTGCAATCTCACACACTTTGGACCATAGCAAGCCCCAAAATTCATATTGCCCTCTACAGCCTCGCCCCTAACCCCACACAATTACATATACATATACTTTACCACTTTGCCCCTCACCTTAACGATACTCCAGGAGGTGCTCTTTAACGCTCCGGAGCAGCCATGTTTGCCGACTCCCACCGCTCTGACAATCTGCGACACCGCCCACCCATGTCAATACCCCTAGGAGGTCTAATACATGCAAAAAAAAAAGTTTTAAAAAAAGTAAAAAAAATATAAAAACAAATAAAAAGGATTAAAAATTCAAATCACCCCCCTTTCCCTAGAACACATATAAAAGTAGTTAAAAACTGTGAAACACATACATGTTAGGTATCCCCGTGTCCAAAATCGCCCGCTCTACAAAGCTATACAAATATTTTTCCTGTTCGGTAAACGCCGTAGCGGAAAAAATGGTCAAAAGTGCCAAACCGCCGTTTTTTCACTATTTTGATTCTGATAAAAATTTGAATAAAAAGTGATCAAAGCAATAACATTTCCCAAAAATGGTAGAACTACAAAGTACACTCGGTCCCGCAAAAAAAGACACCCTATACATCCCCGTAGACACACGTATAAAAAAGTTACGGCTGTCGGAATATGACGACTTTTCAAAAAAAAAATTTTTAACACAGTTTTGGATTTTTTTAAGGGGTTAAAATGTAAATAAAACCATATAAATTTGGTATCTCCGGAATCGTAACGAAACACAGAATACAGGGGACATGTCATTTTGGGTGCACAGTGAACGCCGTAAAACCAAAGCCTGTAAGAAACTCGCAGAAATGCATTTTTTCTTCAAATCCACCCCATTCAGAATTTTTTCCCTGCTTCCCAGTACATTATATAGAATAAATAATGGTGGCATCAGGAAGAAAAAATTGTCCCGCAAAAATTTAGACCTCATATGGCTCTGGGAGCGGAGAAATAAAAAAGTTATGGGGTTTAGAAGGAGGGGAGTCAAAAACGAAAAACGAAAATCAAAAAATGCCATCGACGGGAAAGCGTTAACTTCAAATACTTCTGTCCCAAAGTCACTATGTAAAGTTTCTCACAACACCGTATATATAGCAGCTCTAATACAAATTACATCCAACACAAAAGTCTCACGTATTCTCTGAATTCTAGCAACAGCAACATACAAACTTACATTTCATATCCCATACCTTATACGCAGTATAAGTATACCTTACCCGCGCCTGTATATACCCACTTCTACAATCACCGCAGACGAAGTCGCGGGTACCAGCTAGTTGAAATATAAAATTTAAGATCGTGGATATTTCAAGAATGGAGGGAGATAGAGAAAAACGGTTTGCATATTCGAAATCAGCATGTTCAAATTGACTAAGATCAACTATTGTATACTAAGATATCCGCGGAAAGTTATTTTTTGTTGTGTAGTGTTATCGATTATTCGCTTACATGGCATTTCTGATAATATAGTGTCTGATAGATTTGTTCAATTTGTCTCAAAATTTTGAAAAGCCTTACATACTAATTATATTATATTTATATTTCTCCTGTGCATTTCATCCTGAGACCAATGGACAGAAAGAACATTTAACCAAACACTTGAGCAATGTCTTATGTGTTATGTTTCTGATAATCAGTCTGAGTGGGTAACTTTTTAACCTTTAGTAAAATTTGCCATTAACAATCGACATCATGCTATTCTGAATACTTTTTCTGTAATAATCGGTTTCATTCTCGTTTCAGTTCATTTTCAGTAGTACTGAAAGCCCTGAAGTAGAAGTAGAATCAAATAAACTGAACACAGTACAGTTTGGGCTCAGGTTCAGTCAAACCTGAAGAATTCCCAATTAATATCTAAAAGACATGCAGATAAAAGACATTCATCAGGTCCTTTTTTGTGCTGTGGGGGAAAAAGTGTGACTCTACTAAAAATTTCCATCTTAAGATTTCAACTCTAGGTCCTACGTTTATTGGTCCTTATACATTATTTAAGTTATTAATTCTGTGTCTTTTTGTTTGCGTCTTCCTCCATCCTTTAGAACACATAATTAGAGATGAGCGAGTAGTACTCGATCGAGTAGGTATTCGATCGAATACTACAGCATTCGAAATACTCGTACTCGACAGAGTACCACTTGCTATTCGAATGGAAAAGTTCGATGCAGAACCAGCATTGATTGGCGGAATGCTATACAGTCGGCCAATCAACGCTGGTTCTTCTCCTACCTTTAGAAGTCTTCTCCGTGCAGCGTCCCCGCGGAGTCTTCCAGCTCTGAATTCACTCTGCCAGGCATCGGGCCTGGGCAGAGCCGACTACGCATACCCGCTTGTAGTGCGGACATGCGCAGTTGGCTCTGCCCAGGCCCGATGCCTGGCAGAGTGAATTCAGAGCTGGAAGACACCGCGGGGACGCTGCACGGAGAAGACTTCTCGGAGGATCCAGCCCGACCCTCACTCGTGGACTTGGTAAGTGTAATTTGATAGAACGTTGCCTACCCCTGAAACGAGCATTTTCCCCCCATAGACTATAATGGGGTTTGATATTCGATTCAAGTAGTCGAATATTGAGGGGCTACTCGAAACGAATATCGAATCTCGAACATTTTACTGTTCGCTCATCTCTATACATAATGTTTTTATTAAGTTTTCCCTTTAGAAATATTTGCCACCAGTTTCCCCACCCCATAAAGCCCTTTTCCTGTTTATGCAGATCTATTGGTCACAGGAAGTTTCCATTAAAATTTGGTTCAAGGATTAAGGGTCTGGTAGCCCTCATAAAAGGGGGTTACTGTTAGGAATCTCTGTGTGCAGTACTGCTCACTGCTGTTGCCTTAAGATTCCCATGCCAACATATGAAGCTTTCTGTATCTATCAGGGCTCTGTTACACTGAACCAATCAGCAGCTGTGGAGGGATATTTAAAGACAGTCCTCAGCTTCCCATGTGCGCAGTACGGTGCAGACAGGAGTTCGTTAGGAGTCTAATTGACAACAGCAGTGATCCAGAGGATTGAAGGCCCACCCTCAGATTATCATTTGACGCATTTGCATAAGGCTTCAAGGTTATTTTTCTCCAAATCTACACAAGTGACAGACATAACAAATATATTTTGTTTATCACTGTAATGTGCCCTGTAGCATGGTGGTGACAGTTGATTATGCTTGGAGGAGGAGGTAGATTCCCTTTAAAGCTCCATTCTGCCAATTGTCTGTTTTTAAGTGAAAAAAGGACACTGTGGTGCGAAGTGCCAAATGCACCATCAATGGCTCCTACACAGTATAATGCCAAGCACAGTAGTACCCTCGGCATCCATGATATAATGATGCTAGTACCCATAGGGTATAATATGCTGCCACACACTATAGTCCCCCCAGCTCCCAAAAAATGTATTGCACTGGTCCCAACATCCATACTTTACAATGCCCAGAGCCCAGGAAGTCAGAGGTACCCCCTACTCTTGGGTCCCTGGACCTTTTCTCTGCTCTGGGCACTGGCACTAACGTGTTGTGTGTGCTTTGATGCAGCACGTTTAGAATAGTTTAGAGATTTTGTTTAGAAATAGTTTAAAATTATTTTTATCTATGCTGTATTACAAATCATCTTTTCATCTTCTGACTTCCTGGTGAACTTGTGTTTAAATCCAGAGGCCAGGCAGGACAGACAGAGCTGTAGTATAAGGTATGGAGAAGAGACCAAAGAGCAGTCTGAGTTCAGGTAAGAGAAACGGCATTAGAAGATGCAGCTATTCTGCATATGGCAGAAGAGCATGAATTAGTGATATTCCAAGAATTTTGGTCCGTGGATTCTAAAACTTCATTTTGTCTTGGCTCTATAGTTAAATAGAACGTTGGAGCAGGATCTATTAGTGATGCCTAGTGAAGACCTGCTGAATCGTGTTATTTTTTTTTATTTATATAGCACAATTTCAGAGTTGGGTCACTGGAGGACATTATTTCTTGCCTGGGACCACTAAGAGACATTATTGGATTCCTGGGGGCCACTAGTTGCATTGGGAACTATTATTATTATTACCGTACCTCCCAAGTGCAGCACCCACTTCTACTTTAACTCCGCCCATTCCCATCCATTTCTCTTTGTGGTCCCACACAATACAATGCCCCTACAGTCACCCTAACATTATATGCCCCCCTATTATAAAGTTTCTCTCCCATTGACCCTACAGCATAAAGTCCCTCTCTTGGTGCAGCCATAGTTTAATGTTCCCCTTCAGTTGTCCAGTTTAATGTCCCCCTCCAGTTGCTCCCAGTTTAAATTCCCCCTGCAGCTACCCCCACAGTTTAATGTCCCCCTTCAGTTTCCCCCAGTTTAATGTACTCATCCAACTACCTGCATTGTGTAATGTCTCCCTCCAGTTGCCCCAGTTTAATGTTCCCCTCCATTTGCCAACAATTTAATGTCCCCCTCCATCTGTGAACAGTTTCATGCCCTCCTCCAGTTGCCCCCAGATTAAATGTCGCCCTCATTATCCCTAAAATTTAATGTCCCACTCCATCTTTCCCAGAGTTTAAAGTCCCCCTCCAGTTGTCCCCACAATATTATGACCTTATCCTTCTGCCAACTAAACACAAAAAAATCACTGATCTTCACCTCGCTCCTTACTCCTCTTCTGCTCTGTCTGAAGTCTCTTCTCCTGGAGGCTTCAGGGAGCTGCAGGCATGATGTTATGACATCACTCACATCGTGCCTATTGCTCACGAAACACACAGGTTCAGGATGGTGAAGCAAGGAGCATATGTCTCCCTACCTCACCACTGTATTTAACTCATATGCTTCCTTACTTGTCTGGGGGCTAGTGGAGGACATTATTACTGACCTGGTGTCTACTGGTGGACATTATTACTTGCCTGGTGGCTACTGGTGTAGATTATTACTTACCTGGGGGCCAATGAGGGGAACTACTCTGGGGCAATTGGGGTACAATATTACTTCTTGGTGGCTACTGAAGGACATTATTACTTGCCTCTGAGCTATTGGGGGACATTATTACTTCTCTGGGCCCACTGTGTGATACAATATGCACAGCAAACACGCGGCAATTTCCAAATCTGTTGCAGCATGTCAATTATATCTATGGAAACGCCAGTGGTTTCCCTATAGGTATACCGTACATCTTTTTGAACAGACAGGTATAACAATACCACAACAATCAGAAATGCCCTAAAATCATCTATAGAACATCACAAAGACATAAACTAATTCTAATACTAACTATGACTGGGAGCTATCATAAATGCTAGCAAACTTCCAAACCAAGTGTCATGACCTTATTTTTGTATATGTTGGTGTAGGTGTCAGCTGGGGATTTGATCCGGGCTCCTGTGTACTGCTGGGGGTTCCTTTGCCACTGGACCATCGTTTTTGGTGTTTGGTGTCAGTCCTCTGAGCATACTTGAGGTTCCAGGAATCGAACCTCAGGTGTTAAGGATTGCCATCAACCTATGGGAGGATTCTGGGGCCTTTATCAGGAAGAGGGCAGCTCCTATAGTTGCCGGTTTTTGTGGTCCCAACCTAAAATTTGTGGCCCTGGGAGGAGGAGTGTTTTGCTTGTGCTGTTACTGACTTGAAAGGAGTTTGAGTGTTGTTTGTGTGTGAGTTTGGTTTTTCCCTTCACAGGTCTACTCTGCCCTGCCCTTCATGTCTGTTTGTTTGGCACCATCTGGTTGTTAGAGGTGGGTTCCAGTTTATTTTGCCCCAGTCTTGTGTTTACCCTTTCCTCACCTCTCCACTGTCCCTCTCCTCATTTCTCTTGTTTTGTTTTGTGTTGTGCTGCGTGTCCGTTGTCCAGCACCTCCCGTCCGGGTGTTTGTCTACAGCTGCACCTTTATTTCTGTAGGGGTCACCACCTTAGAATCCCCAGTCCCTAGTGCTCTTGCAGCTCTTGCCCTATCTGTCTGTTAGGTCTTTGTGCTAGAGAGCCATGAGTCGTCGGGGCCAAGGCTAGCTTGGGGACAGCTGACCACCACCCGTAGGCAGGGCCTAGCTAGCCACCATAGTGCCAGGGATAGTCTCCTTCCCCTGTTTCCTTAGCGGTGCAATCTGCAGCCAGGAATCTGTGTCTGGACTCTGACACGAACGTGACAGTAAAACCGGCCCAAAATACCCATCGATCCGTTGTATCATGGCCTCCCTGGAAGATGTGGTGACACAGATGCAGAGGCTAACTGCGAAGGTCATCGAAATGGACAAGCGTATGGAAGCAATGCCTGTAGTCACTCCTCGGACAACGGACCCTAAGGTGTGCCTGCCGGAACCTTTTACCGGGGACCGGCAGGATTTTTTTCGTTTTGAGCATGCATGCAAATTGTATTTCCGGCTCAGGCCTCAGTCCTCTGGTGATGCATCACAACAGGTTGGCATTATCATGTCTCTGCTTAGGGGGTCTCCACAGACGTGGGCATTTTTGTTGCCAGCCTCTGCTCCTTGCCTACAGTCTGTGGAGGAATTTTTCAGGGCTCTTGGTCTTTTATATGAGGACCCTGATCGGGAGTCTACTGCTGAATCTATGCTGTGGTCCTTGCATCAGGAAAAAAAAGACGCTGAGACCTACTGTGCGGAGTTCCGTAGGTGGGCAGCAGACACCACTTGGAACTCTTCAGCATTAAAAAGTTTTTTCCTGACTGGGTTGAATGCTAAGATTAAGGATCTTATGGTCGCTTTCCCAAGCCTAAATCTCTCGAGGACACCATGCTGTCGGCGATAAGGGCTGACAGGCGTCTCAGGGAGAGGCAGGCTGAGGATACTGATTGGCGTTTCAGGGCATCTGAGCTTTTCCGCCCAGCTGAATTTTCTGATGAGCCCATGCAGCTGGGTGGTATGGTCAATCGCAGAGGGGAGCGAGAAAGGCGCCGTCAGACTGGTCGGTGCTTCTACTGTGGAGAATTGGGCCACTTTATCGAATATTGTGAGAAACGTCCTAATCGCTGGCCTGGTGGGAATGTTAAAAGGGAAAGACTTCCCTCTCCCAATGATACGTCTGTGTCTAGTCCGGTTAGATTGGCGTTTATAAAATCTTCTGGGGTTCTTTTTAAGGCCAAATCTTCTCTGTGCAGTAACAGGGAGGAGATTGATGTCCTTATTGATTGTGGTTCGGCGTTGAACCTTATTGACGCTAAGCTTGCGTAAGACAGCTCTTTGAAGCTAAAGGAGTTGTCTCTTCCTATCCCAGTGTCGGCAATTGACAATTCTCCATTGGGTCTTAATGCCATTACCCATTCTGTTGCTGATTTTGATCTATGTTTTAAACCTGATCATAAAGAAATGATTGAACTGTTTATTTTGCCTAATTTACCTGCCAGTATTGTTTTGGGGCTTCCCTGGTTGAGAAAGCATAATCCTGTAATTGATTGGCCCAATAATGTTATTTTGTCCTGGGGCAAAGAATGTGTTAAAAGGTGTGGTGACGCCATGATTGCCACGATAACTGATTGTTCTTTACCTGCGGAAATATCTGATTTTCAGGATGTCTTTAAAGAATCTGAGTCTAAGACCTTACCGCCTCATCGGGAGTATGACTGTGCCATAGAATTTGTCCCGGAGGCGGCGATGCCCAAAAGTCGCGTCTACGTCCATGTTTAGACTTCCGGGAGATAAATAAAATTACGGTCAGGAACCCTTATCCCCTGCCTTTGATACCAGACCTGTTTAACCAAGTTGTGGGGGCCAAATGGTTCTCAAAAATTGACCTGAGGGGGGCCTATAACCTTTTGAGAATCAAGGAAGGGGATGAATGGAAAACCGCCTTTAATACCCCTGAGGGGCATTTTGAGAATCTTGTCATGCCGTTCGGTCTAACGAATGCCCCAGAATTCTTTCAAAATTTCATTAATGATGTTAGGTCTGGTTCTTGGTAGAGGAGTTCTGATTTACCTGGATGATATTTTGATTTATTCTAAGGATATTTCGTCTCATTGGGCAAAGGTTAGAGAGGTCTTACAAATACTCCGAGAAAATGCTTTGTATGCTAAACCGGAAAAATGCCTGTTTGCGGTTCAAGAGTTGTCATTCTTGGGGTATATCGTGTCACAGGAGGGCTTCAAGATGGACCCAGAAAAGGTCAAAGCTGTGTTAGATTGGCCAAGGCCTGAGACTTTGAAAACACTACAGCGGTTTCTGGGCTTCGCCAATTATTATAGAAAATTTATTAAAAAATTTTCTGTGATTGCTAAACCTATAACTAATCTGACAAAAAAAGGGGCAGATCTTGCGCAGTGGCTTGTGGAGGCAGTGGAGGCTTTTGAGGCCTTGAAGGCTAGATTTAGCTCGGCTCCTGTGCTTATCCAACCAGACGAAAATAAACCTTTTATAGTTGAGGTGGATGCTTCGTCCGTGGGTGTTGGAGCGGTACTGTCTCAGGAGAAAGAGGGGCATCTTCATCCATGCGCCTTCTTTTCTAAAAAGTTTTGTCCTGCGGAGTTGAATTATGACATTGGGGACCGTGAATTATTGGTAATTAAGTGGTCTTTGCAGCACTGGCGACATTTTTTGGAGGGTGCGAGACACCCTATTAAGATCCTTACGGATCACAAAAATCTAGTCTATTTGGATGCGGCTAAACGCCTAAATGCTAGACAGGCTCGGTGGGCGCTTTTCTTTGCCAGGTTTAACTTTTCAGTCACCTATGTCCCTGGTACTAAGAATGTCAGAGCAGATGCTCTTTCAAGGAGTGTGACTCCTAACCATGAAGCTGATAAACCTGAGTTTGTACTTAAGAGGGGAGTTGTGCTAGCAGCCTTAGACACTCAATTAGAAGCTCAGATCCTAGCAGCCCAAGACAAAGCTCCTAGGGGTACCCCACGGGGTAAATTATTCCTCCAGATTTACGGGGTCAGTTGTTGGAGTGTCATGATTCCAGGCTAGCGGGTCATCCTGGGGTCGCCAAGACTAAAAGATTAATTACAAGGAATTTTTGGTGGCCAGGGTGCAGGGCAAAGGTGGCTGTGCACGTGGCCAAATGTGCAGTCTCTGCTAGGTCTAAGGCTTCACATGCTCCGACGGCGGGCCTATTACACCCATTGCCTGTTCCCGGTAGTCCTTGGACACATTTGACTATGGACTTTATCACTGATCTGCCGCGCTCTGAAGGTTACACGGTGATATGGGTTGTGGTGGATAGATTCAGTAAGATGTGCCATCTCATTCCTTTTCAAAAGCTACCCACAGCTAAGACCCTGGCAAAGGAATTTGTTAAAAATATTGTCCGTTTGCATGGGGTTCCAGTAGACATTGTTTCCGACAGGGGTTCTCAGTTTGTGGCTCGGTTCTGGAGAGCGTTTTGTCGCAGGCTGGGGATTAATCTCTCCTTCTCCTCCGGGTACCATCCCGAGTCCAACGGGCAAACAGAAAGAATCAGGATATTGAGCAGTTCCTTCGCTGTTTTGTGTCTGACAATCAAGATGATTGGGTAGATTTCTTACCTTTGGCTGAATTTGCCCTCAATAATCATGATTCCTCTGCGGCGGGCTGCTCTCCGTTCTTTTGTTGCAGTGGTAAGCACCCTATATTTGGCCCCTTTTCTGGAGTAAAGTCCTTAGTACCAGAGGAGGAGTCCTTCTCGAATAAGATGGAGGATGTCTGGGTCAGGGTGAGGAGAAATCTGGTAGCCTGTTCACGTACAACTAAGATGGTTGCTGACAGGAAAAGGAGAAAGGTAAACTTTGTGGTGGGTGACCGAGTGTGGTTGCTGTCTAAGAATCTTAAGCTAAAGATTCCGTCTAAAAAATTGGGACCTAAATTTATTGGTCCTTTTTTGGTGACTGAGGTCATCAATGATGTTTCGGTCAGACTGAACATTCCCCCCTCATGGAAGATCAATTCTGTGTTTCATGTGTCCCTTCTTAAGAAGGTGAGCTCTTCAGGTGATACATCTGTGGTGGCACCACCCCTTGATATTGATGGGGAGTACGAGATCTCCCGGATCATCGACTCACGGTATTTGAGGGGATCCCTTCAGTATTTGGTTGCCTGGAAAGGGTATGGTGTGGAGGACAACTCATGGGTTCGGGCTTCTGAGGTGTCTGCACCCAGACTGGTGGCTGCCTTCCACCGGAGATATCCGGATAGGGCTCGGCCCAGGAATCCGGGGGATTCCCGTTGAAGGGGGGGGGGGTACTGTTATGACCTTATTTTTGTATATGTTGGTGTAGGTGTCAGCTGGGGATTTGAACCGGGCTCCTGTGTCCTGCTGGGGGTTTCTTTGCCACTGGACCATCGGTTTTGGTATTTGGTGTCAGTCCTCTGAGCATACTTGAGGTTCCAGGAATCGAACCTCAGGTGTTAAGGATTGCCATCAACCTATGGGAGGATTCTGGGGCCTTTATCAGGAAGAGGGCAGCTCCTATAGTTGCCGGTTTTTGTGGTCCCAACCTAAAATTTGTGGCCCTGGGAGGAGGAGTGTTTTGCTTGTGCTGTTACTGACTTGAAAGGAGTTTGAGTGTTGTTTGTGTGTGAGTTTGGTTTTTCCCTTCACACGTCTACTCTGCCCTGCCCTTCACGTCTGTTTGTTTGGCACCATCTGGTTGTTAGAGGTGAGTTCCAGTTTATTTTGCCCCAGTCTTGTGGTTACCCTTTCCTCACCTCTCCACTGTCCCTCTCCTCATTTCTCTTGTTTTGTTTTGTGTTGTGCTGCGTGTCCGTTGTCCAGCACCTCCCGTCCGATTTGTTTGTCTGCAGCTGCACCTTTATTTCTGCAGGGGTCACCACCTTAGAATCCCCAGTCCCTAGCGCTCTCGCAGCTCTTGCCCTATCTGTCTGTTAAGTCTTTGTGCTAGAGAGCCAGGAGTCGTTGGGGCCAAGGCTAGCTTGGGGACAGCCGACCACCACCCGTAGGCAGGGCCTAGCTAGCCACCGTAGTGCCAGGGATAGTCTCCTTCCCCTGTTTCCTTAGCGGTGCAATCTGCAGCCAGGAATCTGTGTCTGGACTCTGACACGAACGTGACACCAAGTAAGAGATATGAAAAATATTATTGTAAGGGAACTGTTAATTGGGCAATTCCCTAGTGCTGCTGCTGAAACCAGGAAGAAGGGAAGACAGAGACAGTGAGTCCTAAACTTGACCCAGGCCTTTTCCCTACCTGCTTGCCACACTGTCCTAGTGACAGAAGCAACTTGGCGACGGTCCCTTCCCTGAAATAAGTGTCACACAGAACAAGACAGGACAAAAAACACAGAAGCGAAGTCAGCAAAATCGTAATCTGAAGGGAAGCCAAAGGTCAGAGGTCATTAATACAATAGTAGCAGGAAGAGGACCTTGGCAGGGACAAAGTCTAAGGACAGAGTCACATTAGCCAGCAAACCTGTGTCGGCTGATGACCTGTATATAGGAAACCCAAGACTCCCCCCAGACTTGATTGGCAGACAGGCTGTCAATCACACAGGCAAGATTAAGATTAACTATTTGATGAACAGAGGGAAACAAGGTGCAGGAGATGGGTGTGGTGGAAATTCAATTACGGAGGATAGGTAATAGAGCAGTGTTCACACAGTGCAACAAAAAACTCTAAGAAAAGAATCAAACTAAACACGCCTCCTGTGCCGCAGAATGCGAGTGGAGCGTGGTGCAGAGGCCTGAACAGGCAGAGACGTTCCAAATACACAATGTAGACTTCCAGGAACTGAAGTTGTAAGAACATGTAAAGAAGAAAACACATTTTATAGTGACAATAGAAACATGCATTCTTTTTGCAAATGACACCTCATTTATGTAAAGAAGCCCTTTGAATGTTTGTATGGGCACTGAGGCTAAGTTTGATAATGCAGTATTCCAATGCCACACTGTAAGGATTGGAGTCAGGGTCAGGCAGTGCAAAGTGACACAGCTGGGAAAGCAACACTGTGCAACTAATGACAAAAGGGGTCGCAGGCCCTGCAGCTATAACTATGCTGTAATATCTGAGATGAGGCAGACCAATGCACTTCCTAATTGAAGTGCGCCTACCACGGCTCCTAACCTTCTATCCGTCGGCTAGGATAAGGGGAGAGGAGGCCCTGAAAGTCCTAGGGACTGGAGTCACGGGGTCACACCTAAACAGGAAGCACAGTGTAAATGCAATGCAAAACAAAAGACTAAACAGCATGGAACCAGGGAGGACCAAAAGTCCCAGCAAGACACAGAAGAGAAGGCGAGGTCAGACGAGCAAGAGGTCAAGCCAGGAGATATAATAAAAGGTACCAAATCAAAAAACAAGGGATAGTCAAAAATACAAGCCGGGTCTAAAAACCAAGAAACATATGGAATACAAACAGACAGGGAATCAGACTGAGCAGGGGGACCAGGAAACACAAAGTGAATGGCTGGCAAGGATCCATGCCTGGGTGGGGATTAAATAGCAGCAGAGAAACACACCTGATGGCTAATGACATGGAGACTGAAGGCAAGGAAAAGATTAACCCTTAATGACCTAAGCACACCCAATAGAACTCCTAACATGTCTCCCAGGGAGACGCCACGCAGCAAGGAGACCGCGGCAACTCCGTATCCTGACAGTACCCCCCCTTTGAGGAGGGGCCTCCGGACCCTCAAGAGGACCCCCTGGCTTAGTAGGGTAAGAACGGAAAAACTTCTCCACCAATCTAGGAGCGTGAAGGTCTCTGGCTGCCACCCAAACACGCTCCTCTGGTCCATACCCCTTCCAATGTATGAGGAACTGAAGGGAATTCCGCACTCTACGTGAATCAATGACCCGTTCCACCTCATACTCTAGTTCCCCCTGAAAGATCACTGGTTCGGGTGGGGAACGAGTGACCATTGCCGGAACATACTTTTTGAGTAGGGACTTATGAAAAACTGGGTCAATATGGAGGGACCTAGGAAGTGATAATTTGAATGACACAGGGTTGATTATTTCAGAAATGGGATATGGACCAATAAAACGCGGGGCAAACTTAGTAGATGGAACTCGAAGTTGGAGATTTTTAGTGGATAACCAGACCTTGTCACCCACCACAAAGTCAGGTCCAGGGCGGCGCTTTCTGTTGGCAAAATTGACTTGATTAGCCTGGGCTTTTCTCAGCGATGCCAGGCTTTCAGCCCATACAGTACAGAGAGATTTAGCAACATCCTCTACTGAGGAAAAGGCGAATTCATTGCCTGTTCCTGAGGAGAATCTGGGGTGAAAACCATAGTTAATGTGGAAAGGAGACGACTGAGTCGAGGAGTTGACATGATTATTTAGTGCAAACTCAGCCATGGGCAAATATTCACTCCATTTATCTTGGCAATCAGACACAAAGCACCTCAAATACTGCTCCAAAGATTGATTCAGTCTCTCTGTTTGACCGTTAGTCTCTGGGTGGAAGGCTGAGGAGAAAGAAAGAGAGACTCCCAACCTGTTACAAAAGGCTTTCCAAAACCTGGACACAAACTGTACGCCCCTGTCCGACACCACATTTGAAGGAATACCATGCAGACGTAAAATGTGGCGGATAAACAACCAGGCCAACAATTTAGCTGAAGGCAATTTTTTCAAGGCAACAAAGTGGGACATCTTAGAAAAACGATCTACTACAACCCAAATTACCGATTTCCCTTTAGACAAAGGGGTTAGATCTGCTCCAGATACCTGAAATGGGTATTTCAAGGGAATTAATTCAATTCCTAGAGCTTGTGCCACAACTTCATGGATGAAGTTCATGGCGGCACCTGAATCCACCATCGCCTGACATGCAAAAGTTTTATTACCATTAACAAGAATAGCAGGGAGTAAACATTTCTCAATATTATTAGGAGGTACCTGTGTGCCTGAGTGACCCTCCCGGCAATCACTCAGGCATTGGCGTTTTCCCGGCGGTGGTTTAGGTCTGGTTGGACAGTTTCTCAGGATATGTCCAGGTTTGCCGCAATACAGACACAGAGCGTTTTCTAGGCGATACTTTCTCCTGGAGGCGGTTGTGGACCCCAATATCATCGGTTCTTCTTCAGGTATAGGACTAGAGGTAGGAACAGCAGAAGGAGGTATAGGTTCCGAAAGGACAGACCAGGATTTAGCTGAGGACCCAGGTTTGCTTAATCTCTCTCTATGCCTTTCCCTAAGCCTCCTATCAATAGAAATAGCCAAGGACATAAAGTCTCCTAGATTTTCAGGGACTGGATGACTTACTAGAGCATCTTTTACAGAATCAGATAAGCCTTGTCTAAAAAGGGTTAACAAAGGTCTGTCTGTCCACCCTGACTGGGAACTCCATTGACGAAACTCAGTACAATACTCTTCAGCAGTTCTAACTCCCTGCTGAATAGACAACAGATGGGACTCGGCCAAGGCAACTCTATTAGGGTCATCATAAATCTGACCTAATGTTTGAAAAAATTTACTTAACGAATTCCATTCAGGACCTCCAGCACGTAGAGCCAAGGCCCAGTCTTGTGGTGACCCTCGTAGAAGGGACACAACCAGCGCCACCTGCTCTGCTTCAGAAGAAAGGAAATTAAAACGGAAAAATAAATGGCAAGATTCCCGAAATGTTCGGAATCTGTCTGATTTACCGTCAAAACGGTCAGGCAAGAGCATTTTCGGATCCTGACGGGTATTCAATATGGGAAAAACTGGTGTTTGAATAGAAGAACCTGCAGCGGCTGATGCTGGTTCAGGCAAAGCCTCCAGACGCTGCGGGACTTGGTTAATTAACCCAGCCATGCCCTGCACCTGCCTTGACAGTTCGTCCAGGCGGTCAGTTACAGAGTGTTCGGCATCCATACTAAACCGCCGGGCGGCCTGCCTAGGGTAAGGGCCAGCCATTATGTAAGGATTGGAGTCAGGGTCAGGCAGTGCAAAGTGACACAGCTGGGAAAGCAACACTGTGCAGCTAATGACAAAAGGGGTCGCAGGCCCCGCAGCTATAACTATGCTGTAATATCTGAGATGAGGCAGACCAATGCACTTCCTAATTGAAGTGCGCCTACCACGGCTCCTAACCTTCTATCCGGCGGCTAGGATAAGGGGAGAGGAGGCCCTGAAAGTCCTAGGGACTGGAGTCACGGGGTCACACCTAAACAGGAAGCACAGTGTAAATGCAATGCAAAACAAAAGACTAAACAGCATGGAACCAGGGAGGACCACAAGTCCCAGCAAGACACAGAAGAGAAGGCGAGGTCAGACGAGCAAGAGGTCAAGCCAGGAGATATAATAAAAGGTACCAAATCAAAAGACAAGGGATAGTCAAAAATACAAGCCGGGTCTAAAAACCAAGAAACATATGGAATACAAACAGACAGGGAATCAGACTGAGCAGGGGGACCAGGAAACACAAAGTGAATGGCTGGTAAGGATCCATGCCTGGGTGGGGTTTAAATAGCAGCAGAGAAACACACCTGATGGCTAACGGCATGGAGACTGAAGGCAAGGAAAAGATTAACCCTTAATGACCTAAGCACACCCAATAGAACTCCTAACACATCTCCCAGGGAGACGCCGCGCAGCAAGGAGAACGCGGCGACTCCGTATCCTGAGACACACACAGAACACCTTCCTAGAGCATACCATTCTAGGAGGTATCTGTAGGCTTTGAAGGCACCTTGGAGATTTACCAACTCTTTTGAGACTTTCTCCCCAATATGACTTTGCAAGTTTTTTTCAGAAGTATAAAAAAAAGTAGGCTTCATCATACGTGATCCATTTCTAGTCATCTGTTCCATGTGTTCCAACAAACAACTAACGCTGGGTTCACACCTGCGTTTGGGGTCTCTGTTCTATGGTTTCCGTCTTCTGCATGCCAGAAGACGGAAACCATAGACCGGGTGCGGCGGTGAGTGTTTTAGGCTCTCCGCCGCGAAACCGAATTTTTTTATCCGGACACAGAGTACTGCATGTCCGACTCTGTGTCTGGATTAAAAAACCCGGTTTCGCGGCGGAGAGCGCAAAACGCTCACCGCCGCACATCTCTCTCACCCATTCAAATGAATGGGTGAGAGAGACTCCTGCAGGTTTCCGTATCCTGCCTGTGTTTTAGGCAGGAAACGGAAACCTAAGTACGGAGTGCCGGGCCGCAGATGTGAACGAGCCCTGAGCCATAAAAGCTACTTCAGATTCTTTTTTAAATTATTCTAGATCCTGTAGCCTGTTCAATTAACTTATAATGGAGTCCATCAGATTTTTGTCAAGACCCTAAGATAAAGCTGTAGACTGCATTTTTATATTCAAAAATACTAAAAGCCATAATGGAAAGCATAAAAGGCAAATGTGAATACAGCCTTTCCCTTTTTTTAAAGTGAAATATATTAAATAAAAAAGAGGGATTAAGTGTATACTTTGCACATTAGGGACTGAAAGTGTATATTTCTATGCAGGAGATGACAAGCGCCATACACCCCTTGCAATTATTTAATTCCCATCCCTCAAAGTGTGACCTCTCCCATAATATTAGAGGGGTATGGCTCATGTTCCGAGTCAGGGTGGTTTCCTAGCAGGCAGCTCCCACACCTTTGCCTGAATCACTTATATTTGATTTTCAAAACCTTTGTGCACAAGTTCAGTCTTTCATTTGCTAACAGGAGTATACAGAGTATCTATCAATGACCTCATGTAAGCAAGTTACTAAATTGAAGTCTGTGTCTAATACAAAAAATAATCTACTGAAATATTGTGGAAATTAAAAGTCATGTCTGAATTATGAGAACTTTACAATGGTAAATGTACAATAAACCTATCAGGCACCAGTGGAACTTTACATGCTGGATACATTCATTACTGATTAATCTTGTACAGTATGTACTATCATAATCTGACAATCATGTCAATGTTGTAAAATGGTCTATACATGGTGTGGGAGGATGCATTATATTAAGGAATTAAGTGTCAACTTGTCTTTCAAGTTGAATCAATATGATGTTTCAAAAAGCTTATACCAACCTTACCGGAATTAAAGGGGATATTCATTACGATAGTTGTCAAAATATAAAATAATCCTTATTAATTTTCTTAAATTAATTCTTTTTAATGATGTCCTCCCTCTTGACATTCTCTGCATCAACTATGACATTGACTGGCTTAGCTAGTGGAGTGGTTTCAGGGTGAAGAGGGGGGATTTGAAATCAGACCAACAGGGCAGTATTCAGAGTTACACCACATTAGTAAGTTTTATTATTTTACATTTTGACAACTCATTTTTTATTATTTTACCTTTCTTGACAAGAACTTTTTATATGTCTAGATAGCCCCTTTAAAACTAAGGCCCTACATAGTGATGTGGGAAAAACCATGGTGGAAACACAAGACTTTTCACAGATAAGTCTGCAGAGTATTCATCTGTGGACTTTCTACTTCAATTATACCTATATGGAAAATACCAGAATTTCCGAAGGTAGAATTGAGATACTGCAATTTACAAAAATGCTACTTTTTTGAAATCGAGTATGTCCACTGCAGATATTTTTCTGCAATGTATGGATGGGATTAGTCAGAATCCCATCCAATTTGAAGGGACTGTAAAATGCTGTGGTTTTTGCTGCGGCGTTTCCAACATGGCATAATCATGGCGTTTATGCCACATGGGGCCCCGGTCTTAAAGGGTTTTCCAAGCTAAAAATATTTATGAATTATACTAAGCATAGGTCATCAGTATCACATTAGTAGCAGTCCAATCAACTGTTCTCAGAGAATGGAGCAGGAATCAGACAGCTTTGTCTGTTCACTAGGTACTGCAGATCAGATCCTACTTATTTCAATCAGACCTCGGTTGCAGTGACTCCACCACTACACAGAGAACAGAGTTGTCTGCTTCCTTCTACATTCTCTCTGTATAAGCTACTGAGAATAGTTGATCAAGATTCTTGGAGTCAGACCTTCAACAATCTGATATTAGTGACTTATATTTAGCATAGATCATCCATATTTTTTAATCTGGAAAACCCCTTTAACCCCTTCCCGCCGATGGCACTTTTTGACTTCCTGACCAAGCTCGATTTTTCAAAACTGACATGTGTCACTTTATGTGGCAATAACTTTGGAACGCTTTAACTTACCAAAGTGATTTTAAGACTGTTTTTTCGTAACACATTGTACTTCATGTTAGTGGTAAATTTTGGTTGATATGTTTTGTGTTTAATTATGAAAAAATTGGAAATTTGGTGGAAATTTTGAAAAATATGCATTTTATAAAGTTTGAAATGATGTACATTACATACAGATAGTCAGACTGCCAAAATTATATAATAAATCTCATGTTCCAGATCTCTGCTTTATGTCGGCATCAAACTTTAGGCGCCCTTTTAATTTTTACGGACATTATAAGATTTACAAGTGAAACAACAATATTCAAAATTTTCAAGAAATTTCCAAAACCCATTTTTTAAAGGGCCTAATCCAGTTATGAAGGCGTTTTGAAAGACCCTTGTATTAAAGCCCCCCATAAATCACCCCATTTTCAAAACTGCACCCCTTAAATAAGCCAAAACAACATATACCTAGTAGTTTAACCCTATAAGTGCTTAACAGGAATTAATACAAAATGGAGGTGAAATTTTCAAATTTGAATTTATTTTACTAATATTTTCGTTTAGCCCTAGAATTTGCACATTCACAAGGGGTTAAAGGAGAAAACGCATCCCACAATTTGTTAGGCAAGTTCTCCCGACTACCATAGTACCCCACTTGTGGGTGTAAACTAATATATGGACGCACAGTGAGACGCAGAAGGGAAGGCGAGCCAAGGAGCTTTTAGAGGGCAGATCTGGCTGCGATGAGTTTCAGGAGCCATGTTGCATTTACAAAGCCCTTGAGGTGTCAAAACAGTGGAAACCTCTAGAAAGTGACCCCATTTTGAAAACTGCACCCCTCAAAGAATTTATCAAGTGATGTAGTGAGCATTAGTAACCCTGAAGTGAATGTGTAAGCTGTGCGGAGTAAATTGGGCACACCAAATCTGTTTACTATTTTATTTTCCCACTAGCTCCTATGACACGGATGGGGAAGAGGGGCATTCTGGGGGGTCAGCGCTGGTGTATTATCCCTCATAAGCTCTAAATATGGGGGGTCCCCTGAAAACACTCGCACCGCTTACACATTTCCTTCTAGTCGCAGCCACTTATGTCCTAATGATTTGGCGACTTTTGGGGTTTTTTTCTTCACATTGTACAAGCTAGATTTTTATTTTTATCTTCTGGTAATGTGGCCACATGAGAGCTTGGTGTTTGCGGTATTAGATGTGCTTCTCAATGCCACCATTTTGGGGCCTGTAACTTATTGACTACATTTTATTAACTGTTTCTGGGTGGGATGTAAAAGGAAACATTTATTTTTTTTCCCGTGCAGCGTACAGCATAAGCAACATCTTACCTTTATTCTGCGGGTCGCTACGGTTACGGCGATACCTCATTTATATTATTTTTTAATGCTTTGCTATTTGTGCAGAATAAAATTCAATTTAGGGAAAAAAATCATTATTTTTGATTCACCATCTTCTGAAAGGCATAACATTTTTATTTTTCGCTAGACAGAGCTGGTTGAGGGCTTATTTTTTGCGGGAAGACCTCTTCTTTTTATTGGTACCATTTTGGTTTTCATCTGACCATTTGATTACTTTTTATTGAACATTTTGTAAGGGAAAGGTGGTGAATAATCATTATTTTGTGCGGTTTTCTACGTTTTTTTTTACGCCGTTCGCCGTTCAGGTTAAATAATGTTTTAATTTTATTGTTCAGGTTATTACGGATGCGGCGATACCAAATATGTAATGTTTTTTTCTATTTTTCTTTATTTTACATAATAAAACATTTTATATGGGGAAAATGGGATTTTTGGGGCTTTATTTATTTCTATTTTATTTTAAACTTATTTAAACTTTTTTATTTTTACTTTTTTTCTAACTTTTTTTTCCTGTCTCCATGGGGGATTGAAGCAGTGATCGGCTGATCACTGCTTCACTACATATACACTGCAATACACGTGTTACACGTGTATTGCATTGTATAGGAAGCTGTCAGCCTGTGTAGACGCACAGGCTGACAGCTTCATTTACGGCAGGATCAACCAGGTGCGAGGACAGGGTAAGTGATGGGGCAGACCCGGGGTCACTGATCTACGAACACCGGCACCCCCCGAAACCGACGCGGGGGGTGCCGATCGGCAACATTTTGTAACGAAACCCCGGAGGTGCCGGTGGTCATGTTGATCGCCGGCATCTCAGGGGTTAACACCCGCGATCGAACCCGGTTCCGACTGCGGGTGTTACAGGGCATTGTCAGCCGTGTATTACGGCTGACACCTGCTGTGCATGGTGCGCACACAGTTTCTGTGTGCGCTCCATGCATCCGCCGTAATAGTACTGCGGTTTGCGGGAAGCCCTTCCCTGCAGCGCCGTACTATTACGGGAAGGGGTTAATCATTAACCCCCTTCATGGCATCTGCTGTAATAGTACATCAGATTTCAGGCATTTAAATATGGGGGCTGCTCTAGTGGATCTCTACTGTGGTGTCCACACTGATCGTAAGCATTAGGGCCCTGGCGCCTCAGTCAAAGCTGTTCAAGACACAATTTTCCTGTTTGTGGTTCAAAACCCATAAGGGGTCTAATAAATAAAGTATTAAAAACATTTATATAAAAATAAAAAGAATTAAAAGTTCAAATCACCCCTCTTTCCCTAGAATACCTAAAGTAGAAAATTACAGGGTAACACGTACATATTAGGTATCACTGTGTCTGAAAATGCCTGGTCTATAAACTTATAGAAATATTTTTCCTGTACGGTGAGCGTCATAGCGGAAAAAAACAATCAAAAGTGCCAAATCGATTTTTTTTTTCGCTGTTTGGAATAAAAAGTGAGCAAAGCAATAAACATTTCCCAAAATGGTACAACTAAACAGTGCACCTGGTAGGGGCAACATGGTGGCTTAGTGGTTAGCACTGCAGCCTTGCAATGCTGGAGTCCGGGGTTCAAATCCTGCCAGGAACAACATCTGCAAGGAGTTTGTATGTTCTTCCCGTGTGGATATTCTCCCATTCTAAAAAGACATGCTGATATAAAAAAAAATGTACATTGTGATCCCTATATGGGGCTCACAATCTACATTTAATAAAAAGTACACCTGGCACCGCACAATAAGATGCCATATGCATCTCCTTACACTTAAATTTTTTTTAAAAAGTCATGTGTTTCAGAATATGACGATTTTAAGAAATAATTTTTTGCAACATTTTGGATTTTTGTTAAGCGGTTAAAATGGAAATAAAACTATAGGAATTTGGTATCCCTGGAATCATATCGAAACAAATAATACAAGTTTGGCTGCACAGTGAACACCGTAAAAATGAGACCCATAAGAAAGCCGCACAAATGCACTTTTTCTCCAGTTTTCCTCCCCATTCTGAAATTTTTCCAGCTGCTCAGTACATTATACAGAATAATAAATGTTACCATTATGGAGAACAATTTGTCCCACAAACATTAAGCCCTCATATAGTTCTGTGAATGGAAAAATAAAAAGTTATGGGGTTTAGAAAGAGGGGAGTCAATAACGAAAATCGAAAAATGACTTTGGAGGAATGAGGTTAATTGAGACCTCTCAGAAGAAATAATTCTAAATACATATGCCTGATCCGTCTGTATTTCCCTCTCCAACAACATCTACCAATATGTATAATGCAATAATTCTAATAATTCTCGTTCAAGAGTGGTCCAAAGACCACCAAGGTTGACCTAATCTTATGAAGGCTGATGCTGCAGTCATTACAATATAAAGCCCTGAACCATTCTGTATGTAGATCCTTCAATTATATCCTATTCTACTGAGGTTTCTGTTTTCCTACCACCAATATTTATTCAAAAACCTGGCAAACTTTTTATAATTATAAATAAAACAGGTTAACTGAGAAATACTGGCACTGCATGATATGTCAACTGAAGACCCTTAGGCAAAATGTGTGAAAAACCACAGGGATACATTCAGTTGTACTTTATTTTGTGCTTTAGCCTCAGAATTTCTTTCCTGTCTCTTTCCTGTCACTAGTTTATTAGGACGTGATTCAGCTTCCCACATAACAGCACCATCCCCCTCCCTGTGCTTTAGTCCCACAAGCTTTTACTGTTGCAGACAATGGATTTGCTGTATACATCCAAAAGGCAAGTTGTAACACCTTCGGTGCTTCTATAGTTATATACAGGTATCACATTTACACCCAGACAGTGTTGAAAATGGTAAAACATATATATGTCCCGCACACGAGAAATGTTACATGTCACTGCTGCCCTTTTATAAAAATTTAAGGAGCACGTTTTTTGTAACATTTTACAATAATAAAAAAAATACAATACAAAAACATTGTATTGAATTGTTTAGAACTCTGGGGACAATTTGTCAAGACTGTCTAACTGTATGGTTAGGATTAGTTCGCACAACTAAGTTTTTTTGAAAGGTTGAAAAAATCTGCTTCAGGAATTATGGAACATTCTTTGATGCGGTTTTTAATACGATGGGGTTTTTGACGTGGTGTTTTTTTATTTTTACTCAAGCACACTATATGGACATGGAAAATCTGCTTCTAAAAGATGCTGGAGGTTTTTGGTGAGATTTTTGCAAAAACTGCTTCGGGCTGGGGCCCCATGGCACGGAAACGCCGCGATTTCCCCACGGTGGAAAGGCCACTGTTAAAATCGTGGCGTTTTACAGTACGGGCAAAGTGGGTGGGATAACAAATCTCATGCCCACTTTGCGGTGAAAAATGCCATGAGGACACGCTGCGATTTCCAAGGCTGGTGCAGTTTTGGAAATCACAGCATGTTAATTATACCTGCGGGAACGCCGGTGGTTTCCTTACAGGTGTAATTGTAACAGAAAATCTGCTGAGGAAAATTCAGCAAATTTTCTGTTTAAAGTGCTGTGGGAAGAACCACAATGAGCTGCTACCATGGTTTTTCTCGCAGCATTTTTTTTTCTGCGGGTTATCCTGTCAGTCCTTAGCCTCAAAAATGACGTCACATTATTTCCACCCCCCATTCATTTCCAGATAGATCATGTCACTTTTAGAGATGAGCGAGTAGTATTCGATCGAGTAGTTATTCGAACAAATACTACGGTATTCAAAATACTCATACTCGATCGAGTACCACTCACTATTCGAATGGAAACGTTCGATGCAGAACCAGCATTGATTGGCTGCTATACAGTCGGCCAATCAACGCTGGTTCTTCTCCTACCTTTAGAAGTCTTCTCCGTGCAGCTTCCCCGCGGTGTCTTCCGGCTCGGAATTCACTCTGCCAGGCATCGGGCCTGGGCAGAGCCGACTGCGCATGCCTGCTTGTAGTGCGGCCATGCGCAGTCGGCTCTGCCCAGGCCTGATGCCTGGCAGAGTGAATTCAGAGCCGGAAGACGCCGTGGGGACGCTGCACAGAGAAGACTTCTCGGAGGATCCAGCCCAACCCTCACTCGTGGACTTGGTAAGTGTAATTTGATCAAATAATGCCAACCCTTGAAACGAGCATTTTCCCCCCATAGACTATAATAGGGTTCAATATTCGATTCCAGTAGTCGAATATTGGGTGGCTACTCAAAACGAATATCGAATCTCGAACATTTTACTGTTCGCTCATCTCTAGTCAAAAATCAGCTAGAAGAAAAAAATGCTACTGACTCACATTGAAATCAATTGGAAGTGTTTTTTGAGGTGGATTCTGCAAACCTCTGTGCGAAGTCACCTTTATATGGGAGAACGTGGCGATGATCTTTTTTCTCTAACCAATTTTTCAGCTAGCGGGAAAATAAATATCATGCTCAATCTTCAGGTGAATTCTAGGAGGTGAAAAAATACTACCTGGCTGGTATGAAATTTGTAAATTCCATGTCAGATTCCAGGGCAGATTTTGTAAAGTGGAACAATTCTGCTTCTGAATACCTGAAGCTGAATTTTTCAGCTTCTGTAAATTCTTCTACTGCCTTTGTAGCAGCATACATTTTTCAAGAGCAGAATGCCAAACGAGAGTTGAACCGTGAGTGATTACTATGAATTGCATTTTCATGTTAAAGGGTAGGTCCAGCTGTTTGTGGAAAAAAAAAGTTATTAAAGAGAGTCTCAGTACCTTGTAGGGGTGATTTTACAGTTTCCAAATATGGCTCTATTATTCAGCTTTATTGCTCCATTTTCATTTAAACACAATATAATTAATATGTAAATGAGAGGAAGTGAAAACTTGGTGTAAATTTATTAGTTGACTTACTCTGAGCCAGACTTTAACAACAAAATCTTGTCTTGGCACAATTTGGGTGCATTTTGTCACTTCTGCCCACACCCTAATAATGATGATGATGATGATAATAATAATAATAATTCTATATAAATACTGTCTACCAATGCATAATATAA
Organism: Leptodactylus fuscus; assembly: GCF_031893055.1. Lineage (NCBI taxonomy): Eukaryota > Metazoa > Chordata > Amphibia > Anura > Leptodactylidae > Leptodactylus > Leptodactylus fuscus. Next base: position 276,739,650 of record NC_134265.1, on the reverse strand, counting down.
TCTACATCCATACTACCGGTATTAACCAGGGCATTTGGTATGGAGTTCCTTAGATGGATTGTGTCACCAAAACAGTCCCTATTGAGCTATCAACACAGTCAGGTAGGCAGGGTACATGTGAATTATACTATTCCTGTTTCCCGATTGGTGCCTCTGTTACTTATTAACTTTTTTGTGATATGCTAATGAGTTATTGGTACAACGAGGGCATCACAGTTTATAACAGTGCAGCAAAGAGATACCTTCCATAGGGGCAGACAGTGTACAGTACAGGCTTTCTACTACAAATGACTAAGATGCTGGGTTTCCATGTGTCCATTCACCATGACTACTCTTTGTGGACATGTGTTGTCCTCCATAAACAGGAAGTCTTATCCTATTGCACCCTTGAATAGCAAAACATAATAGTGAAAGTTGATATCTCTACATCCCTGAGCTATTCAGGTTCTGTTCGAACACATAAATCTGTGTAATTGAATAGAACATGATGCCCCTTACCTCTAGGATGATGGAAAGATGTAAACTATGAAATTCTCTCCAGTTATTAAAGTAACAAAACACAAGACACACTCTACTATCCTTTCTATACCAAAAACCAAGTATAGATGGGCACTGATTTCAGTTAGAGAAAAAAGATCATCTCCAAGTTCCTCCATATAAAGGTGACTTCACACAGAGGTTTGTGAACCTATGAAAAAGTTAAAATTTCACTATTTTACCTTCCATGAAAAATTTTAATAAAAGTGGTCAAAACATGAGATATTCCCAAAATGATATAACTAAAAGGTACTTCTGGCCCTGCAAAAAAAAGACACCTTGCGCATCTCCATACACAGAAATCTAAAAAAGTTACAGGTGTATGATATTGCGATTCCAAGAAAGTTTTGGATTTTTTTAAAGGGTTTAAAATGGGAAAAAAAGTATATATATTTGATATCCCCAGAATTGTACCAACACATAGAATACAGGTCAGATGCCATTTTGGTTACACAGTGAATAACATAAAAACAAAGCCTATAACAAAGTTGCAAAAACGCAGTTTTTCTCCTATTCCCCCTATTCTGATTTTTTTCCCAGCTTTACAGTACGTCGCATGGAATATTAAATGGTGCCATCATGAAGTGCAAATTGTCTGGAAAACACTAAGTCCTCATATGGCTCTGTGAATGGAAAAATAAAAAAGATAAGGTGCTTGGAAGGTGGGGAGTCAAAAACAAAAATAAAAAAAATGCCTGCGGTGGGAAGGGGTTAAAATATGTAATGTGTGACCAATTCTGTGCCCAAGCACTTTGGTGCACATTTATATATTTATGTTATGGATCTGATGCTACATATTCCACTTTATGGCCAAAGCCTCAGAAAGTAAAGAGGAATTTGAGGCGGGCATCTGCCTTGGATTTTTCTTTATTTTCTACCCACATCTCACGGTACGGAACATCAGCATTCTGTTGCGGTTTTCCGCCACTGATTAGGCCCAAATGTCTAACCAGTGGGGAGGCCGCGACCGCTGAATCAGCTGCAGATCTGGTGGCAAGATTCAGCAGGATGCTTTTTTCTTCCAGCTTCCTGCTCCAATTAGTTTCAATAGGAGGCACAATGAGGGTGCAATCTGCTGATGATTTATGTGTGAAATCCACTGCAAAATCAGAGCCAGATTGAACAGGGCCTGATACTGTTAATAGTGCTACTCCACAGTGGCCCCAACACAGTATTATATACTCCATAGTGGCCCTCACACAGCATTATATGCTCCACAGTGGCCCCCACACAGAATTATATGCTCCACAGTAGCCCTCACACAACATAATATGCTCCACAGTAGCCCTCACACAACATTATATGCTCACAGTGGCCCACACACAACATTATATGATCTTCAGTGGCTGCCACACAGTATTATATGCTCTGCAGTGACCCCCACACGGTATTATTTGCCCACAGAGACTCCCACATAGTATTATATGCATACAGTGGCCCCCATACAGCATTATATGCTCTGCAGTGCCCCCCACACAGCATTATTTACTCTGCAATGGCCCCCACGCGGCATTATATTCTCTGCAGTGGCCCCCACACAGCATTATATGCCCACAGTGGCCCCCACACAGTATTATATGCCCACAGAGACCCCTACGCAGTATTATATGCCTACAGTGGCCCAGTGGACCCCATCCAGCATCATATGCTCTACATTGGCCCCCACACAGCATTATATGCTCTGCAGTGGCCCCCACATAGCATTATATGTTTGGCAATAGCCACCACACAGTATTATATGCTCCACAGTGGTCCCCACACAGTTTTGTAAGCTTCACAGTGGCCCCCACACAGTATTATATGAATGTGCAGTGACTCCAACACAGTATTGGTCCACACATTGGTCCCCGCGCAGTATCATTTGCTCACAGTGGCCCACACACAGTATCATATGCCCAAAGTAGCCCCAACACAATATTATATGCCCTCAGTGGCACCCAGTATTATATGAATGTGCAGTGACTCCTACACAGTATTGGTCCATACATTGGTCCCCACGCAGTATCATTTGCTCACAGCGGCCCCCACACAGTATCATATGCCCAAAGTGGCCCCCACACAGTATTATATGCCCTCAGTGGCACCCACACGGTATTATATGCTCACAGTGGCCCCCACACAGTATTATATGCTGTTCAGTGACCCTCACACAGTTTTATATGCTGCACAGTGGCCTCCACACAGTATTCTATGCTCACAGTGGCCCCACACAATATTATATGATCCACAGTGGCCCCCACACAGTATTATAAGCTCTGGAGTGGCCCACACACAGTATTATATGCTGCACAGTGACCCGCACACAGTATTATATGCCCATAGTGGCCCCCCCACAGTAATATATGCTGACAGTGGGCCCCACACAGAATTATATGCCCACAATGGCCCCCACACAATATTATATGCTCACAGTGGTCCCCACACAGTATTTTATGCCCATTGTGGCCCCTATACAGTATTATATGCTCACAGTGGCCCACATACAGTATTATTTGATCCACAGTGGCCCACACACAGCATTTTATGTTCCCAAGACCCCCTCTTTCCCTAGAAGTAGCACTATTATTATACTCTGGGTTTTCCCCAACATCTATAATGGTGGTCTGGGGCCCCAGCCATTTTAATCTGGCCGCGGACCTAGTACCCTATGCCATCGTCAAGTGGGCCCTCTCAGGAGCTTGGAGCCCCAACACTTGTCCAGTTATGATGGATGCTGACCCGGCCCTGCTTCTAGCATTATTACTTCTGATTTCTCAGTCTTGTTAGTGAGACTTATGTCAGTGGTATTCATGCATTTTATGTGTGTATCCTTATCCCTACCTCATACCTCTCCCTACTGACTGTTCTCACCCTTACCCCTCATCAATCCCAGTTTACTGTGTACACTTTCTTGCCCTCTACGTCTGTTATTGCTCTCCTGTTCCTAGTTTAAACACTTCTCCAATTGTCTTGCCATCTTCTCTCTCAACAACGTTGCACCCTTCCCATTGAGGTGAAGCCCATTTCTACCATAAAACTTGTACCCCACAGTTGGTCCAGTTCTCAAAGAACCCAAACACTCCCACCTAATTCCTACACCAGCTCTTGAGTCACTTGTTTACCTCCCTAATGTCCAGCAACCTCTCCTGTGTGACCCTTGGTGCAGGTAGTATTTCAGAAAATACCATCTTTGAAGTCTTTTCCTCATTCTAGAAGACTGTCCACCTACCTCTATGTGCTCCATGACCAATGGATCCCTAGCAGCACCTCCCAGTAATTTATCAATCTGATCCCTGATGTGTCAAACTTGAGCACCAGGAAGGCAATATATCATTTGACAATTCTGAACTTTGTAACAAATTGCTCTGTCTGTTCCCCTAATAACTGAATACCCTACTACCAGCACCTGAACTGGCGTGGCCTGCACTCCTGCTCCCCTTTGTACAGGAGCAGACATTATTTTAACAACAAAACGATCCTACATTATATAGTCATTAATATTGGTCAGATGAGTTATATTGTTCTGGTTACAATAAGTGGTGCCTGAATAACTTAGTGACCAACACCTTTTTAAATGGCCACCTTTCAGCCACCAAATGAATAAATTGCACATGACTATTCAGGAGGATAATACACTATATAGAGATAGGTCTAAGAAAAGTCCCAGCATAAATTTCACTGGACTTGGAGAACTATAACTTCACTTTGGTTTGCTGTATATGAGATAGCTCAAAGTCAGCTTTCTGGCACCAACTATTATATTCGGTTTTCAATGTTCCACTGTTTCTACAGTTAAATATTAGAATAGATATATATATATATATATATATATATATATATATATATATATACCTTTTTAACATACTGTATATTTGCTCCAATTTGAGAATAAATACTGTGCACTATTATAAAAGGAGGAATCTCATAAACGGAATGGCTTGACACATTATTAAAGCAACTGCTGAGTGATGAAGGACATTTAGAAGTAGAGATATTCTTTCTCTCCAGGGGATCACTTTCATAGAAATGTAGTAATAGTTCACAATAATTGAAAAAGGATAAGCTTAATGGAGTGACTTTTTCTTACAAATGTAAAGTGCATGTTTATTAGACTTATTATAATGACATGTAAATATAGCCCCCTCATTTTATAATAACAGTGTTAACCTGCAAACATTCAGTGTTGAGAATGTGTATGTTATTTAGTCAGGAGTCATTGCATAGTTCCTCTACTATTGAACTCAATACATTAAGAGGCTGTTTGGCAAGTTCCCAGCACCTGCATTGATCATGGGAAAGCAAAGATTCACAAGAACCGGGACAAAATATCTGGTGCTCTACATTTTCCATCTACAAGATATAGTATGCAGAGTATTTGGTGTAGAATCTAAACTCTTTGTGTAGCCTCTTACAAATGCTAGATTCATACATTTAAGGCCCTTTTACGTGGGCCAACCGAGTTAGGAAATCAATCAAAATGGATGTTCCTATAAATATGTGTTACTGACCAATTGCCACATGTTGGAATTGCTGCTCTATGAGGATGAATGAATCATTTATTCAGTTCCCATTGGTTGCACCACAACGCACATCCAAACCCTCAAAACCTCCTGCCGTCTCCGACTCAAGAACATCCATTGAATATGCTCCTTCCTCACCCCAGAAACTACAAAGATGCTAGTCCATGCCCTCATAATCTCCTGCTTACATTACTCTAACACCCTTCTCCATGGCCTCCCCGCGAATACTCTCGCCCCCTCCAGTCCACTTTAAACTGTGCTGCTCGCTTAATACACCTCTCCCCTGTTCTTCATCAGACGCTCCCCCTTGCCAATCCCTTCACTGGTTTCCAGTTGCACAGCAAATAGAATTCAAGTTACTAACACTGCCATACAAAGCCATCCACAGCCTGTCCCCTCCATATATCTCTGACCTAATCTTCCACTACCTGCCCACACGTAACCTCCGATCCTCCAAAGACCTCCTACTCCGCTCTGTTCTTATCCACTCTTCACACAATCGTCTCTAAGATTTCTCCCGTGCATCCCCCATACTCTGGAACTCATTACCAAGACACATAAGACTGACCCCCACAATCACAGGATTCAAGAAACCCTGAAGACTCACCTATTCAGGAAGGCCTACAACCCCCAAAAACACTACTGTCACCACATCACCACCTGTACAGCCTCTCCCCTCACCTTCTGTCTCTATCCCTCTTCCTTCATAGATTGTAAGCCCTTGCGGGCAGGGCCCTCCATCCCACTGTGCCAGTTAGTCATTGTTAGTATTATATTTGTTTTTTATAATTTATGTACTGTATGTAAACCCCCAAATGTAAAACCCCATGGAATTAATGGTGCTATATAAAGTAAATAAATAATAATAATAAAGTCCCATATAAACAAGTGAAACAATAATTTTTGATGGCACATAATGAATGAGATATCCTGTCAAACAACTTCAAATTCAAAATGTCCAATCACTAAAATGGGAATCTTAGGCTAAAATTGTGCTCTACTGTATAGGTACATGGATGATCACTGGTGCATTCAATCCTTCTGTGCAATGAAATAGGGGGCTTGGGATCCAGTCACTAACAATGTTATATACATGTATACTTTTGTTTCTGTTATAAGGTTATTTGTCAGTGCATTCACATTTTCCTGGGCTGAAGTCAGCTCACATGAATATCTGGGGACAGAGAGAAAACTCCAATCAACTCTCCTCACTTTATTGGAACATCAGGCTGTGGAAGGGTGATCACAGAAAATGTCTCAATATAAAATGCATTATAGCCCAAACCTTTCACTTATAATGTATTTATTACAAATTGAATTATCCTGCATACCCTGCTGACTTACTGGGATAGCCAAACTCTGTAGACAGAACATTAATTTCAGAGCAACTGGGGTTTGCAGCAGACTGCTCTATAAAGTGTTGCAAATCCCTGTAGTGATAAGGAAGGTGAACTAAATAATTTGAAGACGCTTCATGTCTGGCAATACTAATCTTGACAGGAGTAGATTAGAGATACAACACAGATTGGCAGAACTGAACATAAAAGGTGGTCATATATTCAAGGATTAGACCATGATCAAAATCTAAATATTGGAGCCTTTGTATGTAAACATACATGCAATGATATTTTGCAATAAATATATTTTCTAATTGTATTCACCATTAAAAGTGTATTCACATCTCATATCACTAGCACATGCCCTCATGTTATGATCAGTGGGGGTCTAATTTCTGTGATCCTGATAATAACAATGCTGAAATACTTTACAGTCTTGTCTGTATCTTGCCCACCTAGTACACAGCAACACTGAAATAAGTAGGGTCATCTGCTATTCTGTACACAGCTGAAGTGCCACTATATGGGGGAAAAGTGGAGTGAATTAGGGTTGTGGTCCCTTAATTCGTGGCATTGGTGGCAGTCCTACAGAAACACCCTCACTGATCATAAAGGGATGGTCTATCCTAGAGATAAGCCTTCACTTTATGAGATGAGAATGAAAGGGAATGTTCACAGGCCTGTATAAATCTACGTGAAATCGTGGCTGAAATCCAGATGGAATACAGGAATGCAGAAGATATACAGAAAGGTATGTTCACACTGATTATTTGCTGGTGAATTTTGAGGTGGAATTTGCCTCATAAAAACATCTCCCAATGTTCCCATTAATTTTTTCCTCTGGCATTTTTGGACACAGTTTATATAAAATCTGCTACAAAAAAACGCTAGTGATTTTTTCCGCTTGCCATGAATTTCAATGAGCTTTGCAAGGCAGAATCTGAAAAGATAAAATTAACTAAGTAAAAAATCTGTGTTAAAATGAATAGAACAGTTAAAAGGTGATTTTTGAAATGGATTTCTCCTCAAAAATCCGCTTACAAAAAGCTCTGTGTGAACCTATCCTAAGGTTTAATCATTCCGTGTAACTAATCTTCTGATTTACTGTGTGCAATCTGCAAGAATAATAAGTAGTATGCTCCTTACTCCTGTAGCAGATTTTTTTTTTTTTTTAGTACTATGGAGAAAAATCTGTGTGAAAATTTTCCATATCCCTTTTGAATTATAGTGTGGAATCTGTGTAAAATGTGTGTCAAATGTAATGCGTAAATGGATCGTTAGGATATATTTACATGTAAGATAGTTTTTGAAGAAATTACTGCAACTGTCCAACTGCTCTAACTAAAGCTTGGGAAATCAACCCATATGATGCAGAAACAACCACATCCACATATACTGTAAATATGTCATATGCGGACCATCCTAGCACGTAACATGGGTATCAACCAGGGGTTAATTCACTCTACTTACTCGATCATGCACTCACCATTCATCTAGGCTGCAAATTGAAATCACACCCCAAATACATGCTGCCACCACTACTGACTTGCGAGGCTCAGCAGAAACCTCACACACTTTTCTTTAACAGTCAGACACAAACACACTATAAAATGGTAATGGGTTCATAGAGAACACACAAAGTGCCATTAAATTTAACAATTTAATACCCAAACGGTTCAGTGCTATAAATGAGAAAGACAAATAAAAGATGAAATGACTAGCAGTTTTTAAAATAAAAAGAGGAAAAAATTGAAAAACGTCATACTACTAGAGTTGCATTGAGCTTGAATGATCTTTTAAATGGGTTGGGTGCACCTCAGCATGTTTGCTGGCTTCCAAGGTGTGACAAAGCTCCAAGACCTTCTCAGTCTTTTAGGAAGTTCCTAACTTGTTCTTAGCTATACTTTCTGTCAGGTTGCCCCCTTCTCCCCCTTTCCACATCTTGGAAAGCTATGAAATGACTGGTACCCCACAGATGGCTATGAGGTTAATGTCCAGTCACAACTTTCCCTTTCTTATGCCTGGCTGCTTACTGCTATCCTGCCATGATATATAATGAACAATATAATTCATGATGGCACAATGATACATACACAAGTCGGGCTTGTTATTGTAGCTAGGTTATCTTCTCACACATGTAGTCTCTGATAATCTATCCACAATAAGGAAATCATTCCTGGGTTTCTATTAAGTGTCAGACCTGCATTCATGGGCGTAACAGACTATCATCACTGAGATGATTACAGAAAATTGTTACAATTTTTAATAACTTACATGGGCAAAAATGTTAAAATTTTAATTGTCTACACATTTAGATATGGTTATTTTAATTTAAAAATTCCTTTCAGGGACCGTTTTTTTAAATAATTATGGCAAATCCTGTGAGGTCCCATTCACCAGAATTGAAATTTATGTTAGCCAGTTGTAGATTTACACCATTTTTGGAGCTAGCTGTAGTAAATTCCCATCCCACCTTGATCCTTGTATATACCTACAAAACTATGAATTGCAATAATAGCACCTTGGTTACAAAAGTAGCAAACAGGACATAAAAGGCATACAGTTGCAATATTACCACAAAGGCTTTAACCCCTTCCCGACATGCGCCGTAATAGTACGGTGCGTGTCGGGTCTGTAACTATGGCGACCGCCCGGGAGCCGGGCGGCCGTCATAGCCGCCGGGTGTCTACTGCTTTAAGCAGTAGACAACCGGCTCTAATGCCTCCGATCGGTCCCCGGACCGATCGAAGGCATTAACCCCTCCGGCGCTGCTGTCAAAGGCGCCGGAGGCGCCATTTTCCCGGCGGCGCATGGGCGCCGCCATTTTGGCAGGGATCGCCAGCTCCTGGAGCATGCTCCAGGGCCGACCCCCCCCGTTGCCATGACAGCCGGGAGCCTTGTTAAAGGCTCCCAGCCGGTCTGCAAATTCTCTCTTTTGCAGGCTGGTGTATACAGCCTGCAAAAGAGATGATGATTTTTTGCAATGCATTGCAATGCATTAGCATTGTAATGCATTGCATTAGTGATCAGACCCCCTGGGGTTCAACACCCCTAGGGGGTCTAATAAATGCAAAAAAAAAATTAAAAAAAAAGAAAAAAAATATAAAAAAAATATAAAAAGTATTAAAAGTTCAAATCACCCCCCTTTCCCTAGAACAAATATAAAAGTAGTTAAAAACTGTGAAACATATACATGTTAGGTATCCCCGCGTCCGAAATCACCCGCTCTACAAATCTATAAAAATATTTTTCCTGTTCGGTAAACGCCGTAGCAGGAAAAATAGTCAAAAGTGCCAAACCGCCATTTTTTCACTGTTTTAATTCTGATAAAAATTTGAATAAAAAGTGATCAAAGCAATAACATTTCCCGAAAATGGTAGAACTAAAAAGTACACCCGGACCCGCAAAAAAAGACGCCCTATGCATCCCCATACACCTATGTATAAAAAAGTTACGGCCGTCGGAATATGGCGACTTTTAGAAAAAAAATTTTTTAACACCGTTTTGGAATTTTTTTTAGGGGTCAAAATGTAAATAAAACCATATAAATTTGGTATCCCTGGAACCGTACCAAAACACAGAATATAGGGGACATGTCATTTTGGCTGCACAGTGAACGCCGTAAAACCAAAGCCCGTAAGAAAGTCACAGAAATGCATTTTTTCTTCAAATCCACCCCATTCTGAATTTTTTTCCTGCTTCCCAGTACATTATATAGAATAATTAATGGTGGCATCATGAAGAAAAAATTGTTCTTCAAAAATTAAGACCTCATATGACTCTGGGAGCGGAGAAATAAAAAAGTTATGGGGTTTAGAAGGAGGGGAGTCAAAAACGAAAAACGAAAATCAAAAAATGCCATCGGCGGGAAGGGGTTAAGCAAAACAGGTAGGTGAGTAGGTGTCAGTGAGTTTGCTGCACAAATTCAGTAAAGGTATATTCACACAGAGGAATTTGGAGCTGATTTTGATTTAAAGTGTTACAAAACTTTCAGACTTTTGATTTTCTGGCACTATTTGTTTCATAATATTAAACCAACAAATACCTGAAAAAATCACCATACAGCTCCTTGAATGACATGCACCCAAACACAAGACTCACAAGCAAAAAAAGTTTATATACAATAAATATTTATTAATTCATCATATAATGCATATATACATAAAAAGAGACAATTTCATTAATGCAAACAATGGACAAATCATAGTCATAAAATCCAAAGCCCTGAAAAAAAACAGGAAGGGAAAGAGAAAATAGTGGGGGAATAGCACTAAAGAAAATAGTCATGGGATGCAGAAAAGTAGTAGAAAAAAATTATTTAGATAGTAACCTTAGTGTCCTATTAAAGAAGAGAATCTTGTTTTATCCAAGGATCCAAAATTTGTTAATAAATTATATTGTACTAATTATATATTGTATTAATTTATTACTGACATAAATACTGCCAGAAAATGTAAAGTTAGCTGATAGTTTAGTTGTGCTTTAAAAAACGATTAGCTCTCAGCACAAAGAAGCATCCTGCTTGTTCTTCAAGCAGAATTTATCCTAAACTTCAACTGAAATCAATTAGAAGCCAATTTTCAAGCAGATATTCTGAAAATGTGAAAATCAGCTTCCAAAATCTATTTTTAGGCTAAGGCCCCACATTCAGGAAAGCTATTTCAATTGCAGATTTTGTTGTGATTTTTTTATTATTTTTTTTTAAAGCAAAATTACTAGGATAGGAAGGGGAAACATAAAGTAAGAACTGAGGCTAAGGCCCCACGTTGCAGATTTTGTTGCGGTTTTTTGAGCCAAAGTCAGGAGTGGATTCAGCAGAAGGGATAAGTATAAGAACTTCCTATATATCTCCCATTCCTTTTGTAGCCACTCCTGACTTTGGCTCAAACAGCAACAAAATCTGAAACAAAAAAAGCAGTGTTTCCGCAACGTGGGACTTCAGCCTTATACAGCCTTAAATGCAGCAAAATCTGCAACTACAAAGCTTCTTTTCCACGACATATTGTCTTAAATTCGCAGTGCTGTTTTCACAGAAAGGTCACAGAGGTTTCCTCTGTGGACTTTCTGCTTCCATTATACCCATAGGGAAATTGTCAGTGTTTCCATAGGTATAATTCACATGCTGCAAATTCCAAAAGTGCAACAGTTTTGGAAATCGGAGCAAATCTGCTGTGAGTATTTTCTTTGTGTATTTTTCAACTGAGGTCAAACCATGGCATTTATGCCACATTGGGCCAAATATGGATATAACTTCATATAGATGAAAATTTAGCTGCTTTTTGATGGAGCAAAATAGATGCTTTTAAATATATTCATGTGATGATAAGATAAGATAAACCTTTAACAGTCCCACAGTGGGGAAATTTCAGTATGTTACAGCAGCATAGTAATAGAGATACAGGATAATACACAGTAATATATTACAGACGTAGACACCCATATGCTGAGAAGAGAAGATATACTAGGAGTCCATAGCGGCTAAGGAAGAGAGGAAGAAAGACTTCATAATCATAATCATTAGTTTTCTGTGTGGGGTGATCTTCGTTTGGTCTGATGTAGATTATACAGCCTGGTCGCGGTTGGAAGCAAGGACCTGCGATAGCGCTCCTTCTCACACTTGGGGTGAAGCAGACGGTCACTTACAGTGCTGCTAAGTGCCATCAAGGTCCCATACATGGGGTGGGATTTGTTCTCCAGCATGGAGGTCACCACGGACAGTATCCTTCTGTCACCGACCAACCTGTACTGGGTCCAGGGGCTCCCCAGGACAGAGCCGGCCCTTCTGATCAGCCTGTCAAGTCTATTTCTGTCCCTGGTTGATATACTGCTCCACCAGCAGGCCACAACGAAAAAGATGGCTGAAGCAACCACAGAATTGAAAAAGGCCCTAAGAAGTGGCCCCTGGACTCCAAAGGCCCTCAGCCTCCTGAGCAGGTAGGATATGCTGTGACCCTTTCTGTGCAGCGCACCCAGGTGATCAGCCAAGTCTAATGGTATGGTCTTACTATCAGGATCACAGATTACTTAGTTTATACTGAGTATGAGAAGAGAAAAGAGTTCAGTTAAAAGCTGATTACTAAGGCTATGTTCACCGCCATTTTCGCCTGCGGTTGGACACCATTGGCATTTCCCCCCTTAGCATTCCGTTGCGGCTTCCCGCTGATGATTAGGCCCAGATGAATGGGCCTAATGAGTAGGGAGTCTCGAGCTGCGGACTCAGTGGTTGAATCAGCTGCAGAACCTGCTGTGATCTTGTAAGCCGTGTACCGAGGTGGGCTCCCCAGGATACAGCGAAGTCACGAACAAAGGAAGTGAGTCCAATTCAATTTAACCAAGATAGGACTTTACTTAGTTTAGTTAACCTCTTTTGTCCAAAAGAAGACTCCCAGGTATTACATTTACACAGCCTAGAGGCTGGGACCCTGGTGTTATACAGCACGGTGCCCACTAGTGTGGCCTTCAATATACTCCAAGCTTTTACCTACCTGCAAGCTGCGCCTATGCAGCTGCCTGTTACCTGTTATTACCCTATTACACAGGAACAATTCAGTGTGTGTGACACAGGCATCCGGCAGTGTAACACCAAAGTTTACAATATTATCACAATACTACTAAATTCCCCCCAAACCAAGCACAACTAAGCAAGTATAATGGTTAGTTAGCTTGCAAGCCAAACAGTGTAAAGTTAAACTAAATGTTGCTCCCAGACTTCCTTAAAAGTCCCTCTCTGGGAGATATAACTCTGTAGAAATCCTCTGTGACTTGGTCCTTTTACCAGACAGGTAGATAGTTCACCAGTATTGCAGCCTGGGGTGATGATTATACCTAACTAACTACAGGCTTTTTACTCAGACCCCAGCACTATGGTGCCAAACTTGCAGTATGGTGCGTGCACGTTTACTTCTGTTGGGTACCTTTTAGTCTCTGTTAGCATCAGGGTGAAGAGGAGCTCCTCGACCAGAATGCAGTCTCACTGACAGTCTCACTTCTCAGCCAAGTCTCTGACAGTAATCTTCTCCTTAGGATGGTGTCTGGACAAACTCTGAAAGTCTCAAATTCTCAGCTATTCTTGCTGTGACTTCTCCCTCCAAGGACCCTCTCTGCACAGAGATGTCTCCACAGCTCTCTCTTCTGCTTCAGGCTCTAGCACACTCTGTCTCAAAATGGCTCCTAGAACCCTCCTACAACGATCAGGGTTTCCACATCAATCTTCCAGGGGCATACAGCCTTTTTCCTTTTACTTGTTATCTTGCAACAGCGACCTCTTGTGGTCAAACAACAAAATGTCAGGTTATGAAAACACCAACTCAATTACACATTGCACATTCACTACACAGGGGCTGTTTCACCCTCTTACAATCTCTGCCTCCCATTGAAAACAATAGGAGGCAGGTACTGGGCAAAATCTGCCCTGGATTCGGGAGAAAAATCCATTCCCAAATCTGGGGCAAATTATTCTTTGTAAACATACCTACAGTGTGACCTGTGGTTCAATCAGAGAAAAGTGCAGTATATAGTGAATGTGACAGGTAGGTTTAGTGTGACAACAGAGCACATAGACAGTAAGGCTTTGTTGACATCCTGTAAGAACGTTTCATCACATACAGTATGATGAAAAGGTGGCAGGCAAAGTGCTGGAATCCTGCTATATCAGCCCCAGGTTTCTGACCTATGTGTGGTCCAGGGTGGATCTGGAGTAGGTATCAGCCCGAGGTGTGGGTCACAGGCTCATTACTGGCCCATAAAAGGCTGAAGAGCCTTCACCTAAGGGCAGATCCAGGGAATGAGAGGAGGCGTCTGGGTCTGTCCTGTTACTCTGATTCTGAAGAGACTATATCGTGCTTATTGGTTTGTTTGTGGGCTGTTAGTAAGCCACACGTATAGTTAGTTTAGTTAAGAGCTTGGACGAGCAGGATTTTGTTTCACATTGTTTTGCCTGTAGTTAAGGCTGTATTTTATTTAGCTAATTTTGTGCTTAAAGTCAGGGTTTATTTATTTTCCTGTTTTTTCTAAATAAACCTGTTTCCTGCATATTTTATGTCCCTATATTTGACAGGTTGGGTCCGCATCACTGCTGCTAATGAGTTACCTTTCCCACAAGATATATATATTAAACTTTACATTATATGTTTACCTTGATGTATACCATCAACAGAGGATTCTGATGTATGCATTTCTCCATATTGAAAAAGTGCACACTGAACGGTATATTTTTATTGCAAGATGTTGCTGCATACAAAAGCACGTCAATTACACTTTTCTATATAGTGAAAAAAGATATACTGAATTATACCAGCCTGACAGATAACAATAGGATATTCTTTTGGCCTGAGGTGGATGGAAACCTATGGATACATTTGACGTAAACTATGGGGCACGGTTATTAAGACTAATATATTGCCCCACTCCCCCCACTGGTACAGAACTCTTGGCCCGCATCAAGGATGTACGAAGTCCTGAATTTCTGACAGCAAGCCTCAATAACACATTGGAGGCCTTTGACTCCATTTGGTCCCCTTAGGATGCCTATTGCGCCCTGCAAGGCCTGTGACCTAGTATCCCCCCTCATCCCCCTTTCCTTCCCCTCCCCCTCTGTCTTTATGTATCTGTCTTCCCCAGTATTCTTGTTTTTTACTGCTCCTTCCTAATACGGTTCTTTATGTTGCTACCTGATGCGGGATTGGAGGTGTGGCCTCTCCCTTTTCTTTGTATTCTCCTTTGCAATTGCTTTCTTATTTGTTATGTTAAAAAATTTCAATAAAAATACAGTTAAATAAAAAAAAATACTAATATATCGTGCACCAGTCCTAGTAAGATGAGATAAGATAAGATAGTCATTTAATAGTCCAACAGTGAGGAAGGCACAACTGGCGCAAAGAATGATTTATAAAAAGGTTCCAGTTAGGAACTGGCAAGACTTCCATTATAGCACATGTCAGAAGACTGGAGTAGAGGGATTAATAAATTGCCACCAATGTGTCAAGCTTACTAGCCTAACAGGAGGTTTCAGTCAAAGAGTTTAGTCAAAGAGACAGGACAGTACATAAATGTAACAGTAGAGTTCAGACCAAGAGAATCAACACAATACAAAGCAATAAGTGTGACAAGCAGGATACATTAGAGAGACAGCAGAGCACATAGACATACACAATAGAGATAGCCTGCAGATAGATAGATTATGGTCTCCTGAAACAAATGGTGATTTCCCCCTTGTGAATTGCTGCCTCCATTGTTGAGATATCTCCTTTTCTGTTAATATACAAATCAGCACAAAGAAGGCGTTGCTGTGGCTCCACAGAGGTAAGCTGTTATGTCTTCATTGCTCCAAAGAGATCATTTGCATATTGACAAAATAGGTCATATCTCAGCAATGGAGGCACTGATGCACAGGGAGAACACCATTTTATTCAGGTGACCCTTACCTACCTATCTGTGGGGTTAGGGTCATATGCCTTTAACCCCTTCCCAACATCCACCGTAATAGTACGGTGCATGTCGGGTGTGTAACTATGGCGACCACCCGGGAGCCGGGCGGCCGCCATAGCCGCCGGGTGTCTACTGCTTTAAGCAGTAGACAACTGGCTCTAATGTCTCCGATCGGTCCCCGGACCGATTGGAGGCATTAACCCCTCCGGCACCACGGTCATAGGCGCCATTTTCCCAGCGGCGCATGGGCGCCGCCATTTTGCCAGTGGTCGCCGGCTCCTGGAGCATGCTCCAGGGCCGACATCATGTTGCCATGACAGCCAGGAGCCTTTACAAGGCTCCCTGGCCGGTCTGCATTCACTTTCTTTTGCAGGCTGGTCTATGCAGCCTGCAAGAGAAATGATGATTTTTTGCAACGCATTGCAATGCATTAGCATTGTAATGCATTGCATTAGTGATCAGACCCCCTGGGGTTCAACACCCCCAGGGGGTCTAATAAATGCAAAAAAAAAAAAACATTTTAAAAAAAAGTTAAAAAAAAATTAAAAATATAAAAAGTATTAAAAATTCAAATCCCCCCCTTTCCCTAGAACAGATATAAAAGTAGTTAAAAACTGTGAAACACATACATGTTAGGTATCCACGTGTCTGAAATCGCCCGCTCTACAAATCTATAAAAATATTTTTCCTGTTCGGTAAACGCCGTAGCAGGAAAAATAGTCAAAAAAATTTGAATAAAAAGTGATCAAAGCAATAACATTTCCCGAAAATGGTAGAACTAAAAAGTACACTCGGCCCCGCAAATAAAGATGCCCTATGCAGATTTGGATTTTTTTTAAGGGGTCAAAATGCAAATAAAACCATATAAATTTGGTATCCCTGGAATCGTACCGAAACACAGAATATAGGGGACATGTTATTTTGGCTGCACAGTGAACGCCGTAAAACCAAAGCCCATAAGAAAGTCGCAGAAATGCATTTTTTCTTCAAATCCACCCCATTCTGAATTTTTTTCCAGCTTCCCAGTACATTCTACAGAATAATTAATGGTGGCATGATGAAGAAAAATTTGTTCCACAAAAATTAAGACCTCATATGGCTCTGGGAGCAGAGAAATAGAAAAGTTATGGGGTTTAGAAGGAGGGGAGTGAAAAACGAAAAACGAAAATCAAAAAATGCCATCGGCGGGAAGGGGTTAACCCCTTCCCACCAAAGGAATTTTTCGATTTTCAAATTTGCCCTACTGCCTTCCAAAACGCATAAGCATACCAGCCAGGGATATAAATAGACTTGACAAGCTGGTTAGAAGGGCCAGCTCTGTCCTGGGGAGCACCTGGACCCAGTACAGGTGGTGGGTGATAGAAGGACACTGTCCATGGTGTGTTCCATGCTGGAGAACAACTCCCATCCCATGTATGAGACCGTGACAGCACTGGGTAGTACTGTCAGTGACCGACTGCTTCACCCCAAGTGTGAGAAGGAGCGCTATCGGAGGTCCTTCCTCCCAACCATGGTCAGGCTGTATAATCAACATCAGGCCAAGCGGGGATCACTCCACACAGAGAACTACATAATCCCAAGTTCTTCTTTTTCTTCTTAGTTGCTATGACTGAGTATCTTTTCTATCTGCTATTCTGAGCTTGAATGTGTTC
Source organism: Leptodactylus fuscus (assembly GCF_031893055.1). NCBI lineage: Eukaryota > Metazoa > Chordata > Amphibia > Anura > Leptodactylidae > Leptodactylus > Leptodactylus fuscus. The sequence goes on along the minus strand of NC_134265.1, from coordinate 276,722,199 downwards.
TTTCTTGAAATATATTACTGTATTATCTATGCTGCTCTAACACACTGAATTTCCCCATGGTGGGACTATTAAAGGATTATCTTATCTTTTTTATTTTTCTGTTCTGTTCCGTTCTGCAGGACAAATTGTTCTTCATAATGGTACTATTTATTATGTTGTACAATGTACTGGGAAGCTGGAAAATGATTCAGAATGGGGTGGAATTGGAGATAAAGTGCATTTCTACGACTTTCTAACGGGCTTTGGTTTTAAAACATTCACTGTGCAGCCAAAATGACATGTTACCTATATTCTAAGTTTCAGTCTGATTCTGAAGATATTAAATATTTTAGATTTCAGCATATGAAGATGTATAGGGCACCTCTTTTTTGTGGGGCCAGGTGTACTTTTTAGTTATACCATTTTGGAGAATGTCTATTGCTTTGATCACTTTCTATTAAAATTTTTATCAGAGGCGAAACAGCAAAAAAAAATTGCAGTTTGGTGTTCACTATACATGAAAAATATCTTTAGAAGTTTGTAGACCGAGTGTTTTCAGACACAGGGATACCTATTGTTTATGTATCACAGTATTGAAGTACTTTTATATGTGTTCTAGGGAAAGGAGGGTCATTTTAAATTTTTATACTTACAGTCCTATGAAAAAGTTTGGGCACCCCTATTAATCTTAATCATTTTTAGTTCTAAATATTTTGGTGTTTGCAACAGCCATTTCAGTTTGATATATCTAATAACTGATGGACACAGTAATATTTCAGGATTGAAATGAGGTTTATTGTACTAACAGAAAATGCGCAATATGCATTAAACCAAAATTTGACCGGTGCAAAAATATGGGCACCTCAACAGAAAAGTGACATTAATATTTAGTAGATCCTCCTTTTGCAAAGATAACAGCCTCTAGTCGCTTCCTGTAGCTTTTAATCAGTTCCTGGATCCTGGATGAAGGTATTTTGGACCATTTCTTTCTACAAAACAATTCAAGTTCAGTTAAGTTTGATGGTCGCCGAACATGGACAGCCCGCTCTCAAATGATCTGAAAACAAAGCTTGTTCAACATAGTTGTTCAGGGGAAGGATACAAAACGTTGTCTCAGAGATTTAACCTGTCAGTTTCCACTGTGAGGAACATAGTAAGGAAATGGAAGACCACAGGGACAGTTCTTGTTAAGCCCAGAAGTGGCAGGCCAAGAAAAATATCAGAAAGGCAGAGAAGAAGAATGGTGAGAACAGTCAAGGACAATCCACAGACCACCTCCAAAGAGCTGCAGCATCATCTTGCTGCAGATGGTGTCACTGTGCATCGGTCAACTATACAGCGCACTTTGCACAAATAGAAGCTGTATGGGAGAGTGATGAGAAAGAAGCCGTTTCTGCACGTACGCCACAAATAGAGTTGCCTGAGGTATGAAAAAGCACATTTGGACAAGGCAGCTTCATTTTGGAAACAAAAATTGAGTTGTTTGGTTATAAAAAAAAGGCGTTATGCATGGCGTCCAAAAAGAAACAGCATTCCAAGAAAAACACATGCTACCCACTGTAAAATTTGGTGGAGGTTCCATCATGCTTTGGGGCTGTGTGGCCAATGCCGGCACTGGGAATCTTGTTAAAGTTGAGGGTCGCATGGATTCCACTCAGTATCAGCAGATTCTTGAGAATAATGTTCAAGAATCAGTGACGAAGTTGAAGTTACGCCGGGGATGGATATTTCAGCAAGACAATGATCCAAAACACCGCTCCAAATCCTCAGGCATTCATGCAGAGGAACAATTACAATGTTCTGGAATGGCCATCCCAGTCCCCAGACCTGAATATCATTGAACATCTGTGGGATGATTTGAAGCGGGCTGTCCATGCTCGGCGACCATCTAACTTAACTGAACTTGAATTGTTTGTCCAAAATACCTTTATCCAGGAACTGATTAAAAGCTACAGGAAGCGACTAGAGGCTGTTATCTTTGCAAAAGGAGGATGTACTAAATATTAATGTCACTTTTCTGTTGAGGTGCCCATACTTTTGCACCGGTCAAATTTTGGTTTAATGCATATTGCGCATTTTCTGTTAGTACAATAAACCTCATTTCAATCCTGAAATATTACTGTGTCCATCAGTTATTAGATATATCAAACTGAAATGGCTGTTGCAAATACCAAAATATTTAGAACTAAAAATGATTAAGATTAATAGGGGTGCCCAAACTTTTTCATAGGACTGTATTATTATTATTATTATTATTATTATTATTATTTATTTATTTATTTATTTCAAATTTCATTTATTAAACTCCCTAAGGGTCTTGGACGCCAGGGGGTCTGATCACTAATGCAATACATGACAATGCATTGCAAAATCCCGTCATTTGTATGACAGGCTGCATAAAGCACAAGTTAAAGCCAGACATATCAGGGAATATTCAATAGGCTCCTGGCAGTCATGGCAATGGACGTCGTCCTTGGATCTTGTTCCGGGCACTGGCAATCCTACCCAAAATGGCGGCACCCATGCAGCACTGATCGCTGGCATTAGTATAATACAGCAGAGACCCAGTGGATGTGGCGGCCGCTTAGCTCCTGAGCAGCCACCATATTTAAATACCCAACATCCGCTTTACTATTACGGAAGCTATTGGAAACAGGTTAATAATTGTTTTATCCGGCTAATGACACAACATCATTGTCTTTAAAAAAGCTGTCCATTTTTGATATTTTTTGTCAAATAGTTGGCCAAAAGGTCTTTGAAAAATGTTCCCACAAAAGCTTGTTTTGCTTTAGCAAGTGTCATTGAAAATGTATGAGGAGTATGACCAACTGTAAGTGCCAATATTGACTAAAAAGTGTATGGATGTGTTTGCAAAACAATTGTTGTCTTTACAATAAATTTTTTTAACTATCAACCTGCTTGTAATATGGGAGCCTGGACTCTCAGAAAGGCGACCCGTGCGATTACTGTTATCTATTGGTGTCTTGGTAAAACCTTTGTGGGAATTTAAGCTGATTCTTTAGTGACAAACTTTTGTTTGTGTAAGGATTAGCCATTGAAATATAGGGTATAGGGAAGATCCTTCGTCTAGCCCAGTGAGGCTTTTGATTGGTGGTTGGGGCCATGGGAAACTCACCTTTTCCTAAGCCACTGCTATTTTATTGATTAGGGAGGAGACTGATTCCCTTTTACATATCAGCACAGCACTGGGGTCTTGGTCAGACTCCAGCTCTGTGGACCAAGAGAAGCCCGCTTATCTGCCCTTTGTTAAATGTATTTAAAGAGGTCCTTTTATGGTTTGGGGTACAGGCAGTTCTATATGCTGCTGGAAATCCAACAGTGCTCTGAATTCAGTGCACTGTCGGCTCTCCCAATCTGCTCTGGTGAAGAGCTATCAGTCCCGGTACCGTAGCCCTTTACAGTCAGAAGGGTGTTCCTGACAGTCTGTCAGGAATGTCCTTCTCCTATCGTGCTGTGCTGTGTGAACGGGGAGGGACGCCTCCTCCCTCTGCTCACAGTAATCAGCCATAGACAAGTATTATCAATAGGGGAGGGGGACGTTCCTCCCCGCTCACACTGTACAGCGTGATAGGCGCTGCTGTGGAGAAAGAAGGACGTTCATGACAGACTGTCAGGAACGCCCTTCTTACTGTAAAGAGCTATGGTACCGGGACCGATAGCTCTTTACCCGGGGCACAGATCGGGAAAGCCGATAGTGCGCTGAATTCAGCACACTGTCTGCTTTCCAGCAGTATATAGAACTGCCTGTGCCCACACCCATTAAAGGTCCTCTTTAAAGGCACTGTCCCAGCTAAAGGATCCTATCTATACTGGTAGATTATGTAAATTGAAGACTTTTCCTAAATATATTGCTTTAGAAATGCTGTGTTGTTTACTTGCTATGTGAACTAATTCTTCCTATTTTTTTACACAGCGTTGCCATAACCACAAACCTGTGAGATAGGACAAGTGACATCATTTAGTCAGCAGGACAATCAGTTCAGCTAATTGCAGTTTGCTGCTAAAGTCTGTTATCTCTCTATGTAAACACACATATATCACTGAGCCCTTGCTGTGTTTTTTTGAGCCAAAGTCAAGAATGGCTGCAAAGGAATGGAAAATATATAGGAAGCTCTTATACTTCTACCTTCTGCTCAATCCACTCCTGGTTTTGGCTTAAAAAAAAAAACACAGCAAAATCTGAAACAAAAAAAGCCTCAGCCTAAAGGGAATCTGTCAGGGTGATTTGAGACATTGAACCATGCATAGGTCCTTATGAACCAACCTGTAATAAAGCCATCCATGCCCACAACAAAAATAAAAAAAAGCTCTATACTACTCCTGCCGCTGTACTCCCCACACCAGCGCAGTTCTTCACTGAAGCCACAGGAATACACCTCAGTTTCAGAGTGCATGCCCTATACCTCCGGCATTTGCACAATGAAGCCAGGGTGTACATCTTTGACTTCACTGAAGAAGTGCGCAGACACCGGGAGTCCCAGAGATGAGTCTGATGAGACTCATCTCTAGGTAAGTATAAAGGTTTTTTTTTTAAATTGTGGACATAGATGAGTTTATAATAGGGCGATTTGGGACATTAAACCACAGGTTATAAGGACCTGTGGGTGGTTCAGGGTCTCCAATCGACCTGACAAGTTGTTTTCAATATGTCAAGGATTTATTATAAGGGGGTTAGTTGCTTGTTTTAAATAAGTGGACATGCACTGTTTACTTGAAGTTTGAGCTTATGGCTAAGGTATCTGGTTTGTTACATTTTGATTGAAGTTACATAGTTACATAGTAGATGAGGTTGGATAAAGACATTAGTCCATCAAGTCCAACCTATAACCCTACAATCCCTACAGTGTTGATCCAGGGGAAGGCAAAAACCCCATGAGGCTGATGCCAATTGCCCTATTTCAGGGGGAAAAATTCCTTCCCGACTCCAAATCTGGCAGTCAGTATAAAAACCCTGGATCAACGTGTCCTTAAAATCTAGAGTCCATAAAGTTCATAAAGTTTATAACAATAATTTAATCTACCTTTATTAAAGGCCATGGCAAATAATTTATCCACCAGCAAAGTGTCGAGTCAATTTATTTAATTATTAAGGACATCTATATGTATTATGTTGTCTTAATTTTATTGATATATAACATGTAGTTCCATGTGTATAGACCCTAAAATATGACAGGCAAGCTTAGTCGGTGACAGCACAATACACTGAGAGAACACAATACAGCACATAAACAGTTTAACAAGGCAGGTTCAGATAAAGAGACAGCATAAAACATAGACAGCAAATGTGACAGACAGTTTGAGTCAGAGAGAAAGAAGCACGCAGACAGTAAGGGCCTGTTCATACATTGGAAAATTAAAAGAAATGTGAGGCAGACGTCCCGTCTGGCTCCCTGTGACACAATGACAAAGCAGAGCTTTGCCTTTCCACATCTGATTAGCACCAGATAGATGTGTCTTATCAGCAGAGATTCTCAAGACATGGACATTGCAGCTGAATCAGCTGTGGAACCTGTGGCAAGATCGAGCAGGCTGCTTATTTTTTCAGCATCCTGCTCCTATCTCTGCCTCCCATTGAATACATTGGAAGGCAGAATCTGAGCAGAATTGATAGCTTATTTTGAGGGTGGAATCGGCTTTATAATCAGTTTCCGCCTTGTGAATGGGCTCTAAAGATATGTTCATGCTGATCCCAATACAGAAAATCAGTATGGACAAACTACGACTCAGTAGAACTGTGATAGATGCTACTTTTTCAGCATACTAAAAAAAAGAAGTGCTCTGCCCCATTTCTCAGGATACTAAAAAGAAATGCTCTGCCCCACCTTGTGCAGTTTTAGTGCCAGAGTGGCAGTAACTATAGAAGAAACTTTAGGCTCAGCCATAAGTTTTTGCCACAAGCTTCACAGCAGATAATACGTCATATTTTATACATTTTGCATGTGAATATACCCTAACTGAGACAGGCAAGTTCAGTCACAAAGAGAAGAGTATATATACAGAAAATGTGACAGGCAGGTTCAGTCAGAGAGACAGTGTTGTATGCAGACATAGTGTGACAGGCAGGTTCAGTCAGAGAGACAGCGTAGTACATTAAAGGATATGCAATTTCAGTCAGGGAAACAGCACAGAACTTATAGAGTAAGGCTAGGTTCACACTTGCGCCTTTTCTCCATGATTCTTATCCACCGTGTAACCTGAATCACGGAGAGCCCGTCAGCTAAACAGCGTTACCCATTGCCCAACAGACATGGCTCCTCTGGGATACCTTTTACTACTCCATAGACTTCCAATCTGCTTTTTCTTCCTCTTCCTCCTGATTTTCCCCACACTTTTATTGTCTTCCCCCATTCCCTATGTTTGTATTTCTCTGTTCATTTTCGTCCCCGTCTACTTCACTGCTCCCCATCACCCTCTCTGTTCCTGTGGAGGGTGACAGTCATTCCCCACCATCCTTGTAATCCCCCTGTTTCTTTGGGTTATTCTTTATCACTGTTTACTCCCTGTTATAACAGTTTAGTATTGCTTATTTGTATGACTTTGCTACATCAGAATATTATTCTTTTTATTTTTTCTTGTTCCTTATACCCTCGCGTCCTTGTTCGTCTACCCTGCCTACCCGCTAGTTGGCCTTCACTTGAGACTTCATTGTATCCCTCCCTTACGCTTCCTCCCTTCCCCAATAAGACTACAATGGGGTCATCCGGGTGTCCATTGGGTTTCCATTGGTTTCCTCCATGTAGGACTTTCCTCTCCACCAATTTTCAGCGGAATCTTCAACGGAGTCTCGTAAAGAGACTCCGATGCATGTGTGAACGAAGCCTATATGTGAGAGATTGGTTTAGTGGGAGAGAAAGAAAAGTACATTGTAAGTGTGACACAGATTCATTCGAAGGGACAGAATGTAGACAAATGGAAGAGGTCAGTACAAAGTACAGAGTAAGTGTGAGAGAAGTATATAGGCAGTAGGTGTGACAGGTGGATTCAAGCACAGGCAGTCTTGTATATACACATAGAGAGACAGGCAAGTTCAGTCAGAGAGGGAGACGGTATAGACAGTAAGTGTGACAGGTGGATTCAGTCAGACAGTTGCAGTACAGACACAGTGTGACAGACAGATTCAGTCAGAGAGACACAGACAGTAAATTTGGCAGAAGGGTTGGGTCACATACACAGTGCAGTAGATAGACAGTGTTAACAGGAGGTTTCAGTCAGAAACAACACAGAACAAACACAGTAAACGTGACAGGCAGTTCAGTAAAAGTACATAGTAAGTGTGACGGGAAGATTCAGTCAAAAAGACGGTGTAGTACATAGACATGGTGTGACAGCAAGGTTCAACCAGAGACAGACAGTACATTTGGCAGAAAGGTTCAGAGAGACAGTGCAGCACACAGGCAGGTTCAGCCAGAGACAGCACAGAAGGTAGACAGTAAAATGTGACAGGCAGGTTCATTAAGAGAGACAGTGCAGCACATATTCATTGTGTGACATGTAGGTTCATTCAGAGACATAGTGACAGGCAGGTTCATTGAGAGACAGCAATGTGACAGCAGGCTTCGTGCAGCACACACAGCAGACTGCCTCTTCCTGCTGCTCCCTCCCCTGTGCACACACATCCAAGGGAAGGTCAAAAGTTGAGTGTATGCCCTGTCCTCTCCCTCCCCTGCCAACTCCACTCCTCCTGCACTCTACTCCTGGTTTTGCACCTGGTCCCCGGGGCCGCCTCACGGCCTCTCGCTTGTGTTTACTGAGCTCTTGTCCTGATATCACTCCGCTGGCATGAAGGAGGAGGAAGCAGCGAGAGGAGGAGGAGGAGGAGAGCACTTGATCATTGTGATGGTGGCAGGAGGAGCAATAACAGCACAGGCGGCAGCAGCAGCGGCAGAGCATTAGGCAGCCGTGCTCTATCAGCTCCTGCTCCAGCCTGCTCTGCTCTACTTTCTGGCTATTGAGCTGTGTGTTCTCTCCCCCTGCCTCTCCCTCCTCCTCCTTCTTCTTGTCTCTCCCTCAGGATTTATGACTTATGTAGAAAGAGATACATTCATTTTATTGGTTCAATCTCTGGTTGATTTTTTTTTCCTTTTTGCACTGCGTTTAACATGCAGGAGATCCACAAAAAAGTACTTTGGACGCTTTGCTGCACACACAAGTAAACTTTTGTGCTGTGCTCTGTGAAGGGGAGTGAAGCAGGAGCCCTGAGTGTTGTGCTGAGAGGAGGAGTGTGTGCATGTGTGTGTGTTGTGTATAGCCAGTGCACGGCGGCTGTGTGTGCAAGTGACAGTCATGTGTGGTCACCCATTGCCTGGACCTTCTGCTCCTGTCTGGGAATACACTGGATTATAGACAGAAGACGAGTGCTGGCTGACCTGCTGCTGCTGCTACTGCTGAGCTTTCTCCACAACTCCTGCCTTCTTGGTTTCTATACTTTTTTTTGGTGTATGAGTGATCCTATGAGAGCTGCCCTCACCTCTCCTCCCTGGGGGCTGTGCACTGACCTGGTGTCATCCATGCTGGCTCTGCACCCCAACCTCGCTCCTCCTGATCCCTTATAACAGGCCACCTGGAGGAAGCCCCAGCACACCCAGGTCCAGGGGCTGTGACACAGGGGACAGTCTGGGGGCACTACAAACTTCTCTTCCAAAATAGTGTGCACGGGGACTGGCATGGGGGATTTCGCAGCCCCCGCTGCCTCTACCAACGGCAGCAGTCTGTGCATCAGCAATGCCCTGGGCAGCAGCATCGGTGGCGCTGGCATTGGGGTTGCTAGTCACAGTGGTAATAATACCCCTCCCAGCGCTGCTGCCCCCAATGCACCGAACAATAGCAGCAGCGTGAGCATTCCTAAGCACAGCACCGTGGTGGAGAGGCTCCGGCAGAGGATAGAGGGCTGCAGGAGGCACCATGTCAGCTGCGAGAGCAGGTACCAGCAAGCCCAGGCTGAGCAACTGGAAATGGACAGAAGGGACACGGTGAATCTCTATCAGAGGACACTGGAGCAAAGAGCCAAGAAGTCAGGCAGCAGCCAGGGGACAGCTCCTGCGACAGGTTCTACCGCGGTCACTGCTGCTGCTACTGCCACTTCTGGTGCTGGAAGTGGTGCCAACAAGCAGCAACCCCACCATCATCATCATCATCCCAAGCAGGATGCAGAGGCAGCACCGGTCAGCGGCACAGCTGAGCACAGGAACCACACTCTGATCATGGTAAGAGGGGGAGCTAGTGGGCACTATTGCTGCTACTACTGCTGGAGTCTCATTGCTTGGCATAAGGGGGGAAGGAGGTGGAGGGAGGGGGTTATCCCGTGTGTTTTCTGTTTTCAGAGCGGGGTTAGGGGTGGAGCTAGCAGCAATGGGCAATGCCTCAAACTTTTCAGCAAGTTGACTGAGTGCTGGAGTTTATGGCAAGTATGGGGCTAGAGTTCCTCCAGTAGGATGTGAGCTGTGCCCATGCCAGGGTGAAGCTAGAGGATGGTATTTAGTGCCTGGCTGATGTGTGCTTATTGGCAGGAGGCAGCTTGAGTCGTGATCCCTCAGTGTTATCTCATAAGTGGCTTAGCCCCCTGAGTGCAGCAGAGCCCTACTGTAACAAAGGACAGTCATTGTGTGCTGCCTCACATTAACCCTACATTGATCTGATCAGTCATTGCATTGCTGAATAGATTAGCATGACCTGGGAGATGTGCATTAACCCCTGCTGTGCTAGCTATTACTGCTCTGTGTGAACCCCTGAGATCTCTCATTGTCTTGTAGTTTCTAGCACTAATAGATACAATTTACTTTACAATTTACTGAAAAGTTGATGTACTTGTATTTTTGGATACAACATGTAGTGTTGACAAAACCTGACAAAAGTAACATGACTTTAGAAATGTATAATATTTATAGTGTGGAAGTGAGTCTCATGTACAGGCAGTGTCCCACTACTTCTTTACATCATCCCATCTAGACATGTGGATACAAGTACATTGTGGTACATTGCACCTATATATATTGGTATATAGGACCTGAGTGTACCCCAGCAATCCCCAAGGCAGAAGTCATGGCCCACCTTGGGGTTTCTTATTGCTTTAGGTATTGGGTCACATAAATAATGGGTAATTGACTATGAGAAGTGCCATATTAATATTGGCGATCTCAGCATCTGTCGTTGGACACGTTTCCCCTCATCCAAGGCTAGCTAACAGGCTGTCTGCCCTGAGTCCACGGAAAAGCATTGTCTGAGGCGTGATAAATGTAGACAACTGGATTTTTGTGGTTAAATAGAGTCATGAGGCTGGGGGTGGGGTGTACAAGTGTAAAGTGTAATCAGGACACTGTCAGAGCCCAGGCTGCTCACTTCTGAGTGTGTCTGTGTTGTGGGGGAGGGGGATGTGCACAGTAGTGGCTATTTTTCCTCACTCCCTCCTCCTTTTCCTCCTCCTCCCTCTTCTTCCCTCTGACTCTGATGCTGTTAGACTGGTTAGATATCTTACAGGAAGCAACCCCCCTCCCTTTATTTGGCTTCTCCTGCATTAAGGCAGAATCTGCCCTGTTCTTTCCTCACATAATGTTGTAAAGAGAGAAGATCATGTCTCCTCATATTCCCAGAGAGAGTGGAGGGCACTGTTTAATTCCCATGACACCTATGTTACATGGAGAGTACTTATACATTATAATATGGCAGAAGGTGTTGTATTGTCTAAGATGTAATATAAAGCTATAAGAAGACCCCCCCCCTCCCCCGGACCATACTATGAATGGCGGTTGTCGTGGTCTTGTACTATGCCCTATTCTTCATAAAGATGACTTGTCATCACGGCCATACCTGAGTCTATATTCTTGTCTGTATTTCTTTCTTCCAAACCCACCGCCATTCCCAGCAGAAAGAAAAAGGTAACCCTTTCCTTTTGGACTAATAACATAGCTATATATATATATATATATATATATATATATATATATATATATATATATATATAACTAGAAAATTCAAGTGTGATAGTAGTTAATCCCAATATACCACTCCCCCCTTCATGCCACACTCTCAGGGATCCAGGAAGCTGAGACAAGAGGAGTTGTTGGCAGGGTCCTTACATTGGGTCCTTACATTGATCATTTTTATGTCCCTTACAAAAGTGTCCATATAGGTTAGACATGACCCTTTAGCACTGTGTTGTTAGTAAGGCAAGGTAACTCACAGGTGGCCACCAGCTCCCTATATCTCAGCTTCCTGGGTTATTAGGCTACCACATAGGCATAGTGATATGTATAGGATTTGTAATGTAACTTCTTTGGTTGCTTTTTTAGACTACGTGTATGACACATTTTAGGTTGTCGTTTATGTGTTAACAAGCCTAAACACATCTCAGAACGTAAGGAAACCGTACTAGAAGATGAACTCCGCACTAAAAGGGGAATATATAGATAAATAGATATGTTTATATAACCTGCACATTTCCTATATCTCTACTAAGGCTGTGCATATGCATCATCACCATTTGTATATGGATATATTTTCAGCCTCTGCAAACATTTCCAATAGCAAAAATTTATGTTACATTTTATAGATATTGTTACAGATCCCCTCCTGCATATAACAAAATTTTTTTTTTTTTTTTTCAAAACTTGGCTATATGCCAAAACTGCTAATATTGAGTTCTTTAAGCTGGTCATAACATAAGCATGCATACAAAGAGCGTTCAAGCATAATACTGTTATAGAAATATGAAATAGATATCGAGCCATTCGAGATTGCACAATCATTAGGAAAGGGAGCAAAGGGTTAACTGATCTTGTTGCACAGACCGCAGCCACACAACCACAGTGGTAATATATGCACTCAGAGCTCGCTATTGGAACACTTCCACCAGTGCTGTGGCTTCCAAGCCTTTGTGTCCAGTTATCCTCTTGTCTGTTTTTCAGTTTTTGGATGCAGAACACAAGGGGAGGAGCGGTGTGCGCTCTATCAGACACATGCTTTTATTTTTCTTCTTCATTTAAACAGGAAGCTGACAAGCTCCCTGAAACTGAGGAGATCACAAACCATAACCAGCAGGGTTTAATATTAGCACTGCTTGCCCCAAGTTGAAACCAGTAGATAAGGGAATAGATAGAAAGGTGCAAAAAAGTGCTGTACAAATGGTCTCATTTGTATAGTAGACCATATCTTGGCTGGGTCTAATGTAGTTTAGTATATTATATCTTCATTGTCAGGCAGATCCATTTTGATTTGAGATATCTAAAATTTACAGGCATTGTATATTGTTACATATACAGTATAATATTGTACACACAGCTATGCAGGAATTAAAAAGGTTATCCAGAAGGTTAAAGAGATCCTGCCATCAGGTCTCAAAAGCCCAATGACATATCTCATCTGATGAAACTGCTATATTGAGCATTTTTATGTTTTATTTGTCCAAATCTGTTCAGCCGTTCCTATAAGTCCTACAAGGTTATGCAAACTAGGGTCTATTAGCCAAGGGGGCAGTAACACTACTTGGCAAATGGAGACCCCACCCCCAGAGAAACCACAGTGTTATTGCCCACTTAACTAATAGGCACTAATTTGCATAAAACACTAACTGGACCTATATCTTTGGAATGACTGATTTGGAGAAACAAAACATCACAATGCTCACGGTGACAATGTCTATCAGATAATCTATGTCATTGGGCATTTTAGACCTGGTGACAGGTCCCAGAGCTGTATCTAGGTTTTCCATCACCCGGGGCAAAGGTTCGATATGTTGCCTTTACTTTGTATCTAAATGCATAGAAGTGAGCTGTTGGCACTCCGCCGACCAACAGCAGAAGGGGCACATGCTACCCCCCCCCGGTTGTCTTTAAGAAATTAAACTATTTGCAGTACATTTTATACGATATTGAAACAAACATAACTCATCTGCCAAATCCTGCAATGCTGCAGTGTGATGCTCTGATATTCCCCAGAGGATTTAGGGTCAGTTCACACGTGAAAACCGCCTAGCTTATTTGTGCGAGGTAAAAAACCTCGAGGAGTTTTTTTGACGCTGTTTTTTGCATTCCGCGCGGTTTTTGACGAGGTTTTTGACGCGGTTTTCGCTAGGGTTTTTTTTTCCTATATGTGCTATAGAAACTGCAGGCGAAAAAAACCGCGTGGTTTTTTACCGCGCGGTTTTCGCCTCCCATTCACTTCTATGCAATTCTTCAGGCGTTTTCCGCCTGAAGAAAGGTCATGTCGCTTCTTCAGGCGGAAAACGCTAGGAGGAAAAAAAAAGCTAGTGGTCTACATAGACCACCATGTTAAAGGAGAGGTTTTTGAAGCGAATTCCGCTGTCAAAAACCTCCCCTTTGCCCACGTGTGAACTAGCCCTTACAAAGGGAGATTTCTTTTTTAATAACATTTCCTGCAGTTACTTTGGATTCTTTAACTCTCAGACAATTTCTTTAATTTTTTGACTTTAGCGACACTAAATTCATTTTGCAGCTGGGAACAATATTATGGGATACAAAAAGTCCAGAAAATTATCTGCCCACATGATAGTACTTAATTCCATGTATTCCAAGTAAAAAGCATCTAGAAATACACACACGGGGAAATTCAGTGATACAGCATCATGGATAGTACAGCAGTATATAGCAAGAGAGAACACATACAAGCTCTTAGTAGATAGAGAGATACTAGGAGTCATAGCAACTAAAGAAGAAAGAAAAAAACTGCAGGATCATTTAGTTCTCTGTGCGAAGTAATGTTCATAATACAGCCCGACCGCAGTTGGAGGACATGAGGATGGGTCACAGCATGTAGACATAACAAGCAGAATCTGATTTTTTTGCAGAGGTGGGGGACATATGTGGCTATTATGATAACGTGATAGCTATGCATACAATAATTTAATATGGTTTATAATTTTTTTTCGGGTGGTCCTAGACAGCTGTCTTGTATGAAAATAATGAACAAGTTACATAAACAAGTTACATTATTTCTGACAAGGAATGTTCCAAGGAAGGCTTTGCAAGCAAGATTCCTGATATCTCAGTTTTGACATATACAGGTTCATGGGCTGATAGTTTACTGTCCAGTCAGTTAAATATCTGCCCACTGAACCCAGAAATGAGACATTGGAATAAACTTGTTACTTTAACATCTTAAGTAGAGATGAGCGAACAGTGTTCTATTGAACACATGTTCGATCGAATATCAGGGTGTTCGCCATGTTCGAATCGAATCGAACACCGCGTGGTAAAGTGCGCCAAAATTCGATTCCCCTCCCACCTTCCCTGGCGCCTTTTTTGCACCAATAACAGCGCAGGGGAGGTGGGACAGGAACTACGACACCGGGGGCATTGAAAAAAATTGGAAAAAGTCATTGGCTGCCGAAATCAGGTGACCTCCATTTTAGACGAATAGTGGATTTCAAATCCGGGTCATATGAAAATGTGAACTTTGTGACTATGAGACAGGGATAGCTGTACAGGCAGGGATAGCTAGGGATAACCTTTATTTAGGGGGGAATGTTATTAAAAATAACTTTTTGGGGCTCTATCGGGTGTGTAATTGTGATTTTTGTGAGATAAACTTTTTCCCATAGGGATGCATTGGCCAGCGCTGATTGGCCGAATTCCATACTCTGGCCAATCAGTGCTGGCCAATGCATTCTATTGGCGTGATGAAGCAGTGCTGAATGTGTGTGTTTAGCTCAACTACACCGGTGGAGTAGTTGAGCTAAGCACACAGATTCAGCTCTGCTTCAATCAGCGCTGGCCAATGCATTCTATTAGCTTGATGAAGCAGAGTGTGCACAAGGGTTCAAGCGCACCCTCGGCTCTGATGTAGCAGAGCCGAGGCTGCACAAGGGTTCAAGCGCACCCTCGCCTTTGATGTAGCAGAGCCGAGGGTGCACAAGGGTTCAAGCGCACCCTCGGCTCTACTACATCAGAGCCGAGGGTGCGCTTGAACCCTTGTGCAGCCTCGGCTCTGCTACATCAGAGCCGAGGGTGCGCTTGAACCCTTGTGCACACTCTGCTTCATCAAGCTAATAGAATGCATTGGCCAGCGCTGATTGAAGCAGAGCTGAATCTGTGTGCTTAGCTCAACTACTCCACCGGTGTAGTTGAGCTAAACACACACATTCAGCACTGCTTCATCACGCCAATACAATGCATTAGCCAGTGCTGATTGGCCAGAGTACGGAATTCGGCCAATCAGCGCTGGCTCTGCTGGAGGAGGCGGAGTCTAAGATCGCTCCACACCAGTCTCCATTCAGGTCCGACCTTAGACTCCGCCTCCTCCGGCAGAGCCAGCGCTGATTGGCCGAAGGCTGGCCAATGCATTCCTATGCGAATGCAGAGACTTAGCAGTGCTGAGCCATTTCTGCTCAACTACACATCTGATGCACACTCGGCACTGCTACATCAGATGTAGCAATCTGATGTAGCAGAGCCGAGGGTGCACTAGAACCCCTGTGCAAACTCAGTTCACGCTAATAGAATGCATTGGCCAGCGCTGATTGGCCAGAGTACGGAACTCGACCAATCAGCGCTGGCTCTGCTGGAGGAGGCGGAGTCTAAGATCGCTCCACACCAGTCTCCATTCAGGTCCGACCTTAGACTCCGCCTCCTCCAGCAGAGCCAGCGCTGATTGACCGAATTCCGTACTCTGGCCAATCAGTGCTGGCCAATGCATTCTATTGGCGTGATGAAGAAGTGCTGAATGTGTGTGTTTAGCTCAACTACACCGGTGGAGTAGTTGAGCTAAGCACACAGATTCAGCTCTGCTTCAATCAGCGCTGGCCAATGCATTCTATTAGCTTGATGAAGCAGAGTGTGCACAAGGGTTCAAGCGCACCCTCGGCTCTGATGTAGCAGAGCCGAGGCTGCACAAGGGTTCAAGTGCACCCTCGGCTCTGCTACATCAGAGCCGAGGGTGCGCTTGAACCCTTGTGCAGCCTCGGCTCTGCTACATCAGAGCCGAGGGTGCGCTTGAACCCTTGTGCAGCCTCGGCTCTGCTACATCAGAGCCGAGGGTGCGCTTGAGCCCTTGTGCACCCTCAGCTCTTCTACATCAGAGCCGAGGGTGCGCTTTAACCCTTGTGCAGCCTCGGCTCTGCTACATCAGAGCCGAGGGTGCACTTGAACCCTTGTGCACACTCTGCTTCATCAAGCTAATAGAATGCATTGGCCAGCGCTGATTGAAGCAGAGCTGAATCTGTGTGCTTAGCTCAACTACTCCACCGGTGTAGTTGAGCTAAACACACACATTCAGCACTGCTTCATCACGCCAATAGAATGCATTGGCCAGCACTGATTGGCCAGAGTACGGAATTCGGCCAATCAGCGCTGGCTCTGCTGGAGGAGGCGGAGTCTAAGGTCGGACCTGAATGGAGACTGGTGTGGAGCGATCTTAGACTCCGCCTCCTCCAGCAGAGCCAGCGCTGATTGGTCGAGTTCCGTACTCTGGCCAATCAGCACTGGCCAATGCATTTCTATGGGGAAAAGTTAGCTTGCGAAAATCGCAAACTGACAGGGATTTCCATGAAATAAAGTGACTTTTATGCCCCCAGACATGCTTCCCCTGCTGTCCCAGTGTCATTCCAGGGTGTTGGTATCATTTCCTGGGGTGTCATAGTGGAATTGGTGACCCTCCAGACACGAATTTGGGTTTCCCCCTTAACGAGTATATGTTCCCCATAGACTATAATGGGGTTCGAAACCCATTCGAACACTCGAACAGTGAGCGGCTGTTCGAATCGAATTTCGAACCTCGAACATTTTAGTGTTCGCTCATCTCTAATCTTAAGTGCACGGTCAGTATTGGCCATCAGGACACAGTGGCCCATATTTACTAATAGCTACATAGTGTAAACCTAAATGAGTTTACCCACTGAAGATATTTATGGCATATCCACACCATATGCCATAAACATCAGGCAGATGCAGATATCACCACTGGTACCATGTCTCTAAAATGAGCACCTGTCTCTAAAACAAGCCCCCTCCCCCTTCCTCGCTGAGGAGACTGTTTTTAGTGGTCGGGGTTATGGAAACAGTGTAGGTCCCTGAGCTATGTTATTGCTGTAACTACTGTACAAGTGAATGGGAGTTATAGAAACAACTATGTTCTATGCTGTATCCGGCACTTCTATTCATTTCTATGGGAGTTACGGAAACAGTGTAGTTTAGAGGACTACGCTGTTTTTGTTAGCCTATCCATCGAAGACAGTCTTCTCAGCAAGGTCACGGTGAGGTAAGAGACAGGTCAAGTGGGATCTGCATTTGTGGCCTATACTGTGCATATGACCCTTTTCCTATCAATAAACATCCATTTGTCTATCAAGGTTGTAAAAATATTATCTCAAACTAGATGTAATAAAATGCTCCACTTAGTGCATTTTACATCGGAATCTTGTCGGAACCACTATAGTAAATCTACCCCAATGTTCTTTTTCCATTTTTGAGTTCCTATAACTTAGTGACTACATTTTATTACCTCTTTGTGTGGGGATGAAAAGAAAAAACAATTCTAGCACTTAATTTTCAGTTTTAATAATAATAATAAATTTTATTTATATAGCGCCAACATATTCCGCAGCGCTGTACAATTTGTAGGGTTCAAATACAGACAGATACATAACAAAGAACGTCATTTCACACAATGGGACTGAGGGCCCTGCTTGCAAGAGCTTACAATCTATGAGGTAGAGGGGGTGACACAAGAGGTAGCAGGGGCGGCATTGCTTATGCAGTATTCAGACAATTTTGTAATAGAGGTGACTGTCATTACACAAACAAAACTTTATGAGCCATCACTAGTGGTGTCCTGTAACATGTGGATGGAGCTTGGACAAATAAAGTTAGCCTGAAAAGACATCATATCATGTGAAGAAATGTGGGAGCGGGGACAGAGGAGGGTTAAATTTTGGGGATTCTAATTATAGTGTGGAAGGGTTTATGTTAGAAATTGTGATAGGCCTGTCTGAAAAGATGTGTCTTTAGTTTGCGTTTGAAGCTGTAGAAATTGGGAGTTAATCTGATTGTCCGGGGTAGAGCATTCCAGAGAAGTGGTGCAACTCGGAAGAAGTTTTGTATACGAGCGTGGGAGGTTCTGATAATAGAGGATGTAAGTGTTAGGTCATTGAGTGAGCGGAGAGCACGGGTTGGGTGATAGACAGAGATGAAGGAGGAAATGTAGGGAGGTGCGGCATTATGGAGAGCCTTGTGGATGATAACTTTATATTTTATTCTATAATGAATAGGCAGCCAATGTAGCGACTGGCACAGACCAGAGGCATCGCTGTAGCATCTGGACTGATAGATGAGCCTGGCCGCTGCATTCAGAATAGATCGTAGAGGGGAGAGTTTAGTGAGGGGAAGACCAATTAGTAAGGAGTTACAGTAGTCAAGGCGAGAATGAATCAGAGAGACAATAAGAGTCTTTAATGTATCTCTGGTAAGGAAAGGGGGTATTCAATTTTATTACCTTTATTCTTGATTTAGTAAGATAAAATCAATATCTAGGCAAAGTTTTTTATGTTTTTCTAATGGTTGTTTTTGCACCATTGTCTCTTAAAACCGTAACATCAGTCCTCTGCTGCTAGTTGAGGGCTTATTTTTTGTGAAACAAAACTTGATTTTTATTGGTACCTCTTTTGTAGTGTTCACTAAGACGGGAAAAGTACAGGACAGTAAGGATGCACTAATATCTATTTTCTACAGTTTTTTTATGTTTAGCTAATTAAAAAAAATAAAATCTTTTAATTGAAATGTTGTATTCAGTCTTTTTTTTTTCTTTAGCTTTTTGGTTTTTAAAGAGGACATTTTACCATCTCCACCGATTCAAATTATTATCATCCGTTACTGGGTGCAGCTCCACTGCTTCCAGCACAGTTGAAATTTTTTCTCTACTGTAGGTGGTTTTGGTTCCTGCTGTGCTATTTCCACTCTGTAATGTCAGAAGGTCAGTGTCAGGAAGGGGTGTGTGATTCAGCCAGTGTCAGAGCTCAGAATCACACCTCCTGACAGTACAGAGACTAAGTAGCATAACAGGCACCAAAACTAACTGCACTGATTGGCTTGGCAACAGTGAGGGCTAGAGAAAAATTGAAAGTTTGCCGGAATCAGTGGAGCAGCAGCTATTACTGGACATAAAGAACTGGACTTGTTGGAGGTAGTGAAGGGTCCTCTTTAATTTCAAAGGTTTTTTTTGTTTTGTTTTTTACTTTCATTGGTGCAAGGAGGGGGCCAGACTGTTCCAATTGCTAACAAAATGTTAACATACAGTGTATTAGGTCCTGTCTCCAGCGTAATAGCAACATTTAACATGTTAAACATATGCTATCTCTTATTGATGGTGCTGCAGCAGAATTCATCTGTACATTATAAGTGACACTTGCTGACAATGGCGCTGGCTCAGCTTGTGAACTTGCACCATTTCCATGCCACAAATATCTGCCATGATATGTCATGGACATGATACCGTTTGCTACTCACCGTACTGTAGATTTAGAGGGGTTGTACCACAAAGTAATGTCAGTAGGACTTGAGTGCAGCTAGGCTGAATGTGGGCAGGACTGGTGGTGGTTTGGAAATAAAAAATGCAGTCCGATCCATGGACACCATGTTATAGAGCGCAATATCTTGTGCAGATTGATATATAGTTTTGTGGGTAAACATTCAGTACTAACTTGTCATTTAGTGATCTAAACCTGAGTCACTTCAGAACTTAAGAGTCTAGTAGGCAACTCTACTGTGTGATTGACAGCTATTTCTGTATGGCCACTCATACAGGCAAAGCTGCCGATCAGTAAATGACAAGTTTTACTGAATCTTTACCCACTAAAGCATATATTAATCGGCTCCTCTGCTTGTTGAATGTGACAGGTTTCCTGTAGGTAGAATCATAGAGCCTCTTACTAAATCCTGGCATCAAATTCCAATAAGAGCATTTTCACACAGTCAGTATTTGGTCAGTATTTTTCATCATCATTTCTAAGTCATTATAGTTTTTCGCTGCATAGTCTCCTGGATTTGGCTTGTGAATTATTAAGCAAAATAATGCGTGAAAGCAAAAATGGTGGAAAATACCTGAAGACTATAATACTTATAATAAATCCAAAGCAGAAAAATAGACTTTAGCTCACCGTTGATCTATAATTGGAGTCCTAGGGGTGGACGACTCTACTTCCTCTGGACTTGCATGAAAATAACAAAGGTAGTCTGCACTCCTCCGAAAATCCTTAAAATTTAACTTTTAATCCAGCATCATTAAGATATAGTTGAAAAAATACAAAAAAGCGACAGTAGGAAAAAACATACAAAGTGATTAAAAACCGCTTAGCTATATCTTAATGATGCTGTATTAAAGTAAAATTTTAAGGAGTTTCGGTGGAGTGCGGACTACCTTTGTTATTTTCATATAATATAGAAGTTATTTTACATTGAATTTAATTATAAAATGTACTGAAGAAATAAAAAAAAAATATGGTTTTCCCACAAAGACATCTTCTATCTCCAATCTAGAGGAAGAGAGTCAATAGTAGATTGTTAGCGTCTGACTAATGGGGCTGCCACCTTTCATGATCCCTTGTACCCCCATCTGAATGCAGCAATAGTAGTGCTCCTTTCCATTGCTAAAGATATCCAATAGCGATAAATGGGGCATCAGAGTGGCTGTGTGACCATTCCTCCAATCTGGCAGGGGTACAATGGACTCTGGTGATTTGGGGGTTCCTTATCAATTTAAAACTTATCATGTACATAGAGGATAAGTATTTTTGTAGGAAAACTACTCTGCTGGCCTCAGCAATTACCTGTCAGGTACTGGCGACTTCATAGCTAATACTGTTACCCAACATGTGACTGCTGCAGTGATCCCTCGAGCCACTTCACTTCTGGCTCAGTGAGTGCAGGCATGGATGGAACATGGGACTTAAAAGGGTTGTCTGGAATAACTAGAAATCCCTACACTAATTTAAAAACCTTCCTCCCTCCTACTTTTAAATTACGTAGTTTATCAAAAATTGATAGCTTCCCATATCCCTGGGGCAGTCATGTGACATTTTCTGATTATCCGGTGAAGATCCGTTTACCCATTTCCGGAAATGGATCATCACTACTACAAACCCCCCCTCCCCATTCACTCCTTTATACTTAACCTCCAGGAGGAGAAGGGCCCTCGGAAGAAGCGTGGAAGGTAAGCATATAATATGGATCGGGGGTTGGGCTGAGTAGGTAGGGGAGGGCGGAATAGCTAGAGAGAGACCAGGAGGGGGTTATGGGAGGGGGGAGTGATGAAGGAGGAGGGAGTAAGGTAAGAGGGGTTAGTGAGGAAGTTATATAGCAGGAAGCTGAACCATTAAGCAAATGCAGGAGATACCAGGAGCTCCCAGAGACACCCAGAAATCACTCAAAACATGGATAAAGGTATATGGGTGCATTTATTAACCCATTAGTAGTACTAACAGACATTTCAAAACAAAACATTTTTTGCCTGGAAATCCCTTTTAAAGATAGAACAGGAGGACCAGGAATAGGTGTTTATTTTTTAACTTTACTTTACCCAAGCCCCCCTTGGTTTCCAGTTTACCTGAAAAAATCCTTTAATTGACATTTTTTTATTACCATACGTGTGTTGAACTTTTTTTTTTTGTATCATTTTTTTTTTTAAACAAATTATAACAATGTAACATCAACGGCCCTGATTTACTATAGTGGATACAACTAGACACTGGCATAAACATGTAGTTGTGTGGCATGTCTCAGTTGGGCTAGCATTTTGTGGAATCTCATAAAAAAGGGGGTCTGGCTTACATTTGCCACATTTTGCCAAAATGCGCCAAAATAACATAAAAAAAATTCTGGTACAAAATAAGCCAACTAAAGGGCGGTATAAATGCAGCCTAGCCAGTCTAAAGATCTATCATCCAGCACAAGTCACTGTGATAAATCTGGAGTATTTTTACACTACAATGTTTCACTAATAGTAACTCAGGGCCAATATGTTTTTTGAACCCAAAACCTGCATTGCCTTTGCAAGACATATCCATTGTCCATATTGTATTTTTAGTATTCTAATGGGTTGTATAATCACAATGCTTCCATGATGTCAGCAGCCAGCACCTCATATACAGCCAAGACATCTACGCAGGGATCTCTCAATTCCTCCATCACTTAAGTAAATATGTAACTGTTCTTGTGGAATATTGCTTTGGACAGCAGCAGATAAAGTCTCCTCCAGCTGTTTTTCCTTCGTGTCAGCTGCCGTTTTATGCCAGAACAGTTGCTTAGCTTGAGTATTCTTGGAAGGAAGCACTTGTGGAAAGCTGTATCATTATTTGCAGATCACAGGAAAGTAGATGCACACAGCATTTGATATGTCTGTCTGGTTTTGCCTTGCCACTATTGCATGTTCTTTAGCTTTATTGCCATGCTGTGCATTGTTCCTTTAAATCTGAGAGCTCGCATCACATTTATTGATGAATTGGAACCATGTAAAGCTTTGCTGGACTAGGTGGTGACTGTCTTTCCACTACAGCTGATGATGGTGTTCCCTAAATGGGCATCTATACACATTATAGGATAACTAGACAGGAGTTAATTCCTTGCAGCAGTCCTTTTAGTTTATTCTTTTTGCCACCATTTCGGTTTGATAAAGCTCTAAAAGAATACCAGGCTGTCAAGGGAAAATTGAAAAAGTGCAAAAAATGTGATAACCAGGTAACCAATATATGCAGTTTTGTCACACAAGAAGTTGTAGGAAATGTTTGTAGGAGTGTTTCTAGATAAAAAAAGCATGCCCTAAGAAAGTTTTAGCCGCATTGTATGATCATGATTTTTATAAAATTCTATTCGCCTCAAATGTAGCATTGATCGCTGCAATAACGTACCACAGTGGTCAAAGTGCAACAAACATGCATGTTTATTCCCTTTAACTTATGGGGTTGTGTTGATGGATTTACTGTAAGGCCACAGATGAACTGTAAAAACACAAACCCCCCCCCAGAATACATGTACTATAATGTACTGCTGATTCCCTGTGACCTCTATTCATTAGATCTCATGCTATATGTTGCAGCATTCTCATATATTAACAATGTGGTGCCATCGCCATGTAAAAGATCCCAGAACATTATTATTCGAGGTTCACCAAACTGTATTGTTAACGCTGCCCATTTGAGCAGGAAGTGTTCTCCTTACATCTCCCTAAACCGACTGCCAGATAATAATGCATGATTCATTACCCCAGAGAGTGTCGTGTGCTGTACACCACTGCAGTCAATTTTAGGTATTAAAGGGGATGTCCAGCTTAGGCTGTGTTCAAATCTGCATTGTCTATTTTGTCCAAAGAAACCCAGGGCTCCGTGATGGAAACCCACCAGGCACTGTTCCTATCTGTCATTTCACAGATCCATCGCTGCCATATTTTCATTGTTCTGCTTATATAACAAAAATATTTAGAGCAAATGTGAACACCGCCTTAGCATAGTATAACATAAAGAAGATATACTTATGTTACAGCGTGTGATCAGCATAAAGCAAGTCCTCATATAGGCACCTGTACAAAAATAAAAAACCTTAAAAAAAGATTTATGGCATCTGAAATGCAAAGAGTCAAAAATGGAAACTTGATGTTTGGATTAAGCCCCAAATAGGCTTAGTCATTAAGGGGTTAAGAGTTGTTCAGTGTATTTTAGGGCGTTTAGGTAGCCTTTACTATGATCTGTATGTTTTCCCAGTACAGGAAATAGATAGAGAACCTACATGTTACCAAATGATGCAACTTCTCCACTTGTTGTTATGGTAAATGGCAGCAGGGACCCCCACGAAAGCAATCTGTACCCGATATTGTGTGCTATAAAAATGCATTATTTCTTCATTCAGTAGCATAGGTTCAGAGGTGGCCTATAAACATACTGCATGTTGTGCAGAAATATACCTGGGACACCCAGGATTTGTCAAGCTACACCTGCTGAGATATAATGCGGCTATGAAGATAACACTCTGAATAATTTATAAAGGCAGCTCTAGGTTCTCTCACTGCAGACACCATGTTGTGTTGTTTTTGGCTACCTTAGCTGGGTGGCATAAACATACAAATGACTTTATGATTTGTCATACTTTGGACTGCATATTTAATAATTGATGCACGTCACATGCATCATTTGCTTTGTATTTTCTCTTCTGCTTCTCTTTTAGATGAGATTTTTTACAGGTCATTTCAATGGGGTAGAAAAGTAATGAATGGATCACTGATCCTCGTGTCTGGCGCTTTGTGCTTTCCTTCCATCTCTCCTTTATCCAGAGCTGGACATGAAGCTATTTCCACAGCTTCTATATAAGTGGAGCAGAGCTTGTGTCACTGCCAGGATGAGAGTTACGGTTTTGAGAAGATCATGTCCTGCACCCAGAGTTCAATCAGAACACAGATTTCCTGTTACACTGCTTGTGCTGTAGAAATTGTACAGCGATTCCTGCGGAGCACGTCACAAGCTTTATGCCTGTAGCTATCTTTAGCATTTCTACTGACAGTCACTTGTTCCTTTTCTAAACTCTGCATCCTGTGTACTTTTTAATTTCATCTCTGAACATTGCTGGATACATAGATCAACCTGTTTGCAGAACTCTCAGGGGGTGTAATATCTATGCAAATATTATAATAGTGTGAGTATTTCTTGAATGAAACGATGCCACTTTAAAAGCAATAAACCCTGATCTAATGTTTCCTCATTTAGAGGGCTTACATCTGCTTTCCATTTCATTTTACAGCTTTTCATATTAACCCTGGTGCCCCCTATCTGGTAGAACTTAGAAAGTGAAATGAATGTATTTTGTTGCTTCCTTTATGGCTAACCAGCGAATGTCTAAGGCTCAACTCTCAACCAATGAGGCAGTCTACTTTTAAGTCTAAAAATTACCCACGTATGTAGTGTTAGGAAAACCAGTGACTTAGAAACGGCAATATCGATGCAGTCCGCAAGCATCTCCTAGCCTTATAATTCACAGCACAGACCATTTTTCTAGATCTGATTGAAACAGTAGGCAGCTAGGCTTATTGCTGTGGATATCGTAAGTATTTTGGAAAACTGAGCTTGTATTGCTCTGCAAGTACATTGGTGGTCAAAAGCATTAGACAGTGTGAATATTTACCAAAATCTATGTTTTGTGATTTTGCAGTAGGACTGGCCAATTTTATCTAAAAATCAAATCTCTTTTTTATTGTGTTTTAAAAGCATATTGACTGTTTTCCAGAAATACCACGATTTGCCTGTGGCAGAAATGCTGCAGGTAAAATCGCGGCACTTTACAGTAACTGCAAAGTGGATAGGATTCTTGCGAATCCCATGTCCACTTTGCGTTAAAAACCACAGCATGGACACATTGCGATTTCCAAAACCGGCACAGTCGATTATATCTACGGAAACCCCGATGCCTTCCCTGTAGATATAATTGTAACAGGGGGGTCACACGGTGGCTCAGTGGTTAGCACTGCAGCCTTGCAGCGCTGGAGTCCTTGGTTTGAATCCTGCCAAGGGTAAGAAAAAACCCATCTGCAAGGAGTTTGTATGCTCTCCCTGTGTTTGCATTGATTTCCATCCCATACTCCAAAGACATACTGATATGGAAAAAATGTACATTGTGAGCTCTATGTGGGTTACGTTAAAAAAAAAATATATCATTGTAACAGAATGTCTGCAGAGGAAAACTTTCTGTTTAAAGTGCTGTGGGAAAAACCAAGATGCGTTCCTGCCGCGGTTTTTCCCGTAGCGCTTTAGAGCTGCGGATCCTCCTTAGCCTAAATCTCAGTTTTCTTGTTTTTACTTTAAGAAACTTGCTAACACAAGTTTGCTTGCAGGCGGATTTTGACGCAGAATCTGACTCAAAATCTGCCTGCAAAAATTGACTTCAATGGGAGCCGCTCGCTTTTTTTTCCACTACTAGCTAGCGGAAAAAAAAAAGTGACATGTCCTATCCTGAGTCAGCCGCGGTGTCCACTGCTCGAGACACGCTCATGTTTAGGCTCATTTATTCAGGCCTAATTAGGAGTGGGATGCTACAATGCATCAGCATCCTGTAGCGGTCAATCGCGCGGAAAGTTCACAAGGCGGAAAGGGTTTCCACCACCTTTCCTCCATGTGAACATACCCTAAAAGGTTCAGTGAGCTGACACAGTGAGAAGGAGTCAGATGTATTTGATGCAGGCTTCCTCATCCTACCACCCAACTAATGACTATAGTGAAGAAGCTGCAACTGTTGTTCATTGCTTGTGATGGGAGGACAAAGCCTAGAGGGAATCAAGAGGCTCTAGGGCAGGGCTAACATCAATTTCACAATTCTTCTGAAAATCATAATTGTGCCTCTTTAAAAGGATGAATTAATCAAAATAATCTGATTAAGGCTGGGGCCCCAGATAGCGTAAATGCCGAGGTTTGCCTGCAGTGGAAAGGCTGCAAAAACCCCCCAAATCCAGCAAATCCCATCCTCAGTCTGCGTTAAATACACGCTGCAACCGTTGCGGTTCTGGAAATTGCAGCATTTCAATTATACTTACAGAAACGACGGTGGTTTACCTATAAGTATAATTGAAGCAGAAAGTCCGCAGAAGAAAACTATGCAAACTTTTTGTCAAAAGTGCTGCAGAAAGAACTGTGATGCGTTGTGGCCATAGTTTTTCCTGCAGCTCTATTTTGCTGCGGAATGCCATGTGGGGCCTTAGGGGGCATTCACACTACCGTCAGTGTCTGACAGGTAGTGTCCGCTGCTAGTGTCCGTTCAAAATCTTGCACGGACATTAGGAGCGGACAATAGCTGTGTCCGTGACACTTTTCATTCATTTAAATGGCGATCGGGTGTGTTCTTTTGCACTCCGTGCCCTTCCTTCACTGTCCGTTTGTAAAGATGTCCGACGTTTCAAGCGGACTGCAAAAACCTACATGTTGAGTTTTGCTGTCCGCTTGAAAAGTCGGACATCTTTACAAACGGACAGCTAAGGACAGGCACGGAGTGCAAAAGAACGCACCTGATCGCCATTTAAATGAATGAAAAGTGTCACGGACACAGCTAGTGTCCGCTCCTAATGTCTGTGCAAGATTTTGAACGGACACTAGCAGCGGACACTACCTGTCGGACAATGACGGTAGTGTGAATGCTCCCTTAGCCTCACTGTCCAACCCTATTTTGCAGTAGTTATAGCTACAGATGATGATACATAGGAGGTTGCTCATGTGGCCTCAGCTGTATTTTTACTCCCTTAGGCTAAGTTCATGTCTACGCCGTGCTGTCCATTCTATTGGAAGACCAAAACAATGGACAAGTGGACTGCTACAATAGCGAATACATATGGAGCCCAACGGACCCCAATGACAATAATGTGGTTCATTGTTTTTAAACCAAAATCAGCAGACGATGAAGTTTTGTTTCTGCTGATTTCCTACAGAGACTTCGATCCAGATGTGAACTAAGCCTAATAAACATGCATGCTGTGATTCTTTAATGCAATTACTCAAAGAAAGATTAGAATGTCTCAAAAATATTTTTTTAAATTTATATTCGCCAGTCACTTTCCATTTGACTGCCCCTGGCCCCCACCTGTCTTTATTTCCTGGTACCTCTCAACATGCAAATGTGATTGTTCACCCAAACTCTTTTATGCTAGGTTCACACTAGCGTTCTCCTGTCCGTTCTGTGGTTTCCGTCTTCAGCATGCCAGAAGATGGAAACCACAGACCGGGTCCGGCCGTGCGCGGCGGTGAGCGTTTTAGGCTCTCCGCCGCGAAACCGGATTTTTTTTATCCGGACACAGAGTACTGCATGTCCGACTCTGTGTCCGGATTATAAAACCCGGTTTCGCGGCGGAGAGCCTAAAACGCTCACCACCGCTCATGGCCGGACATCTCTCTCACCCATTCAAATGAATGGGTGAGAGAGACTCCTGCAGGTTTCCGTCTCCTGCCTCTGTTTTAGGCAGGAAACGGAAACCTGAACTACGGAGAGGGCGACGCTGATGTGAACGAGCCCTTACTGTGTACTAGAAAATGGTGCAGTCAGCACAATCCTCTCTCTTAGTAAAAGGTAGCACCCTAATGCCAAGCCATGTTGAACACAGATAGCATGTTGTAGAATAGGCGCTAAACAGATTAATGCCTAATTTTCTTGAAATAGATCCTGGAAAGGAGTCCAATGGGCAATTCTACTCAGAATTTTTTTTTTTTTTTTAATGTAGATTGTGAGCCCCCATATAGGGATCACTATGTACTTTTTTTTTCCTATCAGTACATCTTTTAGAATGGGAGGAAATCCACACAAACACAGGGAGAACATACAAACTCCTTGCAGATGTTGTTCCTGGCGGGATTCAATGTAGTGCTAACTACTGAGCCACCATGTTGCCCCATGACCCTACTCAGAAATTGACAGCTTTTCCTTTATGAGTTTATTTTGGGGTTAGGACCCCAAACACCAGCTGCTTAAGGGCATACTGGTGGATTAGTGGTTCCCTTTTAACAAAACAGTTTTGTAGACACAGAGAGAAAACAAACATATACAGTAATATCTCACTAAAGGAAACGGTGCAGATTGGCCTGGTATTCTAATTAAGGAAAACCAACAAAATAACAAAAGCAGAAGTCTCCTAAACTATCTGAAGAAGAAAACAGGAAGAGAGCTACAGAGAATGGCTGCACAGTCTGATCTCTTCTGCCCTAGTGTAGCGTACTGGATCAGAACTTATTCGGCAGGGATTCCCTGTTGCAGGCTAGATTTGCCTAATATTACAATATGAAATATTTATTTTCTGGAATAATAATATAGGAATTGCTGATGATGTGCCCTGACTAGTCAGTGGATAAACCACCAAGTATAAAAGGTTTCCTGTACATGCAGGAAATAAAACTACATGTATTTATTGGTTGCTACGGGCAATTAAATAGCAGGCACTTACAAGAATATATCAGGTCATTTTCCTGTATTCCTTCCATCCTGCGGTAGAATAAAACATATCAATTATGGGGGCAATTCCCTATGATGCAGCCATATTGAGACAAGGGCAGTGAATGTATTTGTAAGGCTGCGTTGACATCTGCGTCTGAGTCTCCAATTGGAGACTCTGTCAATGTGACTGTCAAAAATTGCAAAACACTGTCCGAAATTATACGAAAAAGTGCTATAAGTCCAATTTTTCTGTCCAGCAGTAACAGTTTAAAAGAATGGACACGCAATGGATCCCATTATTGTCAGTGGGGTCCATCAAGCACCGTTGGAGTTTGCCATTTTAGCGGTTCATGTGTCCATTGTTCTGGTTTTCTGATGGAGCAGACATACTACTGCTGCTGTGAACATAGTGTAAGCCTTTGTTCACATTTGCACTGGCACCCAGTAAAGCCTATAATTGACTATAATGGTGGTTGTTGGATTTCTATCATGGCGTTGGTCATTTTACTGGAATAACCTCCAACACATATGTAATAGTAACAGAAATAGTCAGCTCCCTTGGTCTTGTGCAGAGAACCAACTAAGTATTCCAATAGACCAACAATGCAGAACACTTAAAATCCATAAATATATTTCTCAAACAATTAAGATCCACATGACTGAGAAGCCGGGCACAAATAACATAGGTCTATGCATATACTTAAGGAAGCAAGTCTGGTTTGACATGTTTCAGTCCCTTCAGCCTTTAGTCATAACCATATGAACACGGCCTTATGTTAAAATTTTCTTTATTGTGGTATGTTCAGACAATGGTTTGTTTTGCACCACAGTCATGTGAATGTAGCATTAGTTTGCCTCAAGAGATGCCTGGATGTGAATGTAAAATTCACTGTACTTATTGGACACTGCTTTCCAAATGAAGTTCTGATCACTGTCACCTCTAGGTTACATGCATACGTAAAAATGTAAGCTGCAGATTTTCAGCACTAAGATCCTCATGTGGATTTTGTCTTGGATTTGTCACAGATTTTATTCATTTCAACCCTCTCATATATCAAAGCCACACAAGGAATTGAGATTGGATTTTAAAATCCACGCCATATTTCAATTTCTGCACTGGAGAAAATCTACATTGTGTAAATGAGATTAAATTGAGATTGATATAAATGCTGCTGTGATCTTCCACAATTATATTTGCACATAAAATGCCTGTATAATCTTCACCGTATGTTCTCTTACAGTCTGCTAGGCTAAATTCACACCACAGTGTAGTCTGATCTTATGTTTTTATGTTAAGAAAACCAAGGTACTAAGGATAAAGTTTTCCTGGTGGTAGTAAGTGATGAGATATGGAAACTCCAGTCATCACTAGACTGTATGAAGGAAGCCATAGTGCTTAGCAGGTAGCTGTACAGGTACATTGTATTACAACTCCATTAACTTTTATTAGGCTGAGACCCGGTTCACATCTGCGCATGGGTTTCCGTTTTGGCCGTCCACTTGGGGACCCCCCAACCTAATCTGCATAAAAAAGCAGTTTCCGCAGAAATCCGTGGACCCTAAGAACTATAATGGGGTCCATGTGGTTTGCACTCGGTTTCCACATGAAAAATGCAGGGAGGGGAATGGAATGACCCGAACGCAGATGTGAACTGAGCCTAAGACCCCATGTAGTGAAGTTTGCTGGTAGTGTGAAACGCAGCATTTTTGCTACTTTGCTTCTGCAGCAGGCAAAAATGCTTTGTTTCCACAATGTGGGCTTTAGCCTTATAGTTTTTTGCACAGTGTATGGACGTGTTCAAAATCCTAGCAATAGGTCATCACTTGCTTTTATTACTTTTTTCCATTTGCACTCATTCCCTGAAAAATGAGTCTGGACTGTGGCGTGTGAACCTGGGCTCATTACATAGTTTTCACAAATGTCAACCATACCAGCAAATTTAGCTTTACTGGACTGAAAATGAATGAGGATTGTGCAAGCCAAACTAAAAAGTGGACATTCAAGATGAGTTAGGGTGAGACTTAAATGTTCCAATATTAACCAATAAACTATTTTATGTATACTATATTATTGTGAACAGATGAACACATATAGTAGGAGATTTTGCAAGTCTTCTGACAACTCTTTTACCATGTCCGGTGCTCATCATGCTGTTTGATCATTTTTACTAAAGACTACAGTAATACCGCATCTCCGGCCTACGGCCAGGTTTGCATGTCACATCGCTTGTCACTCATGTAGGGTTACTTTGTAATTTACAGCTGTCATTTGTCTTGATCAGTCCAACGCCGCTGTATCCTGAAAAGCTGGAGAGGACTTTTAGTGCCACAATAGCTTATGAACCATATGTTTTTCCAAGCGTCTAATTATTTTATTAGTGAGCTATTATTGTCTTCTTATAATATGAACATATTACAATACTGAGGCTATTATCAAGCTGCCACTTTCAAGAAAGGTGAGACTGCCTGTAGCTGAACAGGTCTAATTTGTAGTTTTCTATTGAAGTCATTTATCCTTCACTTCTTTGTGATGTTAACCAAAGCATTTAAAACAACAGGAATTATTTCCAAGTAAAGCATAAAAAACTCACAGCTGGCTGGCTTCCTATCAGTAATATTCAAGCTGCTTGTAACATTGGCCATGTTCATACAAGCATTAACTTGAGGAATACAATGACATTGTTGAGTCGTTTTGCATGTCACCTTTGTACTTGTACGCTTTTTCTAGGTATGGGACCAGGGCTTATTTAAATTAACAACGTGCAGGGAAGCAGCTAACCTGTATACTTCATAAACTCCCACTTCTTTCTAGTTGCTTGCTGTGATAATTATATATGGGTTTTAGCACATTTTTGCAATATTGAAAAAGAATTAACTCTTCTTGTATTGTGGTGGTCACAGGAACAAGCCTCAACATTAGTACTGCACCAAGCATAATGGTTTGGTGCGGTCTCCTGCAACACTGTGTAACAGAATTGGTCAGAAAGCAAAACTTGTGTTAGCACAACACAAAAATAGGTGTGATCCAAGTTTTATCTGATAGAGGAGAATGGTAGGTCATTGTGTGTTGGAAAGTGTTGTTATATGCTATAAGCAGAGGTGTAACTTGAGAGCATGCAGTTGCACTAGCGCCCAAGAGCCTTAGGGGGCCCATAAGCACTGGCATTAGTATTGAGATTAGAGCTTCCATCTGGCCTATAAACCAAGACGACCCACAGATTACCCTAACAACACTAAGGTCTATTAAACTTCTTAGCACCCATAATCATCACTACCAAGAATTCACTGTAGGGATGAGGTAGGGGGTTGGGGCCCCACAAGACTTAAGTTACACGACTGGCTATAAGGGATGTAGAGGTAGGCGTCAGGTACCGGCCCTAGAGTCTGAGAGGACCAGAACTCTTTCAGAGGTTCTAGTTATGACTCAGTATGACATATAAAAGTTTCATGCGTAGGAATAGAACCTTTGAGTACCTTTACTTTGAGAATAGCCATGTATATTATTATGATCTATATATATATGGAGGCTTAAAGGGGTTGTGTAATGAAGATATCCCCGGTCCATATGTTTTGTTAAGACATACTGATTTAGGATACCACTCTCTGTAGGGGTAGCTCCCATTGTGGTGGACCCAAGATGTCAAAGTCATAGTTTATTGAATTGACCGCCATACTATACTACAGTCCCAGTGCAATGGCTGCTGTAAGGGAAGTGTCTGGCCAAGAAAGGCTTCCCCCAGGCAAAACCTGCTGTTTATATAGTGTGGCAGGATCAGACCGTCAGCACTGGTCGATCAATGAAACTACGTGTTCAAAAGTATAAGAGTATTAGCATTGTAGGATATTATAGCAAATGGCACCAATGTCCTGTAGTATCCTCTGAGCGTCAAACAGATTTCTAAATTGGGAGTTTGATAAGAATAATACCACGTAGTGCTATAATTTCTTATTAAAGTGCCTAATTGAGTCATATTTTAAGTTTTCAGTGACTGAAGCAAGAATCAGGGACTCATAGGAAAGCACTGATGCTGAATGAGAGGCTCTGACGTCATTGCTGCCGCAGCTGAATGGCTCTCCCACAGTCTCAGGAATTTTGTGGAGTTATGTGGGTGGCTGTGAGAGGATCCAAATAATGAACAAATTAAACAAAATTCTGAGTCTTTAATTGACCTTTATGTTAGTTGATTTACAACGGTGCTCTAAAATCATTTGAGAAAGGACTTTTTTATCTTTAAAAATGGTAAACGTGTAAAACACTTACGTTGTGAAGTCATCAAATTTTGACCCCTGAGTCACAATGCTTTGAGTATCATACCCTGAATGTTAATTCTTCGATATAGGGTTATGAGTATTTAAAGCAAGGCTAGAACAGAAGATAAGTGATTGTAGGGTTCTATTTACACAATGGTTATTCACTATGTATGAAGGATATGCAAGGTACCATAGGTTTGTGTGGGCCAAGTATGTGCCAAGAACACGTTCTTTTGACATACATTTGGTAGATACTGTTTATTGGCAGTAATGAAAAGTATAGTCTCCTCTACCATTAAGGTATACTTTTATTTTACAATACACAGATGTATGCAGCTCTATTGTTATAAAACAATATTATGTTCCAGGCATATAGTTGTTCATGTTTTATTAAATAAAATGAATTACTGCAACTAGACAGGGAGATATTGATACATTCTGGAGAATACATGGAGAATTGGTGTGAGTTGATTAACCTTTACTGTATCTTACTATATAACTATGGTCAAATAAATATATTCCTGTAGTTATAATACTTTACATTCGTATCATTTGTTACATACTACACCTTTTCGGGGAAGATGTTTTCATCCTCTGGACATAAACAAGAATGACGGTATTCACTGACATTGGCTGGAGAGCATAAAAAATGGGGGATGACTTATTGAAGACTTTATCTCTTTTTTATGGCTTAGAACAACTGTAACTTGTGGTGTATGCACAAATTTTTTGGATAAGGTTTAGTGTAAGAGATGGGGTCTCCCATGCACAAAAGACTGACTATTCATCACACCCGAAATTAGTGCTGTGCTAGTGCCAGTCTACAGCCAATCATAGACTTGGGAGAGCCATAGATGTGGGAGATTTATTAAAAAGAGCCTGTCTCTTAGGAAATTTGATTCAATTTTATGCCAAAGAACTATGAATTAAAGGGAGCCTACCACCACCATATATTTTTTAACTCCTTACATCCTGGTGCAGGGGTGTTAGTGTCATTGTGAACCTCCCTTTTTTGTTACAGTTTTTTCTGCCAAGAAAATCAACTTGTAATACATATGAAAATAAGCTGTGCAGTGCACCTTGGCCATGGCCACATCTGACAAAACACCTATTTTTACCAGTAATTGCCATCCAGTGCCACCACTACCATACAGACCAAATGATTCATAAGGACAGGCACTAGTGAATGCTCCAGCAGAGGGTGCACCAAACAACTCATATGCATACATTAAAAACTGTTTTTGGCTGCCTTCACACGGAGTAACGGCGGTCTCAATTTGAGCTTCTTTTTACAGGTGTAGAACTCCGAGGGTCGCGTTAACGTTGCATTCACGCGGTGTTTTTTTTACTATGAGCGCATACGCAGCGTTTTTTTGCTCACGTACATGCTCAGTTAAAAAACGCAGAGCGTGTACGCAAGCAAAAAACGCCGCGTATGTGCTCATAGTAAAAAAAACCACGTGAATGCAACGTTCTACGCCTGTAAAAAGAAGCTCAAATTGAGCCCGCCGTTACTCCGTGTGAAGGCAGCCTTTCTCAGTATAAAGATTACACTTTGACACTAAAAAACGTATGTTCACTATGGTACTAACATTCCCTACTGCTGCAAATCAGTGGTTTAGAAGTGATTTTGGTGATGGTAGATTCCCTTTAAGATGAAAGTAGGCATCAACAGCCACTCTTAAAATATTTCCCCCAAAGTACTGTATATCTGTCTCATAACAACACTTTATGTGGTATTGTATATACTACAAATAAAGTGACACCAACAGGAGCAAAGTTAAACATGCAGTGCTGGACACAAAAAGTCTGTAGCAGATAAGGTTGACTTCTCATCTGTGTTGTTTTTGTCTGTTCCAACATAGCAGCAGAACAACAGGCTAAACATTAAAACAGAGTTGTCTAACGGACAGTAACTTGTGGGACCCCTTTGTCTATAGCGGGGTCCATCACATATCCGTTTTTTTTTTTTCCGTCATTTCCCTACACAAACAAGTTGTGCTTCCAGGACTTTTTCAACCATGAACTCTACATACGGTAAGAGGCTCTGAATGGTACATGTGAACGTACCCTTAAATGCCGCCACAAATAAAAAGTCAGACAGTAGTCACTAGTAGGTGGGGTATTCCAATAAGCAATGACAATTCTATGAGTATAAGTAAAACAGATTAAAACCCCTCCAATGCAAGGTCTAAAGACAGATATATACAGTCTATTTATGTACATACAGACAATAATTTATGTAAACATGGCATCCCCGTGGTGCCCACAATTAAAGCGCTGCAAATTTAGGCACCATGGCAACCTCGCCGGTGCTCAATCTTGGCTTACTGTATGCAATCGGTAATGAGGTTACTATACCATAGAAATGTTTCCTAGCAGAAATGACTGCTCAGTCAGGTGGAAAATAGGCAGAGGAATAGTGTGATGGATAACTAGAAGAGGACAATCCGAGTAATTGGATGAGGTAGATGACTTATTTTTTGCTTGGAAAGTCTTTAGTAGAAGAAAGTTAAGTTACAGGTATATTACACAGAGAGAGATAACAGCAGGGGCACAGTGAAAGGCAGAGCGGGGAAGTGTCTGAATAGGAGGAGGAGAGTTTTGTAGGTTAGAGATGGAATTTATCAGGAAGTCAGCCAAGAGACTTGAGAGGGAGAAAGGCGGAGAAGGATCTCTGAGAGATTATAATTTCATAGTCAGGCGTGTGTATTCTACAACCTGCTTTATAGCCTGCTGCCTACTCCTAGTCTGCCTGAAACACTGAAATTGTTAGATTACACTCTATTCACATTAGTGTCAGGGCTTCTATTCTATGCCCTGACAGATTTATTTTCAAATGAACAAATTCTTTTAACTTCTAATGGGATCCATCCAGTTTCAGTTAGTGTTCTGGTGTTTTTGATGGCAAGCCTATTGCAGCAAACTACTTTGTTCTTTAGGGATAGTGCTTGTATCACTGCCTCTCCGTGCAGCTTCCGGAAGATTTACATGTGCCATTTTCTTTCCTTTTTTTTGGCTGCTGCGCAAATTGTAGCGAATGGGGTTAGAAAAATATCTGTTCATGAAGTATGGAATTTGCTGTGGTTTGTGTTAAAGAGCAGTAGGCCCCAATGCTTGTAGTGGTGTTCTCGTTTTCTTCATTGACAATAATAGGGATAGCCACAGGGAAAACCACAGCATATAACGTACTGTACATGTAGCAAACATAGCACAGTACATAACGTGATTTTCTAGAGACCCACTTCTAGGATCATTAACTAGGGAGAACTGTCAATCATATTGTGCAGGGGGAACCAGAGGGGATCTACCCAGTGGACACTTGTTTCAATTAGGTTAATGGTAAGAAATTCTATAAAGTATCTAAAGGTCCATTACTCACCTGTTAGATCTCCCACTGCTCCCGCACTGCCTATCTGGGTGGCTCCTAATGAACATTGAAGCATTGATGCCATACAACCACATGACAGCTGCAGCCAGTTACTGACCTCAGTGGTAATGGTGGCACATATGGCACAAGACCACCGAGACCAGAGATTAGTGTTAATGGTCACTTGAATCTACAACACATCATCACTTCAGGAAAATCAACAAAGATTGTCGCATGACCCCGAATCAGAGGGGCTTCGATCAGGTGTGTGTGGTTATTTTGTTACTATATAGCATTCCCTCCATTTAGCTTAATTTTTTCCAGTCCTGAAAAATCCCTTTAGACTAGGGCTACACCTAGACTTTGCTAAGTCAATTTATCACCAGACATAAATCACTGCTAGCAATTTCACAGCAGTATGTTACTCCAGCACAGTCTTGACACAAGAAGAGGTTGCTGCGGCACAGTAATATTTGCACCAGTCTAGTAGAGATATGGGACCATCTTGGTCTCTATGGCAATGAGACACTTGCTCCTGTACTTGTCTAGAGGGCATTTTTAAGATGCACACTTTCTGTGTCACAGCAGATTCAGGAAGTGTTATCAGTATTGCATTACAAAGTGACATGGAAATTACACAGGGTTGTGAAAGCAGATTGCATGTTACATGAGACAGTTTTATAGCTCGATTTCTTTAAATTACAATAAATATTTTATATTCATGGAGCAATTAAAAAAATATTAAAACTGAAACAGTCTTATTTCTTATTTTGTACAGTAAATTGTTCGTGCAATGCAGTGTCTAGGTCGAACCCTAGTCTCAATGTCATTTGAAGGAGCTTAAAGGGGTTGTCCACTTTTAGATCAATATTGAGAGACAAATACTATTATTTGTATAATAAAAAAGTTATACAATTTTCCAATATACTTCCTGTATCAATACCTAATGGTTTTCTAGATCTCTGCTGTTACTCATTCTGATTACTCCCAGTGGATAAAAATCAGTCCATGGTCATGTGATATACAGGCCATGGTCATGTGATATACAGTCCATGGACATGTGATATACAGGCCATGGTTATGTGATATACAGGCCATGGTCATGTGATATACAGTCCATGGACATGTGATATACAGGCCATGGTCATGTGTTAAACACACAGGTGCACAGCTCATTACCAGGCACATTTCTGATTACTGTGCTGTGACTATATCGTGTGCTCATCACATGACCATGGACTGTATATCACATGACCAGGGACTGTATATCACATGACCATGAACTGATTTGTATCCTCTGTGAGTATAAATGAATGAAAGCATCAGAGTGAATTAAAACAAGCAGAGCTCTAGAAAACTGTGAGGAATTAATACAGAAAGTATATTGGAAAATTGTATAACAGTCTATCATACAAACAATAACATTTGTCTGTCAATATTGATCTGAAAAACCCCTTTAAGTATTGGAAATTGCAGCTGAATAAGAGAGCATCATTGATATTTATCAGATTGTTATCAGTCTAGTTGTGTAAGGGTGGATTCACACTACCATTATGAATGTTGTTCTTAATTGTCATAGGATAAGAGCAACAGACATTAATGGTAGTAGAGTAAAGAATGCAGACCTAGCCCTCTCTGTCTGTTGTCCTGCATTCATCCTCATCTACAAAACATAGAAACTTTCTTTAGTCATGTTTTTTACTTTTCTGATGGAATAAAAAAATCCAGCATGCAGAAAGAAAGCTTCTGTCATGTATTTTTACATTAGGTTCATTGGGAACGGATGCAGATGGAGGACTCTTCACTATACTACCATTAATGTCTGTTGCTCTAATCCTATGAGAAATGAGAGCAACGTTCATAATGGTAGTGTAAACGTCCCCTTATAGGGTCCTAAAGCTTAACCCTGTGAGTGCTAGTTATACTGTCACCGCTCTTAAAACCTTAAGTAAAATTATACTATTATACTCAGTTTAGCAGTTTATAGGATATGTGACTTCTCTTGGGCCATTGAGGGGAATTATACAAAGATAAAAAGGTAAATCTATCTGTTATTGTACTTGATGGTGAGCTAGTGTTTTCACTCTCTGACCTCATCTGTCTGTAATATCCAAAGCTTTGTATTTGCATGTTAACACATGCTGTCACCTGGCAAACATAAGGTGGTTAACCAAAGTAGTGAAAAACAAGAATAATGTAAATGCATGTGGGTATCTGAGAATCTGCATGTTATAGTAATGGTGGGGATGATTAACCAGAAACCCTGGCAGGGAAACATGGAATCCCCATCTGGTCCCGATCAAATGTGTTAGCGTTTGGCCCTGTACGTCCAGTGCATACAGAAAAAGTTAGAGACACATCCAGATTCAATAGTGTGGAGAACATAACTTGTCACATGCTGACCTCCTTTTAATAATAAAGATGGATATTTGCCCTGTATTTGACACCTCTATCCATGCCATAAGTCAACAACACACGTCAGGATGTGTCTTGTGTACTAAATGTTGCTGAGACCTCAACCTACCCCCTATTCTTCTGCCATGCCACTGAAGCTGGCAACACTTTATGGTGCTGGTGTTTCTTTTTCATGCAAGAAAAGATGAGAAATATTTCCATCTATGAGAGACTAACAATATAGTATAATCTATCTGATATAATCAAAAGAAATGTAGACCTGATTCCTTTGTGTCCCAAATATTCAACCCATTTCTGGATTGGTCAAAAATACAAGACCATGTTTGGGGGATATTAGAATCTTACTACTAGAGGCCAGTTGTTGTACTTACACCTGAAATATAATGACATTGTTTATTTATATAGAAAGTCATAATTATGTCTGGGCCAGTTCTCACTCAAGGAAAATAATGTAAAAAAGGATGAACAGATTTATGTTGCAATATTAACAGTCGGAAACTGCTTTATCAAGTGTACTGACGGTACCGTCAGTACACTTGATAAAGCAGAATTTGACTGTTAATATTGCAACGTACTGTTTCACAATTGCCCCTGAGGAGTCCTGGAGTTGAGGACGAAACGCGTAGGACTATTTTAGGAGTTATATACATGCCGGGTTCATCTGGTCTGAAGCTCTGAGACTGTTTGGTGGTGTTTGCTCCTGCCCCCTGTCCCTGTTGGCGTGGCATTAGGCCAGTAGCCTCAGGGAGGGTGGTAGGGCAGGCCACAGCTGTTATAACAACTATCTCTGAGGACCATTAAGCGTTCAACACCAGAAACTCCCAGGCATGTTTTTTGTTGCTATATTAGGGAGTTAGGGTACTAGTGATTTAGGGATATACACACTTTGGTGTTCCCCTATATGCCCACTCCCTTTAAGTTCGTGTCTATGTGTAATTGGCACACTCTGACATAAGCTAGTGTACAACTGGCCGTATTTCGGTGTGGAGGAGCTCCTCTATATCTTTGATTTTACCTTTTTTAATTTTATCTGCAAAATTAATAAAGGTTAAGTTTTAGAATTTGTACCTATTCTGGGACCCAGTATCCCTTCAGTGAACCTCTGCACAAAATAGCTTCATCTCTGTTATATGTTGGTGGTTTCTTTCCATGAACTACTCACTTCAGGTCCTTCTATAACAATTCTGTTGGATTAAAGTCAGGACTTTGACTTGACCAATCCAGAAGTTCAACTTTATTCATCTTTACCGTTCTTTGGTAGAATGACTTGTGTGCTTAGGGTCGTTGTCTTGCTGGAAGATCCACATTTTGTCAAGATTCAGTCCCAGGGCAGATGTTCTAACATTTGGGGCCATACAGTGGCTCAGTGGTTAGCACTGCAGCCTTGCAACGCTGGAGTCCTAGGTTCAAATCTTGCCAAGGGCATAAAAACATCTGCAAGGAGTTTGTATGTTCCATCCCATACTCCAAAGACATACTGATAGGGAAAAATGTACATTGTGAACCCTATGTGGGGCTCACAATCTATAAAAAAAAAATGTTCTAACATTTGTTCTTCCATCAATTATGACAAGATGTTCTGGAACTAGTGCAGCAAAATAGGCCCAAACCATGATACTACCATTACTGAGATTTACAAATTATATGTTTTTATGCTGGAATGTAGTTTTGTCAAACTGGACAAGCTGCCATGTTCTTTTTGGAGACCACTGGCTTTCTCCTTGCTGTCCTGTTATGCACCTTAATGTGAAAAAATGTAACCTTGAAGCCAGTAGAGGTTTTACCTCACAGACAAATATGCGCTTTGCTCTTGGCTTGATCTTCCTCTATTTGTGTGTATTCTTTCTGACTTGATTGCAATCCAAACGCTTTAGAAATGGTTTTGTAACTTTTTGCAGCCTAGTAAGCATTAACAACTCTTCTTCTGAGGTCCTCAGAAATCCCCTTTCAAAAACTTTTAAGCACCACTGTAAGTCTTTAGACAGCAATATGTCTTGGACCATAGTAGGTTAAAAGACTTCCATTGAGGTTGAACACAGTGTATGTGCCTGTTACAATATACATGTTTCTATCAGCTTGGGTAGGGACTGGAGAAGTGAAGCAATCCCTTATAAATTATGTATATTAGTAACTGTATAAGTCTGGCCAAGCAGCAGTTAAAGCGCTCTCTTGTGTCACTTGTACATGCTGGACTGGTACTTGGCAAGTTGCTAACATTGATTAATCCCGGCTGTACACAAGCTGCTGTGACATTGTTATCAGGCACTGGTGATCGTGCCACAGCCCAGAGAGGAAGAGTGATGTGTTGGATTGGATGTGACTGTGATGAATTGAAGCAGAACAAGGGTGGTTTTTACTTCCCCCGGACTAAACTGCTGACTAGTAAAAGGTTCAAGTCCTGTGTATCATTCAGCTAGCTGGGACATGGGATAAGTGGAAATAATGTAATTGCTGACATCACCTATAATGACTCCCAGTATTTCCACGCATCATTGAACACAGTGTGAGGTGAGCGTGGGAAGCAGAGACGCATCCTCCGCTTGCTCCACCAGTACTCAGGCCCCTATTTCAGAACACACCCTTAATATGGTAAGTGCTACTCTAGCTGTACATGTTACCCATGTGCTGAGATGACATGGATCAGAAGTACTAAGACAGGATAATGGAGCTAAATGAATAGCAGTTAATAAAATAATATCTAAGGCTGCTTGCGGGAAAGATGCTTTTTTTTGTTGCAAATTTTCCTGCATTTTTTTTTTTTAACTAGAACATGGAGTGAATTTAGCAGAAGAGAAAAGTATTAGTACTTCCTAAATATGTCCCATTGCTTTTGTAGCCACTTGTAGGTCAAAAAAGTGCAGCAAGATCTGCAACAAAAAGGCAGCTTTTCCACAACATGGGGCATCAGCAAGAAAAATAAGCAGCTTTTCCCATGATGTGAAGCTGTTGTTTTGTTGCAGATTTTTCTTTATTTAGACAACACGGGGCCGCAGCCTAAGTGCAAGAGCAAAATCTGCAAAAAAAAGAAGTGATTTTTCTAACCAAATGGGATCCTTATGGGGATGTTTTTCTGCTTCATTTCCATAATAGTTATTTTTTTTACATAATAGTTATTTTTTTTACAAGAATCGATGGTCTGTGTGAAAAAATGGACTTGTGAATGGCCCTATTATCTATCTATCTATCTATCTATCTATCTATCTATCTATCTATCTAACTATCTATCTTATCAATATATGTTATTGGAGGGCAATTGGCAACATATTTGTAAGCTGTCAGTTCTGGCGTTTTCTAACAAGTATTACTGTGCCACACAGTACATAAATAAACTATCTAGTTTGGTTTGATCATATACATTGCAGAATATGGTATGTGAGAGCCATGTAAATAAGATGTCTAGAAATTAGCTGCTAGGATATGTTTTTTCGACTTCTGTCTTACTAAAACAAAAATCAACCTGGCTTATCAATTGATCTACCTGTCATGTAAAGTCTGAAGCAATTTTCCAACCCTGTAAGTATTTTTAGGCTTGCTTTACCCCACTATCATGTTTGGGGAGGCTGAAGCGTTTGTGCCTCGATCCTACAGATTTACTATAACTCACGGTGTTACTATGGTGTGAGTTGCAATGGGAATCTACACAAGCTTTTAGCAGCCACAGATTTCCATTCTAAGGGTAAGTTCACACGATGTAACGTTGAGCATGATCTGGCACGTATACACGTGCCGGCAGATGACGCGCTCAAAATGCTTCCATTCATTTCAATGGGAGTTAGGAGCGTATACGCCGCGTTATTTTGCGCCTGTGATTTTGCGGCCGCAAAATCACGGGCGCAAAATAACGCGGCGTATACGCTCATATCTCCCATTGAAATCAATGGGATCTTTTACAGCGCACAAACTCTGACACGCCGTATACTCAACATTACATCGTGTGAACTTACCCTAAGGGAGCCTTCTCACACGGTGTTACGGTGCGCTCATTCTGATTGTAAAAACACGTTCAGAATGAGCGTGTAAAAAGCAGCTCCCATTGACTTGAATGGGAGCCGGTATACGTGCGCTCCCCATTGAAATCAATGGGAGGCTTTTTTTCCCTATTGCTTTCAATGTATTACGCGCGGAATACATTTTGAACGTGTTTTTACGATCAGAATGAGCGCACCGTAACGTCGTGTGAAGGCTCCCTAACGCAGTGAGGCCATTCATGGAAACTGGCGTATGATACATCAATCTTAATAAATTTGACCCAGAATTTTCTTTTCATATTTATATGTATCCAATCTATAGCACAATACAGATGCCATATCTATGTATAATAAGCATCTTTTTTGATACTTTATTTTGGGTTCATCCAGTAGATTGCATTTTGAAACGTGAAATTCAGGCAAATATATGAATGTATATGAATAGCACTGTTGACATGATATTGAGGTTTCTACTATATGTACAGTACCACAAGTGTGAATATGGTTTAACCCAGACAATACCTTGTACTTCTCACTGACTTGTTGGAAAAGATCTCCTTTGTAATAAACTTCTATCCAAGTCTCTGAAGGCTCCTTCCCCGATAGCTGTATTTTTTTTTGTATCCCACCCTCCCTCAAAGTTTGCCTTGTCATGTAATAATAAGACACAAGAGCAATGTGCTGCTGTAAGCAACTCTGTAGTGTGAGTTTTTCAGTCGGAGCTGTTTATCCCTGGCGCTGTTCGAGTAATATTTTAACTGACCCACTTTGTTTGCTCACCATAACAACACTGCAATACAAACTTGCCCTCTTCTAACCCCACCCATGAAATTCATTGCATGTTTGCCACTCCTGCCCTTGTGACGTGCGCCCTTCTGCACTTAACCTGTGAGTTGCTGGAAGGCATTGGCAAGGAACTGGTTAACCTGTTTTCTTTTTGTCACTCCATCTGGCACCAGACCAGCAGTCTGCTGTGTGAAATCCTGAGTAACCCTGTCACTCCTGTGAGAGAAAACACTACAACAGGACCTGGCTGTCATCTTCTCATGGAAAGGAGAAAGGACTGTATTAGTAATATTTTCTGTAATAGTTCGCCCTTTAAGCCTTGGTCTTAGGGGTGATAATGTGTTCAGTGCGTGATCCTTTACCATTCTGATTCTTCTTCCTGGTTGAGGATATTACGCTGCCATATGTTACAAAGTATTAGCTTTCAATTAAAGTAGAGATATGAAAGCTGTTACACTAATATAAGGGAAAGTTACGTAACCTCGTGGCCTCATCCGAAACTAGTGATTGAGAAGGAACAAGTGCAATAGGCAAGTGAAGGAGTACAAAGCTCTGTAAGATTTTTATGGTGTTGCAGAGTAAAAACAGGCAGAGGATTCTCTTTAACTTCCTCTGGCAAGAAATGAAGGATAACATTACTTTTATAGGAACTGGCGAGCCAACTTGTTGTAATAGCTCAGCTAAAGATGCACAGTTTACCATATTAATGGACCGCAGGAAGGAGTATATATCCAGAAGTAGGAGACAGATAGGTTTGTTTGTAGTCTGTAGCCATGGAGACACATAGACTGGCATCACAGTTTTACATAGAAAGGTAGGGGATTTATAATCAAGATTATTTTCGTAGATTTTTTATTATGCTTTAAAGTTGCGGAAGTCTAAGGTCCCACATAGCGAAACATTGTTGGAAAATATTCAGCATAAGCGCGTTTTTCATCGCATTTTTGCTGTGTTTTTTCTTACTCCATTAAATACGTATAGGCAAAACATTTGGTGAGTCCCCACCTAAAAATATGCTGCTTTTTTCATAAATGCTTTTCTGCAGCTCTTTTTCTCACAATGTGTGGAGAAGATTAATCAGAATCGCTGGTATTGTAAAAATGTAGCTTTTTTTTTTTCTGCAGCAGCCAGAAACATTGTGTGTCCTAAATGTGGGACCTTAGCCTTAAGCAGAGGCTTAATATAAGAAAACATGCATACTACCTCTTCAGCCATAGAAAACTTGCATACTCACCTCTTCAGCCAT
Organism: Leptodactylus fuscus; assembly: GCF_031893055.1. Classification (NCBI taxonomy): domain Eukaryota; kingdom Metazoa; phylum Chordata; class Amphibia; order Anura; family Leptodactylidae; genus Leptodactylus; species Leptodactylus fuscus. Next base: position 276,677,280 of record NC_134265.1, on the reverse strand, counting down.
AGAAAACTTGCATACTCACCTCTTCAGCCATAGATACAGCAGAGAGTCTCTGTTCTGGTCCCCAATCCCCTTGATCTTTGGCCCACACACTAGTGATGTAGCCTATCAGTGGTGGAGCATCATGATGCTGGTGGCTCACATGTGAACAGAAGATCAACAAAACTGGGACCCAAACAGACGCTCTAAGGTTGAATGGAGAGGTGAGTATCTATATTTTGTATGCATATTTAAGCTTAAACTGAAATTGACCACGTCTAAGTAGATTTGTGTATTTCCTAGTAAAATCCTATTGTTCTGCACACTAGTTATTAAAAAAAACATTACACACACATTTAGCTTTGTCCACCAGAAGGATTGATTTATGTACATAACATAAGTCATTATTTGATTAGCAGCAACAAATTGGAGTGTATACAGTAATGCATAAATTCTTCTGGCAAAAGGGTAGATGGTAACAATAAGGGGATTATTGGACATAGATGGACCACAGACTTTGTAGCTTCAAACAGTAAGCAACCATTTTGGCAAGGAAAAAAACTGGAACAGTAAGTGGTGACCTCATTACCTAGTAGCATATAGTGACATCACTGCTAGAAAACCAAACAGTATTGTGGCATGTAGCAGAGATCCTGCTGAAACTTGTTCAAGTGGCTGCTCAGTGCATCATTCAGTGCCATCATTTAACCCTTTTACCTGCTGCTGATACATTTCATTGTAAGACTGTAGCGACTACACGCTGTTCTATTCCCAGTAATTATACAGATAACAATGCAGGCACATTTCCCTTTCATTATGTTTCCAAACAGCTTCACATCTTAATGTAACTCCTGCCTGTAGTCATTTCCTAATAATTCAATGTGTACTTACATTCAGATATTTGTTCACTTATATTTATGTTTCTCTGAAGTCCAAATGTGATCATGTTTTAGTCTGTAATTTCCCGGTGTCCATGGGTGAAATCACTATGTACTCTACAGTTACACTTGGTGGAAACTCTTAAAAAATAATGTACCTTCAACATATGCAGTGGTATGCCAATACTATACGATTCCATATAGCTGCTTATGATGATGCTTAATTCATTCCCCCAGAGGCGCTAGATCCACCAGATTTAGATCCTGGCCTCTTAATTCTTGTGCATGGGGCTGGCATAGATTTCTGTTACAGTTCACACCAGTTTTCTGGTACAAGTTATAGTAACCAGGCCAACCCATCTAGATTTCCACCCTTTTTCACCCCCTGCCTTTTTGGCTAAGGCCCCATGTAGCGGGACACAGCTAAAAGCACTGCAGGTAAAACCACGGTTGCAATGCATTTTCTCCCCACAGCGCTCTTCAAAGTCCTGAAGGCACTTACATTACTACTAAGATTTACATAATGTTTTTTACATTCTCTAATAATTCAGAAGGTTTCACAATGTAACACCTGTTATGACTCCATCCATACTAGATGTCATATGCATCACAAAAACAGTCTTGATTTCAGTAGGAACTGTGTAGTTCTTTATCTCTCCTGTGGGGGAGCTGCAGAGGAATTAAGCACTAGATTCTATGTTCACCTCACACTGACTATATTTCATTGCCGGGTCCCAGGAGTGAGGCATCCTTCGATGATCATGGTTGATCCCTACTTAAAGCCGGGGGTCTCACATAGCATAATCACAGGGATTTGGCCACAGTATATACCAGGATCTGTAAAGTGGATGGGATTCTGACTAATCCCGTCCACAAATTGCAGAAAAAAAAATCTGCGACGGAAATGCTGTGATTTTAAAAACGCTGGTGTTTTGTAAATTGCAACATGTAATTTATACCTAGGTATAATAGAAGTAGAGGGTCCGTAGAAGAAAACTCTGCAGACTTTCTGTGAAAAGTGCTGCCGCCGCAATTTTTTCCCACATGCTTTTTGGTTGCATATCACTATATGGGCCCTTAGCTTAAAGTGAGTATATCACCAATTTTTTTTATTTACTTAATAACACCAGTAAAATATATTAGTTTGCTAAGGCTGGGTTCACATGAGCACTCGTTGCCCGTTCAGGGATTCTGTCCCCAATTCAACTTGAAATGTTTTGCAAGAAGAATTTTTCTCTCCGCATTTTTCAGGTGGAAATCCGACAGACCCCATTATAGTCTAAGGGCTCGTTCACATCTGCGTCGTCGGTCCTTATTGCAGGTTTCCGTTTCCTGCATAAAACAGATGCAGGAGACGGAAGCCTGCAGGAGACTTTCTCACCCATTCATTTGAATGGGTGAGAAAGCTGTCCGGCCGTGCGCGGCAGTGAGCGTTTTGCGCTCTCCGCCGCGAAACCGGGTTTTATAATCCGGACACAGAGTCGGACATGCACTACTCTGTGTCCGGATAAAAAAATCCGGTTTCGCGGCGGAGAGCCTAAAACGCTCACCGCCGCGCACGGCCGGACCCGATCTATGGTTTCCGTCTTCTGCCATGCAGAAGACGGAAACCATAGTACGGAGACCCCAGACGCAGGTGTGAACCCAGCGTCAGGGGGTAAGCGCTTTTTAAGTGGATTGAGTTTTCGGTTTTTGGGTCCCCCAAGTGGACCCAAAGATCGGAAACCAATATGCAAGTATGAACCTAACGTAATGTGTTTTTATTTTCTGATTGTAGATTTTTGTTTATTCTGTGTTCTATGCATGATTATGCAGTTTCTCCTCTGCACCATTAACAGCATTTAGTGATATGCTTTACTGCACTTAGGCAGCAATAGACTGGAAACGACTCATTGAGCTCTATTGGATAGTTGCTTCTATAGTCTCTGTGCAGGGAGGGGGAGCAGATAAATTGTGACATCATTGCTGATGCAATGATGGGTTAGTGGTTTTAAATATAGAGGTGTTATCTTCTATTGTAATCCTGTCTGCTATGTAATTCCATGAAAAGTTTTAATAGCCTACAAAGTATTGAGTTGCATACCATTTACACCCTGACTTCTTTTAAATCTGTTTGAAAATATTCCTATAAAGTAAGCTACTGTCTCTTTGATACCATACTTATTTAAGCCGTTTACTTAAAAAAGTTAGGCTAATTGAGTTATATGCAACAAGCTGGGCCAAAAAGCATAGTACAACAATAACATTCACTTTCGCAGAATCTTTTAATCACTAAACCCTTTGACTTCATTACTTGCAACTAAACGGCCGCCAATTGCTGCAAGTGGATGGTGGCAGAAAGCAGTGTACAATCCCGCCCTGCAGGCAGAGTGACCTGCGATCTCTCATTACTACTGGTATTGTTCAGTCTGAGGAAATAATAAGTACAGCACTGAAGCACATTTATTTCTAGAATATTTTATTTATTATGTACCGAAATATTCTGCATTGGCTCTGTGCTTTCCTGAAAAAGATTCCTAAGCAATGGGAAAAGAAATTCTAAGAGCTAGCAATCATATTTTACGCTGGGTTCACACCTGCGTCTGGGGTCTCCGTTCTATGGTTTCCGTCTTCTGCATGGCAGAAGACGGAAACCATAGACCGGGTCCGGCCGGCGCGGCGGTGAGCGTTTTAGGCTCTCCGCCGCGAAACCGGATTTTTTTATCCGGACACAGAGTACTGCATGTCCGACTCTGTGTCCGGATTATAAAACCCGGTTTCGCGGCGGAGAGCGCAAAGCGCTCACTGCCGCTCACGGCCGGACAGCTTTCTCACCCATTCAAATGAATGGGTGAGAAAGTCTCCTGCAGGTTTCCGTCACCTGCCTCTGTTTTATGCAGGAAACGGAAACCTGCAATAAGGACCCATGAACGCAGATGTGAACGAGCCCGTACTGTGCCTCTAACAACATATGTATCAGGTCAAGCTGTTATAGAATATTACTCACCTTCTCCACACTGACCTTCACATTTGACCTTCAAAATGGGTGGAGTCATCATTTAGTGATATATTGTAGTAAAAACTTATATAACTCTTGCGTTTTACTAGCGACATAGACAAGTCTGCAATTATCCACATTTCTAGGACATCACTCCAAGTTATTCAGGCCAGGTCCAAACAGAAATGAGAATATGAGTTGTATTTGCAGTACATAGTAGTATAAAGGGTCATGTCCAAGATAAGCATCTGATTGGATTGTATAGGTCATATCAGATAAGGGCTAGCCATTGATCCTCTTAGGGCAACACTTCACTCAAGTTAACGAATCTGTTTTAGGTAGCACAGGAAAGTTGTGATGAATTTTATATGGGTCGTACTTCATACATTACATTTGCATGTATTTATTTTCGCTGTTCAACCTCCCCATCGTCAATGCAGTTGAAAATAGGCATCTAGAGTTTTGCTTCAAACTACTTGTGCACCCTGATTTTACAAGATGGCCATAGTTTTAGGGTATTTTCACACAGAGATTTTTGGCAGCGGATTTTGAAGCGGAATCTGCCTCAAAATTCCGCCTGCCAAAATGGCTCCCATTGACTTCAGTCGGAGCCGCTCATTTCTTTTTTTTCCGCTAGCTAGTAGTGGAAAAAAAGTAGTGAGATGACCCATCCTGTTTATTCAGCCACGGTGTGAGACTCCCTCCCGATTAGGCTCATTCATTTGGGCCTAATCCGGAACAGAATGCCGCGACAGGATGTCAGTGCACTGCATCGGCACTCCAGGCGTCATGTTCACACGCGGAATCCATTTTCCACTGTGTGAACATACCCTTAGAGCAATACCAAGCAAAATAAATTTTAAAAAAATTTAAAAATCCCAACAATTCTTCTCTCACAAATTTAATATTGTCTATGTGTCTTGAAGAACAGCCATGTCTCCCTATATGTCCTCACAGTCTGATGTCTGCTTGTAAGGCCTCATGCACAAAAACGTAGTTTTGGTCAATATGTTAGTAACAGATATCATAAAAGACCCATTCATTTCTATGGCCCCACACACCATACAACTGAGCCCCAAGGTCCTATTCTCGTCCTTTTTTGTGTCTTGGTCCATCTTTTCTAATTATAGAGTCTGTGAACTATAATCGTGTGCATAAAGCCTAATAGAACTGACTGCAAAAGGAACTTCCCCTCATCTCCACTACTCTGTTTGCAAATAACTTTATGTAAGGGCCCATTCACACAGAGTAACGTGCCGCGTGACCTGGCACGTATACGCCGTGTGAGATTTTGCGGGCCGTACACGCTCCCATAAACGTAAACGCCGCGTATATCACAGTAAGCAAAATGCAAAAGCACTGTTACATATAAAGTCGCAACATTTCAGTCTTCTTATTAGGCAGTAGATGGGCAGGGGGTGGGCTATAATATAGGGCTGTGTAATATTCTATGCATATTGGTCAGAGAGTCAGCTTGTCTGTTCTTTTCTTTCTTTGCCACTGTTGTTTTTGCTTGGCGTGAAGTGAAATGGGATACATATATATTTCTATTAATATGATACAATTCTGCTTCCGTCATTACCTATGTTTTATAGCAATGCCTATAGCGCGCCGCTCGCTTATATTATACAGCTACGATATGTGCAGAGATAAACAATCCTCTCCCAATATTTAAATGGACTTCTATGTGTATTTTACTTTTCTTAAGTCTGCGAAGCCCCCATGCGATGGGAATTAAATAATTCTGGAGGGCTATTATCCGGTGTAGAAATTTTGACAGCAAGTGGAAGATTGTAATTACTCTCTTCCATTAGACTCTGTGGCTTTGGCCAGATAAGCTGTGGTGAAACGTGTGACCAGGGCAGGAGATCATGGATTGTCTTTCCCTGTTGTCATGGCGAATGTGATGCAGGTGGCCTATTACTGCCTGGCTTGTCAGATCTTATACATCAAACTGGTGCGAAGTGACAAATATGTTGGAGGGCCCCGAAAGAGGGAGCGAGAAATCACCAGCAGCGATTATGTACTAAGGTGCCTACTCTGCTTGTGTTACTGTTTGCATAGTCATTACTATTATTATAGTATCAGCATTACTCTTTATATGTTTATTCTTTCTTAGATTTACTGTCATTGTAGTACAGAATAGAAATACAATACATGCACCAAATATTTAATGACAGGAAAACTGCGGATCCTGTATTGGCTGTACAGGCTGATCATTTTTTAGTGATAGTCACCATGATCTTACATTTTCTTATCTATATCAAAATATCAAACAGCAAAATAAGAATAATGATGAATGAATGAATATATATATATACACTCACCGGCCACTTTATTAGGTACACCATGCTAGTAACGGGTTGGACCCCCTTTTGCCTTCAGAACTGCCTCAATTCTTCGTGGCATAGATTCAACAAGGTGCTGGAAGCATTCCTCAGAGATTTTGGTCCATATTGACATGATGGCATCACACAGTTGCCGTAGATTTGTCGGCTGCACATCCATGATGCGAATCTCCCGTTCCACCACATCCCAAAGATGCTCTATTGGATTGAGATCTGGTGACTGTGGAGGCCATTGGAGTACAGTGAACTCATTGTCATGTTCAAGAAACCAGTCTGAGATGATTCCAGCTTTATGACATGGCGCATTATCCTGCTGAAAGTAGCCATCAGATGTTGGGTACATTGTGGTCATAAAGGGATGGACATGGTCAGCAACAATACTCAGGTAGGCTTTGGCGTTGCAACGATGCTCAATTGGTACCAAGGGGCCCAAAGAGTGCCAAGAAAATATTCCCCACACCATGACACCACCACCACCAGCCTGAACCGTTGATACAAGGCAGGATGGATCCATGCTTTCATGTTGTTGACGCCAAATTCTGACCCTACCATCCGAATGTCGCAGCAGAAATCGAGACTCATCAGACCAGGCAACGTTTTTCCAATCTTCAATTGTCCAATTTCGATGAGCTTGTGCAAATTGTAGCCTCAGTTTCCTGTTCTTAGCTGAAAGGAGTGGCACCCGGTGTGGTCTTCTGCTGCTGTAGCCCATCTGCCTCAAAGTTCGACGTACTGTGCGTTCAGAGATGCTCTTCTGGCTACCTTGGTTGTAACAGGTGGCTATTTGAGTCACTGTTGCCATTCTATCAGCTCGAACCAGTCTGGCCATTCTCCTCTGACCTCTGGCATCAACAACGCATTTCCGCCCACAGAACTGCCGCTCACTGGATGTTTTTTCTTTTTCGGACCATTCTCTGTAAACCCTAGAGATGGTTGTGCATGAAAATCCCAGTAGATCAGCAGTTTCTGAAATACTCAGACCAGCCCTTCTGGCACCAACAACCATGCCACGTTCAAAGGCACTCAAATCACCTTTCTTCCCCATACTGATGCTCGGTTTGAACTGCAGGAGATTGTCTTGACCATGTCTACATGCCTAAATGCACTGAGTTGCCGCCATGTGATTGGCTGATTAGAAATTAAGTGTTAACGAGCAGTTGGACAGGTGTACCTAATAAAGTGGCCGGTGAGTGTGTATATATATATATATATATATATATATATATATATATATATATATATGGACATGTATACCTCATAGATGGAGACCCCTACTATAAGCCAAAGCTAGGAGCCTCTAACTCTCTGAAGGACCTGTCTTGTCCATGTATTACATGGTCATCCATTCATTTTAATGTACCACAGTGTATGGCTAACTATTGCCTTCCCAATCCATAGCAGTTGACCGCTAGGGCTGCCAGGAGCCTCAACCTGCAGCAGTCGTCTTTATGAAAGGTCTTCAAGAGTCAACCCCTGTAAAAGGGGAAATAACTTGATCAGTAAACACATAAGATCATGCTATTAAAAATACATTGTTGTTCACATAGTGTTTCCGCTCCAAAATCCATATAAAAAATCTGCTTAAGGCTACGGCTAAATGCTGTGGAAACAGTGTTTACATGCTGTGGAAACAGTGTTTATTTTGTAGTTGTTACAGGTTTTTCTTCGGTTTTTGAGCCAAAGCCAAGAATGGCTACAAAAGAAATGGGAAGTATATAGGAAGCTCTTATGCTTCCAATTTCTGCTCAATCCACTCCTGGCTTTGGCTGAAAAAACCGCTGCAAAATCTGCAACAAAAGAAGTTGTGTTTCAGCAATGTGTGGCCTTAGTCTAAAGGATTTGTGCTGTTATGGACGCTTATCCTCTATCCTCAGGAAAGGTGACAAGTGTCCATTTGCTGAAGGGGGTCTGACTGCCTAGTCCTCCAAAGACGGGAGGACAGGGGAACAAAAGTCTCCCTAAATCCTCCTTTTGAATGAAACGCTAGGAGATAAAGGGATGTGTCCATAACAGCAAAACCCCTTTAAGTCCCATTGTTTTCAATGAAAGTCAGTGACAGATGTCATTCTTTAGCCACCCCCCAATAAAAAAAAAAAAAAACGAAGAGTCCTGCTCTATCTCTATGGTTACCGCCCACTTGGAAAATAACAGCTAATTGACATGTATACTGTTTAAGGTTACTTCTTTTCTCAAAGGGACATGGTAAAGGCTGGAGCCATTGGCCACATCAAATTTATCATTATGTAGGTCATTTTTCTGGCATAAACAATGCCAGAAATCTATCTTAGCATGGAGCAGATGTATATTTCTGTTCAGGCGCACCGACGCTGGATATAAGTATATAATCTATGATGAGGCGTGCACTGTGTCATAAATTAGGTGCAATCTCCAACAGGGCAAGGGTTATCAAAACCTGCATGGAAAACATCAGTCTTGATAAATCAGCCCTATGAATTTTCTGCAAACAATTTTGTGACAGAATAGCTTTGGCAGAAACAGTTAAAATCTATAGGAAAGATTGAGGTGCGTTGAGTAACAGTGCAAATACTTTCTTACTTGTTTTGTACTAGTGTTGTGCGACATATCATTTTCTTCACACCTAAACAGAAAGTAAAACTTTACTTCTGCTGGTTCCTCCTTGGAATGTGAATATGGTTTTATCTGTACTGTCTGTGCAAGCAGACAGGGCTGTCGAGTTGGTAGGCCAAACCACACCTTTCCTTAGCCACAGCCTGACTCTGACGCTGACTCTTGCTCTGATTTTGACTCTCTTCATAAATGCCCATGGTCAGACAGAAGCAGTAAAGCTCCTCTAATTCATTAAAAAGCTAATGACTGACTATGCATAAAGTAAATATGCGACATAATATGATTCTAATTCATTGTACAATATTAATAATTGTATAATATAATTAAAACTAATTTTGAAAACTGTAACTTTGTTGTAACTGTGAGTCCACCCAAGATCTGTCTCCACCCTGATTCTGACTTTGTAGCACACAGGAGGTACCATATGGGTTTATATTGTTTTATGGTTACCATATGATAGATCTGTAAATACATATATGAAGTTCTTTCACTAGCATATTAGAAAATAAATGCAATTCTGTTTTCCAAGATGTAAATAAGAAAACAGTGCCTCTGCTTGCTGCACATATCCCCCCAGTGGAACAAAAATGACTTTGTAAGTCTCCATACGCCTGTGAAGGTGCTCACTCCTTAAGGATTGATATCATCCCCAGATCCATAGTGTATTAGAGAGATCCATGATTTAAATTGTTGTGAGAGTAATCTCCTATTGGTGGCCATGTATGTGAGTTATTCACTCCCTACTGGTCCTCAGCTGTATCATGTGACCAGCAATCAGACTCTGCATCTGACACAGCATCTTATGTGCGATGGCTGGGAATCTGGTTTTCTATTCACTACAAAGAAAGCCTCAATGTTAATTTGTTGTCTGCATGAGGCCTTAGGCTGGACATATACATTGCATTATTGTTGGCTGAAACACCTAACCAGCTAATATCTATGGGGTCTCCCTGTTTTCCTCATTGGCAGATGTTGGACTACAGAAAGATTTGGCAGGTGGATTTTGCTCTTGATAAGTTGCTACCAAAGCTTGCTTAGCCAAGTCTGAATATGGAAAAGGGAGCCGTCTATAGTGTAGGGTCAAACTTCAAATGTATGTGTTTTAGTGGAATGCTCAGCAACAACCAATATGGCTGCCATCACAACACCCAGAGGAGATATCTGCTAGTATTTCTAGGCTCCTACAATGGCATACGTGAAAGTGAAATGCATGTGGTGATCCTGGTCGGTAGTATATGTATATATCCCATTTCTGGTTATGGATATACTTGTATAGGTTACTAAGTGGGTAATTGATAGATATTGTACCATTTGACCTATGCTTTAGTGATGTTTACCTAGTCAGTAGATTGTTGGTATGTCTGATCAATGTTCTCTCGTATTACTCTAGCTCCTTACCACTTCTATGTATGTGTGTATATCCTTACCAGTTTTCATGCTTGTTTAGAGCTTTCTGCTGTGGTCAGCAGTTTACAGAGGCTTTCAACCATGGGTTCACACATAAAGTACCATACAACGTGACTTATCTGTGTGCGGCCTTCTGATGTGGTTTTTGCCAAGAAAGAGCATGTAGCTTTCAAATTCTCATGTGTAAAAAACCATCAGCGTGTGTACACACCGTGCATGTTTCCATTGAAATCAGTAGGACTCTAATATTTGGGTATTTTCTATATGGATTTTGGCACGGAAAATATGCCTAAATCCACTTAGAAAAAAACTCTGAATATCTACTGAATCGAGAGAGATTTTACTCAGGTTATTTTTTAAAGGGCTTTGTACAGATGGTAGATAATGGTCACAGCTTATACAGGCTAGATAACACTAGAAAGCATCCCTCAGCCTAACACAAGTCAGTAAGCATTGGAGGGGAACTCGGCCAGTAATATAGCTCTTGGGAAGCCGTGAGAGGATTTTCAACAGGTTAGAGATTAAAGTAGTAACAATGATTCTAGTACTTCTTGAGCGCGGCACAGAAGACCTAGAAATGCTTGGCTTGTGTTGCATAGCCTATGTAAAGAATCAGTGTTTTTTGGGTTGAATGACATTGTCCTTATTACGAGCGATACTTACTGTAGAGTACATGAAGCAGCTGAATGCTTTCCCTGCAGCCACAAGGCCTCCTCTATATAGGTATACAACACTCATGGCCATACTATGAATAATTTATGTGATTCCAATTAAATACAGGTACATGTTGTTTTTACATACATGTTACATACATGTTGTTTTTTTCAGTTGGATTTTATTATGAAACTAGCTATAGCCCGCGACTTCGTCCGCTATCCCCTCACCCTTGCGCGATCCACCCTTGCGCGGCCCGTGGCCCCCCATGGCCCTTTCCTTGCGGCCAGCACGGTCACCTCCCACAGCATCGTGGGCCAGGACCCCACGGCCCCGCTGCTGCACCTCTGTCCCTCCCCTTTCCCTCCACCTGCACCCCCGGCTCTCCCCTTACCCCCCACCCGTGTCCCCGGCCCCCTTTCCGCCTTTAGAGTTACAGTCACCTCCTACATCTACCTCTTCCCCCCAGCACCACCCACCCGTGACCTTGGTTACCCTCCCCCCCCTTTCCACATGTTCAATCTGGCAACATATGGTGCTGCAGCGCTGGCGCCATAGCCCGCCCACACCCTGCCATGCACCAATAGGAGGTGCGTGGAAAGACCTGGGCTGGCGTAATGCCAGCTCCTACATCAGAGCAGGAGAGAACTTTGGAGGGTCGCGGTGGCGATTTGGGGTGAGTGACGCACATTTAAAGTAGCCTATTCTTCCTTCCTGGGCAATATGTCAGTGTGTGTGAAATTTCAACAAAAGTTTGGCTGTGATTGAGGAACAAACATCCGAACATCCAAACATCCAAACACACAAACCCACAAACTCACAAACTTTCACATTTATAATATTAATAGGATCTCTCCAAAAAATTATAATGTTCAACATTAGACACCATATTACTCAGATATTCTGCCTTAGAATAATTTCCCATTCATAGTACCTGTCTTGTCATGTGTCTCTTCTATGGCATTGTAAAGCGCTAAATTTGCAGCAAAATCCACATGTGACGCTGGGTTCACACCAGCGCCTGAACTCCGTTTTCAGATTTCCGTCTTATGCATGCATAACAGACAGGATCAGAAAAAATATTTCTGCTATGTGTGAACTTGGCTTAACTCCTTATATACATGGCCATATTCAGCGCCGCACCTCCCATGAGGCGACCTGAAGCGACAGCTTCAGGCGGTGCTATGCCAGGGCCCCAGGGAGGGCGGCATTTTTGCTTACCTAAGCCTGTCAAGCTGTCCTGGACTGGCTTAGCACCGAGCAGTGGATTGGGGAGGCCGCTGGAGCAGCGCTGCTCCAGCGGCCTCCCCTCACGCTCAGGCAGAGAGCAGATCCTCACCCTGCTTGCAAACACAGCTAAACCCCGCCCCCTTCACTTTGCCCCGCCCCATTCACTCTGCCACCCTCCCCCTGCTCCGCCCCTCCTCCCGGGGGAGGGGGCGGCTTTCTGTCGTCTGCCTCGGGCGGTGAAAAGCGCAAGTTCACCCCTGGCCATATTATGGTTATCTTTTGTACCACTTGTTCTCTGTCAGATTTCACATGCTCCATTGCAGACATTGGGGTTGATTTTTGTTTGTTTGAAAACTGTTTTTATTGAGTACAATGTAATCCAGAACCCAAGAAAATACAAGGCAATTAAAGCATACTTTGTAAGTAACTTTCTAAGTTTTTTCTTTATGGGGAAAGAAGAACTAAAACCAACAGATAGATTTATCCAAAAGGTAGGGGTCAGGCAGCACTCCATTTATAATTGTGAAAAGGGTGAATGTTCTCTGAGGGGCTGACCACCTCTCCACTTATTACAGTCGAATAAACAAAGTTGAACCGCACTCCATAAGGTTATGTTTCTTAAATAACTTAATATAGTTATAGATGCAACATTTCGGGTTGTAGGTCCTTCGCCAGGCAACAGGAAAACCAATAGAATATACAAAAAATCAGATGAGTAAGGCCCGGTCTCTCGACTGGTGCGGAGTTCCTGTAAGTAAATCAGATAAGTTCAGATAAGTTATCGGAAGGGATACTTGGGATACTTATGGCAAATCCAAAAGGCTTCACATGGCTGGTTTGTCGATATGCTGAAGTCAGGACACACACACACACACACACACACACACACACACACACACACACACACACACACACATATATATATATATATATATATATATACACACATATATATATATATATATATATATATATATATATATATATATATATATCGAGATAGATAAATATTTTAATTTTTTTAAATAGAGTGAAATAGATTATTTCCTATGTCATTTATCTTGATTTAGGATCCACACTCGGCTTATAAGATTGCATCAAAGAGTCACGTGTGGAAGTACCGGGATTATTTTATATTGAAAATTATTGAAATGTAAGTTGACAGCTGTGCAATAAATCTCAAGCATTACTGACTGCTGAGTCTTATGAGATGGACGTCTATTATGTAATGAAGTATATCTGTTAATAGTGAAGCATAATGTACGCTGTCTTTTTTTCTTAATTTATAGCTTCATGTGGTAAAATTAAAATGATCTGATAAGTTTTACTTTGACAGCAAGAAGTACATGGATCCCTATTGGGAACCCATCCAGTAGTCTTTCTACCCTAAACTGATGTGGAGCAGCTTCATCTAGTCCTGCGGTCATTGTGTAAATCGCACCAAAGCCAGCAGTAGGGTATCGTGATGACATCAGATGGTAAGGGGCATGTCAGTTACACCTCAAAGGGTGTGATTTAGCACAATGACTTCACGACTAGATGAAGCCCACCCCATAACAATTCTATATTTGCATATGTTCATCTAAAAGCTTATAAATTGACTTTTCAGCAATAGAAATTTTAGTGAGGGGTATCGCAAGAAACGCCATTACTTAATGTTGCACATACTGGGGGCCAGTTTAGCTTCTATGGGTAATTTACAAGAATTAACATTTAGGCTGGGAACACATGGGAAGGGATTGCAGTGGGAGTAGCCATTGGAGATATTAACTGTCTTATCCACTTGCTGCAATGAAAGGGTTTCAAAGCAACAGAATTTCATGTTCATCCCTTGTACTTTAGTATTCTGATGTAGAAGGCTTAAATGCACCACTTTTTTTGCACAAAAATTGTGTTTTTACTTTATTTTGCAATCCACTCCCCACTTTTCAAAAGAAGGCTGAGAAAGAAGACGGTCCGGGGCAGGGACATCTCGGCACGTTAGATTTAGTATTACATCACAAAACTGGTGTGCTATAACAGAAATTTGCACCAGTCCCTGACTGATGGATATTTCATTTCTGGCATACGTGGCCAACTAAAGTGCCCCAGAATTATTAATATATTGGCCCCTGTATCTCTCTCCTGTACAGTGATCATGTAGAATAGCTGCTGCACCAGCACCATCTTTTGCTTAGACCAATTATATATCTAATAAACAGATTTTTTCAGAAAAAGATATACTTTCTAAATATTGAGGTATTACAAAAACCCATCTTGCCAGTACTGCGCCTTCTATCACACAAATGTTCTTATTTTTTCCCCCAATATTTTGCGTGTTGTCATTTAAATAAATCTTGAGCTAAATCTTTTTCTCTGTGTAACACCTCAGTCTATCATACCTAGTGTTGCATTTTTGTTTAATTTTTTTTCTTAAATCATGAATTGCCCATATGATAGCAAAGTGACTACTGAGGACATAGGTATTCTTGTGTAGGGCATCCTTCTGCTTTCCAACTGCTAGGCATAAACTAGAGTAAAAAACTAGATTTCTTTTATGTTTTCTTGTTGTATTACATTTATTATGGCTGTTCATTTAATATGTAGAAAATATTAATAAAGCAGTTTTAAAAGAAAAAATGATATAGGCACACAGTGCAGCCTTTATTATCTTTCTATGTGTCAAGTGATTCTGGAGTCTCTCTTCAAGCCGTAGTAAGTACTGAAAGCAGGAGCTTACTGATAGTGAGATCAATGAGCAAAAACATGGCTCATAAATGAAAAGCGTTATATTTCGGTATATTCTGTAATGAAAAGAACAGACAATTACATAACATACATGTATCATCGTAACTGTGCTAAGAAATTTGGACTGCAAGCTCCTTTGGTCAGTAACTTGATAATTGTACATTGTGAACTTTGCAAGATATTGGTGTCTATACAAGATAGATCAAATAAGATTAAAATGTCTCCCATCAGTTATCTCAGTGTATTGTGAACCTCCTTAGTCTAATGAAGCCATAGTAAATATTCACTTATATTTCTTTAAGAGGGACAAAGCGCTGTGGGAAAAACCGCAGCAGAAATGCATTGCGGGTTTTCTCTGCGAACTTTCTTCTTCAATTACGTTTCCGTAGGTATAATTGACATGCCGCTGTTTCCAAAAACACAATGGTTTCGGAAATTGCAGTATATTCACTGCAGGTATTTTTCTGTATTGTGTGGATGGGACCGGGTCCGGGCCTTTCTTAGGTTATCAGATTGGTCAACACCAGCCGTTGCTACTAGTCAAGTGAATGGGAGATGATCTCCAGAAACCCTTCTTGGTCACTACACAGAGAATGGACCTTTTTTTCAGCTTTGGTAGTTGCTGTGAACAACTGATTTGTGAGGGTGCTGGGTGCTTGGCTTGAACAGGATTAGAAAACATGGCAATTTTCTTTCAAAGTCAGTGCACACCAGTTCTTGGGTTGTGTCTGGTATTGCAGCTCAGCTACAATAACACACAGAGGTAAGAGGAATCTACAATGAAGAGTAGTTTACGTGGCTCATGCCTGGTGTATGTACAGCATTATATGGCTCTGTGGATACTATTACAGCATCAATTTCCACTCTACTTAGTTTAGGTGCGGAGAAATATAAGTAAAAACGTAAACACTTCCCCAGCTCAAGGCTGGAAAACAGCCAGATCTGGGAGGCCCAGATTTCAGATTCTTGTCTGAAACATATCTCTGATAACTGGGTCACATATTTTCCCATAGGAAAATCAGATCTGCCTGTTATCTGTCACTATAACAGTAAATGTATACAGCCTGATGTGTGAGAAAAACCTGGTAGGCTCGGTAGTTTGAGCACCCCTGTTTTTTTCACATACAAAGGCTACCATTACAGTATCTGCTCTATGTTCCTAAATGTGTGGGAAATCTTGTAGATTGCAGCAGCACCATGGTTAGCACTAGAGATGAGTGAGTACTATTCGAAATTCCCGTTTCGAATAGCACGCACCCATAGGAATGAATGGACGCAGCCGGCACACATTTGCCGGCCGCTTCCATTCATTCCTATGGGTGCGTACTTTTCAAAACAGGCCGTTTCAATTAGTACTCGCTCATCTCTAGTTAGCACCATCCAACCAGGGAAACATCTGCGTGGACATCCTATGTTCTCCCTATGTCTTCTCGGGTCCTAAAGTTTAGGTCACCTACCTCCTCTCTTAATGGGAGAAATTTCTTCAACAAATCTGTTGCCGGTACCTTCACTGTAAATGGTAGGAAAATTAGATTCTATCCCACTGTGGAGGATTGATGTAGGTTGGTACATTTTGTGAGCAGCGCTGTGATATACAATGATACTACCTATAGATAAATGACCTGCACAGGTGTGTGTGGTTGGGGCTACATTAGCATGCACAAAATCTGGGGGCTGTATTATAAGGCCCTGCATAGCTAAGTGCCATGCTTTTGTAGCATCTGTCTGTTTACATGGTGCGACATGTTCCTATTTGTTTGTGATTCATCCATCACTGTGGTTCAGTATGAGGCCTAGATAACTTGTACACTTTAGCAATCAAGTCCCTCTCACCTTCTGTTTCATTGTTTGTTGCTGCTAAAAATAGTATGTTCAAAGTTTTCTCTTTGACTGTATAGAAATACTTTTGTTAGCACGTAGCACATAGTTGCCAACTGTCCCACATTTACTGGGCTTAACATGAATTTTTGAAAACTATACGGCCCAAATTTGTTATTTTTTGCTTACTTGTATAGCGCCAACATATTACGCAACGCTTTAAAGACGTTGTCAATCACTGTCCCATATAGGGCTTACAACCTATAATCACTATCAATATGTCTTTTCTGACTCGCACCAAAACAGAGCATGGCTTTCAAAAAGTCCACTGTTGCGATGGTGTTTTGGCTTAAAATCCAGCCAAGGACAACATCTGCATGGAGTTTGTATGCTCTTCTTGTGTCTGTGTAGGTTTCCACTAGGTACTCCTGTTTCCCCCCACTACAAGGCATATTGATAGTGAATTTAGAATTGTGAGCCCTTCTTGGGTCAGTGAGTGATGGAAATATCTGTAAAGCACTGCAGTATTTGTTGTAAATAAATAAGCCCACCCAAAAATGAGAGATTCATAACCCCGACCTTACACTGTACAGCTGTTCAGAGCATGGTGTACAGAGTCGGAAGCAGATAGCGCCGTACACTGTGCAGTGGCCGAGCCAAGCTATTACAGCTCAGCTGCCATTTATTCAGTGATCTCCGATTAATAACCTATCCTAAGGATAAGTAATTGATTTTAGGTCTTTGACAATCCCTTAACTTAGAAACGCATGTTGCTCAGCAGTCTCTTATGTAAATGAGGTGTTTGCTGCAAAGAAAACCCTGCAGAATTGCAGTGTCAGTCTGCTATGATTAGTGTCCACAGTAAAGACTGCAGAATTTTAAAACTTTTTTTTGCAAATATTCATAGTGACATGGAAAATTCTTTGAAATCTGTTGAAAAATTTCCTAAAAATAATTTTATAATAAAAACAATAGGTCATTTTCCGTTGACACATTCCCATTAAAAGAATGGACATTTTTCAAATGGAAGGGATACTGGATTTTGTTTCAACATCTTTCATAAAACCATGAAAGCATCTTCAAAAGCACTTTTATTTTACTACTTTGAAAATGCTAGACTGGACGTGTCAGGTTGTGTCATGGCATGAACTTGATCAACAGCCCTGGAGATTTTTTTCAGATAATTTTTTAAGGATTTTTTTCTGACATTGCTGAATGTACTCCACCTGTCAGGAATCTTAGGAGCATTGGAAATTATGTCAAAGATGTAACTGTAGTAAATAAAGTAAATGCTGAACTCGCTTATCTAACGCTCGTGTCACATTTTATCACAAGCTCACTTCAAACAGACACTTGAAGGAAAAGTACAGCAAAGTACAAGTTGTTTCAAGTGAAAAAGCTCCAGTAATCTTCAAAAACTCCAAGGTAAATATTTCAGGAACATGTTGGAGTTGAAGATATCAGAGATGGCCTCTGCTTCATATGGGAAGCAATCTGTACTTATATAGCAGACAAGAGCTCAGGACTAGAGATGAGCGAACACTAAAATGTTCGAGGTTCGAAATTCGATTCGAACAGCCGCTCACTGTTCGAGTGTTCGAATGGGTTTCGAACCCCATTATAGTCTATGGGGAACATAAACTCGTTAAGGGGGAAACCCAAATTCGTGTCTGGAGGGTCACCAAGTCCACTATGACACCCCAGGAAATGATACCAACACCCTGGAATGACACTGGGACAGCAGGGGAAGCATGTCTGGGGGCATAAAAGTCACTTTATTTCATGGAAATCCCTGTCAGTTTGCGATTTTCGCAAGCTAACTTTTCCCCATAGAAATGCATTGGCCAGTGCTGATTGGCCAGAGTACGGAACTCGACCAATCAGCGCTGGCTCTGCTGGAGGAGGCGGAGTCTAAGATCGCTCCACACCAGTCTCCATTCAGGTCCGACCTTAGACTCCGCCTCCTCCGGCAGAGCCAGCGCTGATTGGCCGAAGGCTGGCCAATGCATTCCTATGCGAATGCAGAGACTTAGCAGTGCTGAGTCAGTTTTGCTCAACTACACATCTGATGCACACTCGGCACTGCTACATCAGATGTAGCAATCTGATGTAGCATAGCCGAGGGTGCACTAGAACCCCTGTGCAAACTCAGTTCAAGCTAATAGAATGCATTGGCCAGCGCTGATTGGCCAATGCATTCTATTAGCCCGATGAAGTAGAGCTGAATGTGTGTGCTAAGCACACACATTCAGCACTGCTTCATCACGCCAATACAATGCATTAGCCAGTGCTGATTGGCCAGAGTACGGAATTCAGCCAATCAGCGCTGGCTCTGCTGGAGGAGGCGGAGTCTAAGGTCGGACCTGAATGGAGACTGGTGTGGAGCGATCTTAGACTCCGCCTCCTCCAGCAGAGCCAGCGCTGATTGGCCGAATTCCGTACTCTGGCCAATCAGCGCTGGCCAATGCATTCTATTAGCTTGATGAAGCAGTGTGTGCACAAGGGTTCAAGCGCACCCTCGGCTCTGATGTAGCAGAGCCGAGGGTGCACAAGGGTTCAAGTGCACCCTCGGCTCTCCTACATCAGAGCCGAGGTTGCGCTTGAACCCTTGTGCATCCTCGGCTCTGCTACATCAGAGCCGAGGGTGCGCTTGAACCCTTGTGCACACTCTGCTTCATCACGCTAATAGAATGCATTGGCCAGCACTGATTGGCCAGAGTACGGAATTCGGCCAATCAGCGCTGGCCAATGCATCCCTATGGGAAAAAGTTTATCTCACAAAAATCACAATTACACACCCGATAGAGCCCCAAAAAGTTATTTTTAATAACATTCCCCCCTAAATAAAGGTTATCCCTAGCTATCCCTGCCTGTACAGCTATCCCTGTCTCATAGTCACAAAGTTCACATTCTCATATGACCCGGATTTGAAATCCACTATTCGTCTAAAATGGAGGTCACCTGATTTCGGCAGCCAATGACTTTTTCCAATTTTTTTCAATGCCCCCGGTGTCGTAGTTCCTGTCCCACCTCCCCTGCGCTGTTATTGGTGCAAAAAAGGCGCCAGGGAAGGTGGGAGGGGAATCGAATTTTGGCGCACTTTACCACGCGGTGTTCGATTCGATTCGAACATGGCGAACACCCTGATATCCGATCGAACATGTGTTCGATAGAACACTGTTCGCTCATCTCTACTCAGGACGTCTAGTTATGGAATGCTAAAAACAAAGACCAGAGACGGTATATAGGTTTAGTAGATTCTGGAAGCCTATGTCCTCTTTTACAAAATGATCCAAATGCATCTAAAAATTGGAACAGTTGTCAATTTGGTCTTAAAAAAAATAAAAAAAAAATACTATTGTTTAGTTTTTCCAGCTGACTTTTGCATCACCATGGTAACAATTCTCAAACAAACCATATGCAGTCTGATCCTCCAGTCATGTTCATGTCTCTTCCAGACTCTCCGCTAATGTACATTTGGTTGAATAGTAAGATGCTCAGGGACAAAGCGCCAAGAATATGAATGCAGAATCAGACTACAAAAGGGTTGTTTGTGGTCTGTTACCATGGTAACATATAGGACTCCATAGAAGACTAAATGCTAAATTTGTCATTAAGACCTATTTCCAAGTGTCTTTGTTTTTCATTTTAGATATATCAATGCAATAAAAACAATTGGTTACAAAGATGGACCTAGACTTTTTTTTTTTCCTGTCAGTGTGTCTTTGTAGAATGGGAGGAAATCCACGCAGACTCGGGGAGAACATACAAACTCCTTGCAGATGTTGTTCCTGACCAGATTCAAACCCAGGACTCTAGCGCTGCAAGGCTGCAGTGCTAACCACTGAGCCACCGTGTTGCCCCTGACCTAGACTTTACATGATACCCCTACACTTAATCTGGAGGATGAGGCGAAGGGCTCCCTGTGTGACTTTCTTCATTGTTTCTATATTTGGTGTTTCTTTAACTCCCAATATATTTTACAGACACTTATCATTGAAATAATGCTGTGAGCTGGAATTATTTACATCGGTGTAGTCTACGTAGATGGTACAAGATGTGTTTCTCACATTTTCAGCTTTTATTTTTATCCATATCATGACAGGATTGCATCTAGATTATGGTTAAGCCATATGTTTTGATGTAAATGAAAAAGAGAATTCCTGTAAATGCTATTAAAAAAAAAAAAAAAAGGTTGATTCTGTAATTGTTCTACCCATTGTCACACTTCGGTGACATCTAAACAGTGACTGTACATTGTCGAATTTACTTTGCTAAAAAAGGCAAATGAGAACTTTTTTTTATGTTGACTTAAAATTTTCAATCTTTAAGTTAAAATTCTTGATTTCTGGAATATATAGCTGCGCTGATATGTTATTCATTGTAACTAACATAATCTTCTTATATAGATGTATTACCCAAATAATTCATTTCACAAAAGAGAGGGGCAAAAATGAAGTGGATGTTGGCACCCTTCCTGCCTTCCAAGTGACATGTCAGTAAAGAAAGCAGAAGGGTTGGGACAACATGGTGGCTCAGTGGTTAGCACTGTAGCACTGTAGCCTTGCAGTGCTGGAGTCCTGGGTTTGAATCCCACCAGGAACAACATCTGCAAGGAGTTTGTATGATCTCTCCGTGTTTGCGTGGATTTCCTCCCATTCTACAAAGACATACTAATAGGGAAAAATGTACATTGTGATCCCCATATGGAGCTCACAATCTACATCAGGGGTGCCCAATACGTCAATCGCGATCTACTGGTAGATTGCAAAGGACGTATGGGTCGATCGCGGGATGCAGGGATCCCCGATGTCTGCTTGTTCACAGTGCAGGCTGAGATTCATCTCCGGACACTGGCAGGCAGAGCTGCCGCAGCCCCAGCCTGCCAGTGTCCAGAGATAACTCTCAGCCTGCGCTGTGAAGAAGCAGACATCGGGGATCCCTGAGCAGCCACAGAACGCCACTGTCTCCTGCTCTCACGATCTGCCTGGCGCCGCCCCCGCTCACAGACACGCCTGGCTCTGCCCGGCCCCGCCCTAGTAGATCTTTTGCCTTGGTCAGCTAATAGAGTAGCTCACACACTGAAAAAGTGTGAGCACCCCTGATCTACATTAAGAAAAAAAAAAAAAAAGCAGAGGGGTTGCTGTGATGCTAACAGCACATTGCGGCAGAGTTGCAACAGATTTTGTGTATCCAAAAAGTTATGACTACTGCAAAAATTGTAATATTTATATTGAAGGACTAGTTTTACGATAGGACCCCACCATAAGTTTACCCCCACCTATATGAAATTGATGGCTTGTTTTAACAATAGACCTGCAACATCAAAAGCTGCTCTTATCCTGTAGTTACATTCGTTCTGTCAAGAGCTAACTTGCCTGACTCTCTCATACACATGCATTATTCGCTGTTCCTAGCAGTATTTGTGTATTGGATGAGAAAAGAAAAGAATTGGGGGAGTTGTTGCCAGTCTCCTCTGGAAGAGGCTTATTATTCCAAGAACCAAAGAATCAGGAGTTGAACTCCAACTTTCCGATCTTTATCTGCCCACTACATCAGGAGAGAGTCAGGTGGATCTCATAAACATACAGCCAAACCTATTCTTATTGTCAGGATGGGCCAATCCACATCTAAAGTGTATGGCCAGTTATAGTGCGGGAAAACATCTTGCATTCTGTTTGACTGTTTGTACAGAGTTTCTCTATGGGTCCAGATGACAAGAACTAATATTACAGGAATGAGATAGACTTATGACCATTGCCTGACCAGATTAAGTATTATCAAGTGTGATGGCTATTTATGTTAATGCCTATGCTGGTAGCCTCCATGCATCTGTGATCTATGGTGTTGGCTCAGATGAAGGGTTTACTTCAAGTGTGTGCTTAGGATAAGAGTAGTGCAGAAGGCAAACAGTAAGGAGCAGAGATAAAGCAGGCAGAAAGGGCGTCACATGTCAAAACAGTCCTCTGATGAAAGAGTCCTTGATACTCACTTGTGATGGTTATAGTTTGTAGTGTGCATATAACAATGTTAAAGATGTACTACAGCCATAACCATATGCGTAGACTTATTCATATCTCATCTATTGCAAGGATCCCAGGGCTGATATATATATATACAGCATAATTAGTTTTTCTGCAGGAATAGCAAACTGACAAGTGGGTGTTATCATTCCTTGTGTCAAAAAGGTGTGTCACTAGAAACTCTGACCGGTCATTGCTGATCGTGTTGTACTTCCCAGGAAAGCATTCTACTGATAAGGGAAAACCTTAGTGACTGTCTGCCTGTCTGCCATCTATAGGCATCCAAGTACCTGAAATATTCCACCCCAAATTTGGCACATAAGTAAATCATATGTCCAGGATGCTTGCTTGGTGTCTTCATGCCATGATCGGAGCCATAGTATACCAATGGGGAAGATTTATTAAAATGGTCTAAAATTAAAACTTCCTTAGTTCCTCATATTATATTATGTTATATCTGCATGCTGTGACCCCCTCCTCGTGTCCTCCAACCATGGTCGGGCTGTATTATCAACATCACTCTGCACAGAGAACTAAATGAGCCTGCAGTGTGTCTGTGTTTCTTTCTTTTTAGTTGCTAGGATTCCTAGGATTTCTCTATCTGCCATGAGCTTGTATGTGTTTCTCTCTTGTTATATACTACTGTACCATCCATGAAACTGTATCACTGAAATTTCCTCATTATGGGACTATTAAAGGATTATCTTATATTAACCAATCACAATGCAGCTTTAATTTTGTATTCTATTCTTAAAAAATAAAAGCTGCGTTATGATCGGCTGCTTTGGGCAACTAAGACAGTTTTACTTTTAAACCATTTTAATAAATCTGCCCCACACTCTCCAGCTTCTGCTCTTTCAATCAGTCCACAACCAAAGAACAGGAAATAAACAGTCTAAAGAGAGGTCACGTCACCTCGGCGCTTCACAATACACAGGGGGATCAGGCTTTGCACAGTGCATGTAGTCACCAAGCTCTGACTGTACTGAGCTTTCCAGGCTTGTATTTATACTCAGGTAAGGAGCAGATACACCTGGGGTCATCTCTGGTTGGGAACATTTGACCTGAAATAGGGGAGTGAAAGGCACATCCAACTACCAACCTACATGCCATCCTATAAAATTCCAACTCTACAATACTTTAAAGAAAAAGTATCTTATCCTGTGCTTAAACAAGACTGCTTTTGGGATCTTTTTACCTCACCCAATTGAACATTCTGGGTGAGAAATTCACCCCCACCAGTACTTTATCATAGACCTTATTACTACATATATGTATATAAATATATATTTATATAGTTATTGTAGTTCATCAGACCACAGGATGTGTGAAGACAATATGGCCACATACGTGGTTCATATTACCTCTGGAATATCGGAAGTCATCTGGTGCAGTCTCCAGAATCCAAAGCTCATGGCTTGACAATTTTTCAATGTTTCTATCTGCCAGGAGCCAGTGGTGCATTCTGCTATACAACACAACTTGGAATGGTACGATGTAGCAGCTACCTCACTTTTGTGTTAGAGCACACATTCGCAGTATACCCTAATTTGTATCAACTATAAAAGGGCTGATATATCTTTGGAATGGTTGAAGGGATTTAGATAAATAAAACTATCAGATGATATATGTCACTGGGCCTTATTGAAAGTGCAATGGACTTGGCTTAAGACATGGAGTGGCTTACTGGGCGTCCAATGAACACACAAACAGACAGACCGTCACTGTATGCCCTGGAGTGCTACTTAAATTTGTTAGCTTAAATACATATAACCTTGGTTTTCTTTTATAACAAAAACCACAATGCAGATGTTACCAGATCCCAATGTAACCTATTTGTGTGTACAGAAACAAGTGTAGGCAAACAGACCTAAAAGAGCTGATGGCTGACACCTTAAATCTGAGACAAAGATTGTCTTTATACAAACATTGTCGGCTGGTTATATAATGTTAACCCAGAAGAAGCCATCATACTTTTCTGACCTGTCAGAAACATAAAGAACATTGTTTTTTTTAGGTTGCAATTTCTTTAAATACCTATTGTTATCTTAGTCAGGATAGAGGTGGGTGGGAACTTTTGTCTTCAACATATTTCCCTTGGCTAAAAGACAAAAGAAAAAGAGCAGCTTGCCACTGACTTTAACAGCCTGAGCGATCAGCTTGTTAATAGAGAGGGAGTTTCAGATCAATTGTCAGCCAAGAAAAACATTTCAAATTATTCTGAAGACAGACAAAGGATGGAGAATGCATGCATGTGCTGGATTGTGTGCAGGTACTGCTCTGTCCATCCTAGTATGGTCTTTGGAAAAGGAAGACTGTGCACTATTGTGATTTGCAGTAGAGCTTAGGCTAAGGCCCTGTGTATTGGAAAAGATGCTTTTTTGTGGCAGATTTTTCTGTGTTTTTTTTTTTTTTTTTTTAGCCAAAATCAAAACCAGCTTGGAAAGGAATGGGAGACATGAAGGAAGCGCTTAGACGTTTCCCTTCTGTTAAATCCATTCCTGACTTTTGATCAAAAATCTACACCAAATTCTGAAACAAAAAAACAGCGTTTCCACAACATGGGGCTTAACCTTAGACTAATGGTCCATTCACACGGAGGAAAATGGTGAGGAATTTGGTGTGGAATTTCAGCACAGGAAAAAAAAGCCTCCCATTGACTTCAATGGGTTCCTTTTAGCATTTTCCTCCGTGTGAATGGACCTTTAGGGGAAGCTGGCGCTGATTCTGGCACGATAACTCACCATAACTCACAGCAGAATCAGCGCTGAAAAAAAAGACTCCCATTTTCCGTTTTCCACGCAGAAACCCACTGAAGTTAATGGGAGTCTTTTTTCAGCACTGATTCTGCTTTCTGCTGCGAGTTATCGTGCCAGGATCAGCGTCAACTTCCTCCGTGTGAATGCCCCCTAAGGCTCCACGGGCTGGAACCACTGCGCTAAAACGCTGCGGGAACAATCGCGGCGTGAACGCATTGTGGTTTTTCCCGCAGCGCTTTGAACAGAAAGTTCACTGAGTTTTCCTCCACGGACTTTCTGTTACAATTATATCTATGGGAAAGCCACCGGTGTTTCCGTAGATATAATTGACATACTGCAATCTTCAAAACCATGTTTTTCCGCAAATTGGGCATGGGATTCACATGAATCCCATCCACTTTGCAAGTACTGTAAAACGCGGCATTTCCGGCCTGTGTGGCCCCGGCCTAAGGCTGAAGCCCCTTGTTGAGTTTTTTTTTTTTTGTTGCATATTTTGCTGTGGTTCTTTGAGCCAAAGATATAAAGGAAGAATTTCTGTGAAAAGCACTGCAGGAAAAACCGCAATGCATTTCTGCCGCGGTTTTTCCTGTATCGCGTTTTGGCTGCCGCTTGCTACACAGGGCCAAAGCCTAAAGGGGTTTTGTAACTCCATTACTTTTTTTTTTTCTTTAGAAATGACGTACAATGCTATAAAACAACAAAGGAGTCATACTTGCATTACTGTTCCCCTGCCTCTTATACCGGTGCTTCCCTAGTCCCCTGTTGGTCGATGAAGTGGCGAGGGGACACACGGCAATTACTTGCTGTAGTGATGACTAGTAAAGTCACTGCTACATGCACACACACCTTGTCCCATCCTCTGGCAGGTTGTAGCTGCATAGATTTGTCATCTTTTATGCCAGATGATGATGAATGACAATATGCTGATACAATGATAAATCTTCTTAGGACGATGACCCTGCCCACAGAAAGTGGTAATGCTAGCGTAAAGTTTTTGCACAAATGCGGTTTAGAAGAGTATCAGTTTTTACACCACTTTTCTGGCATATGGGTTGACAAATCTCCCCCATGGTGTTTTTTAAAGAGATCACAATTTCAATACATTAACTTTATTCAGTTCTTCTGTGAGGTCGACAGAAAGGTCTAATTGAGCTGTAAGCAGCACATTATCCCTGCAGCTATCAGGTGGAGGGACAAAACTCCATTAACACAGTGGGACATATTTACAAAAGTAGTGTGTGTTAAAGTCAAGCAAAAATCCAAGCAATTGTTTTCAACAAAAACCTGCAGAAAAGTATGTTACTGCCGAAATATTGTCTGGCAAATAAAAGCTATTTATTTGGCCAAACCAGCATATAACAGAGCACCTAGCTTTCACGGCTGTATACTCTTATTTTGTGGGGATTTTTGGCCTTTAACCTTATTCCCAGAAATGTGTCCGGATACATCACACCATATTTCAGACCATTTGTGCTATCCTTTTTTTTATGGGCAAGTCTGGTCCTCAAAAATTGACCACTGGAGATGAGCGAATAGTAGTCGTTTGAATAGTAGTATTCGATCGAATATCTCCCCTGCATTGTTATTAGTGTACTCGGTCAAATGCCACGCCGGAAAAATTTGATTCCCCTCCCACCTTCCCTGGCGCTTTTTTTTACAACAATAACTATGCAGGGGAGGTATTTGATCAAATATACTTGCTCATCACTATTGACCACCATAGAAAATGCTGTGAGTTTTTTGCAATGGAAATAAGGAAATATATTTACATGGGTCCATACCCAGTCTATTAAAAAAAAAAAAAAAAAACTAAGTAGGCTGAGACCCCACGTTGCAGAAACGCAGCTTTTTTTGTTGCAGATTTTGTTGCGGTTTTTTTGAGTCAAAGCCAGGAGTGAATTGAGCAGAAGGGAGAAGTAAGTAGAAGAGTTTCCTAGATATTTCCCATTCCTTTCGTAGCCATTCTTGGCTTTGGCTTAAAAAACTGCAACAAAAAAAGCTGTGTTTCCACAATGTGGGGCCTCAGCCGTAAGGATAGTGTTACTGACTGACAACAACATAGTGGATGATTTATCATGAAGGGGATGTATTGAGTTTTCATTGCCATAATTCTTAAAAAGTTGTCTGAGTCTTTTTTAAAACATTTATTTGGACTGGACATAGGGGCAATACAATAACTAAAAAACGCCAATCATTAGTCACATTGTCCCAGTTCCTCCATTTCCTCCTGCATTGGACGTTCTGTTCTTCTGTCTACAGGCCTCTCAGCTGGCATTAGCAGTGACATCCCATTTGTATCAGGTGACCACTTCAGACCATCACAGGTCTCCGCCGGGACCTCTGTACAAGTGGTGTGAGGCTGCAACTGCAGGAGCCAGTCAGACACATTTTGTTTGGGAAGAGGTCACCGCTGAGGGCTGTGGTTGGTTACAGTGGTCACCAGATGCAAACGGGATGCCACTTCCGACGTCCGCTGGGAGGCCTGTAGACGGAACAACAGGAATTCTGATGCAGGAAACGGAGGACCTGGGAGAGATGAGTAATGTATCGACCCTATAAAAAACACTTGGATAACCCCATTAATATTTTCCCAGTTGTTACTGGAATATGAGGTAGAGATAAGATAAGGGAGAATTTCTGGGATATGATTTTATTTTTTGTCTATTTTCTGTATTTAGTGTTCCTTAAATAGGACACGAGGCCTCAGTGAGAGATTATATTACCTAGTAATGATATTCACAACTAATATCTATGAAATCTCTCCAATAGCCTGTAATAAAGTTACGACATCATTCTTCTTTAAATATTCCCTTTTAGGTAGCAGATTTGCCAGTTAGTCTCTGAATTTTGAGTATCCTCTGTACGCCTGGCAGACTAGTGTCACGCAGCCATCACTGGCAACAATACCCGCCCAGTGTAATAAAGGTATATGATTGCATGCAAACCAGCTCGAGTTATTACAAGGTTTCGGCTAGACAGCTAAGGAGGAACCCTTCTACTAAAGAGAACATAAATCTAGCAAATAATTCATGTGGAGACACTTCTTGGAAAATGCTGGGCGGACTAGCAGCGTCTCACTCGGCTGATCTCTCTGGGGTTAATGGAACTGGAGTGTAAACACTGGCTGCTTGAGAAACTAAATTAGAAACAGGAAGGAAGTGTAGCTTGAAAGGAAGCATCTTTCCATCTTTGTTCTCATGCTGTGTGTTGTTTCATGTGATATTGAAAACAAATTATATGCCATATTGTTGGTGAAGTCAATTATTCTGTGTACATGAAATCCTCTTATTATTTGAGGTTTCCTATAGATTATGTGGGTAGGGCACTGTACCAATGAATTAGACCTAGTAGTAGTAGTTATAGAAACCTTAAATATGGGGTTGCTTTTAGAGCCGAGCTTTGAGACATTTTCATTTGCACTGAAATGTCTGGACCCCGGGATCATACCCAGAATGTAGTGAGAATGCAGAAAGTAGCGTTACTTAATGTAGAATATGAGGGCACATACAAGCAATGGATTATATCATTTTATATAACATGTAAGAATGGATTTTCCTGTGTCACAGGTCCTGTAAGAGTCTCCATCACAGATCCTGTCAAAAATCACAAACAAAAGGTACTGCATGCAGGACTTTTTAGTCCTGTAAAATTACAGAGATCATGATGGACACCTTGCACACTGCATTATAATCTATGGGATTCATCAGAATCTGATTGTTTTTGTTATGTAACAGGTCAAGATTTTCATTTTTCTGTTCTCCTGAAACAGATCTTAAGGTCTAAGGTCCCATGCATAGTTGTTTTTTGTATATGTTAGTATACGGATCCATTCATCTCTATGGCCATATACACATCAGATCAATGCCCAGGCCATAGAAACCATCTGAAAAATATGGAGCTAGTCTTATTCCTGTGGTAGCACAGAGTCGCCCATACAAGTATATGGGATCATACAAGTCTTTTTGTGGAGCCCAGTTTCCAACCGAAAAATGCAGAGAGAAAAGTCCTGCTTTCTCAAATGGATTTGTGGATGGAATCCCCGAACAGAAACCAAGCGCTGGGTTTATTATAATAAGATTTTGGCATTAATCTAGTGTAAATCAGCTGGTGTCTAATTTAGGGTCATATATGAACAGGGTCATTCTTTATTGATATGCCCCAGGGCTTAGGTGTAGCCATCAGTACGTTTTCTTGCACCTAGTGGATGTAATGGGTTAGGTTAGTACGGAAGCAAATGTTGTGCACTACATTAATAAGTATGACACTTTTGCAGTACCATTCTTTGTAATATACTGGAGGTTTTTATCTTTTACTTGAATCTCTGTATTAAGTATGGATCCACGTGGCGGATATAAGTCTATGTTGTGCTCTAATATACGTTGTGAACTACGAAGCAGTACTCTAGCATTTCCAGGTATACATGTTAACTGAGCTGTATGGTGTTTAACGTGACAATCCACCATACTTGAGTTCCCTGATCTAGTTCTGACACGGTGCTGCCTCCTGACTACAGGCATTGAAATGCAAATGACAGCGGTAATTGGCTAAGAGATAAATCCACAATGAGCAGTGAGCAATGCAGCAGGGAGTTAAGTGGCTAAGTGACAATTACTGCTCTACATCCTACAGTATCATGAGCGGCACTATCGTCTGTCCTCTGTTTAAAGGTGTTGGAGCATATTAATTGGAGAGTCTGGCTGTTAACAAGTCTCACTCAGTTGCTCATCACATTGAACAGGGCAAAGCTAATCCTTCTTGTTTTCAGGGAACACATTTGCCACTGTGGTTTGAGTGACGCCAGACCTGCGATGAAAGGGTTAACATTGTGTCAGCATCGCCTCTCGGGTTAATCCCAGGGCCTGGTACCCAGAAGCATCTCAGGCTTCTTCTGAGTGTCACGGCTCAAACATCATGTGTGAACAGGTTGTTCTGTTCAATTATGAGGCTTTGAAGTTTTCTCTTTGGTTTTTCAGCAGAGATTTCCAGGGCTACAACAATTTTATGTAATGATAGGAGAGTTAATGAGGTAGGAAATGTCTCCTAATAAAGAAGAACCTCCTGAAAATAAAGTCATGGAAATAGGAACAGATGAGAGACCGAACTGCATCTAGGACTTGTCCCCATATATCGTGAATGGGCGTATTGTGTTTTATTTGCATGTTTTTGTTGGAGTATTGTCTTTTTGTCAGTTGCAAGTCCTCTATTATCAGTCATATATGACTATAAATATTCTGTCTTTGAGTAGTCGATCACAATGATATGCTAACTTTATTCAAGCAGAAGTCTCAGGTGTTCCTTCAAGGAGAACTTCTTTTCGAAGTCATCGACTATGACTTCCACAGCAACCAGTCTGCTCTGCTGAGAGCCATTAGGACTGGACATTGGCAATTAAAGCGTTGCCAGTAATAGCGAGCAGTGCGGTGGGAGAGCTCAGAGGCGCGCTCCGCTCATGATGACAGCTAGCGGAGTGTGGCTCCACTCTGTCATATTGTGTTCTAATGTTCTACATGGGAGCTGTGATCACTCACATAACTCACAACAGTAATGGACGTCTAGCCTGCCTTTATTTTAAAGGCATTTTCCATGTTTTTCCACTGACATGGCACTGTATGATTTCCAGAGCTGAGGGGCTGCACTCCAGTTACGTCTTATGGTTCATGTTGCATGGCCCCTAGAAGTAGTCTTGGGAGGGGGGATAGCATGCTTATTTTGTTGATAGTGCTATAGAATAACATGAAGATACCTGGAAATTTTCAATTAAATCCTGAAACTGCTGGATGTCTCCATTAGTCCCATAAAATACACTGGAGTTCTGGTCGAGCTTGTGCACCACCACTCTATTCACCTGGGACACGTCCATATAGGAAACCACTGCGGACTTTCTGTGAAAATTGCTGCGGGACAAAACGCAATGCGTTGCTGCAACTTTTTATTCCGGTAGCACTTATTTAATGCAGCCTTATCTTATGGCTATGGTCCCATGTTGCAGAAACACAGCATTTTTGGATTCTGCAGAAAAAAACACTAAATTTTATAATACCAGTAAAGTGAATGCGATTTCATTTCACTACATCCATATATTTGAGGGGGAAAAAATTGCGGCGGAAAGGCACGTGTTTTTGAAAAGCATAGTATGTTACTTTTAGCTGAGGAACGGCAAGAATTTACCTTATGCATTTAATAGGAAAAGAAAAAACACAGTGAAATTTCCTAAAGGAAAAAAATCCAACACGTTTTCACTGCGTTTCTTTCCGTAGTGTTTTTAACTGTGTTTTGCTAGGTAGGACCTTAGCCTAAGGAACATTAGAAGTGATAGACCCGTTGTGCAAAAAGTAGTTTTTCTAAAATAATTTCATAATCTGTAAGTAGATTCTAGTTTCTGGCCGTGCACATAATATAGTTTTCCTTATTGGGGATTATTATATTTTCTATACTTCACGACTTGTGCCTTTCAACTGAGAAACAGTTTTTTCCTGCATCAGTCTCTGCCAAGGAATATATCCTCCTCCCACAGCTGGAAATGATACACAGAGCAGTGAGAGGTGCAGAAAATATATGTACATAGATTATTTGGTAAGTGACTATACCTGGGTAGCAGTACTATTTATAGCACACCGCACAGTGACTTACAATACTCCAAGAACACTCTTGTTCCGAATGTCTTGTATGTCACATCTCAGCCGGCCAGGAGACTAATAGAAACTTATCATTTACTGATTATCAATGACACAGCAGTGTCTTTACATATATACTGTATACACTTTATACAGTGGCTGCTCACCCCGTACCATGTTGCTAATAAATTGTATAGTAATACATTTCTGTATAATGTCACTAGACTCAATAAGATATACATTGAGGTTTTTCTCCACTGTGTCATATTTATGCTTTGTGTTGTTTTTTGACGGAAATTAAAGAAAACCTTTCACCACCATCAGCTCTTACCATCTGCAGATAGGCGCTGCTCCGCTGATTCCAGTGCGGCTGAAATTCTTTCTGTAGCCTCCACCATTCCCAAGTAGTCAGTGCAGTTTATTTTTAATTTTTATGCCTGATTTGCCAGTTGGGCCCTGTACTATCTGCTGGGCAGTGCCAGTCAGGAGCAAGCAAGGAGGTAGTGACAGCGCTCAGAATCACACCCCTTGCCTGTTAGGCCCCATTCACATGGGGCACGGGATGGCGTATTTTGGTCCCGATTTTGATGCGGGAAGCCGCGTTCGAATAGGACTAAAATGCGCCTGCCGCAACTGTTGCGGCTTCCCGCTCCGGAGTAGGCCCAAATGAATGGGTGCTGCCTGAATCCGCCTGAAGAAAGGGCAGCTCACTTCTTTTTATGTTATGTTGCCGCTCATGGAAAAAGGAAGCTAGCAGTCTGCATACACCTCTATTGTGAGGGGGGTGAATTCTGACGTGGATTCAGTGCCAATATCCACCCCCTCTTGCCCCGTGTGAATGAACCCTTACATCCTGACACTGCTCACTTGACAATGCAGAGCCTAAATATCTTACCTGGCAATAAAACTAACAGCACTTATTGCTTGGGAGTGGTGGGGCTAGAGAATGTCCAACTGTGCACTGGAATCAGTGGAGCATGGTCTATTCAATTCCTTAAGAAAAACAGGCCTGTGAATTTGTGTAGAATTAAAGTGATGGGGGGGGGGGATCTGTGGTCATGGTAGAATCCTAGACTGACCAAGTAAGCTTACATTTCTTTTTTAACCTCATAGTAACTTTCACAGTATGATTATCAGTGGACCACTGTAACACTTTACTTACCAATATTCCTTTCATCTGGATGTAGATCTGTTCTAAAGGCTTTCTAAATCCAAAGCTATACTGTCAAATGTACAGTAGAAGTGACAAAGAAAGTGCCTGATCTCTCTTTTAGTATCCTACTTAAGATTTCCAGTAGTCTCAGCACAAGCCAAGTGTTGCTTCTGCTTTATAGACTTTGGTTGAAGCCTCTGTACAGCCAGGTCCAGGGATAATCATTTCTTCAGAAGAGACTTTTGGCATTGTTCAATTTCTTATCTGCGAGAGAGGCCATATTACTTCCTTCACAATACAGTATAGTTTTGTCAAGAGAAATAGAAAACAAGAACTGAATTTTTCATTCTGTACTGTGGAACTGGTATTGTACGGTATCTTTGCTGAGCAAAGCGACTGCTCTCTCTTTCCTTTTTCATCTTTGCAGTGTAGGCTCTTGAACACGGCATTTGGGCACAGAGAGGGGTGAGGCTTTGGATTGGGAGGTTTTCTTGTTCTAAGATTAAATTCTGAGCCTGGTGTAAGAACGTTTATGCTGTATGTGAAAATTGTTACCATGTTACTATAGAAATGATATTATTTCTGCATTATGTCAAATAGGCATTTATTTCCTATTTATGTTCTTCTATCATTTATGTCTATCTATCTGTATGTAGATTGGGAACATCTAACTATCAATCTATCTATCTCTATATGAGTTAGCTGACAAATCCTGTACTCATTGGGTCAGACAGAAATAGTCTATGTACCGCAGAAACGTCTCGACAAAAAAACGTATTACAGTACCTGCACGGTGGATGGGATTCTGGTTCATCCCATTCGCACATTACAGGAAAAATTCCACAGAAGAAATTTTTTTTGTAAATCGTAGGATGTCGGTTATACCTACGGAAACGTTGGCGGTTTCCATATAGGTATAATAGGGACAGAAAGAACTGCAGCGGAAACGCATCACAGATTTTTCGCAGAGCTTTTCACAGAAAGTCCGCAGAGTTCTGCAGACTTTATATGAAAGCCATGCGGAAAAATCTATGATGAGTTTTCGCTGCAGATCGCTAAATGGGGCTTTAGTCTTAAAGGCAAAGCCAGGAGTAAATGATAAAGTATGAAGGACTAGTTTGCATTCTTATGAATCTACTGGTGGTTTTGGCTTCAGAAATTGCAATGAAAACATGAATTACATGTGATCAAAATCCCAAGTACAGGCAGCCATACACACTAATGATATTGATATGGCTTGACACAGTTTTTTTTTGTTGTTGTTGTTTGTTTTTTTGGAGGGGGGGGGGGAGAATACCAATGCAGTTTTTAAAACAAAGTCAGAGAGTGATACAGTGGGAATGAGAACTATGAATATGTAGTGTACTGGTATTTAAGAATAGTTTTAGACAGTGCAAACTTAGACTAGGCAGCCCTTTGAGATTTATTAATGCGTCTTATGTTAGACTGCCTTGTCTAACATCATCCCCCTGATTAGTTGTAGAGATGAGCGAGTACTATTCAAAACTCCAGTTTCGAATAGCACGCACCCATAGGAATGAATGGACGTAGCCGGCACGCAGACTTTGCCGGCACGCAGGGGGTTAAGCGACCGGCCATTCCTATGGGTGCATGCTATTCGAAACTGGAAACTCGCTCATCTCTAATTAGTTGGTTTAGTAATTTGAAGTGTTTTTCTGCATAATTTCTTAGACACCGCCCCTTCTCACATAAGCCACACTCACCTGTACAAGTTGTAAGTGTCTAAATAGTGTCTAAAACACTTGATATACTGTATGACAGAATTCATGCTGTTAGTTGTCATGCCATAAGGAATTAGGAAACATACCGTAACAAAGAAGAAAACTATTCATGCATATGTATTGCAAGCATACATTTATATATGATAAGGCATATCTCAGGGGCAGTGCATATACTGATTATAGGGCACTTATTGCTGTTTATTGTGTTTTGTAAGAATGTATCCTGTTATAAAGTTTTTTTATATTCCAAATTTACACCCTGTACTTAGTACCCATAATATGTATTAGGTAAAATCTGTAACATGTCCTGTAGTCTCCTTATTTAACCCTTCCCACCGATGCCATTTTTCATTTTTTGCATTCTCATTTTTTAGTCCCTGCTTTGCTGAAGCCTTAAATTTAAATTTTTTTGTTCACAGAGTTATATAGAGGCTTATTATTTGTGACAAATTCTACTTCCCAATTGTAGTATTCAGTATGATGTACTGAGAAGCTGAATAAATTCAGAATGGGATGTGAGCACTAAAAATTGCTCGTTACCTATATTTTGCAGGTTAGTAGTGCAATTATAGCGATACCATATTTATATATTTTTGTTATGTTTTAATACCATACAATTTTTCAAAAACTTTTTTTTTTATTTGAATCAAATTTTTATATTTCACATACCGGTATTTCTATTTTATATTGTACGAGCTGTGTAATATGCGGGTTTTTTGTGCAGCAAATTGTATTTTTTAGTTATACCACTTTGATTAGCTTTTTTAAAAATATTTTTTGGATATTTTTTTCACCATATGTGATAAATATTTTTATAGTTCAGGCATTTTTGTAATGGGGATGCTTATTGTGTTTATTTATTTATTTATTCAGATGTGATGGAAGGGAAGAGGGTGATTTTCAATGAATTTTTATTTTTTAACATTACTTTTTTTTTTTTTTCTTTACTTATTTTTGGACCCTTTAAGGGATTTGAACTCTTGATTTTAATGAAAAAATGTGGCTGCTTTTTGCCTGAGAAACCTCTCTAAGGCTGGGGCCTCATTGGCCGGAAACGCCACAATTTGACCGTGGTGGAAACACTGCAATAAAAATCGCGCCGTTTTACAGTACTTGCAAAGTGGATGGGATTCATGCGAATCCCATGCCCACTTTGTGGAAAAAAATCGCAGTGCAGACAGGCTGCGATTTCCAAAACTGTCATGGTTTTGAAAATCACAGCATGTCAATTATATTTACGGAAACACCGGCGGCTTTCCTATAGATATAATTGTAATAGAAAGTCCGCAGAGGAAAATTCCTTGAACTTTCTGTTGTAGGCGCTGCGGGAAGAACCACAATGCGTTCACGCCGTGGCTCTTTCCGCAGCACTTTAGCGCTGCATTTACGCCCAGTTGGGCCTTAGCTTCGAGGTCCCAATATTAGGTGTGTCTCTCTCCTAGCTAATTTGCAGTTCCCTCCATTGTTACCAAGTAAATTCACAGTCATGGAAGGGGGAGATGCTTTTCTCTTTTCACACAGTGAATGCAGATGGGAGAGGTTGATTCTCCTCACAGCCAGCATACACATGTCTGCAAACTGTTGCTCTGTGCAAAGGACTGAATATTCTGAAAATCTCTCAGATTACAATGTAAGAAAAGTTTTCTATGTATCTACTTCTGGCTGCTTGTTTAATTACAGATGTGATATTGTTTATAGACAGCAAGCAGCTTTCCTGCCTGTGTGCAAAGACAGTTTTTTTTTTTCTTGTTTTAGCTGCTTGGCTACACGTATTCGCCATATATTTTCCATGTATCTACAGTCCAGTGTTCCTGGATCTACTATATGATGGTCACTTGGGCTTTTATCAGCTATTTTTTGCTAATGTATAGTCACTATTCTGCCCCTCTACCAGGGGTATCAGTTATGAATAGAGGAGAGGGCAGACCGCTCCTTATTGTACACACCCACAGCCTAAGAACTGTAAAACTGTTTCAGCAAAAATGTGATTATTAGCAGCATTAATAGAACTGATTGGACACCATGTATGAAGACTTAAATAGTCATAGAACAGACTGCTCAGCAAGACCCTGCACATATTTCAACTTTTCATGAAAACTCAAGTACCCTTTAAATAATACTCTGGATATCAGCGATCTCAAACAATACAGTGGTGCTCCTGCTTTAGGAATGGCTTGGTTGTAATTGACTGGTCTATACCTGTTTTTCTACCCTTCAAAAGCTCCAACCTTGTTGTAGATGACAGTATTACACATCATGCATTTAATATGCATTGGTCAATGGGAAGGATTGCCTACAACTCTTTCCTGCCTTCTGTTTAAAGAGGACCTTTCATCAGATTGGGTACAGGCAGTTCTATATACTGCTGGAAAGCCGACAGTGCGCTGAATTCAGCGCACTATCAGTTTTCCCGATCTGTGCCTCGGATAAAGTGCTAACGTTCCCGGTACCGTAGCGCTTTACAGTCAGAAGGGCGTTTCTGACAGTCAGTCAGGAACGTCCTTCTCCACAGCAGCGCTGTACACTGTACAGTGTGAGCGGGGAGGAACGCCCCCTCCCTCTGCTCACAGTAATCAGCCATAGACACACTGTCGGCTTTCCAGCAGTATATGGAACTGCCTGTGCCCAATCTGATGAAAGGTCCTCTTTAAACTAGCTATTATTTTGTTTCTATCAGTAGCTACAACTATCCTGTGTGTATTGTACATACAGTGTGGAAGTACCTTTGCTAGCCTATTTCTGCTTGTACTGGCATTAATTTAATTACAGTCTAGAGAATAAGACAGTGAAATATGTGGCATGGAAATAGTATATATGGGCCTCACATCCCCACACGTGATGCTGTAGACAGTAGTAATGGCAGTACAATGTGTCCTGCATGTTAGGACACACAGGATAGTAGTGGTTGCAGATAATCTGGCTTTGAATAGGGGAAGAAAATGTTTAATATTAGAAGCAACACTGTGCATTTTAAGGGCTCACACAGAAGAGGGGAACAGTGCTTCTGACTATGTTACACTCCTTCCCCATTTCCTGTAATACATCTCAGTATCTATGTTCTAGATATGGTCTTTACATGATATCATGGTAAGTTATAAGGTAGTGAGACACCTAGTGGTCAGCACTTTGAAGAATCTTTCAGAACAAAAAAATAATAGTTAATAAAGTGATTTTCACTTTGAATGATGATCGCATTGGCTATCATATGAGCACGTTAAGTCAAGTGGCCTAAGAGACCATTTAAATATGGCATACAATAAATATTGTCATTAATCGTATGTCCATCTCATATCTTGTTTGTAAGCTGTGTTGATATCTACAGGGCTCTATTGACTCACCATTTTTATCATACGTATGGCCATTGGGACACTATTGCCAATATAGGCTACTGTATTCCTATATAGTGGCATATGTCATAGCCTTCTGTCTGATGTACAGTATATGCTGAGAAATGATGTAAGGAAAGCCTTAAAGAATGTTGCTCACGGTTTGCTGTTTTGAATAAGTATAGTAAAGTAACATGGCATAAGTTGTCGTGCCATCTTTGAGATTGCATATGGCTATGCTACTGCTCCATACAAACTAGAGTTGTTAAATAGGCCTTTGTTTATTAATTAGGCTAAAATGGAATGTCAGCAGAAAATGACCTATTGTTTATACCAAGCTTTGTGTTAAAGTATGCCTCCAATTAGAAAACAACTTGTCATAAATAAATAGGGCTGCTGAATATAAGAACTTTGTGATCTATCTTATTAAAAAAATGTATTTCCTTCTTACTTCATAACTCCATCAGGCTGTTATTTTTTACATAGATGTCTATGGAGAGGGGAGGGGGAGGAGGTGGCTGCTGGAAGGCACACAAGTAACGGCTAATCCTACATTCTGCTACACTGTGATCCAGAGAGCTCTTCTGACTAGGGTTGAGCCGATCTTGACTTTTCAGGATCGATTTTGAAATCCGATTTCCGTTCATTTTTCATTCGAACCCGATCTCGATCCCAATGCAAGTCAATGGGATTTTTTTTACTAATCGGAGATCGGATTTTAAAAACAATCCTATTCACTATAAAGCATGGAATCTAACAATTAAACGCTTTAATTGTTAGAATCCACGCTGTGTAGTGATTTTTTTTTAATCACTAAGTAGCCAGAGGATTTTTTTTTTAATCCTCTGGCTACTTAGTCCCCCCTGGTGTCCACTTACCTGCATTGATGGCTGGCCCGGTGTTCTCGTTCTTCTTCACCTCGCTGCCCCCGCCTCCCAGGTTAGGAGAGTGTGGGTGGGTACAGGGCGGGGAGACGTGACGTTTCCCCTTCCAGTACCCGCCCACACTCTCCTAAGCCACAAGCCCCGCCTTCTTCCTAGCTCTTTAACACTAATCTGGGAGGCGGCAAGGCGAAGAAGAACGAGAACACTGGACACCGGACCAGCCATCTCTGCAGGTAAGTAGCTAATAGAGATGTTACCTAGTCTCCCATTAGAATGAATGGACGCAGCCGGCGCGCAGGGGGTTAAGGCTGTGTGCCCGCTGCTTCCATTCATTCCTATGGAACCACAGCGGAGCCTTCACACTGAGTGTACACTCCGCTCAGAATGAGCGGAGCATATATTCAGTGTGAAGGCTAACATTTTTAGCTTTTCCCACAATGCTTGGCCAGTAGCAAAGCATTGTGGGAAATAATCACTGATCTCGATCTCACCTAAAAAGATCGTGATCGGAATTCCGATCGCGATCATGAAATTTTCTCGATCGCCAATCGGAATCCGATCACGATCGCTCAACCCTACTTCTGACACTACTGTATCTTCAAGACCAGTTAACAGCCCCCTCCCCTCTGTGCAAAGAGAAGATTCTATATAAAAACAAAACAGTCTAAATGAAGGATGAGCAGACCAGTCTATATATATATATATATATATATATATATATATATATATATATATAAACAATGTTTATTTACAAAAAGTTCTTTTAGAATTACACGTACACTTTAAACATTTGTTTTAGAAGCTTTATATATTTTAAAAAATAAAACCCTACAATATTCTCAGTGACCACTAAGACTAATAATATGGTGCCACATCAAGGGAAATGTATTAGGATCAGTGCATTGCGACTATATCATAATATTTTAAGACTCCATCTTCTTAACAATTCTGGAACACCATAGGAAGTCCCATATGGCAGAATTAAAATCTGTGTCAGTATTTTCACTGAGTTATAGTAAATTGGATCGCCTGAGGCGACCCCGCTCTTCCCACTTTCATCAAACGAGAAGCAGGATTCGGAAGATTGATAAGAAAATGGCCCATTAATGCTAGAAAACATACATAGTATTCTTTGTGCCTTTCTCTATTCTGTATACTATTCTGTTCTCATCTCGGCCTACATTTTACCATGACATAGATAATTTCTGTTATGTGACCCATTCTGATGGTGAGAACTCATTTATTCACCCACCCAACACAATGTTTTGCACGGATGATGTCTAGAAGACTCCCATAGAAGTCAATAAGTTATCTACAGACTATTTCTGCTAATAGTCCATGTGGCTGCTGTAAGGCTTATCTCTAAATGCTGTCATAAATTCAGGTAATATAGCTACACCCATACTAGAAAAGGAATTGGAAAAATAAAAACATTTTAGAAAATGTATGATGGCTTACAGCGTTTTTTGCCAGATCTTGTGAAAAGAAATTGTAATGTACAACACTGAATACTGTAGTAATGCAGAATTATGCCTTATTGATGTAGCATACAGCAGCATACATAGTCCCTAAAGCTTTGTAGTATAGGATTCTATATGCTGCTAGCTATGACTAAGAAACAACAGTTTTGAAACGCGGCAGCTTTTTAATGAGGTCTGTCATTTAACCGCATATATCAAGTTGTCCATGTACTACCTGCATATATCATCTGCATGTCTACAATTTTAAGTATGATTTAATAAAAAGAAAATTTTAATGAAAAGAGGATATTGCTGGACTCCATGCTCGTTTGGATTGCATAGTCCCTACAGCTTTGTAGTATAGGATTCTATGTGCTGCTATACATGACTCTGTCTTGTGCGTGAAGCTTTATTTTTACATGGTGGAATTCTGCAGTTCCATCTCGCTCATTAGAGGTGTGAGCAGACATAGGGGCATATTTATTAAGTCTCTATGCCACTTTTCTGGAATAAAAAGGCACAATCTTTGACTTTATAAATGTCATTTCAGTATGTGTTGCATTTTTACACTGCACTTGACAATTTCCTAAAAGGCCAGTTTTGTGATGTATATGTGTTGCGAATTGTAGACCAGCAAACAACTGTTGTAGATTTCAGTACGGGTGGACTACACTTGTCATAATGGAGATCCTCCACTGGAGCAGATGTTGTCCTAGGCTGGGGTGGAAACCACCAGTCTTGCTAAATCTCCCTATATATCAAGTGCTGTGTTAATAGCAAATAAATACTATAAGTGACAAAGAAGTTTTGGAAAGTTAAACTTATGGGAGTGAAATATGGATGGTCAAAGTATTATATCGCACAGATAACTGAGTAGGAGTCAGGAATTATCAGGGAACCCTGTTATTTGAGCACAGAATGTTTAGAAGAAGCTTCCCAAGCAGACTGGATTGAGCGAGTTCAGGGCAGTAGTTACTCTTTGTGAATGGCTTGCTCTGCACCATGTGTGCGTCTTTGCCTGAACAACAGAGGCAAACCACGGTGTGCGAGTATGTCAGCCAATGGCATAAAAAGCTGGAGAGAGCTGAAGCAGTCGGGATTAAAAAAGAAAAAGAGAGAGCTTTTGTTTCCTCGGCAGATGCGTTTAAAGATGCTGAATTGCTGCTTTGATAAAGCATCGTTGTGCATTGCCAAAAGTTTGGCTGCGGTCATGTTAAAGACAGAGGAAGAAAGCTGGGCTGCAGCCAAAGCATGCCGCTAATGCCTGGTGTCAAGGAGACAAGCAGTCCCTTTCCACGTGCACATTATTCTAGTGTGACTGCGATGGAGCATTAGCAATAGGGGCTTTTGTCTGAAGGCCTTGTTTAAAAGTTAATAAGATGTAAAAGTCGCTTGGCGTGGTGGCTGTCCCCATGACATTAACTCACTTCGCTCAGAGGGGAAGCTGTGTATCACTGATCTCACTAGAATCGAGACCTAGAAAAAAAGAGATGGGTTTCGTTTCTTTTATTCTTTAGTTGATTTTTAAGGAAACGTTCAGTGTTCCAGGTCTCATACAGACTAGTAATGTATATGGTTAGAGTGGTCAGGAGTCACGGCGTTGTGTATACATGTTTCCTATAATTTCCACAGCAGGGAGTGCCAACCCTCCTATTGACTTTGCTCAACTGACTATGGGACACGGTTCCTATAATCTTGGCATAGTATTTCATCCATTATCTCGTTGGAAGATTTATTACATTTGTAATGCAGCTTCAAGAAAAGTGAAGTACACATTCTGTCCTAGTAAAGGGGACCCACCACAAGGTCTTAATGTCCCAATGACATACCTGATCTGAGGAACCTTCACTCTGAGCATTTTGGAACAGCTGAATGGATTTGGATAAATCAAATGTCAAAAGATATATGCCCAGTTGGGCTATGTTCACATGGCAGGAATGGAAAATGAATGTGAGACAGGCCCCCTCCTCAAATTTCTTTTCCATTTCCTCTCCTCTGGCATCTGATGAGATAAATGATGAATGAGCCTAATCGGTGGAGTGGTTCTCCTGCGGACTCTGTGGCTGAATCAGCCACGGAATCTGTGGCAAGATTGAGCAGAACGCTTATTTTTTCAGCATCTTGCTTCGATCTCTGTATTCCATTGAAAACAATGGAAGAAAATCAGGGCAGAATTTGGTGCTGATTTTGAAGTGGAATCTGGCTCAAAATCAGCCCCAAATTCCACTGTGTAAACAGGCCCTTAATGTTTATACAAAATAGGGCCTAATAGCTAAGTGCAGTTTTTTTTTTTTTAATGTAGATTATGAGCCCCATATAGGGATCACAATATACATTTTTTCTTTCATTTAAGTATGTCTTTGTAGAATGGGAGAAAATCCACGCAAACACGGGGAGAACATACAAACTCCTTGCAGATGTTGTTCCTGGTAGGATTCAAACCCAGGACTTCACAGCGC
Source organism: Leptodactylus fuscus (assembly GCF_031893055.1). Lineage (NCBI taxonomy): Eukaryota > Metazoa > Chordata > Amphibia > Anura > Leptodactylidae > Leptodactylus > Leptodactylus fuscus. Next base: position 276,634,256 of record NC_134265.1, on the reverse strand, counting down.
TGCAAGGCTGCAGTGCTAACCACTGAGCCACCGTGTTGCCCCCACTAAGTGCAGTTTCTTTGGGGAAGGGTCTCTGTGTACTATATGTTTTACAGTCTTACCACTCCCATGGCTAGTATACCCAAATTTACATTAACACTAATAGGGTTTACATCCTAGGTCTATACTTAGGTTTGTACTAGCATTGGAGTACAGATGGACCAGAACAACGGAGAGGCAGACCACTACAACAGCAGTAACACATGGATTCTGGCAGATCCCATTGGCTATAAAGGGGTGCTTCAGGTGTCCATTGTTTTAAAATTTTTAAAACCAAATTTATTTCAGTTGGACACTGCAACGGAGTCTCCAACAGTGACTCGTAGATGTGACCGTAACCTTATATCTTTGGAACAGTACTCAGGGTGACAGGGATTTTGAACCAGAACCAATCCACTCCTGGCTTTCACTCAAAAAAGTGCAGCAATATCTGCAACAAAAAAACGTAGCGAGTCATGACCAAAAAGCGCTGCAGAAAATACTACAGCAGAAACGCATCTCGTTTTTGGGTTTTTTTTTTTTTTAAGAAATGATGCGTTAATTGTAGTGTCTGGATACCCTTTTTGACCAAAAATCATGGAAATAAAGTAAACTTCTATTGTGATCATAAAGAAATCAAAGCCAAAGCATTTTTTGAAGTGACAGATGTTTTATGGGGACGACATTTAAGCTGTATATAGTTAATGGTTTTTCATGAGAAAAGGCCATCTCTTTTGAAGGATGATCCTAAGATTAGTCATTGCTATCCAGTGATGTCCATATTGTATTGGTGCTGTTTGATGCTCTGGGGAAAAATGGCATTATTTTAGCTGTAGGTGGCATCAGATGTTGTTCGCTTTGGGTTAGCAGTGATATGATGAATATACATCTAAAGATGTCTATATCCTCTGACTAGGATGGTACAGAACATGGGCTCTGTTCTGATGGCAACGCTATCCCAGTGCAGTTTCAAAATGTGAAGTGTTTTTCAATTACAGTTTGCCAGCTGTGCATGTCATGTTTTCTCAAATTGATTCTCATGGCTTAGCATCCTGTTTACGAGTTATGACCATGAAGTGCTTGATCCTCGTGGGGAGTGCAAATGTGCTGCATGCAGACACCAGGTTATGTGCTTTGCATATAATTTTTTAAGATAAATGGCAGATTATTATGGTGTACCTTCACATCATGCCCATCATCCTCATACAGCCAAACCAAAATGTTGCACTTTTTCCTGATATGTCACATTGACTTAGATTTATCATGGAGCACATTAGACTGATTTTTGACCAAGGCCATATGTGCAGATTAAGGGTATATTCAAATGACTGAATTTCTTAGCTCTTTTGTGTCCGCGACCCATGAAAAAATAGGACATTATATTTTTTCAAGGATCGGTCCCATTTGTCAGTTTTCACAGATACTACACAGTCCAGTCACATTAATGTGACCGCCTGTCATAATCCAGAATAACCACCTTTCGCAGCGGGGATCGCTGCGAGACGTGCAGGAAGAGAGGGGATTTTGTGATGATATTCACTAGGATGTTGAGCCATGCCGACTCCAGTGCCGTGGCCAGCTGCGCTAGGTTACGCAGTTGAGCATCCATGGCGTGAACAATCCGTTGTGGTCCCACAGATTCTTGATTGGGTTCAAGTCTGGGGAATTTGCTGGCCAAGGGAGTACGGTAAACTCATCTTGGTGCTCCTCAAACCATGCAAGTACACTGCGAGCTTTATGACACGTCGCATTGTCTTGCTGGTAGATGCCATCATTCTGAGGAAAAACAATTCACATGTAGGGGTGAACATGGGCCGCAAGGATAGATGCATACTTGTGTTGATCCATCGTGCCTTCCACAATGATGAGTGCACCCAGATGGCTGATGACACGTGCCTTCTACGATTGGTTATTTAACGTTGATGTCAAAAGTAGGCGGTGGTCACATTAATATAAATGGGCTGTGTATTTGCCCATTGATGCCATCCATGTAAAACACTATTGGAATAAGCACAGTTGTATGAAAGGCCACAAAGCAGAGCCATGAGATACTGTAAGGAGAATAAGCTACTGGTAGACTTTTCTGCCACCAACTTTTTGGCCCACAGGAAAGGTCTACACAACCAACCAGTAACCAAGTACTGCTTCAATCTGGCTAAAATATTAGGGATAATTCACTCAAACTGTTGTTGTCTGTTTTTGCTGTACACCAACAGCTCAGGGACCCACACCAATGCATGCTAACACCCACAGGTCCATTTTCTAGATGGACACGTGGTCCATGTGAAAAAAGTGCAGATTTCACTATTTCAGTCCATGTTGAGGAAGGAACAGACTTGGAGACTTGTTTCAGACAGTCTCCAATACTCTACCAAGTCCATTTTCTCCTTGAACACCCACCAGACACCAGCCTTAGACACAATTGCTCCACTTCTCTATTGCTCCTTTGCCTCACCTCCATGTCAGCCCTGCCTTTAGCTGTCTGAAGCATGCAATATAAAATATACTGATCATACACAGCCCTCCCCAACTTGGATCCTCATCTTCTCCAGAATTTGATTCCCCTTTATTGTATCACCTCTTTGCCATCTAGCCTTTGGGACTTCTTCTGTGCCACTCCTGTTTTCTGGAATTTCTTACCACAAACTATTACAAAATGTCTTGCTCTAAAAATCATCCAACCTCAGACATGTTATATCTTCCTGGCATTAACATTTCTTCATCTAGCAGAGTGTGTACTACATGCAACTCCTTCCCCTGTCTGAACCTTCATCTCCAGTGAGAGAGATGTCCTTTATCTTTACATACATGTATACACTGGCGATATCCTCAGAGGACAGTTACCAGTTTGAGGGCAGCTGAGATTGACAATCACACACAACTAATAGCTGAGCCCATCCCTTTATCCATTTGGGAACATGGCTATCGCTGTGGTTGTCTGACAATCCTGCTATGGTCTGATTTAAGGCCATAGAGATAGAGCTGCTTCCAGTGATTGCTTTGGATTGTTTTATGCCGTCTCCATTGTACTTGTTTTATAACACAAGCTATAGTTATATCTCACTTTCACTTCTTTGCTGAACTGATAAACTTGCTTGGCCTTGGATTAATTCTTTCTGCTCCTGTGCTGTGTGTAATGAGTCCAAAGTCTCGGCATTACTGGGACACTTCAGTGAGCTGAACTCTGCTCCCTACCTGCCCTGGTCGCTGGTTACTTCCTGCTGTACCTGAGCCAAGTAACACTTACACTGCCAAAGATGCAGTTCTTTGTACATTAAGAAGTTGGCTGGTATAAAAAAAAACCTCAAGACTCCCATTAGGGCATTCTGAGTGAGCAAATGATCCCCACATTCAGGACCCTCATATATTAGTACAGGCTATATGGGAATGGCTTGTTATGTTCATATATTACATAAAATGGCCATTGATTTACATGAGAACTGTGTCATTTAACTCTTTGCTGCCTGGTTCCCCATTATGGCAGCATCATTACTTAGTACATAACTGAAAGTTTGATGGTACGGAGAAATACATATTGGCAGCGACTAAAGATCATCAATAGGATACATAAAGTGACCCAAAGGATATTTTAGGAACACTAGGTGTCCGAGGGTCAGAACATTAGACATTACTGCATAGCTATATGTGGATCCCGTGGTCTCTGGCAGTCAATGGAGTAAACTGCTCATGACAGATCATACCCTTTGTAAAATCCACCATTTTCCTTTGTGTATGTCTTCTAAAAATAAGCCATATGAATACTGTAAATACTGCAGTCCTATAGATGCGAAACACATTGGACATTGTGTTATTTGCCACATTGCAGACTCCATTGGCTGTGACAGAATATGATGTTTCTATATGAAGCATTTAAGTTTTATATAAACAAGCTTTTGTATAAGTTCATTTAACTGGGCAGTAAATGTGATATGCATTTATGATATGTCAACATGTTATTGTCCGACAAGTCTGTGTGCCCCTGCTCTGATATCTCTACCTACTGTAAGAGCACTGACAACTTGTTCCTGCAGGTTCTAGCAAGCCAAAGGAATGAACTTTGTTTCAGTCATAGGTTTATTCCACTACATCTTTTCTGGAATTGGCTCCTGGTTCTGCTGTAAATAATATAATACTTGAATGACTTAAAGCTTGTTGTGGCCTTGGAAAAATTGATGTGTGGCGTGCACAGTCTAATACTGCAACTAGATTGTACTCTAGATGTCATCTAAGACATGGCCAAGAGGTAGGATTTCATGTTAAATTGTATTATTTGGTAATTTACATTATACATACCAGTACTTCCAGATATTACATATTTTCAGCACTTGCAAAATGTCAAATTGAGTCTGTCACCAGGAAACTCAATATAAAACCAGCCACAGTATCTTGTAGGGGACAATATGCTTAGAATCATCATTCCTTTAGATAGACTTGCGCATAGAGCCCTAGATCCGAAAATGTCTACCACCATATACAGTAAAGGTCTAATAGGCATATACAGTATTCATTTTTAATCCACCACTACTCCAGCTCAATGGGAAGAAAATAACATAAAAACCACATGTAGCCCACGTCTATGGTAGTTCTTTCTTGGCATCTATATGCTATATTATTCTATGTTTTGGGGGATTCTTCTTGTTATTTTGTAAAATTTATAAAATTCAATAAAAATTGCAGTTTAAAAAAATCACCTGTAAAATGAGAGCAAGTGTGATATAGTGTGACTTTCCACATATGCTTAGATCTGTGCTATAACTAGTTTTATATAAGGGAATCGCATCTATGGATAATGGCATAACCTTTCCAATAAACCAATGTACCTATATGATATTTTTGTAGGGCAGGAGTGGTTTGGACCATGTAGCACTTCTGGTATAATAGCTCCGTCACATTGTATTAGGGTTCTGCTTTGGAGAACGCATTTTATCATTCATTTACTTATCCTTATTCCTTACTGTAGCAATGTTATACATGGTTGACAATCGCAACACTAGACTGCACCAATGTATAGGATCGCAATTCAGTACAAGTCACAGAATACCTTTCTTCTACAGCCACTTAGTTGTTGTGTGAGTAGTGGGCATTTAATGGGCCCATCTGCAGGGGGCCCGATGCCAATACAGTTGGGGTTCATGATTTTCCAGCCGCCTTGGAGTCCCCATAAATGTTACTTGCCTGCCCTAGAGCATGTGAAAATACGTCTTGGATAATGAAACACTAATACCTTTATTAATACATAGGTGTTCATGTGTTTGCCTGTGTGCGCTTCTCTTTCTGAGTCAATCTAAAATAGTTTTTTTTCCTTTTTTTTTTGTACTTAAGATAAGGCTGTCCCTGTATTCCATGAAGCTGACTCTGTACAAAATAATTATACCTATACGCTGGTCTAGTAGACACACCAAAGCCACTTGTGTGACCTATCCCTTAGTAATGAAAGTAAATTAGTGTAGAGCAAAATAATTTCCGCCTGTGTGGCCTGTGAGGAGGATTAGCAGATAGAATAGGAGTGTGACGCCTGATGTTCCTAGCCTGTGTGTGGAGGGAGTATCGCATTACTGCTGTTACATGACTGTACACCAGGCCCAGCTTATTTTAGAAATGGTGTGTGAAGGGGAGGAGAAGAAAAGGCTTTTTACATCACCATGGGGCTGAAATAGTTGTTTCAGAAGAGAAAGCAGCTCTTAGCTGTGTGCTAGACGTTCATTGGAGGCCGAGATGCTAATTAAATTGTGCCTTTGTGTCTCAGTCTTTTCCAGTGTGCGCCGTCTTCTTCCAAGTTTCCAGGAGAAATCATTTTCATTCGCTGTTTAGTATTCCTGCACATCACGATTATGAGTTCAGTTCTGTTCTTATAGTCACGGACATGTCTTTATCGATTGTTTAGTCAGATACCTATTGAGTTCTGAAAAAGAACTTCGACAAGATGAGCCTTGATTTATACAAAGACCACGTAGAGCCAACAGGGAATTCAGGTATCACTCTCTTATTTATCTCATTGCCTAAATTCCTGCATTATTTCAGTTTTCTTAAAGGGATTGTTGACCAACAAAAACAGTATATGATAATAAAAGTAGTAAATATTTCACAATCCGCACTTTGTCTCCCTATAGTGGCATGGATTACGTCTTGATACATAAATGGGACCACTGCATTCACACGTTTGCCACCAAGATGAAGAGTCATGACGCTGCAGTCACTGCTCTAACCAGTGATTGGCTGCAGCCGTCACATGTTTGTGTCAAGACGTTGGGGAATATTTAGTAAGACTGGCATGTACTATGCCAGTCTGTATCAGTTCCCCTTCTGGCACAAGAGGTTTTGGCCCCCTGTCTGTATCAGTTTCCCTTCTGGCATAAGAGGTTTTGGCCCCCTAAGAGTAAGTTCACACAGAGATTTTTGGTCTGGATTTTGAGGTCAGGAGTTTTTTTTTGGGAGCCGGCTTGTTCCGAAGCAAGATGCTCATTCTTCAGGCCGTTTTGTCTCGCCATTCGGCCTGAAGACATTCCCTCCTCCTGACTAGGCCCGTTCATTGGGCTTAATCCAGGGCGGAGTGCGCGACTGGATGCCGGTGCAGTGCACTGGCATTCACTCGCGGCTACCTGTTTTGGGACCAGAACCTGGGGCGGCCTCCGCCTCAGGTTCCGGTCCAAAAAACCCAGTGTGAATTTATGCTAATAATTCTGAAGAGTTTTGGGAGGTGGAGTGCTCCAGAATTGCGACCTAAATCAGCAGGGAGGTGTAGATTTTCAATTATAACTTAAGCTAGTTTTCTGCTGCAAATTATAGTAAATCTGTCTCCCACTCCTATGGTTTTAAAAAGTGGCGAGCAGGGTGAAAAATGGACAAAACAGTACATCTTTGGCGCAAATCGGGGGCCATGTGCGAAAAGTGCACCACTATCACAGCATTTTTCATTTTAATAAACTCTTCCTATAGCTCCAGAAGCCCATATACAGATCACTCTACGCCTCGTAATGAAGTTAGTGTATCTTCAATCTGTCACCCAGGGAATCAAGACTGGCACTCAGATAGGCAAGACTGGCATGTGGCAAGTGAAATGCCAGCCTTAGTGAATCTGTCTACAAGTTTGGCACTGATGGTTTCTCTATGGGCATATGTTTGTCTATAAGAGATGAAGAAGTAGAAGATGTATGATAGCCATGGTGCATGAGTGAGCCCAAAATACAACAATATTATAAATGGCACATGGTAGGCAGTAGTGCTGTTACAGATTTTGTATTGAGTCTTAGAAACTTTAATGTGCTCCTTTAGGTATTGGATTTGGATAGGATCTGGTATTTTAAGAGCGGAGAATAATGCTTCATCTTCTGTGTTCTGTTTGAAGCTATCACTAGCTTGTTAATTCCAGTATTTTTACTTTTATCTATGGCAATAATCTTTAACCTGGCTCTCTACACTTTGGTAAACATGGCAGTGTACCTTACCTATGTATGAAGATACCACAAACGCCATACATTCAGCTTTATATCTTGAATGGCAATGTTAGTGACAGAAATGAATCAGACTGTTCGTGTATCATAATGGAGCTAGTGTTGCATTGTGCATACGTTTATTAATGGTACCATTGTGTCATAGGCAATAATATCATGAGTATAGACAAAGAGCTTATGGAGTTTTCTGCCAGCGTCTGGGACTATTTAGTTAGATTATCAGATACAAACATAGAAGCGATTCTGTAATCCAGCATGTCACTACCGCTTTATTGTATTTCAAGATATTTTAGATGAAATTGTCCTCCTGAGATGTAGCTCGATTGATCCGACTAAAGGGTCTTTTGCACCAAGAGAGGGCAACTAAGACAACAGTTTCATTTTCTAGAACACTTATGGTACTTATGGTCATGATATCATGGATACATACTATAAATATCATGGAATCTGTAACTATACTATATACTAGTGGACTGGGTCTCCAAGGCAAGAGCAGCTTTTTGTGACTCACCTTTATGACATCCATGTGCCCTAATGTGGTCTATGGAGAGAGATTGTCTTATTGAAACAGCCACTTAAACTAAAAATAAAACCCTTAGGCTAAGTTCACATGGAGTTTTTTGGTCAGGGTTTTGACAGAAATCCGCCTCCAAACCCTGAACCAAAAAAAACGCCTCACCATTCAAAGTATACAAAACACTTCTGAGTCTTTTGTGCTCGCGGCAAAAAAGAAGCGAGATGTCCATTCTTTTTGAAGCCGTGAGCGTTTTTCCTGCTCCCGGTTTTTTGGTCAAAAACCTGAAGCGGAACTTGAAGCGTTTTTGGCAAAAACCTGATCAGTAAACGCCAGGCGTTTTTTTTTTTTTTAAATGTAATTCATGACCACATCCCAGGAGGAAACGGATCGGGAAACTCCTCTAAAAACGCCTAAAAAAAAAACGCTTCAGGAAACACTTCGAATGGCAAAAAACGCCTCAGGAAACGTCTCACTCGTTTTCCGGTCCGGTTTTGACAATGCCAAAACCCTGACCAAAAAACTCTGTGTGAACTTACCCTCAATCCTTCAGTACCCACCTCACCTCCCGTCTTGATGCTGCCCGGGACTACACTCACCTGGACTCTCCTGCACAGTGAATGACAACTCGGCCAATCAATGGCTGCAGTTCTGACCCCCCTCAGGAAGTAGTTGGCTAAGTGGCATTTCCTGTGTGTTTAGGGGCACCTTCCATCAGGAGCAGCAGGGGGAATGGTGAGGTGAGTAGTGCTTCTTTTATTTGTAAATCAATTCTTAACCTGTGCTAAAAAATAAAAATCTCCCAGGACAAACCCTTTAATGCTTTAATTTCTTCGACCGACAATGTGTAATGAGCTGTGGAATATGTTGGCTCTATAGATGTAAGCAAAATAATTAACTGATTTAATTTCATTTGATTTTAATTATGTTGATTTTTTTTATTGTCTTTGAAGATTTATTTATCTCTCATTAACTTATGTTTTTCACAGTTAGCACACTGACCCATTTATTTCTATGGCCATGTAAACAATACCACAAGCCGCACTATCTTGGTGCCGTTGATCTGCAGGGGTTCCGGGTGTCGGACCTCCCCAAATCTAACATTAATGGCCTATCCTAAAGATTCTAGCAAAACCCATCCACATATTGCATAGAATAGAATACCCATGGTGGAAGTCACGCAATTTCCCAAACTGTTACATCTTTGGAAATGTCAATTATACTAATGGAAACACTGGACGTTTTAGTATAATTCAGGAGCCACAGTTTTTCTTCGCATCTTTTTTTTTGCTGCGGTCCGCTAAATGGAGCTATAGCCTGAATGTCAATTAGGCTATAGTCCTTATTTTTTTCCGCTTTCTGAGCATGCTCAGAAAAAATAGACTCAAATAGTGAACAGTATAATGGATGAGAATCTGTTACTATCTGTCACCCATCCGTTACCCATAGACATTAATATTAAAAAATAAGGGACACTTAACATTTGCCAAAAGTCCTTTATTTTGAATGGAGCCAATGGACCTATGATGGATTTGGCAATAACGGCCACAAACAGACAATATTATAAATCCCATTGACATTAATGAGATATTTAATGGATTTTTGAAAGATCCATTTCTGTCCATTGTTAACAGTAGTGTGAATGTCCCCTAAGGAGGACATGTGTCCAGGCATGGAAGGAAAAAAAAGGTGTAGCATTTGTCCTTAAAGCCTTATTCATATGAATGAGATAATTTGTGGTATAACGGCCAATTTTGTAATGGCTGTTTTTTTGTTTTTTTTTAAAGGCTGTTTTTAAACACATTGAACACATTTCAGTGTGGCTATTCATCTGTCCCATTTTTTATGATCTGTTTCTATGGACCATCAAAAAATAGAACATGCCCTGCTTTTGTCTGTTTTCAACAAATTCCTCAATAGACTGAAGTCTATGAGGGATCCATAATGGGTTCCAGATGAATGGAACATGGCTATGACAAAAGGGACCGTTTTGTCCATTTCCTTCCTTAGTAGTGTGAATATAGTCTAAGGGCCCCTTCACACGGAGTATACGCTGGCTGATTCTGAACGTGTAAACGTTCCGAATCAGTCGCGTTTAAAACAGATCCCATTGCTTTCTATGGGAGCCAGCATACGTGCACTCCCCATAGAAATGAATGTGCTGCTTTTGTAAAAAAGGTGAAGTTCCTGCTATATGCTGACAACCTCCTACTCCTGTCCCCCACCGAGAAAGACCTCCAAGAAAGCCTGTCAGTGCTGGTAAAATTCAGCACCACATGGGCTCCACCCATCAACCACAAGAAGACCAAAGTCATGGTATTTCAGAAGAAGGGCCACAACAAAGCCCACACCCCACAATTCACACTGAACGGCTTCACACTGGAGAAAACCAACAGCTACACCTACCTGTATTCACTATCATTCTGGACTCACATACAGGGCAGTAGCCCTGGCTCTTACCAACACCAAACCTGGCTGAGCTACAGAGCCCTGAGCAAACCCGACACCCCCCAACCAAACATCAGCCATCTGCCAAGCCAAAACCCCCAACATGCCCTGAACAAGGCTCAAATAAAAGGAGCCATTGAGAGAGACAAAGAGCGGTACATCAAGGAATGGAGAAGTGCAATAAATAACTCCAAGAAACTCACCGTGTACCAGTCATTGCAAAGGGACTACACAATGGCCACCTACCTGGAGAGAATACCCAACCCCAAATACAGACAGACCCTGAGCCGGTACAGACTGAGCGCGCACAGCCTGGAGATGGAGACAGGGTGACACAGGCAGACGTATAACCCACAGGAGAACAGACTGTGCCAGCACTGTGACCAGGGGACCCTAGAAGACGAGACCCACTTCCTGCTATACTGCACCAAATACTCAGATTTGAGGGCCGTCTACTTCCAAAGACTCTCTGCCCACATCCCAGAATTCACATCTGCAGATGAGAAGAGGAAACTCTACATCCTACTGGGAGAAGAGGAGGTCACTGTAGAGATCGCTGCCCAATACGTGTCCAGCTGTCACCAACTAAGAGGAAGATGAGACGCCACGGACTGTTATACCCCAAATCACCCCCCCATACCCACCACTCTCCCCCACAACCCCAACTCCCCCCCACACACACACACACTTTACTAGCTTTGGCAATGCCAAATATCTATTCGGACGTGCCAATAAAGCTTGTTTGATTTGATTTGACATGAAGGTAACATTCAGTAGAACACAACAGCTGAACGATGGCAAGGAATCAGGAGACATTGCTAAATGTCCTTGACATCTAAATTCTTCTACAACCGATAAAAAAAAGTCTTTGAAACGTTCTCGGGTTCCAGCTCTCAAAATCAGAAAATCTCATTGCAGGTTTCAGGAAATACCAGCAGGAAAAGGTAACAAGTTAATCCCTTAATGACTGGTGTAGCCTAGTGAGATAACCCTTGTAGAGTTGCCGTATGGCTTGTGGATGTTTTTGAGCCCTCACAGTTGAAAATCCTGGTGTGGGGATCATCTATAATCCCCATACAGTTCATGGTTTATGTACATATACCTGGTTAACCTTTCATTAACACTGTGTTTCCTTGCTTAAACCATACTGACAGGATCTATATTTCCCCGCAGCAAACAGACTACTTACGCCCCTATTGATAGGCTGAGTTTGCAGTGTCACAGATTTGCTGTGCATTATCTGCATGCGTGCCTCCTCCTCCTCTGCAGATGGCTGTCATGTTAGAGGGATTACACAGGTTAATGTAGACAGCTCTAAGTGGTATCTATTGGCTCAGCCCTATGATATCAAACATTCTCAATCTATATCTGTGTGATCAGGGCTGAGCCAATAATAACACTCACCGGTCAATGTGATTTGACACGGCAGATCTCTGTTTGATTTGCTGTAAATCCGCGCTGCCTTCCCCAGGAATTGTACTATAATGATGATGAGGCAAAGCGCCAAGACCAGACGTAGTAGCACACTGATCGTGTGGGCTGTCCCTTGAAGATCCTACGAGCTGATCATTATTTACTGTAATCATGCACAGCAATTATTAATATTGACTTTTTATAAAGGGATTTATGATATTAATATAAAAATGATCAATTACTATGAGGATGACAAGAACAAAAGCAAACCGTGTCAAATGAAGAACTCCAGCTCTCGGGAGGGCTTGTGCTGTTTAATGTTCTGATGGAGACTGTAGATTCGTGAAGTATAACTACAAATCTCAGTTTCTACTTGTCAATTCCTTGATCCTAGGGGACTCTCTTGTAGACTAATGCAGTGTAAAAGAAAAGAAGCAAGCATTATAATGTTAATTATTTCACCTTCATTAGCCAAGTCACTCTGACTGATGCCTGTATTAATACGCAGCCGACTAGGTATACGTGAAATGCTAGTCAGCTAAAATTTCAGCTGGTAGATTGAAAAATAATGACATAATAGAGTTACTAGAGACCCATCAATTGTATGTATGAGTCTATGGCTATATTCGCATGACAGTGAAAACTGGCTGTGTGACATCCATTTTTTAAAAGAACATCACACTGCAGCTTTAATTTCAATGTCAGTGAATGGGGGCTATTCACATGACCGTTATTTTAACAGGCTGTTGTCACAATTCATGTCCTATTTTCGGCTGTTTTTACAGATTCCTCCATACACTGAAATGTATGCTGGATCCGTGAATAAGGGGTGTCCTTCGGTGCAAGATAACCATGAAAAATGGATGTTTTCTACGTCCATTTTGCACCTCAGTCGGGTGCATCCAGCAGAGAGTCGCTACAGTGATCAATCTCTCTGGAGGACCAAGGAGATTTGTACGTTACACATAAACAGCCCATTGGTTTAAATGGAGACTGGGTGACACTTTAGTTCACCTTTAGAGGCGCTGCAGGACTCCATGGACTTTTCCCTTATATAACTAAAGGCTGTGACCTCCATGTAACTACTTAGTCCAATGAAGACATAAGACCGAAATGTGGGTAAAGTGTGGGGTTGGCCACGGCTTTATTAACCTTCATGTCTATTAACAAACAGAACCGGAAGTAACATAACTGGAAATAGCATAGCCATGCCCACGATCCTCTTCTCCTATTTATTCTGACAGCTCTTACCCGAATGTGCCGCTGAAGCAGCGGGCATGTAGGACGTACTCTCTTCTCCCAAATTTAGGGCATGGCCTCCCGCCCAGCTGTGACACCTATAAAAGAAAGAATAAAGACAAAAGAAAACACAAAAAAGGGGGAAATCGTAACCACCATAAGGGCAGGGTGGGCAGGTGTTCCTTACGCCTATGGAAGCTGAGGGTAAGACTCTGCCTACTTGCCCTCCACTGTTTTATACAATGCTCTCCCCCTCCCTTCTTTTACATGATTTTAACGTCACCCCATTTCAAAAATAATAACTCAGTCCCTGGCCCTCTCCTTATACACTCCAGGGCCTTCCAGGAAACGGAACATTTGCTCTCAGGTCTCCTTGCAGTTTATGGTTGATTACAGGGTTGCCTGTCACCAGAAGACCTTACATAAAAAGGTATATATACGCATTTTGTTCCAGTTCTATAGTTTTTTTTTTATACCCTAGTATCCAGAGGCATTAACGGATATCCAAGGCTGAAGGTAGACTGCTTTATTTGAAGTGACTCTATTTACAGAGGTCACAAATGGTGCTGCTGTGTGTATGTTATTTTGCACTACTTTTGTTAGTTTATTGTATCCAGCATTAAAATAGCATCTACAGTTGTCGTTTAGACACCAATGTGTATATGCTCATTTTTCTTCCTCTGCTACTGCAGGGAACATAAAGAATTACATGGCAGTTATTGATATCAATGGAAGAAGGTCGCTTGCGTTTTCCAGGCACCAGTAATCCTCAAGAACACATGGTCACTCTACTTGAGGGGGTTGTCTGATACAGATAGAAAATAACTGTGTTATACAGTCCTATGAAAAAGTTTGGGCACCCCTATTAATCTTAATAATTTTAAGTTCTAAATATTTTGGTGTTTGCAACAGCCATTTCAGTTTGATATATCTAATAACTGATGGACACAGTAATATTTCAGGATTGAAATGAGGTTTATTGTACTAACTGAAAATGTGCAATATGCATGAAACCAAAATTTGACCGGTGCAAAAGTATGGGCACCTAAACAGAAAAGTGACATTAATATTTAGTAGATCCTCCTTTTGCAAAGATAACAGCCTCTAGTTGCTTCCTGTAGCTTTTAATCAGTCCCTGGATCCTGGATGAAGGGATTTTGGACCATTCCTCTTTACAAAACAATTGAAGTTCAGTTAAGTTTGATGGTCGCCAAGCATGGACAGCCCGCTCTCAAATGATCTGAAAACAAAGATTGTTCAACATAGTTGTTCAGAGGAAGGATACAAAAAGTTGTCTCAGAGATTTACCCTGTCAGTTTCCACTGTGAGGAACATAGTAAGGAAATGGAAGACCACAGGGACAGTTCTTGTTAAGCCCAGAAGTGGCAGGCCAAGAAAAATATCAGCATTCCAAGAAAAACACTTGCTACCCACTGTAAAATTTGGTGGAGGTTCCATCATGCTTTGGGGCTGTGTGGCCAATGCCGGCACCGGGAATCTTGTTAAAGTTGAGGGTCGCATGGATTCCACTCAGAATCAGCAGATTCTTGAGAATAATGTTCAAGAATCAGTGACAAAGTTGAAGTTACGCCGGGGATGGATATTTCAGCAAGACAATGATCCAAAACACCGCTCTGAATCGACTCAGGCATTCATGCAGAGGAACAATTACAATGTTCTGGAATGGCCATCCCAGTCCCCAGACCTGAATATCATTGAACATCTGTGGGATGATTTGAAGCCGGCTGTCCATGCTCAGCGACCATCAAACTTAACTGAACTTGATTTGTAAAGAGGAATGGTCCAAAATACCTTCATCCAGGATCCAGGAACTGATTAAAAGCTACAGGAAGCGACTAGAGGCTGTTATCTCTGCAAAAGGAGGATCTACTAAATATTAATGTCACTTTTCTGTTGAGGTGCCCATACTTTTGCACTGGTCAAATTTTGGTTTAATGCATATTGCACATTTTCTGTTAGTACAATAAACCTCATTTCAATCCTGAAATATTACTGTGTCCATCAGTTATTAGATATATCACACTGAAATGGCTGTTGCAAACACCAAAATATTTAGAACTAAAAATTATTAAGATTAATAGGGGTGCCCAAACTTTTTCATAGGACTGTAAAACCTTGCATGCAGATAAAATTACTCCCATCTAAGGGCCCCTTCACACGGAGTAAACGCGCCGCGCTTTTTACGGTGCGCGATTACGCCGCGTTAACGCGGTGTAATCGCGCACCGTAAAAAAACGCGGCGTACACGCGCCGTAAACGCGCCACAATGCGCGGCGCGTTTACTCCGTGTGAAGGGGGCCTAAAAGTTACTTACCTTATGAATATGTTTCTTGATGCTGGATTTGCATGGATCCACTTTTGAGTTGTCTTTGATGCTTCTTCTTCTAAGGGGCTTGAATTTTATTTGCTACAAAAATTATATTGTACATGGTCAATCGTATTGCTCTTTCCTAGCCAATTTTATTTTTAGCCAGGCAATGGGACAGCAATAAAAACAACAAAATGCTAAAAAAAAGACATATATACAATATACAGTATATTCCCTTCAGCCTAATACCTTGCGATATTGATCCAGAAAGCATAATAATGAGGTAGGAACCAATTTTTCTGATCTTAAGTAAAAAAGTTCTTTCGGACTCCAATTCTAGTAATCAGAAGGGAGCCTTCACGCGAGCACTGCTCATACCTCTATATCACATTGAAAGCAATAGGGAAAAAAGCCTCCCATTGATTTCAATGGGTAGCGCTCGTATGCCGGCACCCATTCAAGTCAATGGGAGCTGGTTTTTACGCGCTCATTCTGAACGACTTTTACGTTCAGAATGAGCGGAGCGTATACTCCGTGTGAAGGCTCCCTAAGTCCATGGAACAATAACCCATGTCCAGCAATATAGTAAACATAACTTGTAATATTATGGGAGGTCCATAACTCTTTTGAATGCTTTCAGAAGGGGTAATGTCTTTCATTAGGGAGAGGCAGTACAGGAACTTATTAGACCATGCATGCCCTGCTAAGAATTCTGGGTAAGAAATATGCAAATATGACCTCTTGGGAAAAAGAGGAAGCTGCTTTCAGTAAGTTCACCATGATAAATTTCTTTGGCACACAGTCAAATTGCTGTTACAGTAAAGAACGCTTTCATGATAATAAAGGAACCTTCTTTCTTCTATAGTAGTGGATGTGCCCAGGCATAAATATATTCTGCTTATACATAGATGAGGGATATCTCTGTATTGGCCTGTGCTGTACTGTACAGCTCGTGTGTTCATGATAACCCAGCTTCCTGTGGCTTGGGATTTCCCTAGCCCTCAATTTTATATACTATATGTATTGTTGGTAATATTTCCAAGGGCAGTTTTTAATTACCATGATGATTATAGCTAAAAAAAAATGATGCGTTAAATTATGACAATGTGCGCATCCCCACCCCCACCCCCCCTCTTAGGCCATTAGTAAAAGTAGAGTTTCCTATGGTGTTTTGCATTCTGGTAAATAAATGAGCTTAGCACGGTGTAATATTTTCATGTAGATGTGCCACAATCCGACACAATCGCTCATGCCCATATTGCTGCAAGGTATGTTGGCACGGTGGCAGGAACTCATAATTCTCTAATTAGCACATTCACCTCACTTAGAGATTATAATAATGATTCCAGTCCCTCAAGCCTCACAAATACATGTGCTTGTCAGTCGAGTTGTGTGAATCAGGGTGGCTTAGGAGCTCATCTAGTCGCATCGTAATCCTGTGGATGTTTGAGGTTTCCATGTCATTCTCCTATGAATTCAGCAAGGGTATTAGATGTGCTTTGAGTAAACCCCGCTTTTATGCAGTGATATTGTGGAATATCTTCACTCCACATGTCCTCCATCGGAAGCTAAGTAGCTGCTTGGAGGGTAATATATGGTTATGGTAGCTTCACAGTTTACAAAACCTTCTGTTTGAGAGGTCAGGGTGCTTGACTAGGACAGATTGTTTTACCTGCACTGTAAGAAAGGTCATTTACACAATATGTCATAGACTTATTTCTTCTTGCCTGGAGAAATAGAAGCTTTGCTTGCATAAAAAAATGGACACTATTGTCTCGGGTTCTGGATGTGCCTATTATAAAATATAGATAGCACTGCGCCCTTAAGCATCACAACTCATATCTTCACAGCTTGGCAATGAATTCTGGGGTGGTCCTGCTATCTCTCCCTCGGGCGCCGTTTTATACTCCTACACCTTCATTTTTCACTCTCTTTCCGTCTCGCAGGCAACTCGCTGTTTTCTCGAGCCTTTGTCAGTCTTTGCAAGTTGTACAGCGATTGGCTCAGCTTTGTCTGCGATACAGCACTGCTCACTTAGCAACAGGGAGATAGAGAGGCAGAGCAATGCCACCTGCCTTAGCTGACACCAGAGAACAGCTTTGCAGCACTGTGGACAACCAGCGGCATCACATTCCATTTAACCCTGTCATGGCTGATTCCTACGCAAGATAAACGTGCATGCACAGACTGCATAGTCCACACGATGCTTCTAGTCCAGACTGTGGAATAAAAGGAAGGAATATAAGATGGTTGTTTGTCATTTTCCAGTGTTTGACAGTTCTATATGTAAAGGTGGCATTGTCTGACATTGGTACAATGTGTACATGGTGGTTTCTACGACTGTGAGTGCTTTTAGCTGTGACTGTACTATTGGAGGAACAGAACAGTAAATAAATGGACTGTCTTAAGCTTTGCATTAGCTTGTGTGCGCTTTCTTATCGTGTTTGTAAAGACATTTGCCAGTCTTATTTCTTGAGTGAATATTTTCTTTCTATATTCACTGTTTGTTGTATCGCAGGCATTACTTTCCGTTACAGAGGGAAGGTAAATGTTCCAGTTTCATCTTTTGGTATATATTGTGTTACTGTAATTCTCTTTTACTATTGTAGCAGTTTATATAGCACTTGAAATTTTTTCATCAGATGATATACATATACATTCATATACATATAGACCCCAATGTAACATAGTGTAGTGGGCCTATATCAACTATTTCAGAGGGCAACAGGCACATGTACTCATTTGTTACGGGCTCCATATTATTGACTGGATTGGTTATACTTTTAGAGGTACTCCACCTAAGTTTATTCTTAGGAAAGCTTATTAATACCACAAGCTGCGATGGGAAGTGACATGGCTTGACTGCTGCTAAACTGGTTTTCCCCTTCTGTTCTGTCAGCTAAGAGCCATTGAACTTTCATCGAATAAAAAAAATCAGGTGAGACAGCCCGGTAGCAAGGAATATACTGCTTAACAACCATAGTATTTCAAAGAGAATTTCATCCAACATGCTCAAGTAGGCAAGATGCAAAGGTGTTTGGACTCTAGGTAGAAAAATACTCAAGTGGACTGGATGCAAGAAGACTTGGACCCAGGGGCAACACGGTGGCTCAGTGGTTAGCATTGCAGACCTTGCACCACTGGAGTCCTGGGTTTGAGTCCCGCCAGGAACAGCATCTGTAAGGAGTTTGAATGTTTTCCCCGTGTTGTGTGGATTTCCTCCCATTCTACAAAGACATACTGATAGGAAAGAAAAAAGTACATTGTGATCCCTATATGAGGCTCACAATCTACATAAAAAAAGAGGCTTGGACCCTGGGGGAACCCACCGAACAGCTCCACATACTGGCTGGAATTTATCAAGCAGTGTATGCGTTTCTAGCATTAAAAATACAATATTTTTGAGACTTTTTGGGCAATTTTACTTAACTATTTAGAGCTTTTCTCCAGGATTCTAACACTCACTCCCCTTTAATGAAAAAGGGGTTGTAGAGTCACTGTAGTTAGTAATGTGAAAGTGTTTTGCTAGAAAGAAGTGTGTATAAATAGATAGAGAACATCAAAGAAGGTCGCACAAGTGTCAGCCATGAAGAAGGAGCTGGACGCCAGTCCATGTCCAAAACTGATGTCAATCCTGAACATGCACATGAACTGATTCTGTTGGGGAGAACGGATTATGTGGCAAAGTATATGCAATTCAGCCATGGCTTTGCCTATACAATAATCCACATCAATAAAACACAAGCGGTTGAAAAAAACTATAAAAATATTTTTTAATGAAGGAATGCAAAAGTTTGTTGACATACAGACAAAGTGTATTGAAAAATGGGGAACCTAGTTTGCAAAATTACATATTTGCCTTTTCTGAAAGTTCAATAATATAAATTCTACAGCCAGAGAGTGTAACATTTTTGGCTCACCTTTGTAATTTACCCCAAAAAGTGGTGTCAGTTATAGCTAAAATCTATGCTAATATCTAGCTGGCATAGATTTCAGATTAACGTGCATGGCCAGACCAGAGATCCGCCATATTTGTTCAGAGTCATGCACCTCTATAATTTTGGTGCATTGTATTCCAATAGACTTCTTATTAACAGTGGAAAATTAAATGCCAGTCGTCTTAAATCGACCCCACTGTATCTCAGCGTTCTCGGCCTATCTGAATATGACCTGAGAATCAGTCACACTTGAAGTTGAATTCTACTTACAAATTAAACTAAAAAGATTAAAATGGATGATTTTAACCATAAAGAACAATAAGGGGGAATTGATCAAGAGTGGTGTACTGATGACTGGTCTTGATGTCCTGTGCACCATTGGAGGATGCACTTAATTCATGAGGAGGTAGTGTGACTTCCAGAAGCCAATGTGCCTTGGCTAAAATCTACACCAGTTGCTTCTGTTATCATTGCGCCATCCCCCCCCCCCCCCCCATTTTGCAAAAAAATGCAAAGGCGGCATAAAAAATCTACTTGAAACTCAGTGCTTTAGACTGATCACACATTGTCATTGTCCAGAAGGAAGTTACTGTGGTTGAAAATTTTATTCTGCACTTCGCAGAAAGATGATTTTTTTGGCCATGAATGATCTTTTTGTGAAAGAACATTTTCAGAAAGATAGTCCACTCATCTTCCAGTTTCCTTGAATGTGCTAGACCAGTTTGAAGTGTAGCAGTCAATATGTATGGCTTCATCTGCAAAATGACCCCCACCAGAATATTGTTTTTTTTTCTATTGGTTGCTCATCCATCAACCTACTTCTGTCTAACATGTATGGCCGCCTTAAGGCTTTATGTCTTTTTTATATCCAAAATTCCCTTGTTCTACCCTATTTTGTCTCTTTCCTTGTGTCCCTACCTACCATATGAGGATTTAGAAGGAAAAAGCTTGCTGGTCTGTGATAAAGAAGCTCTTTTTAGGAACGGTTAGCCCTGTGTGAACAGAGGGTGCTATGCTATCTATTTACTGCAAGTACTGAGGGCAGCCGTGCTGAATCATGACATGATTGACAGCATTGATAGAAACACGCCTCAATAGGCAGCTCAGTGGAATATCAGCTTTCTAATGAGGTCACAGACAAGAAGAGACTGAAAGAGACGGCAGCAAGGAATCATCCTAAAATTAGGAACTAAATGCCTCAAATATTTGGCTTGCCATACAACGCCTCTTATAAATACTATCTGCCTAGCTTTGTTTTAGCTGTGCATCGTAACAATATTATTTCCTTGTATGTTATTGGGGCCAGATCTTGATGGCAGAGAGAGAATCGTGAGAAGCAGCCACGAAGCTTAGATTTTACTTCATTATTGATCCCGAGTTAACTGAATGAGGATAAAATGGGAACAGTGGAGCATAAAATGTGTTAACACCCAGTAATGGTTGAGACAGAACTACAAATAGACAGCATTAACCTTGTGCAAAGTGTTGCCATACACGATCATGAATGTGTAATTTGCTGGGTGCTGAGGGACGTTGGTGGCTTATATCACATCATGTGAAAAGGTATCAACTCTGTGTTGGAATTACCTAGTTATTAATGCTCTGCCTACACTCTGAGTCATAGAGTCAACTGTTCATTTCATATTCTGCAATATATGGAGCCACACAACAATAGCATGCCGCATTGTTTAACTGTAGGGGAGGCAGGGGAGACAAGTAAAATAATATGAGGATGTGGGACTTATTTACTAAAAAGCAGCATTTACCTTGCCTGTAGTAAATATGACCACACAGATCTGCCGGCTTGTGGTAAGTAACTTATGTTTGATAAAGCCCCTCCCTGAGATAAGGCGCTGATAATAATGTACTGCAATACTACTAATTATATTGTGCGGGGGTTTTATAAAGTACTGTATTGGTTCATGTTATAGGAATGTAAAGACAATGGCACCAGCATATAGTGTGATGCTCTAAAGGCTGGGTCATTTTCTGCTGATGGCTGCTCCTAAAATTGGGAAGCTGACAAGGTTTGAACAACCAAAAATACCTTGTACTTCCTTTTTATAAGAATTTGGCTGTTTCTTTTTCTTTCCTGTCTACATCAAATCCATAACAAGTTTACCCTATGACTTTTGCACTATGATTTATTCACAGTTAAAAATCACAGTTAATATACGGCAATAATAGCTGAATGGCATTAATGTGTAGGTCCCTTGTTGGATTTGGAACAAGTATTAGGTCGCCATACATATTAGATCAACGTGGACTGAACTAGTCGGCCATCTGTTGTGTATGAAGTTGTTCTGATTGTTTGAAAGAAGGGTCAAGCATGTTAGATTTTAGGGAGGTAAGCTGAAGTGTTTGGCAGAGGCTTTTTTCCTTCTCCACATTTAGAACATATCCGCTTGTCCGGACCTAGCACATACTGTATGTGTATGAGAAGGTTAGAGGCAATAGCTCTTAGCCAAACAAGTGTCTGGCACATATGGGCACTTGAAAACTTCACAAACTATTGTCAGACCGTTGCAGATCTAATATTCATGAGCTACCTAGGGATATGCCATCAGTATTAGAAAGTGGATAACTTCTTTATTGCGTGTAAGATTTATTATAAACATGATGAAAGAAGGAAAGTCTCCTGCTGAAGACCTGAAATCTGCTGATCGGTTTAAAGTAGGAAAGAAATTCTCAGCCCCCAAGTCAATACTCAAGGGACTTTTCATTTTACCCTGTAGATGGTGTGTCAATTTGCAGCATGTAATGGGTTAACTATTACCATGATGCTGAAACAGCATTCAGCAGTCTATTTTTACAGGTCGGTACATGCTCAAAAGCTCCATTTCTGGTCCTTCTTTTATTTTAATACTTTAATTACCAGCAAGCTTCATGATAAATGGCTTTCAAAACATTTTAATTGATGCTATCCAGTTAATCATAGACCCACATCTGAAAAACAGTGTTTACAGGCAGCCATGCAGCCAGCGCTGAGTGTGAATACGTAATAACAATGCGGGGTCCAGGCCTGGTGAGGAGATTGTCTTGTTTAGCCCAAATTGAGTGTTGAACATTGGATACTGCACTCATGGCAGTAAGAAAAGAACGCAGCTTCTGACTACATTATGTAAATCAAAAAGCATTATGGGAAATGATAGCGCTGGCCTAATTTTATGTGCTGGCCTTATGTCATGCATCAATTAAAAGGATTGCTTATCTATACACTGCAGTTTATTTACTAATAGCATGTACCATGTAAAGGGCTTATGCCAGGACAAATACTAGTGATACTAGATAAGCTTTATTACTAATATTTAACCAGGTTCAACGGAGCCTGGATGGTTAGGTGTGCAGAGGGGTGCTAGAAGTCTCTGTCCTCCTCTGGTGCTGCTGCAGCTTTATGTAACATCACCGAGTCCACTGTACTTTGGCTGCAAGTCCATTGAGTAGAGCGGAGTCAGTCATGTGGTGAGAGCCGAAATGTCAGTGGGGAGACAGAGAAACAAGTGTTCTGGCCTCACCAAAGATAACAATTGGGGGACCAGATAGAAAAGCATGATGTGTTACGCCACAGAACACATTTCAACTTTACAGCACTCCATCTGACACTTGGCATTGTGCTTGGTGATGTAGGGCATGCATACATCTGCCATAGAAACCCATGCCATGAAGCTGGTGATGTTGGTGCCAGAGGGGGTTTGAAATTCTGTAGTACAAACAAATATAAAAAACTTTCTAATGTATCTTATTAGAAAAAATATTGCATACATATTCCCCGTTCACCACTCAATTCAGTGCTCAGATCTGTCTTTGGTGAAGACAAGTCATTGACAAGACAAGACATTGAAATGTAGCTACTCTTTAAAGAGGTTTCCAGCCCCAAATAGATTTTTCATACTGATTACCTATCCAGAAAACCCCTATAAGGCCATCCTATGTCTTTATATTAATGATATTAATACCATTCAGGTTGCACATAAGTATGACTCCATATTTCATAGAAATCTTGCCCTTCTTTCGGATTCTCCAACAAAATATTTTGCCACCCACCCTTTATAATATATCTTTTTGAAATACAGGTTGAATTCACAACCCAGGTAGCCCTCTCTTCTTCACAGGAGCAACAAAAATGGCTAAGGTGCCCTCTACAGATGACACTGCTGTTAATGCTCTCATTACAGGCTAATTGACTGGAGAGACTTCTCTCATATTGCATTTAGACCGATAGTTTTCTATCACTCAGTGAAAGCAATGGACAGCCAAGCCAATTATCACTGCAATGGAAAGCATATTAGCAGAACAGACTAAATCCAAGACCTACAGGTAATGTTCTGTGCCAGCTGAGACCCTCTATCAGCTAAAAGGTATTTCCAGAATATGCCACTCTGTGTTAGTACATAAGCACCTATCTCACTATCTAATGTACTACTTACTGTATTTACATTCAATAAATCATAATACAACCTTTTTATAGAAATGTAAAAACAATATTGGTGAAATATTATTCCATTTAAAGGAAGTCTTGTAAGCTGAACCCAGCATCTCAAGTCAGCCACGCAGAAAGTGTATTCCCCTTGTGAGACTTGTAACAATTAAAGGCTATACACACCTTTGCAACATGGAGGAAATTTATCAAGACCACTGTTTCCTCCACAGTCTAGATATCCCCTGTACGTGAGGATGCGTTTAGTTGATGATAAGATAAGATAAGATATTCCTTTAATAGTCCCACAATGGGGAAATTTCAGTGATACAGTTTCATAGATGCGTACCTTGTTATAAATTAAAGAGGACCTTTCACCTCCTGGGGCACATGAGGTTTTATATACCGATAGAAAGCTGACAGTGCGCTGAATTCAGCGGACTATCGGCTTTCCCGTTCTGTGCTCCTGGTGAAGAGCTATTGGTGTCGGTACCGTTGCTCTTCACTGTCAGAAGGGTGTTTCTGACAGTCAGTCATGAACGCCCTTCTTCACAGCAGCACCTATAGCACTGTACAGTGAGGAATGCCTTCCCTCCCCCCACTCCAGATAGTACTCGTCCATAGATGAGTAATGGGTGGGTGTTCCTCACCACTCAGCGTCATCGCTCCTCAATAATAAACTAGACTGGGCTGATCACCTGGAGGCGCTGCACAGAAAGGGTCAGAGCAGACTCTACCTGCTCAGAAGGCTGAGGGACTTTGGAGTCCAGTGGCCACTTCTTAGGGCCTTTTTCAACTCTGTGGTTGCTTCAGTCATCTTTTTCGGTGTAGCCTGCTGGGGGAGCAGTATATCAACCACAGACAGAAATAGACTTGACAGGCTTATTAGGAGGGCCGAATCTGTCCTGGGGAGCCCCAAGTGTGAGAAGGAGCGCTATCGCAAGTCCTTCCTCCCAACTGCGGTCAGGCTACATAATCTACATCAGACCAAGTGAAGATCACTCTGCACAGAGAACTAAATGATCCTGAAGTCTTCCTTCTTTCTTTCTTCTCTTCCTTAGCTGCTATAGACTCCTAGTATATCTTCTCTTCTCAGCATATGTGTGTCTACTTCGATAATATATTACTGTTTATTATCCTATATCTGTATTACTATGCTGCTGTAACTTACTGAAATTTCCCCACTGTAGGACTATTAAAGGATTATCTTATCTTAAATGTGTGTGGGCTTATGACCCCGCCTATGAAATTCCTCCTTTTCAAAAAGTGGAGAGGCCAGCTTAAGAACATCGTTTTCACAATTGTTTTTGTGCAAATGGCTTTTAATTCCAGAAATCTAGAGTAGGAGGTTGATAAATCTTCCTCAAAGACTTTTCTTTGCTGCAGTGCAGGTAAAATAAAAAATAGTGGCATCTTTTCTAATAGCTTATTAAAAAATATCCTCCCATTATCTGTACATAGCCCCTTTGCAGATCTGTGTGTCACTGCATCTCTACTCTGTATGTATGTAGTCTGCGGCAATGCACATTAGATAACTATTGTTCAGTGAACACTGTTACCCCAGACTTATCCATGTACAAGCATGTTTGACTCAGCTAAACATGCATGTATTTTTAAAATGGAGAGAGAAAAAAAGCCACTGACTCTTATCTCTCCTGTGAACAAAGAACCTGGTATGTTGCAATCCAACATTCCTGACCATTTTCTCGCCGACATATGTGCTGTGAGGCTAAAGTCAAAATATCGCAATGCACATTTGATGGTCGACCAGACCTCCTTTAATAAGGTGGGGTTACACAATGTATGTCTATTTTGGTTAATAATGTTTACTTTTGAGCACTGTAGAGCCATCTGTAGTCAGAGCAGGTAAGGCTTTGTTCACATCTGCGTTAGAGTCTCTGTAAGAGACTCCATTGAAGATTTGGTCAGAAATCGGCAGAGAGAAAAGTCCTGCATTGTAGTCTATGGGGGAATCAGGGTGCAGGCTGTGTGTGAGCATGGGGAGGTGGGGGGTGGAGGCAACTGGTGAGCATATTATACTGTGTGGGGCCATAGTGGAGCATGTAATATGGTTTGGGAGCCACTGTGGAGAACGTAATACTGTTTGGGGCCACTGTGAAGCAAGTATACTGTTTGGGGGCCACTGTAGCATGTAATACTGTCCCAGTATTGTTTACATGCCGGGTGCTGTGCTGCTCACTCACCGTATTCTTTATAACTGCAGTTGTGGGTACTAAATCTGTACCCCTTTCAAGTATCTGAGTTATTGCTTCAGCGCCTGTAACCGCCACTATCAAGAATTCACCCTATGAGGGGGGTAGGAGGGCCCTGGACAAAAGTTTGCATCCGGGCCCACAAGACTTTAGTTACGCCACTGGGAAGAAGACACAGTCTAGTACGTTTTGGAAAGCACTGAAGACAGAACTTGCTTCACAGAGAACTTGCTTCACTGAGCTCTGAACATGCAGTTCTACAGTTAGGTCTATAAATTTGGGTTAATTGCCAACCCAACCCATACCTGTAAGACTGAGAAAAAAGTTCAAAGTCAGCAAAAATGTAAATCTCTATAGCTGCCTCTGTTTTTTGGAAGTAGTTGTATCATTTTTGCCATTCTTTGCCGCATTTAGCTTAGGTTCTGGTACACTATATTTTAATAAATGTCCTGTAATATATATTGAAACATATATTACAATGATCCTGTTAGCATAAAGAACTTTATTATACTGTAGGTTAGGGGTGTCAAACTCATTTTCACCAAGGACCACATCAAGATTATTGTTGCCTTCAAAGGGCCTTGTTTGGGGTCAAAATGCCATCTTATATTTTACTCCTATACCACCAACACTGCTTCATATCACAAAAAGATACCGTTTTTCACCTTGAAGCATAAACATATATTCACTTTCCTATCTTTAAACTGCCTTCTGGATCAATTTTTCCCTTGTTGGGCATTATTTCTGAACTCCTCTTGGAAAACCACTTGATGTGGACATACAGCAATCTGTGTCCTTGTGCCTGCCAAGATGACCCTGCTCCACTTGCTGGTGCACCTGTGCCAAGTGCTATGTCTCCAAGTGAGATACCTCTGCAAACTGCACACCAAAAAAGGCCTCTGCTATCGCTTCTTGTGCCTGGTCTGCCCCCTCAAGGGACTACATCCACCTTGAGCCACCTGACATGGCACTATTTTGTTCCTGAATGCCAAGATGTCGCCCTTGCTCCCAGCTCCTGGTTCCTGCTCCTCTGACAAGAACTTTGTCCACCTCAACATACCTTGTGGGCTGATGTAGCCAAGATCCTGACCTCACTCCCCACTCTCTGTGCTAACGCCACCCCCTTACCTAGCACTATGAAAGTGAGTGAAATAAGTGAGACCCCTCACAGGCCACATAAAATGACTGGAGGGCTAGCTTTGACCTGCGGGCCTTCTGTTTGACACATATGCTGTAGATGCTCAATAAGAATGTGATTATGTATAAAAGGTAAATGATAAACATATTGGATTATACCTTTCCACATTATGTGGAAGACATTGAAATAAAATATATTTCGAGCAATCTCTGGTAATCTCTTGTTGTGGAGTTGTAGTGTCAGGCAAATGTAAGGAAAGCATCATACAAAGTGATGTTCTTCAGCAAATCAATACAAGCGGGATAGAGGCAGCTCCGACTCTCCAGACTTAAACAAATGCTATTTATTTACTACATCAGTGTGCCGAATCAATAGCATTCAGTTTAGCGAGTGCAGAGCTTCAGTCACTTCACTTTCAGGAAAAGAGATGAAATTTACATAGCAGCTACACCAAGAAGCAGACATTAGACGTCCATCAACAAATATTTCACCTGCCTGACTTGTCAAGTGAAATCTGAAGTAAACTGCACATCAGCAACCATAGCTATGTAACGTACAAGGCGGTAATTGGGCTCTGTCTATTAGAAAGCCCTAGCTGAGGAGGTAAACAAAGAGCTCCAAAATGTTTCTCCCCCTGTCTTTCAAAAAGTTTTCTTTTCTTCTACATTCTCCTAGTTCCTGTTTAGACTGCTATCAGCAAGACAATTTATTGGTATTATGTCTAAAGCCTGATAACAATGTATTTGCAACCACTGAAGTCACCCACAGATACTGTATGCTTCCTTACAGCCACTGGGTTCAGATGGATCACATGATACTCTATGGTACCTTTACAAGAACAGTGCCGTATACCTCTATACCCTAAGAGGTAGCTTGCCATGATTAGTTAAAGGCCACTAACAACATTTGTTCCCTATCCACAAAGCAGTGAATAAGTGGCTGATCCCTGAGGGTCCAGTAGTCACACCCCTACTAGCCAGATACTAATCACAAGAATTGGGGTCCCATGTTACTAACATAATGCGCGTCTTAATAAATTCCCCTTTTTGAGCTTTCTTATTGTACAAGATATCTTGCTTTCTTATTGTTAGCTATTGGATGGTTAAGAAGCAATGGTAATTTACCAAAACCTCTGCTATTGTTTCCATGCGTCTTGAATATTTTCATAATCATCCCTCTTTTCCATGTTACCTGTCATAGGTTTTCTTCAAGCCCCTGTGATTTGAAGTCTGACTTACCAATTTTATGGATCAATAATCTCATAAACTTCCGAGAAGATCTGACTGAACAAATCTCAGTTATACAAGCCCTTGAGTTTGATGAGAGATGTCATTGTTCGAGATGCATACATTAACAACTTTTATATCATTCCCTTTGAATGAATATATATATATATATATATATATATATATATATGAATATATACTGCAGGACTGCTATATATTCTGCTATTATTTAATTGTTTGCTTTGAGGAATTTTATTTCCATAAATCAGTAACCCAGTGTGTACCTAGAGCTGCAGAATGGGGGCGTATGTAAAGCTTCAGTCTAAAGCACAGATTTTTCTTAGAATCCTTGATATGCTCTTAGCAAAGCACACTTTGAAGACATCTAATAGATGTCCATACCCTGGTCTAAAAATAAGGCGCTACTGCCCAAACTTCATATTCCTTAACAAGACAGAATCCTTTAATTTTGGGGAGATAGTATAGCTTTTCAAGAATCAGCCAGCCACCCAGTCTCATGGTGAGCAGTCACCACCCACCTGAGAGTACTCTGGAAAAATATAACATTATATATATATATATATATATATATATATATATATATATATATATATATACAAAATGTCTCACAAAAAGTCTATCAACCGCGCAGGCGCTGATCAATCTCAGTGTGGCTACACCCGTCCATGACTTTCGGAGCAAAAATAACTTCAGTCCATGCCAATCTCCACATCTTCTCTCCTGTCCGCAGCGGCCGGATAAAATTTAATGTTTTTAAACAGCAACACAGAGTAGATCAGCACAAAGGACATGTATGGTGTAGACTCCACAGTCATATGTAGAAGCAGGCTGGCAAAGATACCTTGTTTGTTGATCATCTGTAGTAAAGCATAATAGAATAATTATAGTGAATCATAGTATTTGGCGTTTTTTATGTTAAATCTTACTTTGAATGTGTATTTTCAGCTGTTAGATGCCTGACTGCTTATTTTCTGGCACGTGTATAATACCTGATACTGCTCACACAATTGTAGGAAATGGCATTTCAGAAATGATTATGGGTATCTATTTTCAGTGTGGGTAAGAGACATGTAATTGAAGTGATAGATAAATGCACTGTTTCTAAATACTATTAGGCATACTAATGTAATAATGGCCACTTCTGTCTTTCTTCACCTGTTGTAGTTATGTCTTTTTCTAGTTTTTGGTATCTATTTTTTTTAAAATAAGATTAAGACATTATAACCCCCTGCAGTCCCCTGGCATACAATTAAGCACTATATATATATATATATATATATATATATATATATATATACATATATATATATATATATATATATATATATATATATATATATATATATAATGTATATGTATTTATATACTCTCTCTATATATATATATAATTAGAATGGATTAATCATATAGGCAGCAAAGAATTGGTATAAATACTGCACATCAATGTATTTTCTGTGTTTCCGTTCTGTTAAATTTTGCAGATGTTCATACACAACTATTAATTGAGAAACTCCCAATAGTGCTGTATGATCCTTACCCAAACCTATAGAACAGTATATACAAGAGAAACATAGCCAACAACAGACCCTAATGCTACCTATACAAGATGTACAAAAATTCATAATAATGGGAGGCTTTTAACCCCTTCCCGACATTCGCCGTAATAGTACGGCGCTGCAGGGAAGGGCTTCCCGCAAACCGCCGTACTATTACTGCGGATGCATGGTGCGCACACAGAAACTGTGTGCGCACCATGCACAGCGGGTGTCAGCCGTAATACACGGCTGACAATGCCCCGTAACACCCGCGGTCGGAACCGGGTCCGATCGCGGGTGTTAACCCCTGAGATGCCGGTGATCAACATGACCACCGGCACCTCCGGGGTTACAACGTCATATGGTGCCGATCGGCACCCCCCGCGCTGGTTTCGGGGGGTGCCGGTGTTCGTAGGGGGCAGCCCGGGGTCTGATCAGTGACCCCGGGTCTGTCCCTTCACTTACCCCGTCCTCGCGCCTGGCCGATCCTGCCGTAAATGAAGCTGTCAGCCTGTGCGTCTACACAGGCTGACAGCTTCCTATACACTGCAATACACGTGTAACACGTGTATTGCAGCGTATCTCTATTGAAGCAGTGATCAGCCGATCACTGCTTCAATCCCCCATGGGAACAGAAAAAAAAAGTGAAAAAAAAGTCAAAATAAAAAAGTTTAAATAAGTTTAAAATAAATTATAAATAAATAAAGCCCCAAAAATCCCTTTTTCCCCATATAAAATGTTTTATTATGTAAAATAAAGAAAAATAGAAAAAAACATTACATATTTGGTATCGCCGCGTCCGTAATAACCTGAACAATAAAATTAAAACATTATTTAACCCAAACGGCGAATGTCGTAAAAAAAAAACGTAGAAAACCGCACAAAATAATGATTATTCACCACCTTTCCCTTACAAAATGTTCAATAAAAAGTAATCAAATGGTCAGATGAAAACCAAAATGGTACCAATAAAAAGAAGAGGTCTTCCCGCAAAAAATAAGCCCTCAACCAGCTCTGTCTAGCGAAAAATAAAAACGTTATACCTTTCAGAAGATGGCGATGCAAAAACAATAGATTTTTTTTCCCTGAATTGAATTCTATTCTGCACAAATAGCAACGCATTAAAAAATCATATAAATGAGGTATCGCCGTAACCGTACCGACCCGCAGAATAAAGGTAACATGTTACTTATGCTGTACGCTGCACGGGAAAAAAAAATGCTAAAAAGCAATGCCAGAATTGATGTTTCCTTTTACATCCCACCCAGAAAGAGTTAATAAAATGTAGTCAATAAGTTACACGCCCCAAAATGGTGGCATTGAAAAGTGCATCTAATGCCACAAACACCAAGCCCTCATATGGCCACATTGCCAGAAAATAAAAATAAAAATCTACCTTGTACAATGTGAAGACAAAAACCCCAAAAGTCGCCAAATCATTAGGACATAAGTGGCTGCGACTAGAAGGAAATGTGTAAGCTGTGCGAGCGTTTTCAGGGGACACCCCATATTTAGAGCTTATGAGAGAGCATACACCAGCGCTGATCCCCCAGAATGCCCCTCTTCCCCATCCGCGTCATAGGAGCTGGTGGGAAAATAGAATGGGATTTGGTGTACCCAATTTACTCCGCACAGCTTACACATTCACTTCGGGGTTACTAATGCTCACTACATCACTTGATAAATACTTTGAGGGGTGCGGTTTTCAAAATGGGGTCACTTTCTAGAGGTTTCCACTGTTTTGACTCCTCAAGGGCTCTGTAAATGCGACATGGCTCCTGAAACTGATCACAGCCAGATCTGCCCTCTAAAAGCTCTTTAGCGCGCCTTCCCTCCTGCGTCTCGCTGTGCGTCCATATATTAGTTTACACCCACAAGTGGGGTACTATGGTAGTCGGGAGAACTTGCCTAACAAATTGTGGGATGCGTTTTCTCCTTTAACCCCTTGTGAATGTGCAAATTCTAGGGCTAAACGAAAATATTAGTAAAATAAATTCAAATTTGAAAATTTCACCTCCATTTTGTATTAATTCCTGTTAAGCACTTATAGGATTAAATTACTAGGTATATGTTGTTTTGGCTTATTTAAGGGGTGCAGTTTTGAAAATGGGGTGATTTATGGGGGGCTTTAATACAAGGGTCTTTCAAAACGCTTTCATAACTGGATTAGGCCCTTTAAAAAATGGGTTTTGGAAATTTCTTGAAAATTTTGAATATTGTTGTTTCACTTGTAAATCTTATAATGTCCGTAAAAATTAAAAGGGTGACTAAAGTTTGATGCCGACATAAAGCAGAGATCTGGGACATGAGATTTATGATATAATTTTGGCGGTCTGACTATCTGTATGTAATGCACATCATTTCAAACTTTATAAAATGCATATTTTTCAAAATTTCCACCAAATTTCCATTTTTTTATAATTAAACACAAAACATATCAACCAAAATTTACCACTAACATGAAGTACAATGTGTTACGAAAAAACAATCTTAAAATCACTTTGGTAAGTTAAAGCGTTCCAAAGTTATTGCCACATAAAGTGACACATGTCAGTTTTGAAAAATCGAGCTTGGTCAGGAAGTCAAAAAGTGCCATCGGCGGGAAGGGGTTAAACCCATTGATTTCAATGTGTAGCGCGCGTAAGACCAGCACACATTGAAGTCTATGGGATTGTGTTTTACAGCGGTCACTTTGACACGTGTTTACATGTCTGAATGAGCGGAGCGTAAACTCCGTGTGAAGGGTCCCTAAACCTCTGCATTTGTGAAACACAAAAAAGATCTACCAGTAGAACAACCTTCATTAAATTGTGCGGGCTTGTCCCAACCCCTTGTAAAGCCTGTCTTATTTTGGTATAAGTTGAGTACCTTTCATCTGTCATTGTTCATAAGTCGTTCAATGTGACAGCTTTGAGCATTCTCCATCTTTTCCTTGTACCTTTTCTCCTTCCACATACCTATTTGACCACATCCTACATGTAGGATTTAGCTGTCTGCTTAAAAAATCGGACAACTTTGTAAACAGACACTTAAGGACATGGACACTAAAGGACACTACATGATGTACCATTTTAAATAATGCAAATTGTAAACGGACGCAGCTAGTGTCCGATGCTAAAATCTTGCGCGGACATTAGCATCGGACACTAGCTGTCAAACACCGACGCTATTGTGAACCCTGCTTAGCCGCGGTTGGGAGGAAGGACCTCCAATAGCACTCCTTCTCACACTTGGGGTGAAGCAGTCGGTCATTTTTTATTGGAAATTTTCACTTTGTAAAAGAAATTGTAGGCATCAAATTTCCTATTCATATCTATGTACAACACTCATTTCCAGCATGTCATTAAATCAAAATGTCATAAGGCTCATGAGAAAAATACTTAGGAGTGAGGTGTGTCTAAACTTCTGACTGGTGCTGTGTATTACCTGAATTACTACCTTAATGGTGGCTGCATTCTGCTGACAATGCTAGAAGAGCAGCTTTTGGGTAATTTAGGTTCTTGTTGCTGCTCTTCTATATTACCTTAATGTCTTCCACTTGTAAAGGCGGCAATTTAAGTAATTGATGCATATTAGGCAGTTGTATGCAATGCTTTTACATTTTGCTAAGCTTACAGACAATTTCCATGTGAATTTGATGTGGCAACAAAAATACAGAACAAAGCATTTAATAAATGAATGCATATTTGTATGAGCTAAAACATAAAGCCTTTGTTGTAAAGAGAGTCAATAAAAATGTAAAATGCTCAGGCTGGGATCACATCTGCGTTCACTCACTGTTCGGGGATACATCCCCCATTCCGCTTGAAAAATGTGGAGAAAAAAGTCCTGCAACCAGTACTTAGTGCAAGCAGGACTTTTCTCTCCAAATTTTTTGGGCAGAAGCCAGGCAGGCCCCATCATAGTCTATTGGGTCCGCGGGTTTCCACGGGTAATCGCTTTTAATTAGATTGGGTTTCTGTTTTTTGGGTCCCCAAGCCGAACTGAAGAACGAAACCCGAACGCAGGAGTGAACCTAGCATAAATTTAATAAATAATGTCAGCTCCATTATCACCTCAATGGCTGACTATGGCGAAAGAATTTGTTGCCTAGCATAAGGTCACAACGCAACTATAGCCCTGCAGATGTCCTGTCACAATGTTTTCCCTAGCAAACAATGCATAGAGGAATGTAAGGTCATATTCAGATGAGACATCAAAAGAAAACAAAATCTGCAGCAAGTCAATTATTTTTCTGTGAATTTTCAGTAGAATACAATGCAGATTTATGATATAGATTGCTTTATTGCTTTAGGTCTGTCTCTTGAAAACTTTTCTACAGCCAATGTGGGCATGATTGACACCTCACCCACAGTCTCCTCTCTCCCTGATGTCACAAGGGTAATGTCAATCATGCCTAGGAGATGTGACTAGCAAGGGGATAGTGTGAGTAGGCTGAAGCTGCTCTCTGCCCACCATGACTACTTAGGTTAATCTGCATATAACTTTTATGCTGTCAAATATTTATAAATTCATTTTGCTGCAACAGAAAGCAGAGATACCAGTGGAAAGGTCATTACTTGATCCTAAACATCACTGGACCCCAACCTTTTTTCCACCAGGGACCAGTTTCAGCAAGACAATTTTTCTATGGCCCGATGGGGGCAGGAAGGGGTGTGGATGGGGCGGGGAAGGGGGTGTGGTTGGGGGGTGGGGTTAATCATGTTTTTAAAAAACAAAAAACAAAAAAAAAACGGTTTTGCCGTGGAGACCACAAAACACTCATGGGTGGACACTTTGCAAACTCATTCAAATGAATGGGATTAAAAAGTGACTGCCAGTTTTCGTCTCCTGTCCAATTTCTCGGGCAGAAGACGGAAACCTGAAAGCAGAGACCGGGCGCAGTTGTGAACCAGCCCTCATGCCACTGGGTCCATACTTTTATCCTGATACTGATATATGTGAGATAAATGGAGGTAATAATTATCTTCATCATTGAGGTCCTTTATTAGTTCCTGCATATGTCTCACATATTAGTAACCATTACGTGAAGCACACAGGGGTTAATGTGAGGGACATGATGGGGTTAATTGCTATTAATGTGAAGCACATGGAGTTACTAAAACTAGTTTAATAACCCCAAATTAATAGAAGTAGCCCCCCCCTCCGCTTACCCCAGTAGGTACCTGGTGGTTTTTCAATTTCACTTTGCTCTACGGAGCTCTTCTCCTTCTCCTGGGGGAGACTTTGCAGGATGCAGATGGCCGGAGCTGAGCTGTAGTAGCAGCAAGGCTTCACACGGCCCCGCACCCAATGCTGAGCTGGAAACTGAAGGAGGCAGGGCTATGACCTCTCATACAGCAGCTCACAGAGCCTTCCCCGGAGTCTGCTTGCATGGCCACTGCGCAGTTAGAAGTAACTACAAAGCCCAGCGGCCGCTGTACAGCACAGCAATTGCACAGTTTGTCCCCCCTTAACGCCGACCCTGCGGACCGGTGCAACATGCCCCACGGTAAACCGGCTTGCCGAACAAACCAGCATACCGGTAAAACCCGGTAATTCTGAGGAACGGCGCAGCGGACACTAACGTCTTATCCACAAAAAAAAGTTTTGTGGTAGAATCCCTTTAAGGTATCTGTTCATGTGCTTTAAATGAACAGGAGTGTTGAAAGGAGTGTAAAGTTTCTCTTTATAGGGTAGAGAGCAGTTTTAGTGTGCAGTACAGACCCCACATAGTCAAAGCTGTACTTTATGTAAAGAAAGAAAAGAAAATCCACCATTTAGGTTGCATATGGAGTTGTACAGCGGAGCTATGTAAGTGCAGACTCTTTTAATGTTTCTTCTATACAGGAGGAACATTTAAAGAATGGTGCTGTTATGAGTAGACTATGCCAAGACTGAAATATAAGCAGTCACAAATGTAAGCTTTCTGGACAGAACTCTCTCCTTATTCATAAAATTGACATTTCGCAGTCTTTATACACATGTAACTGTACATAGAATCATTCCTATAGGTTTAGCTTATTGCCTATTGTCTATAGGGAAACTGGCTGCATAGTGTTGTGGAAATTAAGTAACTAATACCAGTACTTTTCCAGTTCAGGACCTTAATCCACCACCAGTGCCGCACCTCCCATGAGGCGACCTGAAGCGACCGCTTCAGGTGGCGCTATGCCAGGGCCACAGGGAAGGCGGCATTTTTGCTGGCCTAAGCCAGTCCAGGACAAGCTGTCCTGGACTGGCTTAGGGTCACCGTCACTGAGCGGTGGATTAGGGAGGTCACTGGAGCAGCGCTGCTACAGCGGCCGCCCCTCACACTCAGGCAGAGAGCAGGTCCTCTCCCTGTCTGCTCTCTGCCTGCTAAAGACGATCGCTCCGCTCGACCCCGCCCCTCCGTTCGACCCGCCCCCTTCCGCTCGGCCCCGCCCCCTCCTCCGGAGTGGTGGCTTTCTGACGTCCGCTTCAGGCGGCAGAAAGCCATGGTTCACCCCTGTCCACCACTATACATTTTCTTGCACCTTCTTTTTCACTCTTGGAGCAATGTTTTATGCGTTTCAGTCCCTGTCATTTGACGACTTCCTTCACACATTCTTGAATTGTTATAGGTGTGCCCTGTAAAATCAGAATTCACCAGAGTTTACCACTGTAAGTAAGTACATGCAATTGTTTCTCCTCTCCTCTTTGATTTCATCTATTTTATATTATTAATAGAGCTTTTTTGTTGTTTTAGCAAAAAAATATCAGAAAACGCATCAGCCCGCAAACAGAAATGTATGAATTTATGATTTGGGGGTCGTTTGTACAGACATAAATGCTTAAAAAGCAGGCGCTCCATTGAGATAATCTGATATTCCTGCTTGTTAGGAGTAGATGGCCATAGAGAACCTGGGGAGCGTACAGCCTTGTTGCTAGGTGACAGTATCATATGTAAAATATTAAAATTATAAAGTGTGCCTTTTGAAATGTGACACACACCACTGTGCCTTTCCACTAACATGATTTAACAGCTGCATTGAAAAGGGAGCTAGGACAATTGGGCATGGCGGGAGCAGCAGCTAGTTCTGCCATGGCGTGTGTTAATTACCAGCAGCCGATAGACAACTCAAGGCCCTTTGTTAAACAGACGTTTTCCTGTAGTCGCCTGCATAAATTTTCCATTGAGAAAATGTGTTACGCTGTGAATCACATTAAATCTGCCTGAAGTTTCCCTTCTTGATCTGTGTATGGGTTTGGGATTGCAAAGGATTATTAAATGTGCAAATAGAAATAAATATAGTATTTCTGAGATCAAACAAAGTTTATAAAAGATATTCATCAGCAAAGAGGGACTTTAGCTAAACTATTGAGATACATGCTGGTTTTGCAGTGTGATGCTGTGCTAAGAGTTATTTTTATGTTCCTTTATTCACTTTTTGTACATACATCCTCCTGTTTTTGTAATATGAAAAATGGTGGACTTTAAAGGGGGTCTGTCATCAGTAAATTGCTTATGAGATTACAAGTTTGCCTCTGTTATTCAACTTTGGAGCTTCATTTGTATGTAAATCACCATTTATCTACTTGCAAATAATGGGAAAAGTGCTTTATCATGCTTGGTATTAAGTTACAGCTCTAGGTTTCCAGTCAAAGCACTTTCCTTCATTTGTATAAGAATAAAACCACAATTAACATGAAAATAGGTCTCTAAAGGTGAATAATAGAAACACTTAGAAACTACTAAATCACCTCTACAAGGTATTGGGATTAGGTTTATAACAAATTTACTGCTGACAGACTCCTTATAATAAGGTCAACAGTTAAAGATCATCCGGGGTCTGGCACTTGGACCCCCAGCCGATCAAATGTTTGTAGAGGCCTCCGCATTCATGTGAGCACTACAGCCTCCTCAGTACCCAGCACAGCAACATACATACATACAGGCTTGGTATCACAGCCAGCTCTTTCAATTTTCCTGCATTTTTACTGCAGATTTTGCTTCTTTTTTTGTATTTTTATTTTTTTGCCAAAACCAAGAGTGATTTCAAACGAAATGTGAAATTCAAGAAAAGTATTTGAACTTCTCCCGTTTGCTAATAAAATGCAGCAAGGTGGCTCCATCCCTTTGTAGGATTCCTTTTGAGAGTACTTTTTACTAGTTATATACTACTTAAAAAGTATCTCACATTAGGTGGAATTTATTGGTATAACTTTCCTGGAGCCTGTCAAGAGGCTGTATATTGTCAGCCTATAGCCACGACTTTATAAGCAAACTATACACATCCAAAAGTCGTAGTTTGTAAGTTGCTGATCAGTACAATAACAAATAAAGAATATTAATGTAGATTTCCCAGCCGTCACTCTTAATTAGCTGAACATGGGCAATGCTTGTGGCAGGATCCTTTATGCTCCCATGAGTATTAGAGATGTACAACCTCCATAGTAGAGCTAAGTGTTAAGGATATTTGCCCTCCAAAGAAGAACTAAGTATTAGGAATGAATGACCTCCAAAGTAAAGCTAAGTATTAGGTATGTATGACCTCCAAAGAAGGGCTGAGTATTAGAGATGTATGACCTCCAAAGAAGGGCTAAGGATTAAGGAAGTATGATGTCCATAGTAGAGCTAAGTATTAGGAATGAATGACCTCCAAAGTAAAGCTAAGTATTAGGGATGTATGACCTCCAAAGAAGGGATAAGTATTAGGTATGTATGTTGTCCATAGTAGAGCTAAGTATTAGGGATGTACACTCACCGGCCACTTTATTAGGTACACCTGTCCAATTGTTTGTTAACACTTAATTTCTAATCAGCCAATCACATGGCGGCAACTTAGTGCATTTAGGCATGTAGACATGGTCAAGACAATCTCCTGCAGTTCAAACCGAGCATCAGTATGGGGAAGAAAGGTGATTTGAGTGCCTTTGAACGTGGCATGGTTGTTGGTGCCAGAAGGGCTGGTATGAGTATTTCAGAAACTGCTGATCTACTGGGATTTTCACGCACAACCATCTCTAGGGTTTACAGAGAATGGTCCGAAAAAGAAAAAACATCCAGTGAGCGGCAGTTCTGTGGGCGGAAATGCGTTGTTGATGCCAGAGGTCAGAGGAGAATGGCCAGACTGGTTCAAGCTGATAGAAAGGCAACAGTGACTCAAATAGCCACCCGTTACAACCAAGGTAGCCAGAAGAGCATCTCTGAACGCACAGTACGTCGAACTTTGAGGCAGATGGGCTACAGCAGCAGAAGACCACACCGGGTGCCACTCCTTTCAGCTAAGAACAGGAAACTGAGGCTACAATTTGCACAAGCTCATCGAAATTGGACAATTGAAGATTGGAAAAACGTTGCCTGGTCTGATGAGTCTCGATTTCTGCTGCGACATTCGGATGGTAGGGTCAGAATTTGGCGTCAACAACGTGAAAGTATGGATCCATCCTGCCTTGTATCAACGGTTCAGGCTGGTGGTGGTGGTGTCATGGTGTGGGGAATATTTTCTTGGCACTCTTTGGGCCCCTTGGTACCAATTGAGCATCGTTGCAACGCCAAAGCCTACCTGAGTATTGTTGCTGACCATGTCCATCCCTTTATGACCACAATGTACCCAACATCTGATGGCTACTTTCAGCAGGATAATGTGCCATGTCATAAAGCTGGAATCATCTCAGACTGGTTTCTTGAACATGACAATGAGTTCACTGTACTCCAATGGCCTCCACAGTCACCAGATCTCAATCCAATAGAGCATCTTTGGGATGTGGTGGAACGGGAGATTCGCATCATGGATGTGCAGCCGACAAATCTGCGGCAACTGTGTGATGCCATCATGTCAATATGGACCAAAATCTCTGAGGAATGCTTCCAGCACCTTGTTGAATCTATGCCACGAAGAATTGAGGCAGTTCTGAAGGCAAAAGGGGGTCCAACCCATTACTAGCATGGTGTACCTAATAAAGTGGCCGGTGAGTGTATGACCTCCATAGTAGGGCTAAGTATTAGGTATGTATGTTGTCCATAGTAGAGCTAAGTATTAGGGATGTATGACCTCCATAGTAAGGTTAGGTATTAGGGATGTATGACCTCCAAAGAAGGGCTAAGTATTAGGGATGTATGATTTCCATAGTAGAGCTAAGTATTAGGGATGTATGACCTCCATAGTAGGGCTAGGTATTAGGGATTAATGACCTCCAAAGTAAAGCTAAGTATTAGGGATGTATGATGTCCATAGTAGAGCTAAGTATTAGGGATGTATGACCTCCATAGTAGGGCTAAGTATTAGGTATGTATGTTGTCCATAGTAGAGCTAAGTATTAGGGATGTATGACCTCCATAGTAGGGTTAGGTATTAGGGATGTATGACCTCCAAAGAAGGGCTAAGTATTAGGGATGTATGATTTCCATAGTAGAGCTAAGTATTAGGGATGTATGACCTCCATAGTAGGGCTAGGTATTAGGGATTAATGACCTCCAAAGTAAAGCTAAGTATTAGGGATGTATGACCTCCAAAGTAAAGCTAAGTATTAGGGATGTATGATGTCCATAGTAGAGCTAAGTATTAGGGATGTATGACCTCCATAGTAGGGCTAAGTATTAGGTATGTATGTTGTCCATAGTAGAGCTAAGTATTAGGGATGTATGACCTCCATAGTAGGGTTAGGTATTAGGGATGTATGACCTCCAAAGAAGGGCTAAGTATTAGGGATGTATGATTTCCATAGTAGAGCTAAGTATTAGGGATGTATGACCTCCATAGTAGGGCTAGGTATTAGGGATTAATGACCTCCAAAGTAAAGCTAAGTATTAGGGATGTATGACCTCCAAAGTAAAGCTAAGTATTAGGGATGTATGACCTCCAAAGAAGGGATAAGTATTAGGGATGTATGATGTCCATAGTAGAGCTAAGTATTAAGGATGTATGACCTCCAAAGAAGGGATAAGTATTGGGGATGTATGACCTCCATAGTAGAGCTAAGTATTACGGATGTATGACCTTCAAAGTAGAGCTAAGCACTAGGGATGTATGACCTCCAAAGTAGAGCTAAGTATTAGGGATGTATGACCTCCAAAGTAGAGCTAAGTATTAGGTATAAATTACTTCCAAACTAGAGGTAAAGCTTGAAAGTTCCTTGCTGAATATAGGATAAGTCTCCAGTTTGACTTAAGCAGTAGGAATTGAGAAGAAAATGGTATCTCGCAGAGGAATAGTGTTTGCCTATTTTAGTAAAGTATTATGAAATAATTCACTGTTTTACAAGCTGCAACCTCTAACAACCAATTTTCTTGTGTAGACGTGTTGGCATACTAAGCCGTCTTTTGTGCAAATGATTTCTTTTTGCATTCTCAGAATGGAAATGCAGATTATCAAAGTTGTGGAGAGAGGTGCTGGGCTGAAAGTGACTTTTTCTTTTACATAGAGCTGTCATTCTTGGAAACGGTAATGAAATAAAATGAAACATTTTGTAGAGGAAGAACCTGTTAGATGTGATATTTATCCTATTTACGATTATTACTATAGCTTACACATCCTACGCTTGAAACAAACGCATTTCCCAGAGGGCAGCAGGTAATATTTTATCAAGTCCCAGGCTCCCTCAGTTTGTCTTGTCTTAGTGAGCTCTTGGGTACGGTGTGTGCGCTGTAACCATGTTATTTACAGAGTTTTCTTTGTAGTTTGGATGTACCCATTATTTATAGGAAATGTCCAGAATAGTTGAACAGATACAGAATTTTAGAAGTCAGTTCAGGATCACAGGTGACTTACAGAAGCTAGGCCAGAGAAAACACTTTTTCGCTCTATGTACCCCTCACCCGATTGTCTTTTACACTCTTCACTTCTTTTTATATATGGTATATTATAACTCAAATGCCTACAATTCAACATTCTGTCTCTATTTGAAATTAGGCCCCATGCATCAGAATTCAGTCATATGACACTCGGTATTCCATTTCACATTGTAGTCTATGGGGCTTTCGGATCCATTCCATTTACAGTAGATAATGCCGATGATTATAGAACAGGTCCTATTCTGCTCTGTGTTATCAGAACGGAATGGATCCAGAAGTCCCATAGACATAAATGCACTCTGATGTCACTGAAGCTCCTGGTCCCCAAGGCAAAATCTGTAATGGGGTCTCCACATATTATGTTTTATTAATAAGGCTAGGCTCACATTTACGTTGAAGTCCTGCACAGAAGACTTTTCTCTTTGCCAGTTTCAGTATAAAACCGGCGAAAATCTAACAGACACCCTGCGGACCCCATGATAGTCTATGACAGTGGTTCTCAACCTTTCTAATGCTGTGACCCCGCAATACAGTTCCTCATGTTGCGGTGACCCCATTCAGTTTGGAACACGCGTCCATAACGGCGTGCGTTCCAGCTGAATAGCGCTGCTGCAGACAGTAGCGTGGCTTCTCAGTGGCTAAAGCCATCAGAAATATGTATTTTCTGATGGCTTTAGGCATACCTCGCAACTTTTGAAGATTAGAAAGAGGGAGAAAATACGACGAATTTAGCTCCGCCCACTTTTATGTTAACTCCGCCCATTCTCATTCATTTTTCATGTGCTCCCACACAGTATAATCCTCCTACAGTCACCTGTACATTATATGTACCCCCGCCATCTCTCCCCCAGTTTCATATACCCCTTCATCTGCCCCCAGTTTCATGTCCCCCCCATCTCTGCCCCCAGTTTCATGTCCCCCCATCTCTGCCTCCAGTGTCAAGCCGTACCCCCCTTCATCTGCCCACAGTTTCATGTCCCCCCATCTGTTCCCCAGTTTCATGTTCCCCCATCTCTGCCCAGAGCTTCATGTCCCTCCATCTCTGCCCCCAGTGTCATGCCGTCCCCCCCTTCATCTGCCCACAGTTTCATGTCCCTCCATCTCTGCCCCCAGTGTCATGCTGTCCCCCCCCTTCATCTGCCCCTTCATTATGTTCCACCTTAATGTTTAAAACAAAAAAAACTCACTCACCCTCCAACGCTCCCCCGCTGCCCGCTCAGTCTTGCTCACTCATATAGTTGTAGCCGCGATGTGACGTCATCACATCGTGGCTACACATACAGAAGCCGCAGCACAGCATTAAAGCAGGAGCTGGCTGTGTCGGCTCCTGCTTTAATCGCCTGTGTTTTCAACTCATCGGCGTCCTCCGGGCGGCGATCAGTCGAAACCGGGACATACCTCCCACCGACCAGGACGGTTGGGAGCTAAGTGGCGACCCCTGTGTTTTGGTCATTTGACCCCAGCCGGGGTCGCGACCCACAGGTTGAAAACCGCTGGTCTATGAGGTCCACGGGGAACTGCTTTTTGTTAGTGGACAGGCTGGTGTGATCGTAATACTGTTATCTTCATACATTGTAGAGAGGCTTTGCCCACCCTACCATATAGCTACTATCCTGCGCCAGAAACCCGTTGAACTGACAAGGAAAACTGTGTAGTGTTGAATTCCCATTTCTTTTATTTATTGCATTATTAATTACTCTGATGAATTGTAACCAGAACATTTTAATACATATGGACGAATATAGGCATAATATGTTCACAATTTTTTGCATTATTTTTAATATGTATGCTGGGACATCTTTCAACATACTTGCTAAATCTGTCTATAGGGTTAAATTATCCATGGGAAACCAAAAGCGCAGGAGAGTAGCTGTAGGGGATGAAGGTAGCAGTCGCTACAGGGCCATGGACCCTGATGGGGAGCAAAAACACCCCTGACACATAAAAAATGGCACTATTTTTAGTGGCACAAGGAAGAAAGGGGCCCATTACTGATTTTCCAGTTCGGTCCAGGAGATTCAAGTCATGCCTTTGCACAAGAGTGCTTTTTTTGGCCTTTACCTGGCCAGTATACATCGATGACTAAAAATTGTACCATATGAGTCATGAATGATAGATGGCACTGTATGGCGTCCATCACAGGCATGAGTTTAATGTACAGTATATGGCCTAGCATGGCATATATGAGGTCATAAACACAATGTGTACAGAGCCTGAGTCAGATATGTTTTGCAAACTATCGTAATAGATGACGCTAATGTCTTTTTTTCAGCGAAGGAAATAAAGGCTTATTGCGGAGAACAATTGTTTGTATTGGATTGCACCCACCCAAGTTTACCCAAAACATTCTTTAAAACAGATTGCCATGAATTCTTCAAATATTAATAAATTCAGGGGTGTTTTTCGGACACAAGAATCTGTGATGCTTTGTGATTCTGTGTGCAGGGATTCTCTGCTCTATATGCTAGGGAAGACTTTGGTTATTGAGTATCAGTAAGATGTCTTCGCAGCATGTAATAGCGGCTTAAGGGAAAATTACT
The DNA here is from genome assembly GCF_031893055.1 of Leptodactylus fuscus. Lineage (NCBI taxonomy): Eukaryota > Metazoa > Chordata > Amphibia > Anura > Leptodactylidae > Leptodactylus > Leptodactylus fuscus. Next base: position 276,590,079 of record NC_134265.1, on the reverse strand, counting down.
GAAAAATTGCACAGTGATGGATGTGGTAAAGAAGATGGGAGTATAAAGTCAATTTGTAAAAATAAAAAAATATATATGGTTTTCAGTGGCGTAAGTGGGGACTGCTGTTAATATGATACTTTAATAATCCGGATCTGTATCTCTTGACAGGTGAAAAGAGCTTTATCTGTGAATGAAGAAACACTAGCAGTCTCTGAAGCAATCCCTTTCTCTGAGTATTGGAGATAACAGAGACATGAAATAGAGGCCGGGTATTAAGGGATGTCCTGTGATAGTGAAGAGTAGGGAGGGGAGATATCAGAGAGAGTGGGCGATGGGTTTGCTTGCAAATCATTAGTCATTTATTTGCACAGCAAGCTTTTCCCTCAACCCATTCAGCCATCTATTACTTGCTAGCGAAAAGTCACAAAGCCCTGTCATTAGTGGAATCAATCACCACAGGGCCCACTGCGAGCCCTCCCATGGCCTCTCATTTACGCAGCTAAAGAGCTATGAATGTCTGCCTGTGGCTGACTCTGTCTCCCTCTCTTCCTCTCCAGCATGAACCACTCTCCACCCCATCGTCATAATCCGTGTCTTCTTCATTCACACCCACTGCAAAGTCTCTGTAATTACTATATATCTTTCACGACGTAAGATACGTAGAGCTTCAGTGCTTTATAAACCTATATTTTGTATATTGCAAGGTCAGCTAATGAAAGAGCATATGTAACAAGCCCTGAAATATTGATATATCTGATTATTTGTCCATTCTGCGTGTAATATACCAAAAAAACTTAATGATTTCATCCATAATAGTCAAGTTATATTGTGATCCTTGGAGTCTATCCTACAGCTCAGACAGTGATCCGTTATCTGAGCCTGCGTTATATAACCCTATTATTTGACCCCTTATGATCATTTGTGGCATGACATAGTTTTAGATGATTGCGTCTATTGTCCGGTTGCACAATCCATATTAAGTATATTGGATTAAGTATTAAGTATAAGTATTTCCCAGTTACTTATACTATGATATCTTTTTTTAATTGGCTATAGACTGACTTCTTCGTCCTTTGTACTAGCACTTGAAGTTGTTAAGGCGGATTTTAAAAACAAGGATGTTTTTTATTTCACAAAAAGCGCACCACACCTGTCCACGGTCTTACTGTTCAGCTCTATTGTAGTGAATTAGGCTGAGCTGGCATACCATACACACCAGTGAACAGTTGTGGCACTCTATTTGGGAGGAAGTAGCATTTTATTCTAATTCTATTATATTCTATACTCCATCATCAGTATGTACTACTAGCAGTATATACTCCATCATCTGTATGTACTACTAGCAGTATACACTCCATCATCAATATGTAATACTAGCAGTATATACTCTATCATCAGTATGTACTACTAGCAGTATATACACCATCATCAGCATTTACTACGAGCATTATATACTCCATCAGTATGTACTACTAGCAGTATATACTCCATCATCAGTATGTATTACTTGCATTATATACTCAATTATCAGTATGTACTACTAGCATTATATACTCAATCATCAGTATTTACTACTAGCAGTATATACTCCATCATCAGTATGTACTGATAGCATTATATACTCCATCGTCAGTATGTACTACTAGCAGTATATACTCCATCATCAGTATGTACTACTAGCAGTATATACTCCATCATCAGTATGTACTACTAGCAGTATATACACCATCATCAGTATGTACTACTAGCAGTATATACTCCATCATCAGTATGTATTACTTGCATTATATACTCAATCATCAGTATGTACTACTAGCATTATATACTCAATCATCAGTATTTACTACTAGCAGTATATACTCCATCATCAGTATGTACTGATAGCATTATATACTCCATCGTCAGTATGTACTACTAGCAGTATATACTCCATCATCAGTATGTACTACTAGCAGTATATACTCCATCATCTGTATGTACTACTAGCAGTATATACTCCATCATCAGTATGTACTACTAGCATTATATACTCCATCATCAGTATGTACTACTAGCAGTATACACTCCATCATCAGTATGTACTACTAGCATTATATACGCCATCATCAATATGTAATACTAGCAGTATATACTCTATCATCAGTATGTACTACTAGCATTATATACTCAATCATCAGTATTTACTACTAGCAGTATATACTCCATCATCAGTATGTACTGATAGCATTATATACTCCATCGTCAGTATGTACTACTAGCAGTATATACTCCATCATCAGTATGTACTACTAGCAGTATATACTCCATCATCAGTATGTACTACTAGCAGTATATACACCATCATCAGTATGTACTACTAGCAGTATATACTCCATCATCAGTATGTATTACTTGCATTATATACTCAATCATCAGTATGTACTACTAGCATTATATACTCAATCATCAGTATTTACTACTAGCAGTATATACTCCATCATCAGTATGTACTGATAGCATTATATACTCCATCGTCAGTATGTACTACTAGCAGTATATACTCCATCATCAGCATGTACTACTAGCAGTATATACTTCATCATCATTATGTACTAACGGATCGACTGTGATCGAGGCCTTATTTCACTAGTCATTCATGTTTTTTTGTGCCTGTTACTTTGCAATGCATTAGGCATATTTGTTAGTAGAGTTTCTCCTTAAAGGCTACCATTCACTACCTCCTCCAAAGCTCCAACTATTACATCTTTCAATAGGTGCTGCTCCACTAATTTCAGCAGTGTTGGATATTTTTCTCCAGCACCTACAGTCCCTGAGGCCGACTACTTTCTGAGCAATTGGTGCTGTTCATTTCAGCGCCCTATATTGTCAGTTGGGTAGTTCCAGACTGTATGCCTCAGCTTAGGAACACCCACCTGACAGTACAGAACCTAATTAGCATATTGGATAGTGAAATGTACTAATTTATCTGGAATGGTGGGGGTTAGAGAAAAAAATCAACTTTGATGGAATCATTGGAGCAGCGCCTATTGAACGATGTAAAGAGTTGGAGTTGCTGCAGGTGGTCATAGGTCCTCTATATGCTGTACCTTCAGACATCTATAACAAATACAATAATTATTTTAGTTCTAAGGTTGTCTTTTTCGATCTTTCAGTATGTATCATTCTCCCACTCCGCATATACTCTCATGCGACAAGGCTAAGACTATTGGCCCATTACACTTGACTTTTTTCGCAAATATTACAGTTCAGTGTTGCATTTGCTCCTGGGATTCCCAGTATTGTTTATTTTTCCTGCAAGAAACACCATATGGTATCATGAGGGAAATTACAAAATATAAGAAATATACTGGCAGTGCACATTTCCTCTGTCGATTTAGAGGAAGCGGCTTTTATGCAGTGCTCCTCTGTATAAGCAGACCTTTCCCTAACCTAATCCACATAAATTCTTATTAGACATGATCCATAACCACTTAATTGGCCTCTTAAGTGCCAGACAAGGTTGCCATCTGTCCTAGATTAGGGAAACATCTGCAAACAGCACTGTTTTTATACATAGGAATATATTATTTAATAGCAGACTCCCAATGAGAGGGCTTAAAGCATCTCCTACTAGGGGTGTCATACATAATCCCAAATCTGCAGTATCTTCATTTTCTTCCAGTTATTAGTTTGCTGCAGAGTTCTTATTAAACTTATCAAAGTTTTACAACATTGATATTTTTTATGTAGCAACCTTTGGTATATTTTATCTAGATGCAAGAGAAAGCAAAAACTCAATACCACGTAGTCAGATATTGATCTCCATAAAACATCCCCATTCCACTTGGGTATCAAATTCCAGGTTTTTATCTTTTCACAACAGATATTATTTTCTTCTTTCCCTGGTGATTTACTGTAATTCACATTAACATATATTATCTGATTCAGGCTGAGACCCCACAATGCGGAAAAGCAAGGTTTATGGCTACTGCAGAAATGCTGCATTTTTCAGTGCCAGCATTGTGAAGGAGATTTTGGTTAATCACATTCATACATTGTGGGAAAATCTGAGTTTCCTAAAAGACAGCATGTTAATTTTAGCCGCAGATTTGCAAGCATTTTCCATATAGATTTGATAAGATAAGATAAGATAACCCTTTAATAGGTGACACATTGGGCAGATGTACTAAACTATATCTACCAGGAGTCTTGCTTAATTTACGCCAAAACAGCGGCTACAAGCTATGCTCCACATTTATTGTGTGTTTTAACAAGTTTATTCACCCATCTGTCAACAATGCAAAGCTGGCCAGGAAAGTTGAGGACATTCAATTTGTGTCAGAATTTGCACCAAAATTGCAAAGAAAGTCAACCAATAGGTGATAGAGCCTAAGACTACACAGGGCAGCCTAAAGATAAGCTAGACTTATCATCCTGCATCAGCCTGTCTAGTCAGACTTTACATTGTGTAACTAATAGACAGGATTAGTAAATCTGCTCCATTATTCTAAAATCTTAGGTTTAGTTTTCATGGACAGAATACTGATTTCTATGCCTTTATCCATCTTGTTTTTATGTACCTTTGAGTCATTGTTTGATCTTGCTGTCTACAGTATTCTCAAATCTTCACTGACACCAATTTTCAGAGTTATCATTATGTTCCTGTTCTGCTGCTTTATAATCCAGCTTTAACAGTGAGAAACATGGATACCACAGCCTGGACAATTCCGAAAATGTTTCTATTATGTCTTTTATTCTTCCTTCGCTGGGTTCCAGAATCTATTAGTTTCTTGAAGGATACAACATTTGTTATTAATAATAAATTTTTAAAGAAGGCACAAGCTACAGAGAGCAAACTCTAATACCAACACTGGACAGGCAGGGAATGCTGGGCATATCGGCTTTGAGGCCTGCACAATTCTGAATGTATATATCTGTGCATGTGAAACAAGCATGCAAAATGTATGTATTACATATGTAATGCATATCATATATGCAGTATAAGAATGGAAAACAGTATATTTTCTAAGTTTGATCTGTAATGGAACAGTATAACTAGGGAAGGTAAACTTTTTAGTGGGCCACCCCCATGGGCATAAACCTCTACCAGTTCAATGCAATAGCTAAGGCAAGGGCACACTTTTCTGTTCGGACAGCAGATGTGTCCTCATCCTTAAAGATATAGGAATTAATGTAACAAAGCATTGATATGTTATGTTACCCCATACCACTAACTTATCAGACCTCATACTAGACCCTTAAGTTATCAGGACTTCTTGGACCTCTTCGCTTTGAGCCTCACAGGAGTGTGTAGTTGGTAGGCCAAATCACAGACACCGACTTTGACTCTTCTATTTTTCCACAGCCCAACTTCGACTCCTGCTTGGACTCCTTCATTATTGGTTGACAGCCATGGTCCGTCAGCAGTAAAGCTCCTCTAGTTCATTAAAAAGCCATTTATTGAATTCCTATAAAAGTAAATATGCAAGAAATGAGGTATCAAGTTAGTTATATAATATTAAAAATTATACAATGTAATTCAAAATTGGTCCGGCCATCCAACTCCGCAGCCATGATTTCTACTACCACTGGGAAAGAAGTAACACTAGTTTCACATATTGTATCATATTTCTAAGTGCTTTGCCCCGAGTAGGGCGTACAATCTATCAGTATGTATTTGGAGTGTGGGAGGAAACTCAGTACTAATTCTCAGCAGTAGACTGTAGACATGTTGGACTTACGTTGTTTTGTAGGACTACATGTATACAACCATGAGATTTCACAGATGGACAGTCACATTTGTAGTGGGTAGTTATTTAGTCAGTAGCTATCCACCTCATTTTTACTCTCCTACCAGAAGTTATTGCTCAACTCTTTATTTTTTTTTCATTCATTTTATTTTATGTTAAGCTCTTCACACACTGTCTGAATGGCCACAACATACGGGTTACTCAGTTATCTGTCACATAGCTCTCTTAAGTATAAAGCACGCCACAAGTGCCAATCCACTTCCGTATGCCCAGTTGTCATGCAGTGAAGTTTTGCCTTTGTTAAATGTCACCATGAACTGAGTTATAAGGATTGAAGAGTTGCTGAGAAGTAGGGCAGCGCTGCAGGGGCTGACATATTATGAGACACTTAGCCACTGACAAGCAGTGCGCACACTGTAACATAGTCTTCCTGGCCTTTTGTAGTGATCATGCTTTTGAAGATGATAGAATGGACAGTATATAGGTAAAATACTGCAAAATATGGAATTCTTAGGGTATGTGGCAGTCATAATTTGGCAGCCATAGTATGTGGGCCTAGCTATACCTCTGTAACCATCTGATGATATTTGGATTTTTTATGTTAGACTCCAACTGGAATCCATCTGACCGAAAAGTCGGAGGCTTCTCCATCTAATGACATATAACACAGGAATTCTTCCTTAGTGCTGCTTCCTTTTTTGGGGGAGGAAGGTGTGATACCTCCATAATGCTGATGGCGTATACAATGCTCCTTTGTAAACTCTTTTTGGATGTGGAAGTAAGGCCTCAAAAAGCCCCAGGAGTTATGGGTGCCATATTATGACTATGTACAAGATGTTACGCTGTAGGCTCAGAATTTTTTTTTTTAATTCTCAGTTTTTATTGAATTTTTTATTTTTACAATGTACAATACAGAAAGAACAAGTAAAGAAACTTAGTCTTACATCTGAATACAGTAACACAAACCATCATAAGTGTAGTAGTATTCATGAAGTATTACTACAAAGTTACAATATTAACAAAGGCATTGAGAGTGGGGACGGGAGGAAAAGAGGGAAGGGGAAGGACTGACAGGTAATGAGACTTTCAAGAGCGATCAGAGGAATTTAGATTAATGCAAACAAAACAATATATATATATATATATATATATATATATATATATATATATATATATTTGAACCTAAGGCGTCTTATCTCCCCCACTATTCCATAAGGGAGAGGCCTGATCCAGGGAGACCAGGTTTTCAGGAACGAGTTGTGGTTTCCATTTCACCAAGTAATGAGCTCCTCAAATCTCATAACCTGATTATTTACCGTGGCCATCAAATTCTTAGATGGGTGGGTTGCCTTGCTGAAGCCAGTACCTTGAAATGAGTATTTTCACGGCCTCAATAAGGGCTCGGTCACATCTGCGTCTGGGGTCTCCGCTTTCAGGTTTCCGTTCCCTGCCCGAAACTGGGCAGGAGATGGAAACCTGCAGGCATTTTACAAACGCATTCAAATGAATGGGTTTGAAAAGTGTCTGGTCGTGAGCGTTTTGTGCTCTCCGCGGCGAAACCGTTTTTTTTTTTTTTTTAACTGGACACAAAGTCGGACATGCAGTACTTTGTGTCTGGTTTTAAAAAAACGGTTTCGCCACAGAGAGCACAAAACCCTCTCCGGCGCTCACAGCCGGACACGGTCTGACAGGTCTCTGTCTTCTGCATGCATGTAGTGTTCACCCTGCAGTAACCCACATATAACTCCAGCACAAGTAGTTATTTTCTTAGAGAAAATGAAAAGAATTAAATGCACAATTTCCTAAAATGATGGATCATGGAGTTTACCACTACTAAAATCTCTTCTAAATCACTTCACTGCTATTGTAGGGAGGCTTATTGGCATGGTGAACATATGTTTTTGTGCCAAAGTGCAGCCTTGCACTTTTAATCCGTATGCGAATGATCGGTTCAGAGCACCAGGAGTGTGGCTGTCGCCTGCCAGAGCACCTGCCTGTGGTCACCGCCCTAATGCAAACATTGACAGTCCTGATGTGCAAAAACCAGGTGTTCTGGCAGTCGTGGCCATGTCACTGGTACTCTGAACAGTGCTTTTTGTGTATGGATTACAGGTTGATTTTCTCAGCAGCAAAATTCCATTTTAACACAAAAAGGTATGTTAACTATGCCACTAACCAGCCTTATAACATAAGTGGTTTAGAAGAGATTGTAGTGGTGGCAGACTGCCTTAAATGATGACCGCAAACCCCGTCCTTCACAATTTGACATGTATTTTGCATTTTATCAAACACCAGCCCTTGGTAGCTAGCAGAGATTGTTCTCCGGTGAAGCATACAGAAAAAAAACATGCAACACCTCACATAAATTGTATTTGATTATGTTTAATTATGGTGCTGTCATATAGATGGAAAAGAAGGCTTGCTTTGTCAAATAGCAAAAGAATAACCTGCTGTCTGTCTGCTGACTTAATGGCTTTAATTGCCAGCACAAAATCAGAATCTGGTGAAGTTGTTTGAACATATCAGCATGAGCCAAATATTTTCAATTAAGATCAAGTTGTGTGATTGAAACAATTCTAATTGTCGTCACTACCTTTGCTTTATGACAGGACATGCTTGACAAATTATTTATTACTGGCGCAAGTGCCTGGCATTAGAGGAATCCAGAGAGCTGGCTGGCGGACCTCTGTACAGTATAGTTATTAAATACAGCAAGCACTAAATCCCTCATAATGTACAGCTCTGCTTTACCATCAGCATCCCTAGACATTAAGAACGCTGTCACACATTGCTCTACAAATGAAGTTTTATTTAAAATAGCTAAATATGGATCCATAACATAAAAAGGTGATATTCACCTCTTACCATTCCCTTGCTGCTCTGATTCAGTTCTCCTCTTTATGCCGGTGTCTCCCATCATACAACAAATACCTCTAAACCAATCCCTGGTCGCCGCTGCCAGTGATTGAGTGGGCATCTCCAGATAGATCTTGTGTGCTGAGTCCCCAGAAAGTAAAGATAAGCAGGAATCCAGGCAGCACAGGAACTAGAGAGGCAATGGATTGGCCAGAGGTAAACAACATTTTGTTATGTTAGGAATTCATATTTTGATGGAAAACCGCTTTAAGGCTGAGGCTTCTTTTGTTGCAGATTTTGTTGCGTTTTTGAATAGCTTCAAAAAGAATGGGAAATATATAGGAAGTTCTTATATTAGGTAAGGTTATAATTAGGATATTAGGATATAATTATATTATAATAGGTAGACTTCTGCTCAATCCACTCCTGACTTTCTGCAACAAAAACAGCTGTGTTTCCACAACGTGAGACGTTAGCGTAATATGGAATTACGTGACAGTATTCTTGATGTCTTGATTCTTGATTCTTAATGGATATGTCAGCTAAGGCGGGGTTCACACTACCATTGGAATCCGTTATGAAGGTGTCCGTTCAAAAAAAAAAAAAAAAGGACACCTATCATAACGGGCAAAAACAGACACTAACTGTTTGCCATCAGTTACTGTCCATTAGAAGTCTGTTGGCCATAGATTCCAATGTTAAAAAAATAGACATTTGCTGTACGTTTTTTTTTATAATGAACAGGAAAGTCCTGTATGAGGATTTATTTGTCCGCTGGAAAAAAACGGACTTCTGACGGATTGGGTGTAAACGGACACTAATGGACACAAGATAAAATCCCTTTGAAATGAATGGAAATTTCTGACGGTTTAGCTAGTGTCCGTTGCTAAAATCTAAGGGACAATAGCCATGGACACTGCAGAGTGGAAACCAACGGTAGTGTGAACGCCCCCTAATCTGTTGCGATGTTCTGTGACAACAAAGCGGATGAGATTTACATAATATGGGTTTTCACTGTATTGCAAAGGGTGAAACCCACAATAGTGACCCTGTGATTTCTCATAACAGAAGTCTCAGCAGACATGTCCCATGTGGACCCAGCAGTAACTGTTCAATAAAATTGGCATAACTCAATAGTACCAGAGAATATAAGAAACGTGTTATATATATGGTATATACATCACAAAACAAGTCTCTTTCTCTACTCATCAGGCTTTTTCCCTACTCGCTTCCCCACTTCTAAACTAACATTCATCCTGAAATCTCTGCTGAATCCATCTTAGTCTCTCAAGACGGAGTGTCAGCTCACTGAAGTTATCAGATTACATGTGCCTACAGAAGTTTAGGAAAAAAGAGGGGGGATGGAGGTGAATTTAGTCAGAGAGAAGAGGCTGATGTAGACAAATAGTAGGTTTTTCTGTCTCACTCCTCTCTTCTTGGATCAATGTGATGCGCACATTCATATTTTACTAGTGAAATACATGTGCTGATCAGCTCTGCCTGCGGTGTTGTAAATCTAATATGTTTTCAAGTTACAATGGCCCAGAAAGAACCAGATATAACTTTATTCCCAGTGAAATCTCATCCCAGTATGGGGCAAATAAATGTGGCAGCATATGGCCGTGTCATATGTGTCCATATACCAATAATTGGGGTGAAGTGTATGTAATTGGTAATTCTCTGCTAGTTGGTGTGATAAGCTTATCGTCTGTAGGTTTCTAGTATAATAATTCTATATCAGTGGAAATGCTTTGTCATATAATATTACTTTTCTTTGGATTCATCTCCAGGTAAAGAGCCTGGTGGCGCGTACTTACATTTTACTACAATGTTAATCTGCCTTCACTTTTCTACACAGCACTTATGGAAATGAATTTGATGAAGCATACTACATATTATTGCTTTGTCAATATTTTCACTACCTTTTATTTTTATCAACCACTTTTGGCCAACAGGCCAACTACCACATAAAAGACAACATAGTTATAAAAAATGTATAAATTTATTAGAAAGATACATAAATAAATAATAATAGATTTAGAGGTAATTAATGCAACCAACATTGGATGCAATGACACACATAGTAATAGGCTTCTATGAGGTAATATGCTTTTACATTTTAGTCAATACAATATTCAATGAAAAAAGTTTTTTCGCCCCATAAAAATGGGTATCATTCACTATGTATGAATGTTTGAAGATTTCAGAACATTAGTAACTCTTGCTAGAGAAACAGTACATTTACACTTGATATTGTAGACATAAAAGAGGCATATAAGCTGCAATGAACATTACCTGTATGTGTATCATGCATCAGAACGCGCCCCGACGCGCGTTTCACCACGCAAGTGGCTTCGTCAGGGGGAATTGGGGAAGATAGCCAATTCCCCCTAACGAAGCCACTTGCGTGGTGAAACGCGCGTCGGGGCGCGTTCTGATGCATGATACACATACAGGTAATGTTCATTGCAGCTTATATGCCTCTTTTATGTCTACAATATCAAGTGTAAATGTACTGTTTCTCTAGCAAGAGTTACTAATGTTCTGAAATCTTCAAACATTCATACATAGTGAATGATACCCATTTTTATGGGGCGAAAAAACTTTTTTCATTGAATATTGTATTGACTAAAATGTAAAAGCATATTACCTCATAGAAGCCTATTACTATGTGTGTCATTGCATCCAATGTTGGTTGCATTAATTACCTCTAAATCTATTATTATTTATTTATGTATCTTTCTAATAAATTTATACATTTTTTATAACTATGTTGTCTTTTATGTGGTAGTTGGCCTGTTGGCCAAAAGTGGTTGATTTTGATAGCACTACCCAGTATTGCCCTATATTTTTTGTGTGACGTTACCTTTTATTTTTCTCATCCTTGTGTATTTAAAAACAAGCGAGAAAGAATCAATCATTGTATGAAAGAAGCGAAGGCACTTGTCTGTCTAATAGCATTCAATAGATATGTCCTTATAAAGCCCAAGCACTGGTGTCCCAGAAGATAAGGTTTATGCAGATTAGATGTTAAAAGCCAAAGGGGTGGAGATCATGGAAGAAGTCAAGCTGGCCGCCCCCTCTGTGTCGGATATCTCTAGGCTGGTAGTTGTGGTAATGTTAGCAAGGCTGAAGGGCGTCAATCACAGAGGAAAGACCGGATTGGGGAGTGGAGAGTTTCACTTCTGCTGTTTTCAGTGGACGCCAAGGGAAAACATATGAGGAGCGCTAAAAAATATTGATAACTATGGATTGGTGACCTGTTCCCTTTAAGTGGCTTTTGTCACCTATAGATAAGTTCTGTATAATATATGATCTACTATAACATTGAACATGTCCTGTCCTATTTTGTTGTCTGGGATTAAGTTATATTAATAATACATGTTATTTATATAGCACCAAAATATAGCACTTTACAAATCGTAGGGTTAAAGTACAAACTAAAAGACAAAAAGACATTACAGAGTTATAGGTCAATTCACACAATGAGATAGGGGCCCTGCTCACAAGAGCTTACAATCTATGAGGTAGAGGGGATGAGACAAGAGGTAGCAGGGGCAGCATCGGAGATAGCATTGCTTATACAGTTTTTAGTATTGGAGATAGACAGCCATGGGAGTACAAATAAATTCACTATAAAGTAATTCTGCTTGTACATTGATGGTGTATGTAAATACTGCAGCCAGCAGCCAAGGCTTACTCTGTATATATAACCTCCCTTCCATACATGGCAGCTTTCTCCAGTAGACCTGGTGCTGTATTCATTCAGTGCCAGATCTATTACTATAAGTGGCCGACTGATGGGTACAGAATCTTTCTTTACAGAATTAGCTGGAATTACACATTTTGGCACATAGTGGCCGCATGAGGACTCATGAATCATCTTTTTTGTTGGTAAGCATCTAGTCTTCCTTTGTTACTCTTCCTTTGTTACATCTCTTCCTAAGTATGTTGAATTACGATCCTTTTATGTCATGCCCACTCATTCTACCAGTCCCAGGTGTTACAGAGAACGACAATTCATTTACACCTGATCTTATAAATATGCCATCCTCTAGGGCATCCATTTTTAACTGGTCTCTTTCACACGCTACCATTCTACTTACATAGTTACATAGTAGATGAGGTTGAATAAAGACATTAGTCCATCAAGTCCAGCTTATACTTGTGAAAGAACTAGTGTAAGTGAGCACACACTTTGGTCTTGGCCTCCATTGCTGTACATGTTGATTTCTGCTGCCATGTTGGAGTGACGGTGACAGAGATTAACTCTTTGTTGGTAAATTCCAGCTATATTAATTGCTTGTTTAGCAGCTTTACTAATTCACACTTCAGAGCATTAGTGTGATGAATGAAATAATGGCACACATGCAGTAGCAGTGCAAGTCTGTTGGTATAGGCTGTTTAGCTAAATGTGCATTTACTATAAACCACATCAGAGAGTGTGGAGATATTGGTACAAATGTGGATGTCCTATCTGCTGCAGAGATCTGTTTTATACCATCTGTTGTAATAACAGTAGCGTCGCTGCCAGCTATTAGCATTTTCACAAGTTTAAAGGAATCACTTCCAACCAAACTCCAAAGATTACAAGTTCTATCAATGGAAGGAAATTGACTAAGGCTGGCATTTCCTAAACTGAAGTGTGCTAGTGTACATTCGGGCAGATTCATGAAGACTGCTGCTGCTAACACCAGTCTCCACATCCCAAAGGCTGGTGAAGGGTTAATATTAAAGATGGGTGAACCTTACTTGATTCATTTTGATGAATATTCAGCCCTGATTTTTTTTTTCATTTCTATCCCTTCTTTCTATGCTTTATCAAGAGGTAGTCCTACTCAGAGATTGACAGCTATATTTGTATGCACTCTCATACAAGCGAGGCTGCCAATCCCTAAACAGCACCTCCATCTTGGCTTGTCTACATAGAAACCCTTTTCTATTTTTGGATGTTGGATAGATAGGTAATAACTGTTTATTATCAGAATACCCATTTAAGAGATGTGATCACTATTTTTTGTATTGACCAAGTTTATAGTCATTCTTTTATGTTCTATAATGTAAATTCTACCCAGTCCTCTTCTGGAAGATTATTTTTCTGAAGTAGTTTTTTTTTCTTAAGGAATCCTAACAAGTCATGAATTGTGGATTTTAGTAATATTGAACAGATGATGTAATTAGTTTCATTAAATTAGTAATTAAGAAATGGGTTTTCTCCATGGGAAATGCTCACACCATGGATTGTTGGCATTCCCTAGTGATTAGATAGGGAACGTTTGCTTTAAAGGCTAGCTACATTCTTTCTATTGCAGCAAAGTGAAGTCATGAATAATCGACGGCAAGTCATATGCAAATTAACCTAAGTAGTCATGGAGGCGGGAGCAGCTTCAACCTAGTCACGCTGTCTCCTTGCCAATTATACCTCCTGGATATGATTGATATCTCTTCATGATATGGAGTGAGAGAAGTGTGACGGAGATGTCAATCATGCCCAGGAGGCTCAAGTATCAAGGAGACACCTTGACTAGGCGAAAGCTGCTCCCACTCAAGTGACTACTCAGGTTATATGACTTCATATGACTTCACTTTGCTGCATCAGACAGATTACAGAGGGGCACCCAGGCAAAGAAAATTACTTCATACTACACATGACGGGGCCAGTTTATCGAGGAAAATACACCAAACAGGTTCCCTTTAAGTAATGTAGACACTCTACTCTACTCTACTCTACTCTACTACCACTACTATACTCTACTCACACTTGCGCTGAGGTTTCCACTCTTCAGGTCCACTTGGGGACCCGAAAAAAGGAAATCCAATCCGCTTACAAAACGGTTACCCACTGAAACCTGCAGATCCCATAGACTATAATGAGGTCTGCTGGGTTTCCACCTCGTCATTGAGGAGAGAAAAATGCAGGGAGAAAAGTCCAGCTTTCAGGACTTTTGCAGGATTTTTCAAGCGGATTTGGAGATGAAATATCTGAACAAAATCCAAGTTCTGGTGTGAACCTAGTCATACTTGCTTACCAAACACAGCTGTGACTTAAGAGGCAACACCATGTGCCAAAATTGTGGCTCAAACTAAGGCATAAAATAAGTGGTATAAAGTTATACAGTGTAAAGCTGCATCAGATTCATTATCAACCATAAGCCTTTATTAGTAAATCTGCCCCATTACCTTCAATATACGAGCAGGAATTTCCACTATTTTCATGACAGCTGCTGTGTTTTATTCATTCTTTTTCAGTCTTCTTGATAATGATGCATGCGGCATTGCTGAATAGAGAAGGGTTTCTCTAGAGCCTGTGCCATTCTCCAGAGTCCATTCATTGAAGTGTGCAAACTCAGCTTACCACAGATCATAGGAACCAGAGAGTCTTTTCGCTGATAGAAAAAAGAGGAAACACTCCAGTTTCATTGAGTAGGCTTTCTCATATCCATATCATCTGCCCACTGGTAATGATTGTTCTTAAGACAATGCCTCGATTTATAGCTTTTATGTTCAGCAATACATAACAAACAGTGTACAATGGGCTTAAAAAATAGAGATTGGCTGCTATGAGGCTTCTTATTCATAGATATATGGACGCAGGATGAGATGAGCAACACCTATACAGCATCACTCACCCTTGTATAGTCATCAGGTTCTAACATCAGAATGCGATGTTTACCGAAGTAGTTTCTACATCGTATCTATCATATTGTATTTATAGTGTGGATAATATGAGAAATTGTGGTATAGAGCCATAATTATATTCACGTGAAGCATACACTTACAGATAAACCGTTCTAGTTGAATTCATTCAGATTATATTCTGGCCACATTTTATTTCCTGGCAGACATTTCTACCCAGTGAAATTAGAGAGTTACAGAAAGGTTGGATTCACATGGGACATGCTCGCAGCAGGTTCACCTCTGAGGAAATGCTGGTGGCTAATATGATGCATTGTATTGTAGCAGCAGGGTGGATACAATGCACATGCTGTGCAAAAACCTGCACTGTAAAATGACCCGAACTGTGGGTTCTCAAGCCACAGGCTGTCAATTTATGCTGCAGGGTTCTACCACATGAACCAATGCTATGGTTGAGCCTCACTTTGATTTGATCTTTGACCTTTTACAAAGGTTTAGTAGCCTGTATTGTAATATATACAAGTTATCATCAGGTCGCTGTTCACAAAGTATTGCATGTCACATATATATATATATATATATATATATATATATATATATATATATATATATATCACATATTTATATGGAAATTCATGGAAGTTATAAAACAAAATCTGTTTCCTCCATGTTGATGGGTATCAATTCCGTAATATTATATATATTATTACCACTTCAGAGCATCTTGGAATTTAATATACCCCATGAGGCATTACAATGGCTATTTATGACAGACTTAGAGAATACAATGCCTGCAGGACATCAACACAGTTGGTAAAGGAGGCCATATAAATCGATATTTGCTAAACCCAAACCAGCCGATCAGCTAATGTACAATATAAAAGGACCTTCCCATTCTTTCCTGGTGACAGTTGTTGGTGGAGATAAGTATTGGGCAGTTGGACTTCAATATATTTGATCCTTTTGTTCTCAGGGACTTATTCCCCCTATTTGTTGACCAGGTGTCCTTATGTTTGGAGAAATAGGTGTTAGCCCAATTGGCCAATGATTATACCATCTACATAACCAGCCTCATTTCTACTTGTAAAGAAAGTGAAAAAAATTGTCACTTCTTAGATCAGTTACTAACTCTGTAGTTTACAAACCCATAGGCTTAAGTTGAAGCTCCTGGACCCTAATGAAATCTGTCATGGGGCCTACATTTCCCTTTGGGGGTCCTTGCCACTGCTACTGCTGCACCCCATATAGCTATGCTCCTGCCAACAACCATTAACAGATGAAGTATTAAAAACATGTACTATTAATGTCTAGTCGCTCAGAAATCAGCTATTACAACCATAAAACATGATATGAACAGATCCTGACTGTCTGCAGCTTTCTGTACCAGTCTACTGAATGGTGAATGAATACAATCAGTTGATTCAGAACAAGTAATTGTACTTAGGAAAATGAGTACCAGAATCTGACGCGTACTCTTTATCATTGACAATTGGTGTCCTATTATTTGTTTTCAACGTCTAAGACTTGCAGAATTGTCTTTGTACTTCACCTGTCACAGTACCAAGTCATAGAAGATATAAGCACCTCACATCTAGGGCCCACGCCAAAAATTAGACTGTTTTCTCTTTGTTAAACATGATTATTCTGGAAGATTTGAGCTTCGCACACAGCGAAATGTTACATTCCAAAAGCCAATAAAATATGCGGAAACCCCATTGGAGTTAATTATTTTTCATGCTCCAGGTGAACAATTCTTAAGATTATTGACACCTTGTTATTTCAATGTGTAAGCGTGTGGAGGAATAAGCCATACATATACGCAAGGCAGATGACAGTGAAATAGTGTTATTTACCTCGCCGGTATAAATCATAGACTGAAAGTAATATCATGCTTGACACTTATTTAAGAAATAACAGAATATCAAATGTGTATTCATGTGGATGGGAAGTTATGGCCAGCAATGGTTTATATGGGTTTTTTCTAGTATGTTCCGGTTATGCGACAAGCATTAATGATCTCTTTAGTAACTAGACTATTACACCTGAATATTACTCCAGCTAGAACGCAAAGTCCAGTGATCATGTATGGCAGGAGTGCAGCTCATCGCTAAGTGGACTTCTTGCCCTGTTAAGATACAGATAAAATAACATTCATGTTTTTTTATTGGAAATGTACCAATGCATGAGTGCACATTACAGTTTTCAGAATTTTTCCAATAGATGTCAATAGAAACCTAGCAATATGTGCCAGCAGGAAATTTCTAGGTTCATTGCTGCCTGGCTACTTTACCCAAGCCTGGTTTAAGTTATTACTAAAGGGGTTTTAATATGGATGACTTACCCTAAGGATCCCAGGGGTCCATCTCTAGGCTCATCGCTGATCACTTGACTGAAGGGTTGTTGTGCTATAGAACAGGCACAGCTCCATGCATTGTGAAGTGGCCAAGAATGGTCACTTATTCACTTGACCCGCATACTGCCCCATTCTTGGTGACTGCACATGGTATGGAGCTGTGCCTGCTGTGGAGAGCTGCGAGCTTATGGGTGGGAGATAGATCTCAGGATCTGACTATTGGTATGTCTTCAATATTACAGTTCTGAAATACCCTTTTAGGCCCCACATAGTGTGCTGCAGCCAAGATGTGCTATTATGTAGATTTTCTGCTTCTATTATACCTATACGAAAAACGCCAACATTTCCATAGGTATAATTGACATGCCACGATTTTCTAAAACATTTACTTGCATTTCTGCAACATGGGTTCTTGACCTTAATCTGTGATGGGTATTCAGTGTCCAGCTAAGATCTATGAAATAGTTTTATCAATCGGATTATTCATGTATCTGTGGACTTCTGAGGACTTGGGGTTTAAGTGCATCATCTTGTTATTCCTTTTCATTTATATTTAACAGAAAACGCTAAAATCCCCCTGCACAAAGAGGCCATCATGTGACAGATATTCCCACACCCCTGATTGATGGCCTCTATACATTCAGGCGGCATGCCAAGTCATTTGTTTCCCTGTGACACAACTCATGTGATCTTCTCCATTAACTGCGAGACTATGTCAGACAGGAAAGATTTTGTCACATATCCAAAGTCCGACCCGTAACATGCGTTGTCATTTACAATTGAGATAATACAGACTTATACCCAGACGAATGCAGATACAGTGTACTGTACAGTGCAAAAATTTTAGGCAGGGATAGACAAATGTTGCAAATTAAGAATGCTTTCAAAATAAATAGTTTATTTCTGTATATTGACAAAATTTAGTGATTGAACAAAAGATAAATCTAAATGAAATCAATATTTGGTGTGAGGAGGAGTCCTGGAAGCGATGATATGGCTCCAACATAGCTCTGATCTGAGAAAGCTACATCCACAGAGGATCTGTGGTTACTTGTCCAAGGTGTCTGGAAAAATCTTCCTCCCAAGTTCCAAATGGTAGTCACACCAAATTTTCATTTAATTTAGATTTCCTCTTTGTTCATTCATTTTACACTTTCATAATTGACAAAAGTAAACAATTAGCACTTCTAGTTTTTAAAGCATTCTGGCTTTGCAGCATTTTGCCTAAAAGTTATGCACAATTGCTGTCCGTGCACCAGTTTTTATTTTCATTTCAGTAGAAGGAAGTGCTAACATAAATAGGTCCACCATTATTCTTGTAATGTTAGGCCCAACATTTTAGTAGGTCCATTCAGCTTCCTAATACTTGCAGTGCCTGCGGTGACAGTATGCAGAAGTAATTCCAATAAGTATTTTTCGGACTATGAGACGCACTGGACTATAAGATGCACCTAGGTTTTAGAGGAGGAAAATAGGGAGAAAACATTTTGAAGCAAAAAAATGGTAAGATATAGAGCGTTTTTTTTTTTTTTGCGGGGCCAGATGTACTTTTTAGTTATACCATTTTGGGGAATGTCGTTTGCTTAGATCACCTTTTATTTAAATCAGAGGCAAAACGGTGAAAAAAAAACACGGCGGTTTGAAAAACATCAGTAGACCAGACATTTTTGGACACAGGGATTCCTAATGTGTATGTGTTTCACAGTAATTTTCTACTTTTATATGTATTCTACGGAAAGGAGGTGATTTAGAAGTTTTATTTATTTTTTATTTTTTTAAAGCTTTTTTTTTTCACTATTTTATTGCCCCTTCCCCCTAGGTGGCTTGAACCTGCAATCATTTGATTGCAAGTCCCATAGACGGCAATAGAAATGTATTGCTGTCTATGGGAGATTCTCTACATTACTATTACGGCTGGTCATAGACCAACCGCAATAGTAATATAGCAGTGACAGGCCTGGGAGCCTTCAGTTGGCTCCCGGCTGTCACCAAAACAGGTTGGCTCCTGCGACCTCACCGCGCAGGAGCCGGCCTATAACTTTAAAGGTATAGGGTGTATTCTACACTTTGGGGGGAAGATGGGGTTAAATTTTAATGCCCGCAATTAGAATGCATTCTAATTGCGGGCATTCGCTTTGGGCCTCCGCGTATAGCCGGGGCCTGCAGCATTGCCACACTCCTGTCGCTGCAGGAAACCAGCAACGGCAGGACTATAAGACATTTGGACTATAAGATGCACCCTCATTTCCCCCCCAGATTTTGGGGGAAAAGTGTGTCTTATAGTCCAAAAAATACGTTAGATTGTTGCTTGCTGATGTTTGTCAGTGTTGGCTGAGCGAAGTGCACCAAAGTTCCCCCTGCTATACTAGAGACTGCCTCTCCTAGCTGCACAGAAGAAGCCACAGCAACTTTCTATTTCGTAGGGTAAGTTCACATTGAAATCAGTGGGTTAAAAAGCCTCCCATTGATTTCAATGTGTAGCACCCGTAAGCCGGCACCCATTGAAGTGAATCTGTTTTGAGCGCTCACACTCTGACACGTGTATACATGTCTGAATGCGCGGCGTGTTACTCTATGGGAACGTTGCCTTACACTCAGGTTAAGAAGTAGAGTAGAAGTCATTTCCCATTGTAGCTGTGTGGTGGAAGTGAAGTGGTCAGTCATTGACTACTCCTGGCAGAGACGGATTATTCATCTTCTGCTGAGAGTGCTGAAGTCAGCAGAGGAAGAAAAAGTGACATGCGAGTAACTGCAGACTGAATGCTTGCATCTAACTGGCAATAGAGGAAGACAGCGAGCGACTGTAGGATGTGTACACTGGAACATTATAGAAATACAAAGGCTATTTGTTTATGTAAATCGCTGTTTAAATTCAGTATTGCCAGTATTAGGAAACAAGTACTATCTCTTACTTTTGTACATTTACAGTGACCTGTGTGATTTTTAAATGCACTATGCTGTCAGTATTATAATGCCACTGTGGCATATGTGGACAGTTTGTCTGGTGCTATTATATCAGAACTCTGGCTGATATATAGATGTGCCCGTGGTCACCATGTTAACAATACCCAAGTAAGGCTGGGTTGACACCACCGTCCGGATTCCATTCAGGGATTCCATACCCAATCCACTTGAAAAATGCGGAGAAGGACTTTTCTCTCTGCATTTTTCAGGCAGATCTGTTATAATGGACATAACTTGGACGTCAATACGTTTTACAACTGTTAAAAATGGATCCATTGAATTCTTTTGGCTTAGAGCAAGTCTGTTTTTTTAACTTATTGTTTTTTTCTGTCCATCTTAAAAATGGAAATGTGAACACTCTCATTCACTCCCATTGCTTTTAAAACAGGCATGTGATGACTGTTAATGAAACGGCAGTTGCATGGCCTTATTTTACTATTGTGTGAATTAGGCCAATAAAAATGCTTTTGGTTTGGAAACTAGTCATTGCCCACCTCTGTACCTAGAGGAAAGCTAAGGAAGGACTCGTATATGGTTTACAGAGTTACTGTATCTGGCTGTACTCTGCTGGTACTTTCTGAGTAGTATGTCTGCTGTTATTTAGGCATTGATATGGCTGGTAATGTTTCATTTACACTGTGTATTACTGTTATTTGGATCCTCTATGGGACTATTTTTATAGATGCAAATAGATACAATGGTTTTGGTTGTGTGATACATAAATTCTATTAAAATTTAATACGGCAGGGCCAAAGTCTGAAGCATTTGGTGCAGCAGTTTATGAACATGTGTGCTAAGAAGAAGGAAGACATTGTGTGCAAATGGAGATAGGCTTTATATAGATTTATTGTCACGTCAATTACACCTCAGAACTTTGTAATACTCTGCACTGTTAGATGTTTGTTTTTTCACAGACTTGACAGCAGAAAACATTTTCTCTTTAGCATGTCAGCAGCCATTTTCAGCCATATCAATGCCTGTAAAGACTGGCTATGACAAAGGGCAGTCTCGGCTGTCAGTACAATGTGGTCGGCTACTGGTAAATGTGACAGAGAATCGAGGACACTAGTTATTTTAATTGAAACTATAGACAGGACGACATTTGTCATATAACACACCTGTGCCCAGAAATCCTGATAGCCACCTCTTTGATAAAGGGTTAAAATGCTAAAAGATCACATATTAGCCTGGCACAGCCTTGTTTCCTGCCCTAATGGATGCTTGTTTAAACACTAGAGGTGTTTGCATTGCTGTGGCTCACTGCACATTAAACACAGGCCTCTGAAACAGTACGCCAATCCAATAAAGGTATCAGCAGTTCAGCGTTGGGAGGCAATTACTACAAGGTCCCAAGTGTGCCTTCTAAGCTCTAGGAAGGAAAATTTGATCGAACTGACTAAAAGGAAAATCTGATTCTGCTCAGCGTCACGTGGAGGACACAAGGCTTAAACTGCAGCCGGGTCTGAGGCGGGTAGCAGAAAATCAATACTCCAGCGAGTGAGAGCAAGTGCACATTGTTAGGGGAGGCTTCAGACAGCCTGTTAGTAGGTGCAGAAATCGGATCACATGCAAACCCCCTCTTCTGCTTCCTTCTAATATGCTACATTATATAGCATCACAAATATAGGCCGTATTGACTGCCATAGGTACTCGCGCATTGACTCTTTACCACATCAAAACAATAAACTTGCCTACCCGCAAACACACTGGTGTCTGTTCTCTGACATAAGGCCATATAGAGTATGTGATAAAAAAAGGCAAAACATTTGTATCGTGTGAATTCCCGGATTGCCAGTGATGGGGCGTATGGCACTGCTAGTTGCCCCCAGCATGTCTGTCAGATTTTCCCTGCCAAGACTAATTTTTCAATAGATTGACCAGCACGGAATAGAAAGTGAACAGCAAGCAAAGATTTGTGTGTAAATACGGTCTTAAAATGTGCAACTGTGCACGGATTTCCTTGGATTGTACAGTACCTATGAGAAGTGCGATATGCTGTTTTATCCACATATTCAGTCAGTATGTCTATTGATTTGTGTTGCAGTCCCTGTGTACAGGGCTAGTTTAGGGCTAGGATGGGCTCAGTTTACAGATTTTTTTTTTAAAAAAAATATTTTTGGCCTCTGTTCCCCATGAACGATGACAGATGATTTTCTCTGCCACACACGGGCACATTCATCTAAACTAGGATACTATAGTCCAGAAGACCCTGAAATTTCAGAGCTGGTTATGGGAAAAAGAAAGCAACTGAGAAACCTTAAATATGAAAGGTACATTAGATTAGACATTGCACACTGGGGCAGAAAAACTAAGAAAAATGCACCAGAATTGTGGTTATTTTAGGGCAAAAAACTGGCATACGTGCGTTACATCGCCTTCAATGGGGCAGATTTATTAAAACCGTGTAAAAGCAAAACTTTCTTAGTTGCCCAAAGCAACCGATCACAGCGCAGCGATTCTTCAGGAGAAGAAAAAATAAAAGCTTTGTCTTAGACCATTTGGATAAATCTGCCATTGTGTGTTGTAGACACTTTCTAGCAGCTTCTGCGCCTCATCCGAGTGCTGCTGAAAAGGGGATGGAGACTAATATGCAAAACCGCCCTCTAAAAAATGCCACAAAGTCTTGGACAATACAACAACATTTTCCAACAAAATTTTTGTTGGAAACTAAGCCAACTAAAATGTGGTGTATAGTTAGACTAGACAGCCTGAAAGTGCACCAGATATATCAAACAGCATCCGACACTTTAGAAGATCTAGCACAGTTTAAGCCTTACTAGTCTAACTATTTATTTTATTTTATGCTTACTTATATAGCGCCATCATATTCCGCAGCACTTTACAGACATTGACATTCACTGTCCCATATAGGGCTCACAATCTACATTCCCTATCAGTATGTTTTTGGAGTATGGGAGGAAACCGGAGTACCTGGAGGAAACCCATGCAAACAGGGGAAGAACATATCTTTACACTGTCTAAAAGTTATACAGTATTAGTTTATTTGGCTCACTATTCAAATTCTTGACTCATAAATACAACCTAAATTATTTTTGTTATTAATTTTTCCCAATAGTAACCTAAATGGGTTGTGCCACATCGGACATTTAGAACCTGTCCAAAGGATAGGTGATAAATGGCTAACCTCTGGGAACCACTGGGCACCCAACTTATCACTGGACTGAGCCTCATGTACATCTCTGTACAACCACTGTGGGTAGTAATCTAAATGAAACACCAGTCCACATATGTTGTGCCACGCCATTGAGACTGGCGGGGATAGCCTTGTACAAACCCACAGACATTGAATTGAGAAGTGGCTCAGGACTCCCATTCTGGTGATCAGTGGAATAACACTATCATTGGAAAGGGGCGAATTTTCAATTAATATTTTTTCCTTTGGGTTTCAAGCTACAGATAAGGCCCAAGTATTTCCCAAATGTAGCATTGAGCTAATATGTGATGGATATCATAGGAGATACTGCCTATAGATTTGCTGTTGTGGAACGCATCATACACTTTATTTTGATATTTGTATTCTATAGACATCCTTAGCTGTGAATTCATCTCTCAATGGATTTGGCAGTGAACTTGACTGGCTGTTCAGAGGCAAAGCCTTTCATCAGAGTTAATTACTGTTATGATGATGAGATCCAGTCACTGTGTGGCACTACCAGCCTACTGGCATTGAATAAGTTAAGAAATTACAGTGTATGTTGAATGACTCATGCTCGCTCTGTTCCTCACATAAGTGAGATAATTTAACAGAAAGTATACTCTTCAGATATATACGCTGGAGAGAACCTAAGCAGAAAATCATGCTCTCAACTCCAGTATCCAGTATTACCAAATCACTGCTATTCAGTCCATGCTAAGCTTCCTATAGCTGACACTTGAAGAGGTCCAGGTAGCTGGATTGCACTTAAAACTGATATACAGTGCAACATACAATGGCCTTATTATCATGTTAACATCAAATGGTGTACTGTAGCATGAGCACGCTTTGCAGTATTCACTTTGCAGCTTTACTACAAAGTACCCAACACCAATGAGAACATATAAATATATAAGGGCCCCTAAAGCGTTTAAAACAGATCCCATTGCTTTCTATGGGAGCCGGCATACACGCACTCCCCATAGAAATGAATGGGCTGCTTTTTTCTATTCATTTCTACGTATGCTGGCTCCCTTAGAAAGCAATGGGATCTGTGTTAAACGCCGCTGATTTGGAACGTTTACACATTCAGAATCAGGCAGCGTATCCTCCGTGTGAAGGGGCCCTAAGAGTCTATTCACATGGAGGAAAATGGTGAGGAATTTGGTGTGGAATTTCAGCGCTCATTGACTTCAATGAGTTACTTTTTTTGACATCTTGGAGAACTAGCCACAGATCTTTTGTGGATATAGGTCTGCTCCAATCCTTCTGTCTCTTCACATAGCCCCAGACAGATTCGATGATGTTGAGATCAGGACTCCTCCAAAGAGTAGTCACACCAAATATTGATTTTGTTTAGATTTCTCTTTTGTGCATTTGCTTCTTTTTTAATTGAGAAAAAACTATTAAGATTTCAGTTTTTTTGAAAGTGTTCTTACTTGGCAGCATTTTTCCACACCGACCTAAAAGTTTAGCACAGTACTGTAGGCAAGTTTTTTTCAAACATCATTACACTGTAATAAATAAGAATATTTTTATAGTATTTTATTTGCTCTTTTACTTTTATTGTAATGCTATGTAAATTTACTGAGTAAGGTTAAGGCCCCACGTAGCGCCCTGCACGAAAAGCGCTACAGGAAAAAATGCAGCGGCAACACATCGCAGTTTTTCCCACAGCGATTTTCACAGAAAATCCGCAGAGGTTTTCTCTGCGGACTTTCTGCCCCCATTATACCTATATGGAAACGCTGTTGTTTCCATAGGTATAATTGAAATGCAGCGATTTCCAAAACTGCAACGGTTTTGGAAATTGCAGTGTGTCCGCTGCGCGTACTTCACCGCACTGTTGGGATGGGATTCGCCAGACTCCCATCCACTACACAGTGGCTGTAAAACGCGTTTTTTTCCACGACATTTATGATGTTGGCAAACTACAACTTATACGCCATGTGGGGCCCCAGCATAAAGGTATATTTCATAAACTAGGGCAATATGAATAATAGTGCAGGCCAGCCATGGTGAAATTACAGTATATACACCCCATTGCAATCCTTTGCTTTCTTTACAAAATATGCCTGGATTTGCCCCTGAAACAGCTGTTCAGTTCCCTGCCCTCACCCTGTATCTTAATACTTTGGCCCAGGCAAAATGGCTTCTTGGTGCCCCTCCTGGTAACCAGCACTTGAAGTGTATGCCCTGTTTCCACTTCCAGGCTGTTTCCCTGATCAGTTCGCTTACACTGGGCATTGTAAATGCATACTAATCTCTGAGGTTTTGGGATGTTTTACTTATAAAACCTGAAATGTATAATTTATCACAAGAACTAAATCAATATAGCATTTCATTAAATTCCATGTTAATAAAAAAAAAAAAAAGCAAGCTGAGAACCGCAGTGTCTTCCTACACAGATCTTCCTGTACATAGATCTATTAACATATCAAATGGGAGGAAAGGCCTGAAAGCATTGCAGAAGTCAGGCCGCCGTGTACAGGAACTATGAATAAAAGAAGGACCCCATCTTTAAGTGTAAGAAAGCCCAAAGTAATGATTAAAGAGGCTGATATTTCAGGGGAAGCCGTCTGGGTGCATGCACATAGGCAGGAAGTCACGCTGCCGCTGCTTACTTTACACTTGAAATTAGAGGCAAACGGATCCGGATGTGTCAGAAAGTGGGCACGTCTCACCAAGGCAGGCAGCAGCTTCCAAATCATCTGCCCTAGTTTTCTAGGATTGTTCCAGCCTTATTAAGGACAGAGTCTTGTCTGTCTGAGGCCCTCACTGGTGACACAAGTGGGGAAAACTGATTTATTTGCAGAATCTGATAACCTGACGGGATGATTGATATCACATCTGCATCTGAGAGGCCTTCAGATAAAAAGCTCCCTGTGGAAGACGTGCTGAAACTGTAGCATTCACATATATTTTTTAGTGTTCTTCAGAATAAAACATTTCTGTGCCTTAAGCACATCTGAGGGTATTTTTGCCAATTACAGAGGTGCAGAATCCTCCGCGCAGACTGGCAAAAAGTTCTCTTAATTCCTCCAGTTCAACGGGAGAATAAAAAAGTTTTATTTCTTAGCACTGAAAAGCTGTGATATTATTGATTATTAGTGATCGTTTTTTCCACAGGACTTTTACCTATATAGAGAAGGTATTAGGATTGACGATATATATATCAGCAGGGACAGGTTTATGGGGTTGCAAACTGGACAGTTCCTAGGGGCTTCTAGGGTCAGGAACTTTAGGAGCATATTTAATGGGTCATTTTAAGGAACAAAAAAATTATGACCTGAGGGAAGGTAAGGGGATAAAATGGTAACTTATACTTCTTCTCTTAGTTCATTTCCTATTCCGGTGCTCCAACTTTTATGTCAGTCGCCCCCACTTGGCCAATGCAGCAATCATTTGTCTAAGCAGTCACGTGTGGTATGCAGGTATCTCATTGCTGCATAGCTTCCGGTTCTGTAACAATGATGT
Source organism: Leptodactylus fuscus (assembly GCF_031893055.1). Taxonomy (NCBI): domain Eukaryota; kingdom Metazoa; phylum Chordata; class Amphibia; order Anura; family Leptodactylidae; genus Leptodactylus; species Leptodactylus fuscus. Next base: position 276,562,928 of record NC_134265.1, on the reverse strand, counting down.
TCCCAACTACCACATGTGAGCACTGAAGCCGTTGATTGGCTGCAGCACCAACATGAGGACCATTGTCATGAGGACCATTGCCACAAACGGAGACCAATGCAGAGCCTTGGGGCCTTACCAATCGTACAGCAGGTTGAAGAAAAGATGTCATTTTGTTTGATTTTTACCCATTCCCTGCCCTCAACCACAAAGCATTATTTAGCACTGTATGTTACAACTGATTTGCAGTATTATGCTGTGTCAGTACTAAATGACAGAATCCTATCACAGGGTTATACAGTCCTATGAAAAAGTTTGGGCACCCCTATTAATCTTAATCATTTTTAGTTCTAAATATTTTGGTATTTGCAACAGCCATTTCAGTTTGATATATCTAATAACTGATGGACACAGTAATATTTCAGGATGAAATGAGGTTTATTGTACTAACAGAAAATGTGCAATATGCATTAAACCAAAATTTGACCGGTGCAAAAGTATGGGCACCTCAACAGAAAAGTGACATTAATATTTAGTACATCCTCCTTTTGCAAAGATAACAGCCTCTAGTCACTTCCTGTAGCTTTTAATCAGTTCCTGGATCCTGGATAAAGGTATTTTGGACAAACAATTCAAGTTCAGTTAAGTTAGATGGTCGCCGAGCATGGACAGCCCGCTTCAAATCATCCCACAGATGTTCAATGATATTCAGGTCTGGGGACTGGGATGGCCATTCCAGAACATTGCAATTGTTCCTCTGCATGAATGCCTGAGGATTTGGAGCGGTGTTTTGGATCATTGTCTTGCTGAAATATCCATTCCTGGCGTAACTTCAACTTCGTCACTGATTCTTGAACATTATTCTCAAGAATCTGCTGATACTGAGTGGAATCCATGCGACCCTCAACTTTAACAAGATTCCCGATGCCGGCATTGGCCACACAGCCCCAAAGCATGATGGAACCTCCACCAAATTTTACAGTGGGTAGCATGTGTTTTTCTTGGAATGCTGTTTCTTTTTGGACGCCATGCATAACGCCTTTTTTTATAACCAAACAACTCAATTTTTGTTTCCAAAATGAAGCTGCCTTGTCCAAATGTGCTTTTTCATACCTCAGGCAACTCTATTTGTGGCGTACGTGCAGAAACGGCTTCTTTCTCATCACTCTCCCATACAGCTTCTATTTGTGCAAAGTGCGCTGTATAGTTGACCGATGCACAGTGACACCATCTGCAGCAAGATGATGCTACAGCTCTTTGGAGGTCATCTGTGGATTGTCCTTGACTGTTCTCACCATTCTTCTTCTCTGCCTTTCTGATATTTTTGTTGGCCTGCCACTTCTGGGCTTAACAAGAACTGTCCCTGTGGTCTTCCATTTCCTTACTATGTTCCTCACAGTGGAAACTGACAGGTTAAATCTCTGAGACAGCTTTTTGTATCCTTCCGCTGAACAACTATGTTGAACAATCTTTGTTTTCAGATCATTTGAGAGTTGTTTTGAGTAGCCCATGATGCCACTCTTCAGAGGAGATTCAAATAGTAGAACAACTTGCAATTGGCCACCTTAAATACCTTTTCTCATGATTGGATACACCTGGCTATGAAGTTCAAAGCTCACTGAGGTTACAAAACCAATTTTGTGCTTCAGTAAGTCAGTAAAAAGTAGTTAGGAGTATTCAAATCAATAAAATGATAAGGGTGCCCATACTTTTGCACCGGTCAAATTTTGGTTTAATGCATATTGCGCATTTTCTGTTAGTACAATAAACCTCATTTCAATCCTGAAATATTACTGTGTCCATCAGTTATTAGATATATCAAACTGAAATGGCTGTTGCAAACACCAAAATATTTAGAACTAAAAATGATTAAGATTAATAGGGGTGCCCAAACTTTTTCATAGGACTGTATAAGGGAATATAATTTGACTGCAGTATGTTATTTTAGCATTATTTGGGGTATTGTCTGAAATGTATATATCAGTATGAAGAAAATCAAATACATACGTTTGAAACGGCTTTAAGTGGTTTTGAACAGCCATGTGGTGGATCTTTACAGATTAAGTGGGGTATATTACTCACTACTGAGTATGTAGTTCCTTATAGATGAGTATAGATGAGTAGGCCGCCTCAGGTTCCGGTCCAAAAGCCGGGTAGCCGTGACTGAAAGCCAGTGCACTGCACCGGCATCCAGCCGTGCACTCCGCTCCGGATTAGGCCCAATGAATGGGCCTAGTCCAGAGGAGTGGAGTGTCTTCAGGCCGAATTGCGAGGCGACTCGGCCTGAAGAATGAGCATCTCGCTTCTTTTTTCCCGGGAGCCAGAACAAACGGCTCCTGAAAAAAATTCCTGAGCGGCTCCCATTGATTTCAATGGGAGCCATCTTTTTGGTCAAGATTTTGAGGCGGATACAGCCTCAAAATCCTGACCAAAAATCTCCGTGTAAACTTACCCTTAGGCTGAGGTCCCACGTTGTAGAAAAGCTAGTTTTTTCTTGAAGATTTTGCTATGTTTTTTTGAGCTAAAGTCAGGAGTAGATTTACCGGAAGAGAAATGTCCTTTATATTTCCCATTCCTTTTCAGGCCACTCTTGACTTTGGTTAAAATAAAAAAACACAGAAAAATCTGCAACAAAAAAGCGGCAATTTGGGGCCAGGGCCCCATGGGCCGGAAATGCCGCAATTTATAGTATCTGCAAAGTGGATGGGATTTATACATATCCCATGCTCACTTTGTGTTTTTTGCGGTTCCAAAACCGGTTTTGGAAATCGCAGCATGTCAATTATTTCTACAGAAACGCCGTTGGCTTCCCGTAAATATAATGGTAACAGAAAGTCAGCGGAGGAAAACTACGTGAACTTTCTACTACGTGAACCGTGATGCGTATCATCCCGTCGGGGCTTAGCCTAAAGAACTTTCACCATCCCTCAAATCCAAATGACCTACCTCATCTGATCGGTGTTGTCACCCTGAGCATTTTGGTTTTACGTTTATTAAAGTTTTTTTGCCCTTTGAAAGATACAAGTCCTGTTAGTGCTTATACAAATTAGGCAGCCCATCTGCATTCAACCCAACGTGACAAACATGATGGACACCGTCCTCAGTCAGGTTTTGTACTTTTGTGATGGAGGAATTGCAAAAGTAAATAAACATGATGGAAGAAAGTGTCCATCATGTTATTTACATCAGTGTCAATGGGAACGGACACAAAGGGGGCTCCATTTGTCTGCATATACTATGCTGCTCCAATGACGAATGACAGGAACAACAGTAGTGTGAACGTCCCCTTACTTCCAGATTCTGTTGCTTTTTTCCCACAAATGACGGACTTATTCTATGGGATTAAAGTTTTATTAACTGCTTCTATGTGAAACATGTTACTTTTGCTGCTCCTGTCAACACATAAGCAGTGGAATCCTGGCTAATCCCATCCACGTAATGCAGAAAAATACCTGTATTTTTTGTAAATCTCAACATATCAGTAATACCTACAGAGACGCTGGCGTTTTCCATAAAGTTATCATAGGGGCAGAAAATCTGCAGAGGAAAGCTATGCAGAATTTCTGTAATAAGCGCGGTCTTTTCCGCGGCTCGCTATAGGGGACCTAAACCTATGAATGGCATACACACACAAGGAATAAGGAATGTGTCAACTTTCTCTAGCTTTTCTCTTGTAACACATTTATCTGAATGGTGCTTGCAGAAATTTACTTTCTTGCTGTCAAATCTTCGGAACTCATTTTCATTTGCACAATATTTTGCAGTAAATCTCCCTCATGTGAATATGCACTTATGAAAAGAAGGAGAATGTGAATATACCTGTGAAGACCATTTTTAATTACCCCTATTATTTGGATTAGTATGGAACCCTTCTATCAGTATAGCTTTAGGTACATGGCATGTAGCATGCATAATTGCAACATTTCACTGTTTTATCTCTAGGCTTTATTGTAATTCCTTATATTAATTAATGGATAATACTTTCCTTTAATAATCTTTGTAACAAATATAAGCTCTCAATTACTCAGTGCCTAGAAGAGCGGCATTCTCTGATAGATTCATAAAGCTCTCGGGCCCCTATGCCCAATCTATTTCCTGGCTCCCACCTAGCATGTTTCATTTCTTATCATTATGTAGCAGAGAGGTCTTTGGGCCCCTTCAGGTATTAGGACCCTAGTATGAATGCCTCCTCTGCACCCCTATAACTAAGGTTCTGGAAGTATAGTAGGGTTGCTGCATGAGGCTTAAGTTACAAGCCAAAGATGGAACATAGTTTCTGTGGCTAAACTGCATGAAACTCCTATCATAGTCCACTTCCTGCAAGTGAATAGGGTTTCTAAAATCCCATTTAGGCCCGGTTTACATCCATGTAGTTTCTGCTCGATTTTAGTAGAAAACAAGCAGAGAGAAAAGTGTTGCTTGCAGTACCTTTCTCTCCGCATGATTCAGGCGGCCACCAAGCGGAAACCACACAGACCCCATTATAGTCTTGTGGTTTCTTAGCCAACCAGTTTTTAATGTGTAAAGGTTTCCATTCGAGGGTCCCCAAGCGGACTCCCCGAACAGAATACCAAATCCACATGTGAACTGGGCCTTAGGTCGGGGAGCCATGTGGCATAAACACTGTTGTTTTTCCCATGCTGCGGGTGCCGTCATCCATGAGCGTAATGAGCATGTTCCTTACTTTTGCAGACTCCTTACTGAATGACAATAGGGCAATTCCTCATGTGGGTCAGGGGGACACATATTTGAGTGCCAGCCTTGGATTTGTGCTGTGATTCCTTCAGTAATATGCTTGCTGGATTATGCCCAATGTTTTATAGAAATCTGTTCCCAAATATGTTCCTTTGCATCTGTGAATATGTATGGATTTTGTTAAGCTGATGGATATGTCACCAGTGTACCTAATGAAAAACTGAGTGGGCCTTGTTGTGTGGACGTCAACCCCTCTGCCCGCTGAACTGCAGACTAGACTGTAATGGCTATATACAAAATAATTAGCACAAATAAAGGGAAAGAGATAGATTTCCCTCCTACACAACTTGGGATTTCAATGTTTTTCTACTGTACCATGTCTAAAATGGATATTATGAAGATTCTGTTGATTTCTGATTTTATGGGTAACCAAATTTGCAGCCAGAAATACATTCAGAGCTCATTAATATCTCATTATGTTCATAGCAGTATCACAGCTGATGTAATTTAACACATTGCATGCCAATGAGACCATTGCACGGACCAGAGCCATTTGCTTCCTTATGTATTATGGTGGATAAATAGATTTTCAGCTTTGGTTCTGCTTGTGTAAGCCACCGAGTAAGGGATTGTCAGAAAGTGATCCTCATTAACACAGACAGAAAATCATTGACAACAAGAATGCTGATGTATGGTATTGTATCTCGGGTACACTCTAGCCCACCTTTTTATGTGTGATGGACTGTAGGCAATATGTGTGTTTTCATATAAATCTTTTGTATGAGTAAAGTGTCTATGGAAGAATAAGAAATATCTAGGAATTCATCTGTAAAAGGTCTAGCAGTTGCACCTGAGCCCTAACGTCTGGGGGAGGGGGCAGCGCCCCTCTGCAGCATAACAAGACACTAGTTTTATATATGACACATGTGCTAATGAGACCAGCAGGGAAATTTATGATGGTGGCATACAATATTTCCAGGAAATCAGAGTTTTCATACAGTCAGTTAGGTTTGTCATATAACTCCGTCATGAAATGATTTATTTTATTCAGAGAAGGGAGGTTCAGATGTGACAAAAAACAAGAAATTGTGTCCACCCAAAAATATAAGTCATACACCTCACTGGCTGTCTTCAGCCACATTATTATATATCATGTCATCGGTTTTCATTATGGCAATTTTCATTAGTCACGGATTTGTGAACGTTTCATTTATTAACTATGGAACTAGAAATATGATAATTTTCTGTAGTTATGAAAAATGTACAGTACATAAAGATTACACATAAAAACAGCATATATAAGTGGTGCAACTCCCCTTACAATGCAAACTAGGCTATAACATGTACTTGTGGTCTGTAGAGATGAGCGAGTACTGTTCGGATCAGCCGATCCGAACAGCAAGCTCGCATAGAAATGAATGGACGTAGCCGGCCCTTTTGCCTCCGTTCCATTGTGTTTTTCCATTTTTGATGGCTATGTGTTTTACATCAGTTTTTAACTGTCAGTGAAATAAGCTGATGAATTTCATTGGTTTTACTTTTTTGGCCCAAGCCACTATCCTCTTTTAATGGATGTCAATCTGTTTTACATCAGTTGAAAACTGATCGATTGGTTTCCATTGGGTCTGTGTCAGTGAAAAAGGTCAAAGAGAGAGCATGTCAGTTTTTTATGTGAATAAGCCCTTAAACAAAGAAGAACTTGTCCGTTTTTCTTAACGGACATCAAACGGCAGTATGTCAGTGAATGGGGACTGCTGTCGTGACCATCATCATAGACCATCAAATATAGGTTGTGTCCTTTTTTCTGCTGTTTTCACGGATTCCTCCATACACTGCAATGCATGGGGGATCTGTAAAAATGGCTGCCCTTGAGTGCAAGTCGACGGTGAGAAAATGGATGTTTTTCACGGCCATTTTGCACCACTTTTGTGTGCATCTCGCCTTAGATTACATTGAAGAATTCTGAATACTAGTTTAGAAAGTGACAAAGTAATATTTTCTATTGTAACCAAAATTGTCATGATGTAACATTTAGGAAAATATGGCCTGTCAAATGAATTCATAGATGGAAAAAAAAATACAACCCAATGAAGATTATTTGGCATAAAACCTATCTGAAAGCAGCTGTTCCTCTTTGCCTACTCAGAACCCACACATAGCTATCTGTCAGGACACCATGTACATCCTGCACTTATAGAGACAGTGCAGTCTGGGTAATCGGCCATCCTCGTACAGTCTGTCTATGTGTCTAGACCATCTCTCATGTTGATGAGATCATCAATATATGAGCAAGCTTTACTTTATCAAGGCCGATACACTGGAACTAACCCCTCTGGAGGAGAACTTAGAGGTTTCTTGCTTATGTGTTTAATTCACGTTGTCTAAAGACTGACATTGTTTTATACTACAGATTTTGGCATCACGTATGATTATCACAACACAAAGCTGCAAGCTAAAGTCCCTGCAAGCTAAAATTTCTCTTTGCACTTGCTGTGTGCTATGTGTGGATAAAATGCTGTAATACTTCCTGGAAACTATCAGTAAGTAGGTTATCTGATGTCTCAGTTGCATATCTCAGTTGGTGTGGTGTTGTGAATGGACTCTGGGTCTCATTGATTCATTAACACTTCATTAACTATAGTACCCATGGAAGCCTTCTCATTAACACATGCATACTTGGGGCTATTGGGCTAAACATATGACTATCTAGCAAGTACTTCCTGAGTACCATCTAAAAGCGTAATAACTGATGATATTTACGTGTTATGTGGATAGCTGCAGAATGTGTTAAGTGTTAATCAGCCAATTATTCCTTTCACACCTGTACACACAGTATATAATATCATCTTTCATTACAAGGGCCTGCTTGTTGACAGCATCCGTATAACTATAAGATTATTTAAAGGGTATGTGTCACCAAAAATTTACCTATTTTTTAAGCAAAGTTGTTATGTGACATATATCAAGAATTGTTGGTGTTTTTAACATTTTCCATGTCACTATCTGTATTTTTAAAAAGTACTATATCCTGCACTATTCACTGTGGCCTCTAAGCCTAATAATAGAATGATAATTGTCAATTATGTAGGGTTTTTTCTTGCAGCAGTCACCTCATTTACATCACAGACAAGACATGATTACGGTCTTTTGCGTAGCATTTTTCAGCTGCAGCTCTCTTTGTGGGGCCTTAGCCTAAAACTTTTGTGTACCTCTTGTGCCTCATTGTTATCTCTTGTAACTATTGTGTATCAGATCAGGTCTTCAGATGAAGGTCACTTTGGTTATTGAAGGCAATGTGCACCTTTTCACATTGATCTTCTTGTTGCTTATTTGCTAAATTTATTAAATGCAAAATGATGCTGATTGTTTCTGGAGCTTCTGTGCAGCCTCTGCACATAGCTGGCTGCACTGCTGCTTCTGAAATAATTGGGAACATCACACAGTTCTGTGCTACTGTCCAGTCAAGACTGACCTCATCCATCTACTGTTATGTGAACCTGCTCAGTCTGCTGTCTCTCCCTCCTCTCACAGTAGTACAGTGCTAGAGATACCAGCAGATAGGAGAGGCGGTTATATGAAGAAGAGCAGGCAATAGAGAATGCAGAGTATAGAGAGATCAGTACACGTGACAAAATATGCACAGGGGAGAAGGAACTGCTGTTTAATTGTCTATAGAAATAATACTAGTAAAAATTAGTAATAAACTAGTACAGAAATGAAGCTGCACATGAGGGCGAGTGAAGACAATAGCATTGTAGGTTAACATGGTTTGCATCCAGCAGTATACTGGATACAGCATACTTACATCCGTAAGTGATAAGTCTCAAACTAGTGCAATATTATAAAGGGGTTGTACAGGAATTTGTAATATAAGGATAGGTCATACATATGTGATTAGTGGGGGAGCGGTAGGTGACGGGACTGTTTTTATGGGGCCACATCCATCACCTGTGCTATACACAACATGGAGCTGTGGCTCCGTGCTCTGTTTAGTGGCCAGGAGCCATCACAGCACCTCACCTCCATTTGATTTATCCTAAGGATCTCCTGGAGAATCCCTTTAAGTTGAGGTATCCAAGTTAAACACATAAAAACATTTATTTCTTGTGAATGGTCTCCATAGCATTTGTACTCAGCAAAGAGAAAATCTGTTTCAGAATATTTCACCATGCATTTTTTATATTCAGAGATGGGTGTTGGTGAATGAATATTGGTAATGTCAGGATAGGGGAGGTTGGCACAGTTTTTTCCAGGCTGTGGTGTCTTATCTACAAGGCATCTTATCCATGGACAGTGGAGTCTTGTGTAAATGACCTTTATCACTGGCCTGGGCGTGTATTGTGTTCCTCTTGTTCGTCTGCCATTGTCTAAGTGCTGTAGCATTGTTCAGTCAGGAGCTGGCTATCTGTTAAAGCTGTCACCACACAAGACCAGTCAGCTGCTTGGCCTGAGAGACTGGATTATTATTAGCTTATATTTTATGAGGTGTTGACATATTACACAGCTTTGCTTTTGGAATTTTATTCAGTTACATCAGTCCCAGCTGTACTCGACGTTTCAGCCCAATTCCCCAATCACATATACACTATATATGTATGTACTCACATGTATACTTAAGCCAAATTCATAATTATTCATAGTTCTTCTCCCTGCATATTTTTATGTTACCCTAAGACGCTAAGACTAAATGAATGAACAAATTCTGGGCAATTAATACCCAGATTGGAATGGGAAGTATTGCTTACTTATTAGGGCCCATCAGCCTCCACCGCACAGGACCATGACACACTTTCCTCTGCAATAGGAGGTTTTTATGTGTATAAATGAATTAATTTAAAATATCTGCAATGTCTAAAATGTAAATTTGTTATATGCACACGACCATAAAGAGAAAACAGAGCAAGTGATACACAAGAGAAAACAGAGCAAGTGTAAATCAGTCTAGAACAAGAAACGGACATGAATAGAACTTGTCCTTAATTTCATGTCTGGACTTACATGATCATGTGCATGGGATCATAGAAAAGAATGGGTCATTGTGGGTCAACTGTGGCATGCATCATCAGACTCCATATTACAGAAGTGTCCTTCTCCAGAATCACTACTTCAACATGCTGAGGAACACCTTGTGATGTACGCGCTTATGGCTCTATAGTAGGGAGCCACAGGTTCTGTGTGCATTAAAACAGCCTCCGTGTAGAAGACAGGGTTTACAGGGTTTAAAGTGATAAACCGGTTCAATAATTCCTGCAAAGGAATCTGGCAGCAAGTGTTCAGTCTTCCTGCAGCACCACCGCAGGGGAAATTAAGCATTACACATCTTACACTGCAATCAGTGGGCTGTTCATGTAATGCTTGGAAATGCTGGGTCCTCCAGAGCGAGAGACGCCCTTTGGAGCCACTCTGCTGAGACTAATAGATGTCCAACTGAGAATTGATTTTCCAAACCAGAGAAGCTATTCATACAAGGTATTATGTCATTTTACAACAACTAGACACCACGTCACTAATCAAAGGGACCATAAACTCAGAGAACTTTCCTGTGAACTGATATTTTTTTAACTTATCTATTTATTTGTATGTAATGCTTTCCATCAATTGTGCATCAAACACTCTATTCCTGTATAAATGCACTTGCCTTCAGAAATTGTGTTATACCATGCCTGATGAAGAGACCTCAGTAGTCACGAAAGCTTGCAATCTGTCATTTTTGTTATCCATTAAAAAAGGTATCAACTACCGAGGACTCAATCTTTACATTTCATTGCAGGTATTAGGTCATGTACCTTTTGTAGTAATGGAAGTTTTAAAGAATTAAGGCGATGAAAGTCTTGGTAAGAGTTAATTAAATAAAGGGTATGTAGAAGATGAGAGCTGTTGGTGCAGCCACAAGCCATCAGACAGTCATCTGACTACTGAGTGTGAAATCTCTGGTGAGCACTAAGACATAGCTTCTATTTTATTACTATGATTAAAAGTAGGAAACAGCCAGTCTAAATATTAAGCAGTTTCATAAGCGCACATCCATGTCTCATACATGTTTAGCTCCATGCGGCCTCACTTTCACCAGAACAGAAGCTTGCTGATATTACCTAATGTCTCATGTCATAAGAGAAATCCTTGTGAAATCAATAGGAATGCTAATGGAAATGTTTTTCTGTCTAAAGTCTCAAACAGAAAGATGTAGAGAAAAACAGCAGTGTATAGAGAACATCAGCAACACTGTTTTTGTCTTAACGGAAAAGTATCAATAGAAAATTAGTTTATTTTTTTTAACCGATGTTTTATGTTTAACATTTTTTTAGGAGTTTTCGATCATTTTTAAATTTTTCATCTAGATTTTTAAGTAATCCTGCAATTTATACTCTGGCCTACAGGCCTAATAATAGACTGAGGGGACATTCACACGATGTAGCGCTGCGTTGATTCTGACTCGTAAACTCGTGTCAGAATCAGTGCTGGAAAACAGAATCCCATTGACTTCAATGGGTTCCGCTTAGCATGTGTAACACATTTAAATCAATGGGAGGCTTTTTAATCCATTGATTTCAATGTGTTATGCATGCTAAACGGAAACCATTGAAGTCAATGGTATTCTGTTTTGCAGCGCTGATTCTGACACGAGTTTACGTGTCAGAATCAACGCCGCGTTACATCGTGTGAATGTCCCCTGACACACATTCTTATCAATATATGGCTTTTATGTCACAGGTCAGTTAAAGGAGAAGTATGGGCAAATGGACACTCTGATATACTGTATGTATTATGCCTAGCGCAGGGGGCAGTTCACAATACAGGGCTCCAGAACATCTAAGACTATGTTCACATCTGCATCAGAGGCTCCAATAGAGATTCCAGCAAAATCATGGAAGATGTAACACAGTAAGCTGAGCTGTTTCACACAGCGCCGATACAGAAACCTGATGGATCCCATTATAGTCAGTGGGTTCCATCTGGATCTGATGGCGTTTGTCATATGAGAGATCTGTCGCTGGCTTGCTTTCAACCAGAATAGAAAAAAACAGCCTGACAGAGATGTTCATTGATTTCTATGGGATGGTGTTCTAGAAAAGTGTTTTACAAAGGGTAACATGATGTTTCCCATCCCTGGTTAAACTTGATGGACATATGTATTTTTTCAACCATACTGACTATGTAACATTATAGGCCATAGGAAGGTACCGCTGACCAAAATGTCATGTCCAGCAAAGATATTCAGAGTTCCACACGCTATTACATAAATCATGCTAGAGGAAAAGAATTGAGCATTCATTTTCTAAGAAGAACATGTTCAGGGACATCATTGCCAAGGATAGTTTAATACAAACATGGATTATCCTTGGAAATGAAGTGCCCATTTAATAGAGTCGCTTCAGACCAACTAGAGCAGTGAAGGAGAAGTGGAAAGTAACTTCCATGTCTCTGTATCTCTACCAGGGACCATCTGGGTGTGCAGACTATAAACCTGTTTCTAGATGTAAGCTGTAGAGATATTTGCTTTCAGCCGCTATTTCATGCTAGCCTGGGAAGGAATGTACAATCTGTTGTTATGGAGAAATATTGTAACTATTTGTCACTGGTATTTGTTGTGATACATCTCTGCAACGTGTCTATTTCATAGCACTTAATGATTCAATATGTAGAAGAAGTTTTTTCGTTTTTTGTTAAGTTAATACTGAAAAGTTCTGTTTTTGTAGCGATCATTGTAATATAATCATTAGAGTTTTTCACACACTTATAAATATAATATTGTGCCAGCGTGCACATACATGGTCATACATGAGGCTCAGTTACTATTGTATCAAATCAGATTGTGTATACACAAACATAATACTTTATTCCTGTATTTGTAAGGCCTTAAAGGGGTTTTTCTCGGTAGGAACTTATGTCTTACTGCTGGAGATAGCTGTTTGGCACTCCCATGTAAGTGGCCATGCCGTGGACACCACTGCCTCATTCATATGGAGCCTTTAGGGGAACCTTTGAGCACCCATTATCTTTACCGGGGTCCCAGTGGTCAGACATTTAACCTTTATCCTTTGAGCAAGAGAAAATGTCATTGTTGGATTCTGCCAGTAAATTTTATGACACTCATTTGTAATGCCCTTTTTTCACCAAGGCACTCAATTGGCAGGGAATGTTGTGGAGTAGGGGAATTAGCGGCTGCCGTATAGGTGCTCATTCCCTACACCCATAAGGGTTCATTGTTTTATGGGAAGCCAGTTTACCATTTCATCAGTCATGTGGGAGATCATACAAACACCATGCAGATGTGGCCTTTCATTGGATTTGAACCCAGGACTCCAGCACTGCCAACAATAGTGTTAACCACTAAGGAACCATGCTGACCTAAAATTTGCTCAGACAAGTTTAATGGGGTATCCACAATATAGGAGATGGGTATCCGATAAGTGGGATCCATTGTTGCTAAAATAAATGGAGTAGCATGAACATACACACTGTCACTATGTGCATCTCTCTGAGACTTCCAAAAGTGCTTGACTGTACTATTGAATGGGGAGGCAACATGTACTGTAGGTACATACTCATGAACATAGACAGGGGCAAAGCAATAGGGGGTGCACAGCTATAACTTACTACTAGGCCCTGGAACCTGAGGGGGCCCCAAAGGTCCCACTGCTACACATATTATGCCACTATTCAAAATGGCACATAGTATTAAAGGAGTATTAGCAGAGTTGCATTGGGGGCCCAGGAGCTTCAAGTTGATCATAGGGGTACGAGCAGCCAAGTTCTCACCAATCAGATTGGTATTCCCAATACTGTGGATAACTTCTGTTTACTGGAATTCCTTTTAATTCTGTCTTGCATCATATTTAAACTATCTGACCAGTATATGCTGGGTGTTGACTGGTCAGAAAAATGTCAGTAATCCCTTCCCAAACCATCCCCCTGCATTTTGATTGATGGCTCAGCATTCCCTTACATCTTCTTGCCATCAGAGTCCAGCGGGTCTGCTGGATCCAGAGCATGTGGCGTTGTCTACCATTCTCTTCTGGGTGTATTTCACATTGACGGTCTTGGATTAACAGACGACATGAAAGAAAGAGGGGTGAATGCAAAATAAAATTATTGGTTAGTCCTGCTGATTCTGCTGATAAGTATAACCTCACCGTCCCCTCTGTCTGCTGTCGGGAAAACAAGAACCGGACATTTCATATTTTACCTTTTCTAATTTCTTTTATCCTGGAGACATTTGGCACCAGTAGGGTCTTGCAGTTGCTTAAAAGAAATTATGTCATTAGAGTATGACCTACTTTTTAAGTTTTAAAAAGAAATATTTTTTTTTGATAATTTTTTGCATACTTTTTCCATTTCAGTATCTATGGGTCTAGCCACAATATCAATGTATAGAATCTCCCATAAAATAGTGCAAAAAAAAAAAAGAAGATTAAAAAAAAATAATTAAAGTTCTAAATCCCTCCTTTCCTAGAATACATATAAAAGTAGAAAATTACTGTGAAACACATACACATTAGGTATCCATGTGTCTGAAAGTGCTCGGTCTACTGAATTTAGGGTATCTGCAGTACTCCTGTTCCGTTGGGAAGGGGTTAATAGGAGCACTTCAGATATCCTATATTCAGTCAGGCTGAATTCCAAGTGGAGGAAGAAAAAACAGTCCTCAAGCTCAGGGAAGGGGGAGACAGACAACCAAAACACCCCTTCCCCTTTCCCAGCACCTACTGCACCCAAGAACTCTGACCATTTTAATTTTTAGTAATTTCCAGTAGCTGCTGCATTTCCCCCCTAGGCTTATACTCGAGTCAATAAGTTTTCCCAGTTTTTTGTGGTAAAATTAGGGGCCTCGGCTTATATTTGGGTCGGCTTATACTCGAGTTTATACGGTATATCCTCCTATTTTGACCATTAAGCCTTACTATAAACTGACATTTGCCAGTTCTATAGGGGTTTTCATTGCAGCTGTCGCCTCATTTACACTACAGACAGAGTTACAATAGAAGATAACACCTCTATAGATAACATCATTGACCCATCATTGCATCCACTACTGATAATAGATGATGTCACAACATATCTACTCCCTTCCCTGAACATAGTATGTCTAGAAGACTCCCCTATAGATCTCAATGAGTCAGCTCCAGTCTACTGATGCTTATGGCCATGACTAAAGCATATGACTAAATCTTGTTAACAGTGCAGGGGAAATATTCAGGCCTCCATAATCATGTACGGAAAATAGAATGAAAAACATTCTAAAATCAGAAAATGATTAGAAAATGTAACGATCTGGTAATAATTAGTAAATAAAACCATTGGCGATACATTCCTTTTACTCTCCCCCGGGTTGCAATAAATATACATGCTCACCCTATTCAGACATGCATGTATATGAGGGATTCGGCTCTGAGATCTGAAGCGTCCCCTTATTTGTAGTATGGTAGTATGGTATATATTAGCAGATTCCACGCTGTGATGTCTGTACGTAGAAAATCATTAAGTGAATATGATGTAAATGAAACCAAAGAAAGACGCCTGAAGGCTATGCCTGATGAAGGTGCGCCTCTGTAGACCGGCTTCCATGTGTACACGTCTTTATTTTCTGTTCCATCTGATAGAAATGGAGTAAAGTTCACGAATGTGACGACAGCCTCCATTTATATACCGGGAACACATTTTAATTGCGTTAACATAAATCTGGAAACCATGTTGCTTATATGAAAACACTGGCTGTCATGGAAGCGCCAGCCCTTGATTTGACAAGACATATCTTCTACCTGCCTGAGACCTGCTAGCCTCGTGCCCAGGCATTGTAGGTGGTGCTGGCAGTGAATAGGTTATCGGAGCCCAGTGAAGAAAGATCGTGATAGGCAAAGACTGTTACCATAACAACAGCACCTTGGCTTAATCTCTTTGGAGAAATGAATTGCTGCTGGTGGTTTAGAGCAGAGCTACTCCTCCAGGCACATAAAACCTCGAGTACCCCTTGTGTTTATGCAAAGGCTTCTGCATTTCTAAATGGAACGCTTCATTTCAAGCTCTTATTTAACAGTTTCACAGATCATTTCTCAAAGACTCTTGTTTTTGCACTCGGGTTTTGTTGTTTAATTTGGTATAATTATCAATATAAAAATAAAATGATATCACAGATAGAGGGCCAGATAATGTAAGAATTTACTGCATATCCTGCCTATCTTTATAATAATAGAAATATGAAAAAACATAATGAACTTACTTTTTAGAGAAGATGCTAGATAGATAGGCAGACAGATATTAGAGCAATATAGTGTACACGTGACAACATTTGACAGGCGCTGTTCAGGATAAGTAGATATTGGCTAGACAGATACGTATTAAAAAAAAATGACACATTATTAACCAGACTACTATGTAGGCAACTGCTAGCATAGCTATCTAGGGAATATCCCATCATATCTCCCCTGATGTCTCTAACCCCACCCCAAGATCCCTACACAGAAGCTGAAGCTTGAGCCTGTGTTAAGGTAATAAAAATTAATTGACACCATTTGTGTCTTGTTACATATACTTAGAATCATTCAATGTTAGCACTTATTGCTACCCGCAAATGTGTCTTCAATAGCTTAGTACATTCGGTTTTTCTCCAACAAGTTCCTATTGCTCTTTGGTGGCCAGAATAAATAACATAGCAGCCTGCATTACTCTGTCCACCCCCAAAAAAGCAGCAGCATCATTATGTCAGTGGGATCCATCCCAATATTTTACAACCCAGATAACAATGGATCCATAATAATCATAATCCATAATAATCACTGTGGAATCTTTTTAAAAATATTTGTCCAAATGTGGGATCGCGACATATGTACTGCCCAGATGCTATTGATGTCCAGAAAACAGTCCACATGGGTTTTAGGGTTAATAATAATCTTAGACAAATGTGATATGAAATTTAGATGTAAATATCCAGTAGGGACTAATGGATTAGGATCCTGTGTATACCTGCCTGTGTTTGGAGAAGTAAATATAATGGCCCACATTTAATTTTCTATTATAAACACTGGCATATATGTGGCACATCACTGGTGCCCCCTTGGCACCCCCTTGTCACACCTAGTTTGCACTAATATTTTTCAGACTTGAGAGACCTGTAGGTGTGGCACTCGTTCAAAATGAGCAGCGTTAAAACAGATCCCATTGATTTCTATGGGTTCCGGCATACACGTGCTACCCATTGAAAGCAATGGGAGGCTTTTTTACCTATTGCTTTCAATGTGATACGCACGTATGCCGCCACTCATAGAAATCAATGGGATCTGTTTTACCGCCGCTCATTCTGAACGAGTTTATGTTCAGAATGAGTGGAGCGTTTACTCCGTGTGAAGGCTCCCTTATAAATCTGTTGCATTTTCAGAATACCTGCAAAGGCTAAGGCCCCACAAGATGACCCCCAGCTATAAAGCGCTGCGAGAAAAACTGTGGTGGCAATGCATTGCGGTTCTTCCTGCAGCACTTTAAACAGAAGGTTTACAGAGTGTTCCTTCACGGATTTTCTGTCACAATTATATCTATGGGGAAACCGCGGCGTTTTTACCGCAAAATAGGCATGGGATTCGCAAGTATCCCATCCACTTAGCAGTTACTGTAGAACGCGGCGAATCGTGACGTTTCTGACCCGTGGGGCACCGACCTAAGTTTACACTAACTATTAGTGAAGCTGGCCACCGATGCAGCATCATTGAAAGTGACAATCTAAAAAAGGCATTAACAAAGTCTATAGCCGTGTATTTAACATGCTAAGGCTAGGTTCACATTTCATCAGAACAACAGAATGTAAAAAAGTAAAGTAAAATGACAGATGCAAATGGTGCACATTATATAGTTATGTCAAGTTGAAGCTTGCTGATTCTGTACATCTACTTTTGCCTGTTGTTTTCCAGTACACAACAGTGCACAACATAAGAACAATTGTTTTTACAGCATGTTTGTGGGGTGAACAGCAAACATGCCCTATCCACTGCACTTGCATTTATGTGATCACTTCCATTTCTCTCTATCTATCTATCTATCTATCTATCTATCTATCTATCTATCTATCTATCTATCTATCTATCTAGTCCTAGCATGTCCATGGCCACACAGGTCCAAATATCGTACAGGAAGGTCACAGCACCCCAGAGGCTTACATCAGGTGACAAAAAGGGCTTTATTGGATCAAAGTCGGTACATCACAAAGTACAAAGTGCGCATAATATGAACTTTGTGATGTACCCGCTTTGATCCAGTAAAGAAAAGCCTATTTTTACCTGATTCATGCTTCTGTGGCGATGCGACCTTGCTGTACAATATCTATCTATCTATCTATCTATCTATCTATCTATCTATCTATCTATCCATACACATAAACACAGCAAGTTGCTAAAGTCATTTGATCTTCCAGTTGAGACACGGCTGCTATGGGACATGGATGTGATGTCAGTGTTGTGGATCTGTGCAGTCTTTGATCTGCTGTAAGCCAGAAGCCTCACCTTCCTTGGGTCCCCTAACGCTTGGGTGTAACAGGCCCTGACAAGACACAGTGTCAGTTGTGCTGCTTTTACATGCCTGCGTGGATCAGTTGCGCCGCCTGTGATGGCACTGTGGTCTAAGTCAGGATAAGTCTTTGATTTTAGGAAGAGCTAAAGGAGTGTCTTGAAAACACTTCAAACATTAAAGAGTTATGACAAAAGTAAATGTCATGAATGGGTTTTATTTGTACTACCACAGTACATCGTATAGCTAGAAGACGCACACCTCAGACTCATGTATGAGTTTTTAGGAGGTTTTTTTTTTTAGTTTTTTTCTACTTTGTTGTTTTTCAGTTGCTTTTGGCAGATGTATTAAATCCATCTTGATGCCATGCGATCACAGACATGTTGTGACACATATGCTTAGATGATCCAGTGTCAGCCTTTTTTAACAATGATTTTCTTGGGGAGTTTTCTTGTTGTTTCTATAGCATTATTCTTTAAATGAATACATTGTTTAGGTCAGTGGAAATGGTAAGGTATTGCATACAACACTATACGTAAACTCTCATGTTCATGTAAAAAAATCCCATGTATTGATTCATATTTTCTTTTTCACTTCTTAGCTTCAAGAAGCTGTGCAGAAGAAGTTAGAAGGTGCTCGTTCACCACTTAATGGAGAGCAGCAGAATGGCATCTGTGATGGGAGGTTTTCACCCTCTGCTAAACGGAGAAGGAAAGAGATGCCAGGTATGGACACTCTTAATAATTTGTCGAATATACCACTGCCTTCTGTGTCACCTCTTCACCAGCTTGATATGAAGCCGCATCTCCCTGTGACAAATAATGTAACACATTCAGGAGGATTAGAAGACATAAATAAGAATGGTGGCCAGCAGGATGTAAAACTGGCAGTAAACGGTTCTAATGCTAGCGAACTGGAGGAGAGCTTTAATATCCTTAACAAGGAGATGAAGCAAGAACCACTAGATGACGCTTCGGGCATAGACACTTCCGATACTTCCCTTTCCAACCAAAACAAACTTTTCTCTGACATAAATTTGAATGATCAAGAATGGCAGGAATTGATCGATGAGCTTGCCAATACTGTCCCTGAGGATGACATACAGGACTTATTTAATGAGGACTTTGAGGAGAAAAAGGAGCTAGATTTCTCCAGACCTACAGCCCAAACACCCCTTCCTCAAGAAAGTGCCAGTGTAAAGAGTGATCCATCCCACTCTCCATTCCCTCACGTCTCTATGGGCTCTCCTCAAGTTCGTCCATCATCGTCTGGTCCTTCTTTTTCTAATGTATCATCTGTTTCCAGCATACCCTCAGTCTCCAGTGCACCATCTACATTAATGCTTGCTGGATCACCAGCAAGTTGTGTTGTCCAATCTCCACAGACTCCTAATCCACCACACACACCTGGTCAGACCTCAAGACCTGGTAATGGATATGTTATGACTCCAACTTCTAGTTCTGGAAGTGGTTCTGTGAACCTCCCAAGTGCTGATTTGTCTCCAGCTGAGCAGCTCAAGCAAATGGCAGCTCAACAGCAGCAAAGAGCTAAACTCATACAACAAAAGCAGCAACATCAACAGCAGCAGCCGCCGCCACCACCACCACATACAAGCCAGCCTTCCAGTTGGTCACCTGTGGGACCTCCATCTAGCCCATACGGGGGAGCCTTTGGTACTGAGAAGCCAAATAGTCCAATGATGTATCCCCAAGCTTTCAACAACCAAAATTCTATACCTGTACCTCCAATGGCAAACAATCCCCCGAAAACCACAATGAACAACTACCTCCCTCAAAGCCACATGAACATGATAAACCAGCAGACCAGCAACTTAAACTCAAACTCTATGAGCAAAACTCCCAACATGCTCAATTATGGTAATACTAAACCACTTTCTCACTATAGTGCGGATATGAGTCAAAGAATGACTCCTCCGATTGCCAACCAAAATAAAAACGCCATGTTACCCTACATGCAACAGCAGCAGCAGCCACCAATGCCGCCTCAGATGAGCCATTTGAGCGAGGAGCAGAAGCGGCTACTTATAATGAAGCAGAAGGGACTTATCAATCAGCAAATGGCTTATGGATCTCTTCCAGGTCACAATCAGGTAGGAGCACAAATACTGACCAGCGTCTTACTAATACAGAATTGGTCTTGGCACCACATCTTACTATTATGGTATTTTGAAGCAATGTATATTTACTGCAGGGTTTCGTTTGCAAAGGTGCAAGTGCAATATACAGTAATTGTGTTTGACTGTAACCCACTGTATAGCGAGTTATTGGCTTAGCTGCCCCTATCAGAGGTTTTATGGGCTCCCTTCTCTAATACAAGATATAGATGCTTGTGTGCAGAAGCAATCTCAGCCACTGGTTTCACATGACCAGGGTGATACATCCAAGGAGTTCCCATGTAGATATATTAGTCTGTGGAGTTGTTTGGGAAGACACAAAGTCAAGTCTTGAGCAGGTATATAGAGTTTACATGGAAATATATGGAAAATAAAGTTGTTCTATGTTATTGACAGAAATCCTCTATCTCCCAAGGTGTGATTTTGTGAATGGTACATACTGGTATTGTAGTTCATGTACATCTGGAGACACGTAGTATCCTGCGACTACTAGCATGCACCTGAATACAACATCATGATCAGCTTTTCACCCATTAGTCTAATATTTTCCCTGGTGTTGGGCACAACATAGTTTCCATTTGTGAGACTGACATGTCCTCTGGTATGCAGAGGTCCTTGGTAGGAAATCCCATTTCTTTCCCTGCGCTGTAGCAGAGTCCTGAAGATAATGAGAGAGGATGGAGATAGGGAACATGATATTGTTTTTTATCAGATAGACAGTGATTGCGAGTAACCCCAGGTCACATGAGAGGTTGCCAGCAATTTATCTTCTTTAAAACTCTAGGTGTGCACAGATTCTTAAACCTGAGTGGAAACAAAGCAGTAAGAAAGATAAATATGTGCCTGTTATTTTTTATATACTAACCTCTGTACTAGTATGTGACCTTTATAATGTATGCACAGATCTAGTCCAACTTCTAGCATCCGACTTCTATGTTATTTTCTACCCAAATCTATATCAAGCTTCATGACATTCTATAAAAATCCATATTTTACTCTGCAAGTGTAAAAAATGGCTAGCACATGGTTGTGAACATGGAAGCTTAGTATGACATTTCTAGTGCTTATTGCTGCGCCTGATCGCAAATCTACACCAGTTAGGAACTAGCATAGATTTGTGATATATTAATTACACCAATTTTTTAATATGAATTGAGGCACTTTTTTGGGTACTTTTTAGTAAATGTGGATCAAAGGGTTGATCTACAGAGTATATCCAGAAGGTCTACCAAGGAATTACTACTGCAAAAAGCTAATCCTGTCCCAGATTAACAAAAATAATTTTAGCTGAAGGCTGACACCAAGAACATATGGGTTCTCACTAAGTGCTCGTTCACATCTGCGCCCGTTCTCCGTTCATACAGGTTTCCGCTTCCTGCCCGAAACTGGGCAGGAAACGGAAACCTGCAGGCATTTTTCAAACCCATTCATTTGAATGGGTTTGAAAATTGTCAGGCCGTGAGCGCCCGTGAGCGTTTTGAGATCTCCATGGCGAAACCGTTTTTTTTTTTAACCGGACACAAAGTCAGACATGCAGGACTTTGTGTTCGGTTTAAAAATACCGGTTTTGTCGCGGAGAGCATAAAACGTTCACCGGCACTCACGGCCGTACCCGGTCTGACAGATTTCCGTCTTCTGCATGCAGAAGACAGAAACCTCAGAACGGAGATCGAACGCTGGAGTGAACCCAGCGTAAGATTGTAATTTCTATTAAGTATATTTTGGTTTCTGAATTAGTCATGTTGGGAGAGATAATGGCCGAATATATACCAATGGTGGGTTAGGGATCTTCTCTCAGCTCTTCCCAGCTATTCCCTTGTCAGTAAAATGTGTATAGACATGTCCTCTGCATTTTTTTTTTACTAAGCCATGCCTATAGCTTTAGAAGCACAGCTATAAACAGACCATTTGTCTCTATTTACACTAGCGTCATGGCTTCCCTGCAGTCATATCAACCACAGCGTATCCATTTTCCAGTGGATTCCAACTAATAAGCTATACATATCCCTTCTAAACCTGATGGATATCATTGGGTTACTATATAATGGTTTGGTCAAGTTTGCATTGAGAGTTTTTTTCGGCACTATATTTGTCCTCACAACGGAATGGAAAAGAGCCCATGAGAATGGAGCCTAAAAAGGATGAAGCTCCCTGTCTATGTGTCTATGTCGCCACATTAAAAAAAAAAAATCAGCTTTTCCTTGTGGAGTCACTATGCTAGCGAATGTGGATTCGCTCTTTAAAAAAGCAGGCGTCTCTAGCTTCTGAAGCAAATGTATGGCAGGATCTCGCACAAAATTTCGGCTACGTTTGAACATAGCCTTAGACCCTGACAGAGCTATTTTCTAAACAGTGTAATGTCCTGTAATCCCACTTAACCAGCCCATTACAAATTCATTTTAGAAAGGGGGTTAATCCAGCTTGAAAAGGCCAACATTTCCTAAAGAAAATATGCTATGCATTGCAAACTGCTTCACAGTGCCTGTATAGCTGAGATGTATAGCATTTTATTGGCTGATTTGGTTGTATATAAACATCCCAGGGAGAAGGTCAGGCGCTGGTGACCCTCCCATTAACATGTCAATGAGGATAGCTGGTGCTTGGAGTTTACTGCTCCTAGATGTGTGATGAGCCTCATTAATTACATTTAGGAAGAAAAGCACACAGCTCCAAAAGAGAAGTGAAGGGGAGGGGGAGCAGTCTTCGTTTCACGTGAATATGAATAATTGGATGGTTGGCAGCATGTTAAATTGGTGGTATATCTGAACAGAAAAAATAGCCTTTTCTGTAAACATGAAACCCAGGGATAACAAAGGCAGAAGAGCACCCTTTCAGAAAGTCTAAATAGATCCCAACCACTGCAGAGCTTTCACAAATCCGCTACTTGCTCTCCATCATATTAAGAGCTTGTGACTTCTATTTTTTTGCAAACAAAAGGTAAATGTAATTGGAACAAGGAAGAGTGTTTGAGCAGTGGCACCTTCTATTCAGTCAGGCGTCCATTAGTATGATCTGGTAGCACAACACGTCTTTGGTGCACCATAAATTACATGACCATGGATAGAATTCTTATTAGAGCTGCGGAGAAGTCTGGACTTTGGATAAAATAATCTATGCCTGTATTGTTCCTTAACTAGTACAGAAAAAATACCTGTTTTATATATTATTTGTAGTAGTGGAAGAAAATGCGGTTACAATAGACTCTAGCCTACATATATGGTGAATATCTTATGTTTTCCTGCATGTGAGATAAGATAGAGGTTTAGCATAATATTAGGGAGATTTCAGAATATTATTGGCAATACAATCACAGGGGAAAAAAACTATGGTTTTATGTATCAGGACATAATAAAATATATTCATTTAACATAATTAAGGCCAAAATGGAAAAGCCTTGTATAAAAAATGAAGTCCACCCCATGAAGCAATAGCTTGTGTAACCACCTATAACGGTAATAACTTGAAGTAATGGTGTTCTGTATTCAGTCTTTCACATCATTCTTCTTTACAACATTACTTCACTTCATTGAGGTTTGTGGGCACTTGTTTATACCCATCTCTCTTAAGGTCCTGCCTCAGCATTTCAACTGGGTTGAGGTCTAAGACTTTGGCTGCACCATTGCAAAACCTTGATTTTCTTTTTTTTTCAGCCATTCGCTTGTAGATTTGCTGATGTGTTTAGATTTATTGTCCTGTTGCATTTCCCATTTTGGGCCAAGCAAGTCTTAGATAGATGTGTCCTATAGATAGAGGATATATAGGCATTGTGGCATAACCATATTAAGGCTGATTTTATCCATTTTTTTTTTTTCAAAATTCAGGAACTGACAGCATAGGGGAAGATCATGTACAGCTGTTCACAGCACAGCATAGGGGAAGATAATCTACAGCCAGTTCATAGCACAATATACAAACAGCAAGGACCTGGAGGTCTGTATCAGGAGATCCGCACTCACTGGTGTTGGTGGAGATGAGGCACAAACAGAATTTCCAACGATAAACTCTTTATTAAAGTAAAAAAACAAGTCATCATGACATGTTTCGGGACAGAACTGGGCCCTTTTTCAAGTGCAAATGGCCCAACGTCACCTGTCCATTTGCACTTGAAAAAGGGCCCAGTTCTGGCCTGAAACGCGTCGCGATGACTTGTTCTTTTACTTTTATAAAGAGTTTATTGTTGGAAATTCTGGTTTGTGCCTCATCTCCACCAACACCAGTAAGCACGGATCTCCTGATACAGTGGCTTCACAGAAGAACTAGGAGCACCAGAGATGAGTCTGATGAGACTCATTGGACTCATCACTAGGTAATTATAAAGGTTTATTTTTTTAAATGCTGGCACATATAGATTTAATACAGGATGATTTTGTAAACCTCAGTCTGTAAGAACCTGTGGGTGGTTTACTGTGCCAAATCGACCTGACAGGTTCCCTTTAAGATATTACAGTAGTACCTCTTTGAGATGACTACCCAATAAACCCTACCTATATAACTTACTAAGACATATGGACTACCTGCCTGTTAGCTAGAGTGGTTACCAACACCATTTGTTGCTCTGGAGGTAAATGTAATACCAGTAGCTCCTACATAATACCTTATTTTCCTACAAGAAGTTCATGCACATTGGTAACATTGGGGTTCCGACATCTGAAATTCCATGTTAGCTCAGCAATAGGGAGCTCCTTAGCCAATGAACATTCTCCTTCTTTGGTCAGTCATTTTACAATTTGCACAGACTCTAATTAATTTTTTTTTTCTAAATAGCTCAGTTATGTTGTTTGTGTTGATGGTGGGATCATTCATACAATTGATCCCACCAATGAATTTGTCAGCTGTATTAACTAATGTGTATGACTAGCTAAGTATCTTTAGTAAGACAGCCCTTTAAAGTAGAGAAGGCAGGGTGACTAGAATGAAGGATGCTTTATCATCCGTTGTAAAAAAAAAACCTGGAAACATGGCTGATAAAGTTTAGCTTGTTGCATAAGATAAGTGTAATTGGAAGGCTTCCAGTATATATATTATTTTTTTCTTTTGTTCCATTGTTCTAATAAACTCCCTCCCTGATCTGTAGTGCAGGTGAGATCGAAAACTATATCATTGAGTATGGATGTCGGAATCCAGAAACAGAACTTGGTCATTTATTAAACTATAATTCTCAGTCTTTATAGGAGCCAAGAGAATGCAACCCCACCCCCCTTGTATGCGAAATGAGTGCCTTTTAGCTATGGTCTATGAGCAGAGAGCTCAAGCTGTAGGAACACTTGCTTATTCTGTAATTCATTGGCTTAAACGCTTTCTTGACACCAAAGTGTTAATCTGGATTGTCGATGTTATCATTTGCATTCAGCAAGCCGCTCAAGACATGTTATTTTGATTGCTGGCTCAAGCCCATGCTCCTACAAATGGAGGAGGCTGGGAGGATTTAATGAAACAGGAGCAAACGCTTGATTTCTCTTTGTCTATTAATCTGTCTTGGGCTCAGTTAAATATTTTCTGCCCCCACCATTCTTTCATTCTGTTGCTAGGAAAATGGGAGGTAAAAGTTCATGCAATGCTCGGTATGGCATTGCAGTACCGAGACCTTTTTAATGAAGAATAATGAAGAGTAATTGCATATCTGTAATAATATCAAACTTCCGAAGTCAAGGGCAATTGGACATGTCCCAAGAATGTGTCTAGCCTGAGATACACTGCAGTGACCATCGTTTCAAGGGATCTGTCTTGCGAAAATATAACCGTACTAGAAAACGCATTTTATTTTCTAAATTACCTGTAAAAAGGGCTGAGGTTATTCAAGGGCACCTGCTCAACAATAAAATAGAAATTTATATTCTATATTTAGATATGATATTTATTATTGCTTCTCATGAGCTCTATTCAGATTTCCTGATTTGCGTCAAAACGTGACTTCTAGCTTTACACGCTTTTTCCTGACCAGCTTTAGCAAGATGTTTTTGTAAAATTAATCCATAAGTAGGTTAAAAAGGTGGTAAAAACCTTTAGCAAACACTTGACAACTCTCCCACAACATTCAGGAGGGTCAATCAAAAAGGGGTGACCTTCCGGCAACCCGAAAGAGTGAACGAATGTCCCAGATCAAGTGGAAATCTCCTGCATTTACTGGGCTCCTGGTCATACGGTGTGAGACATAAAACACCACTATTGTCACATGGGAGGTTACAGATTTTACAGATATTGCTTTGTTTATACCCTGTTTCCCCGAAAATAAGACATCCCCCAAAAGTAAGGCATGGGGGGAGGTTTTGTTAAATTGCCTAATATAAGTTACACCCTGAAAATAAGACATCCCCAAAAACACTGCAGCCGGCAGAACACTGTGCACGATGTTCGGTGTGCACAGGTATGCTGGCTGCCTCCTCTGCTGTGATACCACTGTTCCTGCTGCTGTAAGATGAACTGGGAAAGCATCGTATGCTGCGGGGAGTCCACTCTCCCAGCTCATCCCACAGCAGCCGGAACAGTGGTATCACAGCAGAGGAGGCAGCCAGCTTTCCTGTGCATACGGAGCACAGCGTTCAGCCGGCTGCAATGCCCACTAAGTGAGGCCCTCCGGCACAACCGCCGGAAGCCTCGCTAATCTCTGCTAAGCCCCGCCAACCACTTCCACCACTGTGACCAACAGCAGCACCAGCGCTGCTATGAAGATGGGGAAGGTAACTAGCATACCTCCCCCACCACCACCTCTTGCACCACCTACAACCGGCAGTCATGCCGGCACTCCGTTAAGGAAGCGCTGGCATGACTGCCGATTGTCCCCCGCTCCAGCGGCTCCATAAGACATCCCCCGAAAATAAGACAGGTCATATATTTTGGAAGATAATTTAATATAAGACACTGTCTTATTTTCGGGGAAACAGGGTATGCCTATATATATCTATATAAATGCCTATAATGTATAATAACCTATTTGTCCCATAGCAGTCTATAACAGTCATTGTCACAACTGGACAACCTCTGACCATATGTCCTAATAAAGTGGCCTAATCTTTAAGACACACCCTGTAATACTACTATAAACTTCCTTGTCAGCAGCCATTCCCTGCATATAAACTGAAAAACTTTCTGTCCAAGAGACATAATTCTGACCCCTAGAATATTGGGAATATTAAAAACACAGGTTTAGAGAATATTCAATAAGGATGGCAATGAACTCTATAGTTTGTGTTACAGTTTAAAGCTTAGGCCCCACATTGCGGAAAAACTGCTTTTCTGTTGCATATTTTGTTTTTGTTTTTTTTTTTTTTTTTAGCCAAAACCGTATTTTAGGCATCTGTATGACTCCATAAGCCTCTACAGATAAGCTTTTATTGTTTTAACCTGGAGTTGTGAAGTTGGCACTTACAGCGTTGTACCGCAGCCTAGGGATATAGGACCACTTATAGCGTTATACCGCAGTCTAGGGATATAGGACCACCTATAGCATTATACCGCAGCCTAGGGATATAGGACCACCTATAGCATTATACCGCAGCCTAGGGATATAGGACCACATATAGCGTTATACCGCAGCCTAGGGATATAGGACCACTTATAACGTTATACCGCAGCCTAGGGATATAGGACCACTTATAGCGTTATACCGCAGTCTAGGGATATAGGACCACCTATAGCGTTATACCGCAGCCTAGGGATATAGGACCACATATAGCGTTATACCGCAGCCTAGGGATATAGGACCACTTATAGCGTTATACCGCAGCCTAGGGATATAGGACCACTTATAGCGTTATATCGCAGCCTAGGGATATAGGACCACTTATAGCGTTATACCGCAGCCTAGGGATATAGGACCACTTATAGCATTATACCACAGCCTAGGGATATAGGACCACTTATAGCGTTATACCGCAGCCTAGGAATATAGGACCACTTATAACGTTATACCACTTCCTAGGGATATAGGACCTCTTATAGCGTTATACTGCAGCCTAAGGATATAGGACCACATATAGCGTTATACCGCAGCCTAGGGATATAGGACCACATATAGCGTTATACCGCAGCCTAGGGATATAGGACCACTTATAGCGTTATACCGCAGCCTAGGGATATAGGACCACATATAGCGTTATACCGCAGCCTAGGGATATAGGACCACTTATAACGTTATACCACAGCCTAGGGATATAGGACCACTTATAGCATTATACCGCAGCCTAGGGATATAGGACCACTTATAGCGTTATATCGTAGCCTAGGGATATAGGACCACTTATAGCGTTATACTGCAGCCTAGGGATATAGGACCACTTATAGCGTTATACCGCAGCCTAGGGATATAGGACCACATATAGCGTTATACCGCAGCCTAGGGATATAGGACCACTTATAACGTTATACCACAGCCTAGGGATATAGGACCACTTATAGCGTTATACCGCAGCCTAGGGATATAGGACAACTTATAGCGTTATACCGCAGCCTAGGGATATAGGACCACTTATAGTGTTATACTGCAGCCTAAGGATATAGGACCCCTTATAGCGTTATACCGCAGCCTAGGGATATAGGACCACTTATAGCGTTATACCGCAGCCTAGGGATATAGGACCACGTATAGCGTTATACCGCAGCCTAGGGATATAGGACCAATTATAGCGTTATACTGCAGCCTAGGGATATAGGACCACTTATAACGTTATACCGCAGCCTAGGGATATAGGATCACTTATAGCATTATACAGCAGCCTAGGGATATAGGACCACTTATAGCATTATACCGCAGCCTAGGGATATAGGACCACTTATAGCGTTATACTGCAGCCTAGGGATATAGGACCACTTATAGCGTTATACCGCAGCCTAGGGATATAGGACCACTTATAGTGTTATACCGCAGCCTAGGGATATAGGACCACTAATAGCGTTATACCGCAGCCTAGGGATATAGGGCCACTTATAGCATTATACCGCAGCCTAGGCATATAGGACCACTTATAGTGTTATACCGCAGCCTAGGGATATAGGACCACTTATAGCGTTATACCGCAGCCTAGGGATATAGGACCACTTATAGCGATATACCGCAGCCTAGGGATATAGGACCACTTATAGCGTTATACCGCAGCCTAGGGATATAGGACCACATATAGCGTTATACCGCAGCCTAGGGATATAGGACCACTTATAACGTTATACCACAGCCTAGGGATATAGGACCACTTATAGCGTTATACCGCAGCCTAGGGATATAGGACAACTTATAGCGTTATACCGCAGCCTAGGGATATAGGACCACTTATAGTGTTATACTGCAGCCTAAGGATATAGGACCCCTTATAGCGTTATACCGCAGCCTAGGGATATAGGACCACTTATAGCGTTATACCGCAGCCTAGGGATATAGGACCACTTATAGCGTTATACCGCAGCCTAGGGATATAGGACCAATTATAGCGTTATACCGCAGCCTAGGGATATAGGACCACTTATAGCATTATACCGCAGCCTAGGGATATACGACCACTTATAGCATTATACCGCAGCCTAGGGATATAGGACCACTTATAGCGTTATACTGCAGCCTAGGGATATAGGACCACTTATAGCGTTATACTGCAGCCTAGGGATATAGGACCACTTATAGTGTTATACCGCAGCCTAGGGATATAGGACCACTAATAGCGTTATACAGCATCCTAGGGATATAGGGCCACTTATAGCATTATACCGCAGCCTAGGCATATAGGACCACTTATAGTGTTATACCGCAGCCTAGGGATATAGGACCACTTATAGCGTTATACCGCAGCCTAGGGATATAGGACCACTTATAGCGATAAACCGCAGCCTAGGGATATAGGACCACTAATAGCGTTATACTGCAGCCTAGGGATATAGGACCACTTATAGCGTTATACCGCAGCCTAGGGATATAGGACCACTTATAGTGTTATACCGCAGCCTAGGGATATAGGACAACTTATAGCGTTATACCGCAGCCTAGGGATATAGGACCACTTATAGCGTTATACCGCAGCCTAGGGATATAGGACCACGTATAGCGTTATACCGCAGCCTAGGGATATAGGACCACTTATAGTGTTATACCGCAGCCTAGGGATATAGGACCACCCAGTCTGCCAAGCAAGAGAGCAAAAAATGCCATCACTGGTGCTTTATTCTACACTACAATTATTCTGAATATGTTTAAGGACAACTTTATACAAATCCTTACCCCTAAAGCATAAAGACGTATACAAAATATTGAAGCTTTTTGTATTTTTTTTAAATTCCGAATACTGTACCTGTTACTTGCCACTTCCCGAATGCATGCGCCGCACATATAAAGATATATCATTTGTGTGTCTGTGCTTTTCCGCTCATCCCTGAAATGGCTCAGACAAATGCCTTTTTGGGGCTTTCAGCTCCCAGTGGAAGGCTTGTGAAACGGACTTGATTATCTCTACATTGGCAGTGGGCTGTGAAAATGACTGATCTCTAACCCATTTAGACTCGAGTCATGCAACATATTACATAAAACATGTTCAGATCTTGCTGCTTCTAATGCACTGCTCTCAACCATTTCAGATACTTTATTGTAAATTGGATGCTGTAGGATCATAGACCCATAAAAGCCTTTGGAAGAAAATCATTTTTTTAAGACAAGTCCTGTATGCTCACGATGAGGGCCCTATTGTGTAATTTATGGAGCGAAATGTAGTATGCAAGAAAATGGAATTTGACAGAAATGACTGCAGAATGTCTGCCTTGCGTTACATTTTAGCTAAAACGTATGTAATTGTTAGACTTGTGTAAAAAGGCATTAGACCAGAGATAAGAAGTCTTCTTCACTTTTGCTGCAGCTTAATTTGGCTCTCAGCATCCTTAGCTCACTCGTGGTTGACAGCTTGAGACAATAGTTGAGATGTCTGAAATAGCGCTTACAGTTTCCTAACTTTTCAGAAATGTGTTATAGAAGACATGAAGGGTGATGGTGCCAGCTAGGGGCAACATACGGTACAGGGAACGTCTCTCTCAACCCTTTCCCTCTACCCTTCTGCCTTTTCTGTCCCTCACCTTTTCATTACTTTCTCATCTCCACTTCTTGTACTGTATTATAGCACTTCATTGATTTGTACCTTTCTAGAACAAAACTTAAATGTGTCACCAAAAAATTGGTAATTTTTTTTTTTTAAATAATATGTTAAAGATCTTTTTAAAATGTATTTTTTTAAATGTCTATAATATTACTTATATTGAAAAAAAAAATCCTAAAAGTTCTGCAATTCTAACTTTGATCACTAAGTCAAATAATAGGCTGAGACTTTCTGTTTTCCATGGGAGATTTCTTTACAGCAGCCACCTCACAGCTATCATGTATGTGAAGATAGAACATGAGTCACAATAGGCAATGAACACAGCTTATCTATTCCCCTCACTGCACAATGAACTCTTCACACCTCACAAAGCATGCCTACAAAACTCCCATAGAAGTAATTAGGGAATGCTCCAAAACGTTGTGTCTATGGCCCAGGTCCATCTCCAGGAAATAACAGACTATTTTAGGTTTAGTAGCAAGAGTTGGAATTGCAAGATTTGTAGTATTTATTAAAATACAGATTATGCAATATTTGATACTTTTGTGTCGAAAAGGCAAACGTATTGTAGGTATGATACCTAAAAATAATATCAACAAACATTATTAAAAATATGTTTAAAAAGAGCCCATGGTTTAAACAGGGGGTCATTTTCTGGTGACATTCTCTTTCAGTCTCCCATACACATTAGAGAGATGGACAGTTATTTAATGTGTATGGAGGACTCCCAACTGTCCCAGAAAAAAAGATCGGGCTTGTTGAATTTCAACATCCCATTCTTTTGTTCTCCCTGGAGTTAAGTCACCTCCAGAGGTTTTTGGCAATGCTTACTCTCTTCATTACTAAGACATACACGTTCAGCCTGAGTATGCATGTCTAGAAGAAGTTAAAAAGGAATATCTGTCAGCTGAATAAGCAGGTTTTAAGATGTAGAGACACTTTACACTACACACTCTGTATTATTGTTTATACATGTAAGTATGTATCATTGTGACTCACTGTTGTATTCTTCCCTTGCATAATCTGCTTGTATAACAGCCTGGCAGCTACCCCTATTTGGATTAATGTTACATACAGAACTACAAATGTTTCACTTACTTTCTATGTTAGGACTGAGAATACTAAGGGCTAGTTCACGTGGGGGGGGGGATTTGGCACCAAGAGTGACGTGGAGAGAGCCGCGTCACTCTCGGGTCAAAACACGACTGTCGCGGCTTCCCCCTCCAGAGTCAGCTCAGATGAATGGACCGACTCCGGAGGTTGCTGCCGCCAGGCAGACACCACGGTTCAATGAGCTGCGAAATCCACCTGAAGAAAGGGCAGCTCACTTCTTTTTTCCGCTAGCAGTAACATAGACCACCATTGTGAGGGGGCGGATTATGACGTGGATTACGCGCCATAATATGCCCCCTCTGTGCCCATGTGAACGGACCCTAACAGGTTGCATGATCCCATATAGGGGCACCCATCCCTGATTCAGCTGCCACAGAATTGCACATATACGGTAGAACTAGAATAAAGCTGCCACCACAGGAATTATTATTATTGTTTATTTATATAGCACCATTAATTCCCTGGTGCTTTACATTTGGGGGTTCACATACAGTACACAAAATATACAGGTAGATCCAATACTAACAATGACTAACTGGCACAGTGGGGTAGAGGGCCCTGCCCGCAAGGGCTTACAATCTATGAGGGAAGAGGGTAGAGACAGAAGGAGAGGGGGAGACAGTTCAGATGGTGGTGTGGTGATAGTGTTATTGGGGGTTGTAGGCCTTCCTGAATAGGTGAGTCTTCAGGGACTTCTTGAAGCCTGTAATTGTGAGGGTCAGTCTTATGTGTCTCAGTAATGAGTTCCAGAGTATGGGGGATGTACAGGAGAAATCTTGGAGACGGCTGTGTGAGGAGTGGATGAGAGCAGAGCGGAGTAGGAGGTCATTGGAGGATCGGAGGTTACGTGTGGGCAGGTAGTGGGTGGTTAGTTCAGAGAATCACTTGTAGAGTCAGGCTGTTCATATAGGTGGCTGTAATGGGTTATGATAATTGCTAGCCCAATAATGTTACCATGAAATAAGTAACTGACATTCCTGTCTACCCCCCATATTGTTGGGAGTGTCCAGAAATAGACTGAATATTATCATTTGTGCAGTCTGAATATGAGGCATGCAGTGTTGTTTAGATGGGCAGTATGTTGGCACAATTATTGGGGTCATTTTAGTGTTGCTTTTAAAGAGAGTCTGTCAGGTCCAAAATATCTACCAAACCTATACTAGTGCCATGTAGAATTTAACAAGACCAGAAACGTATCTTTGCTGGTCACAAACTGATGAAGCAAGGCAGAGATTCTCATCTTTTTATGGGTATACAAAACAACCTGCAAGTGCACTGGAGGTGGAGCCTAATTTATTATATTTGCCTACAAACAACCATGATAGAGTCTGACACTGTCATTCAGATATAAAGGGCCTGCACTAGGCAGCAAAAGACATTGAGAGCACTTGTGGCTGTCTGTAGGTAATTCTGACAGATATGGCCCGCCCTGAAGCACTTGCAAACTGATTTGCATATCCATGAAAAATATGGTTATCTCTGTGGTTTGTCACCACTAAACTTATGCTTCTGCTCGTATAGACCACTATTTTTGGTTCGGGAGGCATTCTGGGGCTAAAATAAGTTTTAACCGTAAACGAGTATGGTCTATCACCATCTTTAGTGTTTTATGTATTATGTTCAATACAGATCTCACCAGTTACCAATCTGTCTCCAATCATGTGATATATTGTTCGTATCCAGCTTCAGCATCCTCTCATTACACTGACCCAAATCCAGATTATTTGTATCCTATCAGATTTCCATTTCTTATTTCTCCAGGTATTAGATGCTGCCGGAACTAAACAAGCCATTACTGTACATAAAACACATTGCCATGATATCATTGTGTATATACAGTATATTTTATTAGTGTGTTTTAGTCTCATACTATATATTGCGTATAAAGATGATTCCCTTCTAATTATCTTATGCACTTTCCGCTGCTGATTTGTATTTCTTTCTTCAGAGGAAAAGATTTTCCATAAAATGTAATGTGTGCAAAACAAGAAACCTCATTTTATTTTTGATTTACTGTTTTTAATCATTCTGTAATTGTATGGTAATATGCTGGGTATGTGCACGGTGATCATTACAGCTTGATCAATACCTTTCCTGAATGACATAAAAGCAGCTGGAAATTGTACTTTATACTTACCCCCTAAACCCAGCCTGTAGCTGCTGTCTACAAATCATTAGCAAGCGTCAAATAAAGAATGAGGGTGGATAGATTCAGCGCCCCATGTCACATAGCCCACGAAATTCCTGATTAAAAACTTAGGATGTTAGGAAGGATGTCTGCTGCAGTCAGTTCTTGGCTGCCATGATCATATGTCCATGACACAACATGTATAGTGGAGTCCAGTAACCAGCAGGGCACACAAGAAGCATTGGCATATGAGCAGCAGGTGAGTCTTTTGTACTAGTCTGAGTTTTTGGTCAAAAATTGCAAAGTCCTGGACAACCACTTTAAGGCCCCACGGCGGCAACGCATCGCAGTTCTTCCCATAACGCTTTACACAGAAAGTTCACATAGGTTTCCTCTGCAGACTTTCAGTTACAATAAGGGTATGTTCACACAGTGAAATTTGCATTCCGCATGTAAACACTTCAGTCGCGGCATTCCGCTCCGGATTAGGCCCGAAGAATGGAATCCGCGGCAAGATAGGGCAGCTCGCTTCTTTTTTCCGCTACTAGCTAGTGGAAAAAAGAAGCAAGCGGCTCCCATTGAAGTCAATGGGCAGGGCCGGCGTCAGCACACGGCATAGTCGGGCAAGTGCCGGGGCCCACAGAGCCTCTGGGGGCCCCCCGGCACTTGCCTGTCAAGATTTCAGCTCATCGGCGTCCGTCCGCCGATGAGCTGGAATACATACGCGATTAAAGCAGGAGCTGTGCGTTCAGCTCCTACTTTAAAGCTCCGGCCCGGCGTGCGTGTGTAGGCGCGATGACGTCATCACGCATACACACGCAAGCCGGGCCGCAGCTAAGCAGGAGCTGAACTCACAGCTCCTGCTTTAATCGCGTATGTGACTGGAGAGAGGAGCGTCGGGGGATCGATGGAAGGTGAGTGATGGAAGGTGAGTGTAAGTGTTTGTTTTGTATTAAATATAAAGGTGGAACATAATGAAGGGGGCCCATGAAACTGGGGGGCAAATGAAGGGGAGGGGGGGAACGGCATGACACTGGAGAACATGAAGGTGGTGGGGAGAGAACGGCATGAAACTGGGGACAAAGATGGAGGGGGCCCAATGAAACTGGGGGGCAAATGAAGGGGAGGGGGAAACAGCATGACACTGGGGCAGATGGGGGGGTGGAACAGCATGACACTGGGGCAGAGATGGGGGACATGAAACTGTGGGCAGATGAAGGGGGAGAACGTGATGAAACTGGGGACAGAGATGGAGGGGGGACATGAAACTGGGGGCAAAGGAAGGGTGTATATGAAACTGGGGGAGAGATGGAGGGGGGACATATAATTTACGGGTGACTGTAGGAGGATTGTACTGTGTGGGAGCACATGATAAATGAATGAGAATGGGTGGAATCAACAAAAGTGGGTGGAGCCAAATTTGCCGCGGCGTGCAAAGCACGCCGCACATTTTGCTCCTCTTTCTTCTCTTTAAAAATTGGGAGGTATGGCGTTGGTGACACCACACTCCTGCATGACGTCACTTGCTTCATCTGCGACGCACAGTGTCTCGACTCCCCCGCCTCCTTTACAAGGGGGCCCACTGAGGCTCTGTCGCCCAAGGGCCCATAAAAACCTGGAGCCGGCCCTGTCAATGGGAGCCATTTTTGGAGCCAGATTTTGAGGCAGATTCCGCGTCCAAATCCTGTCCAAAAAGATCCATGTGAACATACCATTATACCTATAGGGAAACCGCCAGCATTTCCGTAGGTATAATTTACCGCATCGGTTTTGGAAATCACGGTGTGTCCGCAGTGCGGTTACGTCATGTGGGCCCTGGCTTAAATGTCCTAATGTCAAAGGATACACTTCTCTGTAGTTACCCCTTTCTTCACTGTGCCACATAATATAAGCCAAGTGCATGACTTCCCATAAAGGTGCCAGTATGGTAAGAATGATATTATTATACTGGATATAGCTGTCAAACCGATATGCCAGGTACCAGTTGGGTTTTTTTAAGTATTATATATTTTATAGTGCTCACACCATGTTGAGTTAAATCCCATGTAGGATTGACCAAAGTGATTTAAAAAATGATTGTTAATTTATAATCATAATTTGCAAAATGCTTAACCTTTTTCTAGACAGTTTATGGGATGTCGAGCTATGGCTTTACAAAGCTTGCATTATGTTATATATAGCTTGTGAGTAATATATAAAAGGTATGACATGTTGAGAACACAGAGCTTTCACCTGCTTCTCTCGTGAATGGCGGTCCCACGGCTATAGGGGTTTGTCCATGATATATATGAATGATACTGCCTACATTTCCTGGAGTGCAGCTTCTAAAGCTCCAAGTGTCACCTGCAGATTTAGCTGCAGATCGGACAAAGCGGTATAGCCTGAAATAAGCAGACATGGCCAGCTCATTGTTAGGATATTATTACCATATTAATGAAACACTGGGAGGCGATGAAGACAATACAGCACTGTGCACCAAGCATATTCGCTTCTTTATGCAACCCAAGCAGCTGTTCTCCTCTATACATGAAGTGTACATGTATATATATATATATATATATATATATATATATATATATATATATGTACACTCATAGATATAACACGGAGATTTGTCCAGTAGATTTAGAATCTTGCCGTAGATGATAATCGTTCTTTAACTATGTTATCTTCTACTTTTTGGGTGCATAGCAGTTGGGGAGGATGTTACCACTTGTATGTTACAGCTTCATGTTAAAGTTTATATGTAGATATAATATGTAACTACAAATATATTTCATTGCTTATTTTGTAAAGATCCGAAGTTATATTTTGTAAATTATCCCAGAGCTTTATTCAAACTTCAGCTGGTTGCTACAAGAGTCTGCCAACATTGACTAGAATGAGGATGCACCATTGCACAAAGGACAAACAATAGTAATAGATGTGGCTACATCTCCGGACTATAATACAGGCATGCAGGACTAAGGCTGATATAGACATTAGATTTTCATCAACCAAAATGGCTGATTTTGGTCAATGATCGCTTGTGAAAATGCCATTCATGACAGCCAAAGACAGATTTTAGTTTGCCAAAAGAAGATCGGCCACGTTATCTATGTTTGGCACGATCAGTTGCTTTTGGCCAATCATCATCTACATTGGCAGACTCGTTGAGCTTGCCTTTTTTTTTTTAAACAATTAAATTGCTTTTTCTCAATGGGGGTCATGGCAGCCATTTAAACAATCATTTTGGAGTAAATTAGAGTATTCACATGTCCCTTTTTGACAGACAGACAAACGTCTGTGAAAAAGCTCTATTTTCATCTGCTTTGATGGTTCTAAAAACAGACATGTGAATACACCCATAGATTTTTATGGCTTTTAGTATGTCAATGTGATGTCTGTTTAAAAGCCAGACATCACTGGCCATTTCTCACTGTCATGTGAATAAGGCCAGAATTGGACTAACGCTTCAGTTTTTCATGTGAATAAGGTCTTACTCCTTCATGTACATACATGGCAGCTTATCTTAGATGGCAGCCATCCACTATTTTACATTGGCACTGGGGAACTGCAAGTCTGATCCTATAACTTGAATAGGAGAAGACCTTACGCCTTCCATCCCCTGCTATAACTTCCGTACCCAGAGGCAGCTGGATTAGTCGATCTGAGCGGGGCCCAGTTGTCAGACCCCCACAGATCAGTTAGTGATGACCTATCCTGTACTAAAGTCATTAGTATTCATGAATGCATTTGGAACCAGAAACCCCTTTAATAAATCAGCTTCTTAGTAGACAACTGTAGATAGGAGATATCAGTGAACAGACATTTTGTACTGCAGGATATTTCCAATGATGTGTGGATTTTCCTGATGACTCCTTAGAATGGCTTAGTATTTGTATATCATAATAGGACTGGGCTATATATGTAGTAGTACATTTTTCCTTGAATTGCTCTTATTCAGCTGCTGTGACAATGACAAATTTGAGTTTTTCAACCATTTTCTGCCTGTTCGGTGACATACTCTACTACTATCACATTACAGGAGAAATGTTAGCTCTAAATGATGCTGTAGTTCAGGCTCTTGTCTGACCTAGAAGTTCTGCACTAACGTTAGTCTTGTCTTTGTGCCAGAAGAACATCTTGAGGCAAGGAAATGAGAGCCTGTGCATTGGCTTAGCAGAGATTTGGCAGGCCAAGTGCATCAAACTCAAGCAGGAGAGTTTGGTGCATTTCCCAGTGCTGTCATCCAGGGATCATTGGCATAGTGCTGGCAGACTACTAGGTCTTGACATCCTAGGCGATGGGATTGATTTGGACAGAATATGTTGCTCACAGGAGAGAATAAGCATGAAGAGACAGAAATGTTCTTACAGACTCATATCTAAACGTAAGCTGGCAAACAACATTGGCAGGAGTATCTAAGGAAGAGTACTGGATATACCTGCAGCATATTCTGACCAAACACTATCATATTACACTGTAGATACGCACTGAGGGATTTGCATTGTATAGCCAAGGGTGAACTGGAGAACAAAAGAATAGATTTGAAATATTTTCTCAAGACAATGGATCTATTATTTTAGTTTTCTTCTATTATTTATACACATACAGTATAAATCCACTCAGTTTGAAAGAAATGCAATTTATAGAAGTCGTCCAGGATAAAATGATTTTTTAAATTAGGTCGGGGAAGGTAAAAAAACAAAATATATACTCATCTGTCCCCGGATGCTCCGCTGACTCCCTGAACAGTCCAGTCCTGCTGCTCCATTGTCTTCTTTTGCCAGAATCTTCTCCAGCTGTGACATCACATGCCGCTTTCCTTAGGCCGCAGATTGGTCTCAGCAGTGACGTGCGGTGGGACTTCTGTGGAGTAGCAGGACCGGAGGCTGGTAGGCAACCGAGCGCTGGGGACAGGTATGTTGTTTTTTTTGTTTTTTTTGTTTATGATATCCTGTACAACCCCTTTAACTTAAAGGTTTGTAGCAATATGTAAATGAGGCTCAAATGCTATAATCTCCATGGACTCAAACTCCAGGTTTTAATCTCCACCCCTGTATACTTGATTGACAGTGTCTTCCTATCCTATAGCTATGACAGGCTTGTTGAATCCCTGCCCACCCATCTGCATCTCTCAGCTGGAGCACTTGGCAGGCTCGGGCACACCCCATTGCACTTGAGCTTCATTTGCAGATTTCTAAAAATGGCCTTTTAAAGGAAATGGTGCATTTATTGGACCATGTACTGTGGCTGGTTTGATATAAAGTTTCCTGGTGACAGATTAGTTTTAGGAGATGTTCTGTAAATTACATATAGAATCCTATATCAAAATTCAGATAATTCAAAAACTAGACATTTGAACCCATCACTGTACCTCTGCAAATTGCTATTGCAGATGGGGTAGCTTGATCCGGCAGTCACTTTGCTTATTCTGATTTCTAGTGACTTCACTCATACACTCTTGTATCTGAAGCAGTCCTTACTCTGTAAAGCTTAGTGTTTACAAGTTCAGAATAGCTTCTTGGATGGGGGTCTATGCTTTTCAATAAAGTCCAATATCTTTGGATGGACAGTAAATGGAGAATATGCAGTGCAGTTAATAATGAATGTATATGAAACATAGAAGATTGATGGCAAAGACTACATAGTCCATCTAGTCTACCCTTATCATATTACCATTTTATCTTAGGATAGACATGTGTTTATCCCAGGAATGCTTACTGCACATTCTCTTTCTGTATTACTGCAGATTACTGTAGATCTCAACTACATCTGCTGGAAGTTTGTTCCAAATTTCAACTATTCTTTTAGTAAAATGATATTTCCTGAAATTGCATAGAAATATAGTGAGAAAGAAAAAGAATGTAATCTATGTAAAATATGTGGAAACTCTGCAATGATGTGTACTGATAAATTTCTTAATATATCTTTATAGCTGGTGGAACCCTGTTTTTCTGATATAGAGCTGTCACAAATAGCGCAGTTAGTGCAGTTGCTCACCTCTCCTCCGCTACCAGGATGCCATTTGATTCTGATGGCACATTCAAGCTTGCATTTGTTTCTAATCTACTCTTGCGTGGTTCTGTCTCCATTGCTTAACCAAACCCTACTGCTCCAGCGGAGTCAATAACACTGCTAATTCTGAGCTCTGCTGCTATGCAACTGTTTCTGATGATTCCATTGCAATCTGCTAGATATATATGTTGACTCAATTTTCTTATTCATTTAATATCTACAGAATCCAGCACATTCAAGGGGAGATCCAAAGCAATGTTTTTTTCTAAGGGCTAGTTCACACGTGAACTGCCCGCGCGGGTTTTGACACAGAGAGAGACGCGGCGAGCCGCGTCTCTCTCTTGTCAAAACCCGCCCGCCGCGACCATCGCTGTCGCGGCTTAACCCTCTGCTGTCGGCTCAAATGAATGAGCCGACATAGGAGGGAGCTGCGGGGGGCGGAAGCCGCGCGACTGAGACAGCGCGGCTTCCGCCTGAAGAAAGGACATGTCCTTTCTTTTCTCCGCTAGCAGCAGCTCGCCGCTAGCGGAGAACAGAAGCCCGGCGGTCTCCATAGACCACCATTATAAGGGGAGGTTTTGGACG
Organism: Leptodactylus fuscus; assembly: GCF_031893055.1. Taxonomy (NCBI): domain Eukaryota; kingdom Metazoa; phylum Chordata; class Amphibia; order Anura; family Leptodactylidae; genus Leptodactylus; species Leptodactylus fuscus. The sequence continues at coordinate 276,521,740 of NC_134265.1, read as the reverse complement.
CGAAATCCGCTGTCAAAAACCTCCCCTTATACTCACGTGTGAACTAGCCCTAAAACTTAGCTTTTATTCAATCCATGCCTTTAAAGGATTAGTGTACAAAAACTTCAATTCAAGTAATTTTTCTGTTAGCTTACGCATTTCGGAACATATTTCCTTACTTATAGCTATGCTCATCTATATTTGATTTTTCTGTGGATAATATCTCCAACCAAGGGGATAGGAGACCGTGCACAGGAGGATAGATCCATTCTGGAATTTGGACTTTGATATGCATGTGAGTTGGGCTGTGTTCACATATACATTTTTCAGTTCTTATTCATTAGTCTGTGTAGCAGCGTACCATTCACAGTGTGTTCCTGAAATGGCCCACCTAGTCCTTGGTTCCCATGGTCTTTGCCTGTCTTTCTGTTCCAATTAAGTCTACACTACGTCATTCCTAGTAGTACTGCTTGTCTTCTGGCTATTCCAGACTATCCTCCTGCCTTTATCCTTGGATTCTATATTTGGTTCCTGATTTCTCTAGATGATGACCCTTACTTACATTCTAGGTCACATTCCAGTCCTGTATCTGACTGGATTCTAGTCCTGCTGCTGTGACCAGATTTCTACCCTACTCCAGCTCTTGGTCACATTGTGTCTGTGGACTTAGTTCATTGCATGTCTGGTTTCGAGTCTGTTCTCTCAGGGCTATTGCGTTGCTAACGCTGACCATTCTAGAGACCTCGGCCTGGGAATTCACGTGCAGTTAAGTCCATAAGGAGGTTAAAGTGTGAAAACTAAGGGATTTTTTTCGACTCTGCATTCCAGTCTAGCCAGCGGCAAACCAGTTCTGTATATTGAAACTAGATGGCGGTGCCTTCTGTCACAAATAAAGTAACCTTTACTCATAACAGCTTGAAATCCTATGCATGGATTTAGATTTAATGGGAACCTGTCAGTAGATTCATGCTTCCCTAACCATGAGCAGCAAGCAATACTGACAGACTCTTGCTTTACATAGATCTATGTTTTATTCTGAAACGTTTTAAAAAGAGCCAAGCTTGGGAAGCATAAATATCTCATGGAGATAGCAGGATAAGTCCTAGCCTATCCTACTAATATTATAAGTTGTTCCTCAATCACGCAAAAACGGCTCCAGGAATTCGGCTGAAATTTGGCACATACATACCTTGGAACCTGGAATGAAACATAGGCTACGTATTCTGCCAGTACATGCCCGCGTCCCGTGAGCACTAGCCCCGAAATCGCCATACCATAAGGCTAAAGGAGCCGAAATGACATCATCCACTCTATTTGAGCCACTTTCTGATAGGGCCACGGGATTGTGTGTGCGGCGCTACAAATGAAGTAGACGCTGGAGAACTTGGTGCCTACTGCACGCTCTGGAGCATCCAGACCACACGCCCGTGGTGTGGGGCCGCGAGAAGTGGTTCAACTGCGCGGGAGAATGCAGTGTTCAGCCTGTGCAAGGGCGGGGGTCGCCTGTGCCGCTGTCGGCAACATCCCTGCAGCTGGCTGTGCCACAGCGGCTGCTGGCATTTGCGGCCAATCTGTTTAAGGTAGGGGGTGGCCAGGGGGACGCGGGATAGGGGCGTGCTTTGCGGGAACTGACATGTGTATCGGCTGTGCCGCTCTCTGATGGCTGACTGAACACATCGGCCTCTGGCGGGTGTGTGGCGGTGGACTGTGGGGACCATTGGGCATGTGTGAGACAACGCGCACAGTATCAGGTGCACACATTCGATAAGTACACAGGGTCAATGTCAACTCTTATCTTTGCCACGGGTGGGGCAGCCATGCGGGAGTGGGGGGGCACATCATGGTTGTGGCACGGAGAGCTTGGGGGCCCGCCTGACGTTGGGGACGCAGGGTGGGTGCAGGGGAATAGAGAAAGGGGGACATTGCATGGGGAACAAGAGGGGGTGGGGAAGCGGGACTGAATATGGGAGGGAGCGCGCTGGCGGACGAAGTCGCGGGAAATGCTAGTCCAGAATGCTGAAGTCCAGAATGCTGCAAAGTTAAGAGCTATGTAATATGTCTATTGAGTTCAGGAGTGCAATGCAACATGAGCCGGCCTAGAGGACTCATACTTTATAGTTTTGGGATTAATCTTTTTAATCTTCGCTATAATTGCCCTTTGCTAAAAATGGTAATAATAAAAATAGAAATGTCCGATCATAAGATTCTTAGTTGATCATTTGTGTTTTATGGCACAGAACCAGATTGCTATTCGTGACTGTTAGAGCGTAGATATAATAACACATAGTAATCTTCATTGACATGTTATAATTGTACTTTTGTAAAAAGAACCTGTAGACACGCAGTAGTATTTCTTGTTTGATGACTTGCACTCGTACAAAGTCAGTCTAGATAAGTGATTCACAACCACATCACGAACAGGAAATCTAAATATGACGTCTACTCCCTATGATTGTCTCCCCATAGGGGGAGCTACACAAAATAAAGGAGGTATCCAAATGGAAGAAACCATTCAGTGTACCTGGGGCTGTTATCTTCAGGTCATTAACAAAATAGAGGCAATATGTACTGCTATGTTCTTACACTGAAGAAAGCAGAGGGCTGTCCTGGTATGCTGCTGGGCAGAAGGACATTATACTGGGCAGAATTGCACAGGAAATTGCAAGTTAAAGGGACACCAGTAATTTTTATTTTCTTTATCCCGCTCTTGATCTTCTTCAGTAGAGACATAATCGTGCTGTGACCTAGGGCTTGGCGATTAATAGAAAAATAACCGAATCCGAACATCAAATTGTTCAGAGCAGGCTGGACTGAAGGCACAGCCTGGGGGGAGGTCTCCCATTACGTGGACTCAAGCGGACTGCAGAGATTGGCCAGGTTGTAGGATGCTGTGGTAGGTTACATCCTGGTTTGGTTAAAGCGCACGGCTTATAGTAAAAGCCCAGGAAAATGAGCAGCAGTTACGCTTGTATCACAACAGTGAAGCCCCCACCCGCCCTCACCTTTTATTTTGGGCTCGTTCACATCTGCGCCCGGTCTCCGTTCATGCAGGTTTCCGTTTCCTGCGCAAAACTGAGCAGGAGACGGAAACCTGCAGGACTCTTTCATTTGAATGGGTTTGAAACATGTCCGGTCGTGTTTACCAGTGAGCGTTTTATGCTCTCCTCTGCGAAACCGTTTTTTTTAAATTGGACACAGAGTCGGACATGCAGTACTCTGTGTCCGGTTTTAAAAAAACGGTTTCTCCACGGAGCGCATAAAACGCTCACCGGCGTACACAGCCAGACCCGGTCTGACAGATTTCCATCTTCTGCATGCAGAAAACGGAAAGCTCAGAATGGACTCTGGGCGCTAGTGTGAGTCAGCTGTTTAGGGAAAAAGTTTTTTGCCAATGGGAGATAGTCCTTCATAGTGGGTTGGGGTTTTTTCTGGGATTTTAGTTTTAAAGGTAGGGAGTCTGTCACGGCAGCTTGGCAGAGGGTCCTCTGAGTTGGAGACAAAAGGTTGTGGAGGTATGATTGGGGGGGAGGAGACTCTGGACTCCCCAAAATGGATTAGCACTGTAGCTGTGGGATTTCGGGCCTGAGATCAGAGGATTCTTTAAGTGACGGATTTTGACACCCGATAAGGGGATTTGGTGCCTCCAAGCTTATGGTTGGAGGTAAGTTAATTATGGGAACAAAGTGGATTTAACAGGCCTGATTTGGGTGGCTCCGTGGACCTCCTTAGTCAATATGGGTTATTAGTGGACTCAGGGATGTTTATAGCATTTTTATAAAAATATTTAAAGTTTGTATTTCTCAATAAAATGGCTGCTGTGGTCAATTAATTCCAGTCATGTGTTTGAGTCTTTATTTATAGGTAAAACACAGGTTCAGTGAAATGGACTGGACGATGCCATGTCAAGTTATTTCAGTTCAGTTATTACAATATTTGTGAGGTTCTACGTGCAGTTTCGTTTGGACTGAACGTGCCCAAACTGAAACTGTTATTATTATATGCCAGGGTCTTTTCAGACATCAGGGTATAATTATTGGAGGACCAGCGGAGGTGAAGAAACATAAAAAAAACAATGTTACTCACCTTACCTGGGCTCCAGTATGACTCCCTGTTGTCTGGCCTGGCAAACCTCACAATACGAAACTTGCAAGTTTTGCCCCTCACATACTCATTCTTGAAAAAGGGTTTTATGGGTGTGACCTAAATATTCACCATTTATCATAATTGAGGTAAAATGACCAATTAATTGAAATTTTGATTTAGATCATAATCGCCCAACCCCATTGTGACCTCTTTTTTCAAGCATGGGTTGCTGTGTTAATAGGAGAACTCTCTCTGCTGCCTGAAAATACTACTGAAGATTACCATGTGATTTATCAGAGACTAACCTTCTGATCTTCTGCTATACATCTTTTGGGAAAATACTTCCCTGTTTCTCTGCTGCCTTTCACATGAGCTACTCCCTATAACCCCCCTCTCTCACATACTGCTAATGCTACTCCCCCCACGGTCCTGCTTACAGGAACAGGAACTAGGCATGGGTACAAGTGCAAGATATTGGTACAGGTATTAGACATAGGTGACAGCAATAGCAAATTTTGAACCTACTGCGGTTACATAGCATAGCCAGAAACAATGCTGGAGTGTTGCTTTATCTTCATATGGTAGACATTGCAGGTTCATGGAGAAGGTTGTGTTGAACTGACTGATAGAATTGTGACCCATACTGGGGGCACTGCGGCTTTGAGGTCCCAGACTATGTTACTGTGGTTTAGCTGGTGAGGTCCCAGAAGAAGCTCGATATGTGAAGAGGGTGTTTCATGCTAATAATGTGCTATACATTAGAAAAGTACAATGGCTTTATGTTTTATTTTTTAAGTGCCTACAAAGCTGGACCTTTCCTGTACGGTGTAAATATTCATTTTTATTTCTTTTCTTCGTTTTCATTCATTATGATTTTTCTTTATGTTTTTTTTGTCTCCTTTGCAATGACTTTTGAAAAAGATGTTGGACAACATTACAATCATTAAAATGTGTGAGCGCTTTATCTGGTTTTTCCTTTATTGTAAACTTTCATTAGAAATGGCTGCACATGTTATACAGTTGCGTTAACATCAGTCTTTGACTGGTATGATGACGGGCGATCCCTGGCACATTTTTTGTCATGGTAGGCTGAGAACGTGGCATTCTTTAGCTGTAAGGGTGCTGATCATTTATCCTGCTGCTTTGTTAGTCAATGTTATTTTTTGTGTCAGACAAACCGATCTGTTCATATATGTGTGTGCCATTGCACTAGGTAATTAGGTCTCCTTGTTCAGAGGCGTATTTAAGAGCCATTCATTGATGCCAATGCAGAACAAGAAAAAAGAGACTCTAGAAAGATTAAAAACATATGCGTCTATTATTAGTATCTTCATCACGCTAATGGACAGCTTGTGAGAAATTTGGCGTGCTATCATTGGCACCAAGCACTAAATATCAAATGGAGCATTGTTCCTCCTTTCTTTTGATAAGTGCGACTTGGAGAGCACAGATAGAACGCTTCATTTTATCTGCAAAGCCCACACTGCTTGTTAAAGAAAAAGGAATCAAGACGGAGAAAAGGAAAGAAATATTATATTGCTCTATTCACCACTTGTCATGACATCCTATTCAGTTATGCCCTGTCTATGTCTATTCTCTTTATTATGCTATTGTAGACATAACCACCATACAAATGCAATCACGGCACGAGAAAAATGTGTTAAAATTTCCCAGTGTTACAAAGTATTGATTTACCTTAGACACGGGGTTCCACATGGAGAACACATTCAATAGACTACAATGCATATGGTGGCAGAATAGCTATGACTTTATTATATGTTTAAGTTTGGGATTGTTCTTTTTATGCATTTCCTTTGTAGTACGGGAGAAATTTCAGTTTGCATATTTTAAGATGAACAGAACAAAATATGGTTCCTTTATAATTTCATCTATTTTTTTTTTTTTACTGTAGAACATAATTCATAGTTTGCCTCAGACCTAGAAGTCGTGTCTGAAACTGTGTCCTTGAATGTCATTGTAGGGCAAACTGCTGCCTACAGTCACTTTTTATGTACATGTTATTCTACAAGAACTATTGAATAGATTCAAGTGTTGTGGAATCATGAATAGGATTGCAGTTCGACAGCCATACAAATACATTGGTGAATTATGTGTCAGGTTTGGGATTCACTTTTAATTGATCGCTAGCTTTTCAACAAATTTTGCATCAATAGTACAAGTAACAGTAAGAAACGTTTTTGTACATCTTATAAGAGAAAAATGCTTCTTTTGTTATCAGGCTACTTTTATCTCTTTCCTTCCCTACTAAACTGGTAACTCAGTCTGAAATCTCTGGTGAATCTGTCTTGGTCTTCCAAGACAAACTGCGAAATCAGTGAAGAATCAATTTACAGCTGCCCATAGAGGTCTATGAAGAGGAAAGGAGGAGTGAGAAGGAAATAAGTGAGAAAAAAGCAGAAATGTAAGCACAGACAAATAGCTCTGTATCCTATAGTTAGTTTTCTATCTTACCCTAAGTGCTTTATTCACATCAGTGCTATTCAGTCCAGTCCACTATGCTACTCATATGTGACAATCTCCTGTTTTCTTCATGTGTTATCTATGAGAGACATCATGCTAGACAGCTAGTCTCCACTCACTAGCTCAGAGGCAATGAAGAATTAGAGATAGAGCTAAAAAAAAGTCAAAAGTTATGTAATGGCCAAAAATAAGAAGATAATAGATACATTTATTCTCCAGTTTATTCTCCAGACTGGTAATCTGAAAAGATGAATCTGGCAAAATGATTTGTTCTTCTGCACTCCGGAGAATTGAAAACAATCTGACTTATAGCAATTCCCAAGAAACATCAATACTCAATAATCAGCTTTCCTTCTCCTGTCACCCTATCCCTCATTGCCCAAAGACAAGTAAATTATGTTCATTGATACAATCAGAATATGCGACAAGCATAACCTTGGCATAACCAAAGTGAACCACTAATGTCACCAGTCACCCTGGTTACTGTACACCCTACATGTTGGTGACAACACTCTATTCGAACATGTCATATATTGGTTTAGTACAGTGTATAGAAAGGAAGTTTTGCTAGTACAGGATGGGGAGCCCAGTCCTAGTGGCATCTCTTAAAAAGTAACTGTCTTTTCAAATGTGCTTAGTAAAGGAAAAGTTCAGGTAAATGCAAGAAAATTTACATTATATCTTATCGTACAAAAATGCTTTTATGTTCCATTATCATCTCTTCCTGCCTGCTAAACTACTCAATGTCTACACTGAAGATAGGCTGTAGTGCATAGAAGTCTATGGAGAGGGGAGGAGGAAGAGAGGTGAGTCAGAAGCAGAGAGAATCAGATGTTGTGTAGTAGATTACAGTATGATATCTCTCACCAAAGCTTTATTCAGATTTATACTGCTCCGTGCTGCTGTAAATTTAATATATAACTCCTATAAAAGTGTTAGAATTTTTATTGTTTCTTATTGCTGTATGTATCTGTGCTTGTTTCTCACTCACTTGGCACATCACTTCCTCCCCTCTCCATAGCCTTCTACAGTATATAACATGACCTGTTTGTGAGTCTTCAGTGAATATGCATCTCACAGTGAATTGAGCAGTTTAACAGTTAGTAGAGATGTTGTTAACATGAGATAGAATCTTTTCCTTTCATAAGATATATTACAAAATTTCTCACGTTTACCTGAGCTACTAATTTAAAAATATATATATATATATATTATATCATGGCAATTATTGATACAATAAACATATCCATTGTTTCTACCTAGTTTTTCTTGCACCGACTATTGTGGTTAAAGGTGTTGCCAAATAAATATACAGTAGTACAATTTTACACTGCCAGTCTAATGTTCATTGTTCTGATCCATCAAACGCTCAAAACAACTAATTACAATTTTCCTTAATATCAGATACAAGCAGTAAAATTTCTGTCTAGCAGAAAGTTCCTTTCGTCTGGTTTCGGATTTTTAGGCTTCATGGACATGACTTAGTTTCTTAACAGAAGGCATTCAGATGTCATCCAAGTGACAATCATTTTACATTGATTTCATTGAGCAGCTCAGATCCATGAAAACAGATCTGAATAGGACATGCTGTATAAATATCAGAATGGAAGATAGGAAAACATAACATTAAGACTCAGCTGTAAAAAATAACACTACAACCTGCATTATATTTTTAGTCTAAAAAAACCTGAAAATAATGATAAATAGGATGAATAGAAGAGCAAAGTAAACTTGTGCATTGTTCTGATCCTCTGATAGATCATAGCAACTTGCATTCTGTCGGCAGTGTGAATGTGGCCTTATGTTGGACATGAAGTAGCCTCTATAAACACAGTACAATAGATCAAGAGTGTAATTTTTTTATTGTTTTTACGCTTTTCCTTGTTTGTTCTTTTTTTCTTGAACATAGAAATGAGCACCTTCAGTGTTTTTCCACATTGCCATTTCTGCATGCTTTGTAGTTATTGCTCCCAGCCTGCCGATAAATGTAATTACATTTGAGTGGAGAGCATCTGTCCTCAGAGTCTGTCTGTCAGACGGCGTTGAGGATGCAGGGCCACAGGTGACATGTTTCTCCGTAAGTGAGGAAAATTGGCATCTGACTGCAGTCCTCAGAATTTCATCCTTGTCAAGGCAATTTTACTTGAGTACCAGCACCAACTCATTTCCACATCTAAGGATGGACTAATACAAAATAAACCATTATCATTGTGTCTCTACTCTGATTTAAGAGTCTAAATAATGCCAAAACCCCTTGAAAAACTGCGCACTTTAAAGGGAAAGGAGCTGAGCAGTCCCAGTTTTTTGTATACACCCATGATGACAGTGGTCACATCACAATGTTAAAATCCATAGTCCTTCCTTGGAGCTAAAGCCTCACACTGCAGAAAAGCAGATGGTTGCAGATTTTGCTGCATTTTTTGAGCCAAAGTTGGGAGTGGAATGAGCAGAAATGAAAAATATAAGAGCTTCATATGGGCATTTTAGCTTGTGGTGCAAACTCAAACAGTCAAGACGGGGACATAAAATATGCATCAAACTGGTTTATTTAGAAAAAAAACAGGAAAATAAATAAAACTTGACTTCAGGCACAAAATAAGCAAAACAAAATACAGCCTTAACTTTAGGCAAAAAAACTAAATAAAAACCCTGCTCGTCTAAGCCACGAATACAGTAGATTAACCTAATTATACGTGTGGGTTACTTCCAGGCACACAAACAAAACAGGAGCAATATTGTCTCAACAGACTCAAGGTTACAGGACAGAACCATACACTGCCTTTCACCTCATGGAACTGCACTGCAATGCAGGAGCTGCAGCCTTTTCTGGCCCAGTAATGATCCAAGGATCTACACCAGGGCTGACGCCTACTCCAGGTCCGCCATGGACCACACATGTGTCAGATACCTGGGGCTGATATATATGGACTCCAGCACTCTGCCTGTCACCTTCTCACAATATATAATTCCCATTCCTCCTGTAGCCACTTCTAAGTTTGGATCAAAAAATAGGGCCAAGTTGTAGCCTTGTCATGTGTCAAACGGATATGATGTCACTTCCTGAGAAGAAAGCAGCCATTCTGGATAACCCCTATAAAGAGGTCCTGTGTTATGCGGTAATAGGTGTCATAGGCTATAAGAGGGATGGTAAGTGACATTCTAATATGTCTCATTTCTGCTTTTGTACACAAATTGTTGTTGGTGTATAACTTACACTCCATAGGAAGACTTCCCATTTACATAAGACGCATATTTCATAATATGTGTGTCTGCATCCACATAAGAAAGAATAATGGCAGGGACATAAGGGAGTATAGGATCACTACATATTTGTGACTGGATGCCTGTTAGTAAATTGGTCTCGTATCGGGCTATACCACTAAGGCTGCATTCACATCTATGTTGGAGTCTCTGGCACTGGTTCGGAGTCCTGCAAGCCCAAATTTGTCATCCAGCAACAGCTGTTAAAAATAACAGACACCCAATGAATCCCATTACACCTAGTGGGTTCAACTTGGGACCTCCAGCGATTGCACAGAAGGACTGAAAATCCAACACAGGATCTAAAGAGGTAACTAGGAACTTATCTGTGCTCTTGAGACTACATATATAACAATAAGTATCTGAATAAAGGTGATCTCAATGATAAAAGCCATGCTTATTGTTACAGAGATGAAAACCACCAGTTTCGAGCGCTATAAAGACGGAATAAACATTTCATTTACACATTGTTTCATTGCAAACTGCTGAAAAAAACTGTATTAATTTAACTTTTCTAAAAGGCAATTATACTTCGAGATAAAGAGAATAATAGCCAATGTAGAGCTCAAGGTGTAAGCTAAGAGCAATTGTTAAAGACTTGCTACATTGATGCGGGGAGTGTGTCGCCCTTTTTGCTTGCAGTGCATTGTGGGATATATGCATAAGTCACGCAGTGCCCTGAAATCTGTCGGATAACAATGGCATTTAATATATTATCTCAAGGTTCTTTGTGAATTGAAAATAAGAAAAAAAAAAAAAAAAGAAGTAGAATACAAGGTCCAATATGCCAAGGTGTCTGTTGTCATCAGCAGTGTTATGAACTTGTCGCAAATAAGTTAAATTGGAGAAGTAATTTTCCAGGCTGTGTACTGGGATCTGTTTCCTTGGTCGAGCATTATGGTGCTTGTCCTGTCTTCTCCTAATAACATTAACTGGCTGTCAGAGGAGATGATGAATGGACAGTCATCACAGCTCCAATGAAATGAGAGGAGGGGGGAGGGAATATATAGCCAAAAACAAATGTGACAGGAAGAAGCTCAGGAAAAGCTAATCACAAACCTACAAGCGGTGCCATTGTCTGTGCAATGTGTGTATATAGATTTCATCTTTCAGTTCATATCTACATATATTTATTTTACCATCATAACATCTTGTACATTTATCTCCAGTGCTATATACCTGTGTATATAGAATTTGCATGCGGACCTTGTAGAAGGGTCACATATTTTTTTGTGTTTAGACTGAACTTGATAATACCAATGCTCTTACAGTATACAGCTCCCTAATAATAAAGCTTCAATATCAAGAGCTGCCCTTTCTTCAGGTGAATTCCGCAGCTGATTCAGCCGCCGTGTCCGCCTCGCGGCAGCGCGCTCATTCATTTGGGCCTACGCCAGACCGGAGTGCCGCGACTGTCGGAAGTCGTGGCAGGCGGATTTTGGCCTTATTCTGACGCGGCTTCCTGCGTCAGAATCAGGACCAAAATCCGCCATCCGCGCCCCATGTGAATAGGGCCCAACAAGGTCACCAGTCTATTCAAATTCTGATCAGCTTGGTGCTGGTTGTTGGATCCCACTGAACACATACTGATAACTTATTCTAAGGACAAGTCATCAGTATCATGGTCCCTGAAAAACTCTTTAATATTTATATAGGTTTCCAGTAGTCAGAGCCTGAAATGCGTAGGACTAAGGGTCCATTCACACGGCAATAATAAAAGAGGGATTTGGCGGACTTTCCACTCTGCTTTACGCCACTCCGACATTCCACCTTGGCTTTCACTTGCTGTTTAGGCCTCACTGTGAGGGTTTTGCAACTGAATCAGTCACGGAAAGATGGGGAAAAACAGGCGTATTTTTTCAGCACCCTTCTTCGACCTCTGCCTTCCCTTGAATTCGATGGGCGAAATTTGACACAGAACTTGAATTCACCTCAAAATCAGCTACCGATTTGGCAGTGTGAACATATATTAAGGAGGCAGATATTTTTCTAGACTCCTTTGTAGCCCATAGTAAATGCACAAACGTATTCATTGGAAAGCCACAATGTGATAGTACATTTTCCAATATACACTGCTTTAAGAAGGTGGCGCAAACATACCTGGGCCCTAGCGTCTGATGAGGCGCAATGGTCTCCCTTTGAAGATTCTAAAGGAACATGATATATGTAAAAAAAAAAAGTGCTATAATTTACATTTCTGCTGGATTTTGTCTTTGATTTATCATTATAATCTGTCATCATTATGAGTTAGCCATTAAAAAGGTATCATCTACTGAAGACTCAAGTTTTTTTTTTAATATATATATTTCCTACCCACTGGCTAACACGATACAAAAACATTTTCCTTATACATTGCAGTGAGTTTATTCTTTTTCAACACACATTTTCTTTTGTAAACACAAGTGTGAACATGTCCCTCTTTGTGTAATGTCATGATATGTGAAAAGTAAGTTAATGGGTCTGATGCCAAAACTGTCTTTTATGTTTAGAGCGGAATTAAGCCTAAAGACAGAGTAGTTTACTCTATATGTAGTATAGGGAGTAGCATAGAAGAGAATGTCTAGTCAACGTAACTCCTGTGTATATGAGATGTTATTATTCAGGGATAGTGCAGGAACGTTTGGCTGAGGCTCCCAGTTGCAGAAATGCTGCTTTTTTTTTGTTGCAGATTTTGCTGTGTTTTTTTGAGCCAAAGCTGGGACTGGAAGGAGAAGAAGGTAGAACTATAAATACTTCCTATATATGTTTCCCATTCTTTATATAGCCATTCTTGGCTTTGGCTCAAAAAAACACAATAAAATCTGCAACAAAAGAAAGCAGCGTTTCCTCAAGACTAAGGTTCCATTCACACGGAGGAAAATGGTAAGGAATTTGGTGTGGAATTTCAGCGCTGAAAAAAAGCCTCCCATTGACTTCAATGGGTTCCTAACAGAAAAAGGAACCCTTTGAAGTCAATGGGAGGCTTTTTTTTCACAACTGAAATTCCACACCAAATTCCTCACCATTTTCCTCCGTGTGAATGCACCCTAAAATCCCATGTTTTCAGAATCGCAGCGTTTTGGCCATGGTGAAAACTCTTCTGCAAGTAATTCTGCGTTTTACAATACCTGCAAAGTGGATGGGTTTCTGGCTAATCCCATCCAAACACTGCAGAAAAAAATCTGAAATTATACCCGAGGAAATGCTGGTGTTTAGGTATAAAGCCAGGTTCAGACGGGGTATTTTGTCCCAGAAATTGATACGGAGGCCGCCTCAGGTTCCAGTCCAAAATACGGGTAGCGGCGACTGGATGCCAGTGCAACACACCGGCATCCAGTCATGCCACTCCGATCCGGAATAGGCCCAAATGAATGGGCCTAGTCGAGAGGAGGGAGTGTCTTCAGGCGGATTTGCAAGGCGAATCCTCCTGAAGAATGAGCATGTCGCTTCTTTTTTCCTGGAGCCGTTTGTTCCAACTGCATCCGACTGACTGCATCCCATTAATTTCAATGTGACACTTTTTTTGGTCAGGATTTTTAGGCTGATTTGGCCCCCAAATCCTGACCAAAATACCCCATGTGAACTCAGCCTAATAGGGGCAGAAAGTCTGCAGAGGAAAACTCTGCGAAGATGCAATGAATGAAAAACCGTGAGGAAAAACCCTCTCAGTATGTGGGGCCTTAGCCTAAAGGGGTTTCTGGGCTAAAGATATTGGTGACCTATCACCATTATCAAATCAGTGGTGTTCCAATGTCTGACACCCCCCATTAATCTTCTGTTCTCAGCAGCTGATACACAGAGAATACAGAAGGAGGCAGACAGCTGTGTTCTTTGTGTTCTGGTTGAATTGAGTCATGGCAGCATACCTTTCCTTCACTTTAAAAGGAAGCTAAGTTGCATTAACTCTGTTTAGTCACTACACAGAGAACAGAGCTGTCTGCTATCTGCGCCATTCTCTGTATACCAGATGCTGAGAACAGCTGATTGGTGAGGGTGCTGGGTGTCAGACCACCACCAGTCTGATATTTGTAGTCTGGAAAATCCTCTTAAATTGTAACTTGCTTGCAATTTTTGCAGGACAGAAGCTTTGCAAGTGCTGGTTTGTTGTTGGCGAAAAAGTGATGTGAAGGAAAAGTAATGCCACGTACATGTTAAGTTATACCCAGCTTGGCAGTTGAGGTTACAGTGAACAGGTTTCCTTTGTACAGTGTACATCTTGCCACAATGTTGTAGCTGATGCATTTTTAATAAGCCAGTTGGTACATGAATATCGCTCCAGGTAAAATAAAGTCACCTTTGTGTGCAGCCGGTAATGCAGTATATGCCTGTCAATACATGTGTCAGTGCCAGTAACACTACTGGTTATGTTGGCGCTTGGTCAGACATATTAGGTAATGATCAGGGCTGGTTCTCTGAACCGAATTCTAACAAAGAATGTCGTCTTCACATGTCTTCGCGTAAAATGTTATATAATCCATGTAAATTGCCAACAGTTCTGTATGCTCTACACATATGGTTAGTATGCCAATATTGATGGCCCAAGCATTTTTTTTTTAGATTTCAGCCCCCCCCCCTTTTATCTGTTTCCAATATGAATCTGGGCTTTAAAGAAATATACTATTTTCTATTCTTTACTGGTAAGACTGTATTAGGTTTATGTATTCTGTCTGACTATCACAGCCAGATTCAGGAGTGTATGTTTGAGTTCACAGGTAACCCTTTCCTTCCCTAAATGAGTGGCAGCTGGCATTGTCTTGCTGGCCGCAGTACTTGGAGGAAGGGTTAACTGCCAAGCTCTCCCTGCCTGCTCAGCAAGATGAAATATGTCATTTCTTTGCACTGCATCTCCCCTCCTCTCTGCCTTGTTCTGCCTGTGTGTGGCAGGAGAAGATCTGTAAAAGGAGAGCAAATGCTTGATTGATCTCCTGTCTTGCAACCTGCAAGGCTGGAAACATTCTCCGGCACCCAGATTTGATTCTTCCAGGGCTGTTGTGAGAGGGGGAAGGGAGATTGCCCTAGGGCTTCCAGTTATGGAGAGAGACTTCATGCTACCTGTACTCTACACAAATAAGACAATCCCTGCAGCATCCTTCGGATTTCTTTGTTCAGTAGAAGCTAAAAGAAGATCATTGTACCCTCCTCCCGTATCTTTGTACAAATGGATTGTTCTATTGATTCAGGTGTGCCATCATTGTATGTGATGGTAATGAGGCCGAAATCATGAACCTTGCGTATTTTTACCTTCTGTTTAGGCTGACGGATTTTTACTGGGTGTTTGGAGGAAATGTCTGCCTCTTGTCAGCTGTATTACAGGGGTTACACATACTATGAATAGACAAATGGACACAAGTAGAGGCATTAGAGATGACCATACAACATGCATACATGACATAACCTAGTTTATACGGTACAATATGTACTACAACAATCCCCTGACCTCTGATCATCATCCCGCACCTTATATCCCATACTTAGCTGATTTTAGTCAGTTCATGGCAGCATTTCACTGTCATTTTATTTCATTATCGTATAAGGTACAGAATATTAAAAAGTGTCAGAAGTAACAGCAAAGGTATCAAATACATCACCTAGTAAGTACATGTACAGATCAAAATACTCCTACTGCATAGACAGCCTAGGATTCAGTAGTTATAAATAAGCTTTTCGCATTAAACTGAGTCACTTCCAATATTTCTGTATTCTCTGCCACTGCACCTCTCCATGAACCTGTGGAGCGGGGGGTAAGCAATGCAGTTATGAGTGATGTGACGTCCATCTACATTATCCATATCCATCTAGTATTCCAATATCATGTCACAGAAGTAATGATACTACAGAGTTTATGAAGGGGATTCTGCCACATTGAGCATTGTGCCTGACCTAGGACCAGAGGAGCTGAGCAGATTGTAATAATAATAATACATTTTTTATTTATATGGCGCCTGCATATTCCATAGCACTTTACAGATAAAATAAGACATCCCAATGTAATAGATCAATTCACACAATAGAAGCTCACAAGAGCTCACAGTCTATGAGGCAGAAGGGTTTGAAACAAGAGTAGAGGGTTGATGTAAGAGGTAGATTGATATATAGATTTATGGGATTCAGTTTAACTTGCATTTCATTCATTCATTTATATCTCTGCTTTTAAGAGTCTAAGGGTTAGTTCACATGGGGAGCGGAAGCGCGGATTTTGGCACCGAGAGTGACTCTCAGGCCAAAATCTGCCTGCCACGACTGTCGCGGCTTCCAACAGTCGCAGCTTCCAACAGTCGCAGCTTCCGTCAGTCGCGGCTTCTCCCTCTGGAGTAGGCTCAAATGAATGGGCCGACTCCGGAGGTTACTGCCGTGAGGCGGACAGCGCGGCTCAACAAGCCGCAGAATCCGCCTGAAGAAAGGGCAGCCTGCTTCTTTTTTCCGTGAGTGGCAACATGCCGCTCATGGAAAAATGTAGCCTGGCGGTCTCCATAGACCACAATTGTGAGGGGGCGGATAATGATGTGGATTACGCGCCATAATCCACCTCCTCTGTGCCCGTGTGAACTAGCCCTAAGGGGTGTCAAGGAAGGCTGTTGGTCACTGAGTAGGCCCACCCATTGAACCTGATATCAAACCAGTCATAGTCCATTGTAGGGGATATTGGGGCAGATCACCTAATACTATCTAACATATAGACAGTGCAAAGTCAGATCAGACAGTCTTTAACTGCACTAGATTTTCTGAAGTGTCACATTCTGATGTTCTTTTATCCTGTGTAGTCTAACTTTATACCGCTTGCTAGTTTGCTTAGTTTCCAACAAAACGACGGCACAAACTTTTGGTGCATTTCCAAAATTTTATGGTGCATTTTCTGGTGCGCAGTTTTGCATATTAATCCCCACCCCTGTTAACCAGCGGTATCTACCTTGCAGAGCAGGCACAGAGAAAACACAAAGAAAATGAGATGTAAAGCATGTATGCCAGTCTGTTGTCACACAGAATTCCAGTGCATTTTTATTAGTTAATTTTAACATACTATTGGCAGATCAGATGCCACATGCAATTTGACTGCTCCTCTTTAAGCAAGAGCACATTTATATACAGACAGAATCTGATACATCCATGCAAGTAGCATATTTAGCTTTGGGTGCATTATAAGGTAGAGGTGCTCTCATACAGCCACATGCGAATATCATTACATTAGAATGCACCCTAAGGCCTGGTTCACATCTGCGTTCGGTATTCTATTCAGGGAGTCCACTTGGCAACCACCCGAACAGAATACCGAACGCATTAAAAGGTGGTGAGCAATGAAAGCACACGGACCCTATAAACTATAATGGGGTCCAAGTGTTTTTCCACATGGTGTCCACATGAATCATTCGGATAGAAAAGTACTTCAAGAACTACTTTCCTCTCCACATGATTCCTGCAGACATTGCGCAGAAAACACATGGACCCCATTATAGTCAATGGGGTCCGTGTGCTTTCATTCCTCCCTGCTTTTTAATGCGTTCGATATTCTGTTCCGGGGGTTCCCCGAACGGAATACCGAATGCAGATGTGAACCAGGCCAAGATTGCACCCTTAGAAAATGAGAGACATATGCTCTTGTCTGTTAATAATTCTGGCGCATGTTGGGTGGTCCTGCACGCCTGAACCTAAATCTACGCCAGTCAGGGGTTGACATAGACTTCTAGCATACCTCACGTTAGCTTTATGGCATGAGTTATAGTAAATTTAAAGGACTTAGATGACATGGGGCATTATGAACCTAAAATGCGCCAATTTGAGACATAGTTTTAAGCCGGGGCCCCATGTGGTATAAACACCACAGAAAAAAACGCAATGTTTTACAGTCACTGCAAGGTGAATAGGATTCTAGCAAATCCCATCCACACCTTGCACAAAAATACGCACTGCAGACACCCTGCAATTTCCAAATCTGTTTTGGTTTTGGAAATCGCTGCATGTCACTTATACCTACAGAAACGTCGGCGGTTTCCCTATAGGTATAATTGAAGCAGAAAGTCTGCAGAGTAAACTTCTGCGATAAGCGGTGAAGGAAAACTGCAATGCATTGCCACTGCATTTTTTTACCACACCGCTTTTCTTTTTTGCTGCAGCCCGCTACACTTTTCAGGTGCAGTAGCAATAGTAAACGTGGGCCATAGGGTATGAGTCTTCCCTAGTGACCAAAGCTATATGCATTATAGCTGTAACTGAGTGCACACTGAAAAATATGGTCTGTTTCCATCTATTGTCAGAAACGTAAAATGCGTACATAATGCAGGTGTGTGGACATTACAACACAGTATTAGATATACAAGTAGTATATAGCGTATATAGAGTATATCTGTATATCAATAAAATATTGTATGCCTTGTGAAAGGGAAAAAGAGGATACAAAAGTTTTATTATATTTATCAACATAAAGGCAGTACAGCAGGCGGTGACCTGACTCCATTTTTCTGCCATGCTATTGTATTCTAGTTCTGTATACTCTTGTATAGTAGTATGTTCACATCTTTTGTACACTGTGGATTTTTTATCCATATTTGCCTTTGGAAAATCCATAGCATATTACAGCAGTAGCAAGGTGAATAAGACTTCGACAAGTCTCATCCATACGTTGCAAAATCAAAGCGGAAATTGAAAAGTGGAGTATGTCAGTTCTTTGGCCATGCTTTTACCCCAGGTTTTAACCTTTGGAGTTTCACATATGCAGATTTTGCAACAAACTTAACGACAAAAAATCCACAGTGATAAATTTGTATGAATGTAACCAAAGGAATAGGACACAACAATGTGAGCTGGTACTTTTGGAAAGTCATTTTCCCCACATTGCAGAATAGGCTGGAGGCTTGTAGGTGACTGCCAATAAGAACATGTTATTTGCTTCCTTGCTTCTTTTGTTGAGTAAACCAGAGCTGGGCAAACCAGCAGCCACATTTTAAAGAGGTTTTGATATTGATGATCTAAACTTGGGTGACAAGAGTCAGCCCCTACCAATAAGTTGTCTGAATCGGTTGCAGCACTTGGGCAAGTGTTGCTTCCACTTCACAGCCCAATGACTTCACATTTATATATAACATGGCTTGTTGGCAGCCCAGTATCATTGAAATGAATGGGGCTGATCTATGATACCAAGCACAGCCACTATAAAATCTATGCAGTTAAAAGGCTGCAGCGCTCATCTGAACACCACAGCTCTTCAGATAGCTGATCGGTGGGGCTGAGAGTATCGGACCCCCACCAGTCTCATATTGCTGACCTGCCCTGAAGGGACTAGATTATTAGTATCAAAGCCCTGGAAATCCCCTAGAAAACAAAAAACACAAATTTATCCCACGTTTTCTCTATGTCTTAAAATAGTCAATCCCTGATGGGAACATATTTTGAGGTACATCTAGCATAGGAAGTGCAGGATTTGTAATATTCTTTAATTTCTTATGATGATTAGATACCCCTTTATTGACTTATTGTAACTTAGTCTGATGTATATTATATAAAATATTACAAGCCTTTTAGATTGGTTATTATTACTGTCAGGGAGAGTTGCTACTAGCAGTGCTTTTACTGTATGTCGCCATCCCTGAAATGACATCTGTCAGGCTCAGAGAGCTGGAGTGAGCTGGGATGTCAAGGGTGGCATGTATAATACCCAGCTTTTCATCAGATAAAAGAGTCTTCTCGCTTGCACTCATCTGCACAGTGCTGTCTTGATATGAGAGGTGCAGGGACTTGTCCCTTGTGCTTGGCCTTTCCTCTCCCCAGCAGTGGCGCCCTCCCCTTTTCGAGCATGCTCTGATGTTCCAGACCACAGGAGAATAAGTGGCTGTCATTTCTGAGAGCAGGCGGAGTGTAATTAGCTCCCAAGCATCGGAGTGCTGCCACACATGGCCCTTAGTAAAACAAGTTTGCTTTAGCAGTGTGTGTGACCCGCTGACTGCTTGATCTTGCAGCATTTCTTTTTCATGTTACATGTTTCCTGTTCCCATACAACATACTTGTGTATTAATGTGTGCGCTTTTTTTTTGCTCCTTTCTCTCTCATTATATACATCCTGTCACCTATTGCATTCTGTTCATTCTGATTTTGTTCTCTGAGAGCTACAAAGTAATGGTTGACATTAGCGAAAACTGGGACACTTGTCATTCCATGGCTGCGGCCTCTATTGAGGGACTGAAAGAATGGGAAGCCAGCGTTTATGTATGGAGAAGGTGATAACCCTCTTATGAGATAATTGGCAGCTTCAAGTTGCACTTATTACTCCATTATAATGCAGCGGATACATTGTACATTACTGCGTCTACTTTGGTTATATGCGCCTTTTATAATAAAAGGAGAGCGCAGACTCATTAACTCTTACCCGAATTAGGGCTTTATATACGCCGGTGATTTACATTTATACAGATGGAAATGTAAAAACTGTGATATAATACCTTATTTGTGAGTTATGAGTACTGGAAGTGACAAGTCCAATGCCTGCAGCTGCAATACTCTGCAGTCCCCATGGCAACACTTCCTGCCTATTCTCTATCCTTATGCAGCCTTAATTTTTGTGAGACCAATTCACCAATGCCAGTGTCCCCTTCCTAACTAGCGGGTAACATTTGGCTATATTTGTGCACAATAATGTGGCTATATGTTTACAAGTTGATGGAGAAGGTCATCCATACAATATCTATATAACAAACCTAAAGGAGAACATGCGTAAAAAGGTGTTATGTGGACGCATGAGCAGAGAAGATCAGGTTGGTCAGAAGATTCTCCATCTTCCTCCCTCTCCCAACTCTACTATGTCTTATACACCACAGTGTATACATGTATATACAGCGGTCCATCCATCACTACCACAGCACCTATTAGCCAAACTGCACCTATTTGTACCATTATGGCTCATAGGAGAATAGATCTGTGCCTTTCATAGGGCAGATTATATTCTAATTCTTTAGCTGACCAAGTCGCCTCTATTTCTCATACTTGTTGTCTTACCTTAGGCTAAGGCTAAAAAAGCACAGCAAAACTGTTTTTTTTTTTCAATTTTGCCTTCCTCATATAAATATACTAGCCTCTGCCCGCGACTTCATCTGCAGGTTGTTGACATCGATGATCCACATATATTCAGCAAATTGCTGCCATTGATAGTTTGCCTGCTCCGGCAGCTGTCCTGCTGCTGAACTTGTTCCTCATGCCGTGCCTGTGATTGTTCTGTGATCTCAACAGCTTGCTAGGACGCCATATAATGAGCGTGTTGTTTCATTCAAATCCGTTTAGCGGGTTTTGCGTGATTGAGGAACAAACATCCAAACACACGGGGCCACACGGTGGCTCAGTGGTTAGCACTGCAGCCTTGCAGCGCTGGAGTCCTGGTGTTCAAATCCCGCCAAGGGCAAAAAACCATCTGCAAGGAGTTTGTATGTTCTCCCCGTGTTTGCATGGATTTCCATCCCCTATTCCAAAGACATACTGATAGGGAAAAATGTACATTGTGAGCTCTATGTGGGGCTCACAATCTACATTTAAACAAACAAACAAACATCCAAACACACAAACTTTCATATTTATAATATAAAGTGGGATAGGATGGGAAAAACACAGCGTTTTCCATGCTGAGGCCACATGTTTCAGAAATGCAGCGTTTTTGATTGTTATGAAAATGCAGTGGAAAACATGCTGTGTTTTACAGTCCTAGCAAAGTAAGGCCCCACGTGGCATAAATGTCACACATTGCAGGAAAAAGAAACACTGCAGAACACATCTGCATGTTAATGTTACCTGCAGAAAGTCAGAATTTTCCCTATAGAAAAGATGAAGATGAAAAGATGCATTTTAACTGTGTGTTTTTTTTTTGTGTGCTGTGTTTTGCTATGTATGGCCTTAGCCTAAAAACAGAACTCCTTATGATACACATGATTCTCTAGATTATTTTAGCTCTTCATACCCTCAATCATGCTAAAGTCTAAAATAGGTTGACATGCATGATATATGCTCCCTTGTAAGTGCCCTTACCATGTCTTAAGAAACCAAAGAGAAGTGCACACATATCAGTAACAGCCAACGTGCTCCATAGTGCCAAACTTTGCACTGTAACTCTCATATATCTACACTTGGAGGGCATGTGAGTGATTCACAAAGACTATGTGGCACCAAGGAGAATCTCAATGGTTTGTATATTCACACTGTGCAAGGCCATGAAATACTGATGGTGGCAGCATAGTCCTAAGTGTGAAAATGATTGTAACCGTTCATCATAATATAAATGGCATGGTGTTTACAGGCCAATGGGTATATCAAGTGCCCCATTTCATACTTACACCATACTACTACGTGATCTAAATGACTCAGAAAAGGGATAACATTGTAGCATTTAGCAACAAAAAATCTGTGGTTTGAAAGAACATTTTCTTTGTTTAGATTTCATAACAAGAAATTTCAGAATCTAATATACAGCAACACAAGTGAAGAAAAGGCAAGAAGTACTATTGTGCTTTTGCTAAATATTATTTCCCAGTCAGGCCTATCGATTTTTCAACAATACCTATTGCTTATTTGAGCCCATAAAAATCCTAGGGGCAGGTTTATCCATATGGTAGCAGCATGTAGCTTTGCTTCAGTTTTTGATGCAGTTTTTGTATCCAAGGCCAGATTTGGATGTAAACGGAATAGGGAACATAAACGTAGAACTTATACTTCTCCTTCTTGCTGGGTCCACTTCCGGTTTTGGCACAAAAACTGCAACAAAAACTGCTTGTGTATTTCCAACCTAATAATGAACTTTTTTTTTTTTTTTTGAAATGTAGATTGTGAGCCCCATATAGGGATCACAATGTATATTTTTGTTTTCCTATCAGTATGTCTTTGTAGAATGGGAGGAAATCACAGGGAGAACATACAAACTCCTTGCAGATGTTGTTCTTGGCAGGATTCGAGCCCAGGACTCCAGCGCTGTAGTGCTAACCACTGAGCCACCGTGTTGCTCCTCCTATTAATGAACTTTGAACTACAAAGTCTGAGTAATTTTCCCCCATACTACTGTCCAGGACGTAAGCATCAATCTGACACTACTATAACAATATCTTTATCATTGTTTTACTTTACAGCTAAACGTATGTGCTGACCAGAGCCCCTAGAATCCATAGGCCTGCATTAATCACTGCTATAGGTAGGAAGCTCCAGGTATATACAGTAAATTCTCCATAGACCCCAATTCACCGAGCACAGTCTAAGTTAGCGAAAACGTTTCTGTCCTGGTTTTTTCCACAGCGTTTTTTCTTGCTGTGTTTCGCTATGTTGAGCTTCAGCCTAAAATAGATCTCTGCTTCTGGATAATCTGGCAGCTTCTGTTTTTTTACCACATGGAATAATGCCACATGATCGCCTCTAAAAGGTTAACACATCCGCCAGAAACTTTCTCATATGTTAAACTGAAATAATATCATGTGAAAAAAAAACCTCAATATTTGTTATATCTGCGGCTCAACCTGCTTACCCCGTAACAGTGTTTTTGTGTATTACAAAGCTCACAAAACATGACACCTTGTAATGTGCTATCTCTGCATGATGGAGAAAATCACATTTTTACACCAGCGATGCCTCCTCATAAACTGTGAACTGACCAAAAAGTAAATTGTATTTTCTGTTGATCTTGAAACAGTGAATGTCTGAATGTTCAGACCGGGGCCCAGCATGTGTAGACTCCTCCTGTCAGCTGTACTCATATCTTAATTGTTGAGAAGACTGAAATACCCGCTGATTCCACTGGTCGCAGAAGAGCGAAGATAAGCCAGCTTTGTGCTGTGAGCCTCCTTGGCCAGCCACATGCAGAGACACCCAGAGGAGCAAAATTAGGATTGATGTTGTGCTGAGACATGTAATAGCATTGGGACATGGATTTCTAAAATCTGTCTCTTCTTATCTCTTTCTCCATCTATTGTTCTCCATAACCATTGTCCGACCGATGTGGCCACAGCAAAGAATGGTTGGAATATCATCTGCTTTAAGATCTTTATTTTTAGATCAGTATAATACAGTCATATTCATACTGAGCTCTGTCCTTGCAAGGATAAAAAAAAAATTAGAAATATATGGTTAGTCTTAAAGAAAACTGGAGACCGACAAAGTCCACTTTCAATTTTTGTTTGTACTAAATGGCTACTCAAGGTGCTAGGTGGGAGACCCTTACCACTAAAAACTCTGTCAGACCATTTTAGTTGACCAGAAGAATTCTAGCAATTTCATGTCATCATTGATGGATGCTATCATAAACTGGGAAGCATGTAAAATATCCATTGAGTTACCGTAGGTTTTACTTGTTTTCCCTGGACATGAAGAGTACCAGACATTTGTCCCCTTATCTATTGATTATAATTAGCGTTTAACAATGCTGACTGTTAGGCTTTGTTCACATCTGTGCTAAGTGTTTCCATTGTTCTGCTCCATTATACTAGCAGAGCAGTGAAAATACAGAAGCAAGGGATCTGTCAGTTGATGGATACAAACAGAGCCCAGTGGACCCCATTGAATATAATGGTTTCTGTCAGGGAGCCTGGAATTTTACAGGATCAAAATATTGCTGCATGCTGTGCTATTTTGTCTGACTTTTTAATGGAATCTGTGATGAAGGCTCCTAATAAAGCCTTCAATGCCAAGGTGAACACAGTACCAACTTGTGGAAATTGCATTATAATACAGTATATTCTGTATAAGAACTCATGATACAGTTCTTTATGAATTTACACACACACACACACACACACACACACACACACACACACATATGTATATAGGTTTTCAAATCCATCTGCTTCTAATCCCAGACAGACTTGATATTGATATCAGGGCCCTGTGGGGGGTATATCATCACTATCATCACTTCCAGGACTCCCCGTCCAAAGGGTGGTCACACTAGATATCGATTTCTCTTGTTCACTTGCTTCATTGCCGAAGATAATAACACTCCTAATTTTTAAAGTATTCTTTAGAGTCCCCATATTCAGAGCTAGGAAACATCCTTTGGTCGTCTGATCCGCATCATTTATTGCAGTAGTTATTATTCATCCCAAATTCAGTTTGCATTGACTCATGTAACTAGGCTGATGCAAACAAGTAGCCATACCCTCATGTTATAAACATATTTAAAGTCCTATATAGGTAGTAACTGGTGCCCACTAGAATTGCCCATGCTCTACTGTTGGCATCCACCTAATTGCTACAGATGGTGCCCATCTGATATGTTTTACATCTGGGTTGTCTTGCCCCAAGTCAAAAGCCACTGGATAAGGGTTTGTTATCTTAAGCAGTCAGAAACTGACCACAACTGGGAGGCCCTATTGAATAGGCAGATTGAGTATATCCCCCCAAAGGGTAAGTTCACACCGGGTTTTTTTGGTCAGGAAACAGAAGCGGAGGCCGCCTCCAGTTCCGGACCAAAATAGGGGTAGCTGTGACTGGATGCCAGTACAGTGCACCGGCATCCAGTCACGCACTCCGCTCTGCCCAAATGAATGGGCCTAGTCGGGAGGGAGTGTCTTCAGGCGGATGTCGCGAGGCAAATCCGGCTGAAAGAATGAGCATGTTGCTTCTTTTTTTCTGGGAGCCGGAACAAATGGCTCCTGGAAAAAACAAAAACAAAATCCCATTGGTCAGGATTTTGAGGTGGATATGGCCTCAAAATCCTGATCAAAAATCACAATGTGAACTTACTTAAACTCTCAGAAATGTATTTCCTTTTTTTATAGCCACTCGGAGTGGAAAAAAATAATAAAAGCATACAAATAAAGTGTAACTTTTAAATAAGGCTCTGTTCACATCCATTGATATATTCATCAGTATTGCTGAACTTATACCTCCGACGTATGCCATTATATAGGCATACAGTGACATATGTTGTCTATTGACTGCGACTGTAAAAAAAAATCTATACCGTGCAGTATAAAAAGATAGACCTATGTATACTGGCCCAACAGAGACCACACTCTTTTTTCCCCATGGGGCCCAATTGGTTGATTTGTGTTATAGGTTTGGCGCTTTGCTGCTATAAACAACAAACATTGTCCTCATACTTAAATACGATGGCGCTATATACATAAGTAACTTATAACAGTGGCCAATATATCTCTGTATGATACATCTCCTTCTTTACTTAGGTCTTTGCATTACTTTGTATTATTTGGGGTTTTGTGTTATATCGGACAGCATGAAGCAAATTTAACTGAAGTAGCAACAATGTGGTCAACGTTTCTATCGCTGTGAATCCTAATCCCAGCAGTTATTCATGTGCCTGATTCACCTGTTCTGGAGCCGCACAAGCCCATAGCAGTGCTGTAGAGAATGAAAAACAGCACGCCAGCCAGCAGATGCATGAGATATTTTAGCCTTTCATGGCCTTTAAGTTGTCAGATCCCCAGAGTGGGTTTTACCTGCAGGTCACTCATGCTCAGCTGTTGTGCATGAACTCCTCGGCAGTTACAGAAGTCCAGAGACTCTAAGCTTGTTGACCTTTCACCTGTAATTCGAAGCATATAGCTAACTTTTTATTATGTTTGTATACCTTGGCAGCTGTAAGACCTCTTTATGTGTGTGTGCACTACCACCTCTCCAAAGAAGTATATGGAGGATGCTGTGGCCAGGAATCAGGGAACAGGGGTCATCGAACCCTCATTATCTCAATGAGTGACGGTCCCAAAGGTGGATTTTCTATAAATGAAACCCATACAAAGTTCCACAGTGGCGTTACTGTCATAGTTTCCAGTTATTACAGTAATATTGTAGAAAAAGGATATGATATATGCACTGATATAAGGTATAGTAGAAATTCCAGATTCCAGATTATAACAGAAATATTTGCACTGTGCCGCTGTCGAGCTACAAGTCTCAGTACAGCTGCCAAACTCCTCCCATACTGGATTTAGAAAATAAGTTTTATTCTTAATAAAAGATGCTACCCTTAACTCTTTAATTCTCCACTGATTCCGCACTGTTGCCCCAGTTGTCTATGCCAGTCTCTGTCTACTTGGCGACAGTTGTGATGTAGCTGTATAACCATTCACCATGCAGCGACTGGAGTCCCATGTCGTATTCTACTGATGCCAGTGACTGACTACAGGATTCATGCGGTTATTAGACTATATCACTTCTACAACCAAATAAATACATGACCTAGACAGATGTTATTCCATTGGAGTAAAAATTCCTATTGACTAACAGCAAACAGAGATCTTGAAAACATGAATTCATATAAAAAGCATATTGAAACAATAAATAAAATGTATTTGCTGAAACCAAAATCCCCTTTAAGGCCCGGTTCACAACAGCATTCGCGTTTCCATTTGGGAAGTCTGCTTAGGGACCCCCCTAACAGAATTTTATGCGCATTAAAAAGCGGTTACCTAAGAAACCACACAGACCCCATAGACTATAATGAGGTCCGTGTGGTTTCTGCAAGCGGACTCCCCTAACGGAATACCAAACACAAATGTGAACCGGGCCTTACTGCTCTGCTTAGTTTTCTGTACATTCTGGGAAGTGACATAAACATACGAGTATATGTATTTGCTTTAATGTTGGTACATTGATACCACGTTGTGCTATGCTATAAGAGTAAAACAAAAAGTTTCACATTTCCTAATATTGATGGTGGTTCTGATGTGGAATCCTAGCTGAAAGAGCCCCAACAATAGTATAACATTAATATTGTAGAAACAAATATTGTTACATACTCACCTGCCACATCCACCATTCTTCCAGCATGAAGGTTTTGTGGTCCTGTGTTTAGCTACATTTTGTGGAGCCATATTAAGTGACTGACTGTCATGGCCCCATATAAACTATAGCCACATTTAAGAAAAAAAAGACATGGAACAAAACTCCCAATAGTACATATTGATCTATTCTCAGAAAAATCAAATGAAAAATAGCATGAGGTTCCTGGTATAGATTTTAATCAAAGCGGGTAAGCACACTAGCCATTTCATGTGGAATACTGCACATCATCATTAATATAGTCTATTACACAAAGATCATTTGGAGGACCATATAGTGCTCTCCATACATTGGCTTTCGGTTGTATTTTTGCTGGTGTTGTGCTTACACTCAGCCGCCAATCTAAACAAGTATGGGAGAATCCTATACAAATGATGAGGCAGGGGGTTGATCTCAGACTACCTCAGATTCTATAGGTACCGTATGTAAGTTGCCGTCATAGATAACTATATCTATATCTAGTGGATCAACGTAAAAAGGAGCCAACACTGATAAAATAAATCAACTATATGTTAGTAAATAACTGGCAAGCATTACCCCAATATACTGACTTACTAGTAATAAGTCATCCATGTCCCCTATTCTAAAAGTCTACCAAAGTGTTGGCCACACGTGAGCTCTACCAGTCACAGTATAGGAGGGAATTCTTCTTATGACATCATACACTTTATTATATCAGTGATCACATCCTGAAGCTTAACCTGCTGGCTGTTTCCATTCATCGAACATACCGAAAATGTTCAAGCCTTTTAATACATAGCAACAGACTCTTCTCAGTGCTCTCCTATCATTCAACGCAGGCTTCACAGTTTAACACGTGTTATATCATATTCATCAACAGATCCTCTGACCAGGGGAATTCTGTTAACACCTTTCATGATATATGTGTCTAAAGAGTGTCCGATTCCAAACAGAGCAGCAAGCTGTAAATCTGCCATGGACCAGCAGACCTTTGCACTCTGCAGAAGTTAAAATATCCTCAATATAATTCATTGTTGGGATTGTCTGCCATTAATATTGGCATGACCTTTGTGCCAAATAGCCCTTGCAGATTGCCTTGTTTGCATAGTGCATTGTGCAGAATTATGGGTTTATCTCTCTTGTAGTGGAGGTCATGGAGCGGTCTCCACAGGGGCACTTTTTTATGGAAATATTAATTCAAAGTCATATGTCTTATAGAAGAAGACATAAATCATGGCCAAATATGATAACGCTCCAATGATGATTGTAGGATTTATATTTTATGAGAAGTTATATATTCATATAGAAAAAAAATAAGCAACAATATAATCAGGAAAAATGTAACTTTCAGCGACATTAACCATATTTGTATTTCATTTATTTAGAATGCAATTCAGAAAAATTAAAGTTACTGTTCACTTGTTTCCTTTAACATTTAGAGTAATGTCAGATTTTCAGAATTGTGTGGTTTTCTGGCATTTCGCTATTTATTACTATTGCCATGCAGTGGACGCCAGCATCATTAACAAAGCATCTGCTTACAGGGTGATTCAAGTATCAGGACCCACTCAAAATCTGGAAAAAGCTTCTGTTATAAATACTACAAACACTTAGAATGGTAAATTGTATTACACCAATGGTTATATCTGTGCAAACATAACCACAACTATCTCTAACTTAAAGCAGCGTTCCAACCACAGTTATTCTATATTGGTAACTCCTATAGGTCAATATAGTGCCAAAAATATTTATGGGTTGCGTATTGAAGCTCAGCTCCACTGAAGTGATTGCTCTTCTCAGAAGAAGGTAGCCATGTTTGTTAAGTGCTGGACAGCCCCTTCAAAGATGGTCCATAATATATGGTAACTTTATGGAAATCTGGTCAGGATAACAGGGTGGTGGTCTTAAAGAGGTGGTCTATTAGATAGCTTTTATTATTCATTGTATAACAATGGTTGCGGCACATTATACATCAGAATTTAACTTCACCTATTGTCAGAGGTGTAATATGAAGTTCCTGGGCTACATAAACTATAAAATATAAATTAAAGAACTGGAACAGGGCCTCTGTGCCACCACACCACCTCCAATCCTTCAAATGATGCCCCAGGCCATAGCAGTCGCCTTCTCTGGGTACTAACAGCGTCTCCTGGTACTCAGATACCCCAGGAGCACCAAATGGTGTTACAGATAAATAGTAGCTGGAGAAATACATGAATCACATATTAGCTAAGCAGTAAACGGGTAATACAAGTGAATGGAAACTCACCATAGATGAGGAACTGCATGGAGGTAGTAGGTGATAATGGTGACCGTCAGGGAATGGAGCAGACAAATGATGATAAACACATGAACAAACTACAACTGACCATATCTAACTCACTTGAATCTCTCCATAAATCTATCCTATTACTAGACATGACCAATATTCAATGTTCATAAAGCTACTCCTAATGTTTGCCCTAATTTACAAGACTGACCCTGAAGGCACATTAAGGAGGAAAAAAAGAAGGACTACAAAACTCAGACTAGATAGATATGAGTAAACTACAAAAAGCCAATAGGCAAGATACTGAAATATACCAGGATTACTGGGAAAACCAAAAACGTTGCTTTATTTGGCAGACCTGATGAAGCTTTTTTAAAGGTGTTGTGCTGTTAAGGAAACTTATTTCCTATCAACAGGACAGTAGACACATGTCCTATCACTGGGGGGTCCAACTGCCAGATACCACAGCGATTAGGAAAATGGGGGACCAAAAGTCCCCTTAAAGTCTCATTGTGAATGGAGTGGCAGTGCACTTGGGTGACCAGCACTCCATTCATTTCTATGAGGCTGCAGGCACCGCCAGAGATTACAGTCCTGGAAGGCCCATAGAAGGGACTGGAGTTTCAGTCATACAAACGCATTTGTCCTCCATTCACAAGGAGGCTTTTCGGGTACTCTCAGTCCCCTGTTCTGATTGCTGTGTATCCCAGGGGTCGGGCTCCCAGTAACCAGACACTTTTTCCCTGTCTTATGGATAAGGGATAAGTGTCCTTAACAGCGCAAGCCTTTAAGAAAGGATAACCTGTTAGGAACTCCTCCTAAAACAATCTGTTCAAGGTCAGCTGGTCAATAGTACATCAGCTGCCCGATAGCTACATAAGGGCCACTTCACATGGCGTAAGTGCTCGTCTCATTTCGAGCCGTACACGCGAGCGCTTCTAAACACTTCCCATTCACTTCAATGGGAGCGCACGTAAAGCCGGCTTTACGAGCGCTCCGATTGAAGTGAATGGGAAGTGTTTAGAAGCGCTCGCGTGTACGGCTCGAAATTAGCTGAGCGTTTACGCCATGTGAAGGGGCCTTAACATGTAGCCCAAATAATCTAGTAGGTAGAAAAATCCTGAGAAATTTCTGCTGATTGTAAAACTTTAATTATGAATATACTTTTCTATGTGAACTTGGCAAAGAAGGGATGATGGTAACAAACAATCGGTATAATCTATCCATTGTTTAATACAATTAGTATTGATTTAGACATACAACAGTATGCACAGTAGTTCATAGTCTGGGAACGCTACAATTAAAAAATGCTATTTTGTTCAAGTGCATGAATCCTTCTTGGCTGATCATATTAATAGAAACAAAAGCCTACACAAAGTAATGACATGTTTATTAGTCAGGGCATCCTACATCTAACTCATAGTACTGATATGTTTATGGCCTACTCTTTTGTAGGACTTGTCATGTCCTCTGACCTCTTGAGTTGTATACTCAAGACCTCTGCTGAAACCCCCAATGTTTTTGTTTTATATTCATCCCTATGCAGTGGACGATTGGCCACTTGTCAGTATACTTGTACTGTCTTGTGAGTGTCATCACTGGTTGGGCAGTGGTCGACTACCCACATGACAATACACTTGTATTGGTTGCCAAAAAAGAGGGGGAGAATACGGTACAGTTGCACCAGCCTATAGGAAAATACAACTCAAGAGGTCAGAAGACACGGGGGTCCTTTTTAAGTGAGTTGGTTAATTAAATATGCATATAGTATTTGGTCATAAAATTGGTCATAGTTTCGTCATGTATCATCTATATGTGGCTCTTATAGACAAATTTGAAAATAGAAAATAAATATTAAATCTTCAATTTAGTTTTTTTGGGTTTCATTTTTCAGCAGTCACTGTGTAACTTTGTTCTGCAGGTTATTATGACTGCAGCATTAAGCAATGGAGGAGGTTTTTATGCGTACTTTATTAGTTGATGAAGCTGTATAAAGGCTTATACTTTGCAGGATGAGCTGTAGTTTTTACCAGTATCTTTTTAGGGTTCATGCAACTTTTTGACCAACTTTTTAGTTCAGGTCATTATAGACACAGTAATACCAATTATTTTAACATAATAAAATTATGTCTCAGTGGAAAAGGCAAGTAGCTGGGAGAGGTAACCCCTTTCCTCTGTCTGTGTAAATGCAATGGTGGCTATTGACCACAGCATCTAAAAGGTTAAACTTATCTGTTCCAAGCACATGTGGCAGGAACCCAACTATTTGTATCATCTGGGCTCCTGCCACTAATTGTTCAGGTACACTGGTAATGTCTCCATAATCTCCATGACATACAAGGATTACGTAGAAGGTAACCACCTCTGGCTAATATACAGATCTGATATTTTTTGGAAATATATTGTAGCTCTTTGCACACTATAAGAGTCCATTCACATGCTAGTAGAAAAAAAAAAGCTAGCAGAACTCATTGAATTCATTGTGAGGCTTTTTTTCAGCGCTGAAAATTCAGCGCCAAATAGAGCGCAATTTTCCTCCATGTGAATGGACCCTTACAAGGAAATACTGCAGTAACTTAATTATTCACCCCTTACATAAAGATCTTTCATGTCCTTGGGCACAGGAAGTCAGCGCACTGTCGGCTTTCCCATTATGTGCCCCGGGTGAAGAGTCATCGGTGCCGTTACCGATAGTTCCTCACTGTCAGAAGGGCGTTCCTGACAGTCTAAATAGGAACACCCCTCCTGACAGTACTGTCCATAGCGCTGTACTGACAGAGGGGGTGTTTCTTAATGCCTAGCCATGACGCTGAGTGGTGAGGACCATCGCCCCCCCCCCCCCCCCACTACTGACAGTACTCATCCACTAGTACTGGGGGGTGTTCCTCACCGCTCAGCATTATGGCTGGGTAGTAAGGAAAGCCCCCTCTGTCAGTATAACGCTTTGGACAGTACTGTCAGGAGGGGCGTTCCCAGTTAGACTCTCAGGAACGGCCTTCTGACATTGAAGAGCTACGGTAATGGCACTGATAGCTATTCACCCAGGGCACATAACGGAAAAACCGACAGTGCGCTGAATTCAGCGCACTGTCCGCTTTCTAGTGGTATATAAGACCGCATGTGCCCAAGAATATGAAAGGTTATCTTTAATAAGTTACCTCTGAAATATTGCCTTGCTCCCCTTCACTGCCATGGGTTTCAAACTACTGAAACACTCACCATATCTAGCTCTGAAAGACTTTGATTTATTTCCAAAAGGCAAAGAAAAACCTGCACAGCAAAAGATTTGAAGTGGTACTGGTGAATGAATGTCTATATCTGATACTCAAGAATGCAAATTTCTTGAATGACCTTTGTATATGTCTGTCATTTACAACTACCTAACCCTCTGTCATAAAGGATATAATTTCATAGGGGTTAAGTTAGAAACATTGGATGGATTCATCGAGACATCAGCGGAGCATGGGCTTAATCCATATCGAGGCTTTTGCCTTGTTATGAATTAGGTGCTTTCTACAGGAGCCTATATATTTTTACTAAAATCTATGCTAACTTCTTCCTAGTATAGACTTGTTGCTGTTGTTTATTCCACAAAAGTGGCCTAAATGATAATGAATCTGAAAAACTTTGCATCTTTGTTATACCCAAAAAAGTGATGGGGAATCTTAGTGAACTTACCCTGGTATTTTTTCCTTCCTTGTTCCTATCAGTTTAGAGGTGACCACAGCAAAGTGTAGTATATTTTTCTTGTCTTATAGTTATCTGACCTTTATTCATTACCTACAACAACTGGTAATTGTTAGTGATTTTTCCCTTGTAAATCAACTGTTCTAGGCAGTTGTGCTGGTTGTATAGCTTTGTAAATAGCACAGCATACAACAGCTTAGGGGTGTAGGTTTAAGGGACAATGATGCTGCCATTAAACTTGGACTATGGAATCTGCACGGACCAATCGCTCCCTCTTTATCATATCAGGAGATTTTTTTTTTTGGTTCTCTTCAAAATATATATAGTACCCGATCAATAGTACATTATGAATACACCAATTGCAAGACGTGTAGATATGGATTTACCTTTGATATATGAGAGTCATTTAACATCCTACAGAAGTGTAGTAACTAAAAGAAGACTAAAGGCTTGTATATAAGGTATATGGGTTAATGTGGTCAGTCTAAGTTAAAGGGTTTGTCCCACAAAAATACATTTATAATCCTTTCACAGAACAGGTGATAAATGTTTGGAGTCCCAAGCCCCCCTTTGCTCCTTGGCTTTCCATTTCAATCAGTGTCTATGGGATGTAGACAGGTCAGCATTCAGCTGCTTGTGTCAGCTGTCTAGACACTGAATACAGGAGCATCATATGCTGCATGTATGATGTATGTAGCTTTATGTGTATGGTACTCTATGGAGCACTGTACAGCCATATCCATGTCAGAGCCATATGATTTTGCTACATTATAAAACAAAGTATCTAGTATCAAACATGTATATGAACAGTACTTTTCCATTTACAGGCCATACAGTAAGTAGGTGTATACACGAGTTAACATATGATGGTTCTTGGGGCAGCTGGCTGACAACTGGCACAGTCGCTGCAGTTTTCTATGAATGCCTGGCAGTCACATACTCTGAAATGATGAGCATAGACCTAGCTGTGGCTTTACAACACTTGACAGTGATTATGCCCTGACCTCGAGGGTAGAACATCACACTGAATCCCGACTGCTAGAGAAATGAGGTTTGAATTTCAGAGTCAGCCATCTGTCTGATGGGGAAATGTTCACAGAAAGTAGCGCTAACATGTGAACAACACAGAACATGTGCTGAGCCGCCCCTGCTGCAGATGTATCCTGTGACTGTGCCCTGCCGCACACAGTCTGCCACCATCACTTATCATTATACAGGTCATTGCTGCAGGCTGGGATGAAATGAGTCTAATTCAAATACATCCAAATATTTGCTATAAATGTCATTTTAATGGGTCTGACCCAATCTGCTGCCACAAGGGAACCTCCCTTTCCTGTGATCACATATTTCTGCCTCATTATAAAATTAAACGGACTGGTTGAAGCAAGAAAACCCATGGAAAGATCTGTATTAGTCCAAATGCTACAGTGCTTTCAATACTGGATGCGTTCAACATTACTATTAACATAAACATATTGCTCAGGTAAAAGAATAGTCTTCCAGCATGACCACTTCACTTGTAAAGATAATTGTGTAAATGAGAATGATGTTGCAAGGCTTGTTATCAATGTCATATTAAAGGGGATGTCTGAGACATTTATTTTACTGTCAATAGGTGCTGCAATTGGAACCAATAAAACAAAAAAAAAAAAAACATGTACTCTTGTACCGATCTTCTGTCTCCATTGGTAGCTGATGTTTACAGGTCCCTTACTGGACGTCACCAATGACGTACCATTTATGTGAGGTGACCAATGTGGGGACTGTTTTTGTACAGAGGTCACCGCTGAGGCCTGTGATTGGCTACGGCTTTCACTTGGCACAAATTGAATGTCGCTGCTGACAACAGCTCGGGGACCTGTAAACAACAGCCAACTTTGGAAGTGGACGACCTGGGAGAGGTAAATACATTTTTTTTAATTTTACTGACCCCATTTGTAGCACTTTTTTATATTAGAAAAATGTTTCAGACAGACTCTTTAAGACTAAGTTCACACTTGCATTATTGGGATATTTAGAAAAGAAGATTATACAAGAGCCCTTAAGTTGTGACCCAGAGGAGCCCGCTTGTCATCACATGTCTGTGTGGTGAACCTTCTTGGCTTGATTATCCACTTCTGCCTTCTTCCTTCAAGAAG
The DNA here is from genome assembly GCF_031893055.1 of Leptodactylus fuscus. NCBI lineage: Eukaryota > Metazoa > Chordata > Amphibia > Anura > Leptodactylidae > Leptodactylus > Leptodactylus fuscus. The sequence goes on along the minus strand of NC_134265.1, from coordinate 276,486,154 downwards.
CAACAGCAATGAGATGCTCCAACACCCCGATAAAAAACTATAGTGGATCAGATGGAATAAATGATAAAAGTCATACTCACAAGCCATCATACTTAAGTCCTTGAAATTTTCAAGAAATTATTGGCCCGTTGTGAATACATCTCCACCATGACCTACATCACAGAGAGAAAAAAGCCTCCATTGGTGAACCACGACCAAACTTTTCGTCCCTCCATTTCGGGTTTATGAAATACTTACAAGAGATGAAGAATAAAGTTCCATGTGAACACATGTAAGCAGACAGATACCAGGAACTGCATCATGGCGCTGCCCAACCAACTGGAATTTCACAACCTTGCTTCCTTGGCCTAGTTTCCTGAGCAGCTGTCCATGTAAACCCCCCTCCTCCCAATAAAACAATAAAAAACAACTAAAAAAAGAAAAAACAAAACACCCACTTGACAATGCATAAAATGAACAATAAATACACTTAAAAAGAACCAGTTAAATATAGAAGAGCCAGATATACAAAGACAACACATTTCAATACATTTTGTCTTAAAATGCTTTTAAATCCATGAATCACTTTCCTTTACACATTCATACACATGAAGGCTAACTATAAGCAACAACAATGCATGCCGCGTCTCCATGAATTCCCATAATATCAACATAGTTGTAAGCTAGAAAGAAAGAAAGATAAATGGAAACAATATATATTTATACATAGCCATGTGATAAATGATATTTAAAGGGACACCCCATTCATTCACCCAGCACTGAGCCACCCAAAGCTTTATATTTTCCCATTGGGAGGTAGGTTGAGGGATGTTGTATTGGGTGTACTACACTACGTCATGATTTCTGGTAATTTTATTGTAAACTGATTTTACTTCCGTTTATTGAATCTAAAGCCATTAGAGTTATATCCATGAATACCTCTCATCCCCTCCAAAATTGTATCTAGATAGGGGCAGCCCCATACAATATGTGACAGACAAGCCAATTAAACAGTGGACCCAGGTATTGCTCTCATGCTATGGTCCTGGTATTTGTAACAGAATGACATCATAAATCTCAGCACACTACTTCATTGGCAGTTGATGATGTCAGAAGGCCAGGTATAGCCTATTCACCAGGAACTTGGAACAATGCTCTTACACTGCTGTTATTAATAAATGCATTATTGAATGATTTAGGTTGACAGGTACCTCTAACCTCTGGCAGAGCATCTTTGAGAAATATATGGGTGTATTAATAAATAATACGATAAATGTGGTAATAAATTCTACCTTTCCTATTAGAGCAATAATGTTAGCTGAGGTCTACTGAAATGCAGTGGAAGCCTGGTCACAGTCTGAAGACAGGGGAATGCACAAATATGCTATAACTGCGAGATATTGATCACCTGAAGCTCTGGGAAATCCTCCCCTGCTCTTTTCTTCCAAGCAATGATCTCATGGGCCATTCCATTGATTTCATTGCCATAGTGATTACAATCTAGCTAATTTGTAAATACATTTCTCGAATGTGTTGCCCTCCAATTCTTCGCCACCTTACATCTCTACAGCAGGGTCCTGTGTTCATGGCGTTATTCTTCAGATTCAGTGTGGGGGGAAGCTCAGCAATGGACTCGATATGTGTTATAGCCTACATGTATCTCTATTGAAAATGAATACTGAACAAGATCTCAAAATATATTCCAGATTGAAAATAGGAGGCATTCGCATAAACAGTAAACAGCCTCTGCTGACTCACTGTTCCCATTCTCCGTATTTGTTTCCAGGTGGCGGTGCAGCTAGTGACTCATCCGAATTTGCTGCCTCATATCCAGCATTAGTGTTTGCTTGCTGATGAAATTCTTACAGTGTTGTCTCCTTCATATGACAATAATCTGTCAAAGTAGATATTTACACATATACCTATGGTAAAGCTGTTATTGTACACGCTAATATACACCCTCAGACAAGCTGCTCATAGAAACCATACCTCCCAACTTTTGAAGAACTGAAAGAGGGACAAAATGTGCGGCGCGCGTAGCGCGGCGCGGCAAATTTAGCCCAGCCCACTTTTGTGTTGACTCCACCCACTCGTTAATTTTTCATGTGCCCGCACACAGTATAATCCTCCTACAGTCACCCGTAAATTATATGTCCCCCCTCTATCTCTCCCCCAGTTTCATATACACCCTTCATCTGCCCCCAGTTTCATGTCCTCTCCATCTCTGCCCCCAGATTCATGTCCCCACATCTCTGCCCCCAGATTCATGTCCCACATCTCTGCCCTCAGATTCATGTCCTCTCCATCTCTGCCCCCAGATTCATGTCCCCACATCTCTGTCCCCAGATTCATGTCCCCCATCTCTGTCCCCAGATTCATGTCCCTCCATCTCTGCCCCCAGTTTCATGTCCACTCCATCTCTGCCCCCAGATTCATGTCCCTCCATCTCTGCCCCCAGATTCATGTCCCCACATCTCTGCCCCCAGATTCATGTCCCACATCTCTGCCCTCAGATTCATGTCCTCTCCATCTCTGCCCCCAGATTCATGTCCCCACATCTCTGTCCCCAGATTCATGTCCCCCATCTCTTCCCCCAGATTCATGTCCCTCCATCTCTGCCCCCAGTTTCATGTCCACTCCATCTCTGCCCCCAGATTCATGTCCCTCCATCTCTGCCCCCAGATTCATGTCCCCACATCTCTGCCCCCAGTTTCATGTCCACTCCATCTCTGCCCCGAGATTCATGTCCCTCCATATCTGCCACCAGATTCATGTCCCCACATCTCTGCCCCCAGATTCATGTCCCCACATCTCTGCCCCCAGATTCATGTCCCACATCTCTGCCCCCAGATTCCTGCCCCCAGATTCCTGTGTCAGCTCCTCGCTTCGCCGCTGCCGCCGGCTCCTGGCTTGTACATCGCGTCTACAAGTCCAGGAGCCGGCGGCAGCAGCGAAGCGAGGAGCTGACACAGGTCAGCTCCTCGCTTCAGCCGCATGTGTCAGCGAGAGAGAGACGCAGCGGCGAAGCGAGCACGCGAGCAGCTTCAGCCGCATGTGTCAGGGAGAGAGGCGGGCAGCGGCGAAGCGAGGAGCTGACCTGTGTCAGCTCCTTGCTTCAGCCGCATATGTGTTCAACTCAGATCTGCGTCCTCTGGACGCAGATCTGAGTTGAAATCGGGACATACCTCCCTCCAACCGGGACCGCGGGACATGTCACCCAAATCGGGACTGTCCCGCGGAAATCGGGACGGTTGGGAGGTATGTAGAAACCACTGTGTAAATGTACACTCATGGAATGGAAAATGCAGCGGACCGCGGTCCATATTGCATCTCTTCACATCTCCATTTGTGTTTCCATGTTTGAGCTTCATTCTAGGAGCAAAACAATGAAAATTACGGCAGGTCCAGATCCATCACATGATGAATACCCTCAGCGTCCACTGACTTCAATTATTATAATCCATAGGCTTTGTACTGCCAGCAGTGTCCTGTTCCTCCTAGCAGCACTGTCTGCCCACTTACTATGCTTGCATACATCCTTCGCTCACTAGTAGCACCCTTGTTGCTTCACATCATTGTCTCTTGGACCATTGTGTGAGCTACAGCCAATGCCAGGACCACCTTTGTAGATTCACCACAGCAAAGCCCTGAAAATTGTACAGGAGTTAAAGGATTAATACCAGCAAGGCTGCTTAGACAATTCCCTTAGAGGTGGCCAAAATGAAATTTGATAGCGCATGGTATCCATCATTTTACCAGACAAAATAGTGCAGTATGCTACTCTATTTTTCCCACATTTATGACTGAATCTATAGAAGATGTTCCTGACAAGACTACCAAGGCAGATATGTGCACAGCCCAAGATGACAAGTGCAGTTCATTGTAAATTGTGTCCTGGACATCATGATCTAGGTAAGGTGCCCACGGAGGACTTGTTTCATTTACTATATAGATCAGTGAAGAATAGAGCACTCTCAAATGGTTGTATTTGAATCCAAGACCTTATTAAATCACACAATCCAGGCTCAAAGCCAAAAAAAAAAACATATAAAGGGTATTACTATGTCTGATTTCTAAGTACCAAATGTCTTGGTCACTTCTAACCTTTTTAGTTGTATATGTATACCATATCTATTTGAGGGTTCTATGGAATCACCTTTAATCAAAGTAATTCATTATAGACCCCCTAAACACTGCAACTTGGCCATATTTTGCTGTCCACATTATACCTCAAAACAGCCAGACTCCCTCTGAACCAAATTTACGACACCACATCTCAGGATATCACCTCCAAAACACATATACAATACAATGTCTGCTTTATTGATTCATCAAGTAGTAGAATCTGTATTGTCTGTACTACAATTAATATTCTCTCTGCAATAGAAAAAGCATAAATATAAGTATAAGCTCTAAAGAATGCCTATTCTATATATTCTTATATTTAAGCATGGATGTAGTTACATGGCAAATACCCACCATCCAGACATTAAAACAGATGAGAACAAGAACAGTCAGTATGAAACTGAGGACACAGACCCATTGGGTATAGTGATACATGTCTTTGGAGAGTCCCTGAACAAAGATATCTGTAGTTGTTTAGTATCACAAGATATATTCTACCAGGAAGAGGACTGGAAGTTGAAATGAAGCCTTTCATTCTGAAGGAATACGGGACTAACCCTTACAGTAGGACAGAACATCCCGACCTTTGTGTACGATACATTAAACCTCCTTAGTATAAAGCATCCATTTCCAAGGCTGTATATGGCCCACAATGTATTTTAGTTTTGTGGCAAGGGTGCAATGCAGATGAGGCAATTTCCTGAGGTTGGTATGAACAAGTCTTGAGAACAAGGGTCTTTTGGAGAAGTCTGGTATAAGTTACTGAACTGGCATGTCTCAATTCATATCTGAACAATAGGCGCTATGCTGCTTCAGTTCAATGTGTATATGTTGAATGCCGCCTTTGTTTCCTAGTCCTATATAGGTCAGATAGAGAAAGTCCATTTCAGTGTCTTTGCAGTGCTCACGAATAGCCCCTTCCCTAGAAATCACTCCACTGGAACAGCACAGCAGCGGTAATAGCAAACCACACTATTCTTTTTTATCCCCCGGAGAACTGATCTCAAAGAGAAAGAATGACGCACATCAAACCTCTTCACATCCAAGCAAAGGCCATTCAGAACCACACATGTAGAATGAGCAAGACCAATAATTCTTTCATCTACAAGCACAGTAATATTCTCTCCCAGGACCTGGCGCATATCATCAGAATGTCTATTATGTTTTCTTTTCTAGATGGTCGGTTGCAATAAAGTCTTGTTCTTTGCCGTCCATAATTGATAACATGAACCGGAGTCCAACTACCCCGCTCATGAGGTTCAGATATGAACCACAGGCACAGTGCTTTTTCAATAGACCAGTTATTTCCTTTCAGAAGGTCAGCACACAGCTGTTAACTCAGCAACCTGCCTATGTATTTAGGAATTGTGCATTTACCTTATTTTTAAAGGGAAAATTGGGGGCATTAATCTTGATTGCTGTGTCTGTGAGCGCGGCATATAATTGTATCGTCCAGCAGAGACGGTAAATGTAGTTCTGTTAAATCTTCAGAATAGTTATATTAGTAATATAATATTTGGTGAAGGTTTGAATGGCTGTAAAATGTAAGAGTCTCGCTAGCAGACAGATTTGCAATTGTTAGAGCGTGTTTGGTTAGAGTGTACTATAACTCTTTTGTGTATTTTGCATATTATGTTATATTGACAAATGTGGATACAATCTATGGGTATAAATCACTGTTATGGGGAAAAACAAACAGCAGTTTCTTACTGGAGATCCAGAACCAGACCACCGTCACCCATTCCAATAAATGAGCAGCCCAACCACCAGACATGTAGGTGGATAATGTACTTCTATTGTTTATTGGGCGGGTTAGTGGAGAAACATTCATTTAGCATTCTGCAATATTATAACAACCTTTTCGGTTCCTAAGCAGGGACATGGCTACGGTGCATGCAGAGGTAGCAATCGCTACTGACCTGGGCCCAAAGGACTCTCTACAACCTAAGGCACCATTATAGATAGCACATGGTATGTGGGAGTCCCATTTCAGATTTGTATTTGGGCCCAGAAGCTTTAAGTTACACTTCAATGCCTAAATTACTCTTTATACCTTATGTTCTACAAAGATTTTAACTGAAAATTAGATATTTTAAAGAAATATTTGGCTATTTAGTTAGATATTCATGAAGTAGGAAATCAATACCTGGAGTCAAATGTATCTGAATAAATAATGTATAAAAGGATTCTATACAGTAAATCCAAAGGACAAAATGCTCTATATAGTGGGCAGAATGCTGTACCTTAGTAATGTCCTTGTTTGAGGAAGAATATGATTCGCATCCTAAACGGCTGTTGACAAGTAACTTTCTGCATTTCTTTTGTACATTATGTTTGTTGAAGACAAGAATCAAGTGGTGGGTACATAGTTACCTGGAGAATTGTTCACTTTCATCTGTAAATAATTTCCATTGGTTCCTGGCTAGTTGTAATCCTCCTCTTTTAGGATGACTGTAGGCTCTTCAGTCAAGTCGTGGGTCTGCATACTTGCCAAGGCTGCACCTGGACTTGCCATTGTTGAGAACAGCAAGTCCAGGTGCAGCCTCATAATAAGCAGTAATCCATATACAGACCTGCAGCTCAGTTGGCGCATTAACAGGTACCCTAAGAGCTTCACAGTATTATACATATTAACCTGTTGCCCTTGGTCCTTGTTAAATTGCTATTTTTGATTTTAAAAATACCTGAGTTTTTATCAATAGTTGTAGTATGTGCAGGTTCCTGCTCGGCAATTTGCTCTCAGACTGCATAAGCCTTCATATATGGTGTCCTATTAGTTTTTCTCCTTGTAATAGACCTATTATTCCTGCAGCACATTGTGCATTTCTCTCTGAGGCAGGGGCCATCTATTAGTAATACATATTATACTGACAGAAGAAAAGCGTAAATGAGCATAATATAGGAGATCCAGGGATACTAACCAGATTATAATGCAGCAAAATAGATCCCTGACACAGAAACAGAGAAATCTGAACACAGTCTTCTGTCTATGACTAACATTTCATCTGCAATAGCACAAGCTGCTAGTCAGCTGTAGATACTTCTCATCTCAACCTCCTGTGTTCCATCTTGAGCCTGTTGGTTTCTAAAGACAGACCTTCCATAGTAACAGGAAGTGAACAACAAATTAGACCTCCTAGTGGCAGGAACTTTAGAGAGATTTTTCAAGCAGAAAAGAGCATCATTTTTTAAATAAAGTGCATTACATCTTGGTCCAGAATCACATGTTCTGTTAATTCAGACTAAGTTGTCTGAAAAGTAAGTGACCATTTAAGACACAAGTTTTGACAAAATTAAAAAAGTGATCAAACTGAGGAGGTTAAAATTGGTCATAAAACTTTAATAGTTGTCAACAGCTATTGCTTCCAACTCCCCCATACACATGTAGAGATGGGGGTAAGTTGTTGCTTGACATTTCTTGTGGCAGCTTCTCTCCTATGAAAATAATAGGCATGAGACTTGTTAAAATTCAACAATCCCAATATTTCTTTCCTCCAAACTGTCAGATGGAGAGTCAGGACTCCCACATAAGTTGCAGATGTCATCCTTGGTAGGATTCAAACTCAGGACTCCAACGCTTCAAAGCTGCAGTGCTAACCACTGAGCCACCGTGTTGCCCCAGAACTCCCAAATAAGTTAGTCAGCCAGTCCTCTGGAAAATGGTGGGATTAGCCAATGTTACTCTTATATTTATGGCCATCTTTCCATTTAGTCTTTTACTTGTTAGATTTAGTCAATTTAAGTAGTAGATACCCTGATAGACTTACACACATATAATATCCAAATAAATAGTGTCTCACATTTTTTGTTGCCAAATAGGGCATTGGGCAGAATTGGAAAGAAATCTCATATAAGGCTGTTTCTTCTGTGTGGACGTTCCATATTGTTTGGATATGGCTTAAGTCTGATGTCACCAGAATAACCAGGTGCATATGGTGACACAATGGTTGTTTCCTCAGATGAAACAGGTAGGTAGACTTCCCACAGTATACCATATGGTCAGGTAGAACACACTGAATAGACCCCGGTAAGGTGTGGAGCATGATGTCACTTCACACCACGTCCAGGAACTTACTGTTTTCTGCTGTTGTTTTCTTGTAGCTTGGCTGCAGCAAGGGGCCTCCTTTTGGCAGCAGGGTGATGTTTTGTCTATAAATGGAAGCTATTGGCTTTATTCCCAGTTTGAGTAGCAGCACGACTCGTGTGCAGTTTCTACATTAACCCCAGGTCAGCCGATGCATTCTTGAAACTTTGCAGTCTGGTTGCACAAAATTAAGATAGTGTTGTAATTATCCGTCGAACTGCTTGTAGACCGTCAGAAAAGATCATACTGTACCTTTAGCAGCCGCAGCATATCTAATTGGAGATACTTAAAGGAGTTATTGGTTCTGGATGTACAAGGAGAAATAACAGACAGACTTAGGAGCTTTCCCAGTCCCCAAGAATATTGATATACCAACTATTCAGTAGTAGGGTCACCCACATAAATTTAGATTTTTACAAGCTTACATTGGTTCAAACGTGTAGGTGCAGGAACGTTTGGAAATCCAAACTAACCAGATTTTAATCAGATCCCATTTCAATGAATTAGGGAACAACCGTTATTTTTGCAGTAGCTAGTATATAGAGCTCATATGAATTCTACAGACTGCTACAGTAGCCTCGCGACGGATGGAGAAAAATACCTGAATATTTTCGGTTTACTTATAGCGAAGTAGGACAGCTGTTTTTATTCTTTCTTAAATACAGTCCTATGAAAAAGTTTGGGCACCCCTATTAATCTTAATCATTTTTAGTTCTAAATATTTTGGTGTTTGCAGCAGCCATTTCAGTTTGATATATCTAATAACTGATGGACACAGTAATATTTCAGGATTGAAATGAGGTTTATTGTACTAACAGAAAATGCGCAATATGCTTTAAACCAAAATTTGACCGGTGCAAAAGTATGGGCACCTCAACAGAAAAGTGACATTAATATTTAGTAGATCCTCCTTTTGCAGAGATAACAGCCTCTAGTCGCTTCCTGTAGCTTTTAATCAGTTCCTGGATCCTGGATGAAGGTATTTTGGACCATTTCTTTCTACAAAACAATTCAAGTTCAGGTAAGTTTGATGGTCGCCGAACATGGACAGCCCACTCTCAAATGATCTGAAAACAAAGATTGTTCAACATAGTTGTTCAGGGGAAGGATACAAAAAGTTGTCTCAGAGATTTAACCTGTCAGTTTCCACTGTGAGGAACATAGTAAGGAAATGGAAGACCACAGGGACAGTTCTTGTTAAGCCCAGAAGTGGCAGGCCAAGAAAAATATCAGAAAGGCAGAGAAGAAGAATGGTGAGAACAGTCAAGGACAATCCACAGACCACCTCCAAAGAGCTGCAGCATCATCTTGCTGCAGATGGTGTCACTGTGCATCGGTAACAATACAGCGCACTTTGCACAAGGAGAAGCTGTCAGGGAGAGTGATGAGAAAGAAGCCGTTTCTGCACGTACGCCACAAATAGAGTTGCCTGAGGTATGCAAAAGCACATTTGGAGAAGCCAACTTCATTTTGGAAACAAAGATTGAGTTGTTTGGTTGTAAAAAAAGGCGTTATGCATGGCGTCCAAAAAGAAACAGCATTCCAAGAAAAACACTTGCTACCCACTGTAAAATTTGGTGGAGGTTCCATCATGCTTTGGGGCTGTGTGGCCAATGCCGGCACCGGGAATCTTGTTAAAGTTGAGGGTCGCATGGATTCCACTCAGTATCAGCAGATTCTTGAGAATAATGTTCAAGAATCAGTGACGAAGTTGAAGTTACTCCGGGGATGGATATTTCAGCAAGACAATGATCCAAAACACCGCTCCAAATCCTCAGGCATTCATGCAGAGGAACAAGTACAATGTTCTGGAATGGCCATCCCAGTCCCCAGACCTGAATATCATTGAACATCTGTGGGATGATTTGAAGCGGGCTGTCCATGCTCGGCGACCATCTAACTTAACTGAACTTGAATTGTTTGTCCAAAATACCTTTATCCAGGATCCAGGAACTGATTAAAAGCTACAGGAAGCGACTAGAGGCTGTTATCTTTGCAAAAGGAGGATCTACTAAATATTAATGTCACTTTTCTGTTGAGGTGCCCATACTTTTGCACCGGTCAAATTTTGGTTTAATGCATATTGCGCATTTTCTGTTAGTACAATAAACCTCATTTCAATCCTGAAATATTACTGTGTCCATCAGTTATTAGATATATCAAACTGAAATGGCTGCTGCAAACACCAAAATATTTAGAACTAAAAATGATTAAGATTAATAGGGGTGCCCAAACTTTTTCATAGGACTGTATTCCCACAAAACTGCTTAATGGTATATGAATTTAAGAGAGATTTTGCCCCTCAAGCCTTATTTCTTCTTTGCTACCTGGGAGGTAAAGCAGTTTCTCATTGAGACTTCCCATTCTCTAGAAACAGCCACTCTTTCTACAGATCCGGCTGCTGCAACTTCTGCCGGAAAGGGAAACTCCGGCCAACCATGCATTTCCCCTGCAGTGGCTGCATAAAGGGAATTGCAGAATTACATGCCATATATACTAGTGAGTGGCAGACCACGTGTATGGACACAAGGATTTCTAGATGCATTCGGCTGCTAATATTTTACAGGCATATAGTGGCATCCATTTTTCTACACTCCAATTGTAACAAAAAAGCATAATGAACAGTATACATATACTGGCCCGATGGAGAGCAAAGGGACTTTCTTTTGGCCTCCATCGTGTAAATGGGATCCTATGAACACATTTGAGAAATATATTGGGAGCTTTCCTGGTGCATACAGCAAACTTACACTACAAACACAATGTGAAACTAGCCACAGACATGGATGGGGCAGGTCTGCCACAGACATGTTTACTTGGTAGCTTTCCACTCTGGCTCATACAATGAAACAACTACTATAGTGTATTAAAGAGAGCTGTATCCACTTGCTAAAGGCATCAGCGGCATCACTAGAAAAGAAGTTAGGTTACTGTAAGCAATTGACTATTAAAGCAATTACAGGATTTGTCTCAGATTTTGACTTTTTCTTCAAACCACTTGAACCTATAATACATAAGGGAGAAAAAGAGTTTCTTATACTTACCATTGAAATTCACTGCCTGTCCCCTTACGACAGCCGCTTGACAACATGACTACATGATACACTATGGTAGCAGTGCTGTGGAATATGTTGGCGCTATATATATAAAATGTATTATTATTATTATTATTACTTTTAAATAAATATGTGGCGGAAATTTACCAATGAAAATGTGACAAATAACTGTCGTACCTACACTAGTAACTGTATTAAACACTTTATACGCCCTGTTTGACAAGGGGCAGAATTTAAAGGGGTTTTACAGCTCTCTAACTCTTTTTAATACTGACGACCAATCCACAGGATAAGTGGGAAGTATTTGATTGGCTGAAGGCAGAAGTAATAGGTGCAGAATTGCAGTCCCTTCCACTGTATAGTGGTGGTTCTGGGGTACTGCAGTTCTCTACCTTTTACTTCAATAGGAGCCTTTTGCTTGATCTCTATAGCTTCTGCATCTCCAGACACTTGGATCGGCTAATTGTTGAAGGATCCGTCACCGATCAAGTACTGATCCGGAAACACAGCATTTTTTGATGCAGATTTTGTTGTGTTTTTTTTTAGCCAAGCCCAATAGTGGCTACTAAAGGAATCGGAAATATCTAGGAAGACCTTATACTTCTTCTTTCTGCTCACTCCACTCCTGACTGAAAACCGGTGAAGCATAGGATTCTACAGCTTGTGCCAACAATTTGGCATATTTTTTGTCAGAAACTAAGCCAATTTAGAACATGCAATTTAAGGCAGGGACCCCACATGGTGTAAACGCGGCGTTTTACAGTCACTGCGAGGTGGGTATGATTCTAGCAAATCCCATCCACACATTGTAGAAAAATATGCGCAGTGGGAAACCGGCAATTTCCAAAAACGTTTTTAAGGGAGCAGCACATGACTGTGTTTCACCCATGAGACATGGTTCATGTGCCAGCCAGATTTACCGGTTTGAACTTCATGCTGGGAGCGGGACTCTTAGTAGTATAGTTATCTATGATGCAAGGAGTCCCTGTCTCCCAAAGACATACTGTCTTGTATCAATTACAATACAGGACAGTATGTGGCTGGGAGACAGGGACTCCTAGCATCATAGATTACTATACTACTAGGAGTCCCACTCCCACACGCACCTCAAGCCGGTAAATCTGGCTGAAACACAGGCTATGTCTCTTGGGTGAAACACAGTCATGTGCTGCTCCCCTAAGACTGTGAAGTCTTTAAGTTTGCATTGTCTAGTAGTGGACAAAATTAGTAAATCTGCCCCACTGCACTACCTGCCATCTCTACACTAATGTTAGCTGACATTGGCTAATAGAAGGGGATCTTTAATAGTATACACTTTCAGTGTGTACAACTTCTTGACTATCATCCTCATAATTACACAGAGATTATTAGTATTATTAGTTAGTGGATAACATTTGATATATTCCTGCATTTTGGGGATTAGGTACGCTGTGTCTTTTACTCCTTTCTGTCATTTAATGGCACACACAGGGTGTGAGTGTTTCTCTGCGGACACCACTGAGAGATGAATTCTTGTGTCTTTTGTCGACATCTTTCTGTGGTTTGAGGTTTAACAGTCCTCTTATGAAGTCAGTTTCTGGTAGGGATTATAGGATAAACATAATTTTGAGAGATATGCTCTATAGGGATTGTGAAGATTGCTAACACGAGCAGAGGGAAGTGTGTGATGACAGCAGATACATTGCTGAATAGTGAGAACAGTGTGAAGTAAGGGCGACCAATGCTATATGATGGAATATGAGAAAGTGCGAGCCCTGAGAAAGATAAATCTGCTGCTAGATGCAAAATGCTGTCAATGAAATAAGTGGTGAAGTATAAAATACATACATGTGCACGTCATATAAAGTGCACTGGGCAACACTCAGAAAGGAATTTTTAGTAAAATGTTTACCTAATGCAGGGCTAGTGACTGTTGCCTGGAGGGCAAACAGAAAAAGAGAACAAGAGTACTGTCAGTCTGGACGTCTATTCACATAGTACTTTTTGCATGCTCTGTCTCCAGCTCTCTACTGCAGATTCTACAGAACAGAAACCTATAACAAAACGTTTTTATAGGGTTTGTATCATTAAAGACACATCTCCATCTGCATGATAGGGGAGAAGTGTCACACCGCTTGGGGTCAAATGGCTGAATCTACATTCTTATACAACCTAAAAATGGTTCTGATTGTCACCTTTTATGTCCTACCAAGATTGCAGTTCTATCTATAAAGCAACCTGAGATATCACTAGTTAAAAGCACAGTAGGGAATGTGAGCCTTATATGCAAAAGTTCCTGTGGCATATAAAAATCCCATTATCAACTGTGTTTTTAACTAGAAATATCTCTAGTTCTTTCATGTGATATCAGACCAATTTTAGGTGATATAAAACTGGAGATACAGCCATTTGCCAATTCTACAGCTCTACACACTTGCATTGAGTACAGGTGTGCAGGACAAACATTCCCTGGTTATGACTAGTTAGAGGATTGCTAGTGGGAACTTTACAGCCTATTTTCTATTAAAACAAACTTAATTAAGTATATTACAAAAATATTCACCAAACACTCCTTAAAACATTCTTGTTAAAGGGGTTATCCAAGACACAAAATTACAGAGATTGGTAGATTGGTGGGGTCCAATTGCTGGGACCCACCACATTTCAGTTGTTCTCTTCACAGTGTACAGAGCCATAAGCAGACAGCTGGCTGTATAAACTGTGCAGTAGCAGTGGCAGGCTCAGTCCCTCGGCCTTCACCCTCATGTACACCGGTGGTGCAGTGATTCCTGCTAGTGAACAGGTCAGCCAAACACAATCATCATTGTAAATGCTGCATCTTCTTAATTTTGACAAACACTTCTTTACAATACAGAACGGCATGATAATCCTGCTTTTCACAAGACTAGAACTAGAAAAGTGTAAAGACGCAAATAGGAGACTCCTCTGAAGAAAGTGGTAATAGAATATTTTGTATTAGCATTTTATATTAACCTGTCTGCCTAGAGACTCGGCTCACTGTATTTGTGCCAAATTTGGCAAATTTGCTATTTGAGTCTCTAGGAACACTGAGCACATAATAGTGGCAACCATATTAAGGGTCATTCATAACCAGGAAATAGTTAAATATATATATATATATATATATATATATATATATATATATATATGTATATATTTAACTTTAAGTACAAATTTTCTTTAATCAATGAATATGTTATTTTAGATGTTGTATATTAGAATATGTCCTACATCATGAATTGTGAACAGCACAATGGATTTATAGGACCACGATTGTAAGAAGCCATCGCTAAACCGAAAACACCAAATTATTTTATGTGACCTGACATAAGACCGGTCATTCTTGTCGCTGATCATTATCCAGCAGCTTTACCAAAACACTCTAAAAGGGTTCAGGCCAATCCACTTAGTAGGGATGTTCTTAAACCCTCCATTATTAACATGACTGAGCCGCTGCTTCTTCAGTGTCAGCCCCTTATTTACCTTGGCTGTGAAACATGTTGTTCTGCCTTTGTATTGTTAAGTCTGTGTGCTGTCGCGGAAGAGCTGCTGACCCCTCCTTATCCCCCTCTTTCCTCTTCTGATCTATCTATCCCCCCCTCCCCCTCCCAGCACAATGACACTATCATAGAGCCCTCTCTGCTATGAGCACTCTCTTCCTCCCCTCCCCTTCCTTCCTCACCACAGATAGCAGCAGGCAGGGTGCTGTTGTGGCTATTTTACTGTGGATGGGATCATTATTAGCGGGTGCTGTGCCGGATTTAGCATGGAGACGTCATGCAATAAACAGCAGGCCCATATCCACATAATTAAACAAAGCATTAGCTTATATATAAGACTTGCTAGGCAGTATTCAGTTCATGCATCTTACATGTTGTAGAATATTCCATAATAAAAAAAAGTACTTAACCCTTTATGGAAGGCACAGAGACTCTTTTTGTTACGGCAGATATTTCATTCCATTGTAAAAGTCTAATTCTATATGAAATCTAAAAATTCAGAAATGACTAATCACAATGTCCAACTCGCCATTCTCAATGTCACAGAGCCCTGTGCATGGAGCTTGTACATCAGGGCAAGAGGCCATGCGGCTCCTTAGTCCCGAGTCATATGATCTATGTGCTGCAGTACAGGCTTTGTCAGGTACCGTATGTATTGAGGGATATAAGAATGCCATATCTAATATAGCAAGCCATTATTATTTTACTTACTTGTATAGCGCCAACATGTTCTGCAGCGTTTTAAATTGCTGTCCCATATAGGGTTCACAATCTACATTACCTATCAGTATGTGTTTGGAGTGTGGGAGGAAACTCCCAGAAAAAAGAAGAACATACAAACTCCTTGCAGTTGTTGTCCTTCATCATATTCAAACCTAGGACTCCAGTACTGCAAGGCAACAGGGTTAACCACTGAGCCACCATGTTGTCCATGCTGCTATCTTATTCTTTCTTTGGGACTTGCATGTAATCCAACAGAAATACATTCTGGAGGTGACCTTGTGAAATCAAAGGCGAACTTAAGTACAGTGAAAGTACCATCCATTATAGTGGGAACTAGTGGTCTATTGGTTAATACAACTGCCCACTCTACTCTTGAGCCCATCAAATCAACATATGAATCTCCAGTCCAAAGAAAATTATGTTTTTGGTTTTTTTTATCACATTGACACTTTGACTCCATTCTAAGCCTTTTTTTAGTTTGAGAAAGGCTCACGATGATGCCAAATGCTGTTCCTTTCAGTTCTGCTGTGGAAATCTTCAAGGAGGCGATCTATCGTTATGGTAATATGAATTGCGGCCTTATTGCTTAGTTTTGTGAAAAGTGCTTTAACCAACTCTAGTGAGTTGTGAGATGCGGTACTACCATTATAGGGCTACTAGTAATGGTTAGGTTTCCAGTGACTAAATAGTTATTAATAGGGATCCTAGCATAAAAAATACACACCCTTACTGAATCTTACACCAGACCATTGGTCTTTATCTGGTGTCTTGTTACACAAATGACTGGAGATGCCAGTGATTGGTTGAGCGGGTAATTCCTGTGTCTTAAGAGATACCAGGAATTAGAGCCCAGGACCCAGGTGGTTGCAGCAGTGGACAGGGGCAGGGAAGGTTGAGTATCTTTTTTTTTAATGTTTGGACTACTATGAAGAAGTGAAAAAGTAAAGAAGTAAAAAATATCAGGGACAGAAAATAACATACCCTTTAGAATGTGGACAATGGCTAAAAACTCCTTGTACACTGACGTGCAAAAGGGTAACAGTGTTTTGTACTTTTGACTTTCAGACTCCATATTTAACATCCACTATGGCTTTTAACGTGAGACTATGATCATTGTATAGACAATCATATTGGCTATCTCATACAACTATTTTATTAGTTATGCAGATTCTTGCCATGTAACTGCAATGTTACTGTTTTTCTCCTAAAAATCTAAATTTTTTGTATTTTTTAAATTCACCTTTGGCTTTCAACACGGCCTGACTCTTTCTGGGCATGCTCTCAGATAAGATTCAAGCATGTCTCAACTGAAATCTGATCCCAGGTCTCATCTACACGTTCCTAATGTTGGTGCATACTGGTCGACTCACTTGGGTATGAATACAGCTTTTTCTATGTTCGATTAGGTTAAGGTCTGGGGACTGTCACTTCTACTGCATTGTCATTGAAACATTTCCTTGCTAATCTTGACATTTGCTTCCGGTTGCATTTGTGCTGGAACACTGTCGTCCTCGTCATACCCATAGTAGTTGATTGTACAAAGTAACTCGTCTAGTAGGATACTCACATATAGTTCAGCATCGAGACCACCATTGATCCTGGTCAAGTATCCAACACCTTTGGCTGTGAAACAACCCCATATCATCAGGATTTCTCCACCAAACTCAACAGTTCCTTTAATTTCTCAATCTTTTAACCCCCTTTTCTCTTGTTTCTATTACACACATTATTTTTTTTTATTTTTTTTTATGTAGATTGTGAGCCCCATATAGGGATCACAATGTATATATTTTTTTCCTATGGATATGTCTTTGTAGAATGGGAGGAAATCCACGCAAACACAGGGAGAACATACAAACTCCTTGCAGATGTTGTTCCTGGAGGGATTCAAACCCAGGACTCCAGCGCAGCAGACTGCAGTGCTAACCACTGAGTCACCGTGTTGCCCCTGTTACACACAATTGAACCAATCGGAACCCAGTCTATTGACTTTCATTTCATCGCTCCAAATCTTCTACTCTCCAATCTTCATACTTTTTTGCAAACTTAGGGCAACACTTTTTATGATTTGAAGCCTGAAAGTGAAATGTTCAAAACATTGTTACCCTTTTGATTGTCATTATATCTCAGTTTCACATAGAATTTTTATATTTCAAGTGGAGTTTATTAGCCAACCCATTCATAACCCAACACTCCTAAACTAGCATATTGTGATTTATAGATAATTGTGATTGTGAAATATGTTGTGTGTTTAGCCCCTTAATGGAATATGGGCTGTAATAAGAAAACAAATGGGCAGCACACGTAGTCGCTCAGTAAACAGACAGATACTATCCACGCCAGCCCAGAGCTGCTACATTCTACCAGACACTGACTTTTATCTGATTATTCCCCTCCACACACACAGAATGTTGCTGAAAGATGCGATCAATCTCTATAAACGCTCACAGTGTATTTACCGCTCTGGAGAATAATGTCATTTAGTCCCTCAGGATGACATTAGTTTGTGGCAATCAGCTTTTGGTGGATTCAATAATTATCATAGAAGAAAGACAAGGCCCTTCTACCTGTGCCTGTGTGTGTGCTAACATATGTTATCCAATTTGTCTGTATGTCCTCTTTATTGAACGCTACAGTACAATTCCTTGGGTTTACATGTACTAAAAAGGACCTCTTTATTACATTAGGTTTCTTCTTTTGAGCTGCTTATACCTTTTACAGTATTTTCATGTCTGCTATATAATTCTTTCCGTAATTCTTTCAACTTCTTGCAATTTTTTAAAACCAGTTCTTCAAGGAGTCCCGTTTTTGTGCATTGGTATGTCAGTAGTTCAGTGCTTCTGGGGTTTAAATACAGGGAGACATAGGTTTCCAGCAATGTAGCCCCGGAATAAATTGTATCAGCAATTGAATGCAATGTTATTATTGCAAGTGTTCCACTTACTTGCCAGAGCTATCAATATGGTAAGCCAATAAGGCTTGATGAAATCCTGACTGCCACTCTGCCATCATCTGGATACAGGTCTTATTTGTTATAGATTGCAGACTGTTTTTTTAGCTTACAGATATTTTGTGAATTGACTACTCATGCCATTGTGATGCCATGCAGCCCTGTGGGGTATTAATATAGGGAGCCTGTCACATTGAATATGTAGTACCATCTGTAGACAACATGTTATAGAGCTGAGCATATTCGTTTGGTGGGAGAGATATAACTTCTTTCTTTTATAGAAACTCTTGTTCACTGCAGACTTAGGAGTCCAATGGGTGGTTCTAGTCAGACTGATAGCCTTCTTTGTATACAATTGCATAAAGAAATAGTTGGCCATCAGTTAATAGACCTTCCCGCTGGACTATTATGCCCAGCAAAACAAAAAGTCCAGTCCAAAGAAAATTATGCGGTGTATAATATCACATGATTTGGACATTTTGGCTCCATCCTAAGCAGTGGTGTAACTAAAGGTTTAAGGGCCCTGTTGCGAAAGTTCAGCTTGTGCCCCCCTCAACAATATTCTCACCTTTTGTGGTCCAACCTCCCCTACGGAATCCATCTTTTATATACTCTGACCAGTTGCTCTATTTGGCATGAAAAGGTTAATTTTCTCTTTTTTGACAGTGGAAGGCTAATTGTCATAAATTTTCTCACTCAAGATCACCGGTGGATAGGGGTAATACATTTACAATGTGCAAACTGCTAATGAGCAGAGGGATTAAGAAAGGTGATCAAAGAAGTTTAATCAGCCTTTGTGTAGTGAGTGTGACTTATGGACCCCCCCCAGGCTTATGGACCCAGTGGTAGATGAGACCACTGAGAACCATTACGTTCTGCCAGTGCTTATGGGCCTCCTAAAGCTCCTGGGCCCGGGTGCGATTGCACCCTCTGCACCTCCTCAAGTTACGCCCCTGATCCTAAGCCTTTCTTTAGCTTGAGAAAGACTGAAGGTAGAACTGTATACTGTTCTTACTTGTTCTGCTATTATGGTCATTTTCTTTTGTTTTCATGCTTTGTGGTATACCCGTTTTGAAGGCAAAAATACAACTTTTTTCATTCGGGTTAGTCAAATATTTTTCCATCTTTTTCAGTGATACACAAAGCTTTATTTTTATGTAATTTTTTATTTTTAATATTTTTTCTATTTTTTTAACAATGGGAAAAATGTAAAAAAAACAAACATGGAATGAGTCTGTTTTTCCACATTTCTCCAGTTTTTTTGAATAATGGTCACAATAGTCCAATAGGGGGAATTTTAATTATATTTTGCTGATTTCCTCTGTAAATGGAAATGATACATCAGCCTGAGTTACAGAAGGAATACAGACTCTTACTGAAGACCTGATCTGGATCGTCGATGACCTTGCAGTTAATGAAACCCAGCAGATCACATGCTAGCTAGATCCAGGGGTAAGCTGCATCATGGTGGCTCCCATAGCTGTACTTGCATTGCTGTATCTTGTGGAGCCACCCAGATGTCTATAGTCAATGGGTGGTCGGCAGGCCATTAAAGGGAGTTATCCATCTTTGTGGTGATGTGCTTTGCGACCTCATTCCTGAATTTTGTTGAGTACAGCGCCTTGTCCTATGGAAGTGAATGGTACATGTACAATACTGTTCCATTCACACAGGAGATCAAGGAATACCTATTCTTGTTATTGATGGGGGTCTTAGTGGATGGTTCTAAAGGAAATAGACTCTTTACCCTTAGCCTGTGGATATTCATGGGAAACCCCTTTAATGAGGATACAGATATTAGATACAGGGGGCACAGAGCTTTCAGCTTTACACACATATTGCATGTGGCTTTCGAGCATTGTGCTTTTTGCATTAGGGGTGGTTTCAGGATTTCTTGCTCATGCGCTTCCTGCATCCACATGGGTCCTTGGTCCAGTCACATCACACACGAGGCTGATAGGATAACATGATATACGACAAGAACATGTCTGTCACGCGCTGCAGGCATTGTTTACTGTCCATAAATAATGGCTGCAAGTGCAAGACAAAAGCCTGCTAACATATAACGCATGTTAAGTTTTAAACAAGCTTTTATGTCTTCACTCGGCAGGGAATTCCAGGCCAGTGTGTGTCTATGTGTGTGTATGTGTGCTGTCCATCACACCATCTGTTCAGTATTATGCTCTCAGTTGCCAGGCTACCTGCTCTATGCTGTCACACTTGACTGCTTAGTTGTACGTTAGCAGCATTATCCCAGACGTACTGTGGGGGCTGGAGGGGTGGGGAGAACTGTAGTCACGATTAAGCCATCTGCAAGTATGGGGGAGGGAATGAAAAAGGTGGTGATTTTGAGACAGGGTGGGGGGCATGGAGAGAGCAGCAATCACCCAGAGAGGGGAATGACACTCAGGATTAGACTGATAACACCATCTGCTGGTGCAAAGTATGAAGCTCAGGCCTTGTCCCCTGGCCGGGCTAATAAAGGAATTGTGTAACACAGTTCATATTAGGTCTTAAGTCTTCTCTTCATTCGGTTTATTCTGAAATATCCAATTTTATTTTGCTAAAATTACTGCAACAATAACATCTGTAATATATGTCTTATGTACGCCTTAAAGGAGTTGCACCATTTCTGTTACCTTCTTACATGTCATTTATAGATAGATGGTAAATGTAGATTTCTAGAGGTGTCTTAATGCCCTGGACAAAATAGGATAAGCTCAATGTATAGGCCTAGACCCTAAATGCCATATTAGATAGGCGAATAGTCAGGGGAAATTTTAGGCATCACGTGCTCCTGAAGAAGACATTGCTGATAAAAGCCCTGTCTAATAGAGCTGCTGATCTGCTGACCAACAAGCCAACCTTCACTGGCCAGCTGATGGCATCTTGTAAGCAGGATAAAAGATGCAGATTATCGGCAGCACCTTGCCCAATGTAGTCAGGATTGTGCTGCCGAATGGGGGAGGAAAGATCACAGCATATTCCTCCCCCATTCACTTTGCATCGACATGTATAATTAGGCCAATGGAAACGAGTGCCAATAAATCTGTTTCTAGTTGGATTGGCATTTCAGGTGGCCGAGGTCTGGCTGTGTAATATAGCCTTAAGGGACGTATATGGCCAATTATTGTTCAGTCTGGACCGTCTCAAAATAAGATCCCGTGTACATGACTATAGTCGTGTGCTGGTCTATGGAAAATGGATCGGATGGCACACAGATAGCTTCTATGTGCGGTCTGTGCTTTCCTGTCAATCGAATAGACAGGACTGACCTGCAAAAACGGACAGGTAGAGGACCTGCTCCATACTTTGTAGCGTTGTCCTACAGCTCCCATAAGGAACCGTTAAAAATATACCCATGTGCAAGGGGCCAAAGAAATAAACGGGTATGCTATGGATCCATAATAACAGCACATGGAGATGGTGTAGATGGTACCTAAATTGGCATGTAAATGTCCAACTGGTCTGACAGATATCTGCGAGTAAACAGATCTACTATGCAAAAAAAAAAACATTCTGCAAATTGTAGCATGTAAACATCTGTAAGTATCTGATAGATTATCTAGCAGACAGTGGCGTAACTAGGAATGGTGGGGCCCCGTGGCGAACTTTTGATATGGGGCCCCCCCGACACCGAAAATCTCGACCGAGTCCCTCCTACGCATTCCTGCGCGCTCTATTATGTTCCATAGTGGCCCCTGCACACAGTATTATACCCAATAGTGGCCCCTACAGGACTAAATACTGTCACGTCACCCGCTGACCGCTATACCAGGACAAATTGTGGATAAAAAATCTGGTCATGTGCATTACAATTTAGTAACTCCATGTGCCTCATATTAATAGCAGTTAACCCCATCATCTCCCTCACATTAACCCCTGTGTGCCTCACCATAAGAGTTACAGATATGTGAGAGACATGGAGGTAATAATAAAGTATCTTCATTATTATTACCCCCATATGTCTCACATATCAGTAACTCTTATGGTGAGGCTCACAGGGGTTAATGTGAGGGAGATGATGGGGTTAACTGCTATTAATATGAGGCACATGGAGTTACTAAAACACAAGTAATCACCCCATATGCCTGACATTAATAAGTAACCCCAGTACGTACCTGTGTAGCTTTAGTTTCACTTTCCTTCTTCCTTTCTTCCTCCAGTGCAGGACGGCAGGAGCTCGGCAGGGATAAGCCCCGCCTCCTCCTCTCATTGGTGGGCAGAGGACAGGCAGAGAAAGGGAGGGGGGAGAGAGGGGGAGCGTCCTGAAGCGCTGAGAGGAGCCAGAGCTGCAGCTCCTGTGTTTCAGCCGTTGCTGCAGCTTCGGGGCCCCCTGTTGGTGGAAAGTATTCCACCAACAGGGGGCCCCGATCATTATACTCGGGGGTCCGAAAAGACCTCCGAGAATAATGATAGCAGCGGTAGCAGCTGTCACCGTACCCCTGATGTCCCGGGCCCTGTGGCAGCTGCTACCGCTGCTATGGTGGTAGTTACGCCACTGCTAGCAGACAACTCCATTATAGGGAATAGGAAGGTCTTGTTTTAGGACAGTGGTTCTTAACCGTGGTTTGATCGAACCCTAGGCCATATGCACGGTTCATTTTTGTGTACCAGTAAAAAAACATATACCTATGTCTTGAATTTGGAAAAAATCATATTTGATTTATCACTAAAGAAGGGTTTGGCGAATGTGCATATGAAACTGGTGGGTTCGGTACCTCAAACAAGGTTAAGAACAACTGTTTTAGGATGATCATAACAAATGAGAAACAATAATAATAATAGGGCTGGGCAATTAATCAAAAAATTATTGAAATCGAAAGTCAGCTAAATTAAGGCCCAAGGAGCAGGCCATAGCCAAAAAGCAGTGTTGGCAAAATCCACGGCAGCAACGCAGCACGTTTTTTCCCACAATGTTTTTCATAGAAAGTTCAAGAAGTTTCCTCCGCTCCCTGCTTCCATTATACCTATAGGGAAAGTACAGCCGTTTACATAGGTATAATTGATATGCCGCGATTTCCAAAACTGCAACAGTATTGCAAATTGCAGTGTTTCCACTTTGTGCATTTTTCTGTAGTGTGTGGATTGCATTTTCCAGAATCCCATTCACTATGTCGTGACATTAAAAAGCCACATTTTTTTCTGTGGTGTACATGCCACAGCCAAACCGCGGCGTTTAGGTTACGTGGGTCCCCAGCCTTAGAGCTAAGATGATATTTGCTCCAGGTAAGGTCAATAGGATTCATATGCAAACCTAAGAGTATACAGCCCGTAAAGGGGTTTACACACATACACAAATGTTATAATTAGTAAAACTAGTGTGAGTCAACCATTTACACACAGAGATTTTTGTTAAGTATATTTGTCGTCTTCCAGCGGTCCATGGCCATACTTTTACATCTTGTATAACCCTTTCAACCTCGAATATTGTAAGCTTTTGCAAGTAGGGCTCTGTGATAATTGATGAATACAGTAAGTGATATCTCATTTTAACTGAATATAACGCCCTATGATTTGTAAAGCGTTGAGCAATATGTAGGAATAAATAAATAAGAATAATTAACAATAATCATTATTATTTATGATTAATTGGCCATTTTTACCTTGATTCTGATTAATGAATGAGTATTTTAGGACACTCCCCTTTTTATATGCCACACCTCCTATTTATATGTCACACCATGCCTCCGAATTTTGGATTCAGTTATTCATGTATTACAGTGAGTGACATACCCTTTAACCATTGGCAGGAGACAGAATGGCATGGAAGCGAATGTGAGCAAGTTCATTAGCCTCAAACAAATATTCTAGAGAGTGTTGCTTTTCTGTACTATTCTTGAATCAATGCAATGGCTTTCAGAACTTGTAGCTGCCACAATAACTGGAGGATAAAACCTGAGCATGGCAAGCTACGTAGATTCCCTACAAAGCATATAAAACTGTATGTTGACAATTAAGATGGCTATTTCCCCTAGTTATAGGTTATTTTTCTGGGGCATAAGGCAATTACTTATTTCCAGATGGGTCTGGTACTGCCAACTGTACACATCTACGTGTGGTGTGTATAATCAGATAACCGTCCATCACTGCCCACTGGATTTATAAACCCATATTGAGGGGAGATTTAGGTCAATAAATGACAACCAGAAGTGTGAATTGAGGAGGCGCAGAAGGTGCAGTAGTACCCTGTGCCAGCAGTCTTAAGGGGTCCATAATTGTTATTGCAGGGGCTGCAGCCAGCAAAGCCGACAAGTAGGTAGATTAAACTTCTTTGATATCCTTCCTGATTTTTTTTTGACAGCTGCCAGTCTATGATTGTAAATTTATTACCCCTGCCCTCTGGTACACCGATGAAGATTTATAATACATAGCTTTTCACTGTCAGATAAGAAAAAATTAACCTTTTAATGTGAAAGAGGAGCAGTTAGTCAGCAGAATATATCCAAGGAGGAATTTTGTGGAGGAGGCTGTAGCACAAAAGGGGACACAATTAGAGCCTGTGCACATGATGTAACGCGGTGCACGAGTTTACGTGTCAGAGTCAGCGCTTCAAAACAGAATCCCATTGACTTCAATGTGTAGCGCCCGTAAGACGGAACCCATTGAAGTCAATGGGATTCTGTTTTGAAGCGCTGACTCTGACACGAGTTAACGTGTCAGAATGAGCGCCACGTTACATCGTGTGCACGGGCTCTTACTGTGTGGGGAACATCCATAGGTGGTGAAGATGCTTATGTGCACAGACATGATGTGAACAAGTCTTCATGGAGGTCTGGGCCGTAAAGGAATGGTACAGATGGGAGCGGCCAACAGTCGTGAGAAGTTGCACTGGGGGACCAAGAGGATCTGTTGCACCAGGGGCCATTGAGCCTTTAGTTACTCACCTGGATGACATCTTACTGTAGATTGGTCTGAATTTCTTATGTAGCAGTTTCCCATGATAGAAACACTGTACATAGATGTTAGACAGATGAATAAAAAGATAGATGTGTTTGCACCTCTTTTCCTGACTTATGAAATAATGTTTTTTCTCTAGCCTTACTTTTTTTTTTTTTTAAAGAAAAGTGTTTCTGTATTTTTAACATATATTACCTTTGCTTTTTAGACATACAAAAAAGACTGACTTAATGGAATTGTTCAGTTTTTCTATTGAATGATACCATACTGATGTAGCACAGAGCAGATGCCGAAGACTGTTTGTAAAAGCTGAAGTCATTCAGTTCATATTGACTTAATGTAGCATAAATCCCATCTAAAAGGCTGCGCTGCCATAGTGTGAGTGCTAGATAGCAGAAGGAGTGACGCACGTCTGTATTCCTAGCAGCCTTTCATATATCCATCACTAGCACCAAGGATCACTTGGCTATATCAGCAGCGCCTGGAAGACACATGTAGCCCTCCAAGTCTGAATGTAGATTACCTTGGTTAGACACTATTAAGCCTTGCTGGGAGGAGCACTTCATTACCGCTTCAGAAGGGGCATTTAGCATGTGGCAATGAGCCCTGAATTGGATGGGAGGGGTACCACATCACCTTTTTATTACATGTCCTAGGACTGATCATATTTTAGACGTGTAAACTGGGAGACCAGCTAGAAGAGCTAGTTGCTGCTAGATTAAAAATCATAATATAGTGTAGATGTTGTGCCCTTGGGAAATTAAAGATAAGCAGTCTTTAAATGACAGGCTGTCTCCTCGGCTGATAAAAATGTATTAATACGGCCGAGACAAAGGTCTCTTTAATTCACCATTTCACATTACAATCCTTTGTTATACTGGAACTAATTCCAAGTCGGTTGTCGAGCAAATTAACAGCAACTGAAGTTTTAATGCAAGAAAATCGCTGCTATTATACTACACATAATAGGCTTTCCTTGAATAATCCTGACTCGATCTGCCAAAGTTCAATGAAGATGTTTTAGAAGAAACCTCCTTGTTGTAAATACTATTGTATAATATTATTTTTTCCAAGAACAATTGTCCAAATCACAAGAGAAAACTGCGCTGAATATCGTACAACATTCTGTCAGATTGCGTAGACAATACGGAAATAAACATTCAGACGCGTGCCGTTACGAGAGCGATGAAGACTGATGGTTGCTTTTGTTCGGTGTGTTTTTGTTTGAGATTATTTTCGCCAAATATCAGGGTGACTACCTATATTTCAGTACTTGAAAGGGGGTGTATATATGTTTGACTAGACAGATTTATAATGGAGATATCTGAAAAGGATGACTGACAACCAAAGTGGAATAAATAATGGCATGTAGGTGGTTGTCACCCATCCTAGCTAAAGTGTAATAGAATTGTTACAACTCCACAATGATGACCGGTGGAGAAAACATTTTGCTCATGATCATTACATTTTATTTGATAGAAAAACAATCTTTAAAATGGTTGTTTTAGGCCAAAAGTAAGGTAAAGTTTTTCTCAGACACAGTGCATGGACATCTTCAGACCCAACAGTGCCTCTCATCTTCCAGACTCAAGTCACCCATGTTTTATGCAGTTTGCCATTCATTTGAATGGTCATATAGAATACTACATTGTGGCCGAGAAGCTGGACTCAGGGTTTCAGTCTTCATGAGACAACTCCTTTAAATGTTGTTTATGGGATATATACATTAATATAGTGTACACACAAACTAATGGCACAAGTACATGGAATAATATAGCTGCAACTTGTAATACGTTTAGTGATGTGTTGTGTCAACAAACTCTCTGAAAGTTTTGCTAGTCACAAATGATATGCTCTGACCTGTGCTAGAGGAACAAAGAACCATCATGACCTATCTTCAGACCAATTCTGCCTTGACCCATTGAAATGAATAGGAGGAGGAAAATAGTTGACATAAAAACACTTGTTATCTCCAAGGATTACAGATTTAGTGGAAATTACTCCAACTACTTCCTTCACTTTGGCATAAAATATGCCACTCTTTGCAGATGTGAGCCATTGAGGGAAATGTACCAAGATTCTTGTGCTTTATTTTATGACTTTTTGAGGTGGTTTAGTGTTTGTTTCTAATTTATGTACTTTTATACCCAGAATTCTGAGTAATTCACAGTGTGTTACCAGATTTAGTTTTTGTCTGCAAGGAGTGTGGTCTAAATGGAATATTACATGTAATTTATGGCAAAATGTATGCACAAAAATGTATGTCTACATTGCTACAAAATATGAGGCAAGTTCAAAATTCGAGGGGACTCAGGGGCAACACGGTGGCTCAGTGGCTCAGTGGTTAGCCTTGCAGCACTGGAGTCCTGGGTTTGAATCTTGCCAGGAACAACATCTGCATGGAGTTTGTATGTTCTCCCCGTGTTTGCGTGGATTTCCTCCCACACTCCAAAGACATACTGATAGGAAAAGAAAAAAAGTACATTGTGAGCCCTATATGGGGATCACAATCTACATTAAAAAAAATTAAAATTCGAGGGGACTTCACTTGTTACCTGTGGGATTCAAAATATGGTTAACAATGTCTCCCTCTGGGCATAGGGAGTTATCGACCTAGGAGAGACCATAGACACAGACAGTCGTATACAGTGGAGTTTCTTAGACTGTGACCCTGGAGGACCCATTCTTTATAGTGAAACCCTGGGGGCTCTTGACTTACAGACTGTAGCTGCAATGACTAATAAAAATAATTTTTATTTTTATGTTAGTCATATATCAAGTAAAGCACATGGTCTTTATTCTGACTAAAGCTACTTCCTGATATGTGACTAAATTTCTGAAATGAACTCGGATGCAAGCGTGCAAGCGTTATAAACTAATTTGTTTCAGAATTCATAAGCCATATTAAAGGTTAAACTGAAGATACAAAATAGAGAATGTTCACTAACTTTATGTTCACATCTATGTAATTTATCTCACACGTATAAGGCTAGGTTCACATCTGCTGCCACAGATTCCATCTAAAATTGGCATAAAGAAAAGTCCCACACAGAGCACTTTTCTTTCTGCTGGTTCAGGTATAAACCCGGTGGAAACCCAACGGACATCCAGTGGACCCCATTACAGTATATGGGATCCATGTGTAACTGCTTGCTTAGCAGACGGGTTTCCATCTTTCAGGTCCCCATGCGGACCCGAGCAACCGAGAGATAAACGCTAGTGTGAACCTAGCATAATATAGACAAATACAATGTAGATGGCTACATGGGAGATTACATTTTGTAGAATAGGTTGAGCACAGTTTTGGGCACATTCTAAAAAAAAAAGTGAACACATAAAAACTGGTATCCACTGAAACCCACGAAACCCCATTGCTTTTCAAAAGAAATCAGTATATTACATTGAAGTTTAAAGAGAGTCTGTCATCAAAACCCAGCATATCAACCCAGTAAAATATAGATAGGTTAGTGTTACCTAAATCAAATGGTAGTTTCCCCTTGTGAATAGGGACTTCTGCTGCTGAGATATCAGTGTTTATATAGAAATGAGCAATTTGGAGCAACAAGCATCAGTAACCTCTATGCAGCAATGCCTACTGCCTTACTGCTTTAAAGAGCTCATTTACATTTTACCAAAAGTGGTGATATCTCCGCAACAGAAGCCATGATTCATAAGAAGAAATCGATGTTTGATTCAGGTGACCCTAACCTATCCATCTGTGGGGTTGGGCTGATACGCTGGATTCTGGTGACAGACTACCTTTAATATTAACATTATAGGGGTTATCCAGGATATTTCATAATTGGGGCAGGAGGCTGGGGAAGGTGAAATATATAAAAAACCATATTCACCAGTGCAGTAATAAAATATCCAGGACAACCCCTTTAATATTCCTACTTGTGATGTTCATGCATACAATGTTTTGTGTTACAATAGTCACCGATATTTCTTGTTTTATACAGGAGCAGAATACAGTTGGGATGTCAAGACCTACTGGACAGATGCAACAGTCTGTGCCAGGAGCAAGTGGGAACCCAGGGGCTCCAGGCTTCATGCCTAGCCAGCCGCAAGCTGCAATGATGAAACAGATGCTTATAGAGCAGCGGGCTCAGCTACACGCTATGGAGCAGCAGAAGCAGCAGTTTCTCAGGGAGCAGAGACAGCAGCAACAGCAGATACTGGCCGAGCAGGTGAAGTAACTTTGGCTTCTCATCTCTGTGGCTCATACATTACACATAGCAGTCTCCACAATTCTTCATTGGATTACGGAAATCATCGATGTTTTTTATGTTTTTTGTGAAGCTTTACACCACTGCTTTAAAAATACCATGATACGTGTTATGCTTTTTGTATCCACAAAGAATGGTTCAAATACACAGCCCCCATTCTGCAAAGAAAATGTTTACAAAAAATGTCTCTATAACTATAATCCTTTTTTCCATACTGATGAATACATTTTTCAGGATAGAAAACAAAATATTTGTATCTGCCAAGCTGTGAAAATCAGACAAGTTTTAGTCTTATGAAGTCAATCGTCAGGTTTCCTATGAAGCAACAGTGCCCCCTAGCAGCCATCGGTGCATGCTTGTTTTCAAGTGGAATGTGAATAGTAGTAACAGGTTTTTCTGCGTGTTTATTTTGTAGAAATATTATCCTTTGAGGTTTCTTCCTATGCACATATATGAAGGACTGCCAATTCAGTTTCTAGGGTTTTGATTTCAGAAAGTTTTGTGAGGAACATCGGCCAAATAAGGATAAGCAAATATTCAATTTTTTCAGGGTTTTTGTGGCATCTACATACTTTGACAGTCTCGAATAATACTGATATTTGCACTTCTAGCAACACAGAGTGCATGACATCTTAATGCTCAATATTACATGTTTTAGGCTATGTTCACATGTGCACTGGGCTTTCCGTCATTTTGGGTCTGCTGAGGACCCAAATGACAGAGAGCCGGACCACTATAAGAGGGGTTACCCATATTCACCCATAGACCTCATACACTATAATGGCCTGCCGGATGTCTGTCAGGTTTCCACCGTTTTTATACTGAAACCCTCACCGTTCCTGAGCAATCACTGCTGTTAGTTTTGGAGTCTGATACGCTATTTAGGCTCTGTACTGTCAGGAGGGCAGTGTCAGGCAAAGGGGTGTTATTCTGAGGTCTGACACTGGCTGTCTCTGGTTGAATCTCTGAATCACGCCCCCTGTCTGACATTACAGAGCTTAAATAGCACATTAGGCTATAAAACTACCTGCGATTATTGCTTGGGAATGGTGGGGGCTAGAGAGAGAATTCCAACTGTGCTGGAATCAGTGGAGTGGCGCCTATTAGAAGATGCTAAGAATTTGAATTAGTGAAGGTGGTGAAAGGTCCTCCTTATCATAGTGACTCTCATGGGTTATAAGTAGTTGGCACATGTTAGCACATGTGTGAAGATTGTATGTTTTTCCTATCTATATTTCTTCTTTGTTTTCCACATTCCTTCTACTCTTCAAAAACATTCTGCAAAGCTAAATGACTTGGTATCCACCGCAATGACTGTGTAGATGCGTGTGTGCCCAAGCTATGAATATAAATGGATTTTAAGATTCCTGGCATTTTTTTCTGACACTGAAAGGTGTAACAGACAGAAGAGCACTGACTGATATTTTACAGGGATCTTCATACTGTCTTATTTACACAGGTTTATTTACTTTTCTTTACCATCACCCTCTTATCTCCGCAGCAGTTACAACAACCGCACATGAACAGACAGCACCTCCAGCAACAAAGGAATCCTTATGGAGTCCAGCAAGTAAATCCTTTTCAAGGTGAGAACATATTCCTCACTGTTTCATTCACTGAAGTTAAAAGAAAAAAAAAAGGTTTCTAGGTTTTATGGTGCCTCAGATATTTTCTCACAGACTCAGCTTCTCTGCATTAGACAGGAATCCTCCTTTCCATACTATGTGAGAGGATTTCTTGTGCCAATAGAGAAACATGGGAATGAATAAAGATAAGCGACAGAAAGTAAGTTTTAGATTTCAAAGAAAGAAACCAAAAATCCATTATTAGAGCATATTACAACATTTATTAATGCTGGCAGAAAACCAAACCTTTAGGTAAATATACAATGTATGTGCCCTTTTATTTTATTTTTCAATACACTGGTTTTGACTTGAAGAGCAGCATAAGACTTAGTTCACATCTGCTTCAAAATCTCCATTGAAGACTCCATCACAATGTCCAACTGAATACGTCAAAAAGTCCTACACAGAGTATCAAAAAGATGGACACCTCCTCTGGTTTCAGTTTTAAAACGATGGAGACCCAATGGGTCTGATCAATCTTTTTAGCCATGAACCTAAGAACAGCCAATTGTCACCAACACATTGCCCAAAAACCATGCTAAAATTGTGCAACTGACAAGTCAAAATAATGTTAGCTAAAACAAGTGAATCATCTTTAAGAGGATCTTTCATGTCCGTATCAATGTGTTGGTTTTACATACTATTAGAAAGCCGACAATGCGCTGAATTCAGCACTGTCAGCTTCCCCAATATTTTTCCCACTTTTGTAGATATCGTTGCCTTTAATTTCGGAACTGATATCTCTCCTCTGTCAGAAGGGTGGGCCTTACAGCCTAGCGTCATCACTGGACAATAAGGAACTTCCCCTCTGTCAGTACAAGGCAATGTTAGAGTACAGTCAGGCGGAGCGTTCCTTACAGCCCAGTGATGACGCTAGGCTGTAAGGCCCGCCCTTTTGACAGTGGGGAGATATCAGTGCCGTAATCAGGAACAGGGCACATACGGGGAAGGCCTACAGTGCACTGAATTCAATGTTCTGTCGGCTTTCTAGTTGTATGTAAAACCACACATTGATGAGGACATAAAATGTCTGCTTTAAGAGCAGGCAGTAATGTATAGGGTCAAAACTGAAATAACTGCATAATAATGAATTAGGATGCTGGGAGTTCCAGTCTGACGCCGTGCCTACTGTCCAGTGCTCAGATGATGCACCAAAGATCATTCTAATCTTCAATGAATATGGCAAAATGATTGAGTTTTGCTTAAGTGCACTTAAAAAAAAAAAATAATAAAAAAAAATAGTCCTTCATTTGATGAGGCAAGATTAAAAGGGATTTTCCTACTAAATAAATGTATGGCACATTCACAGGATATATCACAAATTTCTGATACATGTAGGTTCCACCTTTGGGACCGGCACTTATCTCTTAAATGTGCTCCCTAGCCCCCTCATCCCACTACTTACCTTGCCACGACCTTTCACATGTAAAGAAACAACATATAACAGTGAGCTACGCTGTTTCTGGAATTCCCATAGAATTGAATAGGACTATCGGAAACAACATAGTAGTGACATATAGTGCGAAGAAGGAGGAAGCTAAAGGGTTGTGCTAGTGGAAGACTCTAGGCGACCTGCCGGAGCAAAGGTTCTGGTGCTGGTGCCTGCTTACACAAGTGCTGTGGCCCCTTCAAACAGCTGATGGTTGGGATGGCAGGTTTCAGATCCCCGCTAATCTTATACTGATAGGTCATCAATATGATTTAACTGGATAGGGCATCGATATTAATTATAGCTGTATTAATAATATCTCTATTAAATATATTCATAATATTAAGGACAGGTCATCAATATTAAGCACCTAGAAAACCCCTTTAAGTCAGTAAAATTCAATATTTATAGAGACAAATGTAGATTTAGTCGCAGGCAAGTCTTGTGCTCCACAGGTTAACTGTATATCTCAGCAGCAAAGATTAAGTGAAGGCTAAACTCTATTGTTCTTCCACAGAAAAAAAATTGGTTAGCAAATAAAACAAAAGCCTGCAGTATTGATGAAGGCCTGTTATCTGCACAATGGCTTCAGAGATATGGCATTACAGGAGCAATGACACCTGTGTCTGCTCCCTGTGTAAGTTATCCTGACTGCATGTCACACAGATTCTGCAATCTGGAAATAGTAAAGCCAAGATTGATGCTCCTGACCTCTTAGCTGCCGGCGGGATTACTGCATAGATCAGGCCTTTCCAGGTGCTCGAAAATGATAATTCATCATGTCATGATAAAGCCTGCTGCTCTGCCTATATCTTTATGCCACACAGAGACACCATGACAGAGGTTTCAATCACCCTGCTCTGCTGGCTGACGTTCCCTCCTTTCACCCATTCCTGTGTTAATGTGAAGGAGGGTATGCTGTGTAATACTACGACTGGTTTACAGCGGGGAGATGGTAAAAAATGACATATACAGTAATGATACTTTCTGTATTGTTAATGGGTAATGGACTTAGGTTTTATTTACACTCACATTATTTTCACATAGTTCTTTTACATCAGTTCCTTCTTATTGACAACCTATTTTCAGGATATGTTATGAATAAAAGATCAATGGGTGTCTTCACTGTGTGACCTCTTCACTGCTTATACCACTTGTCTGATTCATAGTGGCCATGCAATATATTTACAGCTTTGTCTAATAAAAGTGAATGGGAGAGAATATAATTACATCACACGGCCACTATGAATCAGATGAATCACACAAGAACTGCAGCCCCTTCATACAGCTGACCAGTGTGGGTCCCAGGAGTCAGACCCCCACTCATCCTTTATTGATGACCTATCCTGAGGATAAAAAAGGGACTGGAATAACCCTTTAAAGCATCATAAGGAACTGTCATCTAGTAAGATCTGGTCATTAGATCCAAGATGAACAGGATTTGTGGCAAATCTGGATGTATTAGTGTCTTGTGCGGGCAGCCTAAAGAGGCAATAAGCATGAAATGGGCACCAAGTCCTTCACTCTACGAGACTTATTAAGGACCTTTTCTTATAAAGGGTGAGGGGCATTACAAGCAGATTCTTCATATGGCGCTGCCAACCTATGGTCAGCCCTGGTTATAACATGTTAATTTTATCTGTATTTACATGACCTCAGCACACATCTTGGCTCACCAAATATGGAGTTTTGCAGTTAATTGCATGTATATAATATATATATATATATATATATATATATATATATATATATATATATATATATATATATATATTATAGAATGCTTCATTATGTTCTCTATATTCACACTGTATTACATTGGCCACTCAATAAAGTTTAAAAAAACATAATCCATCAGATATCACTTATAATGATGGCTGTGTATGTTCCAATATACAGTTCTTATTCCAGATACCTGCAGTAAATAGGCGCTCTGGAGCAGCACTTGTTTTACTGCATTATATGATGCTTGTCATTGAGACTCTCACATGTGGCTTTTAACCTACTATATTGATCAAGGTTAAACATGTTTGGCTACACATCATGATCCCAGCGCAGCATGCAATTTTCATATTATATTGATTTCTCCCTTTTTTTCTTTTATATACAACATTTTGAACTTCTGGTAAATTGGCACATTGTTATTCAGGATTCAATGTATTCTTCCAGATAGTATTATTGATAGACTATTGACTAGGAGCTAAACAATGACATTTCTATAGTCCTGAATGTGCAGAGGAACAATTCTGAAGTCACTAAAGCATTGGCCTGAAATAAGATGTGCTATTGATTGGTCTATCCTTACCCATCCTTACACCCGTGAAGATTCCCAAAGAACATATAAAAGCACAGTGAATGTATTCTTTGAAATGAGGTTTGGTGTCAACCCTAGAATTAGGATGGATTAATCACCCTAATGGAGGAGAGCTCAGATAAAATGATATATTTCAGGTTTACTTACCATAATGCATGACAGGTCCTATCACTAAAATTAGTGCATGAAGTACTAAAGCCTACCTAACAAACGTTGCATAAATCAGTTGTGTATTTTCTGGAACAATACTGTGTCTAGCTATCATATGACTCCAGTTTGTCGCAAACTCTATATGTAGTTTGCCGTTCTTCCTGGACTGGTGGGTGGAGAATGAACTGCACAGTAAGTAATACTTACAACAATGCAGGCCATATATAGAGAAGTACTTACCGGCACTGATGGGAATAAAGTACTTGCAAACAGTAGATAGAACACAATTTACACAATTTATCTAAAAAGTATTCTTCAGTCAATGGTGGCTGAAAGGAAAGACATAGCCACGACGATCCCTATAGTAAGGATAACTCAGTTGTGTATAGTTATAGCACTTTCCATGTCAAAGTGCTCCTTATAGGCAGTAACACTTAACCCCTACACGTCAGGTAGTAGGCCTTTAGTATCTTCCAGATAATGGGGAGCTGCTAAAACAGAGAATAGTGGATACATTTCTGCATCAGTATTTTATCTAGTCGGACATATTTTAGCTCCTGATGAACCCTTAGGGTGCATTCACACAGAGGAAAATGGTGAGGAACTTGATGTGGAATTTCAGTGCTGAAAAAAAGACTCCCATTGACTTTTTCAGCACTGAAATTCCACACCAAATTCCTCACCATTTTTCTCCGTGTGAATGGACCCTTATAGGAGGAAACGTGTTGAGAGTTATAGGGGCTTACTATGAGAGGCATTGATATTACGGTAGGGTGGCATCAATATATAACTATAGAAAGTGCTTAAATTGAGAAAAAATTTTTAGGGGGAACTCTGGAATAATCATGTAAGGAATCCCTCTACAGATTCAGCATCTGGAGGAGAGTAAAAAAGCTAGACTGTGCATATGTATCAACCCTGGTACAGTTACTGACCTGGATACAGTAAGTTCTGAGGCCCTACATTGCGGAAAAGCAGAATTTGTTGCAGATTTTGAGCCAAAGCCAGGAGTGGATTGAGGATAAAGGTAGAAGTATCAGAGCTTTCTATATATTTCTGATACCTATTGTAGCCATACTTAGCTTTGGCTCAAAAGAACGCAACAAAAAAAGTTGTGTTTCCGCAACGTGGGGCCTCGGTCTAAAGGTTATTCATACAAACAGCAGGGGGAACTATTTTTCCAATAAATGTAA
Source organism: Leptodactylus fuscus (assembly GCF_031893055.1). Lineage (NCBI taxonomy): Eukaryota > Metazoa > Chordata > Amphibia > Anura > Leptodactylidae > Leptodactylus > Leptodactylus fuscus. The sequence goes on along the minus strand of NC_134265.1, from coordinate 276,449,897 downwards.
ATACACTAAATGTCTATAATTATGGGCTAGATTTAACTATAAGCAATATTCTTCATCGAACAACTCCTTGAATAAGTCTATACATTTACATGTTGACTAAATTTCGATATCGTTCTTCTTATTTGCAGGTTCTCCACAGGATATTGCAGTCGCAAGAAACCAAGCAGCTCTTCAGAATATGAGAGCATCCCGAATGATGGCACAGAATACTGGTATGCTTTCTATGGGTCCATCACAAAATCCAGCCACAATGCCTACAGGACCGCTGCAGCCAGAGATGGGTATGGCACCATACAGCAACACAACCCCAGGTCAGCCAGGCATGTATAGTATGAACACGGGAATAAACCAAATGATGCAGCACCCAAACCAAAACAGCATAAATATGGCCCATAGTGCTGTGCAAGGCCCGCGGCAACCCAATTCAGGACAAGCAATGGGAATGGTTGGAGGATTCAGTCAGAATATGCTGGTAAACTCTGTGATGACCCAACAACATCAGCAAATGAAAGGTCCTGTAGGTCAGCCTATGAACAGAGCTCAAGCACCAAGACTGCAAAACATGATGACATCCATACCCCAGGGTGCACAAAACTGGCCTCAACGTGGATTACAAGGAATGAGAACTAGTGGTGAAATGGGGGCATATAATAATGGATCAGGTTATCCAATGCAATCTGGGCAGTCAAGGATGAGCAAACAGCATTTTCAGCAAGGACTCGGTCAAAGTGTTGTTGATAGCACAGGAGCAGTAAGAGCCCTAAACCCCGCAATGAGCAGACAAATGATGCAGTCATTGCCTGGACAGCAAGGTGCCACTCAGCCCAGACAAATGATGCCTAGCATGAACCCTGGTGTTCCCAGTATGGCCAGTTTCAGTCAAACTCAACAATTACCTGGTGGAAACTTTGCTCAGAGCAACCAGGGTCAGGGTTACGACAGGAACCCTGGTCAGGACATGTCATATAGTTATACTGATGCAAGCGCTGGCCCTTTTTCAAGTCTAGCTGATGGTACAGACTTAGTAGACTCCATTATGGGCAGAGGACCTGGAGATGAGTGGATGCAAGAACTGGACGAATTGTTTGGAAATCAGTCTTAACAATAAAATGAAAGAATCATCCTGGGCTAAATGGAAAATGACAGTACACCTGTCCATGTCTGTTCTGTACAGATGAGTTCAACTGCAGGCAGTTCTAGAAATGTCAGGTAGTAAAGCATCCCCGTTGAGGTGGCGGCAGTACTGCATGTTTTAAGATGAGTGTTCAGTGCAGAAGGATGTTCTGTGGTCTGGGGCCTCAGACGGTATAAGCTGACCAGCGGTGAAAGAGTCTGGTCGGCTCTATGGTGAAAGGTCATAATCGGTGACACAGCTTCATGAGCTAGACATAGGCTAAAGGTTTGCACAACAATACCAGAAATTGAAATATGTTTATATCAAGGGAGAAGAGATGCTTCAGTATGGAGTAAAATAATTTATTTGATGTTTCTGATACTTTTGGCTAACAGGCTTAGCCAGCAACCATAATGTTTTAAAAAGCGAATGGGGAGGAAGCTGTTACACGTGTCACAGCGGTACTTCTGGAAATAAAATATGCCATACCCTTAAAGTGAGAAGAGGAATCATTATAAATAAAGCCTAAGTAAATTATAGAGAGAGATACAATGCATAGATTGCACAAGATGTTCAGCAAATTTTCACTGCTATATATCAAATGGATGCTATATGTATGGTAGACTAACAGCTACAGTAGATCATATTTTGGATACAAATAATGAACCGCCATACCTTTATAGGTCACAGATAAGTATTAATGTACACATAGGCGGAGACTGTCCTATACACAGGGTGACCTGAATTTCCAGCAAATATAAATTCTCTTTTTTGTAAATGTATTCCTTTCATTATTGCTTCTACTACAGTATAAATAAAATGGAGATAAAAAATAAAGACGGGTCATTTCAGTAGAATGTAGAATCACTGTATATGAATACATACATATGTCTTCGTGGTAACAGAGAGTACGCGTCCACTGCTGCTACAAGGGGTAAGACAGTTCTGTGCCAAAACAGCAGTCCTGGGCTTTTCACTGACTTTAGTGTCATATTTTAACCAGAAGAAATGGCTGCATTTTTGTTTCTTTCCTTCTACTAAATACAGTTCCTGAATTATACTTTATGGCCTCATTGGCGTCAGTAGAATATTTTTATCAATCACATTTTATTAAAGTTTAAAATTTTACAAAAAGAGAAGAAACAAAGAAAATATATTAAAGCATAACTAAACTTTTTGTATGTTTTTCAGAAATCCATAGCTCAGATAAAGATACCAAACTTTGTAATATAGTTTCTATAAGAAAAGTGCCTGTTTCTTCACTTATTTGCCTACTTCTTCCTTTGATCAAATCTGTACATTAGAACTCTATGGAGAGGGAAGGGGGAAAAGAGAGGGACAGGGAAATCTGCAGTATCAGGCTTATCAGAAATTATTATCCAGACAGAAATTACTTCGTTAAAGGGATGGCCCAGGATAATCTGATAATTAACCCCCCTAATCTCCCCCTAATTAACCCCATATAACTTTTAACTTACATCAATTTTTTTAAAAAAATCTGCAGTTAACCATATCCCTGGAGCGGTCATGTGACCACCCCAGGGACACTTTCTGATAATCCAGTGATGTTCCGTTTCACCACTTCCGAAAGGGAACGTCACCATCAACCCTCCTCCTCCCTTATCCCCATTAATACTTATCAAGCCTTCCTGTGTCTGGAGAACAGTTCCTCCCCCTCTTCCTGTCTTCTAGCAGTGGGCTGAATAGGTTAGCCAGGGAGATGGGAGAGGGTAGGAGGGGCTAATAATGGGCATGATCACTAGTCAGTGAGCGTGCGGGGGGCTAGGCTTAGGGAGATGGAGGATTTTGTTAGGGAGTGAGAAAGGAGGGGAGCTAAGTGATAGGGAGTTAGTGCAGCAGCTCCACAGGAAGCTGCACAGCAGGAAGGTAGCATCATGTAAACAAGCACAGAGGATGCAGAAGCTGCCAGAGACACCCAGTAATCACTCCGAACACTGCTAAAGGTATATGGGTGTACTTATTAACCCATCACTAGCACTAACAGACCTTTATAAAAAAAAAAAAAAAATTCTGTCTGGAAAACCCCTTTAATGCTGTAGACAGTCTCATATGTCTGTCTTTTTCCTTATCCTTTTCTCTCATCTCTATAGAGCCCCTAGTAAACTGACACTACTTGTGTATGGATTCCGAACTGAAATCACTCAAGTAAGAAGTAAAGATGGAGTAACTCGTAAAGACACAGGCACTTTTCTTTTTGTGACCTATAGTGCAAAGATTGTTGCCTTCACCTGTACTATTGTTTTATGAAAACAAAATAACTAAAAGTTTACTTACGCTTTAAGAAAACATATCAGTACGTGTGATGGAAGCCTAGTCCTAGTCTGATATAAAGCTTTGGGGCTCTGTACACAAGGGTACATGAATCACCTCTAGGACACAGCCGTAGTACAGGTGTAATAATGGCATATTTGCACTGCTATATAACAGTAAATGTTGATATCTTAATATGTAGCCCAAGAATAAAGTTGTTTTTGATACCATCATGGTTTTGAGGAGTGAGTCTTATGAGCATAAACATGTCTGACAGCTGTGTAGTGCCAGTCTTGCAGATGGTAGATGGCACTAGACTCATATACTTTGTTGTTTATACGTTTATACGTTGTTGGTGTCTTTGCGCTGAAGAAACTGCGCCAGCTACTCTTTTGTATCGTCACAACTATTTTTTCGTGTTGGCTCATCTTTTTCGGATTGCCAACTGCTTCCAATATCCAGGAACACTGCCAAGTGATTTACCAGTCAGGAGAGATTATTAGAGAACTGTAGTTGTAATAATTGCAATACTTAGACATATAAGAATACATTGTGCAGCCCCATGGGTTGTTTCCCTCAATTTGAGCTTTGTACCCTCTGTCTTATAATATGCAGGCGACCACACAGTCTCCGTGTAGTACTGAGAGAATGCTACCCTATGACCACATTCTCTGCTTATTAAATGGGATAGTTCTCCTATAGTCTGTGCAGGCAGTTGTGTAACAGGCCACATACTGTATCTTTAGTGTATACCAGCGGAGGCAGCACCAGGACCCCTGTGCATGTACAGACATCTGCTCCGGTCAGTCAACTGGTTTGTAACTGTACAATCTGTTTCAACATATTTCCTAAGATTGGTATCAGTGCTTGACCCTAGTTCTTAGAAATTATAAAACACTATGGATGGGGGAGGGGGATTTCATCAAATTCCGTAAGAGTCCCAAATTGTTAATTTGTGACTATTGAACACCACTTACAAATGTAATAGCAGTTTTTCTGAAAGTGGGTGGGGTGCCCTGCCATCCACACCATATTCATGAACACTGTAGTGGTGGCAGAATCTACAGCAGCACCAATTAGCACCTTGGCACAACGCCTAATTCAAATGAGGTGTAAAATATGCCTTGATGAATCCCCCCCTCTAATATCTTCCCTAGATTCACTTACACAAATCATATCAAATTTATTTGCAGCCATCGGAGAGATTACAGATCTACTAGTGCACCACAGACCACATATCTGAACTTTTTACAGTCCATGTATGTCATGGATACAAATAAGAGGACCTGTCATGGCAGCACAACTTTATAGGTATTCTTGTTCTACTTCCCACAGCAATTACTGTCCCCAGTCCATAAATACAGAACTCTTGACCAATTTCTTGTATTAGTTTTGTAAGGTTGGGTATATACATTAAATGAATGTTGGCCAAACCTACTATTGTTGGCTGAACCATTTAGTGTGTATGGCAGTATCCCGACTTCCCCACCAGTAGATGTCAGAGGAGAGATGAATGGGATTGTTGGATTTCAATATGTCCAGTCATTTTTTTCCCACCAGAGGTGTGTGGCAGCTGATTTTCCCCCTCTTTCCATTAAAGGTGCTCTATCATTGGGAAAAGTCATTTATAGATAAGCACATCCTTGCATAGTCTTTAGAAAGGCTATTTCACACCTACCTTTTGTATGTAAATCGCCTCAGTAGTGTTTGAATAAGTCCATTTTTATTCATATGCTAATGAGCTTCGACTGTGCATCGGAAGTGTCTGTGATCACAGTCTGCTCTATGTGTATGTATAGCAGAGATGAGTCATCAGCACAGCAGCCTGTACTATACATACACATAGAGCAGACAGTGCATACAGACACTTCCAGTGCACTGTCAAAGCTCATTAGCATATGAATAAAAACGGAATTATTCAAAATCTACTGAGGCAATTTACATACAAAAGGTATGTGTGGAATAGCCTTTCTAAAGTCTATGCAAGGATGTTCTTATCTAAAAATGACTTTTCCCAATGATAGAGCCCCTTTAAAAACACATGAAGAGTAGCTGTCAGCTGAATAAATGTTATGACCACCTCTTTATAATGGTCATATTATGTACACAGGGTGGAAGTTATCATTTTGTGGGTTAAACCAGTTTGAGAATTTTTATATATTTGTACTCTTTACTTTAATATCTCTAGAATGAAACAGTATATAATCTCATTTACAGTACCTGCCTGAACGTACCAAAATTGACAAATGAGTTTAGTGGCTATGAATATCGAATGTTTACAAAGTGGTGGTTTCTGCTGTGCTTATGCAAAAGGTGTGGGGCTGTCCTAAAATACAAAAAGTTTATTGGAACGAGCACATTAAGTGCTTCCTCCTTTCAGTACATTATATTCAGTGATTCATTTTCTGCGGTTACAAGCATGTCCACAGATATGGTATAATGTCTGAGGGCACTCATCATGTAAACAAGCAGAGATGTGGCGGTATGTAACACACTCCTTCTCCATGGACGTTTTGTATATAAGCAAACCCAAGATCCAGAATAGTCCCTGAGATTAGGGAATGAATCGCTGCTTATGATACAGTGCAATCCCCTACTATGTACTCATGTTCATATAAGTAACAGATAGACATATGGATGTGGATAAAAGTAGATTATGTCTGTTGTCATTGTAAAGCTTCCTCCAAATGCTCTCCACATCGGGACCAAGTAATATATAGACAGATTATGTTCCTTTTTTTATCTATGGTGCTGATGTAAATGTTTGAAAAAAAAATGGTTATTTGTAAATATCTTTTTACAATACTGCGGATATCACTGGGTCTAATGTCTGTACAAATATATAAATAAAATAAAATATATATAATTATATATATATAAATATATATAAATACTGTTTGTTTAAAATAGAGTATTTTTATTTCTTTCTCTATCTCATCATTGATGCGGTGGTATTGCACTTCAAATAACATCAAATTTAATTTTGTACTGTTTATCTGACATCAACCTTCACCATTCAGATCATATTTTTCTTTTGAAATTTTTTTAGCGTTTTTTGATTTTTTTATTGGGTTGCTTCTTGGAATTGTAGATTCTTGGGCTGTAGAAAAGGTGATATTGGCATACCACTTTTGATGAAAAATAAAATGTTATATAAACAGAACCATTGTGTGGACTCTGAATAAGCAATTGCCATATAACCTGTTATCATTTAGTGGAGCTTAGGGACAGAAAGAACTATTTTCTCCAAAAATTGGTTAAATGGTCACTAATATTTCAGACAACTTAGTGTCATTTAAAAAGGCATGTGATTCAGGACCAAAATGTAATGCACGTTAATGAAAAATGTTGCTACCTTCTGCGTGAAAAAACTCTGTACAGTTTCTGCCACTAGATGTTTCCCTTGTAGCTAATGTACCGTTCACTCCCTGTTATTAGGGAAGTCCTGTCCATAGGTACCATTAAAAATGAAAGATAGCTTCACATTGAGTGAAAAGAGGATTGGTCTATTCACACAGTGCATGTAAAGAGGAGGGGCTGTTTTTCCTCACAACACGTCTGAAACAGCTTTCTCTGTGTACTGGACTGAACATTTAGCACATTTCACAGCTTACAAAGTCAGAAAGGTCTTCTGTGTACTTATATCTACTTCTGGCTGCTTGTATGACTACAGGCTATTATTCACAGGCAGCAAGCAGCTTTCCTAACTGTCCTCATCTATTGCCCTTTTCGTCAGTCATGCCTGCATATATTTGCCCTGTGTTTGCAGTTCATTGTTTTTGGATCTATATTATGGTGAGTTGACTTTTCTCAGCTATTTGTTTAGTATTGTACAGTTACTCCCAGCAGAATTACATGTAATTAAACCAGTCGTAGTTAAAATGGATAGAGGAGAGGGCAGACAATTCCTTATAGTACATGTCCACAGCCTCAGAAATAAATGTAAAATGTGCTGCAGCCATAATTGGTGATATTAGCATCTTAAAAAATGGTAGGACACAGTGTATGAAGGCTTATAGAGCCAGAGAACAGACAGCCCAGCAAGACCTTTAAGATATTCCAACTTTCCATGAAAATTCAGGTACCCTTTAAATTAGTAGCTGATCCTTTGCATCAAAGTTTCACCTCCCTGCGGATCCAGAGATAGCTGCATGGGTAGTTTTGCTTTTAAGGGAGTGTCATGATGGCATAGTTTATAACTATGAAAACTTTGGAGCTATGAAAAATAGAAAAAAATATAAAATCTAAAGGAGCAGTCTGGTGGCCATCATTCCTATAATTTTGGGGAAGCGCTTAAGAAGAAATAGTTCCAGTATTAAAAGAAGATCCCTATCAAAGATCTTCTGAATAAACGGCGATCTTTCCAGAACAGAACTATGAGGGGGCAGGTCCAGTAAATATATTGGACAGAGCTACCAGGAGAGATACACCTCTAACAAACATCAGGATTGTGGGGTTTATTTTCTGGAGAATTTAGGAGGTATCATAAAATAACATTAAACAATTGATTTGATTCTCCCAATATTGCATACAGCGAAAGCTTTTCTTGGCTTGTGACCAAACAATTGACAGAACTGGAGGGTCAAGCTCTCTGCCAATACAGCTCTCATATTTGACCACGTATGGATGCTTGGGTATGAGAAAGTACATGCTCCAACATACAGTGTGTATATATACAAATAACAGACCAGGGGTAATTGGCCCATCAATACAGAGGCACTCAAAATAAGACCTGTATGTAACTATGTCCGCGGCGGAAGGCAGGTCATGCGATATTGTAAGCAATGAATGGGAAAACCTGTTGGACAAAGGTAGAAGAGGGTTTGAGATGACCAGAGTTTCACCATGTCCATCTCCAAAAATGTGGCCAGGGTGTCAAAAAATAAATAAATTAAGGAATTTCAGCAAGGATGGACATTTTCACTGCACAGATACGTCCTAATAGAGAGACAGATAGGGTCTCCCATGTGTTTAAAAGGAGCCCAACCTCGTGCAGAAGAGGAGGGTAATTAGCAGCATAAAGGGCTGGGTACGTTGGGGTGAGGCAGTAATCTTGTAGCCTGATATCTTACTATATCAATAAACAGTATGGTGCTATGGAGGTTGGGAAAGTGAAACTCTGAGGTTCGAAAGTGTCAAAAGAAGTTTGTCAGCAAATAAAGAAATTTTAAACTGCTCGACAGAAATTCACACTATATTAGGGTCAGCTCTAATTTGCCTGACATACAGCCGTGGGGATTTGGACCAACCTTGTCTGATACCATTCAAAATTGGAAAGATAGGGAAAATGAACATGTATCAGATGGACCAAGGCTCCAGGTGTGGAGTGTAAGTCCTCCAGAGCCTGGAGAAAAAGCCTGGAAAAGCCAAAGTGGTGCAGTGTGTAAAACATGAACAGCCAATAGAGGCAATCAAATTCCTTCTCCGTATCTAAACTTAGAAGGAGTTCCTCTGCACCATTACAGTTCGCAACCTCCGCCAGGTCAGTCACTTTATGGGTGTTGTCCCTGCTTGCCTACAACAGACAAAGTCTACCTGATCTTTATGAACCAGTTGAGGCAACCAACAGCAGATATGATTAGCTAAGATTTTAGTAAATATCTTTAAATCAGAGTTTAGGAAGACTCCTGAGGATCTTTCCCCAGTACTCGTCTATGGGTGTTCCTCCCCGCTCTCACAGTACAACGCTATAGGCGCTGCTTTGAGCAAGGGCATTCCTGACTGACTGTCAGGAAGCCCTTTTGATGGTGAAGAGCTACGGTACCGGCACCGATAGCTCTTCAGCTCTTCATCTGGGGCACAGATCATGAAAACCGACAGTGCGTTGACAGTGCGCTTTCTAGCGGTATATAAAACCGCATGTGCCCCAAGTGATGAAGGGTCCTCTTCATCATACTTTTCAGACCCCCGAGTATAATGATTGGCGGCCCGGGAGAGATAAGTAACATAAAAAACACTGTTACTTACCTCTCCACGATCCTGCCAGGCCTCCTTCCTTGTTGTCTGGCGTCTCTGACGTCACATGAACCCGGCCTGCGTCCCAGGTCATGTGACATCCGACGTCATTGCAGAAGGACGGCAGTGGAGGCCGACAGCGTAGGAGCCAGGGACAGGTATGAAACAGTAGTTGTTTTATGTTTTTATTCCCCCGGGTCTCCGATTATTATACTCTGGGGTCTGAAAAGACCCCAGAGTATAATAATTGTTTATGCGTGTCCACAGTGGGACATAATACTGTGTGCAGGGGCCACTATGGGGACATAATACTGTGTGCAGGGGCCACTATTGGGGACAATACTGTGTGCAGGGGCCACTATGGGGACATAATACTGTGTGCAGGGGCCACTATTGGGGACAATATTGTTTGCAGGGGCCACTATGGGGGATAATACTGGGTGCAGGAGCCACTATGGTGGATAATACTTTGTGCAGGGGCCACTATGGGGGATAATACTGTGTGCAGGGGCCACTATGGGGGATAATACTGTGTGCAGGGGCCACTATGGGGGATAATACTGGGTGCAGGGGCCACTATGGAGGATAATACTGGGTGCAGGAGCCACTATGGTGGATAATACTTTGTGCAGGGGCCACTATGGGGGATAATACTGTGTGCAGGGGCCACTATGGGGGATAATACTGTGTGCAGGGGCCACTATGGGGGATAATAGAACGCGCAGGAATGCGTAGGAGGGGGTCGGTCGAGGTCTTCGGCGTCGGTCGGGGGGGGGCGAGTCAAAAGTTTGCCACGGGGCCCCGCCATTCCTAGTTACGCCACTGCACCTAGGATATCTACTTGTAGTAATAATACACTAATAGTTATATACATACACAGAAAGTTTCTGGTCATTCTTGGCTATGTGTTGGTAGGAAAAAGAGAGACCAAGAGCTTCAAGTGACTTAATATGTCCCTCTGAGACCTCCCTAAATGCACATAAAACACCCCTCTAGATTATATTGGAAGACAGACTTGCTCAGCTGCTTCATCCACCTGGTTTGTGGCAGCTCCTTGTATTGAGGACCGTTCAAATACAAACAAATAGATAGATGAATGGATGGATGGATGGACGGATAGATAGATAGATAGATAGATAGATAGATAGATAGATAGATAGATAGATAGATAGATAGATAAAAAAAAATAGAAAATGGCTGCTACTCAATGAGATAGAAAAGTTTATTTTCTTAAATACTAATAATGCATATTACAGAATAGTAGTGCTATGAATGTTGTGACATCTCAGCAATGCAAATCAGAAAACTATAAAATCTCTAAACGCTCGTGCACATATCCATATTTATCTTCAGTTACTTTGATTTTTTTTTCATTCATAGAACTCTGATACATCAAAGTCTATGGGCAATGCACTAATTTTTTTAATGGATGTCCTATGCTTATCCTGCATATCCTATGCTTGCCTTCAATGAAAACATTAAAAAACTATTAAAAACGGCTGAAACTGGGCAAAACCTAGATGTTATAAACCTGACACGACAAGGGCAAGATGGACATTTTAAAAAGAGATACCGGTATGAGGTAAAAAATAAGGACAGAACACTGAAGCTAAAAACAAGTGTATATTAATATATGATAATATGACAAACCATTTGATATATTGCAAAACCCTGAGAACGGAGTATTGGCCAGGTTTTGACCAGAGATACTTCGGAGCCCTCTCTTACTTTTACATCATTCTGCTGATTATATTTGAAGGTGAAGTCCATTAAGTTGAATACTGGACTTATATTGTCTATATGCAGATATACTGCATATGGATTCCAAGGAGGAACTAGCAGAAATTTTATCAAAATAGATCAAAATCATTACAAAATAGGAGAAAAGTACTTTCTGACTTCCACTGCCCTGACCAATCATGGCATCTGACTGAAGGTGTTATAGCACACCAGAACCAGGCACGGCGCCGTTCATTGTGTATTGACTATGCCAGGTTTACAGATTAATAGGACTGAGCTACAATACCATCCCTGACCACTACATACTGTATGGAATAGTGTCTTGTTCTGGTCCCTTCAAAGAGCTGACCTATGGCTAAAATTACTTTGACATTTTAATATTTTCAAGGATCCTTGAAGTAATTCTACTTGTCATTGTTGATCTGATAATGGCTGTATCTGTTGATGCCATATGTAATATTGTGTACTCGTGCTTTGATCCAGCCATCCATGAGTAAATGCATTGAAGCGCAGTGATATCACCATGAGGTAGAATAAGACTTCCCTTTTCTCTCTTATGTTATACAGTAAACCTTTACTTTCCCTGTTATCTGCTCCCTCCTGTTTCATGTCCATGATCCCTTGCACATGAGAGTGATAAGCACTGCGACGCCATAATGCATCTCTGGATCTACATAATCCCCCAGTTTACGATGTTCTGGATAAAATATTACCACCGAGGACCCTACTTATAATCCGGTGTCTAAATCAGAGGCTGCTCCAGGTCTCAACGTTATTGGATAGTCAGCTTGTAAAAAAGTTACCACATGCATAACATACTGTATTGTCAAAATAAGTAAAAAATCATAGATTGATTATAAAAAGCAGCTATGTTATCCACTTCCTTATCCTAGTACTATATGACGGATGTTATTCAGCAGGTTTAAGTGGATGTATTTGTCCAGGAGACTGTTCGTGATTCCTGTCACGGACATGACCAGTAGAAGGATCAGTGCCATCTTGCTCACCGAGAATCCATTTAGCCTAGTGGAAAAGGACAAAATTAGAATCCACTTTATCTGATAACTGGACATATATTGCAAAATCACAACCAGGTAGAACTGTCCGTACAATTATATTACATCTTATAGTAAAGTCAACAAATGTAAAGGAAACCGCATGCACATTATACTGTCCTATGCCTGATAGGGAAATAAAAGTTGAGTGTTCCATAAGACGATGTAACAGAACACATCTACACATTGATCATTGTTTATGAGGGTACAAACCCCTTTCTCACTTGGTTCTCCATACAGAGGGCCCATGCGGGTTTTATTGGATGTGATCATCACTCATACAGGGATTATATTATATATTATATAATATACAGGGATTATATTATATATATATTATATTATATGCTGAGGAGTGGTCTCTTTATTACGGTGAACTCTAAATTGTTTATCTCTTTTTAATGTTATTTTATCTCTTTGATGTGCTGCTTTTTGTTTATTTTGGGTACACTCTTACCCAATTTTAGACATTGACAATAATAATCTCCACTTTTTTTTTATTTTTATAAAATCTCACTAGAGGATAAACCATGAGAATATGCAAAAAAAAAAAAAAAAAAAGGGGGGTTACGTTTTTTAAGACTTTTATTTATTTTTAATTTTAAAAAATTTCCCCAAAAAATGTTTAAAATAAAAATTTAAAAAATGGTAATTTTCTGGTGACATATTCCATTTAACCACAAGGGCAAAGGTGGGTAAAAGAAGGAGAGGGAAAACTGGAAAGAAAAGGAGGGGGGGATCTGTCTGAAACCAGTGGTAAAGGACAGTCATAAGAAGTGTAAAGTCAGGTTCAAACGGGATTTTTTGGACTGGATTTTGATGTGGAATCCGCCTCAGAATCCGGCTCAAAAAAACCATTGATTTCTATTGGGAGCCATTCACTTGCTTTTTCCGCATGCGGTTTCTTCCTGCTTGCGGTAAAAGAAGCGAGCTGCCCTTTGGCTGAATTTACACTGGGCTTTTGGACCGGATTTTGACACGGGAAGTTGCCTCAGAATCCGGTCCAAAAAACTCCTTCTGCGGCTAGCGGCTGTCACAGCATTCCGACAGTCACGGCATTCTGCTCCGGATTAGGCCCAAATGAAAGGGCGGGAAGGAATGTCGCACCGCAGACGTCCATGGCTGAATCAGTGAGAAGAAAGGGCAGCTCACTTCTTTTTTCTGCGATCGGGAAGAAACCGCTCGCAGAAAAAGCAAGTGAACGGCTCCCAATGGAAATCAATGGGTTTTTTGAGCTGGATTCTGAGGCGGATTACGTGTCAAAATCCAGTCCAAAAAACCCTGTGTGAACCCAGCCTTTCTTGCTGCAGATTACGTCCACAGAGCGATGCTCCCTCCCGACTAGGCTCATTCATTTGGGCCTAATCCAGAGTGGAATGCCGCGACAGTCGCGCTATCCGCGTGAGTTTTTTGGGCTGGATTCAGAGGCGGCTTCCTGCGGCAAAATCCGGTCCAAAAAATCCTGTGTGAATTCAGCTTAAGTACTGTTTTACGTTTTACTTTTTGCTACAGTAAGAGGCCCCTGGCTGTAATGCAAAGGCCTCAGACTCCTTCGATCTTGTTTGGAGGAGTTCCGATACCTACATGAGCGAGCTCTCTCCATCCAACATACTTTAGATGCTGCAGTTGCTGTTTGACCATGGCATCTAAATACTTAAACGCAGATGATTGTGGTATCCAAAGGGTTAAATGCCTGCTTCTGACAGTGCGGGAGACCCCATACCACAAGTGACATAAAAAGTCAGCTGCGCCTGCATAAGTCCCATTAGAGACCAACATAGATAATGTAGCCGCTGTTACAAAGAAATATAAATGTTGTATATGAGTAGGTTAGTTTGGTTGATTTCCTTCCCTCTGAGTTCTGTAAATGTATAGATTTATTTTCTATGCCTTTCTGGGTGGGTGGGTTCTTCCTGGCGTAATGTAAAAGCTGTGCAGTTTGCGCTAACCATTTAATTACATGTACGCCATTTCCATTTCACCAAATAAGAAACTGAAGCTAAACATCCTTCTCCATTAGGTTTCTTTTTTTTATATAAAATAAATTTAAAAAATTTTAAAACAGTAGCAAACTTCACTTTTCTGGCTACTTGAAATCAAAAACATGACAGAACTTAAAATGGATTTTCACATTTTATAGTAATCTTGTTTATAGGCCCATCTGGATTGAAATCTATGTCCTTTTTTGTAATGGTTGCCACATGTCTGTTTTGAGGGCACATGGATTTCAATGTTTCTATTCACATGTCTGTTGTTTTATCTGACTGTTCTCACGATCACACAGACCCAATAGAAATCAATGGATCCACTCAGAACGGATGTAAAAAGGATTGATCTCCATGTTAGGTCTTAAAAACAGATCAGTGGCTTGGGTCAAAAAAGAAAGAGCAATGGAATGCATCCATTTTTTTTCAGTGATATTCGGAAGGACATTCACAATGGTGTACCTACCTTTGTCGCCGCCTGAGGCGGACAACAGAAAGCTGCCCTCCCGGGAGGAGGGGGCGGGGCAAAGGGGGTGTGGCAGAGTGGAGTTAGCAGGCAGAGAGCAGGCAGGGAGAGGACCTGCTCTCTGCCTGAATGTGAGGGGTGGCCGCTGGAGCAATCCTCCCCAATCCACCGCTTGGTGACGCTAAGCCATTCCAGAACAGCTTGTCCTGGACTGGCTTAGTTAAGCAAAAATGCTGCCCTCCCTGTGGCCCTGGCATAGTGCCGCCTGAAGCGGTCGCTTCAGATCGCCTCATGGGAGGTGCGGCGCTGGACATTCATCTTAAAGATGGAGTACTATCTACACCATGTGGATGCTCCTGGGCACCATCAATCAAGATCAGACTTGAGTCTATGTAACAAGGGAGGAAAGCCTGTTTGGTGTAGGGCTGAAAGGTAGAAGAGGACCATCAGAACGGAAACATCTCAGAAGGCTCTTGTGACCACATTCTATGGTCACACTGAGAGCCTCTGATTTTTGTAGATAAATTTTGTAATTGTACCAGACATTATAGGTGGAGAGCTCAGAGAGAAGGACAGACAGAGAGGGGTTTGAAGCTTTTTAACTCCAGAAATGTCGCATAAAGAGATTTAAAAGCATGTTGTCTGTCTGCAGTCACCAATAAAGGGATCTTAATCCATAATGTTATATGTACCCAATAAAAAGTAAGCTCCTCAGCTCTCTCTAGCGGCAATTGCTGGTGGACAGCTTAGTATCTTTGTAATCTATGTATATGCAGGGATATGGAGTTCCTAATCTCAAATCAGCAATGACTTAGAAATGACTTACTGAATGAATCCAACTTACCTGCCTTTAACGGATTGAATATAACCAAAGAAGTAGAGGTGACGTCCATAGATGTATACTAAGCCAAACAACGAGGCAAGTTCTGAAACAAAAATTATATGTTCATCATATATAAGCCATGTATAGGCAGCTTTAACCCCTTCCCGCCGATGGCATTTTTTGATTTTCGTTTTTCGTTTTTGACTCCCCTCCTTCTAAACCCCATAACTTTTTTATTTCTCCGCTCCCAGAGCCATATGAGGTCTTAATTTTTGCGGGACAAATTTTTCTTCATGATGCTACCATTAATTTTTCTATATAATGTACTGGGAAGCAGGAAAAAAAATTCAGAATGGGGTGGATTTGAAGAAAAAATGCATTTCTGCGACTTTCTTACGGGCTTTGGTTTTACGGTGTTCACTGTGCAGCCAAAATGACATGTCCCCTATATTCTGTGTTTCGGTACGGTTCCAGGGATACCAAATTTATATGGTTTTATTTACATTTTGACCCCTAAAAAAATTCCAAAACTGTGTTAAAAAATTTTTTTTCTAAAAGTTGCCATATTCCGACGGCCGTAACTTTTTTATACGTAAGGGTACGGGGATGCATAGGGCGTCTTTTTTTGCGGGGTCGGGTGTACTTTTTAGTTCTACCATTTTCGGGAAATGTTATTGCTTTGATCACTTTTTATTCAAATTTTTATCTGAATCAAAACAGTGAAAAAACGGCAGTTTGGTACTTTCGACTATTTTTCCCACTACGGTGTTTATCGAACAGTAAAAATATTTTTATAGATTTGTAGAGCGGGCGATTTCGGACGTGGGGATACCTAACATGTATATATTTCACAGTTTTTAACTACTTTTATATGTGTTCTAGGGAAAGGGGGGTGATTTGAACTTTTAATTCTTTTTATATTTTTTTATATTTTTATTAACTTTTTTTTTTATTTTTTTTTTGCATTTATTAGACCCCCTAGGGGTGTTGCACCCCAGGGGGTCTGATCACTAATGCAATGCATTACAATGCTAATGCATTGCAATATATTGCAAAAAAGCATCCTTTCTTTTGCAGGCTGCATAGACCAGCCTGCAAAAGAGAGGATTTGCAGTCAAGCCTGGGAGCCTGTACAAGGCTCACGGCTGTCATGGCAACGGGGGGTCGGCCCTGGAGCATGCTCCAGGAGCCGGAGATCCCGGCCAAAATGGCGGCGCCCATGCTTAAAGCAGTAGACACCCGGCGGCTATGGCCCGACATGCGCCGTACTATTACGGCGCATGTCGGGAAGGGGTTAAAAAGACCAGTAATAATCTTTTTAATTCTCAGATAATAAGAAGGCATGTTTAACTAATACATACAATACTTGGGTTTGTAGGGGTAGTCTAAATGTTCTTATCAACTTTCTGACTAAAATATTAAAGGGGTTTTCCCATCTCAGTGTTCCAGCAGTCTGCCTGCAGTCTCTTCTTCTCTCTCACAACCCCTGAGAAGGATCACAATACTTATGCAGATCAGATAATAAGTAGATGCTTATAGAGAATGGACTCAGTGTTATCTGTGTGTTTACATAGAGAGATAACAAACTGAGCTTTATCAGCAAACTGCAGTTATGTGAACGGATAAGTTCATATAGCAGACAAACAAAGCAGCATTTGTAAAGCAATATATTTAGAAAAAGTCTTCAATTTACATAAGCTACCAGTATAGATAGGATCCTTGAGATGGGCCAATCCTGTTAAGTCTTCTCTTGTTTTCAAAAATTCAAGCCTTTCCCAAGCAGACCCCCCCAGGTGTGAATAATGCAGTTGTGAACCTAGCATTATTGGGTTTTATCAATAATTTAGATTTTACTTCGCTATTCTGTAAGACATTACCTTGGTTTAAGAACCAGCCTGCAGTCCATAGATCGACCAAAAACAATGCATAGAATTCAATACAGTTCTGTCTGCAAAAGAAGAGATTGTTACTAAATTGTACAATATGTTGATATCTTTGTCATCATTGTCATCTAAATATATCCCCTCATCACAGCACTGTTGTACAATATCTGATCCCAGGTTTATACAATAAAGGATTACTGTGCCATACACTGTATAAACAAGTGACAGGCAATGCAAAGTAAAACATTATCTATACAGTAGTTATTCACAAGGCTTCTCCACTTATTCACTTCCAATAAATTACAGTATAAGAACAGGACACAGCTGTATTCCCATCTCAGTATTCATATATATTTCCTCAACTCCTCTACAAGTCAATGGAGAGAGACATACTTGTGCAAACAGGGGGAGCCACATTCTGCAGATCAGGGGTAACCTCTCGTTCACATCTGCATTGGTATTCCGTTCGGGCGAGTCTGCATGGGGGCCCCCTTGAACGGAGTACCAAATGCATTTGCAAGTGGTGTGCCAGTGAAAGCACACGGACCCCATAGACTATAATGGGGTCCGTGTGCTTGCCACGAGATCACCTCAGGGAGCATGTGGAGAGGAAAGTACTTCACAATCTACTTTCCTCTCCGCAGTCGTGCGGAGATCTCGCGACTGCACACCACTTGCAAATGTGTTCGATACTCCGTTCGGGGGTTCCCCATGTGGAGTCCCCAAACGGATTACCAAACGCAGATGTGAACGAGGGGTAAGAATGCTTTGGCATTCCAGCTGTTGTGAAACTACAACTCCCAACATACCTACTTACTTTGATGATTTTTGGAGTGATGGAAGTGGAACCCACATTTATTAGGTATTCTCTGTCCTATGCAGCCATAAATACTGAGATGGTAATATCACTTTAGACACAAAATTTTGCAAATTGCATGCCAGTAGATCTCATGCAACTACACCAGTGTCACAAGAGTCTAAACCATATAACAGTTACCGCTAGATTAAGAGACATATCAGTCATATCATTTTTATTTTAACATCTTCCTGATCCTGCCATTATTAAATTTAATTTTTTTCTTCCTGCCTTTCAAGAACTGCCATTTGTTTTACTCTGACTGTATGAAAAATTGTTTTTTTATATGACAAGTTGTTTTTTCTAATGGCGCCATTCAATGCACAGGTGTGAAACACAAGGCCTTGTATTTTGTGGCTGTAGGCCTAGAGCCAATTTAATGGTGTAGCTGCATTGTGCCAGTTTGTTCCGTACTTCCAGCTAATTTTTATATATAATCTATCCTCAAATATATCATCAATAAGAGACAAGTGAATCCCTACTGACCAGCTGTATGAAGGGGCCATGGCGCATGTTTATGTCATTACAGCCTTGTCACATAGGTGTTTATAGGATGAGGCTGTAGTTACATTACATGGCCGCTATGAGATGAATGACACTATGTAAACAGAGAAGGGGTCACAGCGCTTACACAGGTACCATGGTCCATCCAAACAGCTGATCCTGGGGTCCTGGGTGTCTGAGCAACCCTCATTTTTTTATTGATGAACTGGAAAACCTTTTAATTAGGAAACACCTGGGGTATTATTAATATTGGACACTATTTAAAGGAGATACACAGTGAAGTTATTAATTTAAAGATGCACTTGGGGGTATTATACATTATGAGGGGGGGGGGTGTATATTATGGGGGGGGGGGGTGCAGGTGAAAACAATGTGGGTCAGGTGCCTGGAAAAGAAAGAAGCCAAAGATGTCTGTGCTGCAAACTTTACAGAGATTGGAAGAAATGTTCATGGCAGTCCAGATGGAAGAGACGGGGAATGCGAACGATTAGTCAGAGACGTCTCCTATAAGTCTCTAAATGTTACTGGACTGTATTTATCTAAATCTATAGACTCCTGTGTAGAGTCGATATCTATCACTATACGGTCACCGGTATACTGATAATATCTTGCACGTGTTTGCCCCCCTTTGCTGAACCCCTACCTACACCTCTGGTCATGACTTTTTTAGTTATAGTTTCCTGTGAGTTCCACAAACTGGTTATTGAGTCTGCGTTAAATGTTTTACTTATATAACATTTATCACAGATTGTGGATTGTTCTTCATTCTTTATCATTTGTTTTGTCTATGACATCAGACCATGAAAAAACTGTTTTTATTATTGCAATTCCATGGTTTTAGTTCAGCAATAGGTAATGTAACCTGGTTACTGTGTGGATCTATTATAATCAGTGTTTGGTTTAATGTTGATACTTCTATTGTTCTTATGGAGGCAAAATAATGCTTTACCTGTGCTGAAAAGGCCCCATACTCACAATTGTTATTGCAGCACAGACTGATGAAGCTTGTCTGAACAGAACTCCCGGCATCATCTAGCTTTCCATAGAAAAATATAACATAACTGTTACGCAGAGTTCCATCCAGAGTTCCAGTGCTGTTGTTTTTTTGTTTTTTTTTTAAATAAAAATAAATAACACCTGTATGGCTCAGGGCTCGTTCACATCTGCGCCCGGCACTCCGTTCTGCAGGATTCTGTTTCCTGCACAAAACTGGGCAGGAGACGGAAACCTGCCGGCATCTTTTCAAACCCATTCATTTGAATGGGTTTGAAAAGTGTCCGGCCGTGAGCGCCGGTGAGCATTTTTTTAAAACCGGTCACAGAATCGGACATGCAGTACTCTTTGTCCGGTTTTAAAAAAAAATTGTTTCGCTGCGGGGAGCTCAAAACGCTCACCAGCGCTCACGGCCGAACTCGGCATGATAGGTTTCCGTCTTCTGCATGCAGAAGACGGAAACCTGATTAACGGAGTCCAGACGCTGGTGTGAACCTAGCGTTAGATGTTTTCTTTCTTTTTCTTTTCTTTTTTTTTTTTTTTTCTTTTTTGGAGCATTTGTGGGTATTTTTATTTTTGATGGGTTTTTGTGCCCACTCTATGAGGGGTTTTTTGTTTTTGTGGTCAGGCATTTTTTTCTGTAATAATTTCTATACAAAACCATAAAAAAGTAAGGGACAAGAAGATAAATGCAATGTAGGAAAGACTTGTCATATTTTTTTATTTTTATACTTATAGGGATTGTGCAAGAATGGATGGAAGTGGGTGAAAAAGAAAAAAAGGCATACTCACCTGTCTCTGGTGCTCCATTGTCTGCTCCTGGTCCCCTTCTTGTCATATGCTGGGGCAGTTTCTGGTAAAGAACTGGTGATGAATGTGAGTGACATCACTGGTTCCTCCGCAGAGACCACTGAGGGCACTCATTGTAACAGAAAGGGGACCCGAAGCAGAAAATAATTTTTTTTCTCATTTGCATACACCCCTGCGGCCTTACAACTTGCTTAAAATCCTAGGTAAAATATGCAAATCTATTCTCCAGGATGTAATTAGGAGAACAGTGCCTCTGTTTGCTGCCCAAAAGGAACAGATTCCCAGCTTTTGGAATAGAAATACTAGTTTGGCAATAATCCCCGCATTATGTTATTGGGCTCAATAAACGAGTCATGCTTAATGTTAAAGGGGCTACCCCTAGAGGGCAGCAAACAGAGGCACTGTTCTCCTAATTACATCCTGGAGAATAGATTTGCATATTTTACCCATAATCCCCAGCGGAGCAGAAATGGCTTGTAAGTCTCCGTACGCCTGTGTAGGTGCACACTCTCCCTAATGAGTATGATTATCCCCTGATCTTAAAATCCTGGACAACCCTTTAAGAAATCTAACTTTCCCAATCTGATAAATCAGGAGACTTTTTCTAGAATAAAAGCAGATAAAACGTAATGATAAGTAACCTTAAGCACAGTACACTCCCTATATACTATCTATTCCTATTACTTACTGTGCTCTGAAGGTTCTCTCAAACTCTGGGTGACCAGTAACAGCTGGAGGGATCACCTTGTGCTTTATTCTGGCTTTACCTACCAGTTGTGCAAAATATGCTGTAATAAAACAAAAATTAATAAAGATTAATGTTTTATACTATATTATCTAATGGTTTATTGTCCATTGTCTGCTTACAATAAATCAAATAGTCACATATCACGTTGATCATATGTCATCTAGAGTAAGAGGGAAGGGACGCAATGCTATGTAGGTGCTTTATGTCTACCGTATGAATACTGTGTACTTGTTGTGTACTGTATAAATACTGTTTTCTCGCTGTATACTGTATGAATACCGTTTGTACTATATATTAGCACACTATTTTTGCTGCGTTTCACTTTGGGCCATAATATATTCTTTACAATGTGTGGCATGCAGATTGATCACATATAGAATTATATATGCTGTTTATTCATTTCATATGCATAGATAGACACATTAGACATATATATTTATTTCTAATAACTTTTTATTGAGATGGCTTAAAAACAAGTCAGGAACATATCACATAAACAAGTATCTTGTATATAAGCAAGTGCCTAATTTTAAGATATGAAGGGGTTGAAAGACATATCTACAGTATTTAAATGTGCAGATAGATGGATGTAGACATTTGCAAGAAATTTTAACTCAATAGTTTTCAATAGTTCATGGCATTTGTTGTATGTGTGGGAGCTGCTCATTGGCAGATCAGATGATCCTGTCTACTGTTGGTCTGCTCTGGGTTCCGGAAGCCCGTTCACCATGTGTGTGCCCGTACATGACCATTGCTCCTTGTATTAACTACTGTAAGTTAGAATGGCCTAAGTAACAGGCCAATTTCTCTCAGTCCAATGATGAGCTCCCTTTCAATGTCTGACATCCTATCTGTGTACGTTGTTATTTTTTTTGGGGGGGGGTTAAGTATGTCTGGTTATCTCCAAAATGGCAGGTCTTGTTATCTATTCATTGTATGCAGCTCCTTGTACCTACCAAAAGTGGTTCAAGGAAAAAAACTGGTGAACTAGTGACAGGATTATGGGCAGTATAACCAATAGCTCAGAATATCCACCAGCTTAACCTCACTACACGTGCAGATATGAGACTAACAGAAACTTATTGTTTTCAGCATATAATAATAACCAGTGTTTTAATATCCCTGAGATAAATGACATAGAAGGTCTACAAGGTCTTTTGTGGTAAGATCTGTGTGATTGTATAGATAACGTCTGGAATTTACATGCCCAAATGACTGACCGTCTTGTTCACTGACATGGCTGTTTTGCGTGTTTTTATTAGATACAATTGAGTAATAGTAAAGGAATATATAATATATAAACACAACTCCGTAATCTGGTATTATTAAGTACGAGGGCTTCGGGATTCGGACTGCTCAACGGCTACTTAACATAAAAAGTATTGGAAGATGGGGTGAGGGAAGCCACTATAAGGGATACTTCCATGGACAGATGCTTTTTCTTATGCTCTTTATTAACACCACATGTGGAGTATTACATGACAAAAAGACCAAAAAAACATTTCTAGTACTTTGTTCTTTATTAAAATTGCAACCACTTTCAAGGCAAAATTGCCGCAAGGCTGAATGTAATATTTAGTATTGTTATAGTTTTCACTCTGATTTTGTTGTTACTTTAAGTCATGTCTAATATACAGAAGCAGTACATATAACTACACTGTGGACCCTTGCAATAGGTTTTACTGTTTCTTATGATAGCTTTTCGCTATGTACATTAGGAGTGTCAAGTTTAACTTTGTAAGGCCTCTGATAAAAATTTGAATAAAACGTGATCAAAGTAATAGCAATTCCCCAAAATGGTATAACTAAAAGTACATCTGGCTCCACAAAAAAGATGCCCTGTGTTATGGGGTTTGGAAGGTGAAAAGTCAGAAATGAAAAATCAAAAAATGCCCCTGGTGGGAAGGAGCTAAATGTTCAGGTCAAATTTACAATGTCTCTTCTTCTTTCTTTTTTTGCATGAGATATATTTGTTTATGACACTCTTCCTTTCCATATGACGCTGCTATTCTTCTCAACAACAATCAAATATATTTATTATTCATGTGTCTTTTGTTTTAGTTTTTCCACTGTAGACAGGTTTTGGTGCTTTATATAATGTGTATTATTATAATGTGTTAGATTATGGTAACAGCAGTTACGGTAGATACATACAACTCATCATCAGCCGACATAACCTGTGCTGTGTGGTGGTTATTTAGCAAAAATAGTGCTGGAAAGCCCTATCTTTACACTATTACTGACCACCATAATGTTAGCTGTGTCCTAGCCACAAAGGCACCACAATTGTGGTTTTACAAGTCGTGCTATAACATTTTGTCTCTAGGTGGTTTGGACATTATTTTATAATTTCATTTACATTTAGGAAGTTATGCAGACTGGCAGATTCAGTTAAATGGCCATATTTTACAGATTAAACCCATCCGTGTGAAGCCAGCCTTATCCTATACTTATTCATGGATAATATATTGTACATATTACTACTGGTAACTTTCCACCCCCTTAGCTCTTTGTTCTTTCAACTATAGAAGTAGCATCAAACTTGGATAGGGTCAAGACACTTTAATTCCAGGCTTAGGGTGCATGCACACTACGTAACGCCGGGCGTGTATGAGAGCCGTACACGCCGGCGTTACAGCAGGGCTACTGAACACTTCCCATTCACTTCAATGGGAGCGCTCGTAAACGCCGCTGTTACGAGCGCTCCCATTGAAGTGAATGGGAAGTGTTCGGCAGTCTGCTGTAACGCCGGCGTGTACGGCTCTCATACACGCCCGGCGTTATGTAGTGTGCATGCACCCTTAGGGTGCATTCACACTGAGTAAACGCTAGCTTATTCTGAACGTAATACACGTTCAGAATAAGCGGCGTCTAAAGCAGCTCCATTCATTTCTATGGGAGCGGGGATACGAGCGCTCCCCATAGAAATGAATGGGCTGCTTCTTTCACTCCGAGCAGTCCCATTGAAGTGAATGGGGAGTGCCGGCGTGTACGCTCCGGCATGAGCAGAGCTTGCCGTATACGCCAGCACTCCCCATTCACTTCAATGGGACTGCACGGAGTGAAAGAAGCAGCCCATTCATTTCTATGGGGAGCTCTCGTATCCCCGCTCCCATAGAAATGAATGGAGCTGCTTTAGACGCCGCTTATTCTGAACGTGTTTTACGTTCAGAATAAGCTAGCGTTTACTCAGTGTGAATTCACCCTTAGACAGATTCACATCTGCGCATGAGTTTCCGTTCGGAGAGTTTGCTTTGCGGACCCCCGGAACGGAAACCTAATCCACATAAAAAGCAGAACCTGCAGAAACCTGCAGACACCTGCGGAGAGAAAAGTGCAGCTTGCACTTATACTCTACAAACATTAATTTATGACACCTTCCTTGTGTTTTATAACAAAGTTTACTTGAATATATCACAAAGTAGTGAGCGGTGCCAAAATGTCGGATCAGGTTGAGTAGTGAAACTTAAAATGAGAAGGAATGTAAGACTTTACCATGCATACCGAGAAATCTTATCTAACACTTAGTAGTTATAATTACTTCTCTGCCTTTCTAAGTAGGTCTACTTATTCTCAAAATGCAATGTGCACATTTTTTTTCCTAAATATGTATCTGTACATACATATAAATGTATGGTATTTTCAGCAGTCACAGATTAAATGTAGATTTGGGTGTGGTTCAGTTTTTTCTGTTGAAAGCTCTGCAGCTGAGGGACACTGACTATAAAATAGCCTTAGGCCTCATTCACATCTGCATCGGTAATCCGTTCGACGGAGTCCGCATGGGGACCCCCCGAACGGAATACTGAATGCATTGGCAAGCGGTGTGCAGTGAAAGCACACAGACCCAATAGACTATAATGATACAGAGAGCTCCAGAACTGCCTGATCTCTACAGTAATGAACTAATAGTGTAATGTCATGTCATTACTGTAGAGTACAGGCTGTTCTGGAGCTCTCTGTATCATAACTGACTATTATGCAGTGACTTCTATGTACACGGCCAAGTTCATTCTAGATACTACAGTCCACACATTGATCGTTTTCCATTGACAGGACTCGATTGTTTGCAAGGTCCCCATGTGGTTAACAGCTCACTGACTACTTTGCATAAAATTGTAAGTTTAGTACAATTGCAATTGGGGCATTTGGGAGATCACTGCATCATAACTGACTATAATGCTTTGAGTTCTATTGACACAGCTGAGTTCAGACTGGGAAATATGGCCCACACATGTACCTTTTACCTGGACGGGACACGGTTGCGTGCATGGCCACTAATGGGTGACAGTGTACCAGTACCTACAGCACCATCCAGTGCCTTGGTATATATCAGACACCAATTCATTTCAGTTGTGTATTATTTCTGGCCTATGCCAATAACTATATACAGTACAATAATATTAATTGCTGTTTCACTAACACAGAATTGAAAGCCAAGGGGCTGGAGGCAGCTGGATGGGGAACCAGTGTGGTGCTGGCACAGACAGGAGGCATTGGTCTAATGTTTGGATGAAAGCGGAACCTGGCTGATGCATTCAGGACGGATTATAGATTGCTCCAAGTAAGTAAAGAGTTACAATAATAGTGGGTGAAAGAAAGGTTTGAGTCAAACATAACCCTAAGGCTGCAGGCATGCTGCCTAGGAGTTATAGACGCACCACAAACTGAAATGGAAATGTTGAGTTTAAGCAAGTTTATAGATTGCACAAACACATAAGGGAGAATTATTTTTTCTCTATGCCAAAATCTCATCCCACACGTTGTGACTTTTTAAACACAATTTTTGCCAAGTATTTGGTGCAAATGACTTTTACTTTATACTTAATCTCTTCCGAACAGGGGGAATTGGGGGTTGTGAGCAAGGCCACTGACCCTGGCAAATTTATCATAATTTCCAATATTTATTTTTTGCATAAATGGTAATTGAACTGTACACTAGCTACAATCTGGTCTAGATTTCACAGACACAGGGATCACAGAAGAATCTACTTAATTTATAACAAGGCAGATAAGAAGACCATTGAAGATATTGTCAGGGAGGTTTCTGTAGAGTGTAAGGAGTTGAGAAGTTGTCAGAGAAATAGAAGAATAGCAAAGAAAAGTCCAATCGTTGAGAAGTTTTGAGATCAAGGAGAAAATAGAGCTGGGTTTGTTAGCAGCGCAGGAAGGGTCAAGAGATGATTCTTCAGTACCGGAGAAAAGAGAAGTAAAATATTTTGGGTAGGAGGGCAGTGGCAGCAGGAGAGAGGGGCGTGAGGAGGTGTCAAGCGATTGGGGGTCAGTATTTCCTCAGTGCTAGCCAGAGGTATAAAGTGAACTGACCCCCAGTGCAAAATATGTAAGAGGGCCCTCACCATGTGCTGTCTATAATACTGGTGTCTTCTTATGTTGTAGAGATGCCTTTGGACCCCTTCAGGCTCCAGGGGCAGTAAAGATGGCTACCTCTGAACCTCCTATAGTTACACCTCTGGTGCTATCTGCTTGGCTACTTTTTAAATCAACTGTATTAGGGCAGTGATTTGTGACTACAGTTGAGCTACAATATCTACATGTAACGTGAGATAGTATAAGAAACGTATATATCTTTCATCATTGGTTCAGGCTGCTGTCTTCTACATGCAATTCTGCCAAAGTCACAGCTAATAATAATTGGGCTTTGATGACAACATCTATCGCTATGTCATGGATGCCACAATGAGAAGACAACAATATTTCATGGTCACTGTACATCCTGCCTTGTGTTAATTTTCATTGTTTGTATTTCAATTGGTGTACACTTATTACTTATTTAGATTTAGAAGAAACCAGACTATATTACTTGCCAGAATTGATGGTATATACAGGAAGAAGTTAGGTGCTATTTCTTTGTTACAAATTTAGGTGCAAATCGTATGATTAGGAAGGAAACACAGACATGATAGTGCACATCTAGTGTTGTCTATATGAAATATATGTGCACAAGACTATAAGGCAGGCAATAAGGTCAGTGTTCCTATTTTTTAATATAAAACTCCCATTCTACTGTCCCCCACAGAGTTAAGTTAAAATTCCAGCAGTGCACCAAAGCTGTTGGGGAGAAGTTATAAGTGATAGAATTTGTCTTTATATATAACATACAGTCCTATGAAAAAGTTTGGGCACCCCTATTAATCTTAATCATTTTTAGTTCTAAATATTTTGGTATTTGCAACAGCCATTTCAGTTTGATATATCTAATAACTGATGGACACAGTAATATTTCAGGATTGAAATGAGGTTTATTGTACTAACAGAAAATGTGCAATATGCATTAAACCAAAATTT
Organism: Leptodactylus fuscus; assembly: GCF_031893055.1. Taxonomy (NCBI): domain Eukaryota; kingdom Metazoa; phylum Chordata; class Amphibia; order Anura; family Leptodactylidae; genus Leptodactylus; species Leptodactylus fuscus. Next base: position 276,422,391 of record NC_134265.1, on the reverse strand, counting down.
GACCGGTGCAAAAGTATGGGCACCTCAACAGAAAAGTGACATTAATATTTAGTACATCCTCCTTTTGCAAAGATAACAGCCTCTAGTCGCTTCCTGTAGCTTTTAATCAGTTCCTGGATCCTGGATAAAGGTATTTTGGACAAACAATTCAAGTTCAGTTAAGTTAGATGGTCGCCGAGCATGGACAGCCCGCTTCAAATCATCCCACAGATGTTCAATGATATTCAGGTCTGGGGACTGGGATGGCCATTCCAGAACATTGTAATTGTTCCTCTGCATGAATGCCTGAGGATTTGGAGCGGTGTTTTGGATCATTGTCTTGCTGAAATATCCATCCCCGGCGTAACTTCAACTTCGTCACTGATTCTTGAACATTATTCTCAAGAATCTGCTGATACTGAGTGGAATCCATGCGACTCTCAACTTTAACAAGATTCCCGATGCCGGCATTGGCCACACAGCCCCAAAGCATGATGGAACCTCCACCAAATTTTACAGTGGGTAGCATGTGTTTTTCTTGGAATGCTGTTTCTTTTTGGTCGCCATGCATAACGCCTTTTTTTATAACCAAACAACTCAATTTTTGTTTCCAAAATGAAGCTGCCTTGTCCAAATGTGCTTTTTCATACCTCAGGCAACTCTATTTGTGGCGTACGTGCAGAAATGGCTTCTTTCTCATCACTCTCCCATACAGCTTCTATTTGTGCAAAGTGCGCTGTATAGTTGACCGATGCACAGTGACACCATCTGCAGCAAGATGATGCTGCAGCTCTTTGGAGGTGGTCTGTGGACTGTCCTTGACTGTTCTCACCATTCTTCTTCTCTGCCTTTCTGATATTTTTCTTGGCCTGCCACTTCTGGGCTTAACAAGAACTGTCCCTGTGGTCTTCCATTTCCTTACTATGTTCCTCACAGTGGAAACTGACGGGTTAAATCTCTGAGACAACGTTTTGTATCCTTCCCCTGAACAACTATGTTGAACAATCTTTGTTTTCAGATCATTTGAGAGTTGTTTTAAGTAGCCTATGATGCCACTCTTCAGAGGAGATTCAAATAGGAGAACAACTTGCAATTGGCCACCTTAAATACCTTTTCTCATGATTGGATAGATCTGGCTATGAAGTTCAAAGCTCAGTGAGGTTACAAAAACAATTTTGTGCTTCAGTAAGTCAGTAAAAAGTAGTTAGGAGTATTCAAATCAATAAAATGATAAGGGTGCCCATATTTTTGCACCGGTCAAATTTTGGTTTAATGCATGTTGCACATTTTCTGTTAGTACAATAAACCTCATTTCACTCCTGAAATATTACTGTGTCCATCAGTTATTAGATATATCAAATTGAAATGGCTGCTGCAAACACCAAAATATTTAGAACTAAAAATGATTAAGATTAATAGGGGTGCCCAAACTTTTTCATAGGACTGTAAATGCATGCCTGGATCCACCAGAATGTTAACATATAGGCTAAGGCTCCATGTAGCAGGCCACAACAAAAAAGTGCTATGGGAAAAAACATGGTTTCCTCTGGTGGTTTCAATTATACCTATAGGGAAACCGAGAGCATTTCCGTAGGTATAATTGATTAGAATAGCTCCCACTATTCAGGAACTGTAAAATGGCTTTTTTTTTTTCCACAGTCAAGCCACAGCATTTACGCCACATGGGGCCCTGGCTTTAGGCTGAAGACCCATGAGGAGTACACCGTGGCACTTTATAGTCCTTGCAAAGTGTATGGGATTTTAGCGGTTTTTCTATAGGTATAATTGAAGCAGATTGTCCGCAGAGGAAAACTCTATTTCTGCTGCAGTTTTCCTGCAACGCTTTTTTCTCTGCATCCCGCTATGTAGGTTCCCGGCCTTAAAGGGATACTTCCATCTGGGCAATCATATCTACACGGATTTTCAGGGTTCAAAATATGGCTGAGGAATCCATCTGCTTGCTTATTGTCTAATAGTGCCAAGCAGCAATGGTACATGGTATTGCAGCTTCATCCCACTGGGCTGGCCACAGCTTTTACCTATCGCATCAAAAATGAGGAAATCCAAAGTAAAAATCAACAGCTTAAATTGACATGCTGCAGATTAAAATCTCACCACACTGGTCAATTTGCACTGAAAATTTTTAGAGGAGCGTGTGGATGAGATTTGGTTAAAGTGTACTTACAATTTTTGGGCAAACTTCTAACTCAATAGTGCACATAATAAAAGTGAACTGTTTAATATATTTTTATATTGGCACTTCTCTCTGAAGGAAATGGGAAGGGCAGACAGGGAATTACATAATATCCTATTCCTACCCAACAGTTTCCTATATCCATTAGATTTTCAGCAACTCCCATTAAAACTATTGACACCTGCTAACATAAATCAAATATGTATGGCTAGGTTTAAGTGGGGTCCATGTGGCACGTGCTCCCATTGACCAAGTCCATATGTACTCACCGACTGCAATGTACAGTAGCCGCAATACAAACGAGATTTGAAGCACACCTAAACTTTTATGATAAATTTCATGAATCAGTAGTAAATTTTGCAATATTTCACTAATGAAAAATACTTCCGTCTGCTTTTGTTTTCCTATTCCCAATTTTCCAGCACTTATCACTATTTCTGAATACACTCACACACACAATCCGTACTGAGCTGTCTGTACGTGGATGGCACTGCACACAATAGAGTAGTGACTCACTATACATTCAGTCGCCATGAAGTGGCTAGTGAGCTTATACACCTTGATCAAAATGTATACTAAGACCCTCATGTTCATTTTATAGATTTTGCTGAGAAGCACAAGATCAATATATTATACTGGGATGTGCAGTCTTTGTCTTTTTTTTTCTAAAATGTGGGTTTCCTTACAGAGTTACAGCTTCAGCACTTGAAAGGGGCTTTCGGATTTATGGAAGTTATCCCCTATCAACAGGATAGGAGTTAACTTACTCAGATCCCCAGCAACGTGAAAAATAGGGGATTTTTGTCCCCATTCTGAGAGGAACATAGTCACACAATGCACGCACCTCTCCACTCATTAGAATGGGAGTGACCACCACGTGACCATATAAGCAATTAAATCATTCCCTTTGCTGCTAATGTACATTGTAGCACATTAGCAGTCATCTAAATAACTGCAAATTTGTCCCGAGTGACCCCAACCTAAAGCAAGCCATACACATCTGATTTATGTTTGCAGGGGCCATCAATTTTAATGGCATTGTTGATAATCTAGGAGACTGTTGGGTAAGAATAGGATATGATGTATTTTTCCTGTCTAATATTTCTGTTTCCTCCATAGATTAGTGGTGCCAAAGGTGTTCTGCTTACCATCTGTTCTATTAGAATAGCATGTCTATTCTCTAAATCATGAGAATTATTGTGTGCCCATGCCCACATGCTAAAACATGGATTTAATCATCTCTTTTCCTGTACTCTGAACAGGATGCTCCTGTCATCATGTAAAGAGGTCCCGGGATGTAAGAATGCGTCCATGGACATCCTCTGTATGCTTATTTGTAAATATGGATGCACTATATATCCATATATTCATTTATTCTATTTCAGGTAACAATAATGCATTTTGCTTCTGAGCTAAAGCCCCACAAAGTGAAACGCAAAAAAACGCCGTGGAAAAAAACGTAGCGGAAAAACGCATCACATTTTTTTCCGCTGAATTTTCCATTGCATTTTTGCTTAGTTTTTATCTGCAGATTTTCTTCCCTTATTAAACCTTTAGAGAAAATGCCAGCTTTGCAGCTCTGCTTTTGCAACATGGGGCTTTAGCCTTAGGCCTGGTTCACATCTGCATTCAGTATTCTGTTCAGGGAGTCCATTTGGAGACCCCCCGAACAGAATACCAAACGCATTGACAAGTGGTGAGGAATGAAAGCACACGGACCCCATAGATTATAATGGAGTCCGTGTCTTTTCCGCTCAGTCTTCACACGAGTCATGCAGAGACAAAAGTACTTCATGAACTACTTTTCTCTCTGTGCGGAAAACACATGGACCCCATTTTAGTCTATGGGGTCGTGTGCTTTCATAAGCTCATCGCTTGTCTTCCCGAACGGAATACCGAACGCAGAAGTAAACCAGGCCTTAGTGACCCGCTAAAGCTTTATACTATGTATATACTCTCATTAAAGATAATATGCTTATGTTATCATTTGTTACTTTGTCAAATCAAGTCAGTAAAAGGACTTTGAGTTAGAGGAAGACACATGATACATGATACTTAGTGTGACAAAGGTATTATAGTATATGATATAGATACCAGAACTTACTGTAAGCAATATGACTTTAAGTCAATCAGAAAGTGTATTCTTAGGCTAAGGCTCCACACAGCAAGCCATAGCTGATAAAGAGCAGCGATAAATGCATTACGTTTTTTCTGCAGCGTTTTTCACAGCGTTTCTATAGGTTTAATTCACGTGCTGTGATTTGAAAAAATGATTACATTTTGAAATCGCAGCATTTCCATTGTAGATTTCATTCTATAATGTGTGTTAGGGATACGCCAGAATCCCATCTACTTTGCAGGGACTGTAACACACTGCGGTTTTCCAATGTGGGGCCCTGGCCTTACTCTTCTTAAAAAAAAAAAATAGATTTCAGCATTCCTCTTGAGATGGTAGTCATGATGTTCTTATGTAAAAGTGGTTCCACCCAAAGTAATTTCCAATATTTTGTGTCCACAACAGATGTCCCTTTCCTTACACCATAAAAGAGTTTCAGAACTTTTCGGGAAAACATTCTGGTCATACTTTAGAACCAATAGAATGAAATTTTAGGGTATTTTTAATTTTCTTTGATGCTGTGTTTATACTTGGATACAAGTTACATTCATATAGCATAAATATGTAACATTAGTGAACATCGAAATAAAATCTGCCCATATAAACTGGGAATGACCCTATTACCTACAGGATATCCCTTTTTTTTAACATTTATTAGATAGCGGTCCACCAGGATCTAAAAGGATTTAGCAGGCAATGTGTTGATCATTAAAATAAGCTTATAATGCAGAACATCCAGTGGGATCAATAATCTCCGTTTTTTCATCATCTCATCTGCTCTAAAACCTTTGTGACCTGCTGCCCCAAAGCCTGGAATCGGTTCTTCATTACTAGAGGTATATGAAGAATCTGTTCCCTGTAACAATTACCTGTACATGCAGACATGATACTGACAAACTGTAGGATAGTTCACAACCTCAGACATATAGTACTGAACTTACCTTGCTGGCAGGCGGATAACACAGAGACAGCTGCAAGAAGGACTATGTCAGAAGCCATGTTATAGGAGAGTAAGAATGAGGTAGAATGCAAGGGGGAGCAGACTCTCAGCAATCTAAGGCCCACCCACCACTTCCGTACTATACATTAACTCATTGTCTGCTAGTATGCACTGTATGTTGTAGGTGCTATATAGTTCCTTGAAGAGACAGCGATAAAATAAAAATGTATAATTCTCCCATTTGTGAAAAATAAACTATGGAATGGTTGAATTATGAAAATCTATAGGAATATTTTCATTTGATTCTGAATACGGAAAGTTTAATTTTTGTTCTGTGGGAATTGCTAAGACTATAATAGTGATTTTAGTGATTCCAATAAGAGACATTAATGTTATCCTTATATTAGGGAAGCTAGGTTCACATCTTTCAGTGGATCCAAACGACAGAGACACGGACCATTAAAATAGTGGTGACTGGCAGACACCATAGACTATAATGGGGAGAGAAAAGTCCTCTGTGCAGGATTTTTCTCTCCGACGATTTTCAGCCGTTTCTATGGTAGAGTCTTGGTACAGATGTGAACCTGGCCTTAGGGCCCCTTCACACGGAGTCGCGCCGTGTATTCTGTCCATTTTACACGTGTAAAAATACACGTGTAAAATGTACCACTGGGCCAACCACTGCGGCCTCATCTCACAGCAGATTGTGGGAGTGTCACGTGTTAGACCTCCACTGTTCTGATGCTGATGATTTATTCACGAGAAACCCTTTTAAACCTGGTGTGAAAGAGTAACTTGTTAGGGTAGATTTACAAAAAGCAGATTGGTTACAAACTAGAGCTATCCTATTTATTCGGTATACAGAAATCCATGCACATACTACAGAAACGACTGTATTCAGAGGCACAGAAGATACTTTTGAGTCTCAAGGTCTGCAGTAAATCTGTGAACATACCTAAAGATGGTCATAAATATTAGATGTCTGTTTGGTGCCATCACTTCTAAGGGAAGTTGTTGACAGTATGTTGGGTACGAATAAGATAAGATTTTTTCCTGTACTCTGAATCAGAAGTTTGAAACTTAGACTATAACATATGTGATGGAAGGAAAGACCAGGATTTACTATTAGTCATTCTGCTGGCAGTTATCTGAGCCGGTATGAGCTCGGAACTGTGACTCCCGTTTCTTGAGTCAGTTGTTCTATCACCATGGCCATTAGTATCCAAGGAAAAGGGCAGCACTCCATAATTTTCAAGAAAACAATAGTGAAATTTATTCCATGCGTATAGGCAACATTTCAGCTCTGGTGAGCCTTTGTCAAGCAGGTAGTATTCGTCCACTAGCACTTTTTCACTGCCGTGTTTGATTTGCACTTTTCTGAAATTCACAATTTCAATATCTTCAATGACTACATTAAGTTACAAACTCACCTTTTACTAGTTGGACGACTTTCCCAACTTACAAAATTCTACAGTAATGTATAAGAGTTGTGTTCAGAATGCCTCCCTTTACCTTAAGGTGTTCTAAGATGAGGTATGAGCCCATACACATAGTATAATGTCTCCTTATTAATCCCACACAGTATGATTCCCTTAAGTGCTCCAACAGTATAATGCCCTGTTAGTTCACTCCCAGTGTAGTCCCCCCACCTGGTATACTGCCCCTTCAGAGGCCCAAACAGTAGTGCCTTCCACTGTTCAGGATCCTGGGACAGCACTTGTAATCCAGAAGTATCCTGTAAGATCCAGAACAGTTAGACGATATACCATAGTAGAACAGGAGCCTGTCATAAATCAGCAGCACAAACAAAATACCTGTGCAAAGAATCAATGTTATCAAATGTGACCTAATGAAATGGAAATATAATACTGTAATATATATTATACATGTACATAGTATATATATATATATATATATATATATATATATATATATATGTATGTATATATTATACATGTCGGCAAATGTGTAGGATATTCTGATCCCATGAGGAACAGTGACATTTGTTCAACTATACTACGGAAGAAAAAACTGGATGCATCAAGGGCAGTGTCATGTTTCATATGTGAAGAGGAAAACGGAAACCAGTAGAAGGCCGCAGGCAGGTGGTGGATGGATCCAAGTAGTGATGCAAAGCTGATAAGGAAGTATTGTGACGTCCGACTCATTTCCATATACAATGAAGAAGATCATATATTCATATGCAAAACAGTTTAGTCATTCTGTGTTCCTCTCATATATTACTACAAGGATCAATACTTCCAGGCAAATTGTTACTGAACTTATAGAGTATGTTCTGAAGTGGAATATTATAGGCATGTTCCAAGAATGACTTTGATAAATGTTCAGTCAAACTTCTCTAAGGCAGTGTCATCCTGGGATACCTAGGCACCATCAGTAAAATTGAAGCTGGAGACCCACTGTACTGTGACATACAAATTATAACGCAATGGTGAAACTGAAAGGGTTAGACAGAAATGCATCCAATAGACAAGGTCAGGAAAGACAGAAGTTGTGCCGTAACTGTATTCAGGCAGTGGTCATGACAATCAGAATCAATTTATTTATCAGATAGAGGTCAGGGCAGGTGAAACAGGTTCTGTTATGTCAGTCCAGGTAGCTGCAACGGGGCTAAGGGATAGCAGTAGGAAATCTCGCCCTGCACTACTCCCACTAGCTAACCCGGTCCCTGCCTCACGGGTGTGGGTCGGCTGTACTCAGGCTAAGCCTGACCCCGACAGCTCCTCTCTCACTGATTCCGTAGGCCTAGAGGGAAGTGGGAGAAGGAATGCCCTATAAGACCTCTAGGGACTGGAGACTAAAGGGGGTCACCCCTAACGAACAAGTGAAGCTGCTACTGACAGGGACTGACAAGGGTGTGCGCTGACTAACAACACAAGCAGCACACAGGGAAAATGTGGGAAAGGATTCCCCCAAACCAATATGGGAAGGAACCATACACTAGGAAACAAACACAGGGAAACTGAGTAGAAATCAAAGGATAAGGCAATTCACTCACACAGTCAATTATACACAGAGGGAGGATTGGTGAACACAGAAGGGAAAACACACAAACCGACTCGTTCACCCAAACCTCCCAAAAACCAACCACGGAACTTCCTCTATCCCAGAAAACCACCTACTCCTCCTGCTAAGGCCTAGCTCTGTAAAAGCGACACTCAGCACAGAACCATGGGAGGCATGGGTTTAAATACAGAGTAGAGACCACTCCTCCCAGGTGCAAATGGGAGGACAGACTAATCAACCAGGAGATAAAGCTGCCTACCAGCAGTGCGCACGTGCAAGTCAGAAGGTGTGCACCAATACTCACGACAGGACAACCCCGCAGCGCCAGGATGCCACCCCAGACACTGCGCAGCCAAAAACTCCCCAGGTAAGAAAAATAGAAATTAAAGAACCTAAATACTCCTAACAGGTTCAGAGTTCAGAAAACAGGCAGAGGTCAGGACATGGGTCATTACATTATAGAGTAGAAATACATCTTTACAGGACAAATAGTAAACTAGGAACCATATTGCTCAAGAGGTAAGGTACACAGTAAACACAGGTACTTGTCACTGGGTGTATGTGCTGGCCCTTTAACAGTCAAGCATGTACACCCTATGTAAGTGTGCAGCAGAGGAAGCAAAGATTTTGTGATAGCTACATATGAATACCAGCAGGGGAAATACTGGTCATGGACTACTACTAAATACATATTACTAGAGATGAGCGAACAGTGAAATGTTTGAAGTTCGATTCAAGTAGCCGCTCACTACTCGACTGTTCGATTGAACATTGAACCCCATTATAGTCTATGGGGAATAAATACTCGTTTAGGGGGAAACCACTATTTGACTCAGGAGGGTCACCAAGTCTACTATGACACCCCAAGAAATGATGCCAACACCTTGGAATGCAACTGGGACAGCAAGGGAAGCATGTCTGGGGGCATCTAACATGCCCAAGTCACTGTATTACGTTGGGATCCCTGTCAGCTTGTGATATGCGGGAGCTGACTTTTTCCCATAGGAATGCATTGACCAGCGTTGATTGGCCGAATGCCATACAGAGTACAGCATTCGGCCAATCAACGCTGGTTCTGTCGGAGGCTCGTCTGTGAGGAGGCAGAGTCTAAGATCGGACCAGAATGGAGACTGCTGTGGACCGATCTTAGACTCTGCCTCCTCCAGCAGAACCAGCGTTGATTGGCCGAATGCGGTACTCTGTATGGCATTCGGCCAATCAACGCTGGTCAATGCATTCCTATGGGAAAAAGTCAGCTCCCGCATATCGCAAGCTGACAGGGATCCCGACGAGATAGTGGTGTAATACAGGTACTTGGGCATGTTAGATGCCCCCAGGCATGCTTCCTCTGCTGTCCCAGTTGCATTCCAGGGTGTTGGCGTCATTTCCTGGGGTGTCATAGTGGACTTGGTAACTCTCCTGAGTCGAAGTGTGGCTTCCACTGAAACTAAGTATTTTTCCCCATAGACTATAATGGGGTTCGATATTCGTTTGAATAGTCGAATGTTGAGGGGCTATTCAAAACGAATATCGAATATTTCACTATTCGCTCATCTCTACTATTCAGGCATATGTGGGGCTCTATCAGCATAATTTTGCTGATAGAGCCCCTTTAATATATTTTATTATTCACTATACAACGTAAGTAACATGTTACCTTTACTCTATGCATCAGTTACAGCGATGCTTAGCCTATATTGTTTTTCTCATGCGTTACTAATTTTGCAGAATAAAAATCCATTTAGGGAGAAAATCAATTATTTTAGCATTTCCATCTTCTAAGAGACATGACATTTTTACCTGTTGACAGAGCTGGGCTTATTTTTTTCTGGGGCGAGCTGTTCCTTTTGATCACTCCTTATTCCACATTTTGTGAGGCGAGAGGGTAAAAAAATCATTAATTCCGACATTTTTTTCCTTTTTTCTTTTCTTTTCTTTTTTTTTTTTTTTTTACATCATTCACTTTTAAGGCCAGTTTACACGGAGTTAACGCACTCTCATTCTGGTACGTATACACGTGTCAGAATGTGAGCGCTCAAAACAAATCCCATTCATGCAAAGAACAGACAGCAAGATACTACTGGAGAAAAGTGTTGGTACAATTTTAGTAATTTGCAAATGGATGTTAGGTAATATGTAGAGATGAGCGAACAGCGTAGTGAATAATAAAATATATTAAAGGGGCTCTATCAGCAAAATTATGCTGATAGAGCCCCACATATACGTGAATAGTAGAGATGAGCGAACAGTGAAATATTCGATATTCGTTTCGAATAGCCCCTCAACATTCGACTATTTGAACGAATATCGAACCCCATTATAGACTATGGGGAAAAATGCTTAGTTTCAGGGGAAGCCACAATTCGATTCAGGAGAGTTACCAAGTCCACTATGACACCCCAGGAAATGATGCCAACACCCTGGAATGCAACTGGGACAGCAAGGGAAGCATGCCTGGGGGCATCTAACATGCCCAAGTGCCTGTATTACGCCACTATCTCGTCGGGATCCCTGTCAGCTTGCGATATACGGGAGCTGACTTTTTCCCATAGGTATGCATTGACCAGCGTTGATTGGCCGAATGCCATACAGAGTACAGCATTCGACCAATTAACGCTGTTTCTGCCGGAGGAGATGCATCTCTGGTGTAGCAGAGCTCAGCGCACACACTCAGTTCTGCTACATCTGAGATTGGACTGTGGACCGATCTTAGACTCCGCCTCCTCCTACTTAGCTCTGCTACATCTCTGGTGTAGCAGAGCTCAGCGCACGGCCAGCTCTGCTACACCTGTGCGCTCAACACTGCTACATCTGAGATCGGACCAGAATGGAGACTTCTGTGGACCGATCTTAGACTCCGCCTCCTCCGGCAGAACTAGCATTGATTGGCCGAATGCTGTACTCTGTACATGCTGCTACTACTACTACTGCTGCTACTGCACATGCACCCGCGCTATTTTTTATCAATGGCAGTTCGCGAGCGCCGGAGGAAGACGGTACCCAAAGACATCGCTGGAAGAGGAGGCATGGCTGAAGATGATGTCGGACCCTGAATGCCTGCCCACCGTGCATGATAGATAAGTTTAACATATTCTTTTTTAGGGTTTTATTCTAAAACGGGGGGGCTTAGTTTAATATAACTTTAGCAGGCCCTGAACAGCCTTATAAGCCTTTAAAGGCTATTCACGTATATGTTGGGCCCTATCAGCATAGTTTTGCTGATAGAGCCCCTTTAAAAAGCAATTCCAGAATACACACAGAGTACACCACAATTCAGTGATTATGAGAGGAATGAGACCAGAATAGACCCTCCTGAATGTCCCCTCCATTCTACATGGGAAGAATATGCAAATCTGTCTTCCATGATTTAATTAGGAAGACAGTGCCTCAGTCATGCAGTCCAATAGAGGACACTCCCTGAGGATATGCAAATCTGTTTTCCATGATGTAATTAGGAAGAAGTGCCTCAGTCATGCAGCCCAATAGAGGGCGCTCCCTTTAACATCATGCCCGCTCTTCCCAGAGGGCTTTGCTGCAATGATGTAGGATTTTACTAAGTACAGTCTCTCAGCCGAGGACACAATTTAGGGAGAGACCACCACTTAGGTGTGTGGAGTCTTATTAAACAAAGTGGAGCGCAAAATGCCTTAAGACTCCACACAGCTAAATGGTGGCCTCTCCCTAAGGAGTGACGATATCCCCTTAACCCTGTCTAGAAACCTCTCACCTCTGCCAAGTCAGTCTTCTCTGTGCCGGGCTGAAGAGATCCAATCAGATTGAAACAGCTGTCCCCGGCTGAGAGACTGTACTTGGTAAAATCCCACATCATTGCAGCAAACACCTCTGGGAAGGTCGGGCATGATGTTAAAGGGAGTGCCCTCTATTGGGCTGCATGACTGAGGCACTGTCTTCCTAATTACATCATGGAAGACAGATTTGCATATTCTTGCCATGTTCCTTTGCACAGTGGAGCGCAAAATGGCTTAATAAGACTCCACACACCTAAATGGTGGTCTCTCCCTAAGGAGTGACGATATCCCCTTAATCCTCCATTCTAGTAAATAGTATGGAATTTGGTGTAACCAATGTATGTTTCAAAACTTGCATATTTCCATTTCACCTTCCACTGTGTATTTACATCTGGAAAACGAATGCACTACAACTCTTGATAAATTTGTAAGGATCAGTTTTCAAAATGGGGTCACTACCCATGGGATTCCACCTTACTGGCACAATAGGGTTTCTGCAAATGGTATTCAAAAACTAAACATCTACATATGTAATCCAAAAGCCAAGGCCTCCTTCTTTTCTATGTACTGTTGTGTGCCCAAACAGCGATTTATGCCCACATGTATGACACTGTTGTACCTAGGATGACCCACTTAGTAATGTCATATGTGAGTATAAACTGCTGTTTCGGTAAAGAGATGAGCGAATACTATTTGAAACAGCCATTTCGAATAGCACGCACCCATAGGAATGAATGGAAGCGGTCGGCACGCTGACTTTCCATTTATTCCTATGGGTGCGTGCTATTCGAAACAGGAGTTTCGAATATTACTCGCTCATCTCTATTTGGGTACACAGTGGGGCACATAAGAGGAGTGCTATTTGGTTTTTGGAGCACAGATTTAGACAATTAGTTTTGTGGTCTCTATTTCCACTTTTGGAGAGCCCCTGAAATGCCAGTAAAGTGGAATCCTCTCATACAGGACCCTATTTTGGAAACTGCACCCCTCGCGGAATTTATCTAGGTGTTTAGCAAGCATTTTTACCGTGCTTCCCATTCATTTCTGGAAATTAACTTAATGCAACACTCAAGGGTTAAAAATGCTTGCTACACTTTTTGACTTTTACACTCTTTCTCTAGGGGTCATTTCATGAGCCAAACACCCAAATTTGCATAGAAAAATGGTACTTTATATGTTCATCCTCTCAAAGAAAAAGTATACAGAATTACAGGTTAAAGTGTCTAATGGAGACAGCAAATAACAATTAAAGAGACAGAAAACATGCACTTTATGCTTATCACACTGTTAGGACCCGGTCTCAGCAGTCTCGGCCTGTTCGGTTCAGGCGCAGAGTGTCCAGACGGCATTCAGCGCGTGAACCACCTGATGCACGGCAGGGGAATGTTCACACCAGACATGCTGTTTCTGCTCTGGCACTCGGGCGTGGATCACGTGGTGAGTTGCCTGGTGGATCAGTGCCTGGTGTGTCTTGGCCTCTGAAGGGGTTAAGTTCTCTGCAGTGCTGAATACTTGACAGGTCATGGGCGAGGCCTTCTCTTACTATATAAGGCTGTTACACATGCTATCTGATGCTGGTCTTAAACTTCTGTTCCTGTGCTCAGTAATGGTCTGTTGTCTGAAGCTGCTACCATCTGCATTCCAGCTCGTCCAGTTTTTTGCTCCTGTTCACACAGGACTGATTCATTAAGTATTGAGCTCCTATCCAGACATAGTGTTCCGGGCGCAGCGAGCCCTAGGTATTTTTTCTGTTTGGAGGTTTGGAATTTTTTTGGTAGGGTTTTTTTATAGTGTGTGATACTCAGTTCTGTTTTTTCCTATCTCTTGCTTAGTTCAGTTATTCTGTGTTTCACGTTTATTTTCTCCCTATGCTTTTGCGTTACTCATGTTCACCGTTAGTCCAAGTCTGGACATCCGTGGGGGGCTTGTTCTGCATCTGCCTCTCCTTCGTAAACGTGAAGCTAGACAGGGGCTCTATTTCCCTTTGTAGGTTAGCTACTTCTCCGGCTGTGCTCGTGCCCATTCAGGCAAGTTAGTCGGGCCCACGGCTACTTCTAGTTGTGCGAGGCAGGGTGTAGGAGGATCCACACTAGAAGTCCAAACTGCTCATACTTATTATTGTGTTTTTGTTTTTTTTATATATGTTTTTCCTTTACTAGACTGAGAAGTTATCAGTCAGGGGCCAGTCCGTGGTCAGGGATCCCCAGACCATAACACACAGAGAACCAGGATTAGACTGGGGATAATAAAATGAGCAATGGCTCATGCCGAGCCGTACACGCGAGCACTTCCCATTCACTTCAATGGGAGTGCTCGTAGTGAAAGAAGCAGCCCATTCATTTCTATGGGGAGCGCTCGTATGCCGGCTCTCATAGAAATGAATGGAACTGCTTTATACGCCGCTTATTCTGAACGTGTTTTACGTTCAGAATAAGCTGGCGTTTACTCCGTGTGAATGCCCCTTTAGTGTTTGGGAATCCACATGGCAAATGAGGGTCAATATGGATAGATGCAAAGTTATGTATTTGAGTAAAAATAATCTGATAATCTGCATGCAACATATGTCCTAGGGGAGTAAAACTGGAATAGTCACTAGTGGAGAAGGACCTGTGTGTACATGTAGATCATAGATTAAATAACATCATGCAATGTAAATCATCAGCTTCTAAACTGCTTCTATCCAGCAGGATATTGTCACGTATTAGAAGGCATATGGACTGATGGGAGGTAGGGATGTAATATTACCACTATAAATCATTAGTGCAATCCCATATGGAATGTGGAGTTCAGGTCTGGGCAACAGTTCATAGAAAGGATGTCTTAGAGTTGGAAAAGGTTCAATAGAGATCCCAGACACTGATAATGATAATGATTAATTGAATTAACACTCTGTACCACAGCAATGACATCTGCAGATAAGTCTGAGGTGCTGCTATCATGGAGAACATACAATATATACATTCATATAGAAAAAGATAAATTCATTGCATGTCCCGGTTATAACAAAACTGAAAGTATCTGCTCACTAGCTATTTACTACACTGTGAATAGCAACAAATTCTATCACAGGAAATATACTCTGGAAATATTATATAAAATAATCAGAGGGTGTAACTTTTACTTTTCAGTGGCTGCATTGCACCTTATTTGGGGTTGATATCATAGCTCAGCAAACTGCAGAGCCAGCAATAATATTCTTCACCTTGACTGCAGGAAGAGCAGAGCAGACAAATTGAGAGTTTCCTCTTCCTTTCAAAGTACACACCTAAAATCTCTATGTCTGTTAACTCATACCAATATAATATCAGGATCAATGTAATATTATCTACAGTATTCCTACATAGATGGCTATATAAATGAGAATACAGCCAAAAAAAGAGAATTTCCTGGGACAGAAGGTTTTTACTGCCATGCTGTTTTACTACTAGTGTGCTGCCCCAGGTAGAAAGATGGGAAATTAAGCTGAGACCCAGTGCCAACTAATATGTACGGTAATACCATAACTTTCCTCTGACAACAAATTATTAGGAGGTAAGGACTGCTATGTTTTATTCCAAAATACCTGATCCTTAAATCTCTCCTATAAAAAAAACATGGATACTGGTTGGGGAACGTTGGAGGAATAACAAGCTTATACAATCACCTTAAAGGGATACCCTTTGTTCTGACTAACATGTAGGAATAGCCTTAAGAAAGGCTATTCTTCTCCTACCTTTAGAAGTGTTCTCTGCGCCGTTGTTCATTAGATATCCCAGTTTTAGTTTTCAGCGCAATCGGCTTTCCCGTTCTATGCCCCCGGTAAAGAGCTATCGGTGCCGTTACCGTAGCTCTTCACAGTCAGAAGGGTGTTCCTGACAGTCAGAAATCGCAGCATGTCAATTATATTGAAATGTCATCGGTTTCCCTATAGGTATAATTGAAGCAGAGTCTGCAGAGGTTTCACTTTGTGTAAAACATACCACAGGACAAACCACAATGTGTGGCTGCCACTGTTTTTCCTGCAGCACTTTTTTGCTGTGGCCTGCTACATGGGGCCTTCATTTTTCCTTCTAAAAAACTGAATGGAAGGAACATCCTTTATAATATATATATTTATTTATTTATATTATTCCTATTTCCACAGTAATTCAGAAATAACACATAATTTAGTTTTACCTTATTTCGTTCCAGCAGAAGATTCATTGAATCCTGTTTAGTTGGGCCATGCAGTCTCATTTTCTGCTGAGAACATCTTACCTTTCTGCTTTGTATAACTCACAGCAGAATTTTCTGAAACTGCATGGACTGTTCCACACAGGCTCTCTACCAAGAGGACACAAATTCCCCTATCACAGGAATTACTGTGGCAGCAGCTGCAAGAGCGTCTCAGGGACGTATAGTGAAACCGGCAGAACAAGGACCAACCCTAGGAACAGGTAAGGATCACAGCGCTCACCCCAGCAATTAAGGCAGTCTCCTTTATTGAAATCGGCAGGCACAACACGTTTCGGACAAGCATATGTCCTTTTTCAAGTGCACAATCACTTTAAAATAACATGACACAATACATATAAAAATTACACTTTAGAATTTTGAACACACAAAAAAGCCTCTGTGATAGGCATTGTCTTCATACACGGGAAATAAACATAGAAACACCCAAATTAAAATACTGGGTATACTGGTCTGAGTATAGATATATATAAATAAATAAAATAAATAAATACAGTACTACAATGTAGCTACCTTGGATACCAATAATGTCCAAAACAACAACATTTGAGTTAGCTACAGATTCTACCATAAGCCGATATTCACCAGTTGATAGGGAAATGAACCATTCCTGTTTCTCTGTATAAGGGCCAAAATAATAGTACATATCACTGTACAAGACATACTGAGCCTCGTATAATCATATCACACACTTAAAAAGAAAAAATATATATATCTATACTCAGACCAGTATACCCAGTATTTTAATTTGGGTGTTTCTATGTTTATTTCCCGTGTATCAAGACAATACCTATCACAGAGGCTTTTTTGTGTGTTCAAAATTCTAAGGGCTCGTTCACATCTGCGTTGCCCTCTCCGTACTTGAGGTTTCCGTTTCCTGCCTAAAACAGAGGCAGGAGACGGAAACCTGCAGGAGACTTTCTCACCCATTCATTTGAATGGGTGATAAAGCTGTCCGGCCGTGAGCGGCGGTGAGCGTTTTGCGCTCTCCGCCGCGAAACCGGGTTTTATAATCCGGACACAGAGTCGGACATGCAGTACTCTGTGTCCGGATAAAAACGCTCACCGCCGCTCACGGCCGGACCCAGTCTGTGCTTTCCGTCTTCTGGCATGCAGAAGACGGAAACCATAGAACGGAGACCCTGAACGCAGGTGTGAACCTAGCGTAAAGTGTAATTTTTATATGTATTGTGTCATGTTATTTTAAAGTGATTGTGCACTTGAAAAAGGACATATGCTTGTCCAAAACGCGTTGTGCCTACCGATTTCAATAAAGGAGACTGCCTTAATTGCTGGGGTGAGCGCTGTGATCCTTACCTGTTCCTCGGGTTGGTCCTTGTTCTGCCGGTTTCACTATACGTCCCTGAGACGCTCTTGCAGCTGCTGCCACAGTAATTCCTATTGGGACCTACGGGTGTTTAAGGCTCTTCAGGTTGTTGTGACTCATCACAACTCTCCAAGGTGAGCAGACACCTGTTGGTACCTATTTACTACACCATTTATTTGTGATAATACACGAGGATCGGCTTGGTACGTGTTTGTTTTTGTTGTCCCACTAGTAATTAGACAGACTACTATCAGACACAGTTATACGTAATATGATGGTACTGTCACACAGTTATATGTAATATGGTACTGTCACACAGTTATATGTAATACGGTGGTACTGTCTCTAGTTGCCTTTGTGATGCTGTCATCACTGGATTGATAGAATAGCACAGGGAGAAATTTAAAAATCAAGATGGTGTCTGGTCACAAGCAGAGAAGATAGTGAGCTGTAGGCATGTGTGTGCAATATACATTAAAGGAGTACAGACTGTGATACACAATGAGATAAATGGTTTACTGATAGGAAAAAATGTTTTTGCCAGAGTGTTTCTTTTAGGACCGATAAAAACCTCTTTTGTTTCTGTTGCAATATACATTAATGTGATAGAATAGCATTTTTGCTTTTCATCATCTATTTCAGTATTAAAGGTAGATTATTGACATACATTTTCAGATAGAAAAGTAAAATGTGATGTAAAGAATTAAAGAACAGAATTTGTAAGCTGATGGGGTTAGAACATATGATGCACTTTTTTAAATATATTGACCTCCAGGTATCTTTGGAGGAGGGCGTTTGTAATCCCAAGTGCAGCTACTGTAAGCAGCAGGAACAATGAGATGAGACTGAGATAGAATCCAGGGAGCCTGTAGAGGAGACATACACACAATTATATGTATCTGTCATAAACATACAGCATATGCACATGTATCACTCACTGTTTTACCAGGACCATCATAGCTTTCATTATAAAGATGTTTTAGGCTAAGCCCCATGTAGTGAGCCGCAGCAAAGAAAACGCTGTGTTAGGCTAAGGCCCCACAGGCCGTAAACGCAGCGCTAAAGCGTTGCGGGAAGAACCGCAGCGTGAACGCATTGCAGTTGTTTCCGCAGCGCTTTGAAGAGAAAGTTCACAGAGTTTTCCTTTGCGGACTTTCTCTTACCATTATATCTACAGGAAAGCCGCTGGCATTTCCATAGATATAGTTGTCATGCTGCGATTTTCCAAACCGCAACGGTTTTGGAAATCGCAGTGTGTCCGTGCTGCGATTTTTCTCCGCAAAGTGAGGATGGGATTTGCATGAATCCCATCCACTTTGCAAGTACTGTAAAACGCCGCAATTTTTCCCGCGGCGTCTCCGCCATGAGCAAATCGCGGCATTTCTGGCCTGTGGGGTCCCAGCCTAAAAGACTGCAGTGGAAATGCATTGCGTTTTTTTATGCAATACATTTTACAGAAAGTTTTTTAAATTGCAGCTTTTTCACTGCAGATTTTTTTCTTCAATGTGTGGAAGGGATTAATCAGAATTCCATTCACTTTGCAGATACTGTAAAACGCAGCATGTTCACAACATGGTACCTAACCTATAACCTAACTCCAAAACCTAATTTTAGCAGTGTCACATTGTTATCATGTAAGAAATTACAATAAAGATGTGAACTCTCTATGTAAACATAAATAATCCCCAAAATCATTTCAGCAGATGCTAAAATTTTCTACAGTAAAAAAAAAAAATGACTTGGATCCTCTCTTAGCTGTTAAAAATAGAAGGGGAATTCAGTTATAGGACCCCACCCATTGTATATACACACACGCACATATTAACTACTATGGTATTTTATCTCTTTCTAAACTAATTCACTAGAAATCATCTGAGTTTTAAAGGCCTCACCCATATTAGCCTGAGTCATATCATTTTATAAGCTGTATTCACACTATAAAGTATTGCACATGTCATACACAACATAATGCTTATGATAGGTTCACACTAGCGTTCAGCAGATATGGTCAGAAACCTGGCATACTATAATGAGGTGCGGTGGGTTTTCCACTGTATCAGCCCGAAATTGGCCGAGAAGAAAGTCTACATATTTTGAGCAGAATGGCGGGAGTTCCCAAACAGTAGTGTGAACCTAGCAACAGAGTTCATTTGTCATTAAATAAAGCTGATTAAATCTAGAGTATCTCCAAGGTGCACTTTACATAAAGTGGTACACTGCACCTCTGTTCCAGGTGAATTGGTCAGGTCTCTGTTCTCTTATACTAACAATATATACCATCCCAAGTTTGGTTCAGAAAACTGTATAACATACATATTACAACATTATGCATCCAAAGATGTCTGCTTCTATTTCAGGCCTAAGAACCTTCAATGCAAAACTATAGAAAACAGAGATGAGTGAACCCGTTCGGACCGTTTGGACTGAATTCTACTAAAGTTTTGGGTTTAAACACACCTGAAATTTTTGCGGTTCCATTTGCATGAATAGGTCCAATGTGACCACCAAGTGAAAGCAGTATAACCTGAGTCAGAGGTTATGGGTGACTCAGGCAGTATAAAAGGCAAGTATAAAACGCCCAAGCAGAAAGAGAGTGTGTCATTTTGTCCATTTCCGAACCAAATCTTAAAAACAAAAAACTTGAGAGTCTTCAGTAGTTGATACCTTTTTTAATGGCTAACTAATAATGATGACAGATTACAACGTTTTGAAGCTCTCGTCTTCTTCTTCAGTTATATCTAAAAACTATTTTTGAAGTCTGCATATTTATGTACAAGAAGACACTCGGGAATAGAATTCTAGGAGGGAGGGTGGAAGAAGGTTATTGGTTATTGCTACATACAAATAAACAATTCACCAGTTTGCAATGGTCTTATCAGTTCAGAGAATGTATTTTATGGTTTTCTCAGTTCAGTGATTTCTGTAGGATGCCATGAACCCATGTGACAGATTCATCCCTTTCTGCAGAGTGTCAAACAAGGTCATCAGCTTGTACTCATAAATCCGTCTCTGTTTCCTTGAATTAAAATTCCCTCTTAAAACCAAAATTTTCATGTCATTGGTGATATTATGATCTTCATTGCAGAAATGTTTTGATACGGGAGGGTCCATTCTCTGTTCTCTAATTGTATGACGATGTGAATTCATCTGCATTCTAAGCTTCTGACCAGTCTCTCCAACATACAAATTTTCAGTGGAACACTTGGTGCATATTATTAAATACACTACATTAGGTGTGTTACAGGTGAATGTACCTAGGATTTTATGTTCCCTGTTAGAATTTGGTATCTTTATCTTGTCGGTGGTCAGTATGTGAGGGCAGGTTTTGCACCTTTTCTGTCTGCATGCAAATGTTCCTGTGTTAGTTGGAGGTGACAGTGAGCTGCTAATCACCATATTCCTGAAATTTGGTGGCTATCTACAGCACAGGAGAGGGGGGTCTGGAAATATGGATTTGTAATATGTAATTCCTCTCAGCGTCTCCAGGTGTGGGTTATATGTGACGACCAGGGGCACCCGATTTTTTTCCTGTTTGGTATTGTATTTTAATAACGCTGATCTTGTTATTCTGGTGGCCCTTGTGATTCGGTTTTCAATTGTTCATGGATGGTAACCCTGCCTCAAGAATGTGTTTTTGAGGCCCCCAAGGTGTTTATCTCTATCTGCAGGATCTGAACATATGCGATGGTATCTGATAGCCTGGCTGTAGACAATGGAGTTCCTTATGTGTTTCGGATGAAAGCTATCCCATCTTATGTCTCAATTTTATTGTCCTGTATCTTGATGGCTGTGTCCAGGAAATGAAGACTCTCAAGTTTTTAGTTTTTTATATTTCCTACCCACTGGCTAACATGGTACAAAACCAAACATTTTCGCACCAAATCTTGAAAGGATCGCTCATATCTAATTTTATTTTAAGACTGCCTTTTTAGTTTCTGGAAAATATATTTTCCAGATTTATTATGCCTTGAAAAGCGACTTACATAGTTACATGGTTGATGAGGTTGGATAAAGACATTAGTCCATCAAGTCCAACCTATAACCCTACAATCCCTACAGTGTTGATCCAGGGGAAGGCAAAAAGCCCCATGAGGCTCATGCCAATTGCCTTATTTCAGGGGAAAAAATTCCTTCCCGACTCCAAATCTGGCAGTCAGTATAAAAACCCTGGATCAACGTGTCCTTAAAATCTAGAGTCCATAACCTGTAATATTGTTCTCTTCAAGAAAGGCATCCAGGCCCTCTTTGAACTTGTTTAATGAATCCACTTACCCAACTACCTGACAAAAACTGGAGTAAATGATGCCTTTTTATACCAACCAATGATCAGGTCAGAACAAACACTACTTAGACTGCTTATACAGAAACAATTGTACTAACAGTCTTTCGGTGTCACATATAGTCACAATTAGAGATGAGCGAGTAATGAAATATTCAAAAATTCTAGATTTGATTCGAGTAGACCTCAATATTCAACTATTTGATCGACTATCGAATCCCATTATAGTCTATAGGGAAAATATGTTAGTTTCCTGGAAACTTAAATTCAACCAATTGGAGTCACCAAGTCCACAATGACACCTCAGGAAATAATGCCAACACTTCTGGAATGCAACTGGGACAGCAGGGGAAGCATGCCTGGGGGCATCTAACACGCCTATGTCCCAGTATTATTAATTATTATTATTATTATTATTACTTCTTCTGATTTAGCCAGCCAATGACTGTATAAGTTTTTTCCCAATGCCTACGTTGTCCTACTCCCTATCCCACCTCCCCTGCATAGTTATTGGTGTAAAAAAAAGGGAAGGTGGGAGGGGTAATCGAATTTTTTACTGCGTTTACCACATGGTATTCGACCGAGCACGAGTATTTTGAATACCGTAGTATTCAATCAAATACCTACTCCATCGAATACTACTCGCTCATCTCTTGTCACAATGATTCTACCATATAAATGACACAAACACTGATGCACTTCCTAATATTGATCGTCACTTGTTATGGGCAGGAAAAATGACCTTTAACTTGTGGATAATGTTCACACCAGACACTACTTACCGGCCCTGAGCAGATGCCACATATCCTTTGAAGTACAGATGACGTGCAAATATATACAGTAAGCCCAAAGCGGCAGCCACTTCTGCAAATATATAGGAAAGATAAAATTATATGTGACTTCTTTAGAGCCCAAAGCAGATATATTTCATTTATGATGGGCTTATATGATACAATTAGTCATACGAAATCTGTATAATTAAGATTAATCTAGCTATGTAAAAAAATAAAACTTGATCAATTAATCTGATCCTGCATGAATCATTCACAGACATCTGCAGAAAAGCCTGGCTCTGGATGTTCCCCGTCCATAAATGCAGGCCTCTCATATAGGCAGTGAGCTGTCTTGTCCTCTAGCACTATCTGTATGAATGAAAGCTTTGTAGAAAGGGGGCATAACAACTGGCCATTTTGACAGCAGCTTCCGGCATAACAGATTTGCAGGGATGGAAATGAACTCTTTATATAAATCAAATACCCATTGTATTGCATTTTGGCACTGAACTCCACTCTGTATAGTTTATATTGTATAAAATGTAGGACTTTGGAGGTATGACTTATTTGTGCAATTGTATTAGTTATAAAATAAGGAAGAAAAAAGCGCCACTCACACCCATGTCCGCAACTGCCTTGTTCACACTATATTACACATTTTACATAGTAAAATGGCTGACACAAAATAATCATTTGAAAAAAGTTATTACTAATGAACCTACGTATCATGAAAAAATATATTTGCCAACTAGAAGTTACAACCATTAGATGTGCACAAAATCACTAAGAAATGTAGAATCAATAAGGCCTATTCAGTGAGGTGTTATGAGTATTCCTGGAAAATGCTTTATAATGTTTCACAAAAACCATTCATTTCAATGGATTTTTAAAGTAAATCGCTCGCGTCAGTATGCAGCCTCTCCGCTGTGAAACCGCTTTTTTCCCGCATGTACGACTTTGTGTCCATGCAAAAAAAAAAAAGTGGTTTCACTGTGGAGAAATGAATAGTTTTTAAACTGACCAGGCACAAGTGTGAATGTCCCCTTAATGGGTTTTACAAAAACCATAGTTACTTTATCTATGGCACTCAACACGATTACTGAAGAAGGGACATGTGACAAGAAGCGTCTATTAATCGGCCCCTATTCAGTAACATTGTGCGCGCACTAGTTTCCCTTGGCGTACACAGTATTATTCAATGGAGGCCTTTGATGGACAGATCTGGTCATATGCATCTCCATCAGTAGCCATGATAGGTCTAGAGCACCATGTGCTGAAGATTGAACTAAACAATGGTTCAATCATGTACAAAATAATATATAATTGTATTAAATTACCTTCATAGAAGAATATGCCAGACATCCATAGAACAACCTGGAATATTGGAAAGAACTCCACACAATTCTGTCTGTAAATGAGAGAGACTGGATGTCACTTGTAATGAATAGTATTTGTCTATGCTGAAATAATGGGGGTAGGGGGAAAAACTTTCTATTGTAACTATTCGTAAGACTGGGTTCAGCTTAGTAGGCCTCCATGGCGGATGTAACCAATCTGGAGATACATGCTGTAGTAGAGATCAGTGTGGTCACACTGATCACAGGGCCTGGATGCCTTTCTTGAAGAGAACAATATTACAGGTTATGGACTCTAGATTTTAAGGACACGTTGATCCAGGGTTTTATACTGACTGCCAGATTTGGAGTCGGGAAGGAATTTTTTTTCCCCTGAAATAGGGCAATTGGCATGAGCCTCATGGGATTTTTTGCCTTCCCCTGGATCAACACTGTAGGGGATTGTAGGGTTATAGGTTGGACTTGATGGACTGATGTCTTCATCCAACCTCATCTACTATGTAACTATGTCACCCTCAGTACTACATATCACTGACACCCTACCAGCCTGTTTACGTCATTGTACAATAATCATAAAAATGGGGATCCCTCTACCCCCTTTATATGGAATGGCCATAGAGCTTAAGACAATCCAAATATAGCAATCAGGTATTCTTGGAATAATGCATATATATGTAAGGCAACAACTACTACTGCTGTATTATATGATGAGACATTCTGTCTGTGTTCATATTGTTAAGTTAACAAAGTTCTGCTGAAAAGAAAAAGACACTCACAGATAGGATGTTCCTCCCCTTCTTCCTGTGTGTCTCTCTCTCTCTCTCTCTCTCTCTCTCTCTCTCTCTCTCTCTCTCTCCACATTTCATGGCTGCAGGAGCTGCAGTCTCTCTTCACAGAACTGGATTCTATAAGTTACTAGAGGGAGGACCCGGCTTCGCACGGGTATATTACATGTTATGTTTGTGTAGTGGCCCCATAAGAATTGTCCAGTTTTGCCCTGGTGTATTTTGTATGCGGTTTGTGTGTATGTCCATAAGCGTCATGTGATTATGTGTATCTCATTTTGGATATCAGTGAAAAACCTGTGATCAGTTGTTATGGATACCTGGAGTAAAGCTGTATCTAATCCTTCCCCGTGCAGTACTGTGTTTAGACGCAAGTATCTAATCCTTGTTGGTGTGGTACTGTGTGCAGATGTGTGTATCTAATCCTCCCCCGTGTGGCATTGTGTGAAGAGGCACGTATCTAATCCTCCGGTAAATGAAACTGTGTGCAGACGTGCATATCTAAACTTACGGCAAGTGGTACTATGTGCAGACGCGTGTATCTAATCCTCTGGCGTGTGGTACTGTGTGCAGACAGGTGTATCTAATCCCTGGCGTGAGGTACTGTGTGCAGATGCACGTATCTAATCCTCCCCCGTGTGGTACTGTGTGCTGAGATGCGAATCTAATTATCTGGCATGTGGTACTGTGTGCAGATGCATGTATCTAATCCTCCAAAGTGTGGTACTGTGTTCAGGCGCATGTATCTAATCCTCCCCTGTGTGGTATTGTGTGAAGAGGCACATATCTAAATCTATGGCATGTGGTACTGTGTGTAGACGCGCGTATCTAATCCTCCCCCATGTGGTACTGTGTGCAGACGCGCATCTCTAATCCTCCCCCATGTGATACTGTGTGCGGAGACGCGTATCTAATTCTCTGGCTTGTGGTACTGTGTGCAGAGGCATGTATCTAATCCTTCCTTGTGTGGTATTGTGTGAAGAGGCGCGTATCTAATCCTAAGGCGTGTGGAACTGTGTGTAGACGCGCGTATCTAATCCTACAGCATGTGGTACTGCGTGCAGACGCGTGTATCTAATCCTATGGCGTGTACAACTGTGTGCAGACGCGCGTATCTAATCCTCTGGAGTGTGGAACTGTATGTAGACGCGTGTATCTAATCCTACGGCATGTGTGGAACTGTGTGTAGACGTGCGTATCCAATCCCCCGGCATGTGGTACTGTGTGCAGACGCACGTATCTAATCCTATGGCATGTGGTACTGTGTGTAGACGCGCGTATCTAATCCTCCCCTGTGTGATACTGTGTGCTGAGACGCGTATCTAATTCTCTGGCTTGTGGTACTGTGTGCAGAGGCATGCCTCTAATCCTCCAAATTGTGGTACTGTGTGCACACACACGTATCTAATCCTCCCCTGTGTGATATTGTGTGAAGAGGCACGTATCTAATCCTTCGGCGTGTGGAACTATGTGTAGACGCGCGTATCTAATCCTACTGCATGTGGTACTGTGTGCAGATGCGTGTATCTAATCCTATGGCGTGTACAACTGTGTGCAGACGCGCGTATCTAATCCTCTGGAGTGTAGAACTGTATGTAGACGTGTGTATCTAATCCTACGGCATGTGGTACTCTGTGCAGACGTGTGTATCTAATCCTATGGCATGTACAAATGTGTGTAGATGCGCGTATCTAATCCTCTGGAGTGTGGAACTGTGTGTAGATGCGCGTATCTAATCCTACGTCAAGTGGTACTGTGTGCAGACACGCGTATCTAATCCTACGGCATGTGGTACTGTGTGTAGACGCGCGTATCTAATCCTACGGCATGTGGTACTGTGTGCAGACGCGTGTATCTAATCCTATGGCATGTACAACTGTGTGAAGACACGTGTATCTAATCCTCCCCTGTGTGGTATTGTGTGAAGAGGCGCGTATCTAATCCTATGGCGTGTGGAACTGTGTGTAGACGCGCGTATCCAATCCCCTGGCATGTGGTACTGTGTGCAGACGCACATATCTAATCCTCCCCCGTGTGGTACTGTGTGCAAACGCGCGTATCTAATCCTCCCCCGTGTGATACTGTGTGCGGAGACGCGTCTCTAATTCTCTGGCTTGTGGTACTGTGTGCAGAGGCATGTATCTAATCCTCGAAAGTGTGGTACTGTGTTCAGACGCATGTATCTAATCCTCCCCTGTGCGGTATTGTGTGAAGAGGCGCGTATCTAATCCTTCGGCATGTGGAACTATGTGTAGACGCGCGTATCTAATCCTATGGCATGTGGTACTGTGTGTAAACGCGCGTATCTAATCCTCCCCGTGTGATACTGTGTGCGGAGACGCGTATCTAATTCTCTGGCTTGTGGTACTGTGTGCAGAGGCATGTATCTAATCCTCCAAAGTGTGGTACTGTGTGCACACACACATATCTAATCCTCCCTTGTGTGGTATTGTGTGAAGAGGCGCGTATCTAATCCTTCGGCGTGTGGAACTATGTGTAGACGCGCGTATCTAATCTTACAGCATGTGGTACTGTGTGCAGACGCGTGTATCTAATCCTACCCTGTGTGGTATTGTGTGAAGAGGCGCGTATCTAATCCTACGGCGTGTGGAACTGTGTGTAGACGCGCGTATCTAATCCTACAGCATGTGGTACTGTGTGCAGACGTGTGTATCTAATCCTATGCCGTGTACAACTGTGTGCAGACGCGCGTATCTAATCCTCGAGTGTGGAACTGTGTGTAGATGCCTGTATCTAATCCTTCGGCACGTGGAACCGTGTGCAGATGCACGTATCAAATCCTTCAGTGTGTGGAACTGTGTGCAGAAGTGCGTATTTAATCCTCTGGTTTGTGGGACTGTGTGCAGACGTGTGTATCTAATCCTCTGGCATGTGATACTGTGTGCTGATCTGTGTATCTAATCCTCTGATGCGTGTATCTCAGTTTGGATATCAGTGTTGTATTGTGCATGTGGAGTGACCGTGTGTATTGCAGTTGGAATATGAGTGAAAGTCTTGCAGGTTTGTATTGGCTATGGGGGGGGGCACTGTGTTTGGAATGCTGTATCTCAGCAACGGTACGTCCGAGCGAGTTGGAGTCTCGTCTTAAACCTTCCCGGATATCTGAAGTATCTCTGTAGCAAATTTGGTGAAGATCGGTCCAGTCGTTTGGTTCGCATTAGAGAACAGACAGACAGACGGACAGACAAGAATTCATTTTTATAAGATAGAGAGAGAGAGATAAGCTGTTTGTTGTGCTAAATAAACGCACATTGTTTGCTACTCAAGTGAGACTGGGAGCTTATTAATACCGCTGCTGACAGGTTATGGGCCCAGAATCCCAGCTCACCCAGAATCACAGAATCCTAGACTCTCACAGCTCGCCCAGAATCCTAGACTCTCACAGCTTCAGAGCGAGCACAAAGAAGGAAACAGCAAAGTGAATCTAAGAAGACATGGCATCTAACAGTAACGCAATGAAGTTCACAGTGCCAAGCCTGAATAACCAGAACTATTAATCTTAGAAATTCAAGATAAAGATGCTTCTGATAAGAGAAGGTACGTGGAAATATACACAGGAGCCTAAACCTGATCCGGTTCCACAAGACTGGGCAGAAATGAATCAGAAAGCACAGAGTACCATATCACTCAGCATAGATGAGGTACATGAGAGGATTAATCTAAGCAATAAGCTCTATCTAATGAGAAAGCTGTACCAGTTTAGGCTACATGATGGTCACGTTATACAGGACTATATAAGGAACACTCTAGAGACTGTAGAGCGCCTGCGAGGCATTGGGGAAAATCTGAAGGATTTCCATATAGCCGCATTACTTCTCAGCGGTCTGCCAGAAAGTTATGATACACTTGTAACTGCATTAGATGCGCGCCCAGATGATGAGCTCAAATTGGAGTATGTCAGAGGAAAGTTAGTGGATGAATATAAGCGCAAGATAGAGAATGCAAGCAGCAAGTCGCATAACACAGAATCTGTCTTAAAGGTACAGGATCAATATGACAGTAGAAACCACCTGAAAGAAACACGTGAATGTTTTGTATATAGAAAGCTAGGACATTTAAAGAAAGACTGCAGAGTTTGGAAAGCTAGAATGAAAAAGCAGAGCAGTCATCAAAGAGTTAAAACTGCTAAAGGTGTGCAAAATGTCTCTGAGAATACTGAAACTGTATTTGTTGTCGGTACATATAGATCAAACCAAGTGTGGTATATAGACTCTGGAGCTACTAGTCACATGACCAATAACAGAGACTTCTTTTCTAAGCTTGACCAAAGTAAGTCAGAGAAAGTTATGGCCAATGGTCAGCACATGAATTCAGAAGGCATAGGAGATAGTTACCTTGATTGTCAAATCTCTCCAACTCAAGGCAGAAAGATCCTAGTAAAGGACGTGCTGTATGTGCCTAACCTAGAAGGTAATTTATTATCTGTGAAGAAACTCACAAAACGAGGAAATTAAGTTTCTTTTAAACATGATAGCTGTATCATCTCAAAGCAGGGTCGTATACTAGCAAAAGGGAAAATTAAAAATGAACTGTATCAGCTGAATTGTAAAGAGTGTGTGTACAGTGTTAAACAAGAGCAGCACAAGAACTGTATCCATGTGTGGCAAAGGCGTCTTGCACATAGAGACTCGCAAGCAATAAGAAAGTTAGTTCAAGAACAACTAGCTGAAGGTATCAGCATTGATCTATGTAACCAGACAATGAAGTGTGTTAGCTGCAGTAAAGGGAAAATGTCCAGGAAGGCCTTTCCTAAGAAAAGTACCACAAAAACAGAAAAGCCAATAGATCTAATACACACAGATGTTTGTGGTCCAATGAATACTCAGACTCCTGGAAAGAAGAGATATTTTCTCACATTCATTGATGATCATTCAAGATACACAGTTGTCTATCTGCTTCACAGCAAAGATGAAGTCCCAGAGAAGCTTGAAACATATCTAGCTGAAGTATTCAATAAATTCGGGAGAATGCCAAAAATCCTACTTGCAGATAACGGGACTGAATATACAAGCAATGAAACACAGAGTATTTTAAGGAAAAATGGAATTATTTTTCAAACCACTGTACCATACAACCCTGAGCAAAATGATGTGGCCGAGAGAAAGAAAGAACAGGACACTCTGTGAAAGTGCAAAAAGTATGTTATTTGATGCAAACTTGCCAAAACATACTGGGGTGAAGCCATCATGACAGCCTGTTATCTTCAGAACAGACTACCAAGCAAAGCTACAGAGAATACTCCATTTGAACAATGGAACGGCAGAAAGCCAAAAATACAACACATAAGAATATTTGGAAGTAAAGTATTTGTACATGTTCCCAAAGGAAAACGAACTAAGTGGGAATCTCATGCTAAGGAAGGTATCCTAGTGGGCTACAGCCAAACCCAGAAAGGTTATAGAATTCTACACCCAGAGACAAACAAGGTCACAATAAGCAGAGATATGGTGATTGATAAAAACTTTGTGTCGCCCAAGTTTTGTGACATCACGCCAATAGTCCAGATGAAGCAGCAACTACCACAGTCAGAAGACAGCAAAAAGGAGGATGTTGAAGTTTGGTTAGACTCTTCAAACATTGAAGGAACAACAGAAAGTACAGATGAACCTGAAGTTAGGAGATCATCAAGACCAAATAAAGGTATACCAGCCAAACGCCTATCCTATATTGTCAAGGAACTACCTGGGCTAGAGCCACAGTCATGGGCTGAAATGCAATGACTACCTGCTCATGAAAGAACACAGTGGATTATTGCCTGACAATGAGAAATATCGACAGGCAGTGGGGGCTCTTCTATACAGGACAACCAAGGGTGCATTAAACTTGCATGCAGTGAGAGAATCAGTGCTAGGACCAAGCACATTGATGTCAAGCATCATCATTTGTGTGACTTGATAGAATGTGACGTAATTCAGTTCATCTATTGTGAAACTGATAAGATGATAGCTGATATTATGACGAAGCCATTGCCATACCTCCCAACTTTTGAAGAACCAAAAGAGGGACAAAAGGTGCGGCGCGGCAAATTTAGCCCCGCCCACTTTTGTGTTGACCCCGCCCACTCGTTAATTTTTCATGTGCCCGCACACAGTATAATCCTCCTACAGTCACCCGTAAATTATATGTCCCCCTCTATCTCTCCCCCAGTTTCATATACACCCTTCATCTGCCCCCAGTTTCATGTCCCTCTTCCAGCTCTGCCCCCAGATTCATGTCCCTCCATCTCTGCCCCCAGATTCATGTCCTCTCCATCTCTGCCCCCAGATTCATGTCCCACATCTCTGCCCCCAGATTCATGTCCCTCCATCTCTGCCCCCAGATTCATGTCCCTCCATCTCTGCCCCCAGATTCATGTCCTCTCCATCTCTGCCCCCAGATTCATGTCCTCTCCATCTCTGCCCCCAGATTCATGTCCCTCCATCTCTGCCCCCAGATTCGTGTCCCTCCATCTCTGCCCCCAGATTCATGTCCTCTCCATCTCTGCCCCCAGATTCATGTCTCCCATCTCTGCCCCCAGATTCATGTCCCCCATCTCTGCCCTCAGATTCATGTCCTCTCCATCTCTGCCCCCAGATTCATGTCCCCCATCTCTGCCCCCAGTTTCATGTCCCCACAACTCTGCCCCCAGATTCATGTCCCCTCCATCTCTGCCCCCAGATTCATGTCCCCCATCTCTGCCCCCAGTTTCATGTCCCCACATCTCTGCCCCCAGATTCATGTCCCCTCCATCTCTGCCCCCAGATTCATGTCCTCTCCATCTCTGCCCCCAGATTCATGTCCCTCCATCTCTGCCCCCAGATTCATGTCCCCCCATCTCTGCCCCCAGATTCATGTCCCCTCCATCTCTGCCCCCAGATTCATGTCCCTCCATATCTGCCCCCAGATTCATGTCCCTCCATCTCTGCCCCCAGATTCATGTCTCCTCCATCTCTGCCTCCAGATTCATGTCCCACATCTCTGCCCCCAGATTCATGTCCCACATCTCTGCCCCCAGATTCCTGTCCCTCCATCTCTGCCCCAGATTCATATCCTCTCCATCTCTGCCCCCAGATTCATGTCCCCCATCTCTGCCCTCAGATTCATGTCCTCTCCATCTCTGCCCCCAGTGTCATGCCGTCCTCTCCTTCATCTGCCCCCAGATTCACGTTCCACCTCCACATTAAACTTACCTTCTCCTCCGCTCCCTCGCCGCTCTCTGCCCGCCTCTCTCGCTGACACATGCGGCTGAAGGAAGGAGCTGACACAGGTCAGCTCCTCGCTTCGCCGCTGCCCGCCTCTCTCCCTGACACACGCGGCTGAAGCTGCTCGCGTGCTCGCTTCGCCGCTGCGTCTCTCTCTCGCTGACACATGCGGCTGAAGCGAGGAGCTGACCTGTGTCAGCTCCTCGCTTCACTGCTGCCGCCGGCTCCTGGCTTGTACATCGCGTCTACAAGCCAGGAGCCGGCGGCAGCAGCTAAGCGAGGAGCTGACACAGGTCAGCTCCTCGCTTCAGCCGCATGTGTCAGCGAGAGAGAGAGACGCAGCGGCGAAGCGAGCACGCGAGCAGCTTCAGCCGCGTGTGTCAGGGAGAGAGGCGGGCAGCGGCGAAGCGAGGAGCTGACCTGTGTCAGCTCCTTGCTTCAGCCACATATGTGTTCAACTCAGATCTGCGTCCTCTGGACGCAGATCTGAGTTGAAATCGGGACATATCTCCCTCCAACCGGGACCGCGGGACATGTCACCCAAATCGGGACTGTCCCGCGGAAATCGGGACGGTTGGGAGGTATGGCCATTGCCACGAGTTATGTTCCAAGAACTGAGGACCATGATGGGACTGACAGAATAAGTAGTTGTTGAGTGGGGGTGTTGGAATAATGCATATTTATTTATATGTAACGCAACAACTACTACTGCTGTATTATATGATGAGACATTCTGTCTGTGTTCATATTGTTAAGTTGTTAACAAAGTTCTGCTGAAAAGAAAAAGACACTCACAGATAGGATGTTCCTCCCCTTCTTCCTGTGTGTCTCTCTCCCCACATGTCATGGCTGCAGGGGCTGCTGCAGTCTCTCTTCACAGAACTGGATTCTATAAGTTATAAACTGTTTGTTGTGCTAAATAAATGCACATTGTTTGCTACTCAAGTGAGACTGGGAGCTTATTAATACCGCTGCTGACAGGTATACCTGGCAGTCCTATAGAGTACAATTGAACAGTGTATGTGACGCAGATGAATTGTATGGACCCCTACTTTATCGCTCTGTACTCCTCATTTTTACAAAGAGGCAAACTGTATAATATGACATATTCATATTATCACATCACACATCGCATGTATATTCATCACACAGTTCCGGTCCCATCTTGGTAACTGTTTATGATGTAGACATCAACATATTGCCCCCTGGACACTGGCAGAGGACTGTAGTACTGAAAAGATTGTAGATTAGTTCCTTGAAGCGTTACTTTACTATATTATTGTTATCTACCCCACTCTTTAAAGGAAAGTGGGTACTATTCCGTTATCGGGCCAGCAGCAGCGCAGTTCAGCAGCAGCTTTCGGGACAGCAGTTCAGCAGCGGGAATTACAATGACATCCGAGGACTGCTGGCCCGATGCTTGTGCCCAGTAACCAGTACATCGATGACCCCCCTCCCCCATCCTTCTCCTCCTGCCAGTGCTGCCCCCCAGCTCTCCTTACATCTTCCCCGTACCCTCTCCCCGCCACACGACTAGGCCTCACCTCAGCGCTAGTACCGAGACCGAAAGGAAAGACACCGGGGCTCAATCCAGGCCCTGACAAGAAACACGCCGACTATAGGAACGGTGAGCTACAGCGAGCCGGAGGGACAAACTTTCTGCAGCGTCCGGCGGCTATCTAGTAGCATTCATTGCTCAAGATTTACGGTGAGGCCTATTACAGGGAGAGGGTACGGGGCAGATGTAAGAAGAGCTGGGGGGCAGCACTGGAAGGAAGAGGAGGATGAGGGCATCGATCGATGTACTGCCTACTACACACAAGCACGGCCTCTATCATCGGGCCAGCATCGGCTTAGTCATGTGGCGGGGAGAGGGTACGGGGTAGATGTAAGGAGAGCTGGGGGGCAGCACTGGAAGGAGGAGGAGATGGAGGGGGGGTCATTGATGTACTGGCTACTGGGCACAAGCATCGGGCCAGCAGTCCTCGGATGTCATTGTAATTCCCGCTGCTGAACTGAACTGCTGTCCCGAAAGCTGGTGCTGAAATGCGCTGCTGCTGGCCCGATAACGGAATAGTACCGGAAAGGGTATTGGTTGACCAATTCTAATGAAATCCATTCAGCAAGGTAATAGCCATCTCGATGCAGGTTTCTTCACTGTATACTTACTGTGCACGGAATGTCCTCTCAAACTCCACATGCCCAGAGACTGCAGGGGGCATAATTTTATGTTTCATTCGGGATCTTCCCACAAGCCTGGCATAATATCCTATCGGAAAGAATAATGAGACTTGGCTAAATACTAAATAGATATTTTCTGTGCATAAGCAAATTGGACAATTACTCTGGAGGATTCATTATTTAGGACATAACCACAAAGCACATTTATCTCTAAACTTCTTTTCTGGTGGCGTCTTGTGATCTCAGCTTGCTTCACCATGTCATTTCAATGTACAAAACAGTATCAATTATTATTCCGACACTGGGCACAGCATGGCACTACAATGTCTTCACAGTATGGAACTGCTGGTAGTGTATGGCGCTAGTATTAAGGCAGTATAACTTTTTGTTCTATCCCTTTCAAAAAGATGTGACACCATTACAAGACGTCCTGTGATCATGTTTCAGTACCATGTACCCTTCAGTGGTAATCCCTTATAACATAGGCCTGGTAGAAAATAACATCTTACTTCATACATAACCTTCACAGATAGTTGTCACACTTAGAAGCCTTTTATGCTCTTTATCTATTCTTTAGTCATTTGCATCTTCAAGCTATATAGCTATATATCTAGTTTTCAATACGTTTCCCATTTTTGTAGATCATTTCCTTTTATGTTTTTTTATTTTACAAAATATGCTGTGAAAAAAAAGTACGGATAAACATAGAGTATGTACAATTATTGAGGAAATGTATTATTTCATTTATATAGTTCATTTACATGAAAACCCCTCTGAAATAACAATATTGATGGATTCAACAAAAATGTCAGTCTGCTCTGCTTATACCAAAGGTGTCCACTGTGTGGCGCTGCTACCTATTATGTTCTACTGAGATTCATCAAAGCAAAAAAAGAAGTGTAAGATGTGAATATCTGAGCTCAAAAAGTCTCCTGAATTTTCATCTTATCCTGATATTTTGGTTCTGTTATAATATATAGTAATAATGAAGTATAGAAAGTATACATCATCATGTTGGATCATATCCACTATATTAGCTGCAGCAGAGAGCCATTGGAACAATCAGGGTTCCTTACACCCGGCATATACCAGACATACAGCCTGTCACTTTAGCACATGCCGGGTTATTATTACTTTTTCACTGTATAGTAAGGCATAGTCTGTTATGCTTTGCTATACAGAGAGTTACAGTAATAAAAATAGGTATACAGTTCAGCATACATTTTCTTTTTATTATGGGCGTCAATGAACAATACAGTGGCATACATCACAGCCTTATATCAGAGGTGTATGCCAGTAATGGAAAGAATGAAATACTAGATGTGAACACAGCGACAGTGTCCCTCAGAAATGGTTACCTGGTTCCCTTGCTATCAGGGGTGAACCTACCTTTTTTGCCGCCCAAGGCGGACGACAGAAAGCCGCCCCCCCCCCACTGGGAGGAAGGGGCGGGGTGGAGCAAAGGGGGTGGGGCGAAGGGGGGCGTGATGGAGCAGCGTTAGCAGGCAGAGAGCAGGCACAGAGAGGACCTGCTCTCTGCCTGAGCACGAGGGGAGGCCGCTGGAGCAGCGCTGCATCCACAGGGCCTCCCCAACCCACCGCTCGCTTCCCGTGCCGATCTGCCGAGACGGTGACGATAAGCCAGTCCAGGACAGCTTGTCCTGGACTGGCTTAGGTAAACAAATATGCCGCCCCCCTCCCCGGGGCCCTGGCATAGCGCCGCCTGAAGCGGTCGCTTCAGGTCGCCTCATGGGAGGTGCGGCGCTGCTTGCTATAATACCTTCCAGGGAAATCCACTGACACAGAAACCCTTTCATCCAGTTACCTTTCCCTTCTGTACTAATACACATTTGGCAGAAAGTTGCTTTTTCAGGTTTTACAGGTCAGTCTGCTTCTAAAGTATGACAAGTCCTCACACAATATAGCACTTTAGCATGACCTAACTGGTTTCTGTGTCCAATGTTAATAGGTTCCTGACAACTTCTTTATTTACTGGGGTAGGTACAGACATGTGCCAAATGGATCCTAGAGCTAAAGTCAGTACAGGTAGAGGATCGCTACTACCAAAGGTTTTCATACCAGTAGAAAAAATACTGCACAAAATAACACAAAGGTAAAACTGTAATACTAATACCGTGTTTCTCCGAAAATAAGACAGGATCTTATATTTGGAGTAGGTCTTAATGTTTTCCATGAACAACAGTCACAAGTTTCACCACTTTTTAATTAAATTTCTACAGTGTTCATTATACAGGAAAAATATTTTTCTAAGTTTGTAGACCAGGCATTTTCGGACACAGGGATACCTCATGAGTATGTGTTTAAAAGTAATTTTTTAGTTTTATATGTATTCTAGTGAAAGGGGGGGGGATTTGAATAATTTTTTTATATTTTTTTTTAAACTATGAATCCCCCCACTAGGGGGCTTGAACTTGCAATAGTCCCATAGACTGCAATTCAACTTATTGCAGTCTATGGGAAATTCTCGATACTACTATTGTCTATGACCAGCCTGACTATTAATTTTCCTTTGACAGGCCTGGGAGCCTTCATTAGGCTCTCAGCTGTTAAAGGAATAGGTCGACTCCTGCGAGGGAGCCAGCCTGCAACTAGAATAGTATGGGGGACCACCCCCAGGGAAAGTTGTTTTGCTTTGGTTGGTTCTTTTTTTGGGGGGGGGTCACGGACTGGCCTGAGCATTTCTAATACTTGGGGGGGGGGGGGGTCACATTCAACGTTACCTGCGATCAGAGTTGACTCTGATCGCGGGCATAAACTCCGGGTCTCCGCTATGCATTAGTGAAGACTCAGAATGTTAACTATGGCAGCAGGGACCAGCCGCAGGTACTGGAATGCTGCTTTGGGGTTGGAAGGGGGGGTGGTCTTGGACCGCACCCGGGCAGTTGAAATACTTTGGGGGTGGTTCATGCTCAACAATGACTGTGATCAAAGTAGGTAGGCACTGATCGATGGCAGATGTCGGGAAGGGGTTAAACTAGCTAGGGCTTATTTTTAGAGTAAGGCTTATATTTCAAGGCTACTCCAAAAAACCTGGAAGATCTAGACAGGGTTTATTTTCTGGGTAGGTCTTATTTTAGGAGAAACATGGTACATAAGGGAATAAAATATGCTGCTTTACAAGTGGAGGGAAGATCTGTATTTTACTGAAAGTGCCAGGAAAATAACTTGCAGGAAATTAAATATCTATTTGCTTGCTCTAAGATTTTCCAATATCCCTCCTACATATCAGGGGAGCAGTTTGTATAATAGGTATAGGCTGTATTGTATAGGCAAGTACTGTAGAAAGCCACAATTTTTCCTGTGGCATTTCCGCTGCGGCCAAATCACGGGCTTTCCGGCCTGTGGGGCCACCGCCATATATTAGGGAATTGCTGACAGAGGTGTCTAGCAGTGGCTTATTCCACAGTCCTCATTTGAATAAAAGTACATGTTGGGGATGTTTATGGGAGAGCTGGAGGAGAGCTAATGGCCGACACCTATTTTATGCGGCTGATATAGGAGCCTGCAATAACAATACACTTCAATAAGATTCTTATAAGCCAGGGTAAATGTAATAATGGTAGCAGTTGTAAAATTATGGGATTGGAAAATCCCTTTTTAGGTTATAGTACTGTGCAAAAGTTTTATGCAGGTGTGGAGAATATGCTGCATAGTAAGAATGCTTTCATAAACAGAAGTGTTAATAGTTTTTTTTTGTCAATTATCAAAATGCAAAATTAATTTAAAAGAAGAGAAACTAAATCCCATCAATATCTTGTGTGACCACCCTTTGTCCTCAGAACAGCGCCTATTCTTCTAGGTACACTTACACAAAGTCAGGGATTACATAGGAATATCCAATTATTTCATTTTCATATGTAATAGACATATATACGCTGAAATAGAAACCGCTGTGTAGTGAAGGTCAGTCACTGGGTGAAGATCAGCCAAAAATGGTAAGGTTGTGGAATACATGTCAGGTTATACACCATGACAAAGTTGAGCACAGCAAGAGGACACAAGAAAGCTTTACTGCATTACCATAGTCTCTTCCAGGCAAACATTTCAGTGCAGACTGGGGTTTAAAGGGATCCTTCAAACCCTTTTTTTCCTAACACGTTGGAATAGCCTTAAGAAAGGCTATTCGTCTCCTACCTTTGTCTTCTCCGCGCCACCGCTCACCTAAAATCCTGGTTTTTGTCGGTATGTAAATGAGTTCTTTTGCAGCACTGGGGGCGGGCCCCAGCACTCAAACAGCACTGGGGGCAGACCCAATGCTGCAAGAGAACTCTCCAGCGCCATCTCCATCTTCGTCTGGAACGAGGTCTTCACCGCGTCTTCTTCCGGCAGTGTCTACGAACTTCTAGGCTTCAGGCCTAGGGCAAAGCCGACTGTGCATGCTCGCGACCACAAGAAAAATGGCCGCTTACGCAGGATTGTGCTGTCCAAGCTCTTTTGAAGAAGCACCAAGAAACAAGCAACTTTGACAACCATAGACGCAATGGTCAGTCAAGGAAAGTTAGTACAGCAGATGAAAGACTCATCATGTTTATTTCCTTTCAAAATCTGAAGAAGAACAGGTTGGACACAGGAACACCACTCTACTGTTTGTAGACATCTAGCCAGAAATGGTCTTCATGGCAGAATTGCAACCAAAACAACCTTCGACGCAAAACAAGGACGAGTGACTCTGCTATGCACCAAAACATAGGAATTGGGGAGGAGAAATATGGCAGCAGGACCGATAAGTCAAAAACTGAAATATTTAGCAATAACAGCAGGCAGTTTCTTTGCCGAAGTGTTGAAGAAAATGACAATAATGAGTGTCTGAAAGCAAACAGTGAAGCATGGTGGAAGTTCCTTTGCATATCTTGGATTTCTTTTTAGCAAATAGAGTTGGGCATGATTAATGGTATCCTCCGTGCTGAGAAATACTAAGAACTATCTTCCACATAAAAAAGATCAAGGTGTTCTGAAAGTGATGATATGGCTCGCACAGAGCCCTGATCTCTCAGCATAACTGAGTCTGTCTGGGATTGCATGAAGAAACATATCTGCAAGAAGATCAGTGGTTAGTTTTCTAAAGATGTCTGGAACAATTTCCTGAGTTCCTTCAAAATCTGCATGCAGGGAATGCTGTTTTGAAGGCAATGGTGGTCACAGCAAATATGGATTTGACTTAGGTTTCTATTATTGAAAGCATAATTATTTTGCAGCATTTTTTTCCACACCTGCTGAAACCTTTGCATGGTAATGTATATCCACACGGTACTGAGAAGTGGGCAGAATTACACAGCGAATAAAAAAATTACCAAATGTTCAGGTTTCGTTATAGATTCCTTTACATACTTGCTCAAATGTGAAGTTTTCTACAGTATGTACTGCAGAATTTACATTTGCAATTCCACTTCTGAAAATCTACAGCGTATTCATTCTGTGTGGACATCGATAGGAGCTCTTTCACTTAAAGGAGTTGTCCAGGATAAATAGAAATTCAGTCCCTAAACTAAATCCTCTCCCCCGCCTAACTTCTAATTGACTTTAATTAAAAAAAAAATTATATTTACTTATATACCTGGGGCGGTCACGTGACCACCCTAGTCATATTTTCTGATGATCCAGTGATATTCCGTTTCCGTATTTCTGGAAACAAAGCATCACCAAAACTTCCCCATCCCGTCCCTTACATACTTACTCACCTTCATTTTTTTGGCCACTTCTTCCACTTCTGCCAGCGCCTGTGCAATAAAACTTTATTGTACAGACGCTGGCAGAAGCGAAGATCCACAGAATAAGATGCTGATGGGACCGAAAACGCTGATCTCAGGACACAGAAGACAGCCAAGTAGGATTGTGGGGTGGGGGAGGGGGGGAATTGGGGATGAGGTAGCTAGGTAGGTAGATAGATAGATACGGCTACTAGTCCACAGGCTAGCTAGGGAAACAGGGAGGGGTGTGAGAGAGGGGGATCATGGGAGTTGTAGGCTAGGACAGCAGGAAGCTAGGGGGAAGCATGTAAACAAATGTAGAGAATGTCAGGAGGTCCCAGAGAAATCCAGAAATTACTCAAAACACTGCTAAATGTATTTTGGTGTAATTAATAACCTATTAATAGCACTAAAATATCTTTAAAAAGAAATTTTGCCCGAAAAAACCCCTTTAATACCAGTGTAACTGTTCAGAATCTATGCAGTGATTCTTGGAAAGTGAATAGCAGTTAACAGATCTGTGTGAGCCCCTATATTGGCCCCTAACTATAGTACCATGTGACTTAAAGGGGTTGTCCAGGAATTTCAGAAATCCTGCAGGAAATATGACAAAAAAAAAAATCATACTAAGGGGGCGTTCACACTAGCGTCGGTGTCCGACAGGTAGTGTCCACTGCTAATGTCCGTTCAAAATCTTGCACGGACATTAGCAGCGGACAAAAGCTGTGTCCGTGAAATTTTTAATTCATTTAAATGGAGATCGGGTGCGTTGTTTTACAGTCCGTGCCTGTCCTTAAGTGTCCATTCCTAAAGATGTCCGACTTTTCAAGCGGACAGAAAAAACCTACATGCCGGGTTTTGCTGTCCGTTTGAAAAGTTGGAAAACAACGCACCCGATCTCCATTTAAATGAATTAAAAATTTCACGGACACAGCTAGTGTCCGCTGCTAATGTCTGTGCGAGATTTTGAACGGACATTAGCAGCGGACACTACCTGTCCGACGCCGACGGTAGTGTGAACACTCCCTTACCAGTCCCCGACACTGCTGTCTGTTACATTCACTTACATATGTCAGTGGTTCTCACTTCTGTCATGTGTAGTGCAGGATTTTCGGCAGCGGCTTCATGCCATGTGCCGGAACAGACAGCGACAGCTCCGGGGACATGCAAGTAGTTTGCTGTTGTTATGTTTCACCTTCTCCGCCCCTTCTGAATTTCTGGAATTCGTGGACAATCACTTTAATCCCAAAGCCCTCCCTTTGCAACTCCAGAATACATGGTTTTATTTAATCTTCTATAATATAAGGTTTTCTGCCCTTTTTCCTCCATCAGTGACTTATAAGATCAAAAACTGTGATATACAGCACGTCTATGTTATTAAAGAATGAATTATACTGCGCTTTGGTTATTTCTAAAGGGTTTGTAGCAAGGAAACCGGGCATGAAAAGGTTCTATAAGTAATGTTACAGGCCACATAACAGGAAGTAAGGTGTGCTGTATTCTGAGTGAGCTCAGATTCCACAGGTATGTTTCTGAGTAATATAATACACTATAGCAGACAGAATTCTTGCTGACTACAGTATGTAATGTCTAAATCTCTTACCATGCTGACCAGCAGAAAGAAGGGAAACAATGGCAAGGAGCACAATATCTTTTTCGTCCCCCATGGTTCAGTGGTCAA
This sequence comes from Leptodactylus fuscus, assembly GCF_031893055.1. Taxonomy (NCBI): domain Eukaryota; kingdom Metazoa; phylum Chordata; class Amphibia; order Anura; family Leptodactylidae; genus Leptodactylus; species Leptodactylus fuscus. The sequence goes on along the minus strand of NC_134265.1, from coordinate 276,380,883 downwards.
AGGTTCTCACTGTGAGTGATATCTGGAGATACACAATGAAGAATCCAAGATCCACCTCCTCCTGCGGCACTCCCACATAGATAACATCCTGTAATACATTACCTCAAGCCATTGCAGCCTGTCCAGTACCTGTAGAACTGAAGCTCCAAGGAAACATGCTCTTCTGTATCTTCTGCCATCACATTAATGCATATTAGAACAAAATAATTGTTGAGATTTACAAAGTATTTAACATTACATATTGACAAATACATCTTACAATGGCAGGACAGAGGAACTGCCTGGACTGCAGTCAAATCAGGTGAAATGTATGTCAATCATATACATGGGTGATGAATTTATCATGGAGGACAAACACAGTACATCTGATTTACTATTGTGGTTATGGCGTAAAATTCATGGATCTTGGTGCATCTAGTTTGAGCTAATTTTTTTCTGACTTACTACACAGGTGGGTATTGTGTCGTAAAATTTTCATTCAAAGTAAGACAACTAAAAGTTGGTATAAACTTAGACTAGACAGTTCACTACACCAGATTTTACCATCCGGCGTCAGCCACTGTGATAAATCTGGTGTATTTTTAGACTACCTGTGTGAGTTTACATTGTCTAGCTATAGGTAAATCTGGACCAGATGATCTATAATTAAAATGCTATCTAATTAAGTAAAACACTCTACACAGGGATGGCACAAGCCCTCTTGGTCCCTAACCCCTATATGGGGCATAATACTGTACGTGCAGGGGCGACTATGGGGCATAATACTGTACGTGCACGGGCCATTATGGGGCAGAATATTGCGTGCAGGGGCCACTATGGGGCATAATACTGTACGTAACAGAGGCCACTATGGGGCATAATATTGCGTGCAGGGGCCACTATGGGGCATAATATTGTGTGCAGGGGCCACTATGGGGCATAATACTGTACGTGCCGGGGCCACTATGGGGCATGATATTGTGTGCAGGGGCCACTATGGGGCATAATACTGTGCCTGCAGGGGCCACTATGGGGCATAATATTGTGTGCAGGAGCCATGGTGGGACATTATACTATGTGGAGGGGCAGCTATGGAACATTACACTGTTTGGAGGGGCTGCTATGGGGCATTACACTGTCTGGAGGCCACTTTGGGACATTATAATGGGTGTAAATGGGGTGTTATACTGTGTTGGGGCCAGGAAAGGGGGTGCTATGCTGTGGTGGGGCCCCAAGTCAAAAGTTTGCTGGAGGGCCCAGTCTTTGCTAGTTATGCCACTTTTGTACGGCGGATTATTATGATTATAATGATACCATATTTATATTGGTTTTATTATATTTTACTGCTTTTAGTAAATAAAATGTCATTTTTTGAACATAAACAATTCACCCGGGAGAACTGTACTTTGATGTCTATATATATATATATATAATATATATAATGAACACCAACTAAATGCTCAATGTAATACACAGTGCAAGAATGGGTTATTTATGTGACTTTTAAGATTAAGAGATTAGATTTAGTGATTTCAGAAGGGAGTCATTTGATTGTTTACGGTTCTTTATTGTAACTGTTTGGTTTTTACTTGTGTTTTACTTGTTCCAGTGTAATTGCTATTAGTCAGAAGGTGCGTCAATGCAGGACAGTGTATATCTTGTGCTATATATGCTTTGCTTGAACAACATTTGATGGGGTATACTACAGTGCTGGGGGGGAACATTACAATAAATACAATGCAGTAATACTCACAGGAGACGTCCCCCAACATTTCCCGTCCCTTCCCTTTGGACCGCCATGACCACTTCTTGCAGCTGTGACTTGACTCTGTAAAGTTTGAAACACAAACATCTTTGACTCCTCACTTCTCCATGCCCCCTCCCTCTGCTCACAGTGCTCACCCATAGACGAGTATCATACCTCCCAACCGTCCCGATTTCCGCGGGACATTCACGATTCCGGTGACGTGTCCCGCGGTCCCGGTTGGTGGGAGGTATGTTCCGATTTCAACACATACGCGGCTAAAGCAAGGAGCTGTCACAGCTCAGCTCCTTGCTCCGCCGCTGCACGCCGTCTACTGGCTGTGTAGACGCGATGTGATGACGTCGCATCGCGTCTACAACTGTGTGCGAGAGAGAGAGGGGCAGAGAGAGTGGCGGGGGAGCGAGGAGAAGGTAAGTGTAATGTGTACACTGAGGTGGAACGTGAAACTGGGGGCAGATAAAGGAGAGGACGGCATGACACTGGGGGCAGAGGTGTGGAGACATTAATCTGGGGCAGAGATGTGGAAACATGAATCTGGGGGCAGAGATGGAGGGGACATGAATCTGGGGGCAGAGATGGAGAGGACATGAATCTGGGGGCAGAGATGTTAAGACATGAATCTGGGGGCAGAGATGGAGGGACATGAATCTGGGGGCAGAGGTGGAGGGACATGAATCTGGGGGCAGAGATGGAGAGGACGTGAATCTGGGGGCAGAGATGTGGAGATATGAATCTGGGGGCAGAGATGGAGGGGACATGAATCTGGGGGCAGAGATGGAGGGACATGAATCTGGTGGCAGAGATGGAGGGACATGAATCTGGGGGCAGATATGGAGGGGACATGAATCTGGGGGTAGAGATGGAGAGGACATGAATCTGGGGGCAGAGATGGAGGGACATGAATCTGGGGGCAGAGATGGAGAGGACATGAATCTGGGGGCAGAGATGGGGGGACATGAATTGGGGTAGAGATGGAGGGGACATGAATCTGGGGGCAGACATGGGGGACATGAATCTGGGGCAGAGATGGGGGGCATGAATCTGGGGGCAGAGATGGAGGGGACATGAATCTGGGGGCAGAGATGGAGGGGACATGCATCTGGGGGCAGAGATGGGGGACATGAATTTGGGGGCAGAGATGGGGGACATGAATTTGGGGGCAGAGATGGGGACATGAATCTCGGGGCAGAGATGGAGGGGACATGAAACTGGGGGCAGAGATGGAGGGGACATGAATCTGGGGCAGAGATGGAGAGGACATGAATCTGGGGGCAGAGATGGGGGGACATGAATCTGGGGGCAGAGATGGAGGGGACATGAATCTGGGGGCAGAGATGGGGGACATGAATCTGGGGGCAGAGATGGAGAGGACATGAATCTGGGGGCAGAGATGGAGGGACATGAATCTGGGGGCAGAGATGGAGAGGACATGAATCTGGGGGAAGAGATGGGGGGACTTGAATCTGGGGGCAGAGATGGAGGGGACATGAATCTGGGGGCAGACATGGGGGACATGAATCTGGGGGCAGAGATGGGGGGCATGAATCTGGGGGCAGAGATGGAGGGGACATGCATCTGGGGGCAGAGATGGGGGACATGAATTTGGGGGCAGAGATGGGGACATGAATCTCGGGGCAGAGATGGAGGGGACATGAAACTGGGGGCAGAGATGGAGGGGACATGAATCTGGGGCAGAGATGGAGAGGACATGAATCTGGGGGCAGAGATGGGGGGACATGAATCTGGGGGCAGAGATGGAGGGGACATGAATCTGGGGGCAGAGATGGGGGACATGAATCTGGGGGCAGAGATGGAGAGGACATGAATCTGGGGGCAGAGATGGAGGGACATGAATCTGGGGGCAGAGATGGAGAGGACATGAATCTGGGGGCAGAGATGGGGGGACTTGAATCTGGGGGCAGAGATGGAGGGGACATGAATCTGGGGGCAGACATGGGGGACATGAATCTGGGGGCAGAGATGGGGGGCATGAATCTGGGGGCAGAGATGGAGGGGACATGAATCTGGGGGCAGAGATGGAGGGGACATGCATCTGGGGCAGAGATGGAGAGGACATGAATCTGGGGGCAGAGATGGGGGGACATGAATCTGGGGGCAGAGATGGAGGGGACATGAATCTGGGGGCAGAGATGGGGGACATGAATCTGGGGGCAGAGATGGAGAGGACATGAATCTGGGGGCAGAGATGGAGGGACATGAATCTGGGGGCAGAGATGGAGAGGACATGAATCTGGGGGCAGAGATGGGGGGACTTGAATCTGGGGGCAGAGATGGAGGGGACATGAATCTGGGGGCAGACATGGGGGACATGAATCTGGGGGCAGAGATGGGGGGCATGAATCTGGGGGCAGAGATGGAGGGGACATGAATCTGGGGGCAGAGATGGAGGGGACATGCATCTGGGGGCAGAGATGGAGGGGACATGAATCTGGGGGCAGAGATGGGGGACATGAATCTGGGTGCAGAGATGGGGGACATGAAACTGTGGGCAGAAATGGGGGGAACATGAATCTGGGGGGCAGAGATGGAGGGGACATGAAACTGGGGGCAGAGATGGAGGGGATACATGAAACGGGGGCAGATGAAGGGTGTATATGAAACTGGGGGAGAGATAGAGGGGGGACATATAATTTATGGGTGACTGTAGGAGGATTATAATGTGTGCGGGCACGTGAAAAATTAATGAGAATAGGCGGAGTCAACACAAAAGTGGGCGGGGCTAAATTTGTCGCGGGGGGCGGCAGTGAGCAAGTCTGGGGAGGTTGGTAAATAGGCCGCTACCCGCTGGAGATACTCCAGCAGGTAGCGGCCTATTATAAAACAAAAAAAATGTTATTATATATACCGATCACGCTGCTGCTGCTCCCGCTGCCTCCGCGATCCTCTTCTCTCGGCAGACGTCTACGTATCTGCGAGAGAGAGGGGCAGAGAGAGTGGCGGGGGAGCGAGGAGAAGGTAAGTGTAATGTGTGTACACTGAGGTGGAACTTGAAACTGGGGGCAGATAAAGGAAAGGACGGCATGACACTGGGGGCAGAGGTGTGGAGACATTAATCTGGGGCAGAGATGTGGAAACATGAATCTGGGGGCAGAGATGGAGGGGACATGAATCTGGGGGCAGAGATGGAGAGGACATGAATCTGGTGGCAGAGATGGAGGGACATGAATCTGGGGGCAGAGATGTGGAGACATGAATCTGGGGGCAGAGATGGAGAGGACATGAATCTGGGGGCAGAGATGGGGGGCATGAATCTGGGGGCAGAGATGGAGGGGACATGAATCTGGGGGCAGAGATGGAGGGGACATGCATCTGGGGGCAGAGATGGAGGGGACATGAATCTGGGGGCAGAGATGGGGGACATGAATCTGGGTGCAGAGATGGGGGACATGAAACTGTGGGCAGAAATGGGGGGAACATGAATCTGGGGGGCAGAGATGGAGAGGACATGAAACTGGGGGCAGAGATGGAGGGGATACATGAAACGGGGGCAGATGAAGGGTGTATATGAAACTGGGGGAGAGATAGAGGGGGGACATATAATTTATGGGTGACTGTAGGAGGATTATAATGTGTGCGGGCACGTGAAAAATTAATGAGAATAGGCGGAGTCAACACAAAAGTGGGCGGGGCTAAATTTGTCGCGGGGGCGGCAGTGAGCAAGTCTGGGGAGGTTGGTAAATAGGCCGCTACCCGCTGGAGATACTCCAGCAGGTAGCGGCCTATTATAAAACAAAAAAAATGTTATTATATATACCGATCACGCTGCTGCTGCTCCCGCTGCCTCCGCGATCCTCTTCTCTCGGCAGACGTCTACGTATCTGCGAGAGAGAGGGGCAGAGAGAGTGGCGGGGGAGCGAGGAGAAGGTAAGTGTAATGTGTGTACACTGAGGTGGAACTTGAAACTGGGGGCAGATAAAGGAAAGGACGGCATGACACTGGGGGCAGAGGTGTGGAGACATTAATCTGGGGCAGAGATGTGGAAACATGAATCTGGGGGCAGAGATGGAGGGGACATGAATCTGGGGGCAGAGATGGAGAGGACATGAATCTGGGGGCAGAGATGTTAAGACATGAATCTGGGGGCAGAGATGGAGGGACATGAATCTGGGGGCAGAGGTGGAGGGACATGAATCTGGGGGCAGAGATGGAGAGGACGTGAATCTGGGGGCAGAGATGTGGAGACATGAATCTGGGGGCAGAGATGGAGGGGACATGAATCTGGGGGCAGAGATGGAGGGGACATGAATCTGGTGGCAGAGATGGAGAGGACATGAATCTGGGGGCAGAGATGTTAAGACATGAATCTGGGGGCAGAGATGGAGGGACATGAATCTGGGGGCAGAGGTGGAGGGACATGAATCTGGGGGCAGAGATGGAGAGGACGTGAATCTGGGGGCAGAGATGTGGAGACATGAATCTGGGGGCAGAGATGGAGGGGACATGAATCTGGGGGCAGAGATGGAGAGGACATGAATCTGGTGGCAGAGATGGAGGGACATGAATCTGGGGGCAGAGATGTGGAGACATGAATCTGGGGGCAGAGATGTGGAGACATGAATCTGGGGGCAGATATGGAGGGGACATGAATCGGGGTAGAGATGGAGAGGACATGAATCTGGGGGCAGAGATGGAGGGACATGAATCTGGGGGCAGAGATGGAGAGGACATGAATCTGGGGGCAGAGATGGGGGGACATGAATCTGGGGGTAGAGATGGAGGGGACATGAATCTGGGGGCAGACATGGGGGACATGAATCTGGGGGCAGAGATGGGGGACATGAATCTGGGGGCAGAGATGGAGAGGACATGAATCTGGGGGCAGAGATGGAGGGACATGAATCTGGGGGCAGAGATGGAGAGGACATGAATCTGGGGGCAGAGATGGGGGGACTTGAATCTGGGGGCAGAGATGGAGGGGACATGAATCTGGGGGCAGACATGGGGGACATGAATCTGGGGGCAGAGATGGGGGGCATGAATCTGGGGGCAGAGATGGAGGGGACATGCATCTGGGGGCAGAGATGGGGGACATGAATTTGGGGGCAGAGATGGGGACATGAATCTCGGGGCAGAGATGGAGGGGACATGAAACTGGGGGCAGAGATGGAGGGGACATGAATCTGGGGCAGAGATGGAGAGGACATGAATCTGGGGGCAGAGATGGGGGGACATGAATCTGGGGGCAGAGATGGAGGGGACATGAATCTGGGGGCAGAGATGGGGGACATGAATCTGGGGGCAGAGATGGAGAGGACATGAATCTGGGGGCAGAGATGGAGGGACATGAATCTGGGGGCAGAGATGGAGAGGACATGAATCTGGGGGCAGAGATGGGGGGACTTGAATCTGGGGGCAGAGATGGAGGGGACATGAATCTGGGGGCAGACATGGGGGACATGAATCTGGGGGCAGAGATGGGGGGCATGAATCTGGGGGCAGAGATGGAGGGGACATGAATCTGGGGGCAGAGATGGAGGGGACATGCATCTGGGGCAGAGATGGAGAGGACATGAATCTGGGGGCAGAGATGGGGGGACATGAATCTGGGGGCAGAGATGGAGGGGACATGAATCTGGGGGCAGAGATGGGGGACATGAATCTGGGGGCAGAGATGGAGAGGACATGAATCTGGGGGCAGAGATGGAGGGACATGAATCTGGGGGCAGAGATGGAGAGGACATGAATCTGGGGGCAGAGATGGGGGGACTTGAATCTGGGGGCAGAGATGGAGGGGACATGAATCTGGGGGCAGACATGGGGGACATGAATCTGGGGGCAGAGATGGGGGGCATGAATCTGGGGGCAGAGATGGAGGGGACATGAATCTGGGGGCAGAGATGGAGGGGACATGCATCTGGGGGCAGAGATGGAGGGGACATGAATCTGGGGGCAGAGATGGGGGACATGAATCTGGGTGCAGAGATGGGGGACATGAAACTGTGGGCAGAAATGGGGGGAACATGAATCTGGGGGGCAGAGATGGAGAGGACATGAAACTGGGGGCAGAGATGGAGGGGATACATGAAACGGGGGCAGATGAAGGGTGTATATGAAACTGGGGGAGAGATAGAGGGGGGACATATAATTTATGGGTGACTGTAGGAGGATTATAATGTGTGCGGGCACGTGAAAAATTAATGAGAATAGGCGGAGTCAACACAAAAGTGGGCGGGGCTCAATTTGTCGCGGGGGCGGCAGTGAGCAAGTCTGGGGAGGTTGGTAAATAGGCCGCTACCCGCTGGAGATACTCCAGCAGGTAGCGGCCTATTATAAAACAAAAAAAATGTTATTATATATACCGATCACGCTGCTGCTGCTCCCGCTGCCTCCGCGATCCTCTTCTCTCGGCAGACGTCTACGTATCTGCGAGAGAGAGGGGCAGAGAGAGTGGCGGGGGAGCGAGGAGAAGGTAAGTGTAATGTGTGTACACTGAGGTGGAACGTGAAACTGGGGGCAGATAAAGGAAAGGACGGCATGACACTGGGGGCAGAGGTGTGGAGACATTAATCTGGGGCAGAGATGTGGAAACATGAATCTGGGGGCAGAGATGGAGGGGACATGAATCTGGGGGCAGAGATGGAGAGGACATGAATCTGGGGGCAGAGATGTTAAGACATGAATCTGGGGGCAGAGATGGAGGGACATGAATCTGGGGGCAGAGGTGGAGGGACATGAATCTGGGGGCAGAGATGGAGAGGACGTGAATCTGGGGGCAGAGATGTGGAGACATGAATCTGGGGGCAGAGATGGAGGGGACATGAATCTGGGGGCAGAGATGGAGAGGACATGAATCTGGTGGCAGAGATGGAGGGACATGAATCTGGGGGCAGAGATGTGGAGACATGAATCTGGGGGCAGAGATGTGGAGACATGAATCTGGGGGCAGATATGGAGGGGACATGAATCTGGGGGTAGAGATGGAGAGGACATGAATCTGGGGGCAGAGATGGAGGGACATGAATCTGGGGGCAGAGATGGAGAGGACATGAATCTGGGGGCAGAGATGGGGGGACATGAATCTGGGGGTAGAGATGGAGGGGACATGAATCTGGGGGCAGACATGGGGGACATGAATCTGGGGGCAGAGATGGGGGGCATGAATCTGGGGGCAGAGATGGAGGGGACATGAATCTGGGGGCAGAGATGGAGGGGACATGCATCTGGGGGAAGAGATGGGGGGACATGAATCTGGGGGCAGAGATGGGGGACATGAATTTGGGGGCAGAGATGGGGACATGAATCTCGGGGCAGAGATGGAGGGGACATGAAACTGGGGGCAGAGATGGAGGGGACATGAATCTGGGGCAGAGATGGAGAGGACATGAATCTGGGGGCAGAGATGGGGGGACATGAATCTGGGGGCAGAGATGGAGGGGACATGAATCTGGGGGCAGAGATGGGGGACATGAATCTGGGGGCAGAGATGGAGAGGACATGAATCTGGGGGCAGAGATGGAGGGACATGAATCTGGGGGCAGAGATGGAGAGGACATGAATCTGGGGGCAGAGATGGGGGGACTTGAATCTGGGGGCAGAGATGGAGGGGACATGAATCTGGGGGCAGACATGGGGGACATGAATCTGGGGGCAGAGATGGGGGGCATGAATCTGGGGGCAGAGATGGAGGGGACATGAATCTGGGGGCAGAGATGGAGGGGACATGCATCTGGGGGCAGAGATGGAGGGGACATGAATCTGGGGGCAGAGATGGGGGACATGAATCTGGGTGCAGAGATGGGGGACATGAAACTGTGGGCAGAAATGGGGGGAACATGAATCTGGGGGGCAGAGATGGAGGGGACATGAAACTGGGGGCAGAGATGGAGGGGATACATGAAACGGGGGCAGATGAAGGGTGTATATGAAACTGGGGGAGAGATAGAGGGGGGACATATAATTTATGGGTGACTGTAGGAGGATTATAATGTGTGCGGGCACGTGAAAAATTAATGAGAATAGGCGGAGTCAACACAAAAGTGGGCGGGGCTAAATTTGTCGCGGGGGCGGCAGTGAGCAAGTCTGGGGAGGTTGGTAAATAGGCCGCTACCCGCTGGAGATACTCCAGCAGGTAGCGGCCTATTATAAAACAAAAAAAATGTTATTATATATACCGATCACGCTGCTGCTGCTCCCGCTGCCTCCGCGATCCTCTTCTCTCGGCAGACGTCTACGTATCTGCGTAGGCAGTGTGATGACGCCGCCTACACTGATACGTAGACGTCTGAACCAGCGCATGGAGAGCGGCAGCTCTCCTGCGCTGGTTCAAAGAAAAAAAAGAAAAAAAATCGCCCGGGCTGCTGCCCCCCTCCCGTGTGCCGCCTGAGGCGGGCGCCTCACCTTGCCTCATTAGAGGTGTGGCGCTGCATGGACCTGTCCTGTGTGTTCTTAGGCTACTTCTGTTTGCTCACATTAGGTAATGTAATGTAACTTTTCTACAATGTTTTAATTAATTCAGCAAAATTAATTGCCCTGTCAGAAACTGGAAGTGATGTCCCTGTTACATCAATTAACTAGTGACTAACTCAGTGCAACATAATAGAATGGCACAGAGAAAGAAGGGGTTAAGTAACATTCAAGTTATTGTGTCAGTCATTACAGAAGTTCAGATGTTTGGTAAAATCAACACTCATTATAGCATTTGAGTCAGAATCCTCTTCATTGCTTCTTCTTAGGTCCAGTTCACATCTGCGTTGGGGTTTTCATTCGGGGAGTCTGTTTGGGGACCCCCCTGAACAGAAACCTATCCGCATAAAAAAAGCAGTTACCTAAGGAAACCCGCGGACCCCATAGACTATAATGGGGCCCGTGTGGTTTCCGCACGACAAATGCGAAGAGAAAAGTGCTGCTTGCAGGACTTTCCTTTCCGCATATTTCATGCAGACAGGTGTGATCATGCATGTATCAACTATGAGACACATTTAACACACGCTTCTAATATTTCATGACAAACATGATTTCCTGGCATCAATAGTTTAGCTAGATGCAATCATCAGCCAGAGATGACAGTGTGACTAGACGTATGATGGTAGTCATTGTTTAGCAGAATCATAGTCACTGCAGATGGCTGAGGATCAGTGCTCTTCCGGCTCTTCTGTCATCTATTATGAACAATATGAAAATACTGTAAGGAGGTGGGGGCTGGTGTAACCAAATACTGATAAAAAGATTTATCCTACTAATATTATACATGTGAAAGTTTGGATGCTTGGATGTTTGTTATTCAATCACGCAAAAACGACTGAACGGATTTGAATGAAATCTGGCACATAGATAGTTTGTAACCTCGATTAACACATAGGCTACTTTTTATCCCAATAAATTACTTGGCTTCATGTCTGTTATGAATTTATTTTCACATACTATATTAAACTGCTCTTGCATCAGCTTCTCAGCCAGGTCTGTTATCTCTCTGTGTAAACACTCAGCTAACCCTGGATTGTGCACATGCATTTGCACATTATCTGATCTGCTCCAGGCAGTGCTGACACACTGTATGGGAAACCGCCTTTAATCCAAATTGGCAGTTTTACTACTTTTAAACATGCCAGGAAAAGAAAATCTAATTTGTTGCAAAATTCTAAAACAATGACAGCTATGAACTTAGCCAGAAGTCAACAGAGTTCTCCTCAAGCGGAGCTGACGAGGATCATTAGTGCCAACAACACGTTCATTATATGGTGTTCCAGCACGAGGGATGAGTTCAGTGGGAGGCCAGCTTAAAAGCTGCCGAAACACCACAGCAGGCGAATTATCAACGCCAACAACATGCTCATTATATGGTGTCCCAGCAAGCTGCTGAGATACCGGAACAAGGCATGGCATGAGGAAAAAGTCCAGCAGCAGGACAGCTTAAGAGTTGCCAAAATGCCGGAGCAGGCAGCAATTTGCTGAATATAGGCGGATCATCGACGCCAACAACACGCAGTGGAAGTTGCGGGCAGAGACACACACACAAACGACATACAAAATACACAAGTGCAAAACTGGGCAATTCTTATAGGACCACTACACAAACAAAAAATAAAATATACCCGTGTGAAGCCGGGCCCTCCTGCTAGTTTTATAGTTTTATTCTAAACCAAAACTGCTACTACTAATATTACTATGAATATTACTACTGCTACTTGTTTTCTGTATGATTACGGCAGATCTGTAATGATTAAGATAAAATCTGTGTACACCTTTCCAAACCAACTATTTTTTGCCCCAATGCAAGTGAAATGAAGTAACTTTGCTAAACGTTTTGAATACAAAAAATTCAAATTGCTTGTCCCCAGAATATCATGTTCCCTCATCCACTCAGGTTGCCCCCACAGTATCATGTACCCCAACCCCTCAGGTTGGCCCTACAGTATCATGTCTCCGATCCCCAGTATCATGTCCACCCTCCCCTCATGTTGCGACCACAGTGTCATGTGTGTTCCTCAAGTTGCCTCCATTTTGTCATGTCCCCCTCAGGTTTCCCCCACAGTTCCATGTCCCCATCAAGTTGCTCCCTCAGTGTCATATTGCCCCCTCGTTTTCATGTTCCCCTCCAGGTTACCTCCTTAGATTCATGTCCTCCCACCCCCCTAGTTGCCCCCACAGTATCATGTGTCCCCCCAAGTTGCCCCCACCGGCCCACCCTGTCATGCCCCCCCCATCCCCCAGGTTGCCCCCACCATGATACTTTGGTACTAAGTCCCCCCACACCTCAGGTTCATGTATCATGTCCCCCACAGATTCATATCCCCAGCTGAATATATAAAAGAAAAACAAAGCTTAATACTCACCTTTCCCCGTTCACTCCTCTCCCAGAGTCTTTAAGAAGTGACAGACGCAAAGTAAGTGCATCACTACATTGTGCTTCCTGCTCCCAGGACAACAGGAGCAAAGACTGCTGCCAGGTGGTGAAGCAGGGAGCAAACGGCTTCCTGCTTCATCATTGGCTTCACCTCATCGGTGTCCTCTGGCCCCTCTATGCCCCCACAGAAATTTCTTAAAGGGGACTTTATGAGAGAAGACTCTACCCCTCACATTACGGGTTCCCCATTTCTTTCATTAAAGGGATCCTATCATTCACACACTATTTTTTCTAGGTACCACATCAGAATAGCCTTAAGAAAGGCTATTTGTCTCCTGCCTTTCGTTGTTTTCTCTGTGCCACCGTTCACCTACAATCCTGGTTCTTGTCGGTATGCAAATTAGCTCTCTTGCAGCACTGGGGGTGGGCCCCAGCGCTCAAACAGCACTGGGGGTGTCCCCAATGCTGCGAGAGAACTCTCGCCAGGGTCGCCTCCATCTTCGTTAGGAGTGTCCTCTTCAGCCTCTTCTTCTGACTGTGGCTTGTAACTTTTATGCCTCGGGCCTTGGGCAGAGAAGACTGTGCATGCCCACAGGCCAAGAGAAAAAGGCTGCTTACAATACTTTACAAGTGGCCATTTTCTCGGTAATTTGCATACCGACAAGAATTGGGATTGTAGGCGAACGGTGGCACGGAGAAGACAACGAAAGGTAGGAGACGAATAGCCTTTCTTAAGGCTATTCTGATGTGGTATCTAGAAAAAATAGTGTGCGAATGATAGGATCCCTTTAATAGAGACATCGGGCATGATTTTGGAAGAACGTGCCATGGGTACCAATGATTTTTATAATCCTTTTGAACTTTGCTAAATCAGTCTGCATAGAAAAGAATCTTAGTGAAGAAATGTAGGATGGAAGCAGTGCTCAGTCATCATATCTCTGCTGCTCCACAGTAACTGGTGTATTGGTAAAGGATGGTGGTGATAGTAGTTTCCCCAGGGCACTCCCCAGTGGCGTAACTAGGAATGGCAGGGTCCCGTGGTGAACTTTTGACATTAAACTGGGGGCAACTAGAGGGGCAAATTAAACCATGGAGGTAACTGGGAGGCAGACTTGTCACTCTCCAGCTACCCCCAAGGTTTAATGTCCTCTTCCAGTTGTCTCAAGTTTAATGTCCCCTTCCAAATTGCCCCAGTTTAATGTCCTCCTCTAGCTGACCCCAGTTTAATGTCACCTCCCAGATTAATCTTCCCCCCAGTTTAATGTTCGTCTTCATCTCCCTCAGTTTAATGTCCCTTCTATTTCCCTCCAGTTTAATGTCCCTCTCCATCTTCTCCCAGTTTAATGCCCCCTTATCTGCCTCCAGTTTAATGGCCCCTCTTCATCTTCCCCCAGTTTAATGCCCCTCTTTATCTTCCCCCAGTTTAATGCCCCTCTTCATCTGCTTCCAGTTTATTTCCCCCATATGCCTCCAGTTTAATGTTCCCCTTCTTCTGCCTCTAGTTTAATGCCCCCCTTTCATCTGCCTCCAGTTTAATTCCCCCTCATCTTCCTACAGTTTAATGCTCCCACATCTGCCTCCAGTTTAATGCCCCCTCATCTGCTTCCAGTTTAATGCCCCCCTTTCATCTGTCTCCAGTTTAATGCCCCCCTCACCTTACTCCAGTTTAATGACCCCCTCATTTGAATCCAGTTTAATTACCCCCTTCATCTGCCTCCAGTTTAATGCCCCCTTCATCTTCCTCCAGTTCAATGCCCCCCATCTTCCTCATGTTTAATGCCCCCCTTCATCTGCCTCTAGTTTAATACTCTGCTTCATCTGCTTCAAGTTTAATGCCATCCTTCATCTTCTTTCAGTTTAATGCCCCCCATCGGCCCCCAGTTATTTCCCCCCTTCATCTGGCTCCAGTTTAATGACCTCCTTCATCTGCGTCCAGTTTAATGTACCCCCTTCTCTGGCCTCATATTAAAAAAAATGGTTAACCCCTTTAAGATGGCAATTGGGTTTTATTAAAGGAGTTTTCCAGCTAATTTTTATTGATGATCTTTCCTGATTATCAATAAGAGATCATTAGACCCCCACCCCACTCCGATCAGCAGAATGAAGGGGCTATGGCACCTGTTTATATCACACCCTGTCTGTTTATAGTGACCGTGTGATGTAATAACAGTCTTATTACATTGACACGTATAGAATAAGGCTGTAATTACATTACATGGCCACTAGGAGATGAATGACACTGTAAACAGAGAAGCAGTCACAGCGCTTACGCAGGTACCACAGTTTAGTCACACAGTTGATCAGTGGGGGTCCAGGGTTTTTGAGTCCCACCTGCTGTCTTGGAGACATCTGGGACAAGGATTAAAAGTTATAATGCAAAGAGAGAACTGTGTGCAGAGAACTTCAGATAAAGCTGTACACATTGCTGGAAAACTCTTGATAACTGGATGACATCACAATTAGAATAAGATCATACTTCCCATCTGTTGCTCTATTACTCATGCTGCATATTATACACAAAGCTGTCAACAATAATTGTTTGCTAATGATATTAACGTAAAAAAGAAAAATAACAGCAACCACACAGATGCATCTATTTCATCCCTTCATACAATAACATATATAATAATTGACAATATTTTATATACATATTACATTAACACTAGGGGTTTAATACTTGCAGTGTGACCCGTAACTTTATCTCCATAGAAAATATACAATAAAATATTGCTTATTGTTGAGATTGTGCACTTTATACTTCTACACAGCACTCTATGTTATTTTTGCAGCCTACTGAGTCAGGACACATAGGGGCACATTTATTAATATTTTTACACTTCCACACTATTTAAACGCCAACTATGACAATTGCTCAAAGTGTTGATTTTACGCCATCTTCAATCCTTTCCTGAAGGAGAGTGGGAAGGGGCATAGCCAGGGTGTCACCACTGATCCTGTCAGATTTAAGATCATTTACACCATATTACTAATGTTGTTTTACATTGAAGGTGAACGGCAGGGCCGGCTCCAGGATTGTGAGCACCCTGGGTGACAAATCCTCAGTAGGCCCCTTTGGGAGCAACTCGTATACACCTCAGCAAAAAAGAAACAACTGAAATTGGGTGTTTTTTGCTGAGGTACATCTATTGGAATGGACTGTAATACAGTATATAGTACCTGTTCAGACGTAGTAAAGTAAAGAGGAATTTGGTGCAAACATCTGCCTCAGATTCCTCTTTATTCTCTGCCCCCGGTGTATGGTGGTGGATGCAGAGCATCAGCATTCCATTTTTGCTTTCCACAGGGGTGGATCCAGGTCCTAACAAGACGGTCCCGGTCAGCAGTAGGTATGTCCCGAATTCACGCCGATGAGCTGAATACATAGGCGCTTAAAGCAGGAGCTGTCACAGCTCAGCTCCTGCTTTAACGCTGCGCTCCGGCATTTGTAGCTGCGATGTGATGACGTCACATCGCGCCTACAACTATGTGTATGAGTGAGACTGCGGAGAGAGTAGCGGGGGAGCGAGGGAAGGTGAGTGTAAGTATTTTTTTTGTGTTAAACATTAAGGTGAAACATAATGTAGGGGGTCCATGAAACTGAGGGCAGATGAAGGGGTAGGGGGGAGAATGGCATGACACTGGGGCAGATGAAGGGGGGAGAACGGCATGACACTGGGGCTGATGAAGGGGGGGAGAATGGCATGACACTGGAGCAGATGAAGGGGGGAGAACGGCATGACACTGGGGCAGATGAAGGGGGGAGAATGGCATGACACTGGGGCAGATGAAGGGGGAGAGAATAGCATGACACTGGGGCAAATGAAGGGGAGAACGGCATGACACTGGGGCTGATGAAGGGGGGGAGAACGGCATGACACTGGGGCAGATGAAGGGGGGAGAACAGCATGACACTGGGGCAGATGAAGGGGGGAACGGCATGACACTGGGGCAGATGAAGGGGGGGAACGGCATGACACTGGGGCAGAGACGGGGGGACATGAAACTGTGGGCAGATGAAGGGGGGGAGAACGGCATGACACTGGGGCAGATGAAGGGAGGGAGAATGGCATGAAACTGGGCAGAAATGGGGGGGCATGAAACTGGGGGGATATGAAACTGGGGACAGAGATGTAGGGGGGACATGAAACTAGGGGCAGATGAAGGGTGTATATGAAACTGGGGGAGAGATGCAGGGGGGACATATAATTTACGGGTGACTGTAGGAGGATTATACTGTGTGGGAGAACACGAAAAATGAATGAGTGGGCGGAGTCAGCATAAAAGTGGGCGGAGTCAAGTTTGCTGCGGCGTGCTTTGCGCAACGCACATTTTGTCCTCCTTTCAGTTCTTCTAAAGTTGGGAGGTATGGATATCATCAACAGATATCATCTTGCAGGATGGTCACCATCAGCAGGTTTGTCGGTCACCATTGCTTTGGTGTGATTTTATGTTAGGTGTTGGAATATCAGAAGTATTGGCGGTTAAAGTGCATCCATTGCTTATTTTGGAGCTATGTGTTTGTTTACAGTAATGGGCGTGCGTGGTAAAGAGACAGTGAAAGAGCAGAGGTCTTTATACTATAGTTCATTTTACTAAGGTCTGGTTGTCACAAAGTCTGATCAAAGGCCAAAGTAGACAAATAGAATGCTGGAATTGGAGGACATAGGTGAGATTCTAGTGAGATACTGTAATACAAACCCAAGTCTGTAGGTAACTCTCCTCCTATGAGCAAGAATGATGTAAGTGCATCCAGTGGTGAAGATTACCAAAGTATAAATAAGAGGCACTGTTCAAGTACTGTTGACTTCTCACTATGGAGTCAGGACCACTTCCAATGCAAAGTTTTAGGAGTGTTCATCACAACTGTGTATGAGCACAAATGGTGATGGTCAGGAAAAAAAATTATCAAGGAAGATCACATTCTAGAAGTTACCAGGGCATAGATATGCTAGTAGCTTGTGCAACCTTGCGAGTAATGCCCAGGCAGAACATGCTGTAGTAAGGGGTAACTCTCCTTTCATCCAAAACTGCACAATGGGATTGACCAAAAGGTGTCAGCCTACTTGGGTGCAACATGACCTTTGGAGAATTTGTGATGTACTGCTCTGAGCCACAACTAGAGACTGTTTAGAATTCTGTTACTTTTCCTTTAAGTGCAAGTTTTCCGCAAATTGCAAAGTGTAACCAAAAAATCCAGAAAAATAAAAAAAAAAAACCAATGGTTTCTACAATAAGTGTCTGCAACAAACTCCCAAACAAACTGTCAAAGGTTTCAGGCACTCTAACAGGAAGTCTGTCTCGTGTCACCAATGTGTACAGGGTACAAATATAAAATGTTATAGCAAATGCAAGTCATACACTGATCCTCAGCCCAGAACACTGCATTATCACATGCACATTAATGTACATGAACTTATGTTTACTCGATCAATCTCTCAAAGTTCATGACAGGATCCTGTCTGCCCTTGCATGTACTGTATGAATGTTATTTTTTTGTTACTTAACAATGAAGAGAATGGACAAAAGAAACATCTAAATCACATCAAATCAAAACCCAATCACCAGCCTCAGCAAAGGACACGGGACATCACAGCTACTGAGGACTTCTGCCGCAAGACAACCTCAGAGCAGCCTGGTCCGGGACTGGATCTTTAGATAGCTGAAGTCTGGTCATCATCCAGACAGTCTAGGACAGCAGCTGAGATTTCATAATGATTTTTGTAGCAGGTTTGAGCAGAAGAACGGACCTACACACCTGCTCTCCTTCTACCCTAACAAGTTACAATCTTCCACATTGTTATGTAGACCAGAGTGTTTTGCAACTCCCCTTGGCCAGTAACTGTGGCTGACCACCTACTTCCCAATGCAGACCAGCTGTCCTAAAGACCCCCTAAATGCTGGGTGACTGACAATTCAGGACAGCTGCTCAAGGTTGCCCATCAGCTGCATGGAACTACACTAGAGAACAAGGGTTTAGCCTTGTTACAGGATCCTCTCGGGTGGGGGGTCGAAAATTAGAGACTGGAAGGGAAGAGAAGAAAACACCAACGACAATATCTGTAAGGTGCTATATAAGCAAGTAAAAAATAATAAGCATTCAACTGCCAAGAGCTAAGAATTGTGCAGAGATTTTCAGGGGCCACTTGCAGACTGGGATCAGAAATTGCAAATCCAGGGATAGGAGATAAGTGTCCCTAATGGAACAACCCCTTTAAGAATTATATAAAACTGACTGCCAGGGGGAGAAAAGGGGGTCATTTTATTAAGTATTTGGACACCCATGCAAATGAAGATATATGCAGTTGTGATGTACGTCACGCCTTCTGCCATTAAATAGGAAACAGCATTGGCATTAGTCGCATGCAAGATGCCACGAAGTGCAGAGTTGTCCGATTTCGAGAAAGGGGTAATTGTCGGGTACCACAGAAATGGTCGATCCTTAAGGGACATAGTAAGCAAACTGAATTACTGTACCCAAAATTGACAGTGGCCTATGTGATTACAAAGTGGAAGGTGAACGGTGATTGTCGGAATGTGCCCTAAGTCAGCAGACCCCCGAAACTGGGAGATAGAGACCAACAGGTGCTGGCCAGAGAAATTCGGAAGAACAACAACAGATGGCTAACATACACCAGGTGTTTTACCAGGCATCTGGGAGTATTGTGTCGATCAATACCCTCCATAAGTTATCACATCAGCTGGGTTCTACCAACTATTGAATATGAATAAATGCTGTTTTTCTATTCTACCACAGGTGTCCAAATACTTATTGGTAGTGTAGTCCAAGGTCCTTCTCCTGGCCTCAACTGATGGTCCATTCATTCTGAGTGGCTCCTTGAAATTTATTTTGGTTCCATTCAGCAAAACAACCGGATTTATTGCTGCTTACTACTGCTGTTATACTATTGCAAGGTTCTTCTCTTAGGCTCAACTTATGATCCATTCATTCTTAGTGACCCCACAAACTTTATATTGGTTCCATTCAGCAAAGCAAGCGGAGTTATTGGTGCTAACTAGCGCTGTTAAAATATTGTAAGCTCCTTTTCCCAGGCTAAGGCCCGTTGCAGACGACCATGCTGCAACCAGCCTGACATGAATTAAAAGCACAGGCTGCACACGGGGGACACAGGTTCCCAGGTGCCACCCGTGCACAGGCCGTGCTTCTGTGGCTCCTTTCATTAAATGAATAGGAGCCACGGATGCATAGGCTGCAAAATAGGATAGGAATAGGACCTGTTCTATCTGATGCGGCTATTGACTGTGTACGGGCCCATTGAAAAGAATGGGTCAGTCTGCTATCCGTGAAATACACAGATAGCACACTGACCACACCACGGTCATCTGCAAGGGTCCCAAGGGAAAGGGTACCTGTTCTCCCTCTTGTGCTACCTAAAGAGCAGGACAGGTTAACCCTGTAATAACCTCCGTTTATACTCCCAGTTTCCAGTATTGAGTATTGGATTGTGGACAGTTTTTCCCTTGTATCTTTGAAGCACTTTTTCCGTTTAATACCAGAATATATGATTTTTTCTTGTAGAGCACTGAGTATTTCTCAGTAGTGGGGGGCTCTGTTTTCTATAAGATTGGATTATTATTTAATATAATAATATTTCAGTGGATTCATTCTGTCACCAATACCTGGTCATTATCTGGTGTATTCTCCCTTCTGATTACTTTTATTTGAGAATTGTGTTATTGACATCAATAAATGTTAAGTTTTAGCTTCTTCTGTTCAGTGAATATATTTAGGAGTGCTGTAGCTGACTTTGTCATTGGATGGGGGTCCTGCACATTCAGAGTTATAATATGAGTTCCCCAAAACATTCTAATCTATTACTAGGAAACCATCATTTAACATTGGATGTGGATGGAGAAGATTTGTAGTTTGTTTGTTTTTTTATTATTAAAATGAAATGCAAAAAAAGTGGTTTATCTTAAAAAAAAAAAAAAAAATAAGTGTGTAGGGGAAATAAATGATCCCATCTTCCAGGATCTGTAGATTCCCATAAATCTTCAGCATTCTGAGAAATGATAGATCTGGGTGATGTCATGAGCTTCTTATGAGAGGTAGAGGTCGCTGAGCAGACACAACACTGCAGAGAAGGCTCTACTATAAGAGGAGCTGTGCACTCTGCACCTACAGGGGGCGCCGGTGTCAGGCTCACAGCTCACACTCTCTCTCGCATCGTGCAGGGAGGGGGCGCCAGAGAGTCACACGCACGCTGAATAACTTGGTGTCTGTCAATCGCAGAGGAAGCCATGGATAGCGATGATGAGAACGTGGAGGAGACAGTGGAAGGTGGGTGCTTTGTGTCTGGATGTGCAGCCTGGACAGATCATAGTGTAGATCCATGCCTGACATGTATACTGTAACGTGTGTGCTAAAATAGGGCTTTCCAAAAAGGAAGTGGCAGAGCCTTGCTGAGGAGTGGGGGAGGAGAACGTCGTGCACAAAGTAACACAACAGCACAATGTGATGCAAGTTGCTCTGGCGCTGGAATCTAATGCTCAGAGCAGATCCTTGGTGCTGGGGGCTGCTATAGATATAGGCTTTATTCATAGGGGCTGCAGATCCAGCCCATAGAAGGGAAGAGGGCAGACAGCATGGCAGGGAGGAGAGGAGTGCATGCTATCAGAGATCCAGCCACTGGGTGACAGCAAGTTTACATAGGCAGAGATCCACATCCCATAGATAGATCCATAACAAGCTGCGTAATCTGCAAAACCACTAACCACAGATCCTGGGGCTTCCTGGCCTAGAAATGCAGCAGGCGACAACCTGCAGAGAAGCCCCTGCACCAGGAGGATAACCCTATATGTATATGGACAAGGTGTCATCATAAACTAGGAACTTGGACGGTTTATGATGGTGTCTGTCACATCACAATAAAATGGCATCTTTATAGAGTGTGTACCAGTGTCAACACTTCCTGAGCACAATGTTTCTATCTTTCTGAAATGATTCTATAAAATATTAGTCATTGATAAGTTACTATTGTTTCAGTCTTCTATTTTCCATCAGTGTTTGCTTAGGTATGTAAAAATAAGCAATAAAAAAAAGTTTTTGCACATACAGGTAACATGTATAGTACTGAGGTAGAGGAGGGATCCCAATTCACCCCCTCCCCATGTTGTTTGCATAACCAACTGTTTATACATTAGTTTATGTATGTGTACGTATCTCTCATGATTTGGGTATTATTAATAGAAATAAGCACAGAATTTATGATGTGGACAACTCCAGCCTAAATACTGTTACAATTATGTTCACTCATGGGTTTGTTCACACAGAAGAATTTGGTGCTGATTTTGAGGAAGATTTCCCCTCAAACTCGGCTCCAATTTCCACCTTAATCTATTCCCCATTCATTTCAGTGGCAGACAGAGGAAGATCTATACATATTTTTTTTGGTAGGGTGTCAGATGAATGTGCTTTACGACTGCCTGGGGATTACTGAAATAAGGATTTCTTTCCCATCTGACACTCACTATGTTCTGTCTATAAATAACAAGTCTGCATTGTCTCACCCCAGCTGTTTTGATGGACAGAAAAGCATGGGACAGTGGTGTACTTGTAGCAAGGGGCACAGGGGATGAAGTCCAGCTGCATTCAGGGCATAACACACTGCACCATTAGTGGTCATTAGAAAGAACAGAATCTCCATCCTGTGGGATACTCGTATATCTACTGTAATTTATTATCTACGTGAATTCAGCCACTATTGTTTGTGCTTTTTGTGAAAATATTCAATATAGATTATAGTTCACAGAGAGACTAAAATGTAACTATTAATCACTGAATGTGATGGCTTGGATAAAATATAACTTTTAATCAGAATATTTAAAATATGTAGATAACAACGAAAAAAATATAATATTAGACCATCTGCAATAATCACTAGACACTACCCCTGTATATCACAGATTGTGTCAAACTGGACACACTGCCTGACACACAGGAGTAGTGTATAGTGGTTATTGCAGACTATATTTTATACGTTGTTTTTTTTTCTCATTTTCTTCATATTTTAAATGTTACAATTAAAAGTTATATTTTCTCCAAGCCGTCACATTTAGTAACCATTGTAGATTATGTATTCCCACACCTGAGTAAATAAACCTCATGTGATAGGTATATTTACACTGTATCACTATCATGGGTATTCTATAGTTCTGTGCACATATTTACATAAGATTGATCTAGAGTTTATTAATAGAATTTCAGGTAAATCCAGTAAGGCCCGATTCACATCTGTATTAGGGGGTCCACTTGGGGAACCCCAGAACGGAGCCCTAATCCGAATGAAATAGCGGTTACCTTAGGAAAAAGGGGGAAAAATGCAGAGAGGGGTTCGGAATATCCAAACATAGTGCAAGCGTTGCGCCATCCTAATTGGAAATAGCCAGCGATGGCAACACTGTTACAGGTCCATCAACAACTTCTGTCCAGAGAAGTAACACTATGTAAAAATTGTTATCTGGACTTGACCAATATATGAAATCGGCTCCTTCTATCACTGCGTCACGCTCTGTATTCTCTGAAGTACTGATCACCAGGTCTTTTTCTAATCATTTTATCAGTGTTGGCAGCCATCTGTTTTCTTACAGATAGCCTATTATGCCTGTGTAAACTCTATGCTGTCTGTAAAAATGCCATACACACACTGAAGGTTATTCCTATTTCATGTACAATGCTCCCTTGTGACATAACATTCTAAACTTCATCTGGGTTCTTACAGAGGAGAATCGTCTCATATCTGAGCCTGTAGATGTCGGGTTTTGCAGATCCAGCTGGTTTTCTGATTCATGCTGTATTAGTTCATTAGTGTATTATTTTGCACTTTTTATTGTTGCAGTAGAAACATATTATTTACATATATGACTGGTAACTTTCTTATACCTGATAATGAAGGTATTGGTTCAGTCCTTTTAAAAAAGGTGTGTGTTCTCACAGCAAGCTTGTACTGTAGTTAAAGAGAACCTGTCATGGTGTACATACAGTCCCATATGTGAAAAAGCCCCCCTCGGCTTATTCTCGAGTCAAGCAAAAAAAAAAGTCCCAAAAAACATATATATATATATACAGTCCTATGAAAAAGTTTGGGCACCCCTATTAATCTTAATCATTTTTAGTTCTAAATATTTTGGTGTTTGCAACAGCCATTTCAGTTTGATATATCTAATAACTGATGGACACAGTAATATTTCAGGATTGAAATGAGGTTTATTGTACTAACAGAAAATGCGCAATATCCATTAAACCAAAATTTGACCGGTGCAAAAATATGGGCACCTCAACAGAAAAGTGACATTAATATTTAGTACATCCTCCTTTTGCAAAGATAACAGCCTCTAGTCACTTCCTGTAGCTTTTAATCAGTTCCTGGATCCTGGATGAAGGTATTTTGGACCATTTCTTTCTACAAAACAATTCAAGTTCAGTTAAGTTTGATGGTCGCCGAACATGGACAGCCCGCTCTCAAATGATCTGAAAACAAAGATTGTTCAACATAGTTGTTCAGGGGAAGGATACAAAACGTTGTCTCAGAGATTTAACCTGTCAGTTTCCACTGTGAGGAACATAGTAAGGAAATGGAAGACCACAGGGACAGTTCTTGTTAAGCCCAGAAGTGGCAGGCCAAGAAAAATATCAGAAAGGCAGAGAAGAAGAATGGTGAGAACAGTCAAGGACAATCCACAGACCACCTCCAAAGAGCTGCAGCATCATCTTGCTGCAGATGGTGTCACTGTGCATCGGTCAACTATACAGCGCACTTTGCACAAATAGAAGCTGTATGGGAGAGTGATGAGAAAGAAGCCGTTTCTGCACGTACGCCACAAATAGAGTTGCCTGAGGTATGAAAAAGCACATTTGGACAAGGCAGCTTCATTTTGGAAACAAAAATTGAGTTGTTTGGTTATAAAAAAAAGGCGTTATGCATGGCGTCCAAAAAGAAACAGCATTCCAAGAAAAACACATGCTACCCACTGTAAAATTTGGTGGAGGTTCCATCATGCTTTGGGGCTGTGTGGCCAATGACGGCATCGGGAATCTTGTTAAAGTTGAGGGTCGCATGGATTCCACTCAGTATCAGCAGATTCTTGAGAATAATGTTCAAGAATCAGTGACGAAGTTGAAGTTACTCCGGGGATGGATATTTCAGCAAGACAATGATCCAAAACACCGCTCCAAATCCTCAGGCATTCATGCAGAGGAACAATTACAATGTTCTGGAATGGCCATCCCAGTCCCCAGACCTGAATATCATTGAACATCTGTGGGATGATTTGAAGCGGGCTGTCCATGCTCGGCGACCATCTAACTTAACTGAACTTGAATTGTTTGTCCAAAATACCTTTATCCAGGATCCAGGAACTGATTAAAAGCTACAGGAAGCGACTAGAGGCTGTTATCTTTGCAAAAGGAGGATGTACTAAATATTAATGTCACTTTTCTGTTGAGGTGCCCATACTTTTGCACCGGTCAAATTTTGGTTTAATGCATATTGCGCATTTTCTGTTAGTACAATAAACCTCATTTCAATCCTGAAATATTACTGTGTCCATCAGTTATTAGATATATCAAACTGAAATGGCTGTTGCAAATACCAAAATATTTAGATTAATAGGGGTGCCCAAACTTTTTCATAGGACTGTATATATATATATATAATTTTTTTTTGGGAGGGGGGGTCTATGACCAGCCGCAATAGTAATGTATAGAATCTCCCATAAAATAGTGAAAACAAAAATAAGCTTTAAAAAATATAACAAGAAAGTAAAGTAAATAAAAGTTCTAAATCACTTCTTTCCCTAGAATACATATAAAAGTAGAAAATGACTGTGAAACACAAACACATTAGGTATCCCTGTGTCTGAAAGTGCCTGGTCTACTGAATATAGGGTATCTGCAGTGCTCCTGTTCCGTTGGGAAGGGGTTAATAGGAGTCCTGCAGATACCCTATATTCAGCCAGGCTGAATTCCAAGTGAGGGACAAAAACCCAGTCCTAAAGCTCAGGGAAGGGGAAGACAGACAACCAAAACACCCCCTCCACTTCCCCAGCACCCAGCAACTACTGCACCCAAAAACTCTGACCTTTTTAATTTTTGAAATTTTCCAGTAGCTGCTGTATTTCCCCCCCTCGGCTTATACTCGGGTCAATAAGTTTTCCCTGTTTTTTGTGGATAAAATTAGGGGCCTCGGCTTATATTCGGGTCGGCTTATACTCGAGTATATACGGTATATCCCTAGCTTGTCCGCAAAAACAGACTGTACACTAATGACACACTGAGTATATCAGTGTGCCGTCTTTGGTTTTTAATCTCCCATAGGTTTCTATGAGTGAGTCCGTTCCACAAAAACTGATCAGAATAAGACATGTTCTAAGTGATGCGACGCAGAATCACGACTTGCACACACTGATCAGTGAAAAACATGGTTGTGTGCATGTGCCCATAGAAATGAATGGGTCAGCGTGCCCATGTGACAACTACTTGTCCTGGAATGACCATGGTTCACCTGAACTGAGTTCTCAGCATTATAGTGATTTATGATCCTGTGTGTTCCTGAACTACTCCAGTGCTACTGCCCAGTATTCATATTATCATGGGACCTAAGCCTGGATTCACATATGCGTGAACCTGGGTTCATATTTTTAAACTATCTCAAAATCCTCAGAAGCTGATATCAAACAGTTCATTTTAATGGCTTGTAAAAACTATCTGTAGGTGTGTGCAGCATTTCTTTCCGGTGTCTGCTCTTTGGGCAGAGAAAAAAAGTCAGACCTGCAAGACATATTATTCATTCAAAAATTATGGATATCAGATGGACAACGAACAAATCCGTCTTCTTAGTAATCAGTTTGTGTCTATGTCCTCCATTTTTTTCCTATGCGCATGTTCAGAATGAAGAAGGAGGGGGAAAATGGATTGGTCAGAAATGGACACAAACTGTATCTGCTATGCAACAGTTTGGATTTTTTTCTTTTTTGCACCAAACTTTTTGTTGTGTTTTTTTTTTTTTTTATGGTTTGCAAACAGACGGCTACTCGGATTCAATGTTATCCCATACCAAAAAGATGTGTGTGGGGTTAGTATAGGTGATGTTCTCTCCCCCCCCCCCCCCCCTTCCGGAAATAGACAGTCACAGATGAATGTCCCGGCGATCTAGGTAATTCTAGATGTTTGGTACTGTCATTTAAAAAGTAGGTGGGGGTGTTTAGCTTAGATTGTAAAGATTACGGTAATTTAACCTGGACAACCCCTTTAAGAACTGTGAGTAGGCTTTCCAGCATTAGAAAATCTTGGATGTTCAGAGCCATCAGTGTAGGCTTCTAGTCTGGTAAACAAGTGCCTGTTTTCTAGAGATGCTGACACTCCAATACCCGTGAATTACCTCTCAACCAGACACGCTACAGCCCTGACAATAATCTTCTTTACATGTAGACAAGAGGGATCTGCTACTATGCTGTGACAGCAGACAGAGAGTCATTAGAAAGGTGAGAGCTAAAGGGCTTAGACTGTGAAATACTACCAAGAACAGTAGATAGAGTGTACCTTTATAGATCCGTCACTATTTGCATGGAAATATTGATTCTTAAATGTTTTCTTGGCCATGTTTGTAAACTGGTGGCATGTTATTATAGGGATGATTTTATACATGTATACAATTAATGTCCTTTAATACAAACTGCTGAATTCCACATCATTCTTGTGATTTCTTATTCCTATGAGTTTAAAAATTCCTATTCACATACAAAGTTGACCTGCACAGACCTAATAATTCTGCTTTTTCTTCAAATATATCAAGTCCAGGTAGTACTGTGAGGAAACGCTGTAGCAGCACCAATATTTTTATCTCCTTTTGCTTGCTACTATCGGTGTAGATAAAATGTATCAACCTGAAATCCAAGAAGTTAAAGAGAACCTTTCACCACCTCCACCAAATCATTGCATCCTTCTATAGATGCTATTACACTGATGCTGGCGCAGGTTTTTATTCTTTTTCTCGTTAGCCCTTACCGTTCCCAAGTAATTATTTCTATTAGTTTAAGTACATTTTATACTCTCTATGGTCAGGTGGGCGGTCCAAATCTGTTTTCTCCAGGCACCTGTTAGTAGTGAGCCTGAAGGGATATACTTGCCCCAAATGGAGTTTTTATACAGGACAGGTCATCATTGTGTGATCTGTGGGAGTGCAATATTTGGACCCTATCCAGATCAGCTGTTCTGGCAGCCTCCAGGCACTGGAAGCTGCTGCAGTGGACAGGGAGTGTGTTCAAGCTGCTCCTGTTCAAGTAGTAGAAGTCATGCTGCAATTCCCCGAAACCACCACTATGCAATGGATGGGGCTGCTGCACTGCTCTTGTTACTTGAAAGACTTGGGTTGATGGATGTAGTGAAAGATCCACTTTGAAGGGTACCACTTTGAAGCTGGTACCATTAGCAATCGGGGGAAGAGGGGCTGAATTGAGTGGAAGCTGAACTACACGCTGTACAGAGCCTTATGCTTCTGGCTCCATATACTCTGCGGATATTAGCTGATAGGTGGGGTTGATGGGTGTCTGACCCCCAATGATCTGATATTGATGACCTGCCCTTATGATCTGGGTTTGCCATGTGAAGGGAGTAGTAGTGAGTAGCACATACATTTACATCTAGCTTCCATTTTAAATTGTTGCAGGTTGGAATATTTCCTATAGTGCCTCTAACTGGTTCAACCAAGACAGACTTTAACATCAAGAAGTTGCCACTAAAATGGCTTTAGATGTACCAATGGTCATATGCCAAAGCAATTTTATTGAAACTTGGCATAAAGACCACTGACAGACATCACATTTCTATGTGTTATACCTTATGGACAAAGCTAAAGCAGTGTTTCCATCTTATAAAGTTATGTCATAGTGCTAGGTGGTGGTTTGACCTTTGAGATGTCCAATTATAATAAAATGAAGGGGCCTTATCGTTAATTTAGCAAAGTGTCCCCTTCCACATTTTCCCCACGTAGCACAGCAAACCTTGCCACGTTCCCATCTGTGCAGGATACTGTAGCCAGTTCCATTTACGTAAATAGGGTTGTACTACAGTTCTCTGCACAGCGGTGGTGTACAGGGAAAATGGCGATGTGGCCACACCTTCAGGATCACAATGGATCAAAGGAGGTCCTAAAGATTGTTCCTCAGTCAGTAATAATGTGATGGCATATTCAAGCAATAGGCCAGCACTAAGTAACAGGAATAATCCTTTAACGCATGCTACTTTTTATACATAATAATGATGAATTTAGAAATGTGGCACCTCATGAGCTGCAATGTGGGAGTGCTTGCAATGTAACAATACTATGGTTGTGTCTTTTTCAGTGAAAACACTACAGTTTTTGTTTTTTTCTATATGTTGCAGGCCAACTGGATGATGACGGCTTGCCTCATGGGTTCTGCACTGTTAGCTACAGTTCCACAGATCGCTTTGAGGGAAACTTTGTACACGGGGAAAAAAATGGTCGTGGAAAATTCTTTTTCTTTGATGGAAGGTAATTTATTTTTTTTCCAAATATCATACATGTCACAAACTACTAAGGGTCTTTAATGCAACATTTTCCATCTGTGGTAGTCTATCTTTTTTTTATCCCCACTGCTTAGCTCCGTGACATGGAAGCCATACAAGGTAATGGATTGGACTGCAGTACCAGATACAGCTACAGCATACGGTGTTCTGTCTAGGATAGAGAGGATCTATTTAGAACTCTGTTTTATGTTTGTCCTCTGTTATTCCCCCTGACAAAGGTATGAATAAATTGACAACTGGGTGTTGTCATTCTCCTTGTCAGAGGGGTGTGGCCCTAGATGGTCAGACAGTCTCAAAGTAAGAAGAAACATTCTCCCAGTTGTAAACTTAATAGACACTTCTATGTTTCCTAGTATTTCCTCAAGAAGCAGTTTGGAAACCTTTCACTTAAAAGTTCACTGTGTCATTGTATATTCTGGGGGAAACAACCTTCTATTTAGTTCCAGGCATAAAGTATAGCTTGAAAGCTTGGCTGTCCAAAAACAAGTTGTCCAGAATTGCTGAGCAGTACTTTATAAAATGATATTAAGAGGGAGTGTGCTAGTACACTTGGCACAAAGACTATCAGTAGTCATGGAACTCATCAAGTGTTTGCTTGTCTGAACACTGAGCTGTTGTCTGGATCTCTGCCTGCGCAGCTGAGGTTGGCGGAAAGCAGACATTGTGCAAATGAAAGCCTCCATAACATTAACACTGTGAAGACAAAATATACTGCAGCTTATTATAACCCTACACTGGACCGTTTGTGAAATCAGAAGCTTATCATTTTTATATAGATATGTTCTGCCCTGCCATCGACAGAAAACATCACACAGAAGGAAACACAACTGTAACATAATTCCATCCTGAGCTGTATGATAAACACTACAGGTTATTTAAAGGGCTTGTCCAGGATTTTTTATTTATTTATTTTAACTAGGCCATGGAAGGTGGGTGGGCAAAAAACACACAAACCAAAAAGGCCCCAGTGTCTCTTAGTGTGGTCCGGTCCTGATTCTCTGGTGTATATACACATCTATAAAAAAAAAAAAAAAAGTTGTTGTGGAAAACCTCTTTGAAGGGGTTATCTGGTTTTTAACACTGATGGCCTAAATTAGATCTGCAGGGGTCCAACACACGGTACCCCTGTAGGTCACAGGTACCAAAACAGCGCAGTTTGTGGTATTGTATACATACCATAAGCCACACTGCTCACGCGCCATACAAACTGTAGTGGCGAGTGTAGGTACTGCAGCGCTGTTGAATAGATTTTACTGGGACAGCACTACAGCAGCTACTCTTTCCACTACAGTTTGTATGGCGAGTGAGCAGCACAGCTTGTGGTGTGTAAACAATACTGCAAACCACAGACTGTACCGCGACTCATTATCGGTGACATGTGGGGATAGGCCATCAATGTTAGAAACCAGATAACTCCTTTAACCCCTTCCCGACATCTGCTGTACTAGTACGGCGGTTGTTGGTTATTTAAATATGGCGGCCGCTAGCTTAGTGGCCACCATAGCATCCGGGTGTCAGATGTATTATATAGCAGACACCCGGCAATAATACCCGCAATCAGTGCCTGCATTGATTGTAGGTATTAACCCCTCTGTGCGACGGCCAAAGCAGACTGCGGCACCATTGTGCTGGCGCTTTTATTTTACCGGGGATCACTGCCAAATTCAAATCACCCTCCTTTCCCTAGAACACATATAAAAGTACTTAAATACAGTGAAACACCTAGACATTGGGCGTTTTTTACACACAGGGATACCTAGTCTACAAATATATAAAAATAATTTTCCCGTACAGTAAACGCCGTAGCAGGGCTAAAAGAAAAAAAAAAATCATAAGTGCCAAACTGCCGTTTTTTTTCAGTTTCACCTGTGATAAAAAAAAATTTGAACAAAAAGTGATCAAAGCAATAGACATTCCCCAAAGTGGTTTAACTAAAAAGTACACCTGGCCCCGCAAAAAAAAAAGTTGTTCGTATCCCATAAACGGAAGTATAAAAACATTACGGGTGCCAGAATACAGCAACTTTTAGAAAAAATAAATACATTTTGTAGATTTTTATTAAGGGGTTATGTCAATAAAACCATATAAATTTGGTATTCCCTTAATTGTAATGAAACACAGAATACAGATGACTTATCATTTTGGCTGTAAAGTGAACGCTGAAAAAACGAAGCCCGTAAGAAAGTTGCACAAATGCACTTTGTCTTCAAATCCACCCCATTCTGAATTTTTTTTCAGTTTCCCAGTACATTGTACAGAATAATAAACAGTAGCCCTGATATAGCTCTGAGAAGAGAAAAATAAAAAAGTTATGGAGTTTGGAAGAGGGGGGAGTCAAAAACGAAAATTGAAAAAGGAAGGGCTTAAAGTATACATCCAATTATATATGTATTGTATACTGCTGCCACAGTTCTTTCTGCTGGCTGACATTTACCTAAGCAGTAGGAGTCATATCATTTTGCTTTTCATTTGATGCTCCCACCTTGAGTATATAGCATTGTAGGATGTAATGTGAACCTAAAGTGCAGGCTCCCTTACTGAAGATAGGAGCCTAGAAGACATAAAAAGGATGATGGATGAAAACTAATAATAGCAGGCATTAGTATATGCTCTTGTTGTCAGACAGCTTTCCATACAACCATAAGTGTTTACTACAATTGCATTGCCTTACCTAACTCCACATCTATATGGAGTAAAAGTAAAAACCCTTATAGACATATGATCTCACTCAGACCTAACAAAATGTACTTGGAATTATGCAGGAGAAAAAGAGACTTCCTGTATGATGCTGATATGTCAACTCACCTAGGTTTGTTAGGAGTGTCATGGTTTACAGGCCCCGTCACCAGGGCAGCACACTTTCACCCCCTTTTTTTTTTTTTTTTGAGATTGTGAGCCCCATGTAGGGATCACAATGCACATTTATTTTCCGATCAGTATGTCTTTGTAGAATTGACGGAAATCCATGCAAACATGGGGAAAACATACAAACTCCTTGCAGATTATGTTCTTCCTGGCGGGATTTGAACCCAGGACTCCAGAGCTGCAAGACTGCAGTGGTAACCACTGAGCCATCGTATTGCCCCCTCTTTCTCCCCTTTGTTGGATCTGTACGATCGTGCTCTTCTGCCAGTAATTCCTCCATTCTCATAATACGGAGCAGCTCTGCAAGCCTGGACATATAATTGCATTGCCCATAGAGTAAAAATTCTAGTGCACCTTTGAACGTTGCTTTGTGCTGTCATTGTGCTATTCTTCCTAGAAATGTATGACTACATCCAGAAACTAGTCATATTTACATATAAATGGGGAGCAATTTGTTTCTGATAGAACAAAAAGCTGTCAAGCAATTTTTAGTTGAGTAATCCAGAATATACAGTTCTGGAACACACAAAGTATTTGGTTATCAGCTGTTCTGGAGGGGTCAGCAAACCTTCAATCTGCAATTCAGCAGTTGGTTTGAGCAGAACAGAAGGGCTGTGTCTGGTCAAATAGTATTGGCCACTGCATTTTGGAGCCCACACATTGAAAGCATGTACATTTTTTGCTTCTCTTCAGCACAATAGACTATCAACAATAAATCTTTTTTATTTATTTTTTCTACATTTTTTAACACTATATTATTTATTATTCTGGTGCGACACATTTCAGTAAGGACTTAATATTCAATCATGACTATTGAATTTACAGGCGGTTTACAATGGGGTTATTGTGTACTTATGTTTTAGAACACTAGGGGAGATTAGTACACCACTTCACCATTTTTGTGGCTGACAAAAAGTCACAAACTTTGGGTGCAATAATGCCAGGTGCAATAAAACATTGCCTGTTCCAGATTCTGATCATTTACCCTACTGTTGTGGGACCAAAGGCATCATATGTCCCTTATCCCGTCATAAATTAGTTATAACCTTTGCTGGGCCAGTAAGGTTGGCACTGATTTATGATAGGACAAGGGCTACATGATAACTTTTGTCCCACAACAGTATAGTTTCCTGACTGAAGCTACCCCAGAAAAGCATTGTGTGTGTGTGCCACATTTATGAAACGTCTACAACTTCTGACAAGTTGCTTCTTACTACATTCATTTGAACGGAAGACGTGCAACTTCTGTGGGAAAAATGGTGCTGCTCTAACCAGGGACAGTATATGAAGCCCTCATTACACTATACAGTATGGAAAATTTTTTTCTAAATTCCTCTGAAATTCTGGTGTGCTCTTAAATCGCACAAATTTTTGTTCTGGCCATGTTTTGTTCTTTCAGGCCATTCACACCACTTACCGACAAAGTGGTCAGAGCTTAGCATAATAGCAGATCAGCCACAGCCTGATAGATTTACTATCCTAGGTGGCATAGATTTAATTTCCTGGCACACAGGATAACGAATGGATGAGAAGCCCAATTATGTTTAATTATGCTTTAACAATGACTTGGGTTTTCTCCCTGTTGGTATATCAATATAGCCCTGTCAATCAAGCTACTGCTGGGTAAGAGAAGTGAAAATACTGCCCTCCAGTGGACAGTCTAGGCTAAGTGTTTATTACAATTGTGATTTCTCTAAAATATTGCAGTACGTAGTTTAGTTTAGGCTTCTCTTTATAGATTGTGAAATGTCTAGAAAATTATTTAATTTTGCCTGGCATGATAATTATGAAAGTGAGAATGGGAAATATATGAAACTGGAACTAAGTGCAAATGGAAGAAAGCCTGTTAGGGCTCCTTGGGGGAAACTAATCCACTTCCATGTGCTTACTAGAGATGAGCGAGTATTATTCGAAACGGCCGTTTCGAATACCGTAGCACGCACCTATAGGAATGAATGGAAGCGGTCAGCATGCAGGGGGTAAAGCGGCTGGCCGCCGGCAAAGTCTGCAGGCTACGTCCATTCATTCCTATGGGTGCGTGAGTACTTGCTCATCTCTACCGGCTTACTGGTGGTTTTAATGTAATAAATGTATAATATATAATTAATCATTTTATTTTGATGTCCAATATGGTAACTTTTTTTTCCGAATCCATAGTGCCCGTCACACAATCCTGGTTTAATGTCCCAAATAGCCTACTTCTAACACTGTCAATGGTCATTATGAAAATAAATAAAACTTCATACTTGCTCAAAGACGAGTCTCATAGGACTCCTCCAGTTGGCACAGGCAAACTGAACCCAGGTGTACTCTTCTGGCTTCAGTGAATAAGTGCATAGTTGCCCAGGATACAGGGTAGCTGGGTAAGTAATTTTTTAAAAAAAATTTTTTGACACCATTCACACAGGGCAAGAGGGGGCGGATTTTGGAATCCACGTCATAATCCGCCCCCTCACAATGGTGGCTCATTGAGTCGCGGCGTCCTCCTTGCGGCAGCACGCTCTGAATTAGGCCCATTCATTTGGGCCTACTACAGAGCGGAAGATAAATTTTGCTGCACACCAATGGTTCAAAGGGGTGTAATCATTTATTATATAACAGTGAATACACCATAGACATAATGCAAAAAAGTAGGTTTGAATCGAGAGCTAACTAGATCAAGCAATGTTGACGTTTTGGTCATGTGACCATCAGAAATGATCTAGTGTGGGATCTAGAAAGAAGAAATGTCAATGACGCCTTGACATCTCTTCTTTCTTGATCCAACACTAGATCGTTTCTGATGAAGGTCACATGACTGTGACGTCAACATTGCTTGATCTAGTTAGCTCTCGATTCAAACCTACTTTTTTGCATTATGTCTATGGTGTATTCACTGTTATATAATAAATGATTACACCCCTTTGAACCATTGGTGTGTGCAGCAAAATTTATCTCCATTGATTACATGGGTTGGAGGACCCCTTTATTGCTAGCACCACAACTAATTACAAGTGTGCGGTACCACTGTTACTTTGTACTCCAGAGCGGTAAGCTGCGACAGTCGTGAAAGGCGGATTTTGGCCCTATTCTGACACGGTGAATCAGGATCAAAATCCGCCATCTGCACCCTGTGTGAACGGGGCCTCATTGTTTCCATCGACAGTATGTCCTTTATGCAGCTGGAGTATTGGACCCCAAACCTGGTGACCATAGTCCCAAAAATTACACTTGTTCAAAGCTTTTGGGCCTGGCCACACGGGGAATGTTGAGTACAGTCTGAGGCAGTCTTCAAGTTCCACTCAAAAATCTGATCCTGTGGAACCTGCAAGAGAAATATGAAGCCGAGCTGCAGCTTCTCAATGTGGCTTTGTACACTGAGTGACCTCATATACAATAGGGCTAATCCAGTGTCAGGCCTTGCTTTGGTTATTCAGCTGTAGAAACCAGATTGAGCAGGACACTTGTCAATCACTGCCTCCCATTGAAAACAATAGAAGACCGATTTCAGGCAGAATTTGGAGCTGATGTTTTTAGATGAAATCTGCCTCAAAATTAGTTCCAAATTGCTCTGTGTGAATTTACCCCTAATCTGCCAGAGGAGTGTTGGCCTCCTCTCTAGGGGCTTGTGGTGCTTGCATCGGGTGCCTTTTGAAGTTGAGCAAAGTACACCCTACTTCACTTCGCATCTAACATACTCATAGGCGAGAATGCCAAAAAAGAGTAATATTGCTGTTTTTGTTTTCGGCCACTAGATGTCATTTCAACAAAATATACAAAAAAAAAACCTGGCAAGGATAAGCTGCTAATAGTGAATATGAATGTTTACCATCTGAGAGTGCCTTTTATAAAATGTATATATATAAGCTCTACTACCGTATGTGCAGTTCACTCAGACTAGCTTCAATACGGTCTAAAGCACACTAGTTTATTGCTGCCTTTTGTCATGGAGTCCTATTCCTATTGGCATGGAGCCCTCTATTGTACTATAAGGTCTGATTTCAGATAGTTGTTTTTTCCATATTTATTTTGAGGTATATACCTGTGCATGTGACTGACGGTGCACCATGGCGCTATATGGCTCCATACTCCATGTAAAATGAGATAGAAATTGTATTACTAATATGATAAATTGAAATCTCTCTCCATTTCAGTGCTTTGGAAGGCTTCTATGTTGACGATGCCTTACAAGGACAAGGAGTATATACTTATGAAGATGGAGGTGCGCTTCATGGCACATACGTTGATGGAGAACTGAACGGACCAGCACAAGAATATGATGCAGATGGGAAGATAATATTTAAAGGTCAATATAGAGACAACATTCGGCATGGAGTCTGTTGGATTTACTATCCAGTAAGCAAATTGTATTATTGTATGTGAAAATAGTGTATGGAGCAGAAAGAATTTAAAGCCGTTGTCTGAGATCAAAGACAGTGGATGGTGTAAAATGCCAAAGTGAGCATTACATCTGCCCCAGCTCTCCAACTGTGTTTTGTTTTGTTTGTTTTTTTTCTTTTGTTTGTTTTGTATTTTAACAATTTCTATGGTTGGGGAATTTTATCGAAGTCTCTGAATGCCAAACAGCTCTGTAAAACGGCCTTTGATTTTCCAATAAGCCATAATAGAGTTTATTACCAGTTATATCTACACATTTGGGTTGAGTCCATACGTTCTGTCTACGATACAGCTATAACTGAGAATTGAAACTGTTTGCAGTTTTACTGTGAATTGTTTGGTTTTATAGTACAATACTTATTTTTGGTCACAGTTTTTGCTGGTGTTTAAAGCGGTCCTCCGATTATAAAGCAACTACATAAAACAGAAGACTAATAAGAAATGTAATATCTTATATAAGAAATGTTTCTTTTTTTCATTTATCCCGCTGAGTGATTTTTTTTTTCTTTTTTTTTCTTTTACATTTTACTCTATGGAGAGAGGTGCAGGGAGAAAGAGGCTACTAGAAAAGGCACAGACACTGGGTTTATATTGCACTTTGTTGCTGAAGAGCTCCATTAACGGTAGTAATGACTAACACATCTAGGCATTACTGCAATTGAAAACTGCATGCAGTTGTTCTGTAAAAAGGGGTTAAAAAAGCACCATATAAACCCAGCCTAAAGGCTGCTTTCACACAACCAGATTTTGGTTATGAAACTTGGTCCGTGTGTAAGCCAGATTGCCGGCTTGAAGAGTCTGCAGGGGCACAGACTCCTAGCATTATAGTTATCAATGATGCTGGGAGTCCCTGCCTCTCTGCTACATGATGTCCCATAGTGATTACAGTATGGCACACGATTTAACACCGGTTCTGAGCTTTTTTTGCCAAGTGAAGTCACATGTCCTGAGGCATTCCTTTTCAAGAAAATAAGCTGAGCCGCGATGCTAAGCATAAACTCTGTACAAATGTAAGGTGTGCTTGGTAAGTAATAAAGGGGTTGCAGCACTTGCGCTAACGCAGCAGCGTCTTCTAATAGCTGAATGGCCGTGGGCCCCGGTGTCAGGCACCAGCACACTTTATCTGATGACCTATCCCAAGGATAAGAATAAATTTCAGAGGGAATGTCTCTGGAGCCAGATAAGTGGACAAAGAAACCCTTTTTCTCTGACCTATTACAGAATTTCTTTTATTCACTGGCACTGCTTAATGCAAAGTTTGTTGAAAAGTTGGTGACCATCAAAGTCTGTAGAAGTTATAGAATTAAAGACTTCCTTCAAAGTATAGACCTTCTAGAAGTTTTGTTCATTGATTTGGGTGCAAAACAAAGTAAAATATGTAATCTATATGCTTATTTAATATACAGTATTCTCAAATATGAAAATAAATTGTTGAAGAAAAGGGTTCATTGCAACACAACGTCTACTGAATTTCTTTGACGCAAGCAGGTGTTGGTTGCATTATCTTACAGGATGGAGGAAGCCTGGTGGGAGAAGTGAATGAAGATGGGGAGATGACGGGTGAGAAGGTTGCTTATGTTTACCCAGATGGTAAAACTGCCCTGTATGGAAAATTTATTGATGGAGAAATGTTGGATGGGAAATTGGCTACACTTATGTCTGTGGAGGAAGGAAAGCCATACTTTGAGATTGTCGGTGGCAGTAAGTATGCTTAGTATTAAACTAAGTCATAATTTGTATCGAGAGTAATAATTTTTGCTACCTTGCTATATGTACAAAGAGAAGTAGTTGGTATTTCCATATAATATAATATATATATATTTTAAGGGGTTATCCATTTTATAATATTGATGGCCTATTCTTAGGATTGGCCATCAATATGAGATGTGTGATGGTCCAATACCTGCGGCCCCCACATATTATCTGGTTCTGTGGTTACCGGTAATATATACATGTCGGGATCTGCACTGCTCACTCACTGTACAAACTGTAGACGTGACTATACGTACTGCAGTGCTACCCCATTGACTTAAATGGGGCTTCATTGCGGTAACCCTGTTAACATTTAACGGTTGCTTTCTCCCTTTTGGTTTATGTACTAGTTTGTAGCCCAAATGGGTTCCCAAACTGCAAACTAGTATCTTGAAAAGGCTGAAGAATTGAAGCTTAAAGGTTCTTTTTTTAGTCTTTATTAAATAAAGACTGAAAAATCCTTTTTACAGTGAATGTCATATGTAAATAGTTTTTCCTTACATGTGACTGATAAGGGCTGCTAGAACTGTGCAGTTATGAGGAGGCCGTGTAGGCAGTGCAGAGGTTGTGTTTTGACATCTGGCACTTTTGACAAATGGGACCCAATGAAAGAAAAATGACAATTATTAATCTTCAGAAAACACTGTGGGCTGACAGGAGAAAATGAATACAAAGCTTGTTTATGTATGGTAAGCCACAGTTTAGCAATGCACGTTCCCTGGGCTACTTATTGCCAGTGGTGACTTGTTTACACATACACAATTATGTTCCTATTTTTGTAGGTACAGTTTATACTTTTGATAAATCTACTTCATCCTGTATTTCTACAAGTCCTCTGCTTCCAGATCCCTATGAATCAGATAGGTAAGTTACTTATTAAGTCAAATATCAGTATTAGGTGACATCATCTATATGTAGTCAGATACATTTATCATAATGATAATGAAAATCGCATATATCACCCACACAAATGTTTACATAGCCTTGATTGTTTGGATTAATGATCTACACTGAATGTGGATATTGTGTATACCGCTTTGTATTTAATGGCTTTGCTTAAATAATTGAAAGGAGGGAATCACTTTGCGAAATATACCAGAATTTTGGGTCTAATGGCACCAAGGAGAGGGGGGAAAAAAATAAACAAAACTTAGAAACAGAGGGTAGATTAAATTACGGCGGGTTCACACCAGCGCCCGATATCCGTTTTGCAGGTCTCCGTTTCCTACCCGAGAAACTGGACACGAGACGGAAACCAGCAGGCAGTTTTCAAATCCATTCCTTTGAATGGGTTGGAAAAGTGTCCCCCCGCGAGAGTCTTCTGCTCTCCACAGTAAAAACATTTTTTTTTAACCGGACACAAAGTTGGACATGCAAGACTTCATATCTGGTTAAAAAAAAAA
This sequence comes from Leptodactylus fuscus, assembly GCF_031893055.1. Classification (NCBI taxonomy): domain Eukaryota; kingdom Metazoa; phylum Chordata; class Amphibia; order Anura; family Leptodactylidae; genus Leptodactylus; species Leptodactylus fuscus. Next base: position 276,341,374 of record NC_134265.1, on the reverse strand, counting down.
AAAAAATGGTTTCGCTGCGGAGAGGAGAAGATGCTCACAGGCGGACACTGAATTCCGGGTTTCCGTCTCCTGTCGCCAGAAGACGGAAACCTCAAAACGGAGATTGGGTGCTGGTGTGAACCTGCCGTTATGTCGTTTACTATTCCTTGTATTTTTATTTCTTTTTGGGGGGGAGTAAAAGGAGATTTGTAAAGTGTGGGGTTTTGGGGGGGGGTTTTTGTTTGTTTTTTTCCCCCCCAAACACTTTAGAGTTAGTGCACCTGTTTTCAGTCGCGGGTACCCGTCTTTTGGATTGGAACCTGAGGTGGCCTCCGCCTCAGGTTCCAATCCAAAAAACATTGTGTGAATTTACCCTTAGGGAGTCTTCACACGGAGTTTACGTAAACACTTTCAGAGTGAGCAGCGTAAAAAACAGATCGCATTGACTTCAATGGGTGCTGGCATACACGCTCTACCTATTGAAATCAATGGGAGGCTTTTTTACCTATTGCTTTCAACGTGATACACACGTATGCTGGCACCCCTTGAAGTCAATGGGAACTGTCTTTCACGCTGCTCACTCTGAATGAGTTTACGTTCAGAATGAGCGGAGCGTAAACTCCGTGTGAAAACTCCCTTAGGCTGTGTTCACACAGAGTTTTTTTGGTCAAGAATCCGCCTCAAAATCAGCCTCCAAAAAAAGCCTCCCAATAGAGTTCTATTGAGAGGCCTTTTTTTGAGGCGGATTCCTGACCAAAAAACTTTGTGAACTCAGCCTTAGGCTAAGGCCCCATTCATTGGCAAAGCAGGTTTTGTTTTGTTTTTTAGGTGTTTTTTTGGCTACAAAAGGAATGGGAACTATATAAGACAACACAAAACAAACGGTGTTTCTGCAACATGTGGCCTTAGACTTTCAATGACTTGCAAATATACGGTGAAAGATGTGTATTTTTATTTTTTTTTACCTTCTTTTTTATTTGCTCAAACTATTTCCTATCCAAATAACTACATGGACTTTTATTTGGTTGGTCTATACAAAACCACTATTTGTTGTAGTTTTGAAAGCCCTTCTTCCCATTGTCCTTGGTGTGGATTACAGATTCTAGACTCCCAGCACCAGACTGCTCTGGTTCTAGTCTTGCACTCCGCACTGACTACTGATGTGCAGATGCTCAATAAGAAATCCTTTACGTGTCCTTGTTATACACACTGGCAAGCAGATATGCTTTTCCAGCAGATCACAGTCTATCTCGTTCTTTTTATAAACTAACCTTGATTACTTTAATCTTGGTTTTTAGAGGTCATTGAGTAAGCCACTTAAAGGTTATATTCAGGATTTTTTTAAATTAGAGAACACATTGATTTGCACAATTTTCTGTATGTATGGATTTAATCCTTATGTTAAGATGGCGTTACACAAAAATTTCACATTGTTCCAACCTTATTTTGGGTAGCACTATCAAAAGTATCTGGCCAAATTTGAGGACTGGTGGTTCTTGGCGAATTGTGAGATCTGTGAATACAAACTATCTTTTTAATTTGTTTTCACAACTCCAAGACTGAGTATCCTACCACAGAGAAGTCATTTATATTCCACTGAAGGCAAACAATACTCTATATTCTATACTCTATATTTGTTGGAATTGCTGTCTAACTGATAATTATATCTGGACTTTCAAATTTTTTTTATTTTTTTTTTATCTTCCTTTTAGAGTGTATGTAGCCGTTTCTATGATTTCCAATGCTGGAGAAGGTCTATACGCTAAAATAAGTGTAGGCCCTCATACTGTGATGTCCTTTTATAATGGTGTGCGGATTACACATCAAGAGGTATGACTTCAGAAACAAAGACAATCCATATTGAACAGATTACATTACTGAACTCTAGTAACATGTACGGTAGCACAGGTATCTCATTGACTGTATTGCCCAGTCATTTGGTTATCGACTAAGAATCAGTTTACAGCATGTCTGCCCACACCCTCATCCAGATCTGGTATCTCAGAAAGTAATATTGTTACATAACCTTATCATGGCAATCAAACACACAGTCTCCAGCTCACCAGGAGTGAACTGATACAAGGAAGGGTCAGGTAGCTCATATACAGAGAAAACCAAGTAGTCCAGCATCAAGTCAAGTAGTAAAATAGATTTTTTTAAAAAAACACGGGTCTTTATTTTTTGAATCCTTAAGGCTAAGGCTCCACGGGACGATTTGCAGCTATAAAGCGCTGCAGGAAAAACCGCGGCGGGTACGCATCTTGGTTCTTCCGGCAGCGTTTTGAATAGAAAGTTCGCAGAGTTTTCTTCTGCGGACTTTCTCTTATAATTATATCTACGGGAAAGCCGCTGGCATTTCCGTAGATATAATTGACATACTGCGATTTCCAAAACCGCGCCTGAAGATTTTAACACAAAATTGGCATGAGATTCGCCTGAATCCCATCCACTTTGCTGTTACTGTATAACGCCGTGATTTTTCCCATGGTGTTTCCACCGCAGGCAAATCGTGGCATTTCCGACCCGTGGGGCCCCGGCCTAAAACAGCAAAAACACAAGTGGACATAATGAAGGGTTGACCAGAAGCTGGAAACAAGTCTTATGTCCTGTGTTCTCCCTTTTGCCTTATTGTAGCAGTCTTATATGGCGATAACTTAAGGGGTACTCTTCTCATTCCTGGTAGCCAGCATGCAGGCGAAATAACAATAGGAACAATAACCTGATTTTACAAAGTTTGGACAGAATTTTTTGGTTTCCATCATTATTCATGTGTTTGTGAAAGGAAAGTAATGAACTGCTTTTGGTTTCACCACTAGGTTGACGGTAGAGACTGGTCATTAAATGGCAACACAATTTCGTTGGATGATGAAACTGTAATTGATGTACCAGATCCCTACAATATGACTACCAGATATTGTGCATCCTTGGGACATAAGGCCAACCACTCTTTTTCTCCTAACTGTATTTATGACACGTAAGTATGATTCACATGTCACTTTCAGGGGGAAGGGAGAAGTGGCATGGAAGGTGCACTAGATTTATTATTTTTTACGCTCTGCAGAGTGTATGCCTGGGATATTACTTTGCATACATTGTGACTGAGAGTCTGCAAGGCACACCTTCTAGACTTTCAGATGTAGGTGTTGTTATGATGGTCATCTGGCATATTGTAATATCCCCTTTGTTCAACACTAAGAATTTTCACAAGTTAAAGGTACATTTATCCATGTTTGCTTTGTATTTTATACTATATGTAGTAGACCTAGGTCTAGAGACCAATTAAAATGTGGATGTACATACAGTAGCTTGCAAAAGTATTCATACCCCTGTAAACTTTTTCACATTTTGTCACCTTACAACCATAAACTTAAATGTATTATATATTATGCATTTTATTTTAAGTGAAAGACCAACACAAAGCAGATAATTCTGAAGTGGAAGGAAGATGATACATGGTTTCAAAATATTAATAAAATAAAAATCTGAAAAGTGTAATGTGCAAAAGTATTCAGCCCCCTGTACTCTGATACCCATAAATAAAATCCAGTGCAATCAATTGCATTCAGAAGTCAGTTAATTAGTTAACAGAGCCCTGTACAGTGCGATAGGCGCTGCTGGGCAGAAGGGCGTCCCTGGCTAACTGTCAGAAACGCCCTTCTGACTGTAAAGCCCTACGGTATCGGGACCGATAGTGCTTTGCCCGGGGCACAGATCAGGAAAGCCGACAGTGCGCTGAATTCAGCGCACTGTCAGCTTTCCAGCAGTATATAGAGTTGCCTGTTCCCCGGACCATGAAAGGTCCTCTTTAAAGGGGTTGGTTACTTTCAATCCAATATTGAAAGTAAGCAGAATGAATGACAGCAAGCAGAGATCTAGAAAACCATGAGGAATCTGTACAGAAATATATTGAAAAAAATATTCACCTTTTTATTATACAAACCATAACATTAGTCTCTCAGTATTGGTTTGAAAGTGGCCAACTCCTTTAAGGTGTGATGTATTTGCTGGACGGAGTCTCCTGAAATGTGTATCTGATATTGAATGCATCATTACAATGTGTCAGTTAATGTTGTAGATGTACATTTCCCCTTTAAATGTTCTTATTTTCACTTGGTTACCGCTTGAGAATTATCAGTTACTAATAAGTTTCAATATGTGTGTGTTTTGTGTGTGAAGATGGGTATATAAAATACCTTGTGTTAATATACTTTGCTATCTGACTAGTGCATAATGTTCCATTTCTGTATACTTTGACCTAAGATTTGTCCATCCAAGATTTGGGCCTATCAAGTGTATCCGAACCATTACAGCAGTGGAAAAAGATGAAGAACTTACTGTGGCTTATGGCTACGACCACAACTCAGGAGAGAAAAATGGCCCAGAAGCACCAGAATGGTATCAGCAGCAGCTGAAGGAATTTGAGCTAACTCAGCAGAAGTGAACAGCCCCGCTTTTCTTCTGTGCTTTGGGTAACTGGATCTATGCATTCTGTTTTTACTGAAGATTTCTGGACATTCAGAAGAATGCTCGGAATCCCAATAGACTAATCTCCATCTTGTGATGTTACTAGTTCTTAGACTTGTAGTCAAAATACACATTAGCATTGTGACCATGTCTTACACTTAAAAAAAAGGATAAAGCTATTTAAATACTAAGCAGATATTGTGAGGATTAGTAGATGATTTTTAACTTTTATAGGCGCTAGAAAGCTGGAGGGAAATAAGGCATATATGTTAAATCTCAAAATATACATTTTTGTGTATATGCCATTGTGATGGTTACAAGGTAACTAAATCTTATGTTGCGCAGTACACTACTTGTGCTGTCATTGAAGTCGGATCTTGTGTTACATGCAAAGTGGAGAAGAGAAAAAATACTTTGTCCGCTATACAATGTGACTTCTCATATCTACTTAAAGAGGACCTTTCACCACTTTTGGGCACATGCAGTGTTATATACTGCCGGAAAGCTGACAGTTCGCTGAGTTCAGCGCACTTTCGGCTTTCCCGATCCGTGTCCGGTGTAAAGAGCTTACGGTGCCGGTACTGTAGTGCTCTATGGTCAGAAGGGCGTTTCTGACCATTAGCCAGGAACGTCCTTCTGCCTCGCGGCGCCTATCGCGCTGTGCTGTGGAGCGGGGAGGAACGCCCCCTCCCTCTGCTCACACAGCTCGTCCACAGACCAGTATTATCAGGAGAGGGAGGGGGCGTTCCTCCCGGCTCCACAACTCAGCGCACTGTCGGCTTTCTGGCAGTATATAACACTGCATGTGCCCAAAAGTGGTGAAAGGTCCTCTTTAACAATAAAGTTGCTGTAGGATTTAGTTTATGGATGAATCTGTAGAATGGCAACTGCAGGTATGGGGAACTGAAGACGGTGAACTTTTGGTGTCTTAAGTAGTGTATTATGTGAAAGAATGTTGTATCTCTGAAAAGTAGGATATGTATTCATATTACAAAAAAAAAAAAAAAAAAGCGGTGCAACAAATTTTATTATGAGCTCTATAGCTTTGAGAATGTACTTTACTTGAAAAACAAATATAGAAGACCGAGTTATTTGTAAGGCTTGTTTCACATCCTCGCCATATGTTGGCCATTCACCACAATGTTTGTAAGAGAGAAAAAAAAATTATATTTTTTTGATGACTCTCACCATAGAGGAAAGCCCAACAGGATGTGCTTTTCTATGCTGGTGCATATCGCCCATTTGGAGGCTAATAGGATTTCCCTTTCACCTCTTTCAGGTGACTGATGGGACTTTAAAGAGGACCTTTCATCAGATCGGGCACAGGCAGTTCTATATACTGCTGGAAAGCTGTATGTGCGCTGAATTCAGTGCACTATCGGCTTTCCCGATCTGCGCCCGGGGTAAAGCGCTATCGGTCCCGGTACCGTAGCGCTTTACAGTCAGAAGGGTGTTTCTGACACTTAGCCAGGAACGTCCTCCTGCCCAGCAGCGCCTATAGCGCTGTACTGTGGAGCGGGGAGGAACTCCCCCCTCCCTCTCCTGATAATACTCGTCTATGGACAAGTACTGTGAGCAGAGGGAGGTGGCATTCCTACCCGCTCCACAGTACAGCGCGATAGGCGCTGCTGGGCAGAAGGGCATCCCTGGCTAACTGTCAGAAACGCCCTTCTGACTGTAAAGCCCTACGGTACCGGGACCGATAGCGATTTACATCGGGCACAGATCGGGAAAGCCGATAGTGCACTGAATTCATCACACTGTCAGCTTTCCAGGCAGTATATAGAACTGCATGTGCCCGATCTGATGAAAGGTCCTCTTTAACTTTCTAGCTTGTTCGTCTCTTAGGCCGGGGCCCCACGGGCCAGAAACTCCACGATTTGCCTGCAGGAAAAATCGCTGCGTTTTACAGTACTTGCAAAGTGGATGAGATTCATGTAAATCCCATAACCACTTTGTGGAAAAAATCGCAGCACGGACATACCGCGATTTCAAAAAACGTTGCAGTTTTGAAAATCGCACCATGTCAATTATATCTAAGGAAACACCGGTGGCTTCGCTGTAGATATAATTGTAACAGATAATATAAAGGTGTGACCGGCACCTCCAAGGATTTATAGGATAGGGTCCCACTCCAGTGCATATAGTAAATAAAGGGATCCCAATAGATAAATAAAATTAGTTGTTTTTATTGAATTGCAAAAGGCATTGTGCTACACGTGGGTATACAGAGTGTCGAGCAACGTTTCGGTCTAGTCGGCCTTTATCAAGCTCTTAGCTCGTAAAGAGCTCAATAAAGGCCGACTGGGCCGAAACGTTGCTCGACACTCGGTATACCCACATGTAGCACAATGCCCTTTGCAATTCAATAAAAACAACTAATTTTATTTATCTATTGGGATCCCTTTATTTACTAATTGTAACAGAGTCCACGGAGGAAAACTCTGTGAACTTTCTGTTCAAAGCGTTGCGGGAAGAACCAAGATGTGTTCACGCTGCTGTTCATCCCGCAGCACTTCCGTTTCTGTTTCCGGCTCGTGGGGCCTTAGGCTAAGGCCCCATGTTTCTTGTTGTTGCAGTTTTTTGAGCCAAAGCCAAGAATGTCTGCAAAAGGAATGTGAAATATATAGGAAACTCTTCTACCTTTTGCTCAATCCACTCCTCAAAAAAATGCAACGAATTCTGCAACAATAAGAAAAGCTGCGTTTCTGCAACACTGGGCCTCAGCATCAATGATGTTTAATGAATTTTCTTTTGTCTTTCTGTAGGAAGGTATTAGTTAAGGGTAGTCTAATAATCTGCTGTACTGAGTTGGCCATCACAAAAAACATTCACCTTTTTTAAATACGGGCTACTGTTGTGTGATATGACACTGTGTACAGCTGGAGAAACCGCTGCCATATGTGCTGAATAGAAAGCCCAAATCCTATGTGAACAGAGCTTTATTCAATTGTAAAATGTGCATATTTCCCAATCTGTGTACTATAGGAGAAATGTTTTAGAAGGATAGCTAGATGACTTACTGAGTATGATAACTCCTACTGTTTTTATTACTATAGATTGACATAGCCTGCATTTGGGATCACACTGGTAAGACTATTGTAAACTATGTCTGACTGCACCAGTGTTCCTTTATTAAGGATAGTCCCATTTAGTCTCTGACCCAGTGTTTGCTTATTTCTTAGTAGGCATCTTATTTTATATATATTTATATCAAGAGCAGAAAAGACACGTTCTTCATATTCAGTGAATATGCTGGTCCTTGTACAACTACACACTTAATACTGCTGTTACCCTCCAGGTTCACACACTCAGGTCATGAACATGCCAACAGTGGTCTTCTGTGCAGAATATAGCATATACTGACCCTTGGTAGTGAGTCTACCAAGGTTCGCCCAAGGTTGTATTTGTCAAGAAAGCAGTCAAACATATTAATGTATTGTATGGTTGACTTTTTTGAAGCTGGTTGACGATAACTTTTCATGCCGTATGATAACTTTAAAAAATGAGCAAATATGAATGTGCTTTTTGTGTTTGGTTAAGTATGTATTCCATATACATAAATGTAAACTGTTTTTGTGTGACAGGCCAACTACCCAGTTTGTATGACGAAGTCCCAACCCTCACCCTGCTGCAGATGTCAGGCAAAAGGAGGTTCGGACATGTCAGATCCCAATCCTAAATTCTCACGAGAGAGAAGCTCTTCCCTTCTGTTTGATAAATAATTGCCAAGTTGACTATGTGAGATGATAAATAGTTGTTGGCCACAGATCTGATCTTGCGTTACTTTTGGAAAAGGGGTGGGAGGTGGATACCCTTATCTTTAATGCTGCAGAAGATTACATGGTGCTCATTGACCACAATGGAGTCAATGTACTGCATGGATGAGCCACATCCTATAAAGATTCTTTGGCTACTTGGTTTGGGAACCATATTACAGACACGGCTTACCTAAGATATACAACATGACTTGTAACCTGCTCTAAATTACAGTATGTACCTATGGCCAGCTATAGGAGGTTGAGTTTTTAGGATGCCAATTATCAGAGTACAAAACCATGGCAGTGCAAAAACGCAAATCTGCAATAGTAATGTTAGTCAGCCATAGATTTTTGACAATTTCTTTCAAAAAAATTATTATTTTTTTTTTATTCAACATGAAAAATCAATTGTCTGAGCGGACCTTTTGACTCTATAAGGTTACTGTGACTTTTGCTTCTTACTAATCTTTAATGCAATTGTCCTACTTGTACAGATAAAACCATTTTCTTTCATAGTGGGTTATAACTGTTTATAAGATACATACTATATTGTCATAAAATGCACATTCTAATCAGATTGATTGTAGTCTGCGTTTGCTTTTTTAAAACTATGGATGAATACAAGAGCACTGTGGAATCTAACTAGCGATATATTATAGTTGATGCTGTTATCTGCCGCTCAGCGTTTAGGGTTTAGTGATTAGATAGATGCAACTTTTAGTTCTGCTCCTAGAATTCATTCCTGAAAGTAAAATAGATATATATGGAATAAGGGAAACACTCAGCTGTTAAATGTGATAGAGTGGAGACTGTCGGTAAAACTGTAAAGATAATATAAGATTGAATGCTCAGTCTTGGGACGGAGGTGCAATGTTACAGAGCAATGCATGTGAGGCTACCCTGTAGATTTTATCAATTCTCTATTGTATACCAAGAAATATGAGTGGAGGAGACTTATCCAAACCGCCACACACCTCGTTTCATTGAGTTTAAGTGCATTCTCTGGCAGTCTGCATACCTAGTGTGAAATCTAAGTTGGCTTATAGGCAAAAAACTGGAGGTAATCATAATAAATCTGGTGGGACAGCTGGCCCTGCCCACAGGACAGCCTCACCATGCTCTCTCTTTGGAAAGTGGCAAAGATGACTTAAGAAAACGCCATTGGCACAAAATTTTTGCAGCAATGTCATTTTAAAAAGTTACAGCCTTGAGTTTTGGCTTTTTTTATTTGCACCAAAAAGGTGGCTTAAAGCGATAACTTCCCCCACTGACTTTGTAGTCTCTGTGTGTGCATATAATATATTAAGGCTAAGGCCCTGCAAAGAGGGCTGCTGGAAAAAGTTTTCCCCTGCTGACTTTCTGCCTCAATTATATCTATGTGGAAACCACTGGCATTTCCAACTAGGTATAATTGACATGGGGGGGGGGGGGGGTCAAAGTATTTTTCTGAAATGTGTGGATGGGATTCACTAGAATCCCATCCAGTTTACAGAGACTGCATGTGGAGGACCATACTAAGGGCCCCTTCACACAGCATAAGCCCACCGCTCATCTACTGTAGACACGTATACACGTGTCCAAGCGCGGCACTTCAAAACAGAGCCCATTGATTTCAATGGGAAGCGCGCGTATATCAGCATATACACGCGCTTCCCATTGAAATCAATGGGCTCTATTTTGAAGCGCCACGCTCGGACACGTGTATATGTGTCTAAATGAGCGGCGCGCTTACACCGTGTGAAGGGGCCCTAAAGGGGTTTTCTTATCTCAGGATTTCAGCTGTCCTCCTGTCTCCTCTTCCCTCTACTTTCTAGTTTTCAGCTCAGACCAGCATTCTGCGCCTGCTAGTTGTAAACTGCACACTTATCTCTGAACTTAAATCAGTCAATGATCAAGAAACTTATCAGGGCTTAGCAACTGAAAGCAAACTGTAGAGAGGTAGACAAGAGAATATAGATGGCCGGGAGAAGAGACCGAGTCATCAGTCCAGCCTGGTGGTCTGTAACGTAGGCAATGAGCTGTAAACACCAAGGAGGAATATTAAGCTGTATCTGGGAAACTGAGCAAGATAGATAAAATAATTTATTGGACAAGACACTTCATATAGCTTAAGCTACAAGTGTGAATATGATCCTTGAGATGGAGATGCCCTTTAAAAGAAGTGTTACAGCACTCCAGAGGACTTTTTCCTCCGCTGGTTTCAGTTTTAAAACCACAGACATCCGATGGAATCGAATATAGTCAGTAGGGTCCGTCGGACCATGTGTTACCGCTATTTTAGCAGTCCGCCTCTCAGTTGTTCTGGTTCCCCATCAGGCCAGAGCAACGGAGTAGTGACGCTAGTGTGCAACCTTTACACCCTAGGTTAATTTTTATTTTTTTTTTAAAGCCTCTCCGGTTTGGAATAGCCTTGTGTCTGAGGGTTTAAACACTGCATTTAACATGAGTGACTATAGAACTCTACTAGAGTGCTGCAATAGTATTGTTTTTTTATTGCATATAACATAATTCTATATTGTATACAAATACATACTGATTTATAACTCCTTTGTAGGATCATATGCCTTATGTTTTGCTGGATGAACTGAACAACTGCTCAATTGTATGTTGAGAAAAACCTTTACCGTATGGGTTTCCATTTAATGCGTGTTTTTTCTTTTAAATGTGCCTTAAATGACATGCTGTGTGTAAGATTGAGAATGACTGTTAGGTAAAACAACATACAGTATATATACACATACTCTATTCTCGGGGGAGGGTGTTATAATATAATTTTATTTTTTTTTGACGCCCCAGTCCTGAATTGGTAGTGGTCCCATTTAGACACCTAACTGCAACTCAGATAAAACTCAGGTCTTGGCCCTGTTGTCCTAGGAAAGATGATGCACTTCCGTGAACTCCTCTCCAATTGAAATCAATGTGATTTTTGGAAGCCTATGGGTAAGCACACCCCAATCATTGATTTGTATGGAGTGATGGTTACTCATTCTGTCATCACTCCATGAAAACTAGGCCCAAGATCCTTTCCTATTGATGTGTTTAATATATTCATCAATGGCAGATTTGTCGCAGAAATTTCTACCTGTATCATTTGCCTGAATAGGGCTTGAAAAATGTATGGGCACACTGCAAAAAGAACCCCTACACATGTATGGACGCAGTTGCAGTTCATTTTGCAATAAATCTGCCACATGTGAATATAGTTACATAGTTAGTATGGTTGAAAAAAAAGAATTCCTAGACATTCATCCAAGACACAATTCATAGTCATTATGCCTTTAAACGGATGCTTCCATTTCTCCCAAACATAATCAACAGTCACTACCTTGTTACAGAGCACATTAAAATGATAAATAATATACCTTTGTTATGTATGTCACTTTTAAAGCAGAAATATGCAAATGAGCAAGTTGGTGCACTTGTGGGCATGCTTTCAGCTTCAGCAGTGCTCCTGATATTGAAAGCATGCCCTAATTGACTTAGGTTATTTTTTTTCAATCTACAAAATGGCATAAATAACAAAGATCTGTTAGTTATCACTGTAATGGGGGGGGGGAATATTGTTGGGGTGGTGGTAGACACCATTAAAAGGGAGTCTGCCAAAACTGCTTTTAAACCACTTATATGTTATATGGATGGTTAGTGGCATAGTGAAACTCTCCTTTTTTGTGTCAAGGTGCAAAGTTACTACTGAGAAATTTAACCTTTATGCCATATGCAAATGTGTGGTTCATAGCACTTGAGGCAGGGACCACAATTGCCTATGCACCATTTTCTGTTGTGATCGCTGCAGTTCATGGTCCATGGAACATGTCAGTCTTTCTGTTTTGGGGACGGCACTAGGTTGCAGCCACAAAAGAAAATAGATGGAGCCCCATCTCGACCTCGCTGAAATTCTTTTTCTATGTGGAATAACAGTTGATTTTCTCAGCCGTTAGATGATGATGATTATTAGTATTTATTTATATAGCGCCATTAATTCCATGGTTGAGGGTTTACATCCAGTACACAAAATATGCAAAACAGATATAATACTAACAATGACCGACTGTCACAGTGGGATGGAGGGACCTGCCCACAAGGGCTTACAGTCTATTATTGCATTTTCACACATGAAAGGTATGCTCACTATTCCACTAAATGGCCCTACAACAGAATATAAGTGGTATAGAAGTGACTTTAGTGGTGGTAGATTTCTTTTAAAAGGGGAGCCTGTCACCAGAACTCAGCATATCAATCCAGCTCTACAGATAGGTTAGTATCACTTAAAACAAAGTGTTTCCACTTATGAATTGGTGCCTCTGTTACTGAACTATCACAGTTGTGTGTTTTTTGTTTTGTTTTTTTTATCAATATGCAAATGAACTACCGCAGTGCCCTCATGGCGCCAAAGAGAAAATTTTCATATTGAGACAGACCACAAAACACTATAAAACTCCTTTTGATTTGGTTTACCCTAACTTGTATGAGGCTGGGTTCTGGTGACAGACTCCCTTTAAACTGTCCATGCACATAAGATTATGTTTGGACTCCGTAGCAGTACACCAGACTAAACTGGCAGATCAAAAGAAATTGACTGTTTATGCCATAAATGTCTAGATTCAGACAACCATGACTTATTGCTGTTTTGGTAATGTGCAGTCAGCCATTGATGTTTAATATTAAAACAATAGTTGTGATAGATTTGCTCAAAATTGGTAATTTCAGAAGACTTTTATGTGTATGGCCATGTCTATACACGACTTGGTTGACTTAGTTTTACTGTTACTATGGCAGTGTTTACTTTTTATCTCTATTAGTTAGAAAAGGCTGAAGTTTTTTACAAATGTTTGTAGAGCTTTAGTCACTTTAACACTGTTCAAACCAGTGTCATGGCAGATATTTAGACAGGAGCCAAGGCCATTGTGATGGATGTGGGTAGTTTTCCATTTTCTTTTACTAAATGGAATAGATCAGCAGCTATCAGACATGTGCAAACAGATGCTTCTGGCCCAACAAACATCCATTATTATGGGGAAAATGGATCAGAGAGCAATGCTAAATGTTTCCTATATTTCAGTATGTTGTGACTTTCAGCTTCCATTATATATTTGGTCTCTTGGGCAAAATGTGTGTGTATAGTGTACTGCTGCTTTTATTTGAGATGTAAGCACACTAACTTGGAAATACAAAACTGACATTTTTGACCTTGTTATCTTGCAGTCATCAAGGACTGTTTTTTGGGGGAATACTTTTTATGATGCACTGTAAACTTAAAGGGGTTGTCCCATAACAAGGATCCTATCTATACTGCTTGTTAATGTGGATTTAAGACTTTTCCTAAATACCCTGCTTCAGCAAAACTGCTTTGTTTGTCCACTATCTTAATTTATTCACTCCATTGTTGACACTGCGTTTCTATGGCCCTTGGGATTATCTGCTCATTTCCCAAGTGACATAGCTGCCTGCTCTCAGGGGGGAGGGAGGAGGGGCTAAGTGCACAGGAGCGAGCCTGTGTCGGTAGCTGTTCCTGTGTCTGCACCACACATGTGACCTAGCTTCCTGCTCTCAGATAAAGGAGGGGGAAATGAGTGCTGCTTTCTTATAAAAAAGAAGTCTAAATCCTAGTGGGACCTGGTCCCTCTGCTCATTAGGATTTGGCTTTCTTATATAGAGCAGGCTAAAAGCTAGTGGATAGAAGGACCTGGTCCCTTAGCCCACTAAGATTTAACCAACTCTATATAGAACAAGCTAAATCCAAGTGTTATAGGACCTTTGATGACATCACAGGCCCTTCAGTCGTCCCATAGGATCACGCTATGTGGTGGGCGGAGCTACACACTAATTTTGGGGCGGAGCTAAACTGGAGGTAGACAGACAGTGTGGCTTTGCATATGAAACCCCGCCCACCAATTGACGTTGAAAACCAGGAAGAAAGAAGTCTTTACAGCAGCTAAGACTGGTGAGCAAGGGACAAGGGAATACCCCTTTAAAGAGGACCTTTCACCACTTTTGGGCACAGGCAGTTCTATATACTGCCAGAAAGCTGACAGTGCGCTGAATTCAGCGCACTGTCGGCTTTCCCGATCTGTGCCCGGTGTGAAGAGCTTACGGTCCGGTACCGTAGCTCTTCTATGGTCAGAAGGGCGTTTCTGACCATTAGCCAGGAACGTCCTTCTGCCTCGCGGCGCCAATCGCGCTGTGCTGTGGAGCGGGGAGGAACACCCCCTCCCTCTGCTCCCCCCATAGACTAGCATTATCAGGAGAGGGAGGGGGCGTTCCTCCCGGCTCCACAGCACAGCGCGATTGGCGCCGCGAGGCAGAAGGACGTTCCTGGCTAATGGTCAGAAACGCCCTTCTGACTGTAAAGCGCTACGGTACCGGGACCGATAGCGCTTTACACCGGGCACGGATCGGGAAAGCCGACAGTGCGCTGAATTCAGCGCACTGTCAGCTTTCTGGCAGTATATAACACTGCCTGTGCCCAGATATGGTGAAAGGTCCTCTTTAAGGAAAGGCATGAATAAGTATATGGATATGTTAAGTTTTTCTTGTCTAATGTGTGACTATCAAATGCGAACATACACTAGACATGCAAGATAACATAACAAGTTTATTATGATGGAAGTTGGCTGTTCTTTAAGAGCAATATCAGGAGTGTGTTAAGACTTGAATGCTTGTATGATCCTTGAGACATGCAGTACTGCAACTTGTGATTTCTGCTTGTATGACTTTTCCGAAGACAAATGTTCACCAGTTAAAATGAGTATCAATTTGTAACGAATAAAAAGTTATACAATTTAAGATTTGTCAATCGATATTAAACAATGCATTAAAGTATCTTCTTGTTTTCTGTACTTATTTTTGTAATCTCTTTATCAGTGGAACAAGATACATGTGGATAAAATACAAAGACTATTATATGTTCCATTGAGCTATTTGCAAGAGGAAGAAACTACACCAAAAATACATTGCAAAATAATTATTGTATTTTCCACCTCTATATTTGCCCTAAGGTGACAAAGCAATGCAAGGTATTGTTCCATTGTAAGGCCAGTTCACAACCACATACAGAAACATCTGGGAAGAGCCAGTAAAAATTAATAAATAATATCAATTATAAGATGTGGTTTTTTTTTTTTACAACAACAAAATGGGAAAACTGATATGAAGTAAACAAGTAAAAAGTTATATATACATAACAATCAGTAGTAGCACACATAGCACAGGCTAGAGGGTGGGGGTTACAGAGGAAAGAAGGAGGGGAATGGAAGAGGAGGGAAGGAGTCAGAGACCATTTAGAATGCAATATGCGTCCCAGGGTGACTACACAGCATGAAATGCCTCCAATGTGTCATTAAGTGAGGTCGTCAGATTCTCCATACTACGAACATCTTTTACACGGGTGATAAGGTCCAGTCCGGAGGGAGGAGAGATCCTCCTCCAATGGAGAGTGATGAGTGTTTTGGCAGCAGTACATAAGTACAGTAAAAATTTAGAAGTCTGCTTAACCAGATGTTTGGGAGGGAGCTTAAGCAAGTAGATAAAGGGATCTAGGGGAACACCTTGAACCAAAAGGGCATCAGTAAGGGACTTAACTTCTAGCCAGAAGGGGCAGATTCCCAAGCAATCCTAGAAAATATGACATTGTGTCTACCCCCGCGTGGCAACGCCAACAATGGGAAGGAATGTTAAGATTAAGGGAAAGAAGCAAGGAAGGAGTTTGGTACCAGAACATGAAGAATTTATGTTGGGTCTCGCAGAACGTAATACATGCGGAGGACTTGGCTGCACAAGACCAAATAATTTGCCACTGTCCAGGTGAGAACTGCCTGTTCAGAGCCGCGATCCATTTAACCATATACTTATGAGAGAGGGGGCCCTGTCCCTCAGGGAAGGAGAGGAGCCTGTAGATGCTTGATATCAGGTCTGTCATGGAGGTACCTGCCTGACAAACCGTTTCAAAGGCAGCAGGTAATGAGACCTTCAGGGATCCAAACTGGGAGGACACAAAGTGGACAATTTGTTGGTAATGAAACCACTCAGAAATAGGCAAGTGCAGCACAGGTAAAATATTCAAAGGGCCTGAGCTCCAAGGTAGATGGGTCAACCAGGTCAGCAATGTGAAAAAGGCCCAATTTACTCCAAGACTGCATCATAGCCACCGTGAGTCCCCCCAGGAGGTTTACTAAAAAGAAACCATAGAAGAACGAGGGGAGGCCAGGTGAAAGAGTTTAGAGCAGGTGATCGATAGTTCACATAAAGCAAATGGGGTGGAAGGAAGGGGAGAAGAACAGGACCACAGGAATGCATTAGGACGGATCGGTATCAGCCAAAGTTTCTCAATCTCAACCCATTTTGTTGGCCTGTGGAGCCACTCAGAACGGGGTACAACACAGGTGGGAGGCCCAGTAGTAATTCAAGACATGCGGAACTGCCAGCCCCCCTCCCCCTTGCCCGAGAGCATCTCTGAGTGGGAAATATAATGGCGTTTGCCATTCC
Source organism: Leptodactylus fuscus (assembly GCF_031893055.1). Classification (NCBI taxonomy): domain Eukaryota; kingdom Metazoa; phylum Chordata; class Amphibia; order Anura; family Leptodactylidae; genus Leptodactylus; species Leptodactylus fuscus. Next base: position 276,324,689 of record NC_134265.1, on the reverse strand, counting down.
AGATGAACTGAAAAATCTAATTTTGGAGGGCGTGTAATTCTGAGCAATGGACAGCCACTGGGAGCATTTAAAAAAGAAAAAAAGGAAGCTTTGGGAGGAGGGTCATTTTATGTGTAAACTGAATTTTATTGAATTTTCAAAGAAAGAGAAAAATAACAAGGGACAAACGATCAAACAAAGAAAAATACAGGGTATTACAATAACATCAAAAGAAAGCCAACTACGGGCACATCCAATATTCTGGAAACAACAGAACAGCACCTGAAGTGGGTCAAATAGGACGGACATGCACCAAGAGCAAACAACCCCAGGCAACAAAAGAGGCGCATCCACAGACTCAACACGGCCCCAATAGCGGGACCAACAAGACACAAGGGCCGAGGTAGGACAATACGCCACATAGACAGGATACAAAAGGGAAGACAGACAACATCAAGAGACATGGACGTAGAAAGACAAACGACATAAAACAAAGAAAAAGAGTGAAAGAAAGAAAAAACCCCAAAAGGGACAAGCTGAAAAGAGTTTAAGGAAAAAGGGAAGAGAACTCAGACGAATCCTGAAATATGATCCACGGCCGCCAGAGGGTCTCAAATTTAGAGGAGTCAACAAGGTCTTCCGCGACCAAAGCTTCCATCCTCCTAATTAGTAGGAGTTTATGAAGCCACTCTGACAAGGAGGGAACCACAGTGCTGCGCCAATGGCGTGGAATGACTGTTCTAGCAGCTGTAAGAAAGTGGCGTAACAAGTCACCCTTTACTTTAGAAATCTTTCCAGGAATAACGGAGAGGAGGGCCAATTGGGGGGAGGGGGACACAGAACGACCACTGACCTTAGTGTACAGAGAGAAAACAGACGACCAAAACTCCTGAATCTTCGCGCAGTCCCACCAAATATGAAGGAGAGAACCCGCCGCGGATCCACAGCGCCAACAGTCAGCCGACACAGAGGGAAAGATACGGTGCAAAAGGGTCGGGCAACGGTACCAGCGAGACAAGATATTATAATTTTTCTCCTGCGCATTACAGGGCATAGGCAGTTTGTGAGTCAACAAAAAGGAGCGTTCCCAGTCAGCAGCAGATAAACGAGAGCACAGGTCAGAGTCCCAGGCCCTAGTAAAAGGAGGGAGTCCCGGGGCAGAGGCCTGAAGAAGGATATCGTATAACAAGGAGAGGACACGGGATGGCGCCACGGGGCGAAGAAACTCTGTCTCCAAGGCAGTCGGGGCAGCGGAGAGAATGGGTTGTAGAGAAAACTGGTGAAGAAACGCAGCGAGCTGGTTATATTCAAGCCAGGAAAGAGTAAGGTCTGGAAAAGATGCCTGTAGTAAACTAAGAGAGGGCAGGGAGGGGGAACCTACAATAGACCCCAATCTGACATCGTCGCTAACAGACCAACAAAGAAATCGGCGGACAGACCGACCGGGAGGAAACATGTCATTCCGAAATAGGGGAGTCAGACGGCCCGGGACCGCGGCCAGGGAAAGAGAAGAGCGGACAGAATCCCAGGTAGACAGAAAGTGAGAAGAAAGAAGTGAGGCGCGTGGCAGGGCCGGTCGAAAATGAGGGGGGATCCATGGAAGAGAGTCGAGATGGGCAGAGAGAAGCGCAGCCTCAATGGAAACCCATTGTTTACCCGAGGCCCGAAAACGCCAATCGAAAAGTCGTAGAGGAGGGTCATTTTAGCAGTGGTAATATGACCAATGAGGGAAATATGGAGAGGGTGCCACTTGTCTAAAAGAGTGCATAATTCACTAAACAGACTAGGGTAGTTAACTGAATAAAGGGTGGAGTAAAAGGGAGACAGCTGGATCCTCAAATAATGGAAGGAGCGTTCCCTCCACTGGAAATCAAAGTGGGACCAGAGTCGCTGTAGGGTAGCGTTAGGAATGTTAAGAGATGGAAAAATCACCTTATGTTTTCAAAACCTGGAGAAGGTTGGGAAGGGACATGTGAGGGTTAGTAAGGGTTAAGAGAACGTCATCTGCAAACAGGCCAATCTTAAAGTCCCTGTCCCTAACTGAAACCCCTGTAATGTCAGGATTAGATCGAATCTGGGAGGCCAGTGGTTCGATACACAAAGCAAATATGAGAGGGGAAAAAAGACATCCCTGATGCGTCCCGTTACAGATGGAGAATGGTATTGAAACAGAGTTAGGTAGTTTTACCACAGCCGAGGGGCAAGAATACAATGCCCTGATTGCTGTGAGAAAGGCCCCAGAAAGCCCAAATTAGGTGCAATTGGACGATAATTAGAACAGTCCTGATGGTCCTTGCAGGGTTTAGGGACTAGGGTGATATGAGAATGAAGCATGGACTGAAGGATAGTGGTGCCTTCAAGGAAAGAGTTAAAGAGACATCACATATGTGGAAACAGATCAGAGTGAAACATTTTATAATATAGATATGTAAACCCGTCTGTACCAGGAGCCTTACCATTCAGGAGATCTTTAATGGTAGCACTAAGCTCATCCTCCGTGATAGGAGCATTTAGAGTGGAAATCGCTGAGGGTGAGCTTAGGAAGGGGTCAAGCATCTAGGTGCAAGCATAAGGTGGTGTCCCAGGACGCATGGTCAGCACCTAAGTGGGGAATGGGGGATTGTATAATTTAGTGTAGTAGTCTTTAAATAGGGACGCTATGGAGTTACGATTATGATGGAGGACACCAAGAGAATCACAATTTGCATGCGGTATAGAAGAGGCCTGGCGGTCACACAACATCCTAGCAAGGAAAAAAATGCTCCAAAAAATGCCTCATAAAAAAAACGCATCAAAAAAACATTTCCTAATTCCTGAAGCAGATTTTTTCCATTGCAAAACAACTCCGTGTGAACATACCCTCAAGGTGAGTTCACACAGGGTTTTTTGTAGGGCGCCTCAGGATCCGGTCCAAAATATGTGTCGCTGTGACTGGATGCTGGTGCAGTGCACCGGCATCCAGTCGCACACTCCGCTCCGGATTAAGCCCAAATGAATGGGCCTAGTCGGGAGGGAGTGTCTTCAGGCGGATGTCGCGAGGTGAATCCGCCTGAAAGAAAGAGCATCTCGCTTTTTTTCCGGGAGCCGGAACAAACCAGCTTCCGGAAAATTGAACTGACCGGTTCCTATTGATTTCAATGGGAGCCGTCTTTTTTGTCAGGATTTGAGGCTGAAACGGCCTCAAAATCCTGACCAAAAAACCCCATGTGAATTTACCCTTAGTGTCAATTTAGTTTTTCTTTTCCTATGATGGAACAGAAAAATGGAATGAACAGCGAAGATAAGAAGCTGGCCTATGGCATGTGCACAATAGTATACCATTATGTGCTGCAGGAACTGAAATATTATAGTACAGTTGACGCTAGGTTCACACCTGCGTTCGGGTCTCTGTTCTGTGGTTTCCGTCTTCTGCTTGCAGAAGACGGAAACCTGTCAGATCGGGTCCAGCCATAAGCGGTGGTGAGCATTTTATGCTCTCCGCCGCAAAACCGGTTTTTTAAAATCGGACACAGAGTGTTGCATGTCCGACTCTGTGTCCGGTTTAAAAAAACTGGTTTCGCTGAGGAGAGCATAAAACGCTCACCGCCGCTCACGGCCGGACATCTTTCATACCCATTCAAATGAATGGGTTTGAAAGAGTCCTGCAGGTTTCCGTCTCCTGCCTCTGTTTTGTGCAGGAAACGGAAACCTGAAGAACGGAGACCAGGCGCAGATGTGAACGAGCCCTTATTAAAACAAGTACAAGACTTTGTACACACTTTCTTAAATGACGGTTGCATCTAGGAAGGATGTCTTACCAAAATAAACTCCTAGCAGAGCATTAAGGTGACTTTCACACTGCAGATGTCTTCAATTTTTATAAAAATCAGTTTTTTTTTTTTAAATTTGCTCAAGTTTATATACTAATGGAAATTTATATAAAAGTAGTATTTTCTTAATTCATTTAATTATTCTTGAAGGATCATATAAAAATCAACAACTTTACCATCAATTATTAATACACTTTTTAACTGATCTGTCTTTTTCCTTCTCTTGTGACCTTCTACACATCCTCTGAAAAAAACAAAGAAAGGGTGCATTCACACTACGTAACGCCGGGCGTGTATGAGAGCCGTACACGCCGGCGTTACAGCAGACTGCCGAACACTTCCCATTCACTTCAATGGGAGCGCTCGTAACAGCGGCGTTTACGAGCGCTCCCATTGAAGTGAATGGGAAGTGTTCGGCAGCCCTGCTGTAACGCCGGCGTGTACGGCTCTCATACACGCCCGGCGTTACGTAGTGTGAATGCACCCAAAGACTGAATTTAGTATCAGGCTACAGTCACACCCGCATTCGAGGACTATTCCATCCGCTATTCTGCTTGAAAAATTTGGAGAGAAAAGTCCTGCACTAGTGTGGGCATATTGGTAGCTCACTTGACTCCTAGGTTCGAATCTGACCAAGGAGTTTGTATGTTCTCCCCATGTCTGCGTGGGCTTCCTCCAGGTACTCCAGTCTCCTCATACATTCAATCATCGATTAGGTCTACATAGTTCTAGAAAGTAATTTATTCAATGTATAAATGATGTTGGGCTACATGCATATGTGTGGGTATGGGTCTATGATAAAACAGACAGTACATGGATTACACCCAAAAAAAAATAAAAAAATACAAATGCATGAAAATAAAGCAGCAGGATAAAAAAAAGTAACAGCAGAGTATGTATTTCTGATGAAGACATGGCTTGGGTAATGTTCCAAACCACTAGCAACAGCTCTGTATATTGCAACAAAATGTAACTCCTTGTGGACTTTGCCTCAATTTATTATACTGCACCCATTAACAGGCTTAAAGAATGTGCAGTCAATAGGGCTAAAATGCACAACCACACTGAGGAATTTGCCATTTAGTATATGACAATGTAACCCTACATCCCAAACAGTATCTATTACACTTATATAGTTTTATGTTTTGGGTTTTTTTAATTGAAGTTTAAAGGGGCTCTATCAGCAAAATCATGCAGATAGGGCCCCACATATGCGTGAATAGCCTTTAAAAAGGCTATTCAGGCACCGTAAATGTTGTATTAAACTACCCCCCAGTTTTAAAATAATACCCTAAAAAAGAATATGATCTACTTACGCATCGTGCACGCTGGGCGGGCATTCAGGGTGCGCCGTCTTCTTCATCCACGTCTCCTCTTCCTCCGTTCCCGTCCTCCTCCGGCGCTCGCGAACTGACACTGATATGAAAAAAATGGCCTGGGCGCATGCGCAGTAGCATGCGGCTTCTACTGCGGCTACTGCACAGGCGCCCAGGCCATTTTTTTTTATCAGTGTCAGTTCGCGAGCACCGGAGGAAGACGGGACCGGAGGACATCGGAGGAAGAAGAGGCGTGGATGAAGATGAAGACACACCCTGAATGCCCGCCCAGCGTGCACGATGTGTAAGTAGATCATATTCTTTTTTAGGGTTTTATTTTAAAACTGGGGGGTAGTTTAATATAACATTTACGGAGCCTGAATAGCCGTTTTAAAGGCTATTCACGCATATTTGGGGCTCTATCAGCATGATTTTGCTGATAGAGCCCCTTTAAGGGGGAAAAAAAATCTATAAATTCCTGTCTTGAAATTGTTGAGCTGTACAACCCTGTGACAGGCAGAAATGTAGAATTATTACACTGTTGATGGTGTAAAAATTTTATTAACGCTGCACATTAGGTGAAAGTGGCCAAACCTGTAGATTTGGGATGGAGCAGATAAGTAATCTGTTTTTTTCCCCTTTCCCCATTGGTAAATGAAGGAGTTAATAAATGTTGCTTGAACAAGGCTTCATCCTATCTAAAATGTATTAGCAACTAAATCCACTGCTATTTTATCACATACTTTTCTATGCTCTTGGATTGTTAAGGAGTCTCCGCAGAATATGTCATAAACCACTGAAACTCATGCATATTGGAAGGAGAGTGATCCAGTTACTCCATTCACTGATTCAGCCAGGTGTTAGGGTTAATTCACACTGAGGAATTTGCAACGGATTTGTGGATCGATTCCACCTCAGAATCTGCCTTCCATTGTTTGCAATGGGAGGCAGAGATCACAACAGGATGATGAAATAAATAAGCATTCTGCTCAATCTTGCCATGGATACTACAGCTGGTGACTCCATGCTGAGCAGATCCATTCTTCTGGACCTAACCAGTAGCAGAAAGCTACTGTGATGGAATGCCAATGCCCTTCATCAGCATCCCATAGCAATTAGACCGCAGCAGAAAATCAAGAGAAATTCCTGAATTTTATCCCTAAGGCTGAGTTCAGATGGGGTTTTCTGGATACGAAATCCGCATCAAAATCCTGACTTAAAAACCGCCTCCTATCGAAAAAAAGCGGAAAAAAGAAGCGACATGCACTTTCTTCAGGCGGATTCCGCGGCTGGTCCAGTCATGGACGTCCGCCTCACAACACTCTCTCCTGACTAGGCCCATTCATTTGGGCCTAATCCGGAGCCGAGTGCTGCATCCAGTCGCAGCTACCCATTTTTTGGTCCAGAATCTGAGGCGGCCTCCGTGTCAAATTCTAGACCAAAAAACTCCGTCTGAACTCAGCCTAAGTGTCCATTCACAAGGTCCATTTACATGGAGGAAAACGGCACTTTATTTGGCGCTGAATTTTCAGCATTGAAAAAAAAAGTCTCCCATTGATTTCAAGGGTCCATTCACATGGAGGAAAATGGTGAGGAATTTGGTGTGGAATTTCAGCGCTGAAAAAGGCTATTCTACGCCTACTTTCCATTCTTTTTTTCCCCTGTGCTCCACGCACCCCCCACCTCATAACTTTCCCCCACCCCTTAGCTTATTGTGTTCATTCAAATGAATGGGTCTTAAAGCAGACCGTCGGGTTTCAATCCCCTGTCCACCCAGAGGAATGGCACAGGGCAGACATCGGGCACAAGTTTGAAGCCCCCATAAGCTGGGTTTTCACAGGGTGCCAACTGCATGTTTACAAAACACTGCCCATATCAGTTTACCCACAAATTTATAGGACCATTGGCAACTGTGGCAGTGTGTCTTTCAGACATTTGTGGTTCCCACACTGTGGAAAGTCATCTTCAGTGTTTACAATGTCCCAAAGTTACAGAAAAGCTGCTTTTGTTGTTGCAGATTGCCTTTAAAAAGGAATGGGGAATACAAGGAGAGATCTTAGGCTAGGTTCACATCTGTACCAGAGTGTACTGCAGAAACCACATGAAAAATAATGGAGAAAAAAATCCTGCATAGAGGACTTTTCTCTCGACTGGTTTCAGTATAAAAACAGTGCAAACTCGATGGACACCATTATAGTCTATGGCAGGGGTCCTCAAACTTTTTAAACAGTGGGCCAGAGGCAGAGCAGGTCATACAGACATCAGGAGCGGTGCCCTCCAATAGGTAAAGTGAAGTGCGCTCCATGGCCTGGCCCGAGCTCCCCAGGAGCTTCATTATAAATGCACGCCTGCCGACGTTGTCGGCGGGGCCAGACAGAAGTGCTTGGAGGGCCGCAGTTTGAGGACCCCTGGTCTATGGTGTTTGTCTGTCTCTCCATCATTCAGGTTCCTCTGCGGAGCAGAACCAAAGAGTGTCCAGTGCATTTGTTAAATGAAACCTCATAACCTTCTATGGCACTGTAAAATGTTGCATTTTGTAGCATTTCCACAACGTGTGGGATTTGGAATGCTTTTTCTTTGCCCCAAAATAACAGCACTGAAAAAAGAAACTAGCTTGTTTCCATTGAAACCGATAGGACAATTTTCAGGCGTTTTTGAGGCAGAAAGGGTTCCAGATGAAGCAGCAATGCCTGGTTCACATCTGAGTTTGGTATTCCGTTCATGGAGTCCGTTTGGTTCACATCACATGAACCAGGCCTAAGAACCTGGTGAATCTGATGTGTGAATATCACTTAAGAGCACTACACCTATTATACTCTTTCATGAAGCCAGTTACCTTTATAGAGGCACCCAACAGATTTTATACACCAGTCAGAGGCCAAACCTATTTTATATCATACAAACTTCCCTTGTAAATATGGGAGAGAAGGCATGGGTGCTGGACAGTACACACCTGTACACACAGTGGGAGGCGCCCTCCAGTAGGATACAGGTAAGGATGGGGGAGGTTCCATTCACCTGCCTGGGGGGTGTTTCCTAGCATTTGTTTAGCAGCCTGAGGGAGGCTTATGGTAATCGTATGTGGATAGTATTGTCAGAGGGAGATATTTGATGGTGGTGAAGCTGCACAGGACGTGGTAAGTGACACCTGCATGGCGGTCATGGCTTTGTCTTCAGGTGAGATGTTTTGTATGAGTGTCCTGTGTACTGTAGTGTACAGGCGACCATCACTGCTGCTGCTGCTTCATCTGATGTGATTTCTTTGTGTGTACCTGAGGCGCGCCCTCCCCTTCCTGCAGGTATTTGGGACACAGGAAACTTTGTGAATTTTGTATCACCATTGTTATATGAGGTGTATATAGTGTATCCATTGTTATATGAGGTGTATATAGTGTATCCATTGTTATGCCAGCTGTATATAGTGTCTCCATTGTTATGTGAGGTGTAAATTAGGTTCACCATATTTATACTAGGTGAAGGTGTTTATATAGTGTCACAATTGTTATGCCAGGTGTATATTAGGTTCACCATTGCTATACGAGGTGGAGGTGTATATAGTGTCACAATTGTTATACGAGGAAAACTCTGTGAACTTTCTGTTCAAAGCGCTGTGGGAAGAACCACGATGCGTTCCCGGCGCAGTCTTTCCCGTAGCGCTTTAGCACTGCGGATTGTCCCGTGGGTCCTTAGCCTAAGTCCATTTTCACATGGTCAATAGCTTGAATTGATATTTGTAAACCAAAACCAGTAGTCATCCCAAAACAAGGCAGTTCCGCTTTGGATCTTTTTGGTACAAATGAAGCCACAGGTAGAACCTTGCGGTAATAACAGACGTGGATAAAACTGCGCCAGTTAATCAGGTTTATGTTCAGTTTCGGATGTATTTGGGTTGATCACACAGCCCTAGTAGGGATCCAGCAAATGAGTAAATCTTCGATATTAAAGGACATTTGAGCCCATCCAAGATAAATGGTAAGCTATATTTCGGCTGCTGTAACGTTCACTGTAGATTTTAATGTAAAGTTCCATATGGGTAAATTCGGTTCATTTCCCTGTTGCAAACACTTTAAGTTTATATGTGGTAATAAAAGTAAGAACATTTTATTGATCTGTCGGAATTGCTGTTTTCTGTCGTTACAATCCTTAGATTTAGGCGTAGTACATACTGGGTTCAAACAGACAAAACACTATAAATGCAAAAATAATAATGTACTGTGTGTTCATAGCTCAGGCTGTTTTATTACTGTTTATAGTCAGGTGTGTGCCCTGATGCCTAATAAATCTTATATTTGCACTCTTGCTTGTAAACTTGTTTACAACGTGATCACAGTATAGCATTATTACTCCGAGTGAAGCAATGCCAATATACTTAACACTTTTTGTACATCTAAAATTCTATGTAGAGCAATACCAGCTATAATATTACTTTTGCATTTTTGGATAACCTTGTTTTTTATGACTATGGTGCCAAAATAGTCTGTTCACATAGTGAATAAAAATATTGGATTCCACCAGAAAAATGCCACCTCGAAGACTGGGAATACAAATTATAATTTTATATTTTTGTTAAATACTTAACAAAAACTTATGTATGCCATGGAACTCTAGGGGATCTCGCCCCATCTCACCATGCAAAATCCTACAATCATCTGTATTGAAATCTAATGTAAAATCCATTCATTTCTATAACACACTGCCTATGGCAAGATCACGTGTACAGTCCCGACATCTGTTGTTCTATTATGGTGGATGTCTTAAAGGAGTCAAAGGAATTCTACCAAACCTTTCTGAGAAGTAAAAACATGATAAAATAGATGGCAAAGAGACTGGCATATACAGAAATATTTACAGATTTTTTTTTCTTTTTATCAAGGATGTGAAAAACTGATTAACATTGGCCAGCACATGTACATGGATCATGTGCTAAACACTTACGTGTGAATAAGCCCCAAGCCCTTACTGTATCTAATATGCCTTTGACTTAATGTGGACATTTTTTTTATATCACTGACTCACATCGAATCTCTGGAGGAAAAAATGTAAGCGTATTCCATCTCATTCGTTGTTATGGAGTATTCCCACCTAGAAGCATCACAGACTTCAATATTAACAATGCAAAGAAGTCTTCTGTAGTGATCAGCGAAAAGTATGCTAGAGAGATCTCTGAGACATTGCAGGTCTTCTCCACAGATACATACTTGAATGTCCTTCCTATATGCAGCCAGTGTTATTCCTATGAACATAATCATATCTATATTTGTTGATAATGAAAAGATAAAACATTTTTCCAAAAATAAGTAGTTAAAAATAATGCAACGTTTTAAAGATTTTCTCTAACCATCTTAGTGGTGACAGTCTGTTGTCTTGATCGGATGCCATGGATATGACCACAAAGGCAGAAACTTTCTATGGTCTGGGACTTGTTAGGAACCCAGCTATGATTTTCTTATTGTAGCTGGTTTATCAGGCAGGGACACTACATGTATCAGAAGATATCCCGGCCACAATAAGGAAATCATGGCTGATTTTCTGACCTTAGAAAGTTTCTGCATTGGTGGTCGTATCCATGGCAACCGATCAAGACAACAAGACTGTGACCACAAGATATTTAGAAAAAATATTTAAAATTCTGCAAAATGTTTACTTATGTTTGCAAAAATGTTTAACTTTAATTATCTACAAATTAAAAAATGGTTATGTCATGGGAATACCAATTTAAGGATGACTTTTATATGTAAAAATGATTTTGGTTATGTTTCAGAACACAGGATACCTAAGTGTTTTTTTTTTGTTTGTTTTTTTTTTCCTTTACAGAACGCAAGAGGCTCCTGGTCATCATAAGAGCGTGCTATTTAGGTGTCCGGTGTCATGGACCGCTACCGTTATTTTATATTTAACCAAAGGAGCATGGTAGTGCTGGGAATCCTCCAGATTGCATGTGCTGGTGTGTGTGTGGTATCTGGTTTTATGGATGGAGCCTTTCGTAAAGAATCTACACTGGGGAAAACTAGAGTGCCATTGTGGGCTGGAATGGTAATGCACTTTATTTCCAAAAGGGGTATCTATTTTAATAAATTTTTTTGTCTTGGTAAAACATCCAATTATTATTATTATTTTTTTATAGGGGTTGTCTGGATTAGACCGCTCCCTGTCCATTGTTGGTGGATGGTTCAATAGAGATGAGCGAACACTATTTGAAACAGCCATTTTGAATAGCACGCTCACATAGAAATGAATAGAAGCAGCACGCAGACTTTGCCGGCAGCGGGCCGCTTAACCCCCCGCGTGCCGGCTACGTCCATTCATTTCTATGGGAGCGTGCTATTCGAAACGGCTGTTTCGAATAGTGTTCGCTCATCTCTATTCATAACATAAATATTTATTCCCTTTGAATCAGTTTCTTTTATGTTGCAAGAAAAGTTGCAGTTACTTCAATCCTTCTTTGAAATGTTCACATGTCCAAACATGGTGGTGGTGGTAAAGGATTGCATGTGCTAAATATTATAGAGGGTTTCCAACCAAAGCATAACATCGTACTTCTATTACTAACTCCGAAGACAGAATGGTAGCCAATGTTTTATGCATTTACAGTAATATACATTTCAGTTTAGCAGCCATTTCTCAGTTGTGACCACTGTAAACACAGCCTTACTGGTTGTCTATGCAATGGCCAGGTTTTAGGTGACACTCTAATAAGGGACCCTTCACACGGAGTTTACGCTCTGCTGATTCAGACACGTATACACGAGCGCTTCAAAACACATCCCATTCACTTCAGTGGGAGTGCGCGTAAAGCTGGCTTTACACACGCTCCCATTGGAGTGAATGGGATGTGTTTTGAAGCGCTCGTGTATACATGTCTGAATCAGTGGAGTGTAAACTCTGTGTGAAGGGGCCCTGAATTTCAATTACAATTATATGACAAATTTCAGTGAATCTCCTTTGTGGCAAAATGTTTACAGGCAAAGGCGCTGCAATAGAGTTAATGTGTTAGCCTGACTTTGAACAGTGCATAGAAGTAGGGTGAAAGCTTCCTAGCAGAACAAGCCCTACATATATCCACGGCTGACCAAGTCTGCATGTGTCTGAGTGAGCAGAGGAAGAAGCTGCTATCAGACTGCTGATGATGGCTCATCTGTGTGGGAACAAAATGGCCAGTCATGTTGAAATCCATGCCTACCCTGACCATCTATTAGGGGCTAACTCATAATGATGACAGATTGCAATGTTTCGAAGCTCTCTGCTTCTTTCTCAAGTAAATTTAAAAACAATTTCTGAAGGCTGCATATTTATGTACAAAAGGACACTGGGAATAGAGTTTTAGGAGGGAAGGGTGAAGGGGAAAGAAGGTTATTGGTATTTACAAGTGGCATATACAGGTAAACAATTCCACAGTTCCCAGGTTCTTATAAGTTTATTGTTTTTTGTTTTTTTTATATTTCCTACCCACTGGCTAACACGGAACAAAAAAAACATTTTCATCTATTAGGGTACAGACAGGAGACCTCAAAACCCATTGTATGGAAGGCTGACCCTGCACATATTGGCAGGTTTGGCTGACATACATCTACTGTAATTCATATGCGCAGCTATAGCTGCTTCTAGCTGTGGTATTCCAAAGTGAAAGGTCCCCACATATAAGCCGCCTTTTAGTCAAAAACGCTAGTAGTCTGTGAAGATCCATTTTTCAAAAGTAAACGGTAGTCTGATTTATATCACCACTTCTGTTCCTAGATCATGTCTGTTCCTGGTGTGCTGGCTTTATTTTCATCCCAGAAGAAAAATCCAATTCTAGTAAGAATCTTCTCCCTTTCTTTGTTTCTTCACTTACTTTCTTTGTTCTTTACTTACAGAACTGATGTTATTTATCCGTAGGTGAATACACTTATCGCCTCCGCAGTTTTCTCTTGTTTCACCACCTTGATCATTGTAATCTATGCGTGTCTAACTTTGTCTTATGGAGAGGATGATGATGAGGCGTTCTCTTATACTCCTGTTCACATTATTCACACAGTAAGTACTGTATGCTTTCATGTCATTAGCAGAAATGCATTTACAGTGTTATAAACTGTAGTGAAAGAATTGCTTAAAATTTTACAAATGCCATTGATTTTAAAGTGTAGTTAAAGGGCAATATTAATAAATAAATGAAATTGTTGTGTCTTAAATATAAGCATTTGGCAGATAGATATGTGTGGTTAAAACAGCACTGGCATTCCCATGTAGTTTAGAGACCGTAGGGCAAAAATAAGTTTTTGTTGTTTTTTTCTGATGTGCTTTAATGTTGACACATTTACTTTAATAGTTTTGTATCTTGCTCATTTCCCCTAGAAGTTCATACTTGGTCGGCTTGTTCAAGGAGCAAATGTTGCTATGCTTGTGGCTTCACTTTTCAGTCTTTGCATAGCCATTAGCATTGCATTTATGGGATGCAGAAGTTTACCACACTGTATGTGCTATGACAACATCACTGGAATGGTGAGTAAATGGTAAGATGTTTTAGTATTGTTCATTCAGGACAGTGGCCAAATAGCATAAATTGTCTTTGGTAAGTTTAATCACAAGCAGTGTTTTGGGCATCCACCTGGAAAATAAATTCAATAGGGAATTCTTCAAGAAACGCGTAATTTACCCCAGTCATGATGTCCCCTACATTAGTGCAAGGGCGCACATGATTCATTGAGAGACTCCTCATGAATAAGTGCATCCTCCTGGGGTGTCCTCATGTCTAGGTGCAAATCTACTTCAGTCCCAGGTCTGCCATAGAATTTACTGGTATTCACACGACTTTTGTGCCATAAATGACAGTGACTGTAGCATGAGTGCAGACTCCACCTACTTTCAGAAAAGTGGTGAGGCTGGCGCAAAACAGACACTTGAGGTGACATTAGTTGGAAATAAAAGATTTGTGACTATTTTATGCCACTTTTCTGTTGTAACTACAATGACCATTCACCCAATGTGTATAACTTAAAGGCATGTGTTTAGATGCCAGGACTGTGGCGTTGGTAGGCCAAAACACAGACTCCGACTTTTTCCACAGCCAGACTCCTCTTCCTACTCTGGCTCCTTCACAAAAGGCTAACAGCCGTGGTGTCATTGAAGTTGCAAATCTCCTCCTAGGAAAGTAAATATGCAATAGTTTAGGCTAAGGCCTCACATTATGGAAATGTAGCATATTTTGCTGTGGTTTTTTGAGTCCGGAATGGCTTGAAAAAGGGATGGAAAATATAAAGGAAATCCATGCCTCATGCTCAAAACTTTAGCAAAATCTGCAACATTCTTGCTCTTTTCTTAAGATACCTAGAATTGTCATTTTTCTAACTGTGTGTGTGTGTATGTATGTGTGTGTGCGCACGCGCGCATATTTAATATCTTTTACTTTTTATACATTGTTATATTTTTTTATAGGAATGGCTTCATCCTGACCATGAACAGCCTCAGACTCTTGAACTTGTGTGCACGTTCCATGGTGAGAAAATTTTACATTTATATACAAACTATATGCATCTAATTTTACGTGAAAGTCGCTTTCACTATATTGTGGTGGGTAGGTATAATGCGCCTGTGCTTGTAGCTGATATTTCAGAAGCATTTATTAATATAGTGTCCTAAATTACTAACACTAGGCCCCAATTTTATGTACTTTCTCATGATTTGGTATTTTGCAACAGTTGAGGCCAGTAGTACTGTGAGTCCCTGTCAAAGCTCTAATGTGTCTCAGCAGCTACAGTGGTATTGAAAGTTTGTGGACCCATCAGAATTTGCACATATTTAAGACTTTTGAAAATCTGATGTAGTCTTAACCCCTTCCCCTTTTTTTAATTTCTCCACTCTCTTCATGATGCTACCATTATTGATTCTGTGCAATGTACTGGGAAGCTGGAAAAAAATTCAGAATGGGGGTGGGGGGTTTGAAAAAAAAAAAAAGAGCTTATGAGCTTCGTTTTTACGGCGTTCACTGTGCAGCCAAAATGACATGTCACCTGTATTCTATGTTTTGGTACGATTCTGGAGATACCAAATTTATATGGTTTTGTTTACATTTTAACCCCTTAACAAAAATCCAAAACTGTGCCAATTTTTTTTTTCTGACACCTGTAACTTTTTCATACTTTCGTAAACGAGGATGTATAGGGCGTCTTTTTTTGCAGGGCTTGGTGTACTTTTTGGTTAAACCATTTTGGGGATTGGTATTGCATTGATCGTTTTTTATTAAAAAATTTTATCAGAGGAAAAACAGTGAAAAAATGGCGGTTTGGCACTTTTGACTTTTTTTTTTTTTTTTTTTTCCTGCTACAGCGTTTACCGTACAGGAAAAATATTTTTATAGATTTGTAGAGCGGGCGTTTTCAGACACAGGGATACCTAACATGTATGTGTTTCACAGTATTTAACTACCTTTATATGTGTTCTAGGGAAAGGGGGGTTATTTGAATTTTTAATTTTTTTTTTAATAAATATATATATATATATATATATATATATATATATATATATAATTTATTTTTTTTTGCAGTTATTAGACCCCCTAGGGGTCTTGAACCCCAGGGGGGGTCTGATCACTAATGCAGTGCATACCGGTTATGGGTTCTAGATTTAAAAGACATGTTGATCCAGGGTTTTATACTGACTGCCAGATTGGAGTCAGGAAGGAATTTTTTTTCCCCTGAAATGAGGCAATTGGCATAAGCCTCGTGGTTTTTTTTTGCCTTCCTATGGATCAACACTGTAGGGATTGTAGGGTTATAGGTTGGACTTGATGGACTAATGTCTTTATTCAACCTCATCTACTATGTAACTATGTAAGTTGAATGAGTCAAAATTAGTAGTTTTCTTAAAAAAAAAAAAAAATAAAGTCTATCCAATATTGCATATCTGTGAGTGGCAAAAGTATGTGAATCTATTGGATTAGAAGATAATTTGTCTTCAGGCAATGGGATGACAATCAGGTGTGACTAGGTGACCTGTCTTATTTAAATAGCAGGGATCTATCTTAAGTCTGATCTTCACAACACATTTGTGACCCTGTATCTTGGCCCAAACAAAGGAGATTTCCAGAAAACTGGCATGAGGGCTAATAAATCTATTGTAACACCTCGGCACTTCCTAAAATGTGCCCTCCACCACCCACATTACAGAATCTGGGCTGGAGGCAGCGCCGCACCTCCCATGTGGTGACCTGAAGCGAGCGCATCAGGCGACAAGCTGTCCTGGACTGGCTTAGCACCGAGCGGTGGTTTGGGGAGGCCACTGGAGCAGCGCTGCTCCAGCAGCCTCCCTTCATGCTCAGGCAGAGAGCAGGTCCTCTCCGTGCCTGCTCTCTGCCTGCGAATGGTGCTAAGCCCCGCCCCCTTTGCTCCACCCCACCCCCTTCGCTCGGCCACGCCCCTTTGTCCCGCCCCCTCCTCCAGGGGGGGCAGCTTTCTGTAGTTCGCCTCGGGCGGCAAAAGGGGTAGGTTCACCCCTGGCTGGAGGTGCACGTTTGGCGCAAGAAAGGACCTTGCCAAAAATGTGTGCCTCAATATCTTCCCTCTACTCCAGGTTTCTGGCATAAAGGGAATGATGAATTTGCCCTTTTGTGTAAAAATTGAGAAAAATCAAAACCCAAGGAGTGGTCAACAAGCAGAGATCATGTGAAGAGCAAGTTGTATGAGCTACGAGATATTTTGCCATCATCGATGGAACAATGAATTCTGTATTATAAATGTCAGGGCATCTGTCTGTGAACTGAACCTCAAGAGAACATGGGTCATGGAGCAAGACAATGGCCCGAAGCACACAAGTCATTCTACCAAAGAATAGTTCAAGAAGAATTCAAGTTTTAGAAGCACCTGAAAAGAGCAGCTATTGGGAGCAAACCCACCAATGTAATAATATGGGAGCCTTCACACAGAGTAAACGCGCGTGTATTTTCGCAAAATACACGTGTAAAAATAAGACCCCCATTGACTTCAATTATATTTTTTACACATGTAAAAATACGCCTGTAAAATGTCATTGAAGTCAATGGGAGTCTTATTTTTACACATGTATTTTTACACGTGTATTTTGCAAAAATACACGCGCGTTTACTCCGTGTGAATGCTCCTAAAAGTTGAAGTTGTTTTGTATGGAGGAATAGGCTAAGAGTTGACGTTGCTTTGTATGGAGAAATAGGCTAAAAGTCTTCCAAGCTGATGTGTGCACCTACCAGAGATGTTTAGATGCAGTTACTGCTGTACAAGGGGATCACACCTCATACTGAAGGCAAAGGTTCACATACGCTTTACATTCTCAATAGATGGCAAGGAGGAACTGGAATAGCACAACTACCTCTGGTTTATTAAAGGGGTGGATAGTACTCTTGATGAACTTCATACAGCCAGGGTGGAGAGGCAATGCTACCTGGATAACAGGGCATTTATTAAATATAATCTCATTTAAGTTAGATCTCAGTATTATTACCTGTAGCATAAAACATGACTGACAAGATGTAAAGCTATATTGTTTGCGTTTTTTAATATATTTTTTTTCGCCTCCTATAACAATCGTTTTATGGGGCATTCGGGATGTGGTTGTGTCAGTCAAGTCTTTGTATCTCTAACTATTCTGCTATTGTCTAGTAGTATATGTGTGCACAGTAATAATTGGTAAAGGATCTGACTTTTTCCCTTTAGGAGGAGATGACCGTATTTTCAATTCTCCTGCACAGTTCACAGAATCTAGTCTGGAAACAGAAGAGTTTTCTCGGCCTCCTCCGTATGTCAGGCTTTCGTGACCTTGAATCACTTCTAGTTTTACCATCATCACAAGGACTTGTATATATGAGGCTTTTTAAGCCGGTGACCGTTTCGTGTACCATCCTAATGTATAGTATTCTACTTGAACTTGTCATTTTATGTGTTTTTCTTTTAATATGTCTTCTATATGTTGGCCCTATTTGCACTAAGGTTAAATAATGTTTGCAGTGGGAACATCACATGGCATCATATATTTTGACCCTACACTAGTTTGTTCCTCCTTCCATAGTTTTCAATGAACATCACAGATAATCTGCTCCTATTCATGATGACTTTAAGGCTGCAGTATGTACCGTATTTTTCGGACTATAAGATGCACCGGACCATAAGACGCACTAAGGTTTTAGAGGAGGAAAATAGGGAAAAAAAAAATTTTAAGCAAAAAAAATTGGTAAAATATTTAATAACCTAATAATATAATATTTCACCAATGTAAATAGAACCAGGGGCTTTCGGACACAGGGATACCAAATGTGTATGTGTTTCAACAGTAATGTTTTTGTTTTATGTATTCTAGGGATGTGGGGGTGATTTGAACACATATATATATATATATATATATATATATATATATATATATATATGTGTGTGTGTATATATGTATAATCTCATCCATGGATGGAAAGAGACACCCTGCAGTGAAGCTATGCAAGAAGAGAAAAAGGGGCGGGCCAGATGGGTGAAGGAGGTGTGGTTTTCTAAGCAAACTTGAAAACGCCTCTTTCACCCATCTGGCTCGTCCCTCCTTCACTGCCTCTCAGATCTTGCTCCTGCAATGAAGCCACACAGGCATGGAAGTAGGGGCGGGCCAGACGGGTGAAGGAGGCGTGGTTTCAAGCTTGCCGAGAAAACCACGCCTCCTCCTCCCGTTTGGCCCGCCCCTCCTTCCCTGTCTGTGTGGCTTCATTGCAGGAGCCAGATCTGAGAGGCAGTGAAGGAGGGGCGGGCCAGACGGGAGAAGGAGGCGTGGTTTTCTCGGCAAGCTTGAAACCACGCTTCCTTCACCTGTCTGGCCCACCCCTACTTCCCTGCCCCTCATATCTCGCTCCTGCACAGGACTGACCTCATTTGTGCATTCATATCCAGAGTTACATGAAGTGTACAGGTATCTGGCAGATGGTAGTGTCTTGTGTCTCTTGAACACTATTTTATAGTAGCTGTATCCATTGACAGGTGTTGTTGCAATTTGCAGCTGGAATAAAGATCAGTAATGAATTTTGTGTAGGTAAGAACTGAATCCTTTCAATGCTCCGCGTTCCAGTGCCATTACTGGACCCATAGTACCCACCGGACCAGAAATTATGACATCCTGTTTGATTTGCTATCACCTCTGTAGCCAGTCACTGGCCTAGTGTAGTCGTATGTCATCGACTGACTGGCTTCAATATTCAGGATGACATCATTACTGGCCCAACTGGAACCATAAATTGCTGGGAATGGAGCAATGTTGCTGGAACATTGAAAGAGTAAGTACATATATACCTTATAATAAACATTTTCCTGACACTAAGGCAATGACTGCTACTTTTAGGGCCCATTCACATGGAGGAAAATGGTGAGGAATTTGGTGTGGAATTTCAGCGCTGAAAATAAGCCTCCCATTGACTTCAATCGGTTTCTTTTTCTGCTAGCAGAAAAAGGAACCAAAAAGGAACCCACTAAAGTCAATGGGACACTTTTTTTTTTTTTTCAGTGCTGAAATTCCACACCAAATTCCTCACCATTTTCCTCCATGTGAATGGACCCTTAAATACTTTTTTTTTTTTTTTTAAATACTGCAATGATAGCCCTGCTATAAGGCACATGGCAGATGTGTTGTAGGAATTTCTTTGAATGAATATCAGTTCCATTCATCTGAGTGGGTTGTTTTAGCATCAAGCACTTCAGAAGAGACCATCATAAATATTAGTCCACAAATGTGCCATGTGTAAATATACACTCATGTCCACTCTTTCAGTTTGTATTTGCCTTGAGTTAATGAATGTATTTAGCATATCCCAACAATATATCTCTCCTTCCTTCTGCTGCGTTATTGGGTCATACAGTAAATCCATGTGTGTTCTGCTAATTAATAGGGGTGCATAACTTTTACTAAACAGCACCTGGTGCTAGAGTTGTGATATAAAGTAGTGGTATAACTTGTCAATATGCCACAAATGTCTGTGGTAAGCCTTCTCAGGGAAATACGTGTCGATATGGCGGGACAGTGGACCTGTCATTGACATTCTAGCAGCTATCCCATAGCCACTCTGGGTGGCATTTTAAAATCAAGGACACGGCAACAGTGTACTACCTATTTATTTTAATACATTTTATATTGTTATAAAAATTAATTGTTAATAAAATGTTATATTTTGGTATGGCTTATCCCTTTATTATATGTATACTAGTTGAAAAGTAATGTAAGAAGAAAACTTTTGAATATACATGCGTATCCATGGATTGAGCTGTTCTGTACTTACTACAAAGATGCTGCTTCCTGTGGATAGGTGTAAGCCAATTCATATACTGTATATCAGAACTTTAACAAAAAAAATAACTGAACGTCAAGTTTTTGATGCAGTTTAAAATTTAGTGTGAATCATTAAAAGGGAAAAAGTATAAGGCTGAGTTTACACTATGCATTTTTGCTTTAAAAAAAATAAAACCTTCATGTATTGTTGTAGAAAAAAATGCATGTTTCTCATATAATTTTGAGCAAAAACAGTGTAAACTCAACCTCAAAGGGTTTTTCAGAGCAAAAAATACCATTTTTTTTTTTTTAAAGTTCTGTTTGTGCTATTAATAGGCTAATAAATACACCCAAATACCTTCAGCTGTGTTTTGAGTGATTTTCTCGGTTTCTCTGAGAGCTCCCGGCATCCCCTACATTTGTTTACATGGTGTAGCTTCCACACTACCTCCTTCTCACTCCTCCCTCCCCTTCACTCCCTTACAGCCCCTCCCTGTCTCCCAAGTTATCCCACCCACTACTTGCTCTTCCCAACTAACTCAGCCCACCCCATAATATTTGCATGTTTGTAGACTTCCCTTCTGAAATGGCTCTGCCTTTTCTTTAACTCTCCACACTGTGCACAGGCTGGAGACACCTGCGCGCTAGAGATGACACCTCTACTGCGCATGTCTCTGAGACTCCTTCGGCCTGCGAAAGCACTGTTGAAGAAGAGGAGCTGTTTTCAGAGAGCAAGACATATGAGGGGGAAGTATTGGTGACGTTCAGTTTGGGAAACGTAACATCACTGGATTATCAGAAAGCGTGCCTTAGGCTGCCCTGGTGATCGGGGTAATTGTACATTTTATTTAAACAAAGTAAATTAGAAGTTAGGGGGAGGGGGTTTAGTTTTAGGGGTTCATTTTTATTGTATCCTGGACAACCCTGTTAAAGGCAGGGTTTTAAAGGCAAAGTTCCGCACTACAATGATGCCTTTAGTGCCCCCCTCATTCAGTCTGACTGTACTCAGGTTGAATGTGGAGCATGAGAAAGATTCTGCAGCCTTCACCTTGTTGGACACCCCCATTCAAAGATGGATCTCCCACATCAGACTTGTTTTTCCATTACAACACCAAAAAAGTTCAATTGAACAGAAATCTGTGAAGTTTGAAGGCCAAGTCAACAGCTTGAACTTTATCATGTCAGTCAACCAATTCTGATCATTTTTTGCAATTACCCTGATAGGCCACTACAGAATATGGTTGCTATAAACACTTGTTCTGAA
Source organism: Leptodactylus fuscus (assembly GCF_031893055.1). Lineage (NCBI taxonomy): Eukaryota > Metazoa > Chordata > Amphibia > Anura > Leptodactylidae > Leptodactylus > Leptodactylus fuscus. The sequence goes on along the minus strand of NC_134265.1, from coordinate 276,303,087 downwards.
GCTAAGAACAGTGTCCAAGACATTTTGGGACGGCTATGTCCATGTGGTTCTAATAAAGACTGTTTTATAAAGGTTCCAGGCGTGCAGGATTTTTTTTTTTTACTTCATTTACATGGCTGCAGTGTCCTTTGCACCTCCAAGCACTGGGTAGATCAGACCAGCTCTTTCTAGTTACTGTGTGTAGTGAGCTGGGTGTGGTGGAATAACCCAAGGTTTCACATTGAGGCAGGTGGCACATGTCAAGTAACATTCCCAATAACGTCAGGACCCAAAAGTTTCCTATCTGGAATTTGATTTGAGCATCTCACTGCCTCTGCCATTTTGTCTCCTCTCCTTGTCATTTGTATGCCAGGAAACCAACGTGCATGCACAACCACATTCAAACCCAGGAATCTTTTATGCTTCGCTTCTTGGTCCAGTTCTAATGCTTACTTTCCCTATGTAGGTGCATGCAGCAGGGGGTAGCATGGGTGCTGTGAATGCTCTGCAGCCACGTTGGTGCACACTGCAGTGCACTGTGTTCTGACATCTTTTTATCATAGCCAGTAGTAGCCCTCTGTTGGACAAGACTAGAAGTGCTTGGTAGTCACTCCCCCGTATATATCTATAAGGATTGTGTGCCCGTTTTGGTGCTAAACTACTGCACACCAGACTCCACAAGACCTGCTGTATTGGAGGTGCGCTGACTTCATTAATGCTCAGTTATGCCTTCTGGCATAAACTTTCCAGGTAGCATACAAAAAAACTGCAAAGTTTCCCAAAGTCTAGAATCCATGAACAGCAGCAGAGGGCTGTCTACAAATCAGATAGGACTCTTCCCATTTTCTGTGCTGACTAAGAACTGTCTATTTGTCTACACAGGGGAACAATTTGTAGAGCTCTACTGAAATACATTTTATGTGAAACCTAAGACAAAAGCAAACACCATTTTGTACCATTTATTAGCAATTTTTTATTGGAATTTTTAGATTCAGGGTAAAGTCATACTGACAGATAAAAAGAATGGGAGGCATAAGAAATCACAGAGTTAGAATAATGTTAATTTCCAAAGCAGCATTTTCATGGTTCAATAGGTAAGCTTCTTTAAGGAGCCAATGAAACCAGCGACCGCACGCACACGCGAAAATGAATACTAGAACAAGATAGCAGACACACATACTATAGAGACATTGCATAGTTTATGAACTGTTGGCAAATACATAAAAATGATAACCCGGAATTCCCTTTTCAACAAATGACTTTATTATATATACTTTGGGACTATTATAACGGTCATTAACATTGATGTACCGTAGAATGTAGGACAATGCACAGAATTAGAATTATTTGCCTTATATAATGGCACATATTCCTCTTTTAGTATACATGATAACCCTTAAGATATAACTAAATATGACATTTCAATACCTGGAAACTAGAAAGTCATGTCAGTGAACGGCACCTCAGTCTGGTACAAAGAGAATGCAGAAAATGAATATTTCAAGTATTTGAGCATGCATTGAATGAAGTCTAGTCCCTCTTTTCTACTATGTAGAATTCCCTTATTTCATGGTTCCCTTTCAATAGCTACATGAAGCGCCACATGACTTCCTTCCTCAGTTTCCTAGTTTTTACTGCAGAGAGTACAATATCAAACATACAGGTGCTTTCCGGGATTATTTAGTGTTTGGTTAAGCAATTCAGTGTATCCCACCCTCAGACCCCTGTTGGTCAACAAAAAAAAAAAAAAAGGGTCAACGTGTACATTTGATACTAAAGCCCAGACTGTTCACTTCAATACTAGACACAGGCTAATTGTTCTGCTGTTCAGTAGGGGTCCTGTAGCCTCGCCTATTACACACTGACAGCCCGTGCTAAAGTTATGGGCATGATGTGAAGGCCTGGAACACCTGTAAAGGCCATCGCTTTAAAATCCTGTAAAACCCAAGTAAATATAGAATTTTAAAAGAAAGCCTAGAACCAGACTCTATTGGGCAAAAGGACGACAAAGGTGAAACTATGCAGATGACAGTCATACATAATATGTCATATCAAATGTACTGGAAATACAAACCCAACTCACATTAGGTGCACTAGTATGTATTACCAAAATATGGGGGTGTAAAACCTTTAGGGACAAAAAAAAAATAAAAGTTTGACTTTCTACAACCAAAATGACTACATTTCTTTTCTGTGCATAGGATTCTTTTCTGTCATAGGTTATACACAAAAACATACATGATATCCGTTTTCACAGTTATATAGGTAGAGATGTAATTTGTAATAATATCCATGGATTTTAATAATTTAGCAGACTAGTTCTGTATGATATACTCAATGTTATTCCTAAATTTTTTAGGCAGTAAAGGCAAACTGTGCACTAAACTGGCCTTATATACTGTACAACTTGAGATTGTGCCAGAAGGTACACAAACATGGAAGAGAAAGGCTGATCAATAAAAGAGTAATTCAGTGCCGGGGATGTCTCTGGAAGGACTATGGCCAGGGAGCTTTTAGCACATGCAGGTAATTCTCTAAATTGAATATAAATCTACTTCGGTATTTCAGCTATTTTATACAGACCGAGCTCTGCCCTCTCCAGCTTCAGAGGTGCCTACTATCTTCTCAGTTTTTAATCTTTACACCACAGACACACAGCCCAATAAAGACAATGGAAAGTTGGAATGCTTATATCCGTTCTGGAATCAGTTTCCACAACTAGTTAAGAAAATGGGTACGACAGAATGTAGTAAAAAAAAGAAGAGAATAATAAGGCTTCATTCACCCAGCTGTATGAGATGGAGACCAGGAGCCATCAGATGAACATAGGAAGACCCCCAGCTACAGAGCTACATGGTGAAATAAGACTGCAATATTGTGCTACTACACTACAGCTAGCAATAGTGAATGGGTTCAATAGGCAAGCCATTGGGCCCGTACAGTCGGGAGACATCCGATGCTGCTGGATTTTCTATCATTACATGTGACTGGATGCACAATATTTGCAGGCTAGGGCGCAAAGTTGCAAAAAAGCTGCTTTTAAGCAGGGCTGCCTTAACAAGACTGTCTAAATTTTGCTTAAGGCTGGGAATATATTATGAATTTTGACATTAAAAGGGTTTTTTCTAATATAATATTGATCAAGGATATCAGATCGGTAGAGGTCAGACACCTAGCATCTCCATCAATTAGCCTTTCAAAGCACCAGCAGCCCTGCTTCACAGGTCATGAAACATTGCATGGCCTGTTTACAGCTCATGCCCCATTCATTGGGACTGAGCTATAATACCAAGCTAGGGCAGAATACAATGAACAGTGCAGTTCTTGGTAGACGATGAAGAGGCTGCAGCGCTCTCCTGAAAGCTATGGCCTATTCAAACAACTCTTCAGGGCGGCCCTGTGTGTTGGACCCCCACTGATCTGATATCGATGACCTATCAGAAGGATAGATCATCAATATTTCCTGAAAAAAACCTCTTAAGGCTAAGGCTCCACGTTAAGGAAAAGCTGCTTTTTTGATGCAGATTTTGCTTCTACTTTTTTTTTTGAGCACAAGTACAAGCGCTTTCTTCATACTTCCATTCCTTTTGTAACCACTACTGGGTTTGGCTAAAAAAAAAAAAAAACAGCAAAATCTGCAAAAAAAAAAAAAATCATTGTGTTAATAGAAAGTTCTTTGCTTCTATTCTCAACTTGACAAGTAAGCATATAGTATATACATATATTCTAAACTATAAAACATGGCTGGTTTAACCCAGTAATCCCTGTTGACAATACTTGTAAAATATTTAGTGCATTTCCTATCACAAGTACACAGCAAAATACTTGACATGAATGGTAAACATGAAGGTAGTGCTTTTAAACAGTTAAAATGACCTTTAAAATCGTTGTGCTAAGAGATTATCTATATACTGTACTGTTTAGTCCCTTTAAGATGGAAAATTAAAGCAGCTCTTCAGATTAAGGAGTAAACTATCATGAATATAAAGACACAAGTAACCAGGTAAACCATAAAACAAAAAGCTTGTGCTAGTCTTAGAAACGCTTGAATTCTTGGGCCTTGACAATCTCAGTCCGCAGAAAATCTCTCAGTCTTGTCGCAAGAATCAGTTCAGCTTGTCTGGATACATAAGAGGAAGGAAATGACCTTGTTTGACTTCAATTCCTCAACATTACTCACAGCAACTTCCTAGAGCGTTACTTCAAATATATAACCGTCTGCAATTCTAGATCTGCCATGGCCACAGCAATATGGGCACAGTCACATGGATAACCTGCTATGTGCCAGGTCTGAATCCTGCAAGGCACTACCAGCTTACTGTGCACTCAGCTTCTGTCCAACAACAATATGGAGAACAAGAGCTGTTTAAAACAAAAAAAAAAAACACAACAAAAATGGGATGGAAAGAATAAAAGTGTGTGTTAAAGCAATGCAGCTCCGATGAAGCAGAACAGTCAAGAACATTGATAATGGACACTTCTCAGAATTAAAATCGCACTTCCCAAATAGGTTATGTTGTTTGCGGAATGGAGGAACAAAAACGCACAACTCCAATGACTGGGTTTTCGAACAGTCCACGCTACAATAATGGTTACGACGAGGCTTAATGCAAGACCCCCGAATAGCACATGCCTTAGGCTGACCTCCATAAAACCATGCATCTTCCTGGTGGCCATGTAACCAAGCAGACTTTTACTTAATGAGACTTGTAAAATGCTTTCCACAGTCTGATAAAATGGAACTCTAGCAACCACATGGAAAGGAGGTCTTGGCTCCGGAATTTAGCTCTACCGTATTTTCTGGAGGCTGACTTAAAACTAATGGCTTGTGACTCTTGAGCTTGTGTGCCAGTGTCATGAATATAGCTTCAACATGATCATTGGTATTCTTGGCAGAGGTTTCAAACATTGGCATGCTATGTAAATCGGCAAACTTTTGAGCCAAGTCTGTAGGTACTTGAATGGAGTCCTTCAAGTCACATTTATTGCCGACCAGAATTCGAGGCACATCATTTGTAAGTAAATGCCGCTTGCACTCTTCTATCCAGGTTGGTAAGCTCTGGAAACTTGCCATGTTGGTGATGTCATACACAAAAACCACAGCATGTACATTCCTGTAGTAATGCTGTACCATGCTTTTGCGGAAGCGTTCTTGTCCAGCCGTGTCCCATAACTGAATCTGCAAAATAAGGGAAAATTAAATATCTTGCAATAAATAAACTTTGCAGTATGAACTGAAAAACTTAGAATTAAAGGGGATGTCCGAGACATCGAGTATATTGAATATCCTGTGGATAAGTATTTGGTCGTGGGTCCAACATCTGTACCCCGCACAGAATAGCTAATCCAGCTGCTGTATACAATGTATACAGCTAGAAGCAGCCCTGTTCCTATTCAAGTAAATGAGAGCAGAGCAGCAGTTCTCTGGTGCCACTGCTATAGAGTTGTACACTTTATCTATGGCGCCAATAAACTGCAGCTCTCGATCCATTCACTTGATCAGGAACAGAGCTGCTTCCAGCAGTCAGATCAACTGATCTAAAGATCTGACACCCGAGACCCTGCATCAATCATCTTATCCAGCTAACGGAGGACAGGTTATCGGAATGCAAAACACTTAGGCTGAGTTTACACTGGGTTCTCTGGTCTGGAATTTGACGCGTAGGCCTCCTCAGATTCCGGACCAAAAGAACGGGTAGCCGCACCTGAATGCTGATGAAGTGCACTGGCATCCAGTCGCAGCATTCCACTCCGGATTAGGCCCAAATGAATGGCCTAGTCGGGAGAGGGGGGGGGGGGGGGAGGTGTCCTGAGGCGGATGTCCACAGCAAATCCGCCTGAAGAAAGGGCATGTTGATTCTTTTTTTCCCGCTTGTGGGAACAAGGAAATGACCGGCTCCCATTGATTTCAATGGAAGGCGTTTTTTTTTTTAGTCAGGATTTTGACATGGATCCCTGTGTGAACTCAGCCATAGGGTCTGGGGCAACACCATTAAAAAGGACCGTTCACCACCTCCGCAAACTCCAACTCTTTGCATCCTTCATTAAGCTCTACTCCAAAGCTGTTGGAATTTTTATCTCTACCTCCTACTGTTTCCGTGCAATTATTTCTGTCAGCTTCAGCACCCAATATGCTATTCAGACTCCCTACTGTCAAAGTGGGCAGTCTCTGTCTGCCACAGTCTAAGACCGCTTACTTAACAGTAAAGAGCCTAAAAAATTTCAACTACGCCGGAATTCGTGGAGCAGCACTTATTGAAGGATGCAAAGAGTTGGATATAGTGGAATTGGTGAAAGTCCTCCTTAATACAGTAATTTCAGAAATCGGCAGCTATTATTTTCCTTAACCCCTTCCTGACATCCCCAGAACAGTAGGGTGGATACTGGATTTTTAAAGATGGCAGCCGCCCTGGGTCTCTGCTGCAATGCCTGATCGTGAGCATTGCAAGCCAGGACCAGGACCCCCAAAGTTAAAACATGGACCCTGGGTGGTACCTTTAACTTTGCAGGCCAGCTCCTACTGTAAGATCAAAGCAATAGACTTTCCCCAAAGTGGTATTAATAAAAAGTACATCTAACCCCACAAAAAAATATAAAAAGACACCCTATGCATCTCCATACACAGAAATATAAAAATAAGTTACAGTGTCAGAATATGGCAACTTTAAGAAAAAAAAAATTGTTTTTGCAAAGTTTTAGATTTATATAGTTAAAATGTAAATAAAACTATATAAATTTGGTATCCCCAGAATAGTACCAAAACAGAGTACAGATTACGGTACATGTCATTTTGGCTGCACAGTGAAGCCCATAAGAAAGTCACACAAATGCACTTTTTCCTCAAATTCCACCCCATTCTGAATTTTTTTTTCCAGCTTCCCAGTACATTGTACAGACTAATAAATCATACCATTATGAAGGACAATTTGTCCCGCAAACATTAAGCCATTATATATCTCTGTGGACAGAAAAAGAAAAAAAAAAAAGAAAAAAAAAGGAAGGGGAAGGCTTGGAAGGCAGAGAGTCAAAAATGAAAATTGAAAAATGCCACCAGTAGAAAAGGGTTAAAGGAGTTGCAGAAGATTCAATAAACATGGCTGATTACTTCTAGCACCACTCTTGTTCATAGGTTGGTATTGCAGCACCATTTAGGGCCCCTTCACACGGAGTAAATGCGCGTGTATTTTGGCAAAATACACGTGTAAAAATAAGACTCCCATTGACTTCAATGACATTTTACACGTGTATTTTGACGTGTATTTTTACACGTGTAAACAAAAATGCCATTGAAGTCAATGGGAGTCTGATTTTTACACGTGTATTTTGCCAAAATACACGCGCGTTTACTCTGTGTGAAGGGGCCCTTAGGTGAATTCTATAACACCAGACCAGGCCCATGGACAAGGGTGGCAATATTTCTGGAAGAATTCAGCGGTTCTTCCTTAAAACATCTACAACTCATTTAACTTCATCTTGTTCCCAAGAAGGTTACTGAGAGACATTAGAAGGAAACGCTGATTTCATGGAATGAAACCAGTCATAGAATTTTTTTTTTAATTGTCATAATGATGACAAAACAATAGGTGCACTGCCATCTGAATATTTCAGTTCTGTATTTTCTTGCCCACTACGCTGAGATCTGAAAAGTTGGTGGATAGCGCAGCTTTAGGAGAGGTCCATTCAGATTTAAAATGGTCAGATCTCTTTTACCATTCATTCATTCTCATCATTACCTTAATTCTTTCTCCATCTATTTCTACACATCTCTCCCTGAAGTCTACACCAATGGTGGCCTCTGTCCGTTCAGGGAAATAACTAGTGCAGAAGCGGTACGTCAGGCAGGTTTTCCCCACGTTGGAATCACCAATTACAATGATCTTGAAAATCCTGGCACGTGTGGATCCATAAGAGCATGTGCTGCTGATACTGGCTTCCAAGGATGACTCCAGTCCTCTGTCTCCACCAGTGGCTGAAGACATATTTATGTACCCACAAGCAAATGCTGTAAAATTAATTAGAATAATATTAGTCATGTGAATCAGAACAGCAACACTAGAGAACAGCTATGGTCTTGGATATCTCAGACACCATGGCTGTACAACAGACGCTAAGGGTACATAGCAACTTTGATTGTTCAAAAGTATAATTGTACCTCTTAAAGGGGTTTTACAGGATCAAGACATTGATGGGTTATTTATAGAACAGCCCATCTATATGACATACGGTAGGTAGGGATCTGACTCTCAGCAACCCTTGCAATCTGCTGTCTGAAAGGACAGCGGAGCTCAAGTGAGCATTGGAAATGAATGGGACAAACCTACTATATCTTGCACTGCCCTCAGTATCGTGATCCTAGAAAACCCCTTTAATATGGTTGTGTCAGATCATTCTGCTCTTGTAAGAACTGTATAGTACAGGAATAGATTTGCTTGCACATTTGCCAAAACAACCCGAAAATAGCATGAGATCTGGCGAATAGGAGAAATCAAAGAAAACACTGGATATATACAGTAGTGAAGAGTCCAGTGTATTCACGATAGCAGCACTATACCACAAGATGTTTGATGGGCCACTGTCTAAGCTGACACACTACAGCCAGCTATCGATCAATGATGAGAGAGATAGACCGATAGAAAGGACTATCCTCAGCAATACACTGGACTCATGATCACGTGGCCAGTGTATTCTTTGGTTGCTCCAATTTCCCAAAACCACAATAAATTTCTGAAACAGGAAAGCAGACATGTCCACATACTATGTTGTTCTTATATAGAACATACTCTGGTGACAAATCCACTTCTATAAAAAAAAAAAAAAAAACAAAGAAAAAAACTGTGCTATTTGTGCAAGTCAAGCTTCTGCAATTTCTGAAAACACCAAACATACAGTCACAAGGTATTCGTTTCAGTGGGAAAATGTGTGACTTATTAATACTTAGTTATTAAAAAATAAATAAATATATGCAACTAAATTTCACGAAACTTGTGCCAAAGTTGCCTGTGTAACTGTGTTGGATGACTAGGAAATGTGGGGCAAAGTAGTTATGCCCTGCTTGGGTTTACATAAATACAGGCCCAAACTATTTCAAGCATTCCCCCCATCGTTGGCTATGTTATTCATGCAAACAACCAAGAAATGAAAAATTTACTATCTCAATATATTGTGTACTTTGTCCATATCTACAGCCATAGAAAAATTAAAACTTTCTCCCTGCTATATCTGTTGATCTTTTACTGCACAATAATGACAAATGTATAATAATGCTATCAGTGGTCCAGGGGAAATAATGTATGTATGTATGTGGAGTTTATGGAGGTAGGTTAATTGGCATTACCATCTCAAAGGAAATGCAATCATTATACGATCAGCAGGGGGTGTTGACTTCCTAGACCCCGACCAATATAGGAGCCATATTTCTGATTCAATGCTTTGGGCTCTTCACAGCCACCTATTGTGCAAGGAAAGGCAGCATGGCTCCATTCAAATGAATGACACTGGCTACAGCACCCTGCACAGCTGGTGGCCAGGAGAGGCACTGTGCAGAGATAAAGAGGAATTCTCAGCCTCAGTGGGGTCCCAGAGGCTACAACCACCAGATTACAACCAATCCAGCAGCAATGATGCCATTTCTTATTGCCATACACAGATATATCCCTATAGCACAGACTGAAAGACTTGAGGATTAGGTTTATGTCACTGCACAACATAAACAATGCACGTAAATCCCTGTTCACACTCGGATCACGGCTTCCATTCTGATATTATATTATTTTTCCTTTGCTAACACATACAGATACGTCACTGACTAATTCTAGGGTACACCAGAATTCAAGGATTTTAGTGCTTCAGACTGCTCTCAAGACTACTGGTACCTTGATAGATCTGCAAAATGGTCAATGCCAATAGGGCCTCATACGCCTAGATGGCCATCAAGACCAGGGTCAATCCCCTGAAAACCAAGAGAGCTCTGGGTCATTGCAGATGGCAATTTGGCCAGCCTTATAGTATAGGTCATCCAGCAATACACAACTGTTATATGCCACCCAGCTGGGCCCATCTATGGTTATGAATATTGATGCCAGGTGTGAGATCATGCCACCAGTTGATAACAGGGCGCCGCCATCCATCCTATGTGCTAGGAACACATATGTTACTATGATCAGCAGCACACGGGATGCGGGGACTGAGGCAACAGCTGCCGATCTGACTGAGAGCAGGTACCGATGGCCAGTGCTGACCGGAGGCTGCCGGATCCCGGTGCACAGCTGGAGAGACTGAGCGCGTCCACTAGTACAAGCCGGGGACGCGCCCACAGTTACTCACCTAGCGGGGACTGTATGGATCCCCTACAGATGGCCGCGTAGCCCAGACCTCCAAAGACGAGCTCACTGCAGGATACGGGGGAATGGCGGAGGGTGCAAGGAACAGGTATCCAGCGTTGGTCTCCGCTATCGGCCCACAGCTGCCGTTACTGCCGCTAGTGCTGAGTGGCCGGCTGCTTTGCTATACACTCGCTCCTCCTGCCAAGCCTTCGTCACCGTTTCTCCCCCACTCCTTCCTCCGCCCAGCTGATAGAGGATAAACAAATTCGCCATATTTGAAGTGGGCGGTTCTAAGGTGATAGAGCTCCTCTCTGCCCGCAATAGAAATGGCTGTTGTGACTATTACGTCATCAACCGGCTCCCGCCGAGCGGTGCAGTGAGTTCTATGGAGCGCAAACATGGGCTGGGAGTCAATGTGCTATGTGGCATTAGCCAGCAGTGCTCTAGGCATGGAAGTTACTATGGGCTATATGTGGAGGTTTTCTACCTGTATTTCATGTCACAGGGGTCATCTTTTGTACGTGCCCCTGCAACATTGCACAGATGAAAACAGGGGTTTCATAAAGTAGATTTTCATCATATAATTCCTCAGAAGTGAAGTGGAAGGCGCTAATATCACAATAATGAAGTGGAAGCACTAACATCACAATAATGAAGTGGAAGGCAGTAACATCACAATAATGAAGTGGAAGGCGCTAATATCACAATAATGAAGTGGAAGGCGCTAATATCACAATAACGAAGTGGAAGGCGCTAACATCACAATAATGAAGTGGAAGGCGCTAACATCACAATAATGAAGTGGAAGCACTAACATCACAATAATGAAGTGGAAGGCGCTAATATCACAATAATGAAGTGGAAGCACTAACATTACAATAATGAAGTGGAAGGCGCTAAAATCACAATAATGAAGTGGAAGGCGCTAATATCACAATAATGACGTGGAAGGCGCTAATATCACAATAATGACGTGGAAGGCAGTAACATCACAATAATGAAGTGGAAGGCGCTAATATCACAATAAGTGGAAGGCGCTAATATCACAATAACGAAGTGGAAGGCGCTAATATCACAATAACGAAGTGGAAGGCGCTAATATCACAATAATGAAGTGGAAGCACTAACATCACAATAATGAAGTGGAAGGCAGTAACATCAAAATGAAGTGGAAGACGCTAATATCACAATAATGAAGTGGAAGGCGCTAATATCACAATAACGAAGTGGAAGGCGCTAATATCACAATAATGACGTGGAAGGCAGTAACATCACAATAATGAAGTGGAAGGCGCTAATATCACAATAAGTGGAAGGCGCTAATATCACAATAACGAAGTGGAAGGCGCTAATATCACAATAACGAAGTGGAAGGCGCTAATATCACAATAATGAAGTGGAAGCACTAACATCACAATAATGAAGTGGAAGGCGCTAATATCACAATAATGAAGTGGAAGCACTAACATCACAATAATGAAGTGGAAGGCGCAAATATCACAATAATGAAGTGGAAGGTGCTAATATCACAATAACGAAGTGGAAGGCGCTAATATCACAATAATGAAGTGGAAGCACTAACATCACAATAATGAAGTGGAAGGCGCTAATATCACAATAATGAAGTGGAAGGCGCTAATATCACAATAATGAAGTGGAAGGCGCTAATATCACAATAATGAAGTGGAAGACACTAACATCACAATAATGGAGTGGAAGGCGCTAATATCACAATAATGAAGTGGAAGGCAGTAACATCACAATAATGAAGTGGAAGGCGCTAATATTACAATAACGAAGTGGAAGGCACTAATATCACAATAATGACGTGGAAGGCAGTAACATCACAATAATGAAGTGGAAGGCACTAATATCACAATAATGGAGTGAAAGGCGCTAATATCACAATAACGAAGTGGAAGGCACTAACATCACAATAATAAAGTGGAAGGCGCTAACATCACAATAATGAAGTGGAAGGCACTAACATCACAATAATGAAGTGGAAGCCAGTAACATCACAATAACGAAGTGGAAGGCACTAACATCACAATAATAAAGTGGAAGGCGCTAACATCACAATAATGAAGTGGAAGGCACTAACATCACAATAATAAAGTGGAAGGCGCTAACATCACAATAATGAAGTGGAAGGCGCAAATATCACAATAATGAAGTGGAAGGTGCTAATATCACAATAACGAAGTGGAAGGCGCTAATATCACAATAATGAAGTGGAAGCACTAACATCACAATAATGAAGTGGAAGGCGCTAATATCACAATAATGAAGTGGAAGGCGCTAATATCACAATAATGAAGTGGAAGACACTAACATCACAATAATGGAGTGGAAGGCGCTAATATCACAATAATGAAGTGGAAGGCAGTAACATCACAATAATGAAGTGGAAGGCGCTAATATTACAATAACGAAGTGGAAGGCACTAATATCACAATAATGACGTGGAAGGCAGTAACATCACAATAATGAAGTGGAAGGCACTAATATCACAATAATGGAGTGGAAGGCGCTAATATCACAATAACGAAGTGGAAGGCACTAACATCACAATAATAAAGTGGAAGGCGCTAACATCACAATAATGAAGTGGAAGGCACTAACATCACAATAATGAAGTGGAAGCCAGTAACATCACAATAACGAAGTGGAAGGCACTAACATCACAATAATAAAGTGGAAGGCGCTAACATCTCAATAATGAAGTGGAAGGCACTAACATCACAATAATAAAGTGGAAGGCGCTAACATCTCAATAATGAAGTGGAAGGCACTAACATCACAATAATAAAGTGGAAGGCACTAACATCTCAATAACGAAGTGGAAGGCACTAACATCACAATAATAAAGTGGAAGGCGCTAACATCTCAATAATGAAGTGGAAGGCACTAACATCACAATAATAAAGTGGAAGGCACTAACATCACAATAACGAAGTGGAAGGCGCTAATATCACAATAACGAAGTGGAAGGCAGTAACATCACAATAACGAAGTGGAAGGCGCTAATATCACAATAATGAAGTGGAAGGCGCTAATATCACAATAACGAAGTGGAAGGCAGTAACATCACAATAACGAAGTGGAAGGCGCTAATATCACAATAATGAAGTGGAAGGCAGTAACATCACAATAATGAAGTGGAAGGCACTAACATCACAATAACGAAGTGGAAGGCGCTAATATCACAATAACGAAGTGGAAGGCAGTAACATCACAATAACGAAGTGGAAGGCACTAACATCACAATAACGAAGTGGAAGGTGCTAATATCACAATAAGATCCTCCAATGATAGAAGTGACATGTCACTAAGGCTTGGTACTATACAGAGAAGGACCTATCCAACCAACTTCTACAGAAGTATCAAATGGATAAAAGGATCCGCGCTTACCAACCGTAGTTCTTGTTGCATTCGTTTATTAATAAACGAATGCAACAAGAACTACGGTTGGTAAGCGCGGATCCTTTTATCCATTTGATACTTCTGTAGAAGTTGGTTGGATAGGTCCTTTTCTGTATAGTACCATGCATACGTGTTTTCACGGTTAAGATCTGCCAGCTACTAGCCATTTTGTCTATGAAGTGATATTTGAGTGCTGTGATCACTTCACAGCGCTTAAAGGTGATTATATGTTGAATAATACTTTGTGGAATCACTTTAAAAGGGTAATGCACAAGGTGCCGCGCGGTGCTCTCTCTTCTGTTTTCATGTCACTAAGGCTTGGTTCACATCTGCGCACGGGTTTCCATTCGGGGGAACCGCTTGAGGACAATGTCTATAAAGCGCTGCGGAATATGACGGTGTTATATAAGTAGGCATAATAAATAAATAACAAATAAATAATAATACCCCCCTGACCGAAAACCTAAACTGCATAAAAAAGCGGTTACCTTAGGAAACCTGCGAACCCCATAGACTATAATGTGGACCGCATGGTTTCTGTTCGGTTTTCACTTGAAATGGTGAAAAATGCAGAGTGGGGAACAAAATCCCTGTATGGAGTGGCAAGCGCACATAGGAACCGAGCGTAACACTAAATGATATCAGACTATGTGTGAGAATCTTCTGGGAGCGGGAAGTATACGAGAAATATTGTAGAGAACTGAAATCCATACTGATGGAGGCAAAAATGCCGGATGTCATCAGTGTGTTGGAACCCCGGTGACTGAAACCTTTCACTGCCTCCCTAAGATTTGCAAAGGATTGAGCTCTTTTGAAAGGGAAATTCTCATGCACACAACCCAGTATGCCATCCAATGTGGGGCCCAGTTTGCAGCACAATGCACTGAGTGACATCTGAGATGATTGGGACTAACCATCAGATGCCTCCTCGGAGGAGCATCAGCCTGAACATTTGGTCGTGTGCTTTAAACATAAGGAATTGGTAGTCAAAATGACAACATAGGAATCTACTTAGGGTTTTGTGACCATAAGTTACCATTCTACAAACACACAAAAGTAGTCAGAACAGCCAAGCAAATTTAACTTCATGTGCAGGTGCCCTTTGCCATAGCTACAATAGAAATGGCAAATAGCTATGTCCTAATACTAATAGCATTACTGCTAGTATCTGTTGTACATGAAAATACATGACAATAGGTTCTTGTTTAACATTTTGATTAAATCGTATAAGCCTATCTGTCAGCGACAAGGCAACCTCTATAGATGGAACCCTACACTATAATAATTCTATCTAGACCTATTCACCCTGTGTCAGAGACCTTTATTGAAAGAGTTAGATTGTAAGCCCTCGCGGGCAGGGCCCTCTACCCCACTGTGCCAGTCGGTCATTGTTAGTATTATATCTACCTGTATATTTTGTGTATTGTATGTAACCCCCAAATGTAAAGCACCATGGAATTAATGGTGCTATATAAATAAACAATAATAATAATAAAGAGTTGGACAGGATTACACTTGAGGATGACTATCTGTTAGCAAATATTGACATAGACAGCCCTTTATTTATCAGTTCTCCATCATAAGGTTCTACAGGCTGTTGAGTTCACGTGAGTGTGAGCAACACAATGTCCATAACAAATCTGTGGTGAACCTTTTGAACGTCTTCCTTTTAACCCATCTGCTAAGGGGGCACTACCATGAGAAATCCATGTACGTCACAATATGCCAATTTGCAGTGGACATCAAGAAGACTGAGTTATAGGCATAGCATATAGAAGATATTATCATCATGTGAAAGGGTGATGAACAATCCTTTCTGCACTGCATCGGCATTCCTTCACAGCTAGCCGTGCGGTATGTTCAACCGCCGTGTGAACATATCCTTAATGTGATACGAGCCACTTGCTCTACTCACCATCCTGAAAATAGACATGGGACCCTATGGGCCTTGTTGAATAGGTGAAACAGGGTCATTACACCTGCTGTGTTGTTATCATATGTGATAACTACCATAAGGTGCAAGAAAATGGTAATATACTCCCTCATGATGCATAATCCAGACCAGTACCTTTGGAGGGGTCAGTGCTGATTCACATAATAAATAGATACACAATGCCTGAGCAACCAATTTCAATTGTGCCTAGACTATGTCCTTTCTCCAGCAGATGGTCTGACCTTACCATATGGACTTCTGATTTAGTAAACTGGATCAGTGGCAGGAGCTGTCCCAGTTTGCTATCGGACTATTGTCTTGTCCACCTCCAGTGTACTATCATAGAACGAGTTCTGCATGACAGGTTGCATTTTCACACAAATTGTACTCCAGAATTGTGGAAAACATTATATTTGTGAAAATAAATCAGGCGTGGATCCATGAAGATATAACACTACATGCCTCATGTCAATAAATACAGTCCTATGAAAAAGTTTGGGCACCCCTATTAATCTTAATAATTTTTAGTTCTAAATATTTTGGTGTTTGCAACAGCCATTTCAGTTTGATATATCTAATAACTGATGGACACAGTAATATTTCAGGATTGAAATGAGGTTTATTGTACTAACAGAAAATGTGCAATATGCATTAAACCAAAATTTGACCGGTGCAAAAATTTTGGTACCCTTATCATTTTATTGATTTGAATACTCCTAACTACTTTTTACTGACTTACTGAAGCACAAAATTGGTTTTGTAACCTTACTGAGCTTTGAACTTCATAGCCAGGTGTATCCAATCATGAGAAAAGGTATTTAAGGTGGCCAATTGCAAGTTGTTCTCCTATTTGAATCTCCTCTGAAGAGTGGCATCATGGGCTGCTCAAAACAACTCTCAAATGATCTGAAAACAAAGATTGTTCAACATAGTTGTTCAGGGGAAGGATACAAGAAGTTGTCTCAGGTATTTAACCTGTCAGTTTTCAATGTGAGGAACATAGTAAGGAAATGGAAGACCACAGGGACAGTTCTTGTTAAGCCCAGAAGTGGCAGGCCAAGAAAAATATCAGAAAGGCAGAGAAGAAGAATGGTGAGAACAGTCAAGGACAATCCACAGACCACCTCCAAAGAGCTGCAGCATCATCTTGCTGCAGATGGTGCCACTGTGCATCGGTCAACAATACAGCGCACTTTGCACAAGGAGAAGCTGTATGGGAGAGTGATGAGATAGAAGCCGTTTCTGCAAGCACGCCACAAACAAAGTCGCCTGAGGTGTGCAAAAGCACATTTGGACAAGCCAGCTTCATTTTGGAAGAAGATCCTGTGGACTGATGAAACAAAGATTGAGTTGTTTGGTCATACAAAAAGGCGTTATGCATGGCGTCCAAAAAAACAGCATTCCAAGAAAAACACTTGCTACCCACTGTAAAATTTGGTGGAGGTTCCATCATGCTTTGGGGCTGTGTGGCCAATGCCGGCATCGGGAATCTTTTTAAAGTTGAGGGTCGCATGGATTCCACTCAGTATCAGCAGATTCTTGAGAATAATGTTCAAGAATCAGTGACGAAGTTGAAGTTACGCCGGGGATGGATATTTCAGCAAGACAATGATCCAAAACACCGCTCCAAATCGCCTCAGGCATTCATGCAGAGGAACAATTACAATGTTCTGAAACGGCCATCCCAGTCCCCAGACCTGAATATCATTGAACATCTGTGGGATGATTTGAAGTGGGCTGTCCATGCTCGGCAACCATCAAACTTAACTGAACTTGAATTGTTTTGTAAAGAGGAATGGTCCAAAATAGCTTCATCCAGGATCCAGGAACTGATTAAAAGCTACAGGAAGCGACTAGAGGCTGTTATCTCTGCAAAAGGAGGATCTACTAAATATTAATGTCACTTTTCTGTTGAGGTGCCCAGACTTTTGCACCATTCATATTTTGGTTTAATGCATATTGCACATTTTCTGTTAGTACAATAAACCTCATTTCAATCCTGAAATATTACTGTGTCCATCAGTTATTAGATATATCAAACTGAAATGGCTGTTGCAAACACCAAAATATTTAGAACTAAAAATGATTAAGATTAATAGGGGTGCCCAAACTTTTTCATAGGACTGTAGATGTGCTATTGCTGACCGTGCAAACTGGCTATTTATCACCAGGAATATTATAGTGCTGCTGTTTGCCCATATTGTATTGCTGTTGCTGCTACAACTGCTCATTCATAGCTGCACTTCTCTTGCCTTGTCCATCGTGTTCTATATTGTACTGATGCTGCTGGGAATACACCCTACCTTGCACAGGTATCCCAGAAAAAGGATACGCAAAAGTAGCAAAACATTCCTAACGTGTTCAATCAGGAGAAAAAAACAGAATGTCAACCAGATAGACAACCAGATAACAGCCACACAAGTCTCTAAAAATATCATTGACAAAATGTTTAAAACCTGTGGGTACATTACACAACCCAAAAAACATTACCAAATATTCAAAGTGATCTTCCGGGGTGTTAAAGGCCATCTTCGATTCGCCTCCTTCTTTGATCTGGGTCACATTGTAGGCCCCGAGGTCAATTTTAGAAAACCAGCAGGCAGCCACTATCTAATTAGAAAGATCAGAGGAGGAGTGTACTGATTATAGTCAATGCATGGCCACAATCCGCCATCTTTTTAAAACATATCCTGAATGTACTCCAGAATAGCCTCACGTTCTGGAGCAGAAAGATTGAAGATCCTTCCCTTAGGATATTTGTACTCAGGAAGGAGTTCAATCCCACAATTGTAGGGTTTATGTGAGGGCAAACCCTCAACACATTTTGTGATCAAATACATCATGAAAATCAGGTAAACGCTTCCTCACTGACACAATCGGAGGTATGCAATGGGGATAGCACTGATTACCCCATTTCACCAACTCTTTTTTGGGCCAATCAAAACTAGGGTAATGGAGATCTATCCAGGGAAGCCCTAGAATGATATCAGAAGACAAATCCTCCATAACAAAAAACATACGACCTCAGAATGTATGGAGCCCAGTTGTAAAGAGATTAAGGGGATCTTAAATGAGATTTTATTCCTAGTCAGTGGGGTAAAATCTGCACCAGTAACCAGCAAAGGAGTATCTAGTGGTAGATGTTCAATCGCAAAAGCAGAAATAGAAGAAAATGGATCAAAGTGTCCACTAGGACATGGCCAGAAACAGAGCTGTCCCTAAAGGACAGAGACACAGGTAACATCTATTTATGAAAATTTTCAGAAGATAACTGATTGCCTGAGTGGTTCTCCTGGTTACTACTCAGGCACTGGAGTCTTCGCCAGTGTGTGGAGTTTAATGAAGCAGTCTCGGATGAGATGACCCAGTTTGCCGCAATACAGGCAGAGACTATTCCGGAGGCATTCTCATCTATCTCATTGGCCTCCTGATGAAGCCACGCTAAGGCGAAACGTGCGTCGGGTCACTTGGTTCTCTCACTGGCGACGCTCTGGTGTTTACCCCCTGTATGGTATAGTGATACTGTGAGCATGTCGATTGGTATGTATTAGAATTGGTTTCACTTTGTTATTCCCTATAGACATCTATTTGTTTGATAATAGACACTATCCATCAGTGGTGGTTACCGCCACTTATATAGGGACTATTTTCTATATAGTGATTACCTTTCGAAGTTTGCACTTTATTAGGACAGTATATATACTTACCTTCATTCATATTTATGATTATCTCTCTGTATTATATACCACACACTGTCAGGGATTACCTCCAGCTCGCTACTAGTGGGAGGGTTACGATACTGTCCGCCGGTCATTTGGGCGGACCCTCCTGTGTTGTCCTCCATTGTGTCATATGTCTTTTAATATCTCAATTTTCAATAAATATTTTTGCTATTTTTATAAATTTTTTGGTTCCTTGAGTTTTTGTTGTGGAATATTCTCATCTAGCCTTGGTATCCAGCGCTCCTAATCTCATAGGTTCATCACTAGCGGTGATAGAAGAGGCATTAGATTTTTTAACAGAATGAGAGGGATAGACAGAAACTGAATCAGTCCCTACTCTCTCTTTGCATTTGTCCTGGAGTCTCTGGTCAGTACGGACAGGCATGGTCTATTCTAAGGTAGGGGGATCTGGGTGACCTAACCAAACATCATTAACTGAATCACTAAGGCCATGTTTGAAAAGAACACTCAAAGCTGAGTCACACCAACCTGTCATCATACAATATTTCCAAAACTGAGAGCAATAAGTCTCAACAAAGCGTTTGCCCTGCTGAAGGGTAAGGAGTTATGATTCAGCAAGCCTAATGTGGTTAGGCTTAGCATAAATAGCGCCCAAGGATTTGAATTTTTTTTCCAAATCTGTCCCCTCCTCTTCCCCAAGACGAATTTTAAGGGCCCAAGACTATAGATCCTCCTTCAATAGAGAAAAGACCATCTCCAGCAGGTAGCGGCCTATTTACCAACCTCCCCGGACCTGATCACTGCTGCCCCTGCTTCCCATTGTACCATAGGCCATGGAGGCCGGCAGTGAATAGGCCCGGGCCAGGCAGCGATCCCACTGCCGCTATTATTATATTATAATATACTATTATAATAATTGGAGCCCCAGGGGAGGTGAGGGAACATAATAAACAATGTTACTCACCTGTCCGGGATCCAATGTTAATCCTAGCTGGCTTCGGGCCTATATGGTAATGCCTAGATGTCACGTGGTCTGGTATATTACCATATAGGCCCAAAGTCTGTGCTAGCAGTACCATATAGGCCTGAAGCCTGCTAGAATTAAAGAAGACCTTTCATGGGTTTGGGCAAAGGCACTTCTATATACCGCTGGAAAGCCGACAGTGCGCTGAATTCAGCGCACTGTCGGCTTTCCAGTGGTATATACAACTGGGAAGAAAAAGAGATGTGGAGTGCAGCGAAATCCTCTTGGCTAAAAAGTAGTTGCTTTATTTAATCCATTTAAAAATTACATAAATATCCATATTTATAAATATCTCAGCGTGCATGGATAACTGAGAAGACAAAACAGGTCAACAACAGACCTAGGCTGACCAGCTGACGTGTTTCGAAACAGTTTGTTTCTTAGTCATAGCTTGGTTTGTCCAACAAGCCTACACCCTTAGGGTGCATTCAGACTACGTAACGCCGGGCGTGTATGAGAGCCGTACACGCCGGCATTACGGCAGACTGCCGAACACTTCCCATTCACTTCAATGGGAGCGCTCGTAACAGCGGCGTTTACGAGCGCTCCCATTGAAGTGAATGGGAAGTGTTCGGCAGTCTGCCGTAATGCCGGCGTGTACGGCTCTCATACACGCCCGGCGTTACGTAGTCTGAATGCACCCTAATATAGGAGGAGGGGTGATACGTGATATCAGCTGAAAACAGGCTTGATAAATCAAGTACCACTACGTAGAACCCATACCCTCCCTTAAAACAAAACAAAACAGTTTACATACAAACAACACATGTCAATTAAAAAAATAAAAACAAACAAACGATCTGTCATGAAATGAAATATAGATGGAAAAATATTGTTTCCGACAACGTGTTATAATTAAATTGTATTAAAGTCCTAGTTATGCATAATAATAAATATACCAGATGACTAAAATTCGATTAAATGCCCAGATATAACTCTAATAAGGTATTTAAATAAGAGAGTGCATAAATGTATGTATATCCTCCAAACCTTAACCCAGCAATGGTAAAAAAAAGGAGACGCAAGAAAAACCAGCTAACATTGGAAACTGGGTGACCGCGATCTATACTGGAATAAAGAAAAAAATATATAGTATACTAGCTGGTACCCGCGACTTCGTCTGTGGTGATTGTAGAAGTGGGTATATACAGGCGCGGGTAAGGTTTTCGTACTGTGTATAAGGTATGGGATATGAAATGTAACTTTGTATCTTGTTGTTGCTGTAATTCTGAGAATACGGGAGACTTTTGTGTTGAATGTAATTTGTATTTCAGCCGCTATACGGTGTTCTGAGAAACTGTACATAGTGACTTTGGGACAGAGGTATTTCAGGTTAATATACTTGGATATACGACATTGTATGAGTTGTTATTTTGCGCCAGTACATGTAAGTTTTGGGCACAGGATACTCTTGAGCAAGCAACATAAAGTCTGGCCCTGTGCATGACAGTTTAGTAACTCCATGCGCCTCTTATTAATAGCAATTAACCCCATCATGTCCCTCACATTAACTCCTGTGTAAGAGTTACTGATAGAGATGAGTGAGTACTGTTGGGATCAGCCGATCTGAACAGCACGCTCGCATAGAAATGAATGGACGTAGCCGGCACGCGGGGGGGGGGTTAAGCGCGCCGGCTACGTCCAAGCGGAAGTACCAGGTGCATCCATTCATTTCTATGGAGCGTGCTGTTCGAATCAGCTGATCCACACAGTACTCGCTCATCTCTAGTTACTGATATGTGAGAGACTTGGAGGTAATAATTAAGTATCTTCATTATTGAGGTCTTTTATTAGTCCCTACATATGTCTCACATATTAGTAACCTTTATATGGGGCACACAGGGGTTAATATGAGGGACATGATGGGGTTTATTCCTATTAATGTGAGGCACATGGAGTTACTAACACTAAACTAATAACCCCAAATGGCTGACATTAATGAGAATAGGAACTAAAGGAAGGGAGCTGTGTGCTTCTTACTTTCAGTTTGCAGGATGCAGACAGCAGGAGCTATCACTATAGCAGGCAGAGACTTGAGCGATTAAGCTCCACCCCCTGGGTTTCCTGCACCCCTCTCAAAGGGGAGTGTCCTTATGCCTCAGCTCTAGCAGAGCACGGACTTCATTTAACTCTTGCAGGTCCTGTGCTGCTGGCGTGCCAGTGGAATATGGCAGGAGTGCCACTCTTGGCATGTGTGCCAGGGGTTGCTGACCTCTGCTGTAGGGGGTAATATGAATTTTGTGGCTTGCTATGGTCCAAAGTGTGTGAGATTGCAGAGATAGTGATGTGAGTTTGGGTTTTGTGGGGGTCCCGGGAAAAACGTATGTGCGCTATTGTGACGAAAAGTAGCCTATTGCGCAATCGAGTGTAGGGACTATGTTTGTGGAAAATTTCAGCCAAATCGGGGTCCGAAGTGTGTGAGATTGCAGAGATAGTGATGTGAGTTTGGATTTTGTGGGGGTCCTGGGAAAAACGTATGTGCGCTATTGTGACAAAAAGTAGCCTATTGCGCAATCGAGTGTAGTGACTATATTTGTGGAAAATTTCAGCCAAATCGGTGGAGCGGTTTTTGCGTGATTGACCGCCAAACATCCGAACATCCAAAGTCACAAACCCACAAACTCACAAACATTTCACATTTATAATAGTAATAGGATAGTATATACAACTGCCTTTGCCCAAACCCATGAAAGGTCCTCTTTAACATCGGATCCCAGAGAGGTGAGTAACAGTGTTTATTATGTTCCCTCATCTCCACTGGGGCTCCGATTATTATACTCAGGGGTCTGAAAAGACCCTGAGTATATTAATACAGCTTGAAGGGTCCAGTGTGGCCCAGGAACCTCTATTATGCCCCACAACAGCCCCCCTGCAACCTCTATGGCACAATAGACTGCAGGGGCCGCTGTGGGATATATATATATACTGTATCTCTTGCAAACAGTGCAGTTCTTCTTTTGATATTGAAGTCTGTGCAAGTTGTGCTCTTGCTTTGCTAATTTTTTTTTATTTCGCCCAAAAAATCTGCATTTTTCTAAATGTGGGACAGAATTCCCCAAAGAAGACCAGCGCTGGTGTGGATCCAGCCTAAGTGCGATGTTCATCCAGGAGGTTGGCATAGTTTCTTATTTTCCATGATTTTCCTACAGTATAAGGATTCCATGAAGGTGATGCTCATTGCATTGACTTGTCTTTAGATATGAAATCTCCTGAGTATATGCATAACTCATTTGTGATTAATTTTTTATAGTCAGCTTCAATACTTTTTAAAGAAACTATATTAAGCATAGGATTACAAGACATGCCTCTAGCAGCCAAAGCAAATGGGACATCTAAATAGGGCACTATAAAAGACTTGGAAGAGACTTTAAAAAAATTACTAGTATGAAACTTTCTCTGCTATTATTTTATAAGACACAATTTCCTGGTAAAATACATGCTGAAACAAAAAATATCACAAAGATTTCCTTTGTGTAATTAAAACTAAAAATATGTTAACAGAAATGTAAAAGAAGTTTTTAGCTCCCTACACTTTCAGTCCTTCCTCCCCATGTGTGTGCACTGCAGTATTTTATAAGATGTCATGCCACAACAGTTTAACCAATTCCAGAAATTTGGGTTGTTTCTGCTACATCTGTATATAGGATATGTTCAAAAGTTCAGCACTATCAGGGTTAATGTCCAGTATCTTTAGTTTACATATGTGTCATATATAGTTGTTCTATGTGTGCTAACTTCCAAATTGCTTTTATTAATGGTTACATCATAGTGTGACTAAGACCATTAACAAGAGATATATGAAAGCTTGAAATGCATAGGATATCATGTGCTGATAAGCTTGTAAAGGGATTTTTGTTTCACAGGTGTGTTTTTTATACTGCTGACCTATCCATAGGATAGGTTATCAGTATCTGATCAGTTGGGAGTTCAATACCCAGATCCCGCACCAATCAGCTAATTCGGCAGCCTCCCAGCATCAGGAGCTATGGCACAGGATGTGACTACTTTTAGCCTTCAAAACAGCATTAAAGGGATCCTATCATTCAGGTGGAATTTTTTTTGACTAAGACGTCGGAAAAGCCTTAACAAAGGTTATTCATCTCCTACCTTTAGATGTCTTCTCCGTGCTGCCGTTCCGTAGAAATCCTGGTTTTTGCCGGTATGCAAATGAGATCTCTCGCAGTACTGGGGGCGGGTCCCAGAGCTCAAACAGCACTAGGGGGCGTCCCCAATGCTGAAAGAGAACTCTCCAGCAATGCCTCCATCTTCTCCAGGAATGTCCTCTTCCTGTGTCTTCTTCCTGGCACAGGCAGTAAAACTTGTAGGCCTCGGGCAGAGCCAACTGTGCATGCCCACAGGTCACAAGAAAATGGCAGCGTACTTACTGTGTAAGCGGCCATTTTTCTTGTGGCTGCAGGCATGCGCAGTAGGCTCTGCCCAAGGCCTACAAGTTTCACCGCCTGTGATGAAAGAAGACGCAGGGAGAGGCATGTTTCTGAATAAGATGGAGGCGGCGCTGGAGAGTTCTCTCGCAGCATTGGGGATGCCCCCAGTGCTGTGCGAGAAGACATCTAAAGGTAGGAGACGAATAGCCTTTCTTAAGTTAGTCACAAAAAATTCCATCTGAATGATAGGATCCCTTTAATTCTTCTAGGTACAGTTTCACAAGGTTTTGAAGAAACTCGGGACGGAGGTTGTTACAAAAAGGGTGGTCACACCAAGCCTGGGAAAACAGAGATTGTCAGACGTGGTGCCACAGAGGTGAAGCGAGTCAAGGCTGTTTAGAGGAATCGGGACCATGCAGTAGTAAAGAGATCAACCTGATCGTTAATTGATGTAGTCAATTATTCCATTCTTCGAATGTCCCCAATCCTCCACACCCAAGCCGATATAAGCAGAGGGTCAGGGTGCTTCCAATGTGCTGAGATCAGACATTTTGCTGCCGTGAAGGCCCGAATGTAGAACATTAAACAAAGAGGGAGCAGCGTGAAAGGGGACCAAGATTTCTATAACTTGAGAGATTGGTGTCCTGGGTTGGATTAAAAAAGGATGAAGAGATGGGCAGTCCCAAAAGATATAGGATAGGGACCCTCTCTCTTTGTGGCATCTTCGACAACGGTCCGATGACTCGGGCAACATATGATGTAAGACTTTTTGGGTATGATACCAATGCATCGTAATTTTATATTGGTTTTCTTGTAGGAAATAACAAAGCCTTTTAACATTGGATCTCAGTGACTTCTCTATATGGCCCTATGTGCATTCTGTTGCTTTTTCACATACTTACAGCAATAAATGTATTTAATGTAACTGCTAGGTCTGAAATCTGAACTCGCCAGGTACACACATTTTAAAGTTGAATTATTTTCACACTGACTGGACTGAACATAATATTTTTTATACCGCAAGTCCTAACAGGTGTGCATCTTGTTAGAGGAAATGAAGCATGGTACACTGGCACTTTAGACTGGCATAGTCTTCATAACGTACCCACATTGCTCACGTGATACTGTTCTTGTCCAGGGTTTTGCTAATCCAGTAAAATGTTTGAAGTCGCAGATCAAAGTCTGAGGACAGTGCTGTTAAATATTGATAGGAAGGACCTACATTATGCTTCACAGTCTTGTTCTTCAGATTGCTGACATAACAGCAGACACACTGCAGGTGTTTCCTTAGGAAATTGAGTGAGTATACACCTAATAAATACTTTATAACCTATGCAATATGTTCCACTGATAGTAGCACAGACTGCAATTCAGACCTGGTGTGAAGAGCACAGCCTGCAATCTATGGATAAGCCATGTCTATTATTAGAGTGAATAGCAGTTCCTCATACTGTGGTTGATGTCACTTCTAATACAAGATTATTGCTTTGTGTATCTGAGTGGCTTTTACAAGGATTAAATCGTGATAGCTAGGCTCATTGGTATATACTGAAGCTCCTGGGTCCCAGAACAAAATTTGTAACAGAGCCCCTACTTAACAGGTGCAATCTATAATTCTGGTATCTTATTAAGTTGTAAAAAAGTCTTTGGGCCCCTCATGCTCCAGGGCACCATAGTGATTGCTACCTCTGTACCCCCTATAGCTATGAGTCAGGGTATCTCCAAAACAATAGGTCTGGTGGAGTGCTCCAGTATGCCGTGGTTAGTACCTGTCACATTACCCAACACCATGAACCAACACTAGTCACTTGACCACAGGTTCATAGGTGCCCCAGGTTATTATATGTCAAAGAAGAGCCACTGAAGCACAAATAGCTGAAAAAAACTAATGGTTTCTATGAAAGAATGTTATCAGTATAATTCCACTTGCTGTGTATGGGGATGGGTTGCATATGGGGATGCATATTAGCAGAACAGCCAGAGTGCCTTTGCTGACCCCTGTCCAATGGCAACATCATCTACAATTGGCATATATGCATTACAACTAGTAATGCAGCAATGAAAACCTGGTAGATCACCTTTTCTTTTACATCATGAGACTGGTTTAACCCTTGTATGTCACTTACTTGGGTATGAGATTTACCAGGATCCACTTTGAGAATAAGGTAAGCTGGCAGAGGCAGTATAATGCTCTGGGCAATGTTGTTCAGGGAATCTTTTAGTTATGGCCTTCATGTGAAAGTTACTTTAACACATACCACTTACCTAAACATTTTTGCATGTCATGTATACCACTTCCTAGCAATAATCTTTTCCAGTGGCATAAATAATATGTTAGCAGCCTTAGCGGCTGCCACAGGGCCCTTGACGTTATGGGCCCCAGTGGGCTGCTGCTTTTTTTTACTAGGCTGTCACTTACTGGAGTAATCCCAGCAGGCAATGGGCCCTATGTACTTACCAATTCCCATTCTTGCTCACGGCTGCCTCCGCTTCCCCTTCTACCCTCCAGGGGGCCTGTGTCGCTGGGGCTCCTGGTGTGAAGGTGAAGCGGAGGTGGCTGTAAGCAGGAATGGGGATCAGTTCTCTTCAGATCATTCATACTGTGTGCAGCGTCCACTGTGAGACATAATACTGTGTGTAGGGTTTGTTATATAGCATTATACTTTGTGATGGGGCCACTATGTGACATTATGCTGTGTGCAATGGCCGTTGTGGAACATAATACTGTGTGCAGGGGTCACTATGTAACATAATGTGGGCAGGGGCCACTATGGAGCATTACACTATGTGCAGGGCCGCTATGGGACATTATACTGTAAGTAGGGGTTACTGTGGGAGATTATACAATGAGAAGGGGCTGCTATGGGACATAATACTGTGTGCAGAGGCCACTATGAGACATTCTACCGTGAGGAGGGGCTGCTGTGGGACATAGGACACTATACTGTCTGGAGGCCACTTTGGGACATTACAGTTTGTATAAATGGGGTTTTATATTGTGCAGATGCCAGGAAAAGGGGGCACTAAGCTGTGGGTGTGAGCCCAAGTCAAACAGTTGCTATGGGGCCCGGTCTTTGCTAGTTACGCCTCTGGTCTTTTCTAATGGCAGTGGTGTAGGATAAACACCCCACCTCAATACAAATAAAAAAACAAATTCAGCAATGGTGTGAGGAACATGAAAAATAGTTTAAGTTGATTTGTAACACATCATTCCAAAAAAAAAGATGCAACAGAGCTACAAAGCAAATGCTTGACAGTGTTTCCTTCTCCTTTGTGCTGGTATTTTTATTATTTTTGCTGAAAACAATTTAGTCAGGCTTGACATGCAGTGAATGCAAGCTGTGCTGTAATATAGTTGCTCGGCCATTGCATAGTGTATGGAGCTGTCTTCAGATTTGGTGGTTGTAGCAATTGATCGGTAGTGGTGCAAATCAGGATGCAATTGATCTGGTATTGATAATTTGATCATGGTGATGACAATCTCCTATTCTGAACCACTGACATCTGCTTTGGTAAATGATATAGTAAAGTACTGTACTCCTAAAATTGCACCTTTATACATGTACATATGAGTAAGTATATCCGTGCACTGTGTAAACTGACCAATATTGTAGACTGAACAATACTGAATGTTTTCTAGGATATGGATAACGTAGAACTAAGTAAGCCTCCATTTGGTCTGGAAAAAGAGTTCCATGCACTCCTCACTCCTGATGCAATCCAGTTTCTAGTTCAGCTCACTTCTGCATTCAATAATGATGTTGACAAGGTGAGCCATATCACCAGTGGTATTACAATGTATCCACCCAGACTTGTAATGTATTATTGAAAGTGTCTTTGCAAAAATATTCCTTATGTCAAGGTTGTAGTAGGTAGTGAATTATTTCCTATAAAATACACCTCAGCTGCTGTAGTTCTTCATATTGAGTCACTGACTAATATGAAAGAGGACCTTAGACCACATCCATCAACACTAACTTTGCATTCTTGATAAAGTCTCACTCTGCTGATTCCAGTGCAGTTAAAATGTTGGTATCTACTTCTTATGGTTCCTGAGCAATCATTTCTGCCACTTTTACCACCCAATATGATAATTAGATTCTCTACTGTCAAGTGGGCGGCCCTTGGTTGGAGCAGAAAGAATGGGACCACCCACCTGACAGCAGAGAGCCTATGATATAGTTCATTCAAAAGATTAGTTCATGTCTCTGGCTCTGGAATACTGTTGAAAACAGAGATGTAGCCTGTTATTACCTAACAGTTTGGTGACAAGGTATAGTAAACCATGAGATGTTAACCAGAAGATACCTTTTTTACTAGGTTTGAAAACAGTTGGAGCGAAACTGACAGCTGATGTGTTGGATGCGTTCAATTGCATAGCAATGACTAAAGTTGTCCATTCATTTCAGTCATTATCAGCCAAACCTGCTATTGAGTATGTAGGGGGCAGCTTGGCAGGTCTCTGATCCTTTGTTTACATGTGGATAAGAGTTTTACAGGGGCTTTTGAGTCCATTCACAAAGAGTTGTTTGGTGAGGATTTTGGCAAGGAAAAAATCCGCTTCAGGAATTAGGAAATGTTTTTTTTTTCCTCCAGCACAAAACCGCTAGTGGTTTTTGCCAATTCCAAGTGGATTTTCCGCCTCCCATTTGACTGCATTGGTTTTTGCAGGCAGAATCCGCCTGATGGAAGCTTTTTTTTCCGCTAGCAGAAAAAATCTGCTAGCGGAAAAAAAAAAGCTAGCAGAACCCATAGAACTCTATGCGTAGACTTTTTTTCCACGTAGATTCTGACACGGATTCAGCACCAAAATCCTCGCCAAAAAACTCTGTGTGAATGGACCCCTACCTATTTTTCTACAGATCGGATATGTGTATGTCCAGTATTAGTAATGATTTTTGTTTTCCAATACATCATTTACTTGTTCAGATTTTACTGTTGTTGAAGGGGAGTTTTCCAGGGGATAAAAATAATATTACAGTATATACTGATCAGAAGGACATAAAAAAGAGCTAACAGTGCTTTTACCTCCTCTGTTCTCGTGCTGCTCTGTTCCAAGATTGCCCAGTCCTTGTTTCTCTTTGCTACCTGTGTAATATGTAGATATAGGAAATGTTTGGACAGATTTAGTTAATATTTTTTTCTCTGGAAAAAAACTTTAAGGCTAAGGTCCAACACAGCTTTTTTTTGCTGCAGATTTTGCTGCGGTTTTTTTTTAGCCAAAGCCAGGAGTGAACTGAGCAGAAGGGAGAAGTATAAGAACTTCTTATATATCACCCTTTACTTTTGTAGTCATTCTTGACATTGGCTCAAAAAAACGCAACAAAATCTGCAACTAAAAAAGCTGCTTTTCCACAAAGTGGGACCTCAGTCTAAAGAAGCACACACATGGAACCATATTTCTGTATGCCTATCGACAAAGTAAACCTCAGAAACAGAGGTATAGCTATAGATCATGAAGAGGTTGTAGTTACTTGTTGACATATGTAGTCATAAAGCTAAGACTTTTGGAAATTTCTATTTTTTGTGACCTGTTTACAGATTTTGTGGAAGCGAACAGCACGAAAGGTTGAGCTTGACTTAACCAATGGCTATCCTGATTTTTCACCGGACACTGCACACATTAGAAATAACTCAACATGGAAAGTAGCAGCTGTGCCCCGTAGACTTCAGAACAGACATGTGGATATTGGAGATACAGCACCATACCAAACAGAAAGATTCCACAGATGTTTGATGTCCTCTGCTCAAGGAATACAGGTAGAAAATCTTTTGTATGCACATGAGACAGTGACTTCTAGGATACTAGACAGTGACTTCTATTGTATTGACCACAAATACAATAGATTTAACAATGGGATTCTTATCACGCAGTAGTTTCTTGCGGCTGTAAGATATGTACTACTTTAAAGTCTTTTTTTACCACTTAGGTGGATTTTGATGACGGCAACTGTCCGACATTCTACAATCAGATCAAGGGGATTTTCAATGTTTATCAGTTTGTTCATGGCAAGATACCAGGTAATGAAGATGAAATGTACACCAAGCTGCTATAGTAATAAAACTCAGCCTGTCTTAAATTTATATTATGTATTACCTTTTTTCTGCAGGTTTACCTCCAATTTCTGAGGCCCCTGTGTTAATGCTCCGGCCACGGGCTTGGAATATGGTAGAGCACAATATTCTGGTAATGTATATTACAGTATTTGCCCTTCATAGCCTCTGATGTGTTGTGGACAAGACATTGCCTGTAGTGTAATATGGTTTACTATATTATACACTGCTCAAAAAAATAAATGGAACACTTAAGCAAAACATTGTAACACATTGACAATTTCAAATGCTGTTGTGCAAATGGAATAGACAACAGATGGAAATTATTGGCAATTACAGAGACACACTCAATAAAGGAGGGTTCTGCAGGTGGGGACCACAGACCTCATCTCAGTACCAATGCTTTCTGGCTGATGTTTTGGTCACTTTTGAATGTTGGTTGTGCTTTCACACTTGTGGTAGCATGAGACAGGCTCTACAACCCACACAAGTGGCTCAGGTAGTGCAGCTCATCCAGGATGGCACATCAATGCGAGCTGTGGCAAGATGGTTTGCTGTGTCTGTCAGCGTAGTGTGCAGAGGCTGGAGGAGTTACCAGGAGACAGGCCAGTACACCAGGAGATGTGGAGGGGCTGTAGGAGGGCAACAACCCAGCAGCAGGACCGCTACCTCCGCCTTTGTGCAAGGAGGAACAGGAGGAGCACTGCCAGAGCCCTGCAAAATGACCTTCAGCAGGCTACAAATGTGCATGTGTCTGCACAAATGGTTAGAAACCGACTCCATGAGGATGGTATGAGGGATTGATGTCCACAGATGGGGGTTGTGCTCACAGTCCAACACCGTGCAAGACGCTTGGCATTTGCCACAGATTACCGAGATTGGCAACTTTGCCACTGGCACCTTGTGCATACCTCCCAACCGTCCCGATTACCACGGGACAGTCACGATTTGGAGGGAGGCATGTCCCGATTTAAACTCAGATCTGCGTCCAGAGGATGCAGCTCTGAGTTGAACACATATGCGGCTTCAGCCACATGTGTCAGCGAGAGAGGCGCTCAGAGAGCGGCGAGGGAGCGGAGGAGAAGGTAAGTTCAATGTGGAGGTGGAACGTGAAACTGGGGGCAGATGAAGGAGAGAACGGCATGACACTTGGGGCAGAGATGGGGGACATGAATCTGGGGGCAGAGATGGAAGGGGGACATGAAACTGGAGGCAGATGAAGGGTGTATATGAAACTGGGGGAGAGATAGAGGGGGGACATATAATTTACGTGTGACCGTAGGAGGATTATACTGTGTACGGGCACATGAAAAATTAACGAGTGGGCGGAGTCAACACAAAAGTGGGCGGGGCTAAATTTGCCGCATCGCGCTACCCGCGCCGCACATTTTGTCCCTCTTTCGATTCTTCAAAAGTTGGGAGGTATGCCTTGTGCTCTTCACAGATAAAAGCAGGTTTACACTGAGCACATGTGAAAGGCGTGACAGAGTCTGGAGACGCCTTGGAGAGTGATCTGCTGCCTGCAACATCCTTCAGCATGACCGGTTTATCAGTGGGTCAGTAATGGTGTGGGGTGGCATTTCTTTGGAGGGTTGCACAGCCCTCCATGTGCTCGCCAGAGGTAGCCTGACTGCCATTTAGGTACCAAGATGAGATCCTCAGACCCCTTGTAAGACCATATGCTGGTGCGATTGGCCCTGGGTTCCTCCTGATGCAGGACAATGACAGACCTCATGTGGCTTGAGTGTGTCAGCTGATGAAGGTATTGAAGCTATGGACTGGCCCACCTGTTCCCCAGACAGGAGTACAGTTGAGCACATCTGGGACATCAAACCATCATGAACCAGCAGCTATTATATGTTTGTGCAGGGACAAAACAAGATATCTCCAGGACCAACCCAAACTAAATTGATATAGTTTAAAGTATTAAAGAGAACCTTTCATGTCCTCATAGATGTATTATATACCGCTAGTAAGCTGATGGCTTTCCCAATGATGGAGATATTGGTGCCATTAGTTTTGGCTCCAATATACTGTATATCCTCACTATCAGAAGGGTGGACCTTGCAGCTCAGCATCATTGCTGGGCTGTGAAGAAGGCTCCCCTGACAGTACTCTTCCATAGACTTGTAGTGTCGGGGAAGGGGGGGGGGTTGGGGGGTGTTCCTTACAGCCCAGCAATAACGCTGAGCTGTAGGGCCTGGGCCTAACCTTCTGAGAGTCAGGAGATATATCAGAGCAAAAACTAATGTCACCGATATGTCCAGCACCGGGACACATATTGGGAAAGCTGACTGTTTACCTTCTAGCAGTATATAATACCGAATATCTAAGAGGACATGAAAGGACTAAGGAGAAATTCTGCAAAGTAAGATTGCTTTCAAAAACAGAATCAGGATTTCATAGCTTAACCTTAGAATAGTTTGTAGTCGTAGAGGCCAATGGCCATGCCCCCGCACCAATCAGCTGTACAAAGTCACTTATGGGACCTGTACTGTACACAATATAGGGTAAGAAGCAGTTGGCTGTACGCCCTGCATAGTGGCTGGATGCCAGTACTGTAGCTATGGATGCTGAGCTGCAGTATTGGCATCTGACCACTATAAAGGGACTTACATTATTGGTTTCCTTCTTTGTATTTTATATAGTACAGCTGATTAATGCAGGTCACTGATCCAAAATGTATTATCTATCCTAAGCATAGGCCATAAAATCCTACAACTTGGACAACCCCTTTAAAGAGCAATAGGAGTCCCTCAGGGTATAACGGATCAGGAAGGGAGGAGTGGGGAGTAGGCACGCACAACTGAACACTTCTCAAGGATTCTTCGACAGTTATATTACGCACAACGCGTTTCGGGCAGAGCTCTTTCTCATGTGCAATATAAACTGAACGGTAGTCTATCCTGATATATCATAAGAATCCTTGAGAAGTGTTTCTACGCTACCAAGATTAGTGGACGGGGAAAAGCTGCTGCCATATACCATTTGGGTTTATAATATATGCTGTTGTGGTGTTGTGACAATATCACAACACGAGAAGGTAAGAGGCCAATCTATAGTGAATAATATTTCACTTCATCATCTTCATACTACACTATATTGGTGCTCAGTGTCTCTCCCCGTTTTCCGTTTCTTTAAACCCCTTTAAAGAGGACCTTTCATGTCCTCTTGCACATGCAGTTTTATATACCGCTAGAAAGCCGACAGGAGGACATGAAAGTCCTCTTTAATTGTTTATTTAGGCCAATTAACAAAATGCAATGTGAATGAACAAAAGAGAAATCTAAATCCAAATAGCTGTGACCAGTCTTTGTCTTCAAAACAACATCAATTCCTCTAGGTACACATGCACACAGATTTTGAAGGAAATCGGCAGGGAGGCTGTTCCAGACATTTTGGAGAGCTAAGCACAGATCTTCTGTGGATGTAGGCTTGCTCATATTCTTCTGTCTCTTCATGTAATCCCTGGGTGCTACAATGATGCTGATCAGATCACACCGAATATTGATGTGATTTTGCGTTCTCATTTGCTCATTTCCTTACTTTTGTTAATTGACAAAAATAAATAAAACATCTATTTTTGAAAGCATTCTTACTTTGCAATATTTCTTCCATACATGGTTCACTTTTAAATGTCTTTAACTTTAAATATGGCTACATTCAAGGGTTAACTCCTTTCAACAAAGTGATACAACTTATCGTTTTCTCATCACAGATAAATGGTAGAGAGATCCCAGGGCCCCTCTTCGATTATGGTCTACTTGTGTATCACACTGGAAGAACACTGTATGAGAGTGAATCTGGGCCATTCTTCTACTTATCTAAGGTAGGTTAAACTGTTAGGCCGGGTTCACACGGGGTTTTTTGGACCGGAATTTGATGTGGAGGCCACCTCAGATTCCGGTCCAAAAAACGGCTAGCCGTGCCTGGATGCTAGTGCAGTTCATCGGCATCCAGTCATGGCATTCCGCTCCGGATTAGGCCCAAATAAATGGGCCTAGTCGGGAGGGAGTGTCGCCAGGCGGGCATCCGCGGCTCAATGAGCAGCGGAATCTGCCTGAAGAAAGGACATTTCACTTCTTTTTTTCTGTGAGCGGGAACAAACCGCTCACAGAAAAAGGAAATGACCGGCTCCCATTGATTTCAATGGGAGGAGGGTTTTTGACATGGGTTCTGACGCGAATTCCCCGTCAAAATTCGGCCCAAAAAAAGCCTGTGTGAACCCGGCCTTACTCCTGCTATCAAAATATTTCCGGGAATTAAGATAAGCCTTAAAAAGGGATAGATTCACTTGAATGAGAGCTGAGTAGCTCAGCACAGCCACTATACAGTGTATGGAGCCGTCTGACCCTGGATCTGTATACTGGGCTGACAGCAGCTGATAAGTGGTGTTGCATTCTCCCTAAGAATAAGCCATCAATATTCAGGCAGGGATAACCCTTTCAACATTTAACAGTTCAGGTTAGTGAATGGCTTTGTGGCTCAGAACATCAAATAAATCTTTAAAACAGTTACGTTAGGTTCACAATGGAGAGGCGGTCCCCTAAAATAGTGTTACAGACAGAGCCCAGCAAACACCATTGATTCTAATGTGGTTTGACAGGTGTCGTTTTTTAACCCATAGTGACAGTGGAGAAACTGAATTTTGTCAGACAGTGTTCGCAGATGTGAATGTTGCCTTAGGTTAGTAAATCTGCCCCAGTATTGCCTCTTCCTCTTCATGTAGGAGCCAAACAGCTGATACTTGGATTTTCATTGACAGGACATGTTGGAGATGTCTCTGATTATAATTAACTACAATACAATATTGCAATTCTATGAAGTAAACATAAATATGTCTCTATATTTCTTTCCAGGTAGAAAGCTTTCTAGAGGCCAGACTCTGGAATCAAATATTTGTCTGGACAGAAGAAAAGGTGATGTGGCAGCAATTTGTGAGAGTCATGTTACGGGCACATTCCCATAACCAAGAATTAGATATGTATTTGTTTAATGTAGAATCAGTCGGAGATATAACAAGTTGCTCTTTTCTATTTTACAGGAGTTTTACAAGATTAGAAAAAGATGGATGCTTTCTTTACCTGTCTAAACTTTGTGTGTGATACTGCAGCTCAACTCCATTGAAGTGAATAGCGATGAGCTGCAGTACCATGCACAGCCCATGGACAGGTGAGGTGCTGTTTTAGAAAGAAAGCAGACACATTTTTCTGATATTGTACAGCACAGTAAGTGATAAAGATAAATACAATCTTTTACCTAATAATAGTTAAAAAGATGTTGTAACCTTTTGAATTATACTTGGCAATTTGCAGATGTGATTAAGTATTGGAGTATACTAGTACAATCTTTTTTCTTCAGCATTTACACATATCAGAGCTGGAATTATATGTACTATTGTGTATAGTCTCTGTTTTCTAATGCATGATTTTTGGATACTTTAAAGGGAATGTGCCACAACTCAGTGATGTAACTAGCAAATAATGGGCCCCCCCGTGTAAACCCATTTACACAGACTATAATGCCTGAAAGTGGCATCCAGACAGTATAAAGTCCCATAGCGGTCCCTCCAAGCAGTATAATGTTCTACCATGGACCCTGCTTATAATATTATGCCCTACAGAGGCCCCTGTATATGCAGTATTATGCCCCATATTGGTCCCTGCACACACTATTATGCCCCATAATGACCCCTGCCCACACTATAATGCCCCATAGTGGCCCCTGCACACACAGTTTTGTAGCTCCATAGTGGCCCCTGCACACACAGTGTTATGCCATATAGGGCCGTTTTAAGATATTGGTGGGCCCTGTGTAAGTGTTTCATAACTGCCCCCCCCCCCATCACCACCACCTAGAAATTCCTGGTCTGCACAAATTCTAATGCCCCCTCAATGGCCCCCACATAGTATACCACACCTTAGTGATTAATGCCTCCCTAGTGGTCCCATAATGCCACTTATAATGTTCCCTTCCAGGTTGCTCCCACATTTTCATGTCCCCCTACAGGTTTTCCCCACAGATTCATATCCACCACCCCCCTGGTTGCTCCCACAGTGTCATGTACCCCCCCCCCCCCAAGTTGCCCTCACTCTGTCATGTCTGCCTCAGGTTGCCCCCACAGTGTCATGTCCCCCCAGGTTGTCCCCACAGTGTCATGTGTCCCCCCCTTCCTGGGGTTGCCTCCAAAGTATCATGTCCCCCCACATCCCAGGTTGCCCCTACAATGTCATGTCACCCCTTGGGTTTCCCCCACAGTATCATGTCCCCCCACCCCCCAGATTGCTTCCACAGTTTCATGTCCCCCACTGTATATAATCAAAGAAAAAACCAATTTATTACTTGTTACCTTATTACTCACCTTTCCCCGTTCCCCGGTACACTTTTGTCTCTGGTCCCAGAGTCTTCAAGGAGCAACAGGCGCAATGTAAGGGATGTCACTACATTGCACCTTCTGCTCCCAGGATCCCGGAAGCAAAAACAGTGGCCGGGTGATGAATGAGGGAGCGGACGGCAACTCATCAGTATGCTTCGAATGCTGATGAGTTGGTGCAGACCAGACCCACTGCCCTGGATAGTGGAACAGAAAATGTCAGACTGTCCTGCTGTCCAAAGGGGGCCCCGGCTACCATAGGGCCGGGTGCAAGTTGTTGCGACTTATAATGACACCGGCCTGGCCCACATGACGTTGGGGACGTCACCAAATAGGCCCAAATACTGCTGTAGCACAGGTGAGGTAAGTTACAGTGTTTTTTATGTTCTCTCACCTCCCCCTGGCCCTCAGATCATTATACTCCGGGGTCTGAAAAGAGCCCAGAGTATAATGATAGCAGTGTTTGTTGGGGTTCACGGGCTGCAGCCTCACTAACCTTCCGCTTCCGCAGAAGGGAGAGCGCAGGTGGCTGTGTGCAGGAGTGGAGAGCAGTAAGTAAATAGGGCCCATTACTTGCTGGGGTTACTCCAGCACATAAAAAGAGATGACTATTTTGTTCTGTTCCTCTGTCATTTCTTCTGAAAATGTTTGGATATGTACACAAATGGGGGTTACTATTCCTTTTGTCAAAGGGGTGTTTTGTTTAACACTGATTGACCAATATCAGGCTTTGTAGGGACACACCTCAACTGACAACAACCAGTTGTCAATTTATTTATTAGTTGTAAGGATGAATAACCGAGGAACAGCTCAATACAGAATTGTAAGAAAAGACGATCTAGAATTTTTAATGGGGTATTCCCATGAACATTATCTTATCTTGATCGGTTGCCAATAGATACGACCACAAATGCAGAAACTTTCTATGGTTTGAGACTTGTCAGGAACCCAGCCATGATTTTCTTTTTGTAGCTATGTTATAAGGCAGGGACACTACATGTATGAGAAGATATCCCGGCCACTATAAGGAAATCATGGCTGATTTTCAAAATTGAAAAAGAAGATTTGACAGGTCCTATTTACTTTGTATATTCATACACAAGCAGAGTGGCTTTTGACAGTATGTCTCTTCATTAACCCTATAGTTAGGTCTAGCACCTGGAAGCATTAAAGCTACGGTGCTGATTGAAAGTGTGCTGGCATCATTTGAGATGGAAGAAATCCTCTATGAGCTGAAGGACCATTCTGCTGGTCTGAACTGTGGCATTTGGGATTACGCGGCCTCCTTTGTGAACAAATTTGGTAAGTGAGAACAAATGAAATGAACAAATATAAAACGAAAAGAATAATTTATTTGCCTAGATATTTACCCCAAAAATGACACATTGACCTTATTCAAACAAAAATATATCAGTCTTTATTAATCCCAACAAATCTAGCTAATAGTTACTCCATTAGAGACATATAGAAAAGCAGAGGATGGAAGGTCATGGCTACACACACAGCACAAAAGGTAACACCACAACAATTCAGAAAGTGTACAATTCATATACAAACTCTTATATCAAATCCTAGAAAAACAATGATACATAAAGTAATACAAAAACCCTTGTATCAATCTATGTGGATGAACCCCAGGCACAATAAAAAATAGTTTAGTATTTTTTTTAAATAAGGTTTAAGTGTCAGTTATTACTATTACTATTGTTAATGAAATAGCCTTGTTATATTTGTGGGTTCAAAATATCTTTTCTTCTCTTGAGTAATAGGGAGACTCTCACAAACAAATCTCCTTTTATTTTATCTTATTTGTCCTATTAGCATATGAAAGGATCAAAGAATGCTAAGAAATATTTTTATTATGTTACGCCCAAGCCAAAGTAATATTTCACCATTGCATTGCAAGGAGCTGACACAGGGGCCTATTCCAAATGTTGTCATGGTCTCAACTGTACGTAAATTGATGTAAGAAGAGATTAAACTTTTATATATTAGTGTAAATGCAGAAATAAAATACATTTA
The DNA here is from genome assembly GCF_031893055.1 of Leptodactylus fuscus. NCBI lineage: Eukaryota > Metazoa > Chordata > Amphibia > Anura > Leptodactylidae > Leptodactylus > Leptodactylus fuscus. The sequence goes on along the minus strand of NC_134265.1, from coordinate 276,263,886 downwards.
TTTGAGTTTTTTAAATGTCAGGTTGTAAAATAAAAGCAGAAACTCTCCACTGGTTTCCATTCACTAGTTTATATATACAGTATATGCTGGATACTGTGTGAATAAGGTATAATTTACTATATAGGATATATTCCTATTACTGCTACTAAATCGGCCACTAAATCTCCCTCGGGATTTTATTGATGCTGTAAAGCTGACCACAGAGACAAAAAAGCTGTTTGTTAAAAAGTTATTTGACCGCATTTATCTCCTCCGACCTTCTCATAAACACATTCGGCTGAGTGTGCATGTTTATTTAATAGAGAGGGGGGAATATTGCCAGACACTTCAGTCATGGATAACACAACGTGCCTGAAACCCCTTCACCCTGATATTTATCAAGCAGTCTTTAGGCTGACACTACACATTACATTACATCTTAAAGAAATCAATTGCATCTCTTTTTTTATTTATTTATTTTTCAGAATGGTTATAATTATTACTTATTAGACACCTTGCAGTTAAGGCCCCGCGTAGCAGAGAACAACGCTCGGAAACGCATTGCGGCTTTTTCATTGTGATTTTGTAGAGCTTTCCTCTGCAGACTTTTTTTCCCCTATTATAACTGTATGGATAACGCCTGTGGTTCTGAAGGTATAATGGACATGCTGCAATATTTAAAAATACAGCAGATTTTTTCCTGCGGTTTGTGGAGGGGATTAACCAGAATCCCATCCACTTTGCAGGTAATATAAAACACTGCATTTTCGCAATGTGGGTTTTCAGCCTAATGGGGTGTGAGTCAAATCCTCTAATCTTGTATTTTGGCAGCCATCTTGTACTCTTTCACATATAAATTGTATAAGTATGTATTTTTCTGCTTAAGTCAAGGAGGCCCCTTGTTAGACTTTAAGGAATGTGATAATGAACGTTAATGCATAGGTTGCTAATCCTTATCTCTCAAGGGCCTCATTTTGAGAAGATGCAGCTGACTTTGTATATCTCTTATCTCCTTTACATGATGTATGGACACATAACAAACAAAAGTATTAATCTTATGGTATCTGGGCACTCTGTCATATTTTATGGTATATGAAGGTCACTTAGAGTGTGTATAGACACAGAGTTTATGTAGCTTATTGTTAATTAGGTTGGAGCATGTCATCTTATCTCTTTTGTCATGATATATACATATAGACATAGTCTGGGATGTTAGCTCACACATAAGTATTTTGAATCCTTCTTTGTTTCATGGGAAAGTCCATCCCAGTTTGGAAAGTTATAATGAGCCTCAGCCAATATATAACCAATCATGTTATACTAATTAGAATAGCCAAGCCAGCTCTTTGTCTGTAATGTATTTAAACTACCTTTTTCTTACAATAAAATTAGAATTCACTTGGTACACCATCAGCTGTGCGTGTGACTTCTCCAGGCCTGCGATCTAATCTCTAATTAGGACCTCTACAACATACGGAGGGATCCACTGATGTCCCTATCAGGGGGTTCCAGGCTTTTAAGATATTGATGACCTATCCTTAAGACACCTGGCACCTACACTGATCAGCTCTTCTCAGCTTCCTCTGTTGCCAGATATATGCAGAGAATGGGCAGAAACAGATTGTTCTATTCTTTGTCTAATGGCTGCAGTCACTAAACATCAGATCCTATTCACTTGAACAAGAGCGGAGCAGCAGTACTTCACATTGCATCTGTTTCAAGCACATTCTCTGTGTATGTTCCGACAATGAAGGTAGCCAAGAACAGATGATGGGTGGGGGTGCTATTGTTGGACCTCTACCAATCTTATATTGATGGCCTGGTCTATAAATTGGTCATTTATGAGATACTAGCATCTGCTCGCGACTTCGTCTGCGTGTTGTTGTTGGCGATGATCCGCTTATATTTACTCAATAGTTGCTGTCGATGATCCACCTGCTCCCGCGTCTTGGCTCTGCTACATCATTGCATATGCGCAGCATGCCCAGCTGTATGTACATCTCTGCATATGGAGAGCCTACTCAGCTGTGCTAAAGTGCTGCCTAAGCTCTGCTACATCTGGCAAGTTGGATTACAGGGGTGTTCTTATGTCACTGTCTGAGCAGCTTGTGTATTAGAAAGGGCTGAATGGATGTGGCTGAAATTTGCCACAGTTTGATCTGCCTGCTCCCGCGTTTCGGCTCTGCTACATCGCTGCATATGTGCAGGATATCCAGCTGTATGTACATCTTTGCATATGGAGAGCCTACTGAGCTGTGGTACAGCGCTGCCTAAGCTCTTCTACATCCGGCAATTTTGATTACAGGGGTTTGGTTATGTGAGTGTTTGAGCAGCTTTTGTGTTAGAAATGGCTGAACGGATGTTGCTGAAATTTGCCACAGTTCCCCCCCTCCCCATCAGAGGCTGAACACCACATTCCCAGTCATACTCACACAAAGTCTACACCTGATCTTCTCCTCTTGCCCACACACAGCCTACATGTGCTGTACTCTCCTGATCGTCCTTGAGACTTCATTTTTGGCAGCTTCACACTGTTTGGTTTCATCCTATATAGCTTCACCCCCAACATAGTGTGTAGCTGCGCCCACCCAATAGCATGATCCTATCTGAGCACGGCTCAAGGACCTGTGATGACGTTACCACGGGTCCTTTAGTGTAGTCTGAATTTAAATACATTCGTAGCGGGTGTGAAGTGAGGTCATTTAACGGGATAACAAAGTAGCCTATGTTTTAATTGTGGTTCCAATCTATGTATGTGGCAAATTTCAGGCACATCCGTTCAGCCGTTTTTGCGTGATTGAGGAACATACATCCAAACCCACAAAATATTAGTAGGATTAGTAGGATCTTCAAACCAGAAAACCTGTTTAGTTAGTGTCCTACAGCGCTTTTCACAGAAGGTCCGCAGAGGTTTCCTCTGCGGAATTTCTGCTTCAATTATACTACGATTTCCAAAGTTGCAAAATCACAGCGTGTCCGCAGCACGTATTTTCAGGCACTGTAAGGATTGGATTTGCTAGAATCACATCCACCACACAGTGACTGTAAAACGCTGCGGTTTGGCCTCGTGGGCCCTGGCCTTAATGACATCCCTTGCTATCCTGATATTTATGCTGTGCATTTTAATCTGTTATCTTATACAAGTTTTTAATACTTCGTAATATTTTAGGCCACCGTCCAGAATTCTTGTTGCCTGATCGCAGTATGTATGTGAATATGGAGAAACATTTTCTTAAAAGTTACATGGATTTGTTGGTGCAAACATGCCATCAAAGAGGAGCCTTAGCTACAGGAGGAATGGCTGCCCTTCTTCTGCCAAAAGACAAATATAGTGTAGAGTATAACAATGTTATTGCAGCTGTAACACGGTAAGATCTGAGACTATGTACCACATTGTATAAACCCAGTCATGTTGTAGTTATTAAAAATAAATTCTACCATGATTTAACATAAAAAATTCTAATGGGTTTAGTTCCTGCCTCTTCATCTGTGTTATTATATTTATGGCATATGATCAAGATTAAAGGGGTTCTCCCATCTCAGCCAGGCTGTCTGCAGTGTCTGCTCCTCTCTTCCTGTATTTCTCTCACTCTTCCTCCCTCCTGCTGAACAGGACACACAACATTTCTGCGGGTCAGATAATCTGCAGATTATTGTACAGAATAGACTTAGTGTTATCTGTGTGTTTACTTAGAGAGATAATTATCAGCAAAGTGCAATTGGATTGTCCAGCTGGTACTGAGTAAGTGACATCACTTGTCCTACAGGTCTGTGGTTATAGCAACGCACTGTAAACAATGGAAGTAATAAGGTCACATTGCAGGCAAACAAAGCAGAATTTCTAAAACAAAATATTTAGGAAAAGTCTTCAATTTATATAAGCTACCAGTATAGATAGGATCTTTGAGATGGGACAACCCTTTTAAGCTCAATCTCAGACTAGACAATGTTGCCATATTATTATCACAGATTTCCTAGTTCATCAACCCTCAACCCCAGTCCCTCACGAAAATGGCTGAGTCTCTACTTCTCAGGCATCTTGAGTTCTGCAGTGGTTTTTGTGAGCAGTCCACGTTTATATTCTTATTTTTATATATAAATATTTTTCACTTTTTTAGAGACTTATTTCTAGACTTATGCAGATGTAGCAGAGTTAAGCCAAACTTCTGGAATTGGTTAAACTGCTGCAATGTGATATCTTATTACAGAAGAAAGTGTTTTTCCAATGACTTTTCATTGTTTTTTTGTTGTCTTCTGTGATGAGATATTATGTTGCAGCACAGGTTTGGGTTAACTCTGCTAAATCTGTTGCTTGAAAAATTTGTAGGTATTTTTTCAGATTATAATATAGTTTTACCATAAAATAGACATTTTGTTAGTGTTTTCAGATTCTATTGTAAATTTTGATATCTATTTTATGGTAGTTGGGCATCGACTAACGGTATAATGGTGAACGGTAGTGTAGATTTTTGGAGGGTTGGGGGGTCTACTCTTTGCACAGTTATGATTTATGGTAATTATTTATTTAAGGCTAAGGCCCCCACTTGGCATTCCACAGCAAAAAAGTGCTGCTGGAAAAACTATGGTGGCAAAACATCACGGTTCTTCCCGCACTTCTTAAGACAGAAAGTTGACAGAGGTTTCCTCTGTGGACTTTCTGTTTCAAATATACCTATTAGAAAACTGTTGGCGTTTCCATAGGTATAATTGACATGCTGAGATTTCTAAAACCGGCTTTGGAATTTACAGAGTGTCTGCAATGCGTTTTTTCCCACAAAGTGGGCATGGGATTCACTAGAATCCCATCCACTTTGCCCTGACTGTAAAATGCTGTGATCTTTCCTGCATTGTCTCCACTGCGGGCAAATCTTGGCATTCACGCCACGTGGGGCCCCCGGCCTAAGGCAGTTTTAGATGTTTACCTTTAAGGCAAACCTCACCTATTTTATGATAAGCCTGGCTCCTTCATTATTTTATGTTTCATCTCTATCTCTCAAATAAGACTGTATTTTAGTAATAATCTCATGTCTGTGCATTTCAGGTTAAAACTGTTTGAAATAAATGCTGGAGTGGATGGGTTTATGGTATATGATGTTGACCTGGTTGAACCAATGCAAAAGGTACGACCATCTCTACTGTAAATATATCTAATATATTCATGAATATTTCTAAACAATTAATTCTGTTACAAGAGCCAGGTTTGCTGAGTGCCACATTTTTAGATTAAGGCTGAGGCCCCATGTTGCAGAAACACATCTTTTGTGTTGCATTTTTTGAGCCAAAGCCAAGAATGGCTATAAAAGGAATGAGAAATACACAAGAAGTTGTAATACTTCTCCCTTCTGCTCAATCCTCTCCTGGCTTTTGCTCAAAAAATGCAGAAAACTCTGCAAAAAAAAAAAAAGATGCATTTCTGCAAAACGAGGCCTCAACCTTAGGCCGGTTGCAGGCGACTGTGGTGTGGGCCAGTGTGCTATCCGTGTATTTCATGGATAGCACACTGACCCATTCTTTTCTATCAGCTTCTGTGGATTCTATTCATTTAATCAAAGGAGCCATGGAAGCACGGCGCATGCACGGGCTGCGCACAGGGACATCCTTGTGTCCCCAGTGTGCAGCCGGTTCTTTTAATTCACGGCAGGCCAATTACAGCACGGTTGTCTGCAACCGGCCTTTGGGTGCCTCCACATACACCGTGCCCTCAAGCAATAGCCAAGAGCCACATGATTTTAAATGAGGTGTTATCTCCAAATATCTGCCATTGGTCACTGTGGATGGATGGAGCTTCAACCACATGTAGCAGCTTGAACATGTGGATACATAATTAGTGTAAATAAGACTAATATAATAGTACAATAAAGGTATATTTGTTACAGAAACTTCTAGGAATCAGTACCCAACTCGTTCTCATGCACATGGCTGTTTAGCTGCTCCATTTTGAGCTGCCGCAGTCAGTAGCATCTCAGTGGTCTCTTTTATTCTTTTATCCACTTCCTTTTACCACACTCTCAACAGAGAGAGTCAATAACAAATAGGATTCCATAGCATTCTTTCCATGGCTTATTATTATTAATATGCCTGTCAGTATTAAACTGCATAATACAATGAGATACAAAAGGTTTGCTGTGTACTTTTATCAGCAGTGGCATTGGTCATGTCTCATGTTGTGGGACTAAAGAAATGCACATTGTATTGAATAAACTGTTAAAAAAATATGAAAAATATAAAGAAAGCTTATTTCTAATAAAATAATTTTTATGATTTATTGATTTGATGATTATGTTAGAAGAACAACTTTTCCATGAAGAGGCATTTACCCTGTAAACCTTTTGTTTAGCTTTTCCAGCAGCACACCAGTGGACCCAACCAGCTCCATGTCATTCCATCTGTGAGAATCTCCCGCTCTGACTTACTTATAATGCCTGCTGTGAGTACAAGTCATTGGGAGAGTTCTGCAAATTCCAAAGAGCAACAGCTTTAGGAGGTTTTTTTTGTATTCCTCAGGGAGGTGTCACACTGTTTGGCCTAAAATATAACATTGCGGTCGGCATACTATTCATTGATGCCTGGCTTAAAGGTAGACATTATTATCCTGCCTTAAACAACGCTTCCCCATGTTACTTTATAGCATTATGATATGTTTTTCTATATTTTTATGTGTTAGGGGAAGGCCATTTCTTCTATTGTGGAAAAGTGGAAGACTCGGCAACAGCTGAAATATCTCGATCTCAGGTATGCATTAAAGATGGACATACCCTTTAAAGTGAACTTTAAATTGATTTCTGTTGTATACTCTATGAGCAGGATATGACAGGTTAGTCTCCGTTCCCACAGAGTAACGCGCCGCTCATTTAGACACGTAAACACATGTCAGAGCGAGGCGCTTCAAAACAGATCCCATTTACTTCAATGGGTGCCGGCTTACACGCGCTACCCATTGAAGTCAATGGGTTATAAATAAAGCCTCCCATTGATTTCAATGTGTAGCACACATAAGTCGGCACCGATTGAAATCAATGGGATCTGTTTTGAAGCACCTCACTCTGACACGTGTTTACATGTCGAATGAATGGCGCATTACTCCGTGGGAACGGAGCCTTATGAAATTGAGCTCTGTGACATATCCTACTAATATAAATGTGAAAGTTTGTGTATTTGGATGTTTGTTCCTCAATCACGCAAAAACGGCTGAACAGATTTGCCTGAAATTTAGTATATACTAGATTGTAACCTCGATTAAAACATAGGCTACTTATTATCCCGGGAAATCACATGGCTGCACGACTGCTATGAATGAATTTATGTTCAGACTACACTAAAGGACCCTTGATGATGTCATTAAAGGTCCTTGAGCCGTTCTCGGATAGGATCACGCTATTGTGTGGGCGGAGCTACACACTATTTTATGAGCAGAGCTATATAGGATGAAATTTGAGAGTGTGGAAGCTGCAGAAAATGAAGTCTCATGGAAGGTCAGGAGAGTAGCGAACATGCAGCCTGTGTGTGGGCAAGAGGAGTATATCGGGTGTACAGTTTTTGTGAGTACGATGGGGGAATGTGGGGTTCAACTGTGGCAAATTTCAGCAACAATCGTTCAGCCATTTCTAACACAGAAGCTGCTGAGAAACTGCCATAAGAAAACCCCTGTAAGCCAAATTGCTAGATGTAGCAGAGTTTGGGCACAGCTCTAGCACAGCTAAGTATGCTCGCCTATGCAGAGATGCACATACAGCTGGATATTCTGCGCATATGCAGAGATGTAGCAGAGCCGAGACAACAGCAATTGGCTACATATAAACAGATCATCGCCAACAACACGCGGATGAAGTCGCGGGCAGATGCTAGTAGGTTTATATAATTAGGAGAAGGATTTCTAAGTTAAAAGCAGAGTAAATCCTGACAAGACTCCTATTAGAGACAGTTAGAGTCCTGTTCACTCTGCCCAAACACAGTGATTGACAGCTTTTCCTGCATCACTGTGTACAAAGTAGACTGTCAAGGAGCCTAGGAGTTTAGGCAGTATTCACACATCAGCATTTTGTGGACGTGTGATGCCAGTGATTATCACTGACAGTACTCTACCCTGCTTATTTGTGGGCCACGTGCTGTCCTTTGTTCATGATCTGTCCATGAAAAACTATCACTTTTTTAACATCTCCTGTGCATTTCAATGTTTCTGGGTCTATGAGAAATGGATGATACATGGATGCCATCCATTTTTTCACAGATCCATAGACTTGCATTGATATTAGTGGTGAAACTACTGTCATAACGGCTGCTACAGGGGGCCAGTGGCTTCTGCGGGGGGAGGGGGGGGTGTATCTTTAGATCCTCAAGTTTAATGATCTGAGGACCAGGGGAGGTGAGCAAACATAAAAAAACTGTATTACTTACAAAACCAAAATTTTTACAATATCTGTAATGAAAACCATAGAAGCCACTATGGGACATAATACTGTGTGAAGGAGCCACTGTGGGACATTATAATGTGTGGAGGAGTCAACTATGGAACATTTTACAGTGTGGAGGAGCCACTGTGTGACATTATACTATGTGCAGGGGCCAATGTAAGACATTATACTGTGTGGAGGGGCCACTATGTGACATTATATTGTGTGGAAAGGCTGCTATGGAAAACTATACTACATTATGTGGAGGGGCCACTGTGGAACATATACAGTCCTATGAAAAAGTTTGGGAACCCCTATTAATCTTAATCATTTTTAGTTCTAAATATTTTGGTGTTTGCAGCAGCCATTTCAGTTTGATATATCTAATAACTGATGGACACAGTAATATTTCAGGATTGAAATGAGGTTTATTGTACTAACAGAAAATGTGCAATATGCATGAAACCAAAATATGAATGGTGCAAAAGTATGGGCACCTCAACAGAAAAGTGACATTAATATTTAGTAGATCCTCCTTTTGCAGAGATAACAGCCTCTAGTCGCTTCCTGTAGCTTTTAATCAGTTCCTGGATGAAGGTATTTTGGACCATTCCTCTTTACAAAACAATTCAAGTTCAGTTAAGTTTGATGGTCGCCGAGCATGGACAGCCCGCTTCAAATCATCCCACAGATGTTTAATGATATTCAGGTCTGGGGACTGGGATGGCCATTCCAGAACATTGTAATTGTTCCTCTGCATGAATGCCTGAGTCGATTTGGAGCGGTGTTTTGGATCATTGTCTTGCTGAAATATCCATCCCCGGCGTAACTTCAACTTCGTCACTGATTCTTGAACATTATTCTCAAGAATCTGCTGATACTGAGTGGAATCCATGCGACCCTCAACTTTAACAAGATTCCCGATGCCGGCATTGGCCACACAGCCCCAAAGCATGATGGAACCTCCACCAAATTTTACAGTGGGTAGCAAGTGTTTTTCTTGGAATGCTGTTTTTTTGGACGCCATGCATAACGCCTTTTTGTATGACCAAACAACTCAATCTTTGTTTCATCAGTCCACAGGATCTTCTTCCAAAATGAAGCTGCCTTGTCCAAATGTGCTTTTGCACACCTCAGGCGACTTTGTTTGTGGCGTGCTTGCAGAAACGGCTTCTTTCTCATCACTCTCCCATACAGCTTCTCCTTGTGCAAAGTGCGCTGTATTGTTGACCGATGCACAGTGACACCATCTGCAGCAAGATGATGCTGCAGCTCTTTGGAGGTGGTCTGTGGATTGTCCTTGACTGTTCTCACCATTCTTCTTCTCTGCCTTTCTGATATTTTTCTTGGCCTGCCACTTCTGGGCTTAACAAGAACTGTCCCTGTGGTCTTCCATTTCCTTACTATGTTCCTCACATTGAAAACTGACAGGTTAAATCTCTGAGACAACGTTTTGTATCCTTCCCCTGAACAACTATGTTGAACAATCTTTGTTTTCACATCATTTGAGAGTTGTTTTGAGCAGCCCATGATGCCACTCTTCAGAGGAGATTCAAATAGGAGATCAACTTGCAATTGGCCACCTTAAATACCTTTTCTCATGATTGGATACACCTGGCTATGAAGTTCAAAGCTCACTGAGGTTACAAAACTAATTTTGTGCTTCAGTAAGTCAGTAAAAAGTAGTTAGGAGTATTCAAATCAATAAAATGATAAGGGTACCAAAATTTTTGCACCGGTCAAATTTTGGTTTAATGCATATTGCACATTTTCTGTTAGTACAATAAACCTCATTTCCATCCTGAAATATTACTGTGTCCATCAGTTATTAGATATATCAAACTGAAATGGCTGTTGCAAACACCAAAATATTTAGAACTAAAAATGATTAAGATTAATAGGGGTGCCCAAACTTTTTCATAGGACTGTATAGTGTGAAGGGGCTGTTATGGGACATTATACTGTCTGGAGGCCACTTTGGGACATTATAGTGTGTGTAAATGGAGTGTTATAACGCATGAAGGCCAGGAAAGGAGGTACTATATCGTGTTTGTGGGTGACTTGGGCTTGCAAAAGTTTGCTATGGGGCCAAGTCTTTGCTACTTATGCCCATGGTTGTGGTGTAGAGTCATTGATCTTATTTATATAGTGAATTGCGCTCTATTTATTTTTTCACAAATACATTGCTAGATGGTTGCTAAAAAATAAAGCAGATAGCATCCTATATTTCACATGCAAAAAAAAAACCCAAAACGGCATACATATCGGACATGGGTAGAACACAGAAACACACTGACGTACAATGTCTCATATTTTTTTTTATAGTTTGCAAGACAGATAGTTATTGCTAAAGCAGCCTAAATACAAGTGTGAAAGTAGGCTCAAGATAGCATTTCATGAAATTTCAGAGAGATTAAAGGTATAGACACCCCCTGGAGGCTGAAAAGTGTACCAGCATGAGGTCTTAGTACAAACTTTATTTTTATTATTTTTATTTTAGCTGCTGAATCACAAGCATTTTTCCCTATATATTTAAAAGGGGAAGAAAAAAATGTAGAGAAAAAGGGCAGCAAAAACTGAGTAAAAAACATTGAAGAATGTTACCAGTGATTTGGTTTCTGGGAATCCTCCATGACAGCACCGCTGGAGGTTGACATAATGCCCTGATAGGGATAGGGCACAGAAGAGCTTAAAAGTTGCTACTCTCCTTCCTTACGCCAGTGATCTACAAATGGTCAAAAATAACAAGGGCGATGTCAAGGAGGATTCTCAAGTCATCCTCCATGACAGCACCTCGGGAGGTTGACATTGTTCCCTAATACAGACAGGAAACATAAGCCTTAAAAGGTTGGGAAAAATGCAATGCGTTTTCACAGTTTTTTCTACTGCATTTTTTAACTGCACTTCACTACAAGGATCCTTAGGGTGCATTCACACTGAGTAAACGCTAGCTTATTTTGTAGAGTAAAATTACACTTGTAAATTTTGCTATCCCATTGACTTTAATGATATTTTTTTACAAGTGTAAAAATACGCCTGTAAAAAATACGCCTGTAAAAATACGCCTGTAAAAATACGCCTGTAAAATGTAATGAAGTCAATGGGATAGCAAAATTTACAAGTGTAATTTTACTCTACAAAATAAGCTAGCGTTTACTCAGTGTGAATGCACCCTTAGCCTGACATATATGAGACTGATTTACTGTAAGTACTGAGCTACATGATCACCAATCTTCTGCTGCTGTTTTTGTATTCTAAAATTTGTAAATTTTCTGGAAAGTATCTTTAATAGGCTTCTCACTATATGTACATGTATTTATATGCACAGAACCAAAAGAGGACATGCAGACCTTAAAGGGATTATTTTACATTTCCATGCATTGTTTCTGCTTTGTGTACAGGTCTGGCAGTGGATACGACACCAGGTGAAATTAGAGGATGATGACAGAATAGTCACAAGGGGTCTGGTGCATGCCCTAGTACAGCAAGTGGAGCGCCAGCTGGTGGATGAGTCACAGCTCCCTGATCTGTAAGTAAATACAAGCTCTCATGGCAAACAGGGAAAGGCTGCTATCAGTTTGCAGAAAGTAAAATAGATCTTGCTGTCTCACATATTTCTGGGAATGATTTCACTGCCTGCAAACATTTCTATGCCAGCCCATATACAAGGGCAAAACCAGTAAAATATCTCCTTACCCAGTAGTGTGTTGTTGTTGTTTTTTTTGTCTAAAAATGTTGTGGCGAGACTTTACTGTAAAGCCTGTTGTATAATGTCAAAATGTCACTTAATGGCCAAATTTAGAATACACACCTGGACAAAATTGTTGGTATCCCTCGTTTAATGAAAGAAAAACCCACAATGGTCACAGAAATAATTTAAACTGGAATTTGCCAAACTACATGTTGACAAGCCACAAAGCTTCTTGGAGAATGTCCTATGGATAAATGCGACAAAAATCAAACTTTTTGACAAGGCACATCAGCTCTATGTTCACAGATGGAAAAATGAAGCATATCTTGAAAAGAACACTGTCCCTACTGTGAAACATGGAGGAGGCTCTGTTATGTTCTGGGGCTGATTTGCTGCATCTGGCACAGGGTGTCCTGAATCTGTGCAGGGTACAATGAAATCTCAAGACTTTCAAGGAATTGTAGAGAAAAATGTGCTGCTCAGTGTCAGAAAGCTTGGTTTCAGTCACAAGTCATGGGTCTTGCAACAGGATAATGATCCAAAACACACAGCTAAAAACACCCAAGAATGGCTAAGAGGAAAACATTGGGCTATTCTGAAGTGGCCTTCTATGAGCCCTGACCTAAATCCTATTGAGCATCTTTGGAAGGAGATGAAACATGCCGTCTGGAAAAGGCACCCTTCAATCCAGAGACAACTGGAACAGTTTGCTCATGAGGAGTGGCCCAAAATACCTGCTGAGTGGTGCAGAAGTCTCATTGGCTGTTACAGGAATCGTCTGATTGCAGGGATTGCCTCAAAAGGTTGTGCAACAAAACATCAAGATAAGGGAACCATCATTTTTGTCCAGGCCTGATTCTTGAGTTTTTTTGTTGTTTTTTTTTGTTTTGTTTTTTTTGAAGCATGGTTGTAAAGCAATGTCTGACTTTCATTTGTTCATTTTCATAGAATTTTTACTTATTATTACTTTTGTCAGATTCAAGTTATTTCTGTGACCATTGTGGACTTTTCTTTCATTAAACGAGGGGCACCAACAGTTTTGTCCACGTGTGTAGCTTCGTACAACAGTTTAGTGCAATAGTGCATCTTTAGATCTGCATCTCTAGACTCTAGTGTTAAGTTTATTTCACCTATTAGTTTTCTTACTTGTGGCCATAATTGTAAGCCATAATTTTGGACCAATTTTTGAATGCATTTAAAGGGAACCTGTCACCAGAACCCGGCATATGAACCGAGTCCCACAGATAGACGAGTTAGGGTCACTGGTGTCAAACTGTGTTTTTCCCTTGTGAATTGAGGCCTCTGTTTCTTAGGTATTATTTTTTTGGAGTAACAAAGGATTCGCTGTTGCTTAAAAAGAGATAAACATCAATTAGATTTATTTTGGTCAATGATCATTCAGATGGTAAAGCACACATGCTAGTTGTCCTCAATGTAATTTTACTGGATATCGCATCATAAAGCTTTGATATATCGCCATATTGCTCATTTGTATTGTTTTGTATTAAAATAAAATCTCAGTCCCCACAATAAATGTGTTTTACTTGTTTTTAGGCAGAAAGCAAGACTACAAACAGCAGCTGAATTATTCATGGAAATTGTTTTAAAAAGAGATTTTCCTGAGTTCATCACCACCTACCTCAATCTGGATCATACATTCCTCAGCAGTATGTGATAGTGTACTCTAAATCTAGGGATCCACTGCGACATGTCATTGTCTGAGTCACTCTAATCCTATATTTCCCTATGATAAAAAAAAAAAAAAGACTACAAGATACCTTATGGTCATTTAACACAATATTTTTGGGGGGTACAGGTACAAGGTTACTAGTGACTTTTGTTTCTATAGGAAAACATTAAAGGGATCTTATCAGTCAGACACAATTTTTTGTAGGTACCACGTCGGAATAGCCTTAAGAAAGGCTATTCTTCTCCTATCTTTCGTCGTCTTCTCCATGCCGCCGTTCGCCTACAATCCCGGTTTCTCTTGGTATGTAAATTAGCTCTCTTACAGCACTGGGGGCAGGCCCCAGCGCTCAAACAGCACTGGGTGCGTCTCCAATGCTGCGAGAGAACTCTCTCCAGCGCCGCCTCCTCTTGTTCAGCAGTGTCATCTTCAGCCTCTTCTTCTGGCAGTGACTTGTAACTTCTAAGGCCTTGGGCAGAGCAGACTGCGCATGCCCACAGGCCGTGAGAAAATACTGTGCAAGCGACAATTTTCTCGTGGCCTGTGGACGTGCGCAGTCTGCTCTGCCCAAGGCCCGAGGCCTTAGAAGTTACAAGCCACTGACGGAAGAAGAGTCTGAAAATGACGCTGCTGAAGAAGAGGCGGTGCTGGAGAGAGTTCTCTCGCAGCATTGGGGACGCCGGGATTGTAGGTGAACGGCGGCGCGGAGAAGACAACAAAAGGTAGAAGAAGAATAGCCTTTGTTAAGGCTATTCCAACGTGGTACCTACAAAAAATTGTGTCTGACTGATAGGATCCCTTTAAAGCATACCTCTATTGTAAAACTATTTTTTAGAAATCATAGTATAGGTGAATATAAGAAACTTATAATATATTTTATTAAAGAAATATTTTTCCATCTCCACTTATCAGACTGAGCTACTTTTAACATAGAATCTATGGAGAATGGAAAGTGACAAAAATACACACAAATAGCTGCCACTGCTAAACTTTACTACATGGTCAGGGAGCACATTTAACACTGCTGGGTTTGAAAATAAGACTCTACCACTGTGCAGAGTGAGACAATCCATCAATTAACAGCCTCCCCTCCCCGCATCCCTCTCCATAGACTACTGTGTCTGAGAAGAATGTAGTGACAGACTCTATATAAAGAAATAGTCTGAGTGAAGATACGGAAGAGAGAAGCCTAATAAGTGGAGACACATTTCTTCAATAAAGTATAATCCTTTTCGCCCTACCAGCTGCTCCTGTGTGCTGGTAGGACAGGCGGAACGTTTAATCAACATAAATGAATATGCATGACTACAACTCTATAAGAGGTTACAGAGACCTCCCCCCGTGTATTTATTTCTGTCCTGTGTGGTGGCACACGTGGTAGAGGTTTCTGTATCCTCCTATATGGTTTTCTCATTAAAAAAAAAAAAAAAAAAAAAGAATGGGAGGAAGGTTTTTTTTTTTTCCTTTTAGACTTTTCCCTTTTTCTTCTCTTGTTTTTTTCTGGCAACCTTAGAGGAAAAGAGAAGGTATTATGAGTTTTTTTCCCGGCCCTGTTGGATAGCCTGATTTACTCTGATTGGGTCACCACCATCACCAGTGGGGTGTTACAGGGGTTAGTACTGGGTCCCCTTCTTTTTTTTAATATTCTTATCAATGACCTGAAGTATGGTATTCAACACAGAGAAGGATATTGTAATATTACAGAGAGATCTGGGGAAGCAGGATGCTTGGACATGCAATTGGCAAATTAAATTTACTATGGATGTAAAGTTATGCACCTGGGCCTTGAAAATTTTTTACAATTATTTTTTAAATAATAAAACAGGGTAAGACTACTGCTGAAAAAGACTTGGGAATATTGGGTGACAGTAAACTTAATTTTTAGCAACCAGCTTCAGGCCAGGCAGCTGCTGCCAAAGCATAAAAAAATATCATGGGCTGCAAATGTTTGGACTATTAGATATTCTCCTTCGCCTCCATACTTTGCTGCAATCTTCTGGAACGTCTATAGTATAAAAGCAGAGAGCTGTGTGGGAGAGGAAAAGGTACTGACAGTGCAGTAAAGATATATACTGTAATATATATATATACCATATAGTCTTGTTCTGTGTGTGCTAATCCTTGTATTATCTGCTCCCTTGACAGTCAAATTGTATAAAGACTTGAATCAAATCTGACTGTTTAATGAGAAGATGATACAGGGATTTCAACACACAACCGCGACTTATGCACTTACTGCTCTCATCCCCTAAGAATAGACCAACACCAACTGCTTCAAAGCCCTGTGAGGATGGAGGAGAGTTATCTCCATTAACTCCTGCTTCTTCACAGCTGTATGATGTGCTCAGAGAGGAGGGGGAAGAATTCTACAGAAACTAGCAGGCATGTTGGTGGAGAACTGGCACAAGGAAAAAAAAATCTCTTATGCTTTAAATTATGGGTGCATTTTATGTCCTATAGTCTGAAAAATATGGTAGTTCTGCTTCTACACATCACTGGTCACACTACATAAGGAATACTGTGCACAATTTTAAGCACGTGTATAGAAAAAGCTATAGCTAGGGGCCACACAGTGGCTCAGTGGTTAGCACTGCAGCCTTGCAGCGCTGGAGTCCTGGTGTTCAAATCCCGCCAAGGGCAAAAAACCATCTGCAAGGAGTTTATGTTCTCCCCGTGTTTGCATGGATTTCCATCCCATAATCCAAAAAAAGACATACTGATAGGGAAAAATGTACATTGTGAGCTCTATGTGGGCTCACAATCTACATTAAAAAAAAAAAAAAAAAGCTATAGCTAAACTAGAGCGAGTGCAAAAGGTGACCCAAATAATAAAAGGAATGGGTAAATTGGACTATAAAGACACACTATCAGGGGCTTTACATCTGTTTTCTGTAGTTAAAAGAAAAAAAAAACCCAAATGATGAAAAAAAAAAAATTTCAGGCTGTAGCAAAACGTTGCAGAAAAAAAGGTAACAAACATCAGGTTTTTTTCAGTGTGTTTTCTCAGAGCTTCCCTCTGAGGACTTTGCGGGCATTTGCGCAAGTATAACTGTGACATGCTGCAAGTTTTTTGTAAACACAGCTTTTCCGCTGCAAATTTTTTTTCTCTGTAACATGTGGATGGGATTAGCCAGAATACCATTCACTTTGCAGGTAATGTAAAACACATTACCACAACGTAGGGCTTCAACCTTAAATTCAGTTTATCGACACTCGAGTCTTCTACAAAAAACAAGCAGGTGAGGAGGGGGCAGAGCGTCAGTGCCCAACAGAAGTCTGGCACAAATAATGGCTGAAGTCTATGCCAGCTGCTAGCTTGCATAAGTTTAGCTTCTGGCGCATGTGCAAAAACGAAAGGGAACCCATCAACATAAAAGTGTAATATAGTCTACAGGCAGCATCATGTAGAGGAGATCGATACAGTTTGTGGGAATACATGCAGTATAATCTGTCACTTTATGTCACTTCTATATCTCTAATCTTTCAGATTACATCGAGTCGGTCACCAGAACAGTTCTTTTTACGCTATAAACAGTCACATAGCTAGGGTACATGTAACTACATTTTTCTTCTTTCTGTTCAGTGTTGAAATAGCTTTCCAGATATTCTAATGAGCTGTTTGGTGCATTGAGGGTGTCACACAGAACAGCTATTTTTCTGCTATGATTGACAAGGCCGAGACGGACTGAGCACTGGGAAGCAGAACTCATTGCTGTGATAGCTGAAATAGGAACATTATGCAGAGAATTTGATCCAACTGTTCTGGTAAATGGGGTCCCTTTATAAAACAGTAGTCTAAGTAAATTCCTTACAAGTAGTAACGTTGGACATTCTATAGTTTTGTTGCAGGATAAAATATTTGATCTCATAATGGTTTGTAAGGAGGGTTTACGTTGGGGAATCAACATTGCTGCATGCAAACCACAACATGAAGGATCTGTCAATTTATCTCTATTTATTAGCACTAATATGGGGTCACTGGTGAACACTGCAGGGCTCAGCAGCTCCCTTATTTAACCCTGTATAGACACTGCTGTATTGTCCACAGGAAGAAATTCCCACATGACTATAGTGTTCCCAATACAGTCCTGCAGGGCACAGGGGAAATTAGAGCAGATCTAATCTTTTAACAAACATTACATAAATCAATAGTACAGTGTGTATACGGCAGAAATAACACTGGGGCTGATTATATATATATATATATATATATATATACACATACACACACATATACATATATATATATATATATATATATACATATATAATTTTTATTTTTTTTTTGCATCTTTTGGCAGATTTCCTTTAGTCATGTTTTTTTCGTTTCCACTTTTCCCTGAGCTGCTGGGTGGAGACTGTGAAGTTTATAATCATGTAATGCATGAAAAACATTGTCATGCTTAAAGCTGAATGCTAGATATAGTTGCTTATGCTTGAAACTGGTATAATGTTATATAAGATGGCGCCCGTATCCAGGATGGGAGCAAGAAAAACAAATGCTTGGCTTGCTGCCAGAAGAAAGCTCGCCAAGGTTACCACGCAGGACCAGGAGTAGCTGGCTATATATGGCACTGCTTAAACTTTTTCTGTTTGATTGAGATGTACCATACCAATCAGGAATGCATATGAAAATTTACGTTGTGGTTATATCACTTCCTTTGTCTGCTACTATTTAACCCCCGTGTTTTAATAAAAAGTGCGTCAGCACACATTCCTTAGCTGAGAGAAGAACGAATACCAAACATATAGAGTGGCGTGACTTCTTTACCGCCTGGAACTCCGCCTAATTAATTAGGACGACGACAGTTACCCAGGATTATTAGTCATTTAGTCATAAACACGACTTTGACCCTATCAAGACTACTTGCAATGCCATCTTCCATACACACAAACTACAAGACAATCTACTCATCTAACTTCTTTTTTTTTGTGGCATTGAATAATCTGCAGGCATTTCATTATATAACAATCAAACAATATCAATATGATAGGAACAATTCTGTGATAGATTGGATATTAAGAATTCCCCCACCAATTCCTGGATTTTAATATAGGAGCTATATAATTTGTTGGCAACAAGCAAAAGGATGGTGTCGTTGTTAACCTGTACCAATAGGGATTTGTCATTTTCAAGTCTCCATTCTTCTGCTCCTGTTTTAGGACCAGAAAAATGTAAAAAATTGCCAAGAAAAAGAACAAAAATTAAACAGAGCCCACAGTACTCCATTTACTATAATGGTTATATATGCACAGGCTGAGCATTGGGGGAAGTCCAATGCTCCATTCCAATGATTATAGAAGCAGCTCGTATTTTGTTCCGTGTAGTGGGAACGCCATTGACGTCAAAATGAACAGAAGCCACCGGGATGACATTCCACTATAGTCAGAGCATTTTGCTATAAAATCAGGCCCCGGGTGTGTAACAAGAAAAATAGGACTTTAATCACATGTACAAATGATGGTCTGATCCGTGTGCCCCATTTTAAGATCTATATTCTCATAAAACTATTGACTGATTTTTGTTTTGGTACAATTTCTCCCATCTCTGATAATACAGAAATATTTTGGTGACCATTTGTGCACTATATTTTATGTGGAGGCGTCACCCCATGCAAAATCTGTAACAGGGTCTCTACTTACCATGTGCTATGTGTAATACTGGTGTCCTAATAAATATGCTATAATGAGGCCTCCAGTAGCGACTGCCCCCTCTGTACCCCTTAAAGCTATGCCCCTGTCAAACAATACACTGTATATTTTATAACTACAAGCCTAAATGTCCAGAAGTGTCACCAACTGGTTCAACTCGGCAACTGTTTTTCAAAAGGTTTTATTGCATTATATTTGGTACCTTATGTTTGACAACAAAAAGGAAATGACAGAAGTATCTGCAGAGATAAGAAGCTGGTCTGCTATTGGAAGAAGGGAAGTCAGTATTTGTTGCTCCATTACAAAGCCTCTCTGATAACTGAGCAAGAAAGTCGTCTTAGAAATAAAGGGCTTCAAGTATTACAAACCTGCCACTGTGGAAAAAATCCAGAGGTATCTAAACTGCAGTTACTTTGTTTAATCTGCACATCATGAACAAGGCCTGCTGAGGTTTAAGTCTCATAAGACCACCAGACCCAATGGCAATCCACTCTTTACCAAGTCAGCTATGGATCACACGTGACACTTTTTTTTTTTTTTTAATCCTTTTAAGAAAACAGACAAGGCAGAGTCCTTGACAACTGTTCAGTTGGTGTCACAACACAGTGCATGATTTCTTTTGGTACTTGCAATACAGTTCTGACATGTTTGGCAAAAAAAAAAAAGTTAAAAATTGTTGGGTGGGGCCTAGATTTCATCTTAAACAGTAAAGATAACTCAAGTTTCTCGCAAATAGGTTATTCTAAAATTGACAAAAATTGTAAAAAAAACATCTCGTGTAAGCACAAATTAAGCATCCAGAGAATGTCACCATACTGTACTTTGCTGAAAGTCCTTAAATTCTCAAGACACTTGTTTTATTATAAGCCATATGTAGATCACACTTCCTTTCTATGTATCCGCAAACTGCATTTCGTGTGGAGTATTTCAAATAACCTGGAAAGCCCAGAGTATCTCTTGTGCCAATAATTAAAAAAAAACAACAAAAACATCCAGTGCTAAAACAGCAACGTGACCCTGTGCAACATCCGAGGCGTCTGCAGAACACACGTTATTCTGCAGACCCCTCTGACATTATTGGGAGCGTGCTGTCCAAGATCAGATCTCTTGATAAAGGGGGGTTAGATAAGTAATATTTCTGCCACACACCTGCTCTGACCACTGTAACACCCTCTTATAGTGCCCATAAATTATTCATTTTAAAAACAGTATTTTATTCATCTTTTATTCCCTCTTCAAATTTTAGCAGCAAAAAGTTAATGTTAAGAATGCTCTCCACCCATTATCCTGTCATACATTGTATGGTTTTCTGCAGCAGGATATATAGAACATAAAAAAAAAAAAAAATGTAAAACAATCTTTAAAGGCAACAACTCTTTTACTCCTTTCAATCTCCACATAAGTTACAGAGCAATACAGCAGGTGCGTGACAAAAATATTAGATTGTTGATATGGTCCAATGTCTGTTCGATATCAGATGTTCACATTTCATTAGCCAGTTCCTCTGGTTCTGCAGAACTATCTCCATTAATTGTGATACTCATGTCGTCTTCATATCCAGGCGGCATGAAAGCTAAAGCATAAGGGTACAGCTTGTGGCAGCTTGCTCTGTACGACTCAGCAACTTCTTTGCTGTCTCCTAAGTTGCCATCGCGCAACGCTTCTAGCACCTCCGTACAAGTCTGCAAAATACAAGAAATTCAAGGTCTAAAATGCATCAGATAATGCAAGCTCTATATAACTGTGCATGTTAGTTGTCTCTACTGATGTAACAGCTAAAGAGGTTTTCTGTGCAAATGATCATTGGTGGTCTGACACCAAAGACCCCAACCAGTCCCCTATGTGGAGAACAGAGACAGCAGCAAACAGCTCTGCTCTCTGTGTACTGGCTGTGCCAGGATATTGCAGCTCAGCTCCTATACAAGTGAATGGAAGCTGATCTGCAGTAACTCCGCACAGGGACTACGCAGGAAACAAACCCATCTGCTTCCAACTCTGTTGCCCCTATAACAACTGACTGGCAGGGGTCCTAACTGTAGGAACCCTGCTGATATATCCTAGGAATAGGTTATGAGGGTGCTAAAGCCAAAATTATAATGTAATATCTAGTTTGTCACATATTTACTTTCATAGAAACCAATTGCTATTGTCTGTCAGCCATTTATGAAGGAGTCTTTCAGACTGTAGAAAAATAGGAGTCAGTAGTTTGGCCTACCGACTCCCACCAATATAATTTTCCCTGAAAAATCCTTTATTAATAAGTATTAATAACTCAACCAACATTTAAAGCTGTGGTCAATATTATTATCAACTTTGACTGTTCAGTATAAGTCCCAGTTCACATTTGTGCATGGGTTTCCGTTCGGGGGTCTGCTTGGGGACCCCTCAAACAGAAACCAAATCCACATAAAAGAAAAAGCAGTTACCTTAGGAAACCCGTGGACCACAGACTATAATGGGGTCTGTGTGGTTTCTGCACAAAAACGTAGAGAGAACAGTGCTGATTGCAGAATGCGGAGAGGGGAACAGAATCCCCGAACGCAGATGTGAACCAGGCCTTAAAGGGCCAATATTTCCAGTCATAAGTTGATATGTACCACCTCTGTATCAGTAGACTATTTCCATAGCATGTCAAAAAAGGTAATCTGTCATGATGGATGTTGAACATAGATGCCTAACCTTTGCAGAATGTTGTGCTAAATTTGGTGTCCAGGAACAATAGTTCCTATGGTACAGGCAGGACATTGGGTTTTTGTGATCCAGAGCTTTGTATAGTGGGTCAGAATGTGGAGCTGGTGTCAAGGACCTCATGGTATCATCGCCTCCAAGAAATTATAATCTCTCTTGGATATATTTAAAATGGAGAGATGCTGCTATTAGGACTTTGGAGAATCAACTTTTCTGTCCTTTGTCTAGAATTTTACAGGATAATGATCTACTGCAAGAGATCCAAGATCAGACCCTGGTTTGTGTCCTGTGGCACAAACCGTTTTAAAGCGGTTGTCCACTTTCAGACTAATATTGAGAGACAGATGTTATTGTTTGTATAATAAAAAGTTGCACAATTTTCCAATATACTTTGTGAATCAATTCCTCACGGTTTTCTAGATCTCTGCTTGCTGTCATTCATTCTGTTACTTCTGGTCCATGGTCATGTGATGGACACACAGGTGCACAGCTCGTTACCATGTAGATGTCTGATTACTGTGCTGTGACTAGAACGAGCGGCACCTGTGTGCTCATCACATGACCATGGTCAGACTTTTATCCTCTAGAAGTAACAGAATGAATGACAGCAAGCCGAGATCTAGAAAACTGTGAGAAACTGATACAGAAAGTATATTGGAAAATTGTACAACTTTTTATTATACAAACAATAACATCCGTCTCTCAATATTGGTCTGAAAGTGGACAACCCCTTTAAGGGTAAGATCACACGCAGCATGTTCCTGCATACATTCAGCAGTTTTGGCCTGCTGCTCACTTGCTGATTTATCTGAGCCGAGGTCCTCAATCCTCTCCTTCCCAGAAGCTTTCAACTTTTTCAAGGCAAAGGTCAAAATTTACTATAACTGACATGCTACAGGATTTTTAACACAGCATGGGGATGGACTGGATTGGCTGTTGTCTTTAACGTAGGGCGAAATGCACACTGAAAAATAACAGCATAATCTGACATGGTGCAGGTTTTCAATTTGCATTATGTGTTTTCGCGCAGCATGTGGCTATTCTGCTTCAAGCATGTTCCACATATACTAAACCAGGGGTGCTCACACTTTGTCAGCATGTGAGCTACTTTATAACATGCCCAAGTCCAAAGATCTACTACCCACTTCTTGTGGGCGGGGCCAGGGGGGCATGTCTATGGGCGGGGCCAGCACGGAGCGTGAGAGAAGGAGACAGCGGCGTTCTGTGGCCGCCCAGGGATCCCCAGTGTCTGCTTGTTCACAGCTCAGGCTGAGAGTTATCTCTGGACACTGGCAGGCTGGGGCTGCCGCAGCCCCGCCTTCCAGTGTCCGGAGATGACTCTCAGCCTGCGCTGTGAACAAGCAGCACCCCGGCTCCCTCCATCCCTAACAGCGGGGAGCGCGCCATCCCCCGGAGCTGCTGCTGCCCGGCCTGCGATCGACCCATACGTCCATTGCGATTGACCGGTAGATCGCAATCGACATATTGGGCACTCCTGTACTAAACTCTTATTTCACTCAAGACACAGCAAAAGCATTTACTTTACCAATATTGGAGAAAATATCTGAAAAACGGGAAAAAAGTAATTTTCATTTTTTTTCTTTGCAATTTACTGCCACATTTGGCTGAAGAGAACATGAGCAAACTAACCAGGAACCTGTTCAAGTCTTAAAGATATATTATGGAAAGCAGATTTACCGGGAGGCTTCTGTTTGTGAGTGATTCATCCAATGCGGTGGCCAACTCCACTGCTCGCTTCTGACTTGAAGGGTCCAGATAATACATCATTTTGGCAGCTGTAAAATTTGGGATAGAAGGAAGACACACCATTAGAACACATACATGTACAGAAACTGTCCACATTTACAGGCCAGATATAACTTTTAAAACTTGTATTAAGAAGTAAATTCCATGTGTCAGGCGGATTCACAACATTACAGAGCCTCAATGTACTGTAGAAGTCGTTTTACCCTGATCATTCTAGACCTGACGCGTCACAGTGCCAAGAACTAAATGACATCAAAACTTGGAGATTTACTACTTTCAGTAACACCAGTTTCTGTAATTTACTTATCTTTTCGATTTTAGGTCAGCAGATGACTATAGGGTAGGAATCTAATAAAGAAGCTGTAGTTAGTGTACATGAGTGGCAGATTCTGTAATTCTGTGGCGTCCCCCTAAATAAGGTAGTTGCATACATGTTTGCAAGCCCCATTCAGGTGAACGGAACAGTCAAAGAAACTTCCACAACAAGTCTACTTCATGTGAATTCAGCCCTAGAAGATATTGTTCAATGAGCCTGAAGTACTACCTAATGGTACTTTTACTAGGAACTTCTAAGGCCTTCACTGCAATGGCCCGCAATGAGAACCTACCTGATAATCTGTGTGGTATAGAGCCAGTATTCTCTTTCAGGAAAGTGTTATTGAAGTTTGCAGGGCTTGTTTCACCAAAGAGCCTGTTCATCTCTTGCTTTAACACTGTTCTAACGGATTCATTTAGTTCTTTGCTCTCAGATACTGACGGAGAGTGGAAAGAAACAAAGTTAACATTGGCTCCAAAACATAACACTATGTATATACAGAGTAAGAGGAGCACATCAGAGATCCCTGTGTTAGATACAGGATACTGGATCTCCTTTATGGTCACACACTCACCTGCACTAAAGAAACGGACCAAACACTGGTGGAGCCAAGGATGATTTGGGTCTATGGCAAATGCTCTCTTCACAGATTGCAACATCAAAAGGAATTTTTCTGCAAAATTAAGAAAACCGTAAGTCACCATTTAGCCACATACATACATAATTTCATCTTCATTGTGAATGGTCATCTATAGGTTTCCTTACCTTTCCTAAAGTAAATTTCAAAGGCATATAGATGGGTTTCTATTTTGTTCTTCACCAGGTTCTTCAAAGGTGTTAAAAATTTAATTGCTTCTTCCAAGGGATTGTCAACCTGTTTACAGATGGAGAATCGGAAACACTGCTATGAGCCACATCACTTACTAATTCACTAACCAGACTCTTATATCATTTCTGACTAAAAGCCTCATTAGTCCCCACTGGTCCCTGTATCGTAACCTCCAAGAAAGACATTTGTGACATATTTGTTACCACGTAGCCAATTGTCATTGCAGGAGGAAAGGGTAAACAGCAGGGGTACTCAACTCTTAGTAAAGGTACAGTTTTTACTGCAGTTTCCAGGCAATAAGTTGCGTCTGACTAAGATCTACCCCCAAGTTTACACCAGATAAAACAGGAAAATATATTTAATAATTTAACTTTCAAATGGAGTAGAGGGGTCAATGTCACTAACTAGTGAGGGGCACTAACATGCTATACCATGTGTGGGAGGCACCAACGTCATATAATAACTGTGTGCACAGACACTAAGGAGCATTAAACTCTGGGGACCACTAATGAAACATTAGCCCCTTCCCCCACACATGTAGAATTCTCCATTACTGCCCCACATACAGTATAATGCTTGTGTGTTCATTACAAAAACACTCATCTTCCAACCACTCCTAAGCAGAGATCCCTTACTATATCGGTTGCAGGGATAAGCATTGGTCCCTGCTGTCTGTACAAGCATTGTGCAGGCAGCAGGGATGACTGGCGATCCATGCTGCCCTTATTGTAAGGTATCTGCACTTAGGGGACAATGGTCAGCAGAGGAGTGTTTCTCTGCTGTCATAATGAAGTTCCCTGAAGCAAGGGTCTGGAATGTGGTCAACCAGTTCAATATCACTGATATGAAAACTGGTGAGGAACCTGAGAAGCAGTAGTAGAGTCGTATCTTGACTATTACTAAGTCTCATCTTTACCATTTCAAAGTGTTTGGTCAATTTCACAGAGCCAGACAGCCTTTCAAATTCACTCTATTTGACTTTCTATTATCTGCACCAAATCCATCACTGACCAACTTTAATGCATGCCAACTTACCTAGACACACAAGAATAAAATTGAAAAAATGGTGCACTATTGTTCCCTGACTGCTATACCTTGGCCAGCTTTTCAGGAATAAGCTCCTCTTTTGGGCCACCGATTTCCTCATCATCATCCTCCTTTTTCTTCTTCTGGTTTCTCTGCTGCTTCTCCTTCTCAGCATTCTTCTTCTCCTCCTCCAGCTGAGCTTTTTTCTGGGCTCTCCTTTGTTTGTTGCGCAACTTCTTCAACTCTTTGTCGGACATATTGGCTACAATAGAGAAAAAAAAAAAAAAAAAAGTGCAGTGTGTAAGTAACTGGAGTTCTGAATTATTGTTAATACAAATCTCACAAAAGCAGGTAATACCTTATTTTGGCTATTGCTTCTCAGTATGCTGAGTGTTTGGCAGTTGCCTTTTCTCTTACACTCTTACATGTTCATTTACAATGTAGACATGGAGGAAAATTGTTATTTTTAATTCATTAAAAATGTTTTAAATTAATTTAATTTTAATGTTATCAAGATACCATTAAGTTTGAGAGAAAATATTACATTTCCACACACTGGCCACATTACGCCTTAGGCTGGGTAGAGCACACAGAAAAAAATATTTTATTTAATGTGGCAGAGTTACACATACCGGTGTCTGCCTCAAGCTCCTTATTCTCATCAGTTAAAGGGTTGTCATGAAGTTTCAGATAAATTTCTATTGCGATCCGTGCTGCTTTAAAGTAAAATGGATGCTGTCTTAGTACATCTTCCAACTTTAGCAAGTCCACGTATGACCTGAGTGTAATTTTCCTCATACAGTAAGTGTGAAAATCAAACTGATCGTCCGTGATCTCCACAAAATGCTGAAACAAGAAAGAGAAAATTTCGTTGGAAGACAACAACACGTTAGACTCAACATGGTACAACATTTGACAGTAGACTTGACAAAGCCAGGCCAGTTTCTAGTAAATTTGTCTGATCTTGGCCATGCCTCACCCACTAAGCACCATCTTACCAAAAGACTGACATGCAAAGTATTCATAACTTGTGTCATTGTTTAGTCAACTGGTTCAGGCATAGGTCGTTTTTGGCTTATATGTTGGTTGGCTGACTTATTCAGATGTAGAACATCGTATATTTTAGAATTCTTAGGCTTATAGTTTGGGAAAAAAAAAAAAAAGTTGTTTGTTTTTTTAAATTTTTTTATTCTGGTACTAAAGTGGCACCCTAAAATAAACAATGACATGTTCATCATGGTCCACTAAAAATTCTGATACATTACATGTCAATTTAGGGAACAGGTTTTTCGGGTTTCTTTTTTATATATTTTTATTTAAATATTGTTTTCAAACCTTTTCAAAAGGTTACAGTCAGAAATACACTACTGCACAAATTTTAGGGACCTGGACCGTAAACATACGGCAGGAGCTCTGTAACTAAACTATACTAAATGTCAGTGCATTTTCATGAAAATTCCACTTTGCGGTTCTCTCCAATACAATAGGTGTGTACTGTTTCTAGTGAAAAAATACACGGCTTTATTCTATAGATACTTATATACTAAAGACTCACTCTTTCAATCTCATGGCATTTCTTAAGTGCATCACCAAACTTGTTCATAGATTTGTATGCCTGGGCACACTCCGTCTGGAACCACATACATTGCATCTCATTCAGGTTTTCCACTGCAGATGTTCCCTCCTGCAATAGTAAAGGACATTATGGAAACCATACTCATTGATTTTACAGCATTTATTTAAGCCAAGATAGCAGATTAATAGCAGTAATTTTATTGTCCATTTACTTTTTATTGTCTATATAAATATTTCTGAGCACCTGAAAATACAAACCCTTGTAAACTTTGAGCACATTTCCTCAGCCTCCTTTATCATGTTGGCTTTTAGCATATACTTTGCACATTTTGAGTTGATAAACCGATCAGCCGTGTCCAGAGCCTGTGCTTCATCCATCCACCGGGCAGCCTCTTTGATGTTACCAGCATGCTAAAAGATTAGAAAGAAACCACATCGCCATTACAAAATATGATGGGTTACTGAAGTCTGGATTTTTATACAAAACTAGCAACTATGAGACAAATCTGCTTTCCTGTAATAACTCCCCATTACATGTAGAAAACATCTTCAATGTAATTTACATAAATTAGCTTCATATGACTAATGCATTGGAGCTTGAAGCTATTAATATACCAACATGAGCTGTTTATGTGCTAAATTTATAGAGGCTGTTAGAATTTCTCAGTTCTTTAAGAGTCTGGAACGGACATAATTGCCATACCTTGTAGATTTTAGCCTTTACAAGGAAGAGCTCAATTAGGGTTGGTGTGCTCTCTATGGCGGCATTAATATATTCCAGAGCTAATGATGGTTGTCCGATCTTGTCATAGTGCTGAGCCAAGTAGTACTGAACCCATAGTAATGTAGTTGGAGGTTCTTCTTTACCGTCATCTACAGGGGAGAAAAAATAAAATAAAAAGTTGATACATATAACACTATATACTGTTCAGCTATAGTGAACAAAAACACTTAGTTACCTCCCTATAACTAGTTTAGTGTGAGTTGGTAGTCTTAACTGAAGTTTTAGAAATTAATTTATTTGGGGTTTATGATATTTAAATTCACAAAGTCACTCTAGAACTGAACTGGACCCTAAAATTGGTTTGGAAAATTTTATAGAAAATTTGACAGAATTGCTGCTATATTGATAAGCCTTCTAATGTCTTGAAAAAAAACAAAAAGAATGTGCAAAAAATTATGCCAAAATAAAGTAGATGTTAAAGGCTTACTAGTTTGTGTCCCCAAAAAGCCAAATTACATAGATAAGAAGAAGCGTTCCAAAATTATTACTATGTAAAGTGATATGTCAGATTTGAAATATGTGGCTGCATCTTGAAAGTTCAAATTGGCTTTGTCCTCAATGGGGCAAAAAGTTATTTCAATCTTAGACATTGGCGGAACTTAAAAATTTAGTCCTACATTCAAGTCGAGGTGAGCCGAGCCATGGGGATGGGAAATAAATGCTGTTGTACAGGACTTTCCTATCTCCGGCACGCACTCTGAAATAAAATGAGCAATGTGTGAACTACCGACCACAAAGAACGTGGGAAAAGTTTTTATTTCTCTAATTTATTCCATAGAGGAAAGTTTGCACCCATCTGGTACAATACTTCATTTAAACAAGCGAGGACTGGAATTTGCATTTTTGAAGAAATTTCTTGGGGCTGATAAATTTAACTTCAATTTTTTTTTTTTTTTTTATCAGGGACATGGTCTGATGAGTCTAACACTGTACTGTATTAGTACTGGATACTGGCTACCTGTTGATAGGGTTGGGGTACTGCAAACCGTGCTGTCACTATGTGTGTATTGTACATGTGTATAGTCACTTAAGCATACAAGAAAAGGCATAAAATATACAAACCGTTTATATTGAAGAGCCGGCAACTTTTTAATGATGTATCGTAACCTACTACAAGGTCTTCAATAATCTCCACCTAAGGAACATCATACAAATGTGAACATATAGTAAGCATAAAAAAAACTACCATTCATCTGTGTTACATCACTGGTTTTTAAGTGTAATAAATATTTTTTATTGTATATCTTTATTTCATACAAGGTTAACTTTGTTAATCTTATTGATACAAAGTAAGAGGCTATAAGAAAAACAAACAAAAACAAAACCACTAAATGTTAACATGTCCCCTATCCTGTTGGCAATAATTGTATGATCACCAAGAAACCCAACAGTCTAATGCCACTCCATATACCGTAACTCTATGGGACAGCGAACACAGCCTTGTGATAAAACACATGCTAATCTTCATTTGGAGGGTTAGGAAGTAGAAGACCAATGCAAGAGAATAACTGCAGAATCAGATTAACCAGGGGTTGTTTTTCATTTACAGGGGAGTCAATTGTAGTTTAAAAAAGAAATAAATACATTTGTTTCTATATTAGAACTTATTACACCAAAGTGATCTCATTTACATTTTTGCTGTCCAAAAAAAAATTGGTCACAAAGGTGAACATAGCAGAAAGGATCTTTCACTGCCTACACCAACTACAGTTCTTTACATCCTTCAATAGGTGCCACTCCACAGACTATGACAAGGTAGTCCCCCACCATCCAAGAGCTATCAGTGAAGTTAGTTTTGATGCCTGATATAACTGGTCTCAGGCAGGAGCAGGGAAGGGGTTGTGTTTCTAAGCACTGACATTGTCTGCCCCTAAATGGACAGAGTCAGAGAAGTTTGTCATGACCCTTGCCTGTTTCTACCCAAGACCACCCACTTAACAGTAGAAAGCCTACTAATTATATTAGGCACCAAAATTACCAGCATTGACTGCTCAGTAACGGTGTTCCCTATGGGAAATGTGATGGAATCGGTGAAGTAGCACCTATTAAACAATGTTAAAAAAAATGGAGTTGGTGAAAGTTCCTCTAAGTTTAAAAATGGTAAGTATGCCTTAAAGGAGACAAATTTCATGTGAACTATGGTAGAGGGGAAGATCTTTCACACTAGCACTCTGTTAACTCTGAAAATGTTAGTGGAGTTATCCAGTTTCTGCTACTAATGGCCATCAATATTAGATCTTCAGTGGTATGACACACCCGTATAACAGTTACGCTAGGTTCACACTAGCGTTCTCCTGTCCGTTCTGAGCTTTCCGTCTTCTGCATGCCAGAAGTTGGAAAGCTCAGACCGGGTCCGGCGGTGAGCGTTTTATGCTCTCCGCCGCGAAACCGGATTTTTTTATCCGGACACAGAGTACTGCATGTCCGACTGTGTACGGATTATAAAACCCGGTTTTGCGGCGGAGAGCCTAAAACGCTCACCGCCGCTCACGGCCGGACATCTCTCTCACCCATTCAAATGAATGGGTGAGAGAGACTCCTGCAGGTTTCCGTCTCCTGCCTCTGTTTTAGGCAGGAAACGGAAACCTGAACTACGGAGACCCGAACGCTGATGTGAACGAGCCCTTACCAAGACACCACAGCTCAGGGTTTTTTGTTTTTTTTTACATGCTGGAAGTCATGCCGTTTACTCCCCGTACAAACTGTAGCAGTGGATTTTGGTACTGCATCACTGTCCCATTGAAGTCTATCCTAAGGAAACTGGATAATCCCTTTAAACTAAATTAATTCACATTCTAAGGCAGGGATTTGTTTATTATCATGTAATGCAACTTCAAAAACACTGAATAAACCTGGACTACTTACAAAGGGATCATACTGCAGTGACTAAACAACTTGCTGTACACTATGTACATACTACAAGCCTAACGTACAAAATGGTCTTTACCTTCTCTTTGTCACCGTACAGTGACCTCAAAGTGTTGAAAACTGGAGGGCATCCTTTACTAAAGTTCATCCTCAAATACTTATCCAGACAGACTCTAAATTTTTCACCTGAGAGAAAGGTTAAAAAGTGTTAACATAAAAGCTACAATCATCCCAAGGAACAAAACTAAAGGAAATTAGCCTCAAGAAAAGAAAATGCCATTTCATCACCTGTTAAGAAGTTTAAAGGCAAGCGTCTTGGCACCAAACCCCTGGGATATTTAGTCCAACTGTCTTCATAAATCTTCAACCTTTCTTCCATAGTAGCTGATCAAGAGTAGAAGTAAAAAAATGTTTATAAAATATATACAGTGCGGTAAAAATTGCAGTTTTAGGGTATGTTCACACGGAGCATTTTGCAGCCAGAATTCAAAGCAGAAGCTGTCTCAAAATCCGCCTACAAAGAAGTCTTCCATTCATTTCAATGGGAGTCACTTGCACTGCATTGGTATCCCGCTGCGGCTATGCATGCGGAAAAGTCACACGGTGAAAAAGGTTTCCACATTGTGAACTAAGGGAGCGTTCACACTACTTTCGGTGTCTGACAGCTAGTGTCCGCTGCTAATGTCCGTTCAAAATCTTGTGCGGACATTAGCATCGGACACTAGCTGTGTCCGTGACATTTTGTATTGATTCAAATGGAGATCAGGTGCGTTCTTTTACAGTCCGTGCCTGTCCTTAACTGTCCTTTCCCAAAGATGTCCGACTTTTCAAGCGGACAGAAAAAACCTACATCTCGGGTTTTGCTGTCCACTTGAAAAGTCGGACATCTTTGGGAATGGACAGTTAAAGACAGGCACGGACTGTAAGAAAAGAAAAAAAAAAAAAGCAACCAATCTTCATTTAAATCAATACAAAAGGTCACGGACACAGCTAGTGTCCGCTGCTAATGTCGGCACAAGATTTTGAACGGACATAAGCATCGGACACTAGCTGTCGGACACCGACGATAGTGTGAACGCTCCTTAACCCTTATAGTGTTTTCCTAAAAACAAACACACAAAAAACAAAACAAAACAAAAAAACAAACAAACCACAAAACAAACACACTTCATTGTAAAATTAATTCTCACAATGGGGTCCAGGTTATGAAAAATCCTTTTGGGGCTGGTAAACCCATTTAAAGAGTGTGCCATTTTTATAAATGTTTCAGCCGAGCATTAAAATTTATGAAGCTGTAACACTGAACTGCTAAACGGTCTAGATGCTAGGCCCAAGAAGTTTTGAAAAGCTGTATGTGTTTTCATCATTCCCTTCTATACATATAATAGATATGACCTTACCAGGCTTAAGAGCCTTCTCTAAACCTTTGTAATAAGCCCAGTTCTCCGGACTCCTGTCTAGCAGACCTCTGTAGACGTCTGCAGACTCTTCAAAGCGGCTCAAACGCAGCAGCAATTCACCTGAACAAGAAAAAAGAAATATATGGAATAAACAAGTACAACCTGGATTACAAAAGATGACAGAAGCAGAGTCAACATAAATGTCAGTCGGAGCACACACATTGGGGAAAGGGGGGATGATTAATCAAAATCGGAATATTTTACGCAGGCCTTCATGCCCCCTGACCCGGCAAAAGTAGTGCTTAATACATGAAGAGGTGGAATCAGGCGTTTCTTCCTCCCATTTTAGTTGCAAATGACGTTAAATTGTTGCGTATCACTGATTTGCCATTTACACTACTTTTGTGAGGAATTTGATGAATCCATCCCCCCATTACCTAGTTAAGGGACCTGTTGTAGATGCAGAACAGTCAAATATGTATTGTGGCTGTAACTAGCAATATTATCAAATCATAGCACATGAAAAAAGCACAAATTGCTCACAATAAACGTACCTTTAGTTTCTTCCACTGCCAGCTTATCACAAATCTGCTTTTCATAAGTGCAGAGGTGATCTAGTGCCTCCTTGTAAAGTTCAGCTTCTCGGAGAACCTGGTTCTGATAAAGCAGCAGCTCACTATACTCATAGTCAACTTTGTCTGGAGATGTCTATGGAAGATAGAAAGCACATTAGTCACTAGAAAGAAAGTCACTGTGGAACATAGCAAGTTGGCTCAACAATGTCCACTGGATGATAGCAAAAGTAAGGCATTGTTCTTCTACACAGAATACAGACCCCTGAAGCTCCTTCTGAATACAAAGAGCGAGACCTCTGTGATGTTTAATATGACATTTGATATGACATAAGGAAAAAAATAGGTTTATAAAATATGTACAGTGAGGTAAAAATTGCAGTTTCATAGTGTTTTCCTAAAGAAAATACTAAAACCTTAGACAAAAATAAATAAATAAAAACCCCACCCAAAACATATGTACCTAAAAACAATGATGTGCAAACTAGCCAGCATGTGATATATACATATGGCTGTCACCAGTAGTTTGGTACCTCTACAAACCAAGCTGAAAAGTTCTATAAAATCCAGAATGTTGAACAGTAACACATAATGACGTTAAGCAATACTCTCACTCTACTCTAAGGTCAGGTACAGACACAGTGGATATAATTTCTTGCATGGATTTTGTAACAAATTTGATTTGGGGTTTTCATTCCTTTGCAAACGGTGAAACTGCTAGCAGAAAGACATACAGATTCTGTAACATGAGCACGCTTCCATTTTAAAAATCCAAATCGCAGTTTTACTTTCAGACAGATATTTACTACTGGGTGCAGGTGGGATTTTGAACACTCTGTCCACATGTATAGTACTGTAAATTGTGGCAACTCCAACATATCTGTTAACTACCTGACTTTCGCTCTCTAGCTAAAAGAATAATGCCGTATTAATGCAGATTGGACGGGACCTTTTTAAAAAAGAAAGTTTAAAAGCATGAAGATAAGAGGTCACAGCCATGTGATGTAGACTGTATCAGAATACCATTCTAATGGCTAGCTATATAACTGGTATTACAGAGGTTGGATAAGTCAAGGAGCAAAATGCGGTGCTTCCACCCTATTAGTGTTTTCAGTTATACATACATATATATATATATATATATATATATATATATTATATATTATACATATACATTTACATATTGGCTACCATTTGTTCTCCTGTTATTAGCCATGTAGTTTTCCCACAAACCTGTGCACAACAAATATCAGTAGATGTAACTGAAAAGATTACGACATGTCTTAGGATGTGTTCTTTTAGAAACAGTTGCACTGTGTGATAATCTGCCATGCAGAGCAGGTATATGGCAATGAGAAGAGTCAGCCTGGCAGCATACGGCTACACAGTTCCTGGGATATGAACACTGGAAATAGTTTTTTCCATGCAGGCTGCAGACAGACTGAGTTTTCCTCCACAGACCACAACCTAGTGGCCCATAAAGAGGCACTTTTCTATTGTAACTTTTCCTAATTTATTCTTATTTCATAAGGTCATAGTAAATTACTTTTCAGCATTTGGACCCCACTAATAAGATCAGACGCTCATCACCTATTCAGTACAAAAGTCATAAGTTGTAAAACGTGGCAAACACCTACTAAGGATGGGGATGCAGTCATGAAAAGAATTACTTGGAAACGTAGTAACAGTGTTGTACCTGTTGGGTCTTCCGAAACTCTTCAAGAATCTTTGCTGCCATCTCATAATCTTCCAACAAATGGTATGCGATAGCATATCCAATCCAAGATGCTCTCTGTGCAGGCCTCAGCTGCAGCAACTGATATCTTGTTTCCTGAAAAACAGTTTAAAAATTACATTGTGGCAGACAGAAATAAGAATAATAGAAAAAGCTAGTGGGCGAACCCACTGAATGGCCAAGGTAAGCTTGTGCTTTATGTAAAACAAAGGATTGACTCTAGATAATAGCCATCAGTGCTACTAAGCAGAGCCTGCAGGGACACTGACCAATGTACACAATGAAGAGACTAATGCTCTGCCCAGCACCACTGCCACTTCAAACTGCTTCAGTCTGTCCCCCACCGATAAGATATCCATGATCTATTCTACATATGTTGCATATTGGTCTTCTACAACTTGAGAAAGGGGATCTA
Organism: Leptodactylus fuscus; assembly: GCF_031893055.1. NCBI lineage: Eukaryota > Metazoa > Chordata > Amphibia > Anura > Leptodactylidae > Leptodactylus > Leptodactylus fuscus. The sequence continues at coordinate 276,228,512 of NC_134265.1, read as the reverse complement.
ACCCCAAAATGTGTTTTGAGACATTTAAGACTTAGCAATCCTTAAAACATCCAGATAAATCTCTGCGGCAGAATTCCACTGACTTAGTGGGAACTGTGGTTACTAGTTAAGGGCGAATACGCACTGCCAGCAGTCTCAACCTGGAAATACATCTCAAGACTATCAGTGTGCCTAAGACAGCACATGAAGAGCACCATCTTAAGGCTAGGTCCATGCTAGGTCTACTGCGAGCAGTCAAAAATGAATGCTGAGATAACTTCAGACGGCTGATCAGATAAGGATGTCATCCATATTTAATTCCCAGAAAACCCCTTTACTCCATTAAGCTGATCATATTTTCTACCATCAATATCATGAAACAGAAAACCCCTTTTACTAATGGTCATGTACATTTAGCTGACAACCGGTTACACAGAAACCGCCAAAGCCAATCCTAGGTAAGCCCCCGTTCACATCTGCTTTTTCATTCCGTCTGTGGAGAGTCCACATAGGGACCCTCTGATCGGAATACAAACGCAATTGCAAGCGCTGTGCTGTAAAAGCACAAGGACCCCATAGACTATAGTGGGGTTCGTGTGCTTGACGCGCACTGCTCGCACAAATCATGAAAACTGGAAAATAGTTGGTGAAGTACTTTCCTGTCTGCATGTTCCCTGCGGAGATCTGGCGGTAAGCACATGGACTCCATTATAGTTTATGGGGTCCTTGCGCTTTTACTGCACCAGCGCTTGCACTTGGTATTCCATTTGGGGGGTTCACCATGCAAACTCCCCCGGACGGAATACAAACGCTGATGCAAACGAGGGGAAAGCCAAAAAAAAAAAAAAAAGTTTGCCATTAAACTAAACTGTCCACCAAAGGGCTCATTCACATCTGCGCGCGGTATCCATTCTGCAGGTTTCCGTTTCCTGCACAAAACTGAGCAGGAGATGGAAACCTGCAGGACTCTTTCATACCTAATCACTTGAATGGGTTTGAAAGATGTCCGGCCGTGAGCGCTTTATGCTCTCCGCCGCAAAACAGTTTTAAAAAAAAAAAAAAAAAAAAAAAAATCGGACACAGTGTCAGACATGCAGCACTCTGTGTCCAGTTTAAAAAAAAATTAAAAAATACAGTTTCGCGGCGGAGAGCATAAAACGATCACCGCCACTCACGACCAGACACGGTCTGACAGCTTTCCGTCTTCTGCATGCAGAAGACGGAAAGCTCAGAACGGACTCTGGGCGCTAGTGTGAACCTAGCGGAACCAGCAATTTAGTAGCTAACCCCTTCCCAAAACATTTAGTTGTATCTGGCAAACGGAGCAAGCTAGATAAAGCAATGCATGGGGTAAAACATTTAAGTTAAGCTACAAGTCTGAACATGACTCTAGAGATGGGAATGTCACTTTAATATTAAATAGCCACATCATGTTGTCCTAAAACTAACATGTACAGCCAACTTTAGTAACCCAGAAATTAAAAAACAAAACCACACTTACCCGGTAACCTTCCAGGTCCCTCATTTGGATCTGAAGTAATGAAAGGTCCCGCAAGATCTGCAGATTGTCTTTATCCCATTTCAGAGCATTCCTGTAACACTTGATAGCTTCATCGTATTTTTTATCAGATCTTTGTAATAAGCCATACACATGCCAGCCTACATGATTAACGTTAAGGCAAACGGGAAATACAGACATGGCACAACATAAAACAAGCACTACAAGGAGCACAGAGCTATACATCACACACAAGGTAGGTTTATATATTTGTTGTGATCTAGTGTTAAGTGTAGAAGGTTCCCAAAAAGTAAGTTAGTTGATGTTTGCTTTCTTAAATGGTTAAAGTGTCACAGATTAATAAACTAAGACATTTAGGTTTGGTCCCAAGACAAGATGGCTGAGATTGTAACTGTATGGATGTGGGCTTGCCAATGATAAAGATTTTACATAAAGGACATCAGCAAAGTACAAAGAACTGCAAAAAAAGTCGTATCTCCATACAGTGAAGACTCAAAATGAAGGTTGAATGGGACAATGCTGCAATCCTCGGAAGTCACTACAAAGAGCACTGCAAACTTCAGCAATGTAAGCAACTTTTTCCAGTGACTGACTTATCTCCCATTATACTCTATGGAAGCTGCCTGCTATAAGCAAACCACCCACTTACCTAACCAAAAACTGATTTTTTGAGCAAATTTTTCCATTGAAGCCCCTTTGAAAAGCCCACGAATTGAACTTACATGCCTACATCAGTGGAGAAACGTCACCAGAGAGCATGTCACACACAATGCATGACAATCTATGGAAACTGCAAGCTGCCAATGAGGTGTCGGGCACTTTCAAGAAGTGGGCCATACAAAGGACAAGTTTTATGTGTACTCCACACCAGAATTGGCACTCTTGGGGTGTTCCAAGTTGGGTTTTAAAGCTCAGATTTCGGCCTAAGAAATTTCATGTTATAAGTGAAGGGGGAAAATGGGAAGGGGAGCCATTTTTTAGTCTGGGAATGATAGGGGAGCCATGGCTGGAACTAGGAATGAGCAGGTAAACATGCCAAGTACCAAGCAGTGGACTAGGAGTGAGAGTGGAATCATGCTAGCAAACAATTCCAAAGGATTTCAAGGCGGTAGACCAAGAATTAGAGGGGGAACCATGATGGCGACTAAGAACATGAGGACGGTCATACTGGGGACCAAGAATAAAGGGGGTTTATGGTTGTGTGTGTGGGCTAGAGTGACTTGTGTACAGTGCCAATCACCATTTTATTAGTCTCAGTCTAGACCTGGTTCTGTGCACTGTATGCTGAAGTATAAAATACAGGATTTTAAGTCTTTTCTTATTATTTGGGGAATTGTACATACTTGGCTAACTCAGACACCAAACCTAAATAACTACAACACTATACTTTTCACATACTGCCATCACTGTTATATATTGGCACAAGATAAAAGGATACAGACATGACTTTTGAGGTCATTCCTCAGTCCGCGGCGTACGAGGTCATAAGCATCTTCTTTCTTCCCAAGACAATTTAAAGTCAGTCCTTTCATTGCTAGCGTTTCTATAGGAAAAATAAGAAAGGATATATGTATTGTCTTGTAAAAGACCTAATTATGTACATTATATAAATTCTATTATATGTAATATGATATGAAGCTCCAGCTTGTGAGGCTGCAGGACTTGTGTGGGGGCATTACGCTATATGGAAAGGCTAATGTGGAAGCTGAGCACACCAAAAGCAAGTATACCACTATTGTCAGTATAGATCAGGGGTAGGGAACCTTCGGCTCTCCAGCTGCTGTGAAACTACAACTCCCAGTATGCTCCATTCACTTCCATGGGAGTTCCAAGAACAGCAGAGCAAGTATGCATGCTGGGAGTTGTAGTTTTGCAACAGCTGGAGAGCCATACGTTCCCTACCCCTGGTATAGATGGATACTGACTGACAATAACCCATGGGCGGTGAGATACACGAGCTTCAGGCTTCATGTGTGATGTGGTGTATGGTCTTGAAGGCCTTTTTTTTTTTTTGCTTTTTTTTGTTTGGCAATACACCTCTGTTCTTCAGAGTACAGAAAAGGAAAACCACGAAGTAGATTCATGGGTAAAACTGGGTTTACATGTAAGAATATTTAAACCAGCTACAAACAATTGACTTTAAAAGAAGGGTCAGCAAAACCAATCATATTAACCAAGCCCAGCAGATATACTGATTTTGGTGAATCTAATCTAACAAGGTTTGTAACTAGAGATGAACGAATAGTATTTGATCGAATACTTGTATCAGTCGAATACTACGCAGGAAAATTCCATTGAATTCAATTCAAAAACCTCCTCGTGCTCCTCGTCCTGCTACTTCCTGAACTTGGAGGATCCAATGTGTCGAATTTTGGTTTCCATGGAAACCGAAACAACATTCCCGTTTTTTTCCCATAGACTATAATGGTATTTGATATTCAATCGAATACTACTCGCTCATCTCTATTTGTAACCTTATGAATTGGTGCCAAAATCTAGCCCTTTTAAGTCATTAAGCAAATTAGCTCTTTGAAGCAACTAGGGGATTGCCATTGTTCCAATAAAATAAGCTGTAACACCCTCATCTATCTGCAGAGCTGGGTTGATGTGCTGGGTTCTGGGGTCAGACTCCTTTTTAACACATTTCTGCACCATGCTGTACATTTATGGCATAGTGACAAGCGCACATCACAAGGTAACAGCTGTAAAGTACAGCTGACACTCTGCTGCAGTGGCCAAGATTAGAACTATGAGCCTGGATATTTAATCCCATAAAAGCCACAGTCAATAGTGACCTCGGCATCAAAGAGCCCCTTACAAGTGCTCCCCCTGTGCCTCAGCATGGTGTCTAGGTCTGCCATTAGTAACCCCATAAGCTTCTCTTTCACAGTTCCACAGATGAATCGGATGGTCAAAATGTTTGGACAAAGAAGCCTGTTCTTCTGATTCCTATCCTATGAATGGTTGATGAGTTGTACTATTGATACAACCCCCTTTAAAGGGGTTTTGCAGGAATACAATATTGATGGCCTCTCTCTAGGACAGGACATTAATATCAGATTGTGCAAGGCCAACTCTGTGCACCTTCCCCTTTTAAAGCAAATGACAATTATGAACACTAGGTCTTAGTAGAGTTGTTTTATTACCAAGCTCAATGAGACCATGGGTAGGGGAGTGTGACTATGTCACAGCAGTTCTTAATAAACAAGGTGATAAACCGCATGGGTTACAATATTTATGCGAATGGCGACAACGTAAATTCTATACGCTGTGTTTATGTGTATATGTTTGGACTCGGGCATATTTCATCCTCATTTTCTTACATATTTGGCTTTTCTCTCCATTTAAAAAGATATTCTTTCAAAACCAGAAACCGTTTTGGCAATGTGGTTGGATTTGCAATGTTCTTACATAAGTTCTTTACTTTCATAGAATAAATACAAATAGCCTTCAAGGATTACAGTGGAAACATCAGTATAAGATTTGCTTCATAAATTGATAATTGTATTGTTTAACTCATATTTACCTCCATGTTCAGCAAATTTGGGATTGGACAGTATCTGTTTGCAAAACTTCAACCCATTTCGATATTGCTTGTGTTCATAACATCTCTGAAAGTATAAAAAGATATAGACATATAAAAACGAGGCCTGTGCACCCCTCCCATGAGCTCTTTCACCTATACTGTCCCCTGTACTATTATAAGACAGCGCTCCCACAGCTTTCCAACTCTGGTCATAAATGATCAGAACCTTGTGCTCAGTCCAAGTGTAAAGTGACAGCAGAAACATCATCTGGAAGAATAAATCAACTCCGTTCCAGGAGATCAGCACATCTATTACTTTCTGTACCGACCACAGATGCCATCATAAAGGGATCGTCTATTGGATTGGTTTAAGTAAACGAGGTGAGATCGAAATTATACCCCGAACCCCAAATACAAAACCCCTATGAAATGCAAGAACGTAAAATTCTACAGCTAAAAATCACTCCAGTCAAGAATGTGTCACTGTTATTAGGTCAACCTACATACCTCGTCACAAAAATAAGTCATGCACCAAAATGGAGATGGGATCGAATTAAACTTAATGTGTGTGAACATAATGATATATGTAAATTATTACAATATTAGAGAAAAAAGGCCTTGTTTATTGGGGACAAGGTACAATTAAAAGGAGGCTCTAGTACACTGCTGGGCCACCGCCAACCTGGATTCAAAATGGGATATGGCTGTCCATGGAGGTATATAAGTTTTGTATGGTATCTTGCAGCACACTCATCCTCGGAAAGTCCTACTAGGTTTATACAAGCATTATAAAGCTGAAAAATGCCAGTTAAAAGCCCTGTCATAAGAGGCAACAAGTTGTGTCATGGACATATGGCAGAACTGTTATCACTACTAGAGGTGACCGACTATCATATATGATGGCTCTCCACATCATCACACAAGTATTTGGAATAAGATTGAAGCTCCTCACAAGGCCTTCGTACTTGAACTCTTGTCTAATCCAGGGCTGTGCAATGACTATTCTTAATTATACTATACAATTATTAATATTGCATAAGTAATTAGATGCTTGGTTACATGTTTACTTTCCTAGGAATTCAATCACTGGCTTTTTTACACAAGTCAAGATTGGCTCCAAAAGAAATGGGAAATATATAGGAAGTTCGTATACTTCTCCCTTCTGCCCTCCTGACTTAGGCTCAAAAAACTGTACAACTTAAAAAGAAATTAAAAAAAAAAAAAAACCACGACAGCTTTTCTGTAATGTAAGGCCTCAACCTAAGGGTGGTCTGTCTGGTATCTCTTTGCCATTTTGGTAACAATGACCTACATGACGGATAGTTCATCAAAACGTCATGGCTTCTCTCTGTCCAATTTTGTGTTCTTTTAAAGTATGTGAACTAGGCAAACATGTCTGAGAGTGGTAGAGGCATATGTACACTGAAAGTGGTCTTACAGCATTTTTATAGTGCAGTGGGGACATACTCTGTCTAGTCATTTACATACCTGCAGGAGTTTTCCAGTAATCTGACATTTCAATCTGTGTGTGTTTTTTCTCCAATGAATACACAACTAGCAGATCACATCAGAAAAAAAGGATCTGGTTCTGATGCATTTGTTATGGAGTTGTAACTTTTATAGATGAAACGAGCTAAGTAATATTCAAAAGCCAAAAACTTTGCATTTCCGCAACGTGTCCTGAGCCTCAACCTGACCTACAACTACACAATCCACAAGCAATCCTTACTATCAGAAAGGAGATTTCACCTTCAGCAGTACAGAACTCTGTCTACAATACCCTTGCACAGCAAATAAACACTGCAAGGCTAGGTATGTTCACAACGGTATATAGTACAGGGCAGGCATCTTGCTTTCTTCCATGATCGGTCGTCCTTGAAGGTTTGCTTAGCCTCAGTAACAGAAAAATCGCATCAAATATCACTATGAGTTGTTCAATGATACACTACTTGCCCTCCACGAAACAAGCAAAAACTGAGTAGTGAATTCCTAAAATGCATACAGTATGGGAAATCAAGATTTGAATATAAGGGCTCGTTCACATCTGCGTCCGGTCTCCGTTCATGCAGGTTTCCGTATTCTGCACAAAACTGAGCAGAAGACGGAAACCTGCAGGACTCTTTCATACCTAATCATTTGAATGGGTTTGAAAGATGTTCGGCCGTAAGCGCCGGTGAGCGTTTTATGCTCTCTGCCATGAAACCATTTTTTTTTAAATCGGACACAGAGTCGGACATGCAGTACTCTGTGTCCAATTTTAAAAAACCGGCTTCGCGGCGGAGAGCATAAAACGCTCACCGGCGCTCACGGCTGGACCCGGTCTGACAGCTTCTGCATGCAGAAGACAGAAAGCTGACAACGGACTCCGGGTGCTAGTGTGAACCTAGCGTAAGGAGTAACAGTATAAAAAAAATAAAATACATTCATACAAAAGGATGACACATAGTTGGATGGCTGTGGTAAGTGGAGACATGGTCAGTAAGCATTCACAGAGGAAACAGGTGGAGGTTTCTAAATACAGAGCGCAAGTGCTGGCTCCATATATTATGTGCAGAGCTACAGCCTGGCTAAACTGTATATGATCCAGTGCTAGGAGCCAGCAGAGGAGAAGGTTAGCCTAACTGAGGCGTGTTACATGCTGCACCAGCACGGCACATGCTTATCATTACAGCATTGTGCTGGCAAACATGCTGTGTCAACACACAAGAGACTGCAATGCAACAAGTGCAAAACAGTGGCGCCATGTTTTCACATGCAGTTACAGCCCATAGGATTTCTGTGACAAACATTATGGGCATATTTATTATGGAGTCTATGCCAGATTCAACTATTTTCTTGGATGAATAGCCAATTTAATGCTTAGTATTTTTTTTCCCTACAGATCTTGGTATAAAAGTCATGTTGGATGTAAAAGCCCAGACACCGGCAATATCACTGTATACAGTACTAGCCCACTTAGAAGTCCTGAAACAATATGCTTAATATGAACGAAAAAAGTATACTGAAACATTGGTGATATATATTAAAGTCTGAAGATTATTTCCACCACAGCTGAACACTGTCTGGTCTTGTCTGTGCCAAAGTGAACAAGGTAAAGGTACAGCAGCGGGTAGGAAGCATGTGCTGCAAGTCATGTATCCCATACCTGTACATGCTGATGTCATCATGCAGAGATACAATTTACTATGTGGGTGGATGGTAAAAGATGCTGAACCAGCATTATTCCAGCTGCTCCAAACACTTGAAGACTTGTTTCTGCCTCCCATGGGAGGTCCATGAACAGGAAGCAGAATGTGCTTCGGCTGCCTCATGAACAGTGCCAACTTGGGCTGAATACAGGTCACAGCCTGCTAGCAGCACACACGGCTATGCTGAGCTCACAATATACCCTTGTTATTTGGTGGTGGGACATGGCAGACAAAAATTTAAGCAAGCAGTCTTCCCTAATATAGTAGGGACTATTCAAGCATAAAAAAAAAAGAACATATACACATGCTGTGCTCAGCCACAGTCATATCACAGAAGTGACTGCTGAACCCCAGAAAAATACCACTCATAACCAGTATTTGTATATTTACATATTACCTACTGGGAATTATTATGTACAGTATATTGCAAATCTCAGTCATGGAAGCAAAGTTGTCTCTGCAAGAAGTGAGAGGTTTAGAAGTTTATGGGAGAATGACAGATTGGGCTTCTATTGGAGTAAAGAGCCGCCTCAGTCTCATGGATATTTTGTCAACTGTGCCCCAGATTAAATATGGACGACTATATAAAAAGTATCCCAACAATAACACTAAAGGTAAAACTCTTCATAACCTCTTCTATTTATAGTCATCTGCATTCATTACGCCAGAGCAGGCAGCAATAAGCCACAACTGGGAGTAGGGGCCGTACACACAGATAAATATAGGAAGCCCTGAGGAACATGGCTGCACTGTTTGCATAACTCGAAAAACATCCTAGAAGAAAGAACCCCCAAAAACATCAGAATAAAAAAGGTTTTATCACGAGCCAGAATACTTTCATACTGTATAATTGTATTTATGGTAACTGTATATATGGAATTTACATACAAAATATACCTACGATTTTTTAAACTCATAAGAAAAATGTAAAATGTTGCAATACACTTTGGATTAAAAAATTTTTTGGTTGTTTGTCGCTGCCAGTCCCCATCAGACCCTAGTACACAATAAGCCTGCATTCACCCGTGAAACTAGGTCCGTGTGTTGGCCAGATTTACCTGTCTGAATATCAGGCCGGGAGGCAGACTCCTAACATAATAGTTTTCTATGGCGCCAGATGTCCCTGCCTTCCAGTGACATTGTCCTGTATGGATTACGGCTTGTAACAGCTATTCCACCACAATGTGCAGTATTTCCTTTGAAAAACTGTTTCTGAAAATATACAGATGAGGCTGAAGTGCAATGGCTGATGCCAGAGGGCCCCATTTCTCAGTTTGAAAAAAGCAGCTCTAGTATGTTCCCATTATGCTTGAGCCTCATTTGCATCTTTATAGAAATAGCGTTTTTTTTTCCCAAGGAGATGGCGCGTCTATTGGATACGTAAAGTTATGGTGGTGTTCCGCATAGTGTACCCTGCAATGCACTGAGGTTAGTTCCATATTGAGCTAGTGGGTTACAATCCCCTCAGAGACCATTTCCTCACCTGACTGAACACTGTTGAACCCTATTTGTTGGATCAATTTAGTGTATGAGAAGTATGACAAGGACTGGAGGCGGCAGTGGCACAGGACCAGGGCCAAAAGTGTATCACAACATTTTTTTTAATAAAGTATTGTAGTGAAAACTGAAAAAGTGACTGAAAATCATATTTTAACTAGGTGAAAAGCAGGATAAGGAAAGACATTGTTATCCTATTAATATTGAAGGAAAGGTATAAGCTGGAGCTGTCAATGGTCTGCAAACTAATATTACATATATATGGCCATCTTCGGCAGGTTGTAGGGTGTAGTAAGTGCCTCATCACTGTGATTCTATCCAGTGCACATCAAATATCTGCTGAACCTACAAGTTTGGCCGACCACATATATATATATATATATATATATATATATATATATATATATATATATAGTCATAGTCCTCCTGGCTCTCCTTCATTGGCAGATATTTGGGTACATAAAGAACGAGCAGTTGGATTTCAATTGCCAATTCTTTTGTTCATGTCCGCTCTCCTATTCAGTACACATGCACTGCTCAGAAATGTGTAGAATAAGGGCAAATAAGATAGCTATGGTCAGCTTAACCTGAGTATCTTCTTCAGGACTGGTAACAGTTCTCCTATATGTGGAACCCCGCTCAAGTCTTGGATATATGATAAGTCTTAATGTTACTTTATTCCTCCTATATCTTTGGTCACCTCAGCATACTTACAAAACTTACTTGACAAACATTCAAATAATGGTGAATAGGTAAAAACTATATATACACAACCATTGCCACCTCTGTAGGGCCACTTTCCTCTATGTAGGATAAACCAGCATTAAGGGCCACAACGTGACTGAATTATTTTAAAGGCCATATGAATTGGATAATGTTACAAAAAAATCTACTTATTATACAGTATACAGGTCAGGAAAATGACAGCACAATTCTTAAAGGGGCTGTCCAGGCCAATCCAAAGTCCGGTTAAAAGTAGGCAATGGTGTGTATGAGTATGATGTATAAGGATACCTGCTGGTATAGCGGTCACTGCAGTGATGACATCACAGGCATCAGTCACAACTGCTGCAGCCAATCATTGGCCTCAGTGGTCATGTGATTAACATGTGTGATGTCACCGTTACAGCACATGTAGAGGGCACGGGAAGCAGAGAGTAGTACATGGGCGACCATTAGCCATGTTTATACTTTATACTGGGGACGGGGGGCTTGTTATAGCCTGGACCAGTGACACATATAATAAATAACCGAAGTGAACCTCTGGTCAGAGTTTACATGTTCAGGTTTTTGTGAAGCAGTTTTTCAAGCCAATACCCGGTGTGACTCATATAAGGAACAGACACTACTATTTTATCCAACCCACTCCTGATTTTTTCTTAATAAGAAAAAAAAAAACACGCACCATCAAAAAACTTGAACGTGTGAACGCAGCCTGACAAGTACATTCAGGCCTTTCATTCTAGACTGATAGACATTTATTACAAGCGTCTTCCCGAGTACAGGCCACAGCAGGAGCTCCCTGTAGACTATGAATGACATCCTCAGTGCAGGAGACAATACTCTGCTATGACAGAAAGCAGTCACAGACTACAGGCTGCTGCACTGGGAAACACATCCTACAATGATAGGACACCCCACTAGTGGATATAGCATTAATCTGGAGCTCCCCTTTAAGAAGTAGAGGACTGCCTTCTAACTGCATGCTGCAGGGATAAGTGTGACTATGGCCCTCCAGCACTGACCGCCTTCTCCGTACCATGTAATGTAATCCCCTCCCTGGAGGAGCCTCCTGTCACAGGGTGATCAGATCTCCCAGCCCCGGCTATAGCAGTCACGTCTGCCCCCCCTCCTCACCAGGATCCTCTTGAAGAGTGCGTTCTCCTTGGGCGGGAGGCTGACACTCGGCATTTCGCGGCCGCTCCTCACCCGTCCACACGGCCTCGTACGAGCTACTACACCCGCTCCCCCCCTGGTCCTCTCGGCGTGTCCTGACCCGGGGACTCACGATGGGCGCCTGGGACAAGATAAGTGTCACCGCTCACGCCTAGACCGGCCTGACTGCTTCCTCTCCTCCTCCCTGGCCTGTCAGGGCCCCGGCCGGGTGGTTCACGTGGTAACAGAACAGACCCGACAAGAAGCAGAGGCCAAAATGGCGGAAGGAGGAGGGACGGCTTCCCGGGTCACAAGGAGATCAGCGCCTGCGCCATGACCCGCTGCTGGGCTCCTTCCGCTTACAGCCGGCTACGCCCACACTAGCTTCACACTCCGGGCGGCAGTACTGAGAGGACTCGGCCATGTGCTCTGTGATGTGGTGCTCGGGGCGACCCTTGTATGAGGGTGAAGCGGGAGTTACCCCACTGTATAAGGCTGGTCAACACAGCGCCCCCCTCTAGGCACAGGCGTTATTCACCGCCTAGCACTTAATCAGCGGTTACTAGTCACAGGCCAGCATGGTCACCTCTCACCGCCTGCGGAGTGGAGACCTCTAGCGCTCGCTTTAGTTACTTCACACAGAGCGCCTGCTCATATGCCGGCAACACAATTCATTGCAAAATCAAAACGACAACACTTCTTGTTCACACAGCGCAGATTTTGTTGTTTGTGTTTTTTCCTTAAAGGCTACGTTCACATGTGTGTTGGAGTCCATCCGCAATCATAGCAAAAAAGTCGTGCACATCTGGCGATATTACTGAGAAAATAACCAAATAAATGCTGTTTGGGTTGTTTTTTTGGTACTATTCCGTTATCGGGCCAGCAGCAGCGCAGTTCAGCAGCAGCTTTCGGGACAGCAGTTCAGCAGCGGGAATTACAATGACATCCGAGGACTGCTGGCCCGATGCTTGTGCCCAGTAACCAGTACATCGATGACCCCCCTCCCCCATCCTTCTCCTCCTGCCAGTGCTGCCCCCCAGCTCTCCTTACATCTTCCCCGTACCCTCTCCCCGCCACACGACTAGGCCTCACCTCAGCGCTAGTACCGAGACCGAAAGGAAAGACACCGGGGCTCAATCCAGGCCCTGACAAGAAACACGCCGACTATAGGAACGGTGAGCTACAGCGAGCCGGAGGGACAAACTTTCTGCAGCGTCCGGCGGCTATCTAGTAGCATTCATTGCTCAAGATTTACGGTGAGGCCTATTACAGGGAGAGGGTACGGGGCAGATGTAAGAAGAGCTGGGGGGCAGCACTGGAAGGAAGAGGAGGATGAGGGCATCGATCGATGTACTGCCTACTACACACAAGCACGGCCTCTATCATCGGGCCAGCATCGGCTTAGTCATGTGGCGGGGAGAGGGTACGGGGTAGATGTAAGGAGAGCTGGGGGGCAGCACTGGAAGGAGGAGGAGATGGAGGGGGGGTCATTGATGTACTGGCTACTGGGCACAAGCATCGGGCCAGCAGTCCTCGGATGTCATTGTAATTCCCGCTGCTGAACTGAACTGCTGTCCCGAAAGCTGGTGCTGAAATGCGCTGCTGCTGGCCCGATAACGGAATAGTACCGTTTTTTTTTCTATAGTTCGAGAATTTGAAGAATGAATATATATTATAAAAGATGACGCCACATCCAAAGTACTTCTTTATTTTTCCGTCGCTATACCCATATAAAGGACTGTTTTTCTATAATATAGACAGTGCCAGGCTGGGACAAAAGTGTCCATGGCACACACCAGACCGCCTGAATACATATGTTGTAAACCTGCAAACCTGTCTGGGAGAATAAATTTCTACGAATCTACAAATAACCCCCCCCAAAAAAAAGACAACCGACAATTGTCTGCAAAAAAATATTCAAAAACATTATGGTGGAAAATCCACCTGACAGGTCCCCTTAAACCCTTTTCTGCTGGTGATATTTTTAGTTTCTGACTCCCCGCCTTCCAAACCCCATAACTTTTTTTATTTTTCCATTTACAACGCTATGTTAGGACGGTTTCCTCCGAGTACTCCAATTCCCTTTCACAATCCAAAGACATACTGACGGGGAATGTAGATTGTGTGCCCTATATGGGACAGTGCCTGACAATGTCTGTAAAGCGTTGCGGAATGTACATGATGTTCGCACCATTGCCTGTATTCTGTAACGTTCATTTACTCTGGGTTTTTACGTGCAGTTTTTCATTGCATGTTTCATGTTAATATACACTATACTAGCTCCTGCTCACGACAAATACTAATAAGGCAATAAGGGGTTAAAAATCTGAGCTGACTACCTTTTTAGAGCATGTTCCTCTTCATTTTCCGCCACCGGCCTTTCCACCTGCAGTTGGCCACGACCTGATGCTCAGGGCATCGGCATTCCATTGCAGTTTTCCACTACCAGATGAATGGGCCTAATCAGCAGTGAGACTTGAGCCATGGACTCCTCGGCCAAATCAGCTCCAGAATCCGCAACGAGATCAAGCAGGACACTTCTTTTTTCAACATCCTGCTGCGATCTCTGCCTGCCATTGATAACAATGGGACACAGATTCCGGTCACTTTTTTTTTTTTTTTTATGTAGATTGTGAGCCACAATGTACTTTTTTTTTTTTTTTTTTTTTTTTTCCTTTTTAAGTATGTTTTTTGTACAATGGGAGGAAATCCATACAAACACAGGGAGAACATACAAACTCCCTGCAGATGTTGTTCCTGGTGGGATTCAAACCCAGGACTCCAGCACTGCAAGGCTGCAGTGCTAACCACTGAGCCACATGTTGCTCCCAGATTCTGCTCACATTTTGTACTGTGGGGTGCCCACTCTGGAGCATATTATACTGTGTGGAGGTCACTGTGGATAATATTGTATTGTGTGGTGCCCACTATGGAGCATATGGTACTATGTGGGGACCCACAGCTTAGTTTTTGCAACTATCTTTCTATAACAAATTACCTGACAGCTGTCCATTTTCAAATTTCAATGTGAATAGCAAAACATGGTAAGCCCCTCTCTGATGTTGCTGATCTCTCTCTGATCAAAATGTCCATTGTCTCTTTTTCAGGATTTCCATACAAGGATCAAATTATTCAATGCATCTCTGAGATACCACTTAGCAGAAATACTGTTAAAAATCAAGTTCAGTACATGGCAAGTGATGTTAGTCAGCAGATCACCACTGACTTCTAGAAGGCAGCCTGTTACTCCATGTGCTTGGATGACAGGACGGCTATAAATAAGGGAGCGTTCACACTACCGTCGGTGTCCGACAGGTAGTGTCCGCTCCTAGTGTCCGCTCAAAATCTGTCACGGACATTAGGAGCGGACACTAGCTGTGTCCGTGACACCTGTCATTCATTTCAATGGGCATCGGGTGCGTTCTTTTGCACTCCGTGCCCTTCCTTCCCTGTCCGCAAGTGAAGATGTCCGACTTCTCAAGCGGACAGAAAAACCCTGCATAGAATAGCTCTATCTGGAGAAATAAATTCTATGATCTTCGTGAAACACTTGAGAAGACAAAAAAAGATGACAATGGACAGCACAGTTAGTACTGAAAATGAAATCCTTAAAGTGTGGAATTCTCTGCCAAATAATTTTAAGTCGATGAAATCACTTGGGATTGTTTTCCTTACTTTCTTTGGATCATCTAATGCTTGTGAGCAGCTTTGAATTATATCAAATCTGACACAACAAACAGACTAATAGATGAGCTGAGTGTTGCATGTGTCGCTCTCAAACTTAAAAAGTATGAGCCTGCAAGAATAGACAAATTATCAGAAAACATACAACAGCAAAAATCACATTAATTGTTCCAAAGTATGCCAAATATAAACTTTTACCTTTCAGTACAAAGATGTTTGTATCATTGAAAGCTCTGTAACACTGCATTCACACGATTGTACTTTGTGGATCCGTAAATATCCACAATTGTGGATTCACAGGCGTGGACAGTTACAGACATATTCATTACAATGAGGCTGTGCACATATCTCATTTTCATAAAGACAAATGTATCTGTGTTAACCTTTCAATCCACAATAATAAGAAATAATACTCTGAGATGTCTGTGAATATTTTGGGTATCTGATTTTTGTGTTTTAGTTCGTATGGTCCACTGGTTAATTTCTTTTATTCCAGATTCTATGGCACTAAACTCGTGTGTGGCATCCAATTCCTCCATTCTAAGGACTTCATACACAGAAACCTCAAGCCCAAGAACAACCAGGTGGCTGATATGGACCATATTAAAATCACAGATTTCTGTCTCACTCTTGACAACGTTTGGAGACCGAACAGCCACCCAATTTGTTGAAATATGGGTTTTAATGTGAGAATTAACACCAAAGATATATAACAAATATAGAGAGAGAACAAGTTTTTGTGTTAATATAGTAACTAGCAACTGTTCTCTCCTTTATGGCAGATGCTGGCTGGCAAGGAGTATGGTTGTTGGAGTCGACTGGTATTCATTTGGTGTCACAATGAATAGAATGATTACCACTGAGTGTATGTACCATACTACACTATTTGATCCAACTGATATATGAGGCGCATCCTCTTCCGGCTCAGGAGCTTTGAAGACTGGTGTCTGTAATGCCAGTCTTCATTACACTGAAGCTTTGTGTCCTGAGTCAGAGACTGGGTCTCTGTACAAGCCCTTTGGATGCCCCACCAAACATCCCTATAGTAAGTAAATGGACAGGAATTTACCCTGCTCTAGATACAGTTTATATACCGTATATATGTTCTGTTAGGGCTCTTTACACGTGGCACTTTCAGATGCTTTCGCCAGTAAATGGAAAAAATGATTATTTTTTTTTCCATAGTTTAATAATGAAATGTAGCAGGTTATAAGCATCCAATTTTATTGCCATAGTACATTGCTCTAATTTGGCTTTCATCAACTTTTGATTGGAAATATTCTCCTCATCTGGAAAGTCTATAGAAGTTATCATGATGTTTTATCACAAGAGGCAGAAATTTGTATTTTGCAACCTTTTTAGGATGACACATTTAGGCCTTGTGAGCTTTAATTCATATTTACCTGTTTATTTTTTCTCTTATAGCAATTCTGAGAAGGTGAAAGGCAAAGTATTGAAGTCCCACTATATCAGCCCCAGATTCCTGACTTACGTGTGGTCCAGTGCAGGTCTGGGATAGGTTTCAGCCCCAGGTGTGGGTCCTGAGGCTCGTTACTGGTCCATAAAAGGTTGCAGATCCTGCACTTCAGGGAAGATCCTAGGAGGAGAGGATATGACTGGGTCTGTCCTAACACTAAGAGATCTTGTGATATGGTACGATGTTTTTTGGTTGATTTGTGTGGCTGGTAGTAAGCCACACGTACAGTTAGTATTTTCTGTTTACATAGCGCTCAGACGAGCAGGGTTTTGTTTGACGTTATTTTGCCTGACGTTAGAGTGGTATTCCCACAAACATAACCATTTTTATATCTGTAGATAATTAAAAGTTAAACATTTTTGAAAATATAAAAAAAAATAAACATTTCTAAGACAATAAGGCACATAGAGAACAGAACAGAAACAACAAAGAGGGGGGAGGCTAACTGCCCTGACCTCAAATGAACAAAAGTCAGTAACAAAAATCCAGAACAAAAAAAGGGGGGGGGGATCATCACAAGAGACAAGGGAAAAAAACAAAGGGGAAAGAACAGGAAAAAGGGAGGGAGTCAAGAATCAGAGACCTCGCAGAGTATAATATGTGTCCCAAGGGGTCCACATCAAACAGAAGGCATCCAGAGTTGCTAGCCGTCAAAAATTCTTGGCTCCTCACATCCTTCATTTGAGCCAAGAGCTCAAGACCAGAAGGAGGGTGGACACTCTTCCAAAGTCTGGCAATGAGGGTCTTTGCTGCGGTGCAAAGGTACAGGAAAAGCCTGGACATCTTACTGCCTAGGTGTCTAAAAGAGAGGTTCAGGGGATAGACAAGGGGATCTAGGGGGACCCCTGCAAAAAGAGAGTATCCGTCAGGGACTTGACCTACCTCGAGGAACCCAGGATAAGGGGACAAGGCCAGAAAATATGGTACTGAGTGCTCTCTGCAGTACTGCAGTGCCAACATGCCGAGGCAATCGCTGGGTTCAAAGTATGAAGAAGAGTGGGGGTGTGGTGCCAGTACATCATCAGTTTATACTGGGCCTCCTGGAAGGTCACACACTGAGATGACTTCTGAGCACGAGACCACACATTCTGCCACTATCTCAGGGAAATTAGTTTTCCCACTGTCTCCTCCCATCTAGACATATAACAATGACTAAAAGGGGAACCAGATGCCGGGGAGGAGAGAAGCTGATTGAAGAAATAAGGCCCCTGGTAGATGTACCTGCATGGCATAGCTTCTCGAAAGGCGTGGGAAGTAAAACCACTTGGTAGGCAGGAAGAACACTCATTTCTAATCACAATGTGTAATTCACTGGTAAGTAGACTTCCTCAAATTCATCATGGCACCACATTGTGATGTTGTCTGGTGTTGGAGAAAATCAAGAACTTTGAAATGACATTTTATTGACATGGAAAAACTGACTGCTAAGGTCAATGACAAGTTTGGGATAATATTTCTGATTTTTGTTAGGAATGTTTGCAAAAGGATGGAAAAATATTGGGAATATGACCCAAATGACCAAAAACCTGGGAATTAGTAAGTACAGCTGACCCCAAGCTTTCCTTTTGTTTTCCCAAATGCTATAGTTAAAGAGGACCTTTCATGGTTTGGGGCACAGGTGGTTCTATATACTGTTGGAAAGCCGACAGTGCTCTGAATTCAGCGCACTGTCGGCTTTCCCGATCTGTGCCCCGGGTAAATAGCTTTTGGTCCCGGTACCGTAGCTCTTTACAGTCTGAATGGCGTTTCTGACAGTTTGTCAGGAACGTCCTTCTCCACAGCAGTGCCTATCGCACTGTACTATGTGAGCGGGGAGGAACGCCCCCTCCCTCTGCTCACAGTGCTTGTCCATAGACAAGTATTATCATAGACCACGAGCACTTCCCAGAGGGCTTCTTTTAAACACTCAATTTCTCGCCACTGCAGCCACAGACCAATCAGCTGATGAAACAGCTGCTAGGCAGATTACCTCAGAACCTAACTCGTACACATCTGTACAGCTGACACTGGGTTCACACTAGCATTCGGAGTCTGTCAGACCGGGTCCGGCTGTGAGCGCCGGTGAGCGTTTTATGCTCTCCGCGATTAAACCGTTTTGGGGTTTTTTTAAAACCAAACACAAACTCCTGCATGTCCGACTATGTGTTCAGTTAAAAAAACGGTTTCGCCACGGAGAGCATAAATCGCTCACGGCCGGATACTTTTCAAACCCATTCAAATGAATGGGTTTGAAAAATGCCTGCAGGTTTCCATTTCCTGCCCGAAACTGGGCACTGTAACTGGAAATAGTATTAGTAAATAGTAATGGTATTTGTAAATAGATAATTAATTAATTAATTAATTAAATAATCACCATCTTAAAACTAATATATATATATATATATACACACCAGTCCCCCCAGCATTAGCTGGTGGACAAATCCCCACAAGCCAGGCCTTAAGAAGCCACCCCCCCCCCATAGCACCGCAGGCCAGCCTCAATCGCAGATTGAAGGCCAACATTAAAGATGTCTAATCCCACCTCAGTTAGATGAACCCCATCATATAGTGCAGACCGCTAATGAATCCTTCAAGGTCAACATGTCTGTAACTTACCCCACCAAGACAGGGCAGAAATTTACTCATAGCCCTGAACCATGAACCATTAATCTGGGAACAATTTCTGAAAATATTAGTATAGCATTAGGAAACAAACATATGATCAGAGCGAAATCTCTCTTCATCTGCCAGATCATAGTTAAAGTCTTTATTTTACCTATGTCATTACCTCCTAAATGAACAATTACCACATGAGGAGTAGGCCATTCATGCATTAACATATGAATCAATTCCATTAAGCCTTGCCACTTAAGTCCTCTAGAGCAGGGGTTCTTAACCGGGGTTCGATCGAACCCTAGGCCCTATGCACGGTTCATTTTGTGTACCAGTAAAAAAACATATACCTATGTCTTGAATTTGGAAAAAAAATCATATTTGATTTATCACTAAAGAAGGGTTCGGTGAATGTGCATATGAAACTGGTGGGTTCGGTACCTCAAGCAAGGTTAAGAACCACTGCTCTTGCCAATAAACTTTAACTCTTGAAGGACAAAATGATAGGTTGCCCGTATAACTCCTGCTCTGAGCTCGCCTCTGTGCCTAATATAGAAAGGAATGGCCCACCATCCAAATAACTAAACCTACAAGAGAAGAATAATAAATATTTTTTATAACAACAGATTAGGTCTAACATTATGTTGCATACACTGCAACACAAGAAGAAAAAAAAAAATAAAGATTAGTGGCCGGTTTCAGCAACACATGTTAAATCTCCAGTTCGCTAACTGAAGTTAAAACTAACTAACTTCTGTTAGCAGGTATCCGTTTCACCAAAGTCGTGTACAGGTACCTAACAGCCAGTTAGTTAACTGAATGTCGTGTTTGTAACAAGCGCCGTAATTGGCAGAAGCAGTGACCTCTTAGTAGTGACCTCAGGTTGCTATGACAGTCGGGCCTCGCTCTGCATAATATAGGACACGTGCAGGCAGCAGGCCGACAACTGTGTGCAGTGAGCTGGGAGCAGGTGAACTTATGAACATTTGCTGTAACACATGCCCAGGCATTTATGTGCAAGAATGAAGTCAAGGCATGCTATCTTAGAATTTCCATAGAGGTGTAATAAGAAAGGATGACAATATTGGGTAATTAAAACAGAAAATATCAAATAAGTCTTCATCTTCGTCATCACAGTAATCGATGGCGGCCATGTTACCAAGAGTTAACTGGAGAAATTTCTCCAGTTAGCGATAACAGTGCCACTAACCGGAAGTTAGACACTAACTGCCGATGGTGAAACAGCTCGCTTAGTTAACTTCTGATTTAACAACCTGTTAGAGTTAACATGCGTTGGTGAAACCGGCCATAGGTCTAACATACAATTTATACCTGTTAGATTTCCATCTGCCCAATTGCTTTATTAAGGCCTCATCCAGGCCTAATCTTGCTGCTTCCGTTGCCGCACCTATTCTAAATGAGTGGGCAGTAACTTTCTAATCACCCAAACCCAGAAATTTCATACATTTACAAAGTACAGCATTGAACTGAAATATAGTTAAAGGACTGCCATTCCTATGAATGAATAGAGAGCCATCCATCCTCGGCCTGACTTTGAACCATTCATTCAAATTGTAGAGGGGACATAAAAACAGCAAAATGACAGAACCCTTACCTAATTGGTCCGTCTTAGTTTTTCTTAACAGGATGCTCAGCTCATTCTCAGACAGCTGAACATGGTTTACCTGAATCCCAGAGTTAGTTTGTTTCTGCTGACCAGCTCACTTACCCGTAGGGCACTGAAAAAAGCTATGACAAACGCAGTTCTAAACAATTGCATTTCAAATGCGTCATTACATACATGTTCCAATTTTACCCACAGCTGCCTCAAAAGGTCAGCCGAAATAGGACGTCTATCGTCCCTTCTTGAGGAACTCCTCTTGTAACCCTTTAAAGTCAACTGAACAGGACAAAAAGAGTTAATTTCTTTAGCACCACCTAAGCGGAGAAAGAAAGAAATACCTGCCAGATTCCTTGAAATAGAAGCTGGAGAAAGATTTCTGTTAATTTATTCACATAAATACAGCAATGCAATACCTAAATTAATATCTAAACAGTCAGAATCATTAGCTGAACAGAAAAACATCCAGCTCCGCCATGCAGCTGTATATGCAGCCCATGGATTTGGAGCCAATGAATTCTTAACATACTGAGAAATCAATCCCAGATCAAGCCCCACAGGTGACGTGGGCAAGCAATCCCGTTCAAAGCTGCATCTGGAACCAATTCCCGAAACTTCTCCTGCCGAAATCGAGATAAAGCATCCACTATTAAATTCTTCTTTCTAGCCTTTATCCAAATATTTAAATTCAAGCAACGTAGTACCAAGTGGCGGAGCAATTTAACCACAATGTCAGATTTTGATGAAAGACTATTCAAAGCGAAATTAACACCCTTGTTCTCCGAATGTAGCATAATACCAGCAAAATTACTACTCCAGAAATAATTCCAAAGCCACAATGTTTTTAGACACACCATTGCGTACCCAAGAACTAGGCCATGCTTCAGCAGACCACTCACCTTCAAAGAAAGCACCATAACCCTTACCTCTGGCTGCGTCAGTAAATATGTTTAAGTCATTTGCAGATATAAACTCTGACTGTCAACAAGCGCAACCATTAAATTTGGTTAAAAACTCAAGCTATATGCATAAATCCTCTTTGAGATCCTTGGTTAATCTAATACTGTATGTGACCCAGGGGACTTAAGTTGAAAAGTATAACCTCTTAGAAAAAACTCTGCCCATTAGTACTACCTTACAAGCAAAATTGAGCATACCTAATAACGATTGCAACTCTCTCTTTAGCTAACAAAAGTATCAATAAACATCTAATCTTATCAAATTTTTCCTGAGAAAGTCTAAACTCCATCTTATCTGAATCTATGACTATTCCTAAGAACTCCAACACTGTACAAGGGTAAACAGTCTTCTCATGTGCAATAGGCAAACCAAAGAAACTAGCAATCTCAAAAAACCTATTTAACACAGAGAAAGAAACCAAACTACCTAAAAACAAGAAATCGTCTAAATAATGTAACATCTTACCACTATTTTCCTCAAACTCAACCACCCAATGAACAAAACTGGAGAACGCCTCAAAATAACGACACGACAAAGAAAAACCCATCAGTAAACATCTATCAAAATAATACTCATTATTAAACTGGAAACCTAATGAACTAAACCCTTTTGGATTCACAAGCAATAATCTAAAAGCTGACTTGATATCTGCTTTTGCTAACAGCTCCCCTTTACCAACCGCTCTCAACAAAATCAAAGCATCATCAAATGACGCATAAGAAACCGTGGCTTCTGATTGACACACCGTGTTGTTTAAAGAGAAATGTTCAGGATGAGACAAATGGTGCATCAACCTAAAGTCACCTGACTCTTTTTTAGGATCTATCCCCAAGGTGGCCAACCTAAAATATTTAAAAGGCGGTTGTTTAAAGGGGCCTGCAATTCTTCCATTGTCCAATTCTTTCTGCAACAATATTTTAATGCAAATTTACCGACTTCAAATTCTCTTTCCAACAACAACCTTTACCCTCAAATTCGGGTACTGCGAAACCATCATTAAAGGGGTTGGCCACTTTCAGACCAATATTGACAAACAAATGTACAATAAAAAGATATATAATTTTCCAATATACTTTCTGTATCAATTCCTCACAGTTTTCTTGATCTCGGCTTGCTGTCAATCATTCTGTTACTTCTAGAGGATAAAACTCTGACCATGGTCATGTGATTTATAATCCATGGTCATGTGATGAGCACAGGTGCTGCTCGTTAGTCACAGCACAGTAATCAGACATCTGCCTGGTAATCAGCTGTGCACCTGGGTGCTCATCACATGACCATGGACCGTAAATCACATGACCATGGTCAGGCTTTTATCCACTAGAAGTAAGTAGAAGATTTGTAGAGCGGACGTTTTCAGACACAGGGATACCCAATGTGTATGTGTTTCACAGAATTTAACTACTTTTATATGTGTTCTAGGGAAAGGGGGGTGATTTGAATTTTTTATTTTTTTTATTATTTTTAATATTTTTTACTTTTTTTTAAAGTTATATTTTGCATTTGTTAGACCCCCTAGGGGTCTTGAACCCCAGGGGGTCTTATCACTAATGTAATGCATTACAATGCTAATGCATTGCAATGCATTGAAAAATACCGGCGCTTCTATTGCAAGCTATCTAGCATAGTCTGCAATAGAAGCAAAAGAATGACAGGCCGGGGAGCCTTCACAAGGCTCCCAGCTGTCATAGCAACGTGACGCCGGAGCTTACTCTGGATGCCGGTGATCACAAGGTAAATGGCAGCGCCCACGGGCCGCCGGGAAAATGGCGCCTTCGTCAGCATTGAAAGGAAGGGTTAATGTCTCCCGATGTGTGCGCTCTTCTCCCTATGATGTCTTCTTCTTGAATGGGGCCTGGAGCTGAAGCCCGACTGCTCCCAAGCCCCTCCAGCAGCTGGGCGTCTCCTGCCGGCGACCACTTCCTCCCTGGTGACCGGGGTTGCCTCCGCTCACTGCTGGCCAGGATGGGATCTCTTCTCCCTGCTTCCTCCTGCTCCTTTGCTGCGCCGCCCCGCTGCCACTGATTAGAAGGGGGGGGGGGCGGCGTGTAGACAGTCCGTCTCTTCAGGATATGCTTCGCCAGCAGTCCATCATGCTGCCAGCCCGCCTCTTCCTTCGACCTCCAGGATCCGCCTTCTGCTTCCTGCCGGGCATCTCTCTCCACCTGGCCACCGACCTCTTCAGACTGCTGTAAACACCGCCGGAGCCAATCTTCTCCTCCGGCAGCTCCAGCTCACTGTATGAGCTGCCGGAGTAGTCCCTCCATGCTGCGCTGCTGCTGCTTCCCCATGAGGCTCCAGACAACTCTGACCACGAGCACCTCCCGGAGGGCTTCTTTTAAACACTAAATTTTCCGCCACTGCGGCCACAGACCAATCAGCTGATGAAACAGTTGCTAGGCAGATTACCTCAGAACCTAAGGGCTCGTTCACATCTGCGTCGTCGGTCCTTATTGCAGGTTTCCGTTTCCTGCATAAAACAGATGCAGGAGACGGAAGCCTGCAGGAGACTTTCTCACCCATTCATTTGAATGGGTGAGAAAGCTGTCCGGCCGTGCGCGGCAGTGAGCGTTTTGCGCTCTCCGCCGCGAAACCGGGTTTTATAATCCGGACACAGAGTCGGACATGCACTACTCTGTGTCCGTATAAAAAAATCCGGTTTCGCGGCGGAGAGCGCAAAACGCTCACCTCCGCGCACGGCCGGACCCGGTCTGTGGTTTCCGTCTTCTGGCATGCAGAAGACGGAAACCACAGAACGGAGACCCCAGACGCAGGTGTGAACCCAGCGTAACTCGTACACATCTGTACAGCTGACACTTGAATTTCCCGCCACAGCTGACCAATCAGCTGTTAACCTTGCTGCTGGGCAGACTACAAAACTCTTCCAGAGCCTGCTCCTGCCAGTGACATAGCATGACCCAGGAAAGACCTCAACACAGAATCAACATTATAATCACCAGAAAAAACAACTTAATTAGACTTTATTAACCTTTTCGCTGCCAAGGGTCTCTGGAAATTTTGCACCTCCAGTAGCCAGAGCAATTTTCACAGTTTTGAGATGGATAAATCAAAGCTAAATTGCAACATTAAAAAAGCATCCATACCTATATATTTTCTTAAAGTACACACCTGCAGCATAGTCAGAATGCCACTTGGTACTTTATACGAACAGGCACCTTCATGCAATTTTGATTTAAAGTGAATGTTTTATGGAAAAAAAGCAAATAAATGTGTATTAGTTGTTAAAAGCGGAAACCAAACAAAAAATTAAATGCACCAAACCTCCTAAAAATAAGAGTTCAACATGTGCAGAGTTCATACATATCACTATGGCCTGCACCCGCATGCACATGTCTTCAGAAAATCACTAGAACTGGAAGGAACAAAAATCTGCTTTGAAGCTGGAAATGTTAAAAAAAGTATCATCCTATAAAATGTAGGGATTACACACCATGAAAAGTAAGTGAACCCCTAAACCCTATATATTTTTTGAAAGTAGACAACCTGAAGATTACACATGTCTTAATGGGTCATCGATAGCCACATCCACCTTCATGCAACTCTGCGACCAACACAAATAATTTTTTGAAAAAATACGCTAAAACACATATTTGCACCTAAAACTCATGTTCAATCTCAGATTCATATACAAAATTCTTTTAAAATAATAGCTTATGGTGTATACAATGTGTAAATATACTATATGTACCGCAAACATCAACTACAACAAGAGCTCGGACTCCCAAAAACACAAATACAGAAGACGAGCAGGATTTTGCTGTTGTTCACTAATATGTTAAAAAGCTATACTGCACCTACCAAACTGTGACTGTGATACCAAAATCTAACTTTTTATACAGCATACCGTATATAAAAACACAATTTAATAGTTTATATATACAAGCACCTTCATTCAACTTTGCGGCAAACAGAGATTGCTAGCAAAAATTGCGCAAAAATTCAAATTTGCCACTAAAGTGCGGCTCAAGAAATCCCTTTCTGCAAACATAATGTACTGTACATAAAACTGCAATATGTGAGGAGTTCATACATACCACACATGTATATATTTACAGGGGCGGGTGTTAAAGAATCGCCAAAATCGCAGAAATGCGCCATCCCATTTTGTGCATGCAAATTAAATAGGACTTTACATAAAAATGTCAATGGTAAACGTCTGGGTCACAGCGCCAATAAACTTCCTGGTTATGTTCAGGAGGTATAACATAAGAATACCCCACTAGTAAAGCTCATGGGGGAATTACATTATAACTGTATGTGACAATCAGAGACAAATGTATAGTATACTCTCTGATTTGCAGGAGAAGGGTTAATAGGGACAATAGAGTCCCTGCCACCCCCCTCCTGCTGTCACATACAAGTTATGCAGAGAGTCAGATTGTTTCTCTGTCTCTCTCTCTCTCTGCTGAACTGCTCGTGTCCCTCTTCCTTTCTTGTTAAAGAGGACCTTTCACCATTTTTCCCAAAGGCAGTTCTATATACTGCCGGAAAGCTGACAGTGCGCTGAGTTCAGCGCACTGTCGGCTTTCCCGATCTGTGCCCGGTGTGAAGAGCTTACGGTCCGGTACCGTAGCTCTTCTATGGTCAGAAGGGCGTTTCTGACTGTTAGCCAGGAACGTCCTTCTGCCTCGCGGTGCCTATCGCGCTGTGCTGTGGAGCGGGGCGGAACGCCCCCCTCCCTCTCCTGATAATGTTCGTCTATGGACGAGCTGTGTGAGCAGAGGGAGGGGGCGTTCCTCCCCGCTCCACAGCACAGCGCGATAGGTGCCGCGAGGCAGAAGGACGTTCCTGGCTAACAGTCAGAAACGCGCTTCTGACCATAGAAGAGCTACGGTACCGGACCGTAAGCTCTTCACACCAGGCACAGATTGGGAAAGCCGACAGTGCGCTGAACTCAGCGCACTGTCAGCTTTCCGGCAGTATATAGAACTGCCTTTGGGAAAAATGGTGATAGGTCCTCTTTAAAGATCGCAAATTGCTTGCTTAAACAGGGAGGGGGGGCACTTTGGAGCTCTATATCTTTGGAATGCATCAACATATCTTGATGCTTTCAATTGCATTTTAAAGAGGAGAATCTCATCTTTAAAATGATATCAAGAACTCAATGATTGGATGTAAAGTTTTGGAGCGATTCACTGTTGAAACGCTGTCGGAAATTGAGATCTGCAGTTGGATCTCAATGCCAAATAGTGTTTTCAACAGTGAATCACTCCAAAACTGTAAGTAAAATCATCAAGTTCCTGGTATCATTTTAAAGATGAGAGTCTCTTCTGTAAAATGCATTTTAAAGCATCAAGATATGTTGATGCAGTCCAGAGATATCGGCATTAGTAGGGAGGAGGTAGTAACTACGTCCTCCGCTACTGAAGTGCCACCTTGGGAGCACGTATAGCTACATGCCTGGCAATGAAAGGGTTAAATTAATTGTGTCAGGCCTGTAACACCATGGGGCCCTTACGCCAATACTCCAGGGCCATGACAGTACTGTAATACTACATTTATCACCATTTTTACCTGATAGGGTTTGCGACTGTTAACTTCAATGTTTTAGTTTCAATATGGACCAGAGAGTTTACAATAATCTTCCAGATAAAGCTAAATATCTAGTGCAAGGTGTGAGGGGCCGAGTATAACAAAGGGATTCAAAAAGATTCAAAGTGAGAATCCCTCTATCCTGCTTCGCCTCCTCAGGCCATGCACCAGGTTGTTTGAAATTTTTTTAATTGTGTGATATAGTTTTCTACTTTTTATTTTTAGGCCTGGTTCACACCTGTGTTCGGTAATCCGTTCGGGGAGTCTGCATGGGGACCCCCAAATAGACTACCGAAGGTGTTTTAGTGGTGCTAACCCTATTCTGGCAGTCGCCGTACTATCAAGGCGGATGCCAGGGCTTTAAAGGTGATGGCAGCCGCTCTGCACATACAATGTGCAGTCTCAAAAAAGTTAGATTATAGTATCACAGTCACAGTTTGCTATGTGCAGTATAGATTTTTAACATATTAGTTCATGACAGCAAAATATTGCTTGTTTTCTGAATCTGTGTTTTTGAGCTCTTGTTGTAGTTGATGTTTTCGGTATATATAAATTGTGTGTGAAAGTACGACTGAATATGAGTTTTGGGTGCAAATCTGTGTTTCAGTGCATTTAAAAAAATAAAAAATCTGTGTTTGTTACACAGTTCCATGAAGGTGGATATGACTATTGATAACCCATTGAGAACATGTAATCCTCACTTTATAGAAATATATAGAGTTTAGGGGTGCACTTGTTTTTCACCATGTGTAACCCCTACATTTTTTAGGATGATACTTTTATAACATTTCCAGCTTGAAAGCAGATTTTTGAACCTTCCAGTTCTGGTGAAGATATGTCGACTCAGGTGTAGGCCACTGTAGCACACGTAGCGGCTGTCACAGGGCTCGTGACCTTACAGGGCAATGCCAGCAGTAACCCCAGCAGATAACGTGCTTTATTTATTATCCCCTTCTGTCCTCCAGGGAGTCCCCTCATTTCATGTTGCTGGAGCCCCCTGGAGGGAAGAAGGCAGCCATGAGCAGGAGTGTGGTATTGGTAAGTAAGGCTGTGGACCCACGGCAAGAGTATTTGTTGAGCGAACCCCAACAAATACTGCTATTATTATACTCAGGGGTCTCTTCAGACCCGAGACTATAATGATCGGAGGTCCATGGTAGGTGAGTCAACATAGAAACCAGAAAATCCTCTCCAGGGCAACTCCATACCATCTTCGGTATCTGTAATGACGTCACAGACGTCACGAGGGTCAGGCTGGCATCACAATGCATAATAACGCCAGTGTAACTAACATCGAGGGCGTCATTGAAGAGGACCGAAAACAGCAGGCAAAAACAGCAGGGAATTGCGGCAGAGCCCGAGACAGGTAAATACCACAGTTTTTTATGATTTTCACCTTCCCTGGGGTTCTGCTGAGCTCAAAATTTTTGGAATATTTGCAACGAATACCTTTAGCCACAGTAGGACATAATACTGTGTGAAGGGGCCACTGTGGGACATAATACTGTATGGAGCCTGCATTGAAACATTATACTGTGTGTAGAGACCACTATAGGACCGCACTTTCAGTGTATCATTTGCGGGCTCTGTTTCTTCCCCTCTTTCCCTTGCTGTTGGGGTTCCTCAGGGCTCGGTCCTCGGCCCCCTGCTCTTTTCTCTCTACACAGCCCCCATTGGACAAACCATCGCCAGATTTGGCTTCAGGTACCATCTTTATGCTGATGACACCCAATTATACACATCTTCCCGTGACATCACCCCTGCACTCATACAGAACACCAGTGACTGTCTCTCTGCTGTCTCTAATATCATGTCCTCGCTCTATCTGAAACTAAATCTCTCTAAGACTGAACTACTACTGTTTCCACCATCTAACAGATCTGTCCCTGATATATCCATTGCAGTCTCAGGCCTTACTATAACTCCTAGGCAGCATGCCCGCTGCCTTGGGGTCATATTTGACGCAGACCTTTCCTTCACCCCTCATATTGAATCACTCGCACGTTCATGTCACCTCCACCTCAAAAACATCTCCAGAATACGCCCTTTCCTTACCAGAGATACACTAAAGACACTTATTGTCTCTCTGATTCATTCTCGCCTTGACTACTGTAACTCCTTACTAATTGGTCTTCCCCTCACTAAACTCTCTCCTCTACAATCTATTCTGAATGCAGCAGCCAGGCTCATCTATCAGGCTAGACGCTACAGCGATGCCTCCGGTCTGTGCCAGTCACTACATTGGCTGCCTATTCATTATAGAATAAAATATAAAGTTATTACTCTCATCCACAAGGCTCTCCATAATGCCGCACCTCCCTACATTTCTTCCCTCATCTCTGTCTACCGCCCAACCCGTGCTCTCCGCTCACTCAATGACCTAACACTTACATCCTCTATTATCAGAACCTCCCATGCTCGTATACAAGACTTCTCCCGAGCTGCACCACTTCTCTGGAATGCTCTACCCCGGACAATAAGATTAACTCCCAACTTCTACAGTTTCAAACGCAAACTAAAGACGCATCTTTTCAGACAAGCCTATCACAATTCCTAATGCACAAAATTGTCTGAACACTGTATAAGCAATGCCGCCCCTGCTACCTCTTGTGTCACCCCCTCTACCTCATAGATTGTAAGCTCTTTTGAGCAGGGCCCTCAGTCCCATTGTGTGAAATGACGTTCTTTGTTATGTATGTCTGTATCTGAACCCTATAAATTGTACAGCGCTGCGGAATATGTTGGCGCTATATAAATAAAATGTATTATTATTATTATTATAGGACATTATACTGTGTGAAGTAGCCGCTATGGGACTTTATACTATGTGGAGTGGACTCTATGGGACATATTATTGTGTGGAGGAGCCGCTATATAGCATTATACTGTGTGGAGATGTCAACATGTGACATTATACTGTGTGCAGGGGCCGCTATGGGACAGTATATTGTGTACAAAGGCCCACTATTGGGCATTATACTGTGAGGAGGAGCTGCTATGGGACATAATAGTGTGTGTAAATGGAGTGTTATACCATATGGGAGCCAGGAAAGGGAGAACTATACTGTGAGGAGGAGGGGGTTTGCTATGTGACTCTGTCTTTGCTAGTTATGCCCCTGGTGTATGCCTCAGTGTTATGAATGAACTTTACACATTTTGAACTCTTATTTTTATGTGGTTTGGTTCATATAACTTCTTGTTTGGATTCCACTAGTTAGCAACTAGTGTAAATTTGTGTTTATTAAATTCTTTCATTTTTTTTTTATTTTTTTTTTATAAAACATACACTTTAGATCAAAATTGCATGAAGGTGACTATTTGTATACGGTACCAATTGGCATTTTGATACTGCTGCAGGTATCTACATTCAGAAAATATCTGAAATCCCGGCAATGAAAGTGTTAAAGGGTTGATCCAGATACATGCTATTGATGACCATCCTTTAGGCTTGGTAATCAATAAAAAATGATAAGCCATGAATTTTAGGTCTGTCTCTTAAGTCTGCTGCAAATTCATTCAGGCCACCTCAGAATCCAGTCCAAAAAACCGCTAGCCACGACTGTTTGCTGGTGCAGTGAATACAATGCTCTGGATTAGGCCCGAAAATGAAGTAAAACGCCGAAAAATAATGACACAATGCTTTGTAAGTACAGTAGTGACCCCTGTGCCATTGTCTGGTGTGTATCAGTGTGTTTGCAGCTAGCACTATTATGGGGTCACTTGGCCCAGTACTGTTTGTATTGAGGACTCAGGAAGTGGGGGCATTTTGTTAGTTGTACAAGGTGATGTTTGCACTAGTTCTCATCATTTCTATCCGACATTCTTCATTGTGCTCCTCAGCTCTGAATCCCCAGTAATCCTGAATGACGTGAACCACAAGCCGGCATGGCTCCTCTCCCTCCAGCCACACTCATCGATCGTCTGTACAGATCGGCGCTCTTTTACTCTGGTCTAGACTAGTCACTGGAGAAGAGATTGCCGAGTGAGTGGATCGAGCACTTCTCTTCTTTTCGCCATGTTGGTGTCCCCGGTAACCAGAATGTTGAGGAGCCCGACCTCAAGGAGTAAGTGTGTGGGCATGAGATGTTGACATTGGGAGGTTTATTCTATAGGTTAGCCAGTGTGTGCTGCTTCTGTATTGCTGCACTACACGCACTCAGTATGGCTGCACAGTGTGTTTGCCCTTGTCATGTCACCATGAAGTGATCACTCACCCTCAGCTTAGAAGACTGAATGGAGTAGCTTGCACTGTGACTTTAGTACAAGAAATTTGTGTATTGCCTTTGCAGAGTTCTGTGTGAATAGAGATGTCCCAGATGACATTGTACACTGCCCCCCTTGTCTGTACACTAGTTATAGCCATATGTATAGTGCAAATTGTGTACTGCTGTATGCTGCCATAGAGAGTGCAGTTCATGGCATAGGCTAATGATCAGACACCAGTATGTGACATGTTAGGAACATCTGTGTCTGGACCTGATGCTACACAGAACTTCATGGCAGCTGAATATTAAGGTCAGCCTTAATCTTCAGGTTTTTCTGGTGCAAAAAATTGGTATCATGCGTCACCACAGGACTAATACCGAGATGTGATTCCCATGTTGTGTCACTGATTTACAGCATCATAGATTACCATCATTTGCTCAATCCCTCCTCTCCCTTTTTTTTACCTGTGCAATGGGGATTGTCTGACTATAGTAAAGGCAGCTCCCATAGCCCAGGTAACCTGCGTAAAAAGAAAGAAAGGTAAACCAGGAGTGGATTAAGCAGAACTTCTTATATATTTCCCATTCCTTTTGTAGCCATAATTGGCTTTGGCGCAAAAAAATGCAACAAAATCTGCAACAAAAAAAAGCTGCGTTTCTGTAACATGGGTCCTCGTCTGACTGTTCACACTTCTTTTTTCTCCTCTGAAAAATACATGTATACATTTCTTAATATATGCCTCTGTAAAGAAATGTACAAAAAATAAATGTTTGCTGAGCTGGTTTAGTCATGAGAAAATGCATATATATGATAATATTATTGCTTTTGCCATTTTAGTTCTCTCACGGTCGATGTTTACCGCAAGGCCTCGTGATTATTCACAGCCGAATTGGTTTGCTGTCACCCTAGCCTTTGGAGTTTCTGCTGGTCTCTGGGGTTTGGTGAGTATTTTATTTAGTAGGTTATATGGACAGGATTTTAAGGTGATAACAACTTTGTACAAAAAAAACCCCCAAAACATTAAACTGAAGCAGATTACAATGATTATAAATCTTCCTTTAAAGAGGACCTTTTACCACCTCCGCCCTTTTAAGTTCTTATCATCTGTTAATAAGTGCTGTTTCACTGATTCCAGTACATGTGGAATTTTTTTCTTTAGCCTTTACCATTCCCGAGGAGGTGTGTGTGTGTGGATTCAGAGCTTCAATCAGAGGCAGCCAGTGTGTGTCAGAATTCAGAATCGCACCCCTTGCCTGCTTCTTCCTGACACTGCCCTTCTGACAGTAGAGAGACTATATAGCACATCTAACCAAAACTAACCGAATTGGTTGCTCAGGAATGGTGGGGGCTAGAGAAAACATTCCAATTGTGCTGTAATCAGTGGAGCAGTTGCTTGTTAACTGATGTAAAGAGCTGGACTTGTTGGATGTGGTGAAAAGTCCTCTTTAATATTCATTGTAAGAAAAAAAGAATTCTTATCCACAGCAACCGAAGTTGCAGGCGAAAAAAAACTTTGAAAGCAGAGACCAATAGTAGGTGCTCTTCACTTCTATTCTCCTAGGGTACGTGGGGTGCAAGATAAATATCAGAACCATCCAATGAAATATAATAAATTTATTGGGAAGGAGAAAAAACGGTACAAAGATAACGCGTTTCAAGGTGAAAACCCCTTTTTTAAATCAACCGTACCTTCTGTCTCTCAGAGGCTTCTAATCTAGGCATCAGTATCTTTATACCGTTTTTTTCTCCTTCTCAATAAAATTTATTATATTTCATTGGATGGTTCTGCCATTTATTCACCTGCCACCCCACGTACCCTAGAAGAGTAGAGGTGAAGAGCGCCTACTATTGGTCTTGCTTTCAAAGTTTTTTTTCCCATGAAACTTTGGTTGCTGTGGATAAGAATTTTTTCTTTTACTATTTCGAATACTTGGGATCCGAGGGACACCAAGAAGAGACCTGACAAGCAGCCTTCACTGTTCTAACTTTATATATGTATTAAGGGGTTGTGGAAGACAACCTTATGAGGAGAGCCCCAAACTACCTGGGAAAGTAGGAAATCTGGGCCAAGTTGTAAATCCTAATTGGTTCCGCACAGGAAGCGCTTTTTTCTATTTTATTTATACTACAGCATCTTTAATTGTGATAGTAACACAAGGCGAATCTGTCTTGATGTTTATATTATATCTAAGTAGAGCCTTATAGGTCATGGATCTTATTACCTCTAGTTGTACTACTTTTAACATGTGGTGTTTGGGGGTTTTTTTTTGTTATAATTCAGACCATGAATTGAATGCTCAGTTGTCAGTGGTCATTTGGATAAAACATTCAATATCCTTTTAGCAGTATACTTATTATTCTCTGCATTATTTGTTCTGCAAGTCGCTAACCTTGGTACAGCAAACTTCAATCGTATTTTGGCACCTATCGTTTTTCAATGCATTCATGTTGCTATATATTTTTCTGTTTGTTTTTTTACAGCTTATTAAACAACACAACGATGATGTTGCAGAGTATAAAAAGAGAAATGGCTTGGAATGAACCAGATGTTCTGTTATAATGCTGTAAGTAACAGATGCTTTATAAATATACACTATTGCCTGGATACCCTAACAGAGACAATATGATTAAAATATTCCCCACTGCCCTTTTTTGGAGCATTATTAAAATTGCATTCAGTTGATTCTTGGTGCACCAGTAAATAGCCACCAATGCGATCATAACAGAGTAATAACAGCATATCTATGTTGGTATGCAGTGAGACAGCTTGCTAGGAAAGGTTTGGAGCTGTTATGTTAGGTGAAGTGGTTGTTACGTTGCTTTTCCAGAAATGGATATGACTAAGGCTATATACACAGTCCGTGCATGGGCCATATTTCCCATACTGAACATAGCTGTGTAAATGGAAGTCACTGCATCAAAGTGCGTTATGATGTTTGTTAGGTTCATACTAGCGTTTGGCTCTCCATTATCGGGTCCGTGTGGGGACCCAAAAGACAAAGAGCCATTTGCCTAAAAAGCGGGTACCCGTGGACCCCTCAGACTATAATGGGGGGCCGTTAGGTTGATCTTTCAGGACTTTTCTCTCCGATTTTAGGTGGAATCTGCAGTGGAGTCTCCCACAGAGACTCCAGTACAAAGGTAAAGCTAGCCTTATTGACCCTCCGAATAGCTGGATCGCTATAACGCTGAGCTGACATAAATATGAGTTCAGTACGAGCCAGTGACCTGGCCACTTAGGAGCTCATTGCATCATAATTCTTTATGATGCAGGGAGTTCTGTACATATGGTCATGGCCAGTCAGGAAATACAGACTGTGTTTCCAGACTTGGACACAGCTGTGTACATGAGACCTAAGGCTTGTATAGGTCTACCCAGAGGGGACATGAATGATAACCTTGTGCAGACTGTGCCCTCCACACACCTATACGTTTCAGTGAAGCCCAGAGAAGAAAAAGGACAGGAATAGATCTTGTCCTTAGTGTTACCTCTGATCTCATCCATGTATTATCAGTGTTCCCCCAAGTGTGCATGTAGCATTAGAAACAATATTTTCATTTACAGGTTTATTGTTTTTTTTTTTCTATACCTGAACTGACAGATAACCACAGATAGATGGACACACTGAAGACTTTTTTTTTTTTTTTTAAATGTAGAGTGTGAGCCCCATATAGGGTTCACAACATACTTTTTTTTTTTTTTCCTATCAGTATGTCTTTTGTAGAATGGGAGGAAATCCACACAAACATGGGGAGAATATACGAACTTCTTGCAGATGTTGTTCCTGGCAGGATTCGAACCCAGGACTCCAGTGATGCAAGGCTGCAATGCTAACCACTGAGCCACTGTGTTGCCCCTTCACTGAAGATTTGAGAATTGGCTCCATGCCATTGAATCCAAGCAGTTTACTATAGCATTATTCAATTACATTGTACTTGTTTTTTTATTTGCAAATTCCAAATAGTCTGTTGTGTGTGCATGGACAACCACTTTTTGTACCAGGTGGGCTCTCTGTCACACGGTTTCCCTTGCAAACACAAACAATGGAGAGACAAATCCTAGTGTTAACCTAGCTTAACGTAAATTTTTTTAGTCTGGGGCTACACTTACAATTGATGAAGAAACTGTAGCACAACTACTAAGGTCTGTGTGTGTATAATAAAGCAGAGTCTAATTCCAGATGCCCTCTGAAATGTAGAGATGTAATGTTGTGAAGTTTATATACTGTGGGGAAGTTAGCTCGGTAGAAACAGTGGTGCGGACCCAAACAGTCAAGACAGGGACACAAAACG
Organism: Leptodactylus fuscus; assembly: GCF_031893055.1. NCBI lineage: Eukaryota > Metazoa > Chordata > Amphibia > Anura > Leptodactylidae > Leptodactylus > Leptodactylus fuscus. The sequence continues at coordinate 276,192,542 of NC_134265.1, read as the reverse complement.
TGCAGTGAACTGGTTTATTTAGGAAAAAACAGGAAAATAAATAAACCTTGACTTCAGGCATAAAATAAATAAGAACAAAATACAGCCTTAACTTCGGCAAAAACAAAATAAATACCTGCTCAGGGCTCGTTCACATCTGCGCCAGGTGTCCGTTCTGCAGGTTTCCGTTTCCTGCACAAAACAGAGGCAGGATACGGAAACCTGCAGGACTCTCTCACCCATTCATTTGAATGGGTGAGAAAGCTGTCCGGCTGTGAGCAGTGATGAGCGTTTTATGCTCTCCACCGCGAAACCGTTTTTTTAAATCCGGACACAGAGTCGGACATGCAGTACTCTGTGTTCGGTTTAAAAAGACCGGTTTCGCGGCGGAGAGGATAAAACGCTCACCGCCGCTCACGGCTGGACCTGGTCTGTGGTTTCCGTCTTCTTGCATGCAGAAGACGGAAACCACAGAACAGAGACCCGAACGCAGGTGTGTACTTGGCATCATCTGAGCCACTGGCTAAACAGAAATGATAACCTAACTATATGTGTGGCTTACTTCCAGCCACTTGAACAAAACAAGCGCAACATTGTCTCACCGGACTCAGGGTTACAGGACACGGTTACAGACTCACACACCTCATGGAACTGCCATGAACTGCAGGCTCTGCAGCCTTTTCTGGGTCAGTATTAAGCCCAGGACCTACACCTGGGCTGAAGCCTACTCCAGATCCACCTTGGACCACACATATGTCAGAAACCTGGGGCTAATATATCTGGAGTCCAGCACTTTGCCTGTCACCTTCTCACAATACCTGCCTAAGGCTAAGGCCGCACGTTGCGGAAATGCAGCTTTTTTGTTGCAGATTTTGCTGTGTTTTTTTAAGCCAAAGCCAAGAATGGCTACAGAAAGAATGGGAAATGTATAGTAAGTTCTTATACTTCTTCTGTCTGCTCAATTCACTCCTAGCTTTGGCTCAAAAAAATTGAAGCAAAAACTTCATTTCCACAACGTGGGGCCTTAGTCTAAGAAGCAGCCATCTCCATAAACTTCCCTGTAAAATACAGTATAACTCAGACTGATAAGTAAAGAAGTAAGAAGAAGAGTTGTTTTACAGTTGGCAGTCTTTTTTTGGTCTGTATGTTGGTATTTTTGTTCCTGTTATGGGTTATTGGTTGGTGCATGGTGAAAGATTTTAATGAAAATTCTGCCCTGCCTAAATGCAGATGTTATGTGGCAATTTTTGCTGTGTGAAATCCATAATAGATCAGCTATACTACAGATTTTCAGATCTTTAGCATGCATATAGAGTTAGGACCAGAAATATTTGGACAGTGACACAAGTTTTGTTAGTTTAGCTGTTTACTAAAACATGTTCAGAAATACAATTATATATATAATATGGGCTGAAAGTGCACACTCCCAGCTGTAATATGAGAGTTTCCACATCCAAATCGGAGAAAGGGTTTAGGAATCATAGCTCTGTAATGCATAGCCTCCTCTTTTTCAAGGGACCAAAAGTAATTGGACAATGGACTCTAAGGGCTGCAATTAACTCTGAAGGCGTCTCCCTCGTAAACCTGTAATCAATGAAGTAGTTAAAAGGTCTGGGGTTGATTCCAGGTGTGTGGTTTTGCATTTGGAAGCTGTTGCTGTGACCAGGCAACATGCGGTCAAAGGAACTCTCAATTGAGGTGAAGCAGAACATCCTGAGGCTGAAAAAAAAGAAAAAATCCACCAGAGAGATAGCAGACATGCTTGGAGTAGCAAAATCAACAGTCGGGTACATTCTAAGAAAAAAGCAATTGACTGGTGAGCTTGGGAACTCAAAAAGGCCTGGGCGTCCACGGATGACAACAGTGGTGGATGATCGCCGCATACTTTCTTTGGTCAAGAAGAACCCGTTCACAACATCAACTGAAGTCCAGAAAACTCTCAGTGAAGTAGGTGTATCTGTCTCTAAGTCAACAGTAAAGAGAAGACTCCATGAAAGTAAATACAAAGGGTTCACATCTAGATGCAAACCATTCATCAATTCCAAAAATAGACAGGCCAGAGTTAAATTTGCTGAAAAACACCTCAAGAAGCCAGCTCAGTTCTGGAAAAGTATTCTATGGACAGATGAGACAAAGATCAACCTGTACCAGAATGATGGGAAGAAAAAAGTTTGGAGAAGAAAGGGAACGGCACATGATCCAAGGCACACCACATCCTCTGTAAAACATGGTGGAGGCAACGTGATGGCATGGGCATGCATGGCTTTCAATGGCACTGGGTCACTTGTGTTTATTGATGACATAACAGCAGACAAGAGTAGCCGGATGAATTCTGAAGTGTACCGGGATATACTTTCAGCCCAGATTCAGCCAAATGCTGCCAAGTTGATCGGACGGCGCTTCATAGTACAGATGGACAATGACCCCAAGCATACAGCCAAAGCTACCCAGGAGTTCATGAGTGCAAAAAAGTGGAACATTCTGCAATGGCCAAGTCAATCACCAGATCTTAACCCAATTGAGCATGCATTTCACTTGCTCAAATCCAGACTTAAGGCGGAAAGACCCACAAACAAGCAAGACCTGAAGGCTGCGGCTGTAAAGGCCTGGCAAAGCATTAAGAAGGAGGAAACCCAGCGTTTGGTGATGTCCATGGGTTCCAGACTTAAGGCAGTGATTGCCTCCAAAGGATTCGCCACAAAATATTGAAAATAAAAATATTTTGTTTGGGTTATGTTTATTTGTCCAATTACTTTTGAGCTCCTAAAATGTGGAGTGTTTGTAAAGAAATGTGTACAATTCCTACATTTTCTATCAGATATTTTTGTTCAACCCTTCAAATTAAACGTTACAATCTGCACTTGAATTCTGTTGTAGAGGTTTCATTTCAAAACCAATGTGGTGGCATGCAGAGCCCAACTCGCGAAAATTGTGTCACTGTCCAAATATTTCTGGCCCTAACTGTATGAACTTTCATTAATCTCCATTGACGTACCTTTACTCTGCTTTGCTATGGATTTTTGTACAAAAAACATGCAACATGTGAATGTGGACAACATAAGAAGCTTGAATATCTGTGCTTATAGTAATATATCATTTTTATTTCTTTCAGATGGATTATTAAACCTTATCGTGATGGATTTATACTGTTCTGTGCTCAAAATGAAACTTCAATAAACTATTAAAACTGTAAATTAATACAATAGCTTTTTTGCATTTATATTGGCTTATTGTCCTGTCATGTAGGTGTTTTCCATTCATTTTTGAAGTTTTATTTGAAAAACTAGTATGTGTCATGTGCAATTGAGGGCAGACACTCATTTGTTTACACATAGGGTGCCAGCTGTAATGTAGAAGTGGGATGGTTTCTGATTGTACTATATTAGGCTAGGTTCACACTACCGCTATTTAATGTCCATTGTTCTTATCTGTCACAGAATGAAAGCAATGGATAATAAAAGACAGGTACAGATGGAGCCCCCTCAGTCGGGTGTCCATCAATATAAAAAAAAATAATGAAGCTTTCTTTCATCATGTTTTTTTTACTTTTTTGATAGAAGAAAGTATTCCATGCAGGACTTTTTTTCTGTATTACAAAGGTAAAGAAACATGACAGAAGGCTGTGTCTGTCATGTTGTTTACATTATCGTAAACTGGAACGGACACAGACAGAAGGGGCTTCGCTAGTATCTGTTATGTTTATTAACTGTAACAGAGTATCTGTCATAGAATAACAGCAATGGACATTAATAACATTTGTGTGAATGTAGCCTTAAACTGACAGATTTATGTCTGATTAGTACAGTAGTTATTGGGCCATTGTGAAGATCACTGCACCATAACAGACCGTGTTAACTGGACTGAACACGGTCGCGTGCTTGGCTTTAAAGGCTTAATATAAAATGACTCTCTTTGAAGACTGGCCAACCACAATAAAGTGTAAGGGTTCATTCACACAGATTATTTTATCACTGTTGATCAGTAAAGCGTTATTATAGAGGTGCATGGTCCCTTGACTGTGGATTCTGTGGCTGAAATCCAATCCGGAGGCTTGAGTTTCTCCCAGGGTTTCTGGCATGAGTCTACCTGCTGATTAGCTTTATTCAATTGGATAATAAGTTTTTGGGTTTTACTGCTGTTTCGATCTCTGAAACTAGAGCAAAATAGGGCAGCTTGCTAAAAAAGAAAGAGTCCATCACTGACTCCCATTAAAACGAATTGGAAGTAGATTTTGAGGAGTCTTTCCACATGGATTTTTACGTTTGGATCAAACTCTATCTGTGTGAAAATATTTTTAGGCCGTATTCACACAATACTGAAAAATGTCCATTTCACATGTGTTTTTTGGGGGTTTGGAATGGCCATCAAAGAACTGTTTTAAAACCCATGAAAGTGTATGGGTGTATTCACATATACCTTTTTAATGGATAAAATTGACAAGTCCTACTTTTTTTTTTTTTTTTTTTACAGTTAAAGGCTCCTTGCAGACGACCATGGGTCAGTGTGTTATCTAGGTTTTGCCAGATAGCACACTGGTCCATTCATTTCACAGATAACACGGGTCAGTGTGTGGGTCAACAGTCCAGGCCGCAAAACTCAGGACAGGTCCTATTCCAGTCTGGTTTTGGCTGTCCACTGCGCCAGCCATGTTGTTCAATCATGGCCAGCAGCAAGCACACAGTCGTAAGCAATTGGCCATAGAAATAGACACGTGAATAGAGTTTTGTGGATTTAAAAATGGCCTTGTGAAAGACATTTTTCACTATTGTGTTGTGTAATAAAACAGACCAATAAATCATATGGCATGTAAAAACAGAACAGTTGGGTAAATAACGCTTCTTTCACATGCCTTTTGCATTGTATTTTGGATGACTTAAAAAAAAAAATAACATAAAAATTGTGTTTCATATGGGTGTTTTATTGCCTTGCCAGCTAACTGTGAAAAGCACCATGTGTGAAATAGCCATTTGTGTAATTACAACAGAATTTTCAGGTCTGATAAATATAAGAAAGTTTGGGCTGTTTCTCATACTTTTAGGTCACAGATATTCAAATGGCGGACCACGGTTTGGATCACAGCCACCAGCTGTGTGGACCCATGCCTCCTGGACCTTTGTTATGATAGGGGTTGGGGTAAAAGATACGTCTCCCAATCGCTGTTCCCTAAGCTATGATTGCTATAAGGGCAGTAGGGATCTGCAATTGTAGCTATGCAGGCAGCAGGTACGATTGCCTCTAATGCTGATATTGTAACATATCTGGGTTTAGGGGACAGCTTTCAGGAGATGAGTTCCCCCGACCACTAGTGTCCATGTCTGTGGGGGACACTCGAGCATTATACTGGTTGGGGAGCAATAGTGGACAATTATGCTGTATCTGTGGAGCATTGTACTGTGATGGGGCACCAAGAGGTCATTATAATGTGGTAGAAATTAATGGGGTATTATACTGTATGGAGGGAACTAATGTTCTATTGGTACCTCCAACCACGCACAGTATAAAGCTCCTTAGTTTCTCCTACACCGCATAATGTCACGGTATTGCCTTACATGTACAGTATGACATATTAATGCCCCTGCACAAAATATAATGGCAAATTAGAGTCCCCCTATGGTATAATGCCACATTAGTGCCCCTCTCACTGCATAGTACCACGTTAGTGTCCCCACAGTATGATGCTACATTAGTGCCTCCCCATACAGTATAATGGCATGTTAGTGGCCCCTCATTAATTGACCCAACTACTTTGGTTATTTTTTTTTTCCTAATGTTTCTCGTTTAAACGTTATGTATTTCTTATAGTCAGATGCATCTTATAGTCCAAAAAATATGGTAAATACTGGACGTGTTCAGTTTGGACCTTCACCTGATGATGAACACCAGTTACTGCAACTTTACTAAAAGTAGTTGAGTACTAGGGTGTGCTAAGAATTAAAGGGGTTGTCCATGCTAAAATTGTATTATTTAATTAGGCCAGGGAGATGCAAAAAACAAAAAAATCATACTAGCCTGTCCGCAGTGCTCCTGTGTCTCCTAGCAAGATCTGGTCCTGTAGCCCCGTTGTTTTCTTCCAGGGGAATTCCACACCAATCAGTGGCCCCAGTGAAGGACATGGAATGTCACTACCTGCGCCGTCTCCGGGTCCCTTCCTTAGGCCACTGATTAGCCATCCCCAGGTCAATTCTTTAGGCCGCTGATTGGCAGAAGGAACACAGGACGTCACAGCCCGTGAGGACTTCTGCAAAAGAAGACAGCTGAGCAATAGGACTGTACCATGCGGGAAGGACACCGGAGCATTAGGGGACAGGTGAGCATGTGGTGTTTTTTTTTTTCTCCCTACCTTCCCCAGCCTAATAAACCCTTTCCCAACATCTGCCATACTAGTACAGCGGATGCCAGGTGTTTAAAGATGACGGCCACTTGGGAGTTGGGCGGCCACCATAGCCACCGAGTGTCTGCTGTTTTATACAGCAGACACCCGGGGCTAATGCCCGTGATCGGTGCCCGGAGTGATTGCATGCCATAACCCACCTGGCGCCTTAGTCAAAGCTGACCTGCGGCTCTTGGGCGCCACCATTTTGCCGGGGATCTTTGCCGGGGATCGCTGACACCTGGAGCAAGCTCTGGGGCTGGCGTCCTGTTTCCATGACAGCCGGGAGCTTTGTGAAGGCTTCCAGACTAGAGATGAGCGAGTACTGTTCGGATCAGCCGATCCGAACAGCACGCTCCATAGAAATGAATGGATGCACCTGGTACTTCCGCTTTGACGGCGGCCGGCCGGCCGCTTAACCCCCCGCGTGCCGGCTACGTCCATTCATTTCTATGCGAGTGTGCTGTTCAGATCCGAACATTACTCGCTCATCTCTATTCCAGACCTATCATTTAATCGTTTCTATTGCAGGCTATTCCATGTAGCATGCTATAGAACTGCCATTTTTTGGCAATGCATTATCATTGTAATGCATTGCATTAGTGACCAGACCCCCTGGGGTTCAAGACCCTAGGGGATCTAATAAATTAAAAATTTATTTTCTTTTTAAAGTAAAAAAAAAAAATATATATAATATTAAAAGTTCAAATCCCCCCCCCTTACCCTAGAATACATATAAAAGTACTTACTGTGAAACAAATCTCTAAAAATGTTTTTTCCCATACGGTAAACACCGAAGTGGGAAAAAAAAAGTCAAAACTGCCAAACCACCATTTTTTTCACTGGTGTGGTGAGCTCCATGCTGGAGAACAACTCCCATCCCATGTATGAGACAGTGATAGCACTGGGTAATACTGTCAGTGACTGACTGCGGTACTATTCCGTTATCGGGCCAGCAGAGCTTATCAGCACCAGCATCGGGACAGCAGCAGTCAGCATCGGGAATGACATCCGAGGACTGACTGCTGGCCCGATGCTTGTGCCCAGCTCTCCTTCCATCTGCCCCGTAACTCTATCTGGCCCAGCTCTCCTTCCATCTGCCCCGTAGCCCTCTCTGGCCCAGCTCTCCTTCCATCTGCCCCGTACCCCTCTACCGCCACATGACTAGGCCTGACCGACATTACTAGTCGCCGGGACGCTGCAGGAAGTTTATCCCTCGGGGTCACCATAGCTCCCCGCCGTTACTATGGTCGGCGCGTCCCTGAATCTCCGCCGCCACTTTCAGGACCCTTTATTGAGCTCCGGTGTGTGCTGTTTTCTTTCTTCCGTTCTCCGTACTGGCCATGGCTTCCAGTGCGAGCGTCTTTCTTTCCTCCTGAACGCGAACAGCCAGATTGAGAGCGCCGAGGTGAGGCCTAGTTATGTGGCGGGGAGAAGGGGTACGGAGCAGATGTAAGAAGAGCTGGGGGGCAGCACTGGGAGGATGCATGGGGGCATCGATGTACTGGCTCCTAGACACAGGGCACCAGCAGTCAGTCCTTGGGGCGGGCCAGAGAGGGGTACGGGGCAGATGGAAGGAGAGCTGGGCCAGAGAGGGGTACGGGGCAGATGGAAGGAGAGCTGGGCACAAGCATCAGGCCTGCAGTCAGTCCTCAGATGTTATTCCCAATGCTGACTGCTGCTGTCCCAATGCTGGAGCTGATAAGCTCTGCTGGCCCGATAACGGAATAGTACCCTGACTGCTTCACCCCAAGTGTGAGAAGGAGCGCTATCAGAGATCCTTCCTCCCAACCGTGGTCAGGCTACATAATCAACATCAGGCTAATCAAAGATCAAACTGCACAGAGAACTAAATGATCCTGAAGTTTTCGTCTTTGTTATTTGTAATGACTCTTAGTGTCTTTTTTATCGTCTACTCTGAGCTTTGTATGTGTTTTCTCTTGTACTATTACTGTATTATCTATGGTGCTGTAACACACTGAATTTCCCCATGGTGGAACTATTAAAGGATTATTTTATCTTATAAAAATTTGAATAAAAAGTTATCAAAGCAATAGCAATTCCCCAAAATGGTAAAACTAAAGAGCACACCTGGCCCCAGAAAAAAAGACACCCTATGCATCCTTATACATGGAAGTATAAAAAAGTGACGGGTGTCAGAATATGGTGACTTTTAGGAAAAAAAAAATTTGGCACAATTTTGGATTTTTATTAAGGGGTTAAAATGTAAATGAAACTATATAAATTTGGTATCCTCGGAATCGTACTGAAACATAAAATACAGATGACTTGTCATGTTGGCTGCACAGTGAACGCCGTAAAAACAAAACCTGTAAGAAAGTCGCACAAATGAACATTTTCTTCAAATCCACCCCATTCTGAATTCCCAGTACATTGTACAGAATAATTAATGGTAGCAAAATGGAGAAAAATTTGTCCCGCAAACATTAAGCTCTCATATGGCTCTGAGAGCAGAAAAATAAAAAAAGTTATGAGGTTTGGAAGGAAGGGGGGGGGGGGGGGTCAAAAATGAAAATCTAAAAGTGCCTGCGGTGGGAAGGGCATAAAAATATAATTTCAGCCTGGACAACCTCTAAGTTAATTTTAGAAATTCAGCATAAATTGTGAACAAAACTTCGCTGTATAAGAGTTATCATAAACCATATAACAATGCTACACACACAGTCAAAATGGGAACAGCTCAAAAAGTTACTGACATTGTCATGTCATGCCCCTAGGTAAAGCCCAGCCTTGCGTACGTGCAGCAGTAACATCAGTTTAGTTCCTTCTCCACACTGAACAGGAATGTAAATGAGTGCGTGCTCGCTCCGCACACTGTTATGTCAGCCTCCTACTACTCCAGTGACCTTGGGTGGTGCTACCAGCACAGGAGTCATTCACTGTGTTTATTACTTATGTCATTGCCTATCTGCTTTAGTGAAAGGTGCACATGTACATTTTGCTCTGAAATAGAAGACACAATGCCATATGGAGGGGGCTAACAAGATGGGTGTTAGGCTTATGTAAGGTGGGAATGTGTTAGTGCAGGGGTAGGGAACCTTCGGCTCTCCAGCTGCTGTGAAACTACAACTCCCATCATGCTCCATTCACTTCCATGGGAGTTCCAAGAACAGCAGCACTAGCATGCATGCTGGGAGTTGTAGTTTTGCAACAGCTGGAGAGCCGTACGTTCCCTACCCGTGTGTTAGTGGAACCAAACTTTCAAATACAATTTGATTTTCTGGCAGCATTTATGTCATCTATAAAATCCTGGACTTTATTATTTCCGTTGTTTCTCTGCTAGTATGGGCTCATGTATAATGCAGAGAATCTGAGGCTGTAAGGTTGCTTCAAACACTTTTGTCTCTGGCATATAGATAAACACTGCCTTTGTTACAAATTCTCAGCTTTCATATGACACCAAGATTACAATTCTACCTGTATTATTTCCATAAATTTCACAATTTGAAGTCAGTCAGGACTGGGAGCAGCTTCATATAATTATTCCAAACCCAACTTTCTGGAAATTTTAAAGCTAGAAAGAGAAGAATCTTATGTTACCCAAAACTGCACCTAGTTTTAAAATGCTAGAGAAATAACTGTTTGAATTGACCCCTCCCCAGTCTCAGCTTCACTGTAGTACACAAGAACCCACCCCTCATACTCCTAGTCAAAGCAGTGTACAACTCTCAATAAAGAGACAAGGAAAATAATATAGTGCAGATTTTCATAGAAAGTTGTCAGAATTCATTAATAGATTGTATTGCAAAATGTATTAATGAAAGTGCTGAAGTTTAGAACTTGGCTACCACTGCTGAATGAATTGAGTGGCAGGGCGCATGCATGGCCTGCTGCTCCATTAGGACAAGAGAACTAGATCCCCATTCCTGAGATTGGTGGGGCTCCATCATATCCATAAGAACAACTTTAAAACTTTATACAACCTATTTAAAGGGATTCTATCATTAAAATTGTATTTTTTCTGCCTACCACATCGGAAAAGCCTTAAGAAAGGCTATTCTTCTCCTACCTTTAGATGTCTATTCCGGGCCACTGTTCGGTAGAAATCCCGGTTTTCATCAGTATGCAAATGAGTTCTCGCAGCACTGGGGGCTTCCCCAAAGCTGCGAGAGAAATCTCCAGCGCCATCTTCGTCTTGAACGGCCTCTCTTTGCGTCTTCTTCCAGAGCTGGGTTCAAACTTCTAGGCCTCGGGCAAAGCGGGCTGGGCATGCCCTCCGGCCATTTTCTTGTGGCCGGCTGGCATATGCAGTTTGAACCCAGCGCCGGAAGAAGACGCAAAGAGAGACCGTTCCAGATGGAGGTGGCACTGGAGAGTTCCCGCAGCATTGGGGACGCCCCAGTGCTGTTTGAGCGCTGGGGCCCGCCCCATTTGCATACCGAAGAAAACTGGGATTTCTATTGAACGGCAGCGCGGAGAAGACATCTAAAGGTAGGAGAAGAATAGCCTTTCATAAGGTTATCCGATGTGGTAGGCACAACAAATACAATTTTAATGATAGAATCCCTTTAAGGCTAAGGCCCCACTTTGCAGAAACGCAGCTTTTTTTTGTTGCAGATTTTGCTGCGTTTTTTTTTTTTTTTTAAGCCAAAACCAGTAGTGGATTGAGCAGAAGAGAGAAGTGTAAGCACTTCCCATTCCCTTTGTAGCCATTCTAGGCTCAAAAAATTGCAGCAAAATCTGCAACCACAAAAAAAAATAAATTGTATTTTGGCAACATGGGGCTTCAGCCTAAAGGGTGTATTGGGTGGGATCACAATTGTTATGGCCTTTCATTAGGACAGGTCATCATCATTATGAAAACAGTTGAAGTCCCTCTCTTGGTACCCTGCTGATCAGCTACAACCTGTTCATTGTTTAGACCAGTGTGTGTGTGTACTAAGGAGCATACAGTGAAGCAGGTATGATAATACACCCTGTCAATCTATGATCACAGCCCTGGTGGTCTGGGGTAGAGAGGGTGAAACATCCCTGGCTATATATGGCTATTTGCCCAGTTTGGTGGGGGAGTTGCACGACATTTTAAATAGATAGCACAAGCTAATACTTTTTGTACATTACTGTGAAGCCGACTCTTCCAAAGAATGAAACTCCGAAACCATATATGAACTACTATTCCTTTATATTCATAATTGATATACACCACACTACAATACTACTGAAGAGTTCCTATAATAACCATTCCCCTTGTTACGTTGTCGCACTTGCTAATTTTGTAGCAGCGTCCGCCGTACACGTTAGCGCCATTCTTTAAAGAACGGAACACGCATGCGCACACCTGGTGCTGGCGACTAGCCAATGGAATATCACAGAGCGTTAACCTCGGGCGGAGGAATGACGTAGGACACGCCCCGTGACATCACCTGTCCTTGCAAGCACTCGGCTCCTCCCACCTTGTCAGACGTTCTTCGCTCAGTCGTCCTCTCCGGGTACTTCTCTCCGGTAGTCGCTGCGATGTATCTGTGCCGGAACGCGTGGCAGAAGCTGGCCCCCCTGACACACCGGGGAGCAGCCGCTCTTCTCCGCAATGGTGAGCTTCAGCTACATGCCCCTACTCTGTATCATTACTGCTGCCTTCCTGTTCGTGCAAGTCGCCATTGTGTCTTATAAGGACATGAGGGTAATCCAGTACGTGTGCTGCCATCACTGAGGCCTGGGAGGTGCTCTTACTCACTTGGTCAGTGGTACATGTGCCTGCCATTTTGAGCAGTGAGAGCTGATAAGTCATGCTGTCCTCTGGGCCTTGTGCTCTTGGTTTAGAGGTCATGCAGTGGGGATGTGGAGGGATCCTCCATGCTGAGGCTCATTGACCAAGGTTTTCTTTCAATCTTATAGACCCAACGTCTGTATGGAAGGTTTCTAGTGGCCGAGTGAATGAAAGTATATACCATGTGTTTGTTACTGTATACAGGCGGATACACCATTGTGTCACTGTACACTAAGGAAGGTAGTTTATGACCTAAGAGAGGAGAGCTGAAGGTCACATGATTCAAGTGGGGATTGTAGATGTGTCATGTAGCCGTCCTGTCCAGTGCGGGCTACTAAGGAAGTCGCTGGTGTAGCGTCTGTTACATGGTTACTTATTAGCGTCCACCATTTACGCTTTTCTGTACGTGTATGTTGTCTCATGTAGCTGAAGCATGTATCTCCAGTACAAGCATACTGCGTCTGGTCTGTCTCCTGACTGCTGACATTGTAGGTCCCGCCAGTCTGATTTAATTTACACCTCATCGCCTTTCTGGTATGGATGGTATAACTAGATTGTGTGCACTGTATGTATGTAATATGTTTCTGCCTCGCTTATGTGCAGTCATCTCAGATCATTCGCAGTGCACATGAGCTAGTAGCTAATGTCTTGCTTGGGGCTTGGAAAGATGTATATTGTATTTTACTCTTTTCATGTAGAACTTGTATAATTCACAACTCTGGGGTTAGATTGTCTTCACGCTGATCAATCGCTTCTCCATTGGGGCTAACAATCTAAACGTCATGTTATCCTATTAGTATATTTCTGGAGTGTGTACAGGCTTGTAAGGAGAGCATGAAAATATTGTTTGTCTCATCAGAACTGCGGACTCCAGTGCGCCAAGACAACCGTACAAACCACTATAAAAGAGCAGAAATAGCTTTAATATATGGCTTAAAGGACTATTCCTCTATCTGAATGGTAGCTTGCTGATCAGCAGGGGGCCCAACCAGTGACCTTTAGCAGTCACAAGAACAAGGGGATCTGAACCCCAGCTTGAAAGGAGTATCGAGCTGAAAATGCTCCATTCAGATTGGGTGCAAAACACCCCGGTTCTCTTGGTGAGAGTTCTAGTGATGGGATTCTCACCCTTTATCCTCTGACTAGGGGTAACTTCTTGTTACAGAATACCCCTTTAATATGGCTCCAGTTTGATTGCTGCAGATTTCCCTCAAGCCAATGAGCACCCAGCTTTCCTGGGTTCCTGAATGAGTGATTGAATATTGGATCAAATTTGCCGACTGTATATCGATTTATTTTGGCAATTGTGAGCTGTGACCCTGTTGTCCTTTTGCGTAATTTGACAGACGTTTGCATGGAAATCTGCTTTACGGTGGAGGCCAGCCATCTGTCATGAAGACCATTCATTCATACGCTGTGGTGGCGCTTGTTTACTCCCTAGCTAAACAGGAGATGACTTCTGATCTCCATCGCAAGCAGCAGACTTGTTATTTCCTAAGTGTTTATAGTGATAATGTCGCTATCTTAGTAAAGAAAAAACATCTGTTTGTAGGTCTGAATGAGACATTGCCTCTGGAGTAGAGTGCCTCAGTAATACGGCATGTGTTAGTGTCACAATTTATTCATTGTTTTTTTTATTCTAAAAACATCCATGACTATTGATGCTTGGTTCATACCTGCCCTCCGTTCTCCACTTAGATTCAGAAACCTAATCCGCTTAAAAAAGCAGTTACTATCGGAAACAGACGGACCCCTTAGACTATAATGGGGTCCGCCCGGTTTCCACCCAAATATAGCAGAAAATGTGGAGACAAAAGTGCTGCTTGCTGTGGTTTTCTCTCTGCGTTTAAGGCGGGATGAGGAATGTAATCCCCCAGTGGAGAGCAGGCACAGGTGTGAACCTAGCCTTACACTAGGTTTACACTAGCGCCCGGAGTCCATTCTGAGCTTTGTCTTCTGCATGCAGAAGAAGGAAAGCTGTCAGACCGAGTCCGGCCGTGTGCGCCGGTGAGCGTTTTATGCTCTCCGCCGCAAAACCGTTTTTTTTTTTTTTTTTGTAAAACTGGACACCGAGTACTGCATGTCCGACTCTGTGTCCGATTTTAAAAATACTGTTTCGCGGCGGAGAGCATAAAACGCTCACCGGCGCACACGGCCGGACATCTTTCAAACCCATTCAAATGAATGGTATGAAAGAGTCCTGCAGGTTTCCGTCTCCTGCCTCTGTTTTGTGCAGGAAACGGAAACCTGTATGAACGGAGATCGGGCGCAGATGTGAATGAGCCCTTAGCAAAAAAGTCAATGGTACCGCACACTCTAAAATTATATGTGGTGCTAGCGAAAAAAGGTCCTTCGACCCAAATATACTAGTGAAAATAGATTTTGCTGCACACACTGTTTTGTGATCAAAGGAATATAGAGATTTATTTTACAATATAGTTAACGCCTTTTGACACAATGCAAAATATTGGCATAGAAAGACAGGCTAGATCAATTGGATATGACGTTTCGGTCCTTAGACCTTCATCAGACGCGATCTAGTGTGGTAGCAGGATCAGTATAAGTGTCAAGGCATGCCTTGACACTTATACTGATCCTGCTACCACACTAGATCGCGTCTGATGAAGGTCTAAGGACCGAAACGTCATATCCAATTGATCTAGCCTGTCTTTCTATGCCAATATTTTGCATTGTGTCAAAAGGCGTTAACTATATTGTAAAATAAATCTCTATATTCCTTTGATCACAAAACAGTGTGTGCAGCAAAATCTATTTTCACTAGTGAATGAGCCCTTAGTGACATTATGTGAAACCTATCAGATGTATGTCAGCTATACCCACATAACACAGTGGGACTGGCAAAACCATCTGACATTATGTAGGATTCCTGACAGTAGTCTTAGGGGAAAAAAGGGTTGCGTTGTTGAATTTCAGCATGCTCGATCCTTCTCTTCCCAAAGGAGATAAGCCACTAGAAATTGTTAAATGCTACTTCAGCAGATTTCTTGTTTTCTGTTTATCAGTCAGACATTGGTTGTTTTCTACTTCAGTGTGAAAGTGACGATCTGTTCGATGTCCGCTGGTTTTCTATTGTGCTGCTTTTGATAACTAGGGCTTTATAGTTATTATATGTTCTTTCTCTTTGTAGCTCCTGTCCGTCAGATGTCATCCAGCGTACCAGGCTCTTCTGGAGAAGCTCTGCCTTATTACGTGTTTGTTGCTGTCACTTTGACTGGTGGTGGATATTATGTAAGTATTGAACTCCTTTTCATCTTCCATATCAAAGCAATTTTAACATTATATTATCTAGTACAGATATACAGCTGGCTGCATAGAGATAAGGGAATGTGCACTTGGTTCTCTTATCTCTAGTTATCCTTAAAGTGTACCTCCAGTTATAAACAACGTTTCATAAATGGATCTTGCTTTTAAATATAGGAAATGTAATATATCTGAAGGATTTCTGTTTCCTTCTTCACTAATGAAGATGTTCTTCTGCTCCTTATATTCAGTCTGACTGCTTTGTTTGCGTTCTATTTTCCCCATATTCAGCCTCATACACAGAGCTCTATGGAGAAGGGAGGGGGTAGGATTCTTCTGCTGCCTCATTCTGTGTATTATCTATAATTTAGCAGTGTTAAAGGGGCTCTATCAGCAAAATCATGCTGATAGAGCCCCACATATGCGTGCATAGCCTTTAAAAAGGCTATTCAGGCACCGTAAATGTTATATTAAACATAAAGCATACCTCCAATTATAAATAACTTTCCATAAATGAATAGGCTATGTGAAAATAAGAAACTTTGTAATACATCTTATAACAAATGCTTTCTTCTCCACTTTCAAAGCAGTTACTTTTTCCATATTAGTCTATGAAGAGAGGAGGGGGATTAGAAGAGAAACTAAATTGTTGCTGTTACACTCTGCTCATGATAGAGCCCCACATATGCATGCATAGCCTTTAAAAAGGCTATTCAGGCACCGTAAAAGTTATATTAAACTACCCCCCGTTTTAAAATAATAACCTAAAAAAGAATGTGATCTACTTACCGAACGTGCACGTTGGGTGGGCATTCAGGGTGTGTCTTCATCTTCCTCCATGCCTCTTCTTCCTCCGATGTCCTCGGGTCCCGTCCTCCTACGGCGTTCGCGAACGGACATTGATAAAAAAAATTGCCTGGGCGCATGCGCAGTAGCATGCGGCTTTTACTACGGCTACTGCGCATGCGCCCAGGCTATTTTTTTTTTTTTTATCAACGTCCGTTCATGAGTGCCGGAGGAGGACGGGACCCGAGGACATCGGAGGAAGAAGAGGCGTGGAGGAAGATGAAGACACACCCTGAATGCCCGCCCAACATGCACGTTCGGTAAGTAGATCACATTCTTTTTTAGGTTATTATTTTAAAACGGGGGGGTAGTTTAATATAACTTTTACGGTGCCTGAATAGCCTTTTTAACCCTATAGAGACACAGCTCAAAAGTGACTTGAGGACCAGGCCTCTTTTTTCAAAACTGACATGTGTCACTTTAAATGGCAATAACTTTGAGACGCTTTAACTTACACAAGTGATTCTGAGATTGTTTTTTCGTAACACATTGTACTTCATGTCAGTAGTAAATTTTTGTCAATATGTTTTCTTTCATTATGAAAAAATAGGAAATTTGGTGAAAATTTTGAAAAAAATGCAGTTTTCAAACTTTGAAATTGCAAGCCTTTCAAATAGAAATCCATACTACCCAAATTTTTTCATAAATATAATTAACCATGTCTCTGATTTATGTAGCAATCAAATTTTAATCACCCTTTCATTTTTTTCAGATATTATAAGGCTTACAAGTCAAGCAGTAATTTTCCAAATTTTCAAGAAAATTTCCAAAACACATTTTTCAAGGGACCAGTTCAGTTCTGAAGGGTACTTGAAAGGCCTCTCTAATAAAACCCCCCGAAAATCACTCCATTCTAAAAACTGCACTCTTGAAAGAATCCAAAACAGCAGTTAGAAAGTTTCTTAACCCTTTCAGCATTTCACAACAATTACAACAAAATGGAGGTCAAATTTACATTTTTCAATTTCTGTCACTAATATATTCATTTAGCCCTAGAATTTACACATTTACTAAGGGTTAAAGGAGAAACTGCACCCCACATTTTGTTACACAATTTCTCCCGAACACGATAATACCCCATATGTGCTGGTACCCTAATGTACGGGCACACGATCGCTCTCAGAACGGATGGAGCGCTAATTGGATTTTGTAGGCCAGATTTTGCTACAATACTTTTCAGGCGCCATGTCCCGTTTGCAAAGCCCCCAAGGTGCCAAAACAGTGGAAAACCCCAAAATGTCACCCCATTTTGGAAACTAGACCCCTCAAGGAATTTATCAAGGGGTATAGTGAGCCCTTGGACCCTACAGGTGTTTCACAGATTTTTTTACCATTGAGATGTGAAAATGAAAAATTACTTTTTTTTATAATAAAATGTCACTGTAGCCCCAAATTTTTCATCTTCACAAGGGGTTAAGGAAAAATTGCACCCCACATTTTGTTACAAAATTTCTCCCGAACACGACAATACCCAATATGTGCTGGTACCCTAATGTACGGGCACACGGTCGCTCTCAGAGCGGATGGAGCGCTAATTGGATTTTGTAGGCCAGATTTTACTAGAATACTTTTCAGGCACCATGTCCCGTTTGCAGAGCTCCCAAGGTGCCAAAACAGTGGAAACCCCCACATCTGACCCCATTTTGGAAACTATACCCCTCAAAGAATTTACTAAGGGGTATAGTGAGCACTTTGACCCTACAGGAGTGTAACAGAATTGGCCCAACAAAAGGAAAAGTGACATTTTTTGCTATAAAATGTTGCTTTAACCCCAAATTTTGCATTTCCACAAGTGGTTAAAAAAGAAAATGCACTCCAAAAATTGTCAAGCATTTTCTCCCAACTACAGAAATGCCCCTTATGTGGATGTAAAGTGATGTATGGGCACACTGTAAGGTCCAGAGCTGAAGGATCGCTATTGGGATTTTAGAGGGCAAATTTAGCTGAAATCTGTTTCAGGCACCATGTTGCATTTGGAGAGCCCCTGAAGTGCTAGAACAGTGGAAACCCCCCTCCCCAAATGACCCCATTTTGAAAACTAGACCCCTCAAAGAATTTATCAAGTGGTTTAGTGAGCACTTGGACCCTACAGGTGTTTCACAGATTTTTTTTTTACCATTGAGATGTGAAAATGAAAAATTACTTTTTTCCAATAAATCGTCCATTTAGCGCCATATTTTTAATTTTTGCAAGTAGTTAGAGAATTAAAAGCCCCCCAGTTTGTCACACAATGTCTCCTGAACACGGCAATACCCCATATGTGGCCATAATCTGCTGTATGGGAACATGGCGGGGCTCAGAATGGAAAGAGGGCTATTTGGCTTTTGAGGGCAGTTTTCTGGTGCCATGTCGCATTTGCTGAGCCCCTAAAGTACCAATACAATGGAAACCCCTCAAAAGTGACCCCATTTTAGAAACTACACCTGTCAAGGAATGAATAAAGGGGTATTATCATTTTGAGCCTAAAAATGCTTCCCAAAAATTAATGTACAAAATGAAAATTTTAATTTTTAAAGAAATCTGCCATTTCGGTGCCCAATACGTTGCACCCACTTCGTGTTGTCAGAGACCTGCACTCCTAAAACTATTAAGTGGGCCATCCTGAGGGGCAAAAAATTATATATGTAGGTATAAACTGCTGCTTGGGCACATAGCAGGGCTCAGAAGGGAAGGAGCACTGCGCTTTTTAGCTTTTGGGGTACAGATTTAGAGGGACTTTCTGGGTGCCATGATGTTTTTGCAGAGCCCTGGAGGTGCCAGTGAACTGGAATTCCCCAAGAAGTGACCCCATTCTGTAAGGGCAATTTTAGGGTCTCTGCAAAAGTGTCATGGCATCCAAAAAAAAACAAACAAACCGTCTAAGTCTGTGCTACAAAAACCCAATAACCCTTCTTCCCTTCTGTGTCTGGCTGTGCCCTAATATCAATTTATACCCACATATGACATTACGTGCATTATCCGGGGTACACCAGTATCATACATGTGTCATATATGTGCCATAAACTGTAGTTTGGGCGCATAGCAGGGCGCAGAAGGGAAGGAGCGCGATGCGGCTTTTGGAGCGCAGATTCAGATGTTTGGTATCTGGACGCCATGTCATGTTTGTAGAGCCTGTAGGGTACCAGAAAAGTGGATTCCCCAAAGGTGTGATCCCAGTTTGAAAACTGCACCCCTCAAAGAATTTATCAGGGGGTGTAGTGAGTATTAGTATCCCAGACGTGACTGCACAGCGGATGGCGAAGAGTGAATATATAAGCTGTGCGGAGGACATTGCAAACACCGAATTTCCTACTATGTCCCAGTAGCTCCTATAATTGGGGGAGTCACTCTGGGGGTCACTTTGGGGTCACTTCTGGTATATTTTCCCTCGTAAGCTCTAAATCTGGGGTGTCCCCTGATATTCGCTCGCACAGCTTATATATTCCCTTCCTGACGCCGCCAGTTGTATTCTAATGATTTGGCGATTTTTGCGGGTTTTTATTCTTGCATTACTAGATGCTATATTTTCTTTACTTTTCTGGTGACGCAGCCATATAAGGGCTTGTTGTTTGCGGGATGAGATGTATTTTGTAATGACACCATTTTTGGGTGCCTACAACTTACTGAATACATTTTATTAACTCTTTTTTTTGCTGGATTTAAATAAAAAAAATCAATTCCGGTATTGCGTTTTACCTTGTAAATTTTTCGCCATGCAGCGTACAGTATAAGTAACATATTATCTTTATTCTGTGGGTCGGTACGGTTACGGCGATACCTCATTTATATTATTTTTTTATGCGTAACTAATTCTGCAGAACAAAAACACATTTGGAGACATAAATCAATGTTTTTTGCATCGCCATCTTCTGAGAGGCGTAACATTTTTATTTTTTGGTTGACAGTGTTGGTTGGGGGCTTATTTTTTGCGGGACAATGTGTGCTTTTTATTGGTACTGTTGTGAGGTGCATTTGACTTTTTGATCACTTTTTAGAGCACATTCTGTAAGGTGAGATGGCGAAAAATCACTACTTCCGGCGGGTTTTTTCCGTTTTTTTTTTCCGTCATTCACCGTGTACATTAAATATTGTTTCAGTTTTATTGTACAGATTGTTACGGACACAGCGATACCAAATATGTATTGTTTTTATTAATTTTTAGTTTTTTTTTATATAATTCATTTTCTATAGAAAAAAAGGGTTTTTGGGGCTTGATAACTTTATTAATTGTTTCAAAACACTTTTTTTTTTTTTTTTTCCACTTTTTTTTTTTTTAACTTTTTCATGTGTCCCTATGGGACACTTGCATGAGTGAAGCTTGCATCACTGATCCTGTTTACAGAGTGAGTCACAGGCTTCAGTAAGAGCCTGCACGTTATCACTCTGTAAACAGGAAGTGAGGCTCGGCTTGTGCAGACGGATGGGACAGCTTATCTTCAGGAGATCCCGCACAGGATAAGAAAGGTAAGTGGGACTCAGGACTGCCAGGGGTGACTAATCAGACCCCTGGCTACATGGTAGGGATACCAGCACCCCCCGATCTCGCAGCGGGGGGTGCCGGGGATCCCTACAAGATCGGGCAACCCGTTGTTTGCCGTGATCATGTTTGATCACGGCAATCAACGGGTTAAAACCCAAAATCAGCACTCATGTCTGATGGAGGGGGATGGAGCAGGCTGTTAGGTGTCAGATACAACTAACACCTGCTCCAAGAACGCCCGCACTGCGCTGCGGGGATTGTTTACATCCATGACGTACTATTACCACATCGGTCGTGAAGCACTAGACATCCATGTGGTAATAGTACCACATGGGTCGGGAAGGGGTTAAAGGTTATGCATGCATATGTGGGGCTCTATCATGAGCAGAGTGTAACAGCAACAATTTAGTTTCTCTTCTAATCCCCCTCCTCTCTTCATAGACTAATATGGAAAAAGTAACTGCTTTGAAAGTGAAGAAGAAAGCATTTGTTATAAGATGTATTACAAAGTTTCTTATTTTCACATATCCTATTCATTTATGGAAAGTTATTTATAATTGGAGGTATGCTTTAGGTAGGAGTTCTATTATAGAATTCATGAGGCTCTGCTGTGCTACAGCGAGTGATATTGCAGAGATACTGGTCCAAGATGTATAGAATTGAAAGCCTGAGGTGCTCCAGGAGTTGTATTGGGGGTGGGGCTAGTTCACACGGGGGCAAGGAGGCGGATTTCGCCTCAAAATCCACCTCCAAACAATGGTGGTCTATGGAGACCATTAGCGTTGAACAGATTTCTTGTTTTCTGTTTATCAGTCAGACATTGGTTGTTTTCCAGGAGCAATATTTTTATTTTTGTGTTCTAACTTTTTAAAGGCAGAGTTATTGTGCCCCATAATGTATTCAGGAACACCATTATTTTGGGTGTGATAGGGGAAAAACACTATTGTGTTAATATTTCTTGGATCTTGGTTTTACTACATTCATTTTGCAAAAAAAATATGACATGTTCATGTGGTTCTGACGGTTAGTGCAATCATGACAACACCAAATCTATAAAGTTCTTGGTTTATTTAAAGAAAAAAACAAGAACTTTTCTTTGAAAGCCACTGTGGCAAAATACACCCAAAATTGTCAAGTTTTTGCTGTGAAATGTCTGTAGGATTTCAGCAGCTTTGACCCATTGCATAACAAAGATTAGAAGCCATAAAACATGCAGTGCAGATTGGTTTAGGTTGTATGTTTGTCGCTGCTGGTGGTTGAGCTTTGGATAAATCTTCCTCTATGCTGTGACTATTCGTTTCCGCAGGTTAGTCACTGGCGAGTTCATGGCGGCTAACCTGTTGTAAGATTGTCTTGTGTGTTCCCAGCCTTAGATCTCTCAGCTCCTTGACCACTTGGCTCAGCAGCTGCCAAGGTTTAGAGGGAACATTGGCTTTGGGCCATCCTTGTGTTTATTGTGGACATGGAGTGCTGTCTGTAGTTTGTGCTCTGATAAATATCCTGCAGCCAGAAGATTTCATTTCCTGAGAAGGCAATGGCAAGAGAATTGTCCTTGGTTTCCAATATTTTATGCAGCATAAGATCTTAATATAGAGGAAGTCGGGCAGATTTATGAAGCCTTGAGGTTTACTGGCATAGAATAAGTCACATACCTAAGGTTGGTGACCTTTTTTTTATTTTATGTTTTTTTTATTTTATTTATTCTTTTAAATGCCACTTGCAACAGAAATTGACACTTGTGTTTTTACGACACTTTTGACCTTTTCCGAAGAGTGGCCACAATGAGGACATACTATACCTCATAATTTATGCCATTCTATGAACCCTTCCCTGTGTTTTCTTGCTTTAGGCTTTGCTTGGGTACATGATGGTGGTTTTTGATTCCATGCGTAGACTTTCTGATTTCCTCATGTTGTTGCAGGCTTACCATACAGTGAACAGGGATAAGAAGCGTTTTCATGAACGCCATGACTACATCAATAACCAACTGAAACCTGCATTTGAGGAATACGGTAAGATTATTCATTCATTATAAAGTGGTACAATTTCCTGTTTGACATTGGCAGAAGAATGACTTTAGCCAAAATGTAACTTTTCATTTGAATATAGATTGTGAAAAAGCGGCATCTGTATCTGCTTTACTTTTTACACAAATGACATGACTTAAAGGGAGTCTATTTCTTCCGTCAAGCATACTCCATTGTCACCACCGTATTACAGAGCACATTACAGTCATAAATATCATATTTTTATAGACTTCTGGGTGGTAGAATTAGAAGATGCTTGGTGGAGGGGGTAGAATCCTTTTAAAGGAGGTTGTCCAACATCTAATACCTCCCACCAATTAGCTGCTGTGTTAGCTGGATATTCACTGTGCACGGAGTTCAAAGCAGACAGCGTGTGAAGTGATCATGCCATGCCAGTATCATGTATGTGGTCACTAGTGCACCTTGGCAACAGCCCCTCCCCCTGCCCATAACATTGAGTTGAGCATTTTAAATGTTGTCGAGTTCCAGCAAACAGATGTTTAGTTACTGAAAAGTTGTACAATTTTCCAATATACTTTTTGTATAGTTTCCTCCCTCTTCTAGAGCTCTGCTTGTTGTCATTCTTTATTTACTACCAGTGGATACAAATGAGTCCATGGTCATGTGATGGACAGTCTATGGTCATGTGATGGACACACAGGTACACAGCTAGTCACAGTACAGTAATTGGACATTTGCCTGGTAACGAGCTGTGCACCTGTGTGTCTGCCACATGACTCTGTGCCACATGACTCTGTGCCACATGACTCTGTGCCACATGACTCTGTGCCACATGACTCTGTGCCACATGACTCTGTGCCACATGACTCTGTGCCACATGACTCTGCCGATTTTTATCCGTTGGAAATGAACAATGAATGACAACAAGCACAGATTAATAAAACTGAGGACTAGATATAGAAAGTACTGTGTTTCTCCAAAAATAAGACGGGATCTTACATTCACAATTGATGTTGCAGGGTCAGTGGGTCTTAAACTTACTGACACTCTGGCTAAACACTTTGTGTGGCAATGGCACTGTGCCCTCTTCTCTCCTTTATGCTAAAGGGGAGGTGCTGTAGTGGAGTGGCTGCATCTGTGGGAGCGAGCAGGGGTGGGCTTTTTTCTCTTTTTTTAAAAAAAATAAAGTCTTAAGGATCCTACAAGAATATGCGAGCAATTAGAAAAAAAACAAAAAAACAAAATGAAAACATAATGGCAGCTTGAAGTGTGAATGGAGTTGGCCGTGCACATGTATGAGCAGCACACCATTCAGTTTTAGGCAGGGTCTGTACTGCACTTTTGACCATGGCAAACTACTCGTACAAAATTTCTGTAACCCCAGCTTTATAGGATTGGCGGTGCTGGCACAGTACAGCGCTCTAGTCCTGTGGAAGTTAACAAGTAGTAGTTGTGTATACACACCACTGCACCATGGATACAGGGGACTTGGGACTTGTGGTCTCTTTTAAAGGGAGTCTGTCACCATGATAACTGAAATCAGTAAAACAAAGTAAGGTCAGGCTCACCTGACTGTACTGCTTTTTTCCCAGTGAAAATGTATTACTTAATTTATTTCGCAATATGCAAATGAGCAGTCTGTTGCAGTGAGGGGGTCTCCGTTGCTCCACACTGGTATGACCCACGCTACTGAAATGTTTTATTTTGTCTGTTTCTATTGCATTCATTTTTCTCCTATTGAAGTGTGATAAATGTATTAACTGGTTTTTTTTTGTTTGTTTGTTTTTCCCTTCTTCTAGAGAGCAAAAGTAAGTGGATCTTTATTCCCAATTCTGTCTACCCTTTATATGTGCTTTCCCTATTATTTGTTCCTGATTGTTGCATAATATATTGCTTGGCCAGATAAGTTTCACTGATTCATCGGTACAGCTTCTCACAAATTTGGTGGAATCTCTGGTTATAGGGGTTTATTGTTATTCAGCCACTTGTATATTGTGGGAATCTAGGCCACGCAGTATATATGACAATGAGTAGTGTCTCTCTTATGAACAAGGATTTACTTATATTTTTCTTTTTGTGGTAGTCAAATGTCCCTAGCCTTACCGTTTATTCAATAAATGAATATTTTCACCAATAATAAGAGTAAACCTCTGCAAATGATCTCCTATATAAATTCAGAAGCTTTGCTCAGAAATTGATCAGTATAACCTTGTTCACAATAGAGCATGTGGTGTGTGTCCCTGTTTTTCTGTGACCGTGTATGAAAGTTTTTGTGGCGTCTGCAAATTCTGGATAGTTTGTGAAAATAAAGCTTCACTGTAAAAAAAAAAAATAAATAAATAAATATATATATATTTTTTTTAATTGCATGAGCATAATAAGATTTATTTTTGGCTCATGTGACTTTATTTTTTTTTTCTAATTGTCACTTTTGCTTCTTACAATTTCCAGAATAAAGTCCATGGGGATATCTGCCCAAACTTGAAGCTATAGGAGCAAAAAAAAAAGGGACAGTCCATCTTGCCGTGCAGCCTAACTAGTGATGATTGTAGTGTCACACCGGCCCTTTAAAATCACCAACTCTTTAATGTTTAATTTTTTATCAAATCTCATGTTTAATACTGTATGTAGAGAGCACCTTTGGTAAATGAGGGGTTGGAACCAGTTATGATTCTGTACAAAATCTGCTTGTGAGACCCGTCCATTTGAATAGGTTATGGCTGATCTGCTCTGATAATTTCTGTTAATGACTGTCCAATAAAAAGACCATACTGAATGTCGCGTTTGACTGACTGTCCTTTTATTTTTTTCTATGTCTGGGATTTTGGGGTAGTATTTTCCTTAAGTTTCGTTGAGGTGACTAAACATTTCCTAAAATTAAACTAACTTGGAAAGTGTGGGGTTTGCGTGTTTTATGTCACTAATGTGTTTGCTTCACTTGCCTACCTTAATGCACAAGGCTTGATCTTTGTAGATTTAGTATAGTTTAAAGCAAATCACAAGTTGTGCATTTTGGATAAGAGCGTTTTGTAGCACCTCCACGTTCCTAGATCATTGAAGTGTTTATGCTTTACTGATCTTGTGTTTTCTTATATCATGCAAGATTTATTCAGTTCATGGCCTATAGTATGGTGGATAGCCACATCGATTATTTCAAGTAGTATTCCCATCTTTGATATTTGTGGTATATGTGCAGGATAGAAGCAGCTCCCATCTCTGGGACACACTCCTGCTAATTTTTATACATACATTTTTGCTACAAGATGCTCTTTATTATGAAGAATAAAACCTATATTCTGAATGCTTTCATCGCATTCTGGTTTTATGTCCCATTTCCTACTTTTTCCCTTGGTTTGGAGGTACATAAGTTCAGACTGGGCAGCACAGTTGATTTTTAGAAGTCCAGTTTTTTTCTATTTGAGGATCAAACATTGCTAGCAAAAATTACAAATATTCAGACCACACGCCATAATTTAATTTGACATCTGCATTCATGTATAGTACTAGCCTAAGGTGGTTAGTTGTAGTTGAATCGCTGGTGGTAAATCTTCTGTACAGTACAGTACAGTTATAGTACAAGTATAACCTGCTGTACAAGTATAGTGGATGAAATTTAAACAAATCCTATTCACACCCTGCAGGGGGAGAAATCACAACGCAGTGTCTTATGCTGCAGGTTTTGACCATGTCAGTTATTGTGACAATCCCAATGTTGAAACCCGCAGCACAAGCCGGCTAATTTCTTCTGATTTTGCCACTGGTAGGTCCGTTGTGGGATGTCCACTATGAACTTGCAGTACTAGCCGATTTGCAGGGAGCACTAGCG
Organism: Leptodactylus fuscus; assembly: GCF_031893055.1. Taxonomy (NCBI): domain Eukaryota; kingdom Metazoa; phylum Chordata; class Amphibia; order Anura; family Leptodactylidae; genus Leptodactylus; species Leptodactylus fuscus. The sequence goes on along the minus strand of NC_134265.1, from coordinate 276,166,085 downwards.
ATCAGCTCTTTGTCTGATCATGTGTATCAGTGGGCATCTATGTAATGCTACAGATCTTTAAGAGCCAGAGCTGCTTTTTGCAGTGGTTTTCCACTGCAGTCTGCCAGCACAATAACATTAGAGTAAGTTCTGTCAGGAGTGTTTGAGGTCATTTCTTACATAACAGGATTATTTGTCAGTTTGGCCTTTCTGACAAACCCATGATGACATTCACCAGATGTCTCCAAGACCATGTTCTTAAACACTTGTGCATGCTGAATATTACCTGAATCACCACTGACCGCATGATATTGATTTCCAGGCTGATAATCACCGCTGTTGGCTGCCTAGGTTTAACTACCTATATAGTGCAGTATAGACGAGTCATACTGTTTTACACCGTGCACTGTCAAGGGTCTCAACCAGAATGCTGTCTTACTACCTGCTGTTCTGCACCCTGTTTCTCACCCGTCTTCTGTTCACCCTTTGCAGTTTGTTGCAAGTATATTAATGCACTTATGCAAAATGACGTATATAGGTATATCAGAGCCATTTGTGATAATAAAACTAACACTTGTTGCTGCTTAGTTATATTACTTTATAGACATCACATCTCAATAAAAAGGAAGTTTTTGCCCCATCACTGGGCAATCTTCTGGCTCGTCCTAGTCCAGGAATATGAGTGAATTATTTCATCTGATAGATCAGTCCATAGAATCACATGGGTGAATTGAATTAATGGGATTGGAAGATGTTAAAACCACTTACTATCCATCAATGGATAGGGCAGTCTAACCATAAGAGTCTGGTAAAATCTGAAAACTGCATACTTTAATATGATGATTATACTAGTTTACTTTTTCAACTAATCTACTTTTGTTGTGGTAATTCATTTAAAGGGGTATTCTGGTCATTTAGTTGCTTCCTATTCACTTTATAAGGTATAACTTGCTGATCGGTGAGTATTTGACTGCTGGGATAACAAACTACCGCAAGATCGAGGGTCTTTTATACCCCAAAAGAAGAGTGACTGACTGACAGAATTTGGCCATAGTGAATGAATGGAGCAGCAGTACTCTTGCTTGACCTGCTCCATTCAGACTGGGCAACAGCGACCCCGTTTTTGGGACTGAGGTCCCAGTTGTGGGACCCCAACCAATTAGCAAGTTATTCCCTGTGCTAAGATCATCGGGTAACATTAAATAACCAGAATATCCCTTTACTCTTTTATGTTATGTATAAGAATGTCTGATTATATTTGGTTAGTGATCAAAGGAAAATGGAAGAGAGACAAGCTTCTCCAGATGCTTCTGTACCTGCAGTCATCTCGCATCTCCGCTCCAGTAACTTCTACTTTCTGTTAGTATACAGAGTGGAGCAGTAATGGCACGTCAACCGTACAGCTGTAGCTTGTCACTGGCCTTGGACAAACGCTGCTGAGGCCATTGGTAGGCTGCAGCGCTACTGTTGATGTCTTGTTGCAGTGCATTCTCTGTATATACAGAGTGCAACAGTGACCGGAGTGCAAGTATGGGAGGCAAGGAGTGAGAGAAGTATATATTTTTATTATTTATATATATATATATATATATATATATATATATATATATATACAGTCCTATGAAAAAGTTTGGGCACCCCTATTAATCTTAATAATTTTTTGTTCTAAATATTTTGGTGTTTGCAACAGCCATTTCAGTTTGATATATCTAATAACTGATGGACACAGTAATATTTCAGGATTGAAATAAGGTTTATTGTACTAACAGAAAATGTGCAATATGCATTAAACCAAAATTTGACCGGTGCAAAAGTATGGGCACCCTTATCATTTTATTGATTTGAATTCCCCTAACTACTTTTTACTGACTTACTGAAGCACAAAATTGGTTTTTTAACCTCAGTGAGCTTTGAACTTCATAACCAGATGTATCCAATCATAAGAAAAGGTATTTAAGGTGGCCAATTGCAAGTTGATCTCCTATTTGAATCTCCTCTGAAGAGTGGCATCATGGGCTACTCAAAACAACTCTCAAATGATCTGAAAACAAAGATTGTTCAACATAGTTGTTCAAGGGAAGGATACAAAAAGTTGTCTCAGAGATTTAACCTGTCAGTTTCCACTGTGAGGAACATAGTAAGGAAATGGAAGATCACAGGGACAGTTCTTGTTAAGCCCAGAAGTGGCAGGCCAAGAAAAATATCAGAAAGGCAGAGAAGAAGAATGGTGAGAAGAGTCAAGGACAATCCACAGACCACCTCCAAAGAGCTGCAGCCTCATCTTGCTGCAGATGGTGTCACTGCATCGGTCAACAATACAGCGCACTTTGCACAAATAGAAGCTGTATGGGAGAGTGATGAGAAAGAAGCCGTTTCTGCACGTACGCCACAAATAGAGTTGCCTGAGGTATGAAAAAGCACATTTGGACAAGCCAGCTTCATTTTGGATGAAGGTCCTGTGGACTGATGAAACAAAGATTGAGTTGTTTGGTCATACAAAAAGGCGATATGCATGGCGTCCAAAAAAACAGCATTCCAAGAAAAACACTTGCTACCCACTGTAAAATTTGGTGGAGGTTCCATCATGCTTTGGGGCTGTGTGGCCAATGCTGACACCGGGAATCTTGTTAAAGTTGAGGGTCGCATGGATTCCACTCAGCATCCGCAGATTCTTGAGAATAATGTTCAAGAATCAGTGACGAAGTTGAAGTTACGCCGGGGATGGATATTTCAGCAAGACAATGATCCAAAACACCGCTCCAAATCGACTCAGGCATTCATGCAGAGGAACAATTACAATGTTCTGGAATGGCCATCCCAGTCCCCAGACCTGAATATCATTGAACATCTGTGGGATGATTTGAAGTGGGCTGTCCATGCTCGGCGACCATCTAACTTAACTGAACTTGAATTGTTTTGTAAAGAGGAATGGTCCAAAATACCTTCATCCAGGATCCAGGAACTGATTAAAAGCTACAGGAAGCGACTAGAGGCTGTTATCTTTGTAAAAGGAGGATCTACTAAATATTAATGTCACTTTTCTGTTGAGGTGCCCATACTTTTGCACCGGTCAAATTTTGGTTTAATGCATATTGCACATTTTCTGTTAGTACAATAAACCTCATTTCAATCCTGAAATATTACTGTGTCCATCAGTTATTAGATATATCAAACTGAAATGGCTGTTGCAAACACCAAAATATTTAGAACTAAAAATGATTAAGATTAATAGGGGTGCCCAAACTTTTTCATAGGACTGTACATAATTTTTTTTTTTTTTTTTTTTAATGTACTCTCCCCTGCTGTTAGTCACTGTCAAAAGTTACACCATTAAGTATGAAGGTACTGAGAAGTGTTTGTTATAGTAAAAGAAAAAAAAGGTTCTGACCTGTATTTATGGAGATGTTTAAGTAAAATCTATACAGTGAAAATATTGTTTTGGTAACAAAATTATGGAAATTCCTTTTGGGACAGAATCCTCCTAGATTCTGTCCCAAAATCTATAAAAAAAAAAAAAAAAAAAATCTGTCCGTATTCCATGCATGTGAATGAGGTTTCTGCGACAATATTCACAGACCATGGAAATTTTCCAGACAGATTTTTGCTGGTGCCATGAAAATGGCATGCTACTTATTTTGGATGGTGATACAGAAGATTATCCCCATTATAACAATGGGGGCTAAGACTCGTACAGCTCTCATCAGATTTTAATGTCCTTGTGTGAATGAAGCCTCGATCGGTGAGTATTGGATCTGTAGTGTTAAAATTTATATCAAAAAGTGGCACATAGATGTTCGTCATTATGAAGGATGTTTCTGTATTATATTTGGAACTACAACATGATCTAATCTGGGTAAACCATCTGTAAGCCCCTATACATTCATACATATCCAAACAATGGTATGCTTATCATCTCTTCATTTTGCATAAGTGCCCTTGAGTGCTCCTAAAGTATATAAGTTGTCTGCTCTTGGAGCCGTATCATCTTTACTCGCCTCCTTTAAAAGGTAATAACGCCGAAGCCAGCACAGTGTCTGAGACCATTGAAGAGAGTGTAGAAGCAACCATCGAGGAAGCTGCAGCAGAAGAGGTCACTGAGCAGGAGGAGGCAGCGCCGAGCGCAACTCTGGAGCAGGAGCAAACTGTGGCAGGAGATGAAGTTGTATCAGAACCTACAGAGCAGGAGCCAGCACCAAGCACAGAGGCTGCTTCAGAGCAAGGTTAAAGCAAACCTACATATACTAATGTTACATTAGTTGCATTTATGTATGAAAACTGCTTCAACTATGTAGTTTGGATGTGTATTACTTTTTAAATATAGTCTGCACTTTTCATGAATATAATTTATACCTAAATTGTATAAGCTTCTGACCAAATCTGATCTTCCAGCGACTTGATTTATAGCCTAAAGGGTTGTTCCATGTCCTATTTTTAAGCCCTGCTGTCCAGAGCTTGCTAAGGGAAGACTTATATCTCCTCCATCTCTGGGTTCATTACCAGGATCAATTCTCCTGGACCCCATGAGAAATATATTTGTGCTAGATATGCGGTAGCCATTACGCCTTCTTATTCAGATTCTAAATGCCTGAGGAAGGGCTCTCGCAGCCCGAAACGTTGCTCTCAGCTCTTTGCTCTTACACTATCTACACCCTGTATATGATATACTGGTCTAACATGGAATAAAATAAAACCTACAAGCAAGCTCAAGTACCTGGAGTGCTGTCCATACTTTAAAACAAGTTTCTATTTAAATTGAGTTCTGGTCAGCCACCGGTGGAATAAATGCACCCATATGCAAGCTAAGGAGAGTGCTGCTCAAATGAATATTGTATGATTTTTAAACACTGCCAAGGCTTAAAATAACACAAACTGTATCCTCACCTGTCCATTTTGTTGGGAATCTAGTGGGGTTTTTCAGATTGGGTTCCTGACTTTTGACATGCACTTGAGCAATACAGCCAGTCTCTAGCTGAATAGTGAGCAGAGTATTACTTCTCAGCCAATGCTAGGCTTACACAATAGTGTAAGCGGAATATCAACAAAGAGTGGGGACTCGGAACAGAAACTCGGCTGAATCACCGGCTGAGCGGAGAGGTGAGTATCCCGTATTTGTTGTTTTAATCCCTATGCAGGGGTTAAAAATAGAAACTGGAACACCCCCTTAAATGGCAAGTGCATAGAAAGTAAGAGACTTGTGTAATAAACAAATGAAAAAGTGGAAATTATGCCAAAATATGTTATTACAGAGTTCTCACTTTACAATGATTACCTGTCCCACAACCTACAACACTAGAATAATCCTACTTCACATGGAACCTGAGCATTACATCGATAACTGTTCCAGATTTTAGGTGTCACTCCAGCTCAATGCTTACATATCTGGTTTGCCATACCTTAGAAGCACATGCAAAGGTAAGTGGTCCACTTAAAAGAAAATTTCCACATATTAGAAGTCAAAGCCAAAGTTCGGTAATTCCGATTTAACCACCACCTATTTTGTGTTCTCAACAGCTGATCACAAAACTGCAGGATCTAAAATGCTAAATTAAAAGTGGGAACCAATATGGTTCCTTTTTTTTTTTATATATATATATATATATTAGCAGAAGATGTGTTAGTAAAATATTCATAACTGTCAGATGCTTGAAACTGTAACTTCAGATTTACTGATATTTGTGGATATTTTCATGTTTTGGCTTAAAGGGATCCTGTTAGCAGGAAATTCTGTATAGCACTAATGACAGTTTGGGGCTGTTTCTATGCTTTTCAAAGAAATTTCAGAATTCTGAAGTGCCTCTCCATTTTCATGAAAATCAGAATTTTATTCTTAACCATTTCAGCTAATTGGAATAAGATTAAACACACTGATTTACATAAAGATAGAGCTGCAATGCAGAATAAGAAAGGCATCCTTGTAAAGTTTAGAGGACACCCTACAAGGTGCTGTCATTAGTTTGATACTGATTTTCCTACTCACAGGCTCCCTTTAAAAACCTTGTTCAGCTGGCAGCTATTTTTTTTTCCACATGCTAATATAGATTTTTATGTGGTTCTTTACACAATGTTTTTTTTGTTTTTTTTTTTTGGGGGGGGGGGTTGTAAATCTTTTTTTTTATTATTTTTTTTTTTTACAACTTTTACATATAATGTACAAGAGAGAAGCTCATTCATAAACTGACTTGGAATAGGTAACATCTTTTCATAAAACAAAACAAACATACATGTTAACTGGATTAACACCCAGTGATAACATAAAATAAAATTCAAGACTGTAATCTCTTGAACGATCAGGAAAAAATAAATGAGGCAAAGGCAGCTATTTCTCCTATATTGTCATGAACAGCTAATTTGTTGAAGTCTAAGGCCTGGTTCACATCTGCGTTCGGTATTCCGTTCGGGGAGTCCACATGGGGATCCTCCGAACAGATTACCAAAAACATTGGCAGGCAGTGTGCAGTGAAAGTACATGGAACCCATAGACTATAATGGGGTCTATGTGTTTTCCATGCAGTGTCCACACAAGTCATGCAGACAGGAAAGTAGATCGTGAAATACTTTTTTGTCTGCGTGTTATCTACGGACACCATTATAATTTATGGGGTCCGTGTGCTTTCACTGCACACCGCTTAAAGGGATCCTATCATTCAGACACTATTTTTTTTTCTAGCTACCACATCGGAATAGCCTTTAGAAAGGCTATTCGTCTCCTACCTTTCCTTTTCTTATCCGTGCTGCCGTTCGCCTACAATCTCTGTTCTTGTTGGTATGTAAATGAGCCTGTCGACTGTGCATGTCCACGGCCACAAGAAAAATGGCCACTTCCATAGTATTGTAAGCGGCCATTTTCTCGTGGCGGGCGGGCATGCGCAGTCGGCTTGCCCGAGGCCTAGAAGTAAGACGCCGCCGGAAGAAGACACGGTGAAGAGGACGTTGCAGATGGAGGTGGCGCTGGAGAGCTCTCTGGCAGCATTGGGGACGCTCCCAGTGCTGCGGTAGATCTCATTTACATACCGACAAGAAACGGGATTGTAGGTGAACAGTGGCACGGAAAAGGAAAGGTAGGAGACGAATAACCTTTCTAAAGGCTATTCCGACGTGGTAGCTAGAAAAAAAAAGTGTCTGAATGATAGGATCCCTTTAACAATGCGTTTGGTAGTCTGGAGGGTCCCCATGTAGACTCCCCGAACAGATTACCGAACTCCTAAGGGAGTTGAGTCAAATCTCGTGTTAGTGGAAATGGAAGTATTTCAGTGTCAAAGTTTTCAGAGGTTCAGGAACCCTAAAATATTCAGGTTGAGTGTGCGCTCCAAGGGAGAGAATCACATATAGGCAAATCCAACCAAGACCATCTGTCCTCTTTCAATCCACAGAACTATTTCTCCTAATCTGTCAAATACATGCATACATGCTCAGCTTGGCCGAGTATGCATGTCTTATGAATATGGAGAGGGATTAAGCTGCTGCCAAACAGCTCCTATAGCTTTTTTTTTTTTTTTTTGTTCCAGAAAACAAAAGGATTGCGCGGACTTGATCCCTCTTTCCTCTGACATCATTGGTGGGAATGTATAGAAGTTGAAACAAAACTTTATATTACAACCATGCCTAAATCTAGTTCTTTACATATAGTATCCAAAGTAGTTTGAGGTATGACTGGGTGGGGATCAGAATCAATAGTGACTGCAATGGGCTTTGAATCTGTACAGTCTCACCTTTAAACAAGGGCTCACACTACAAGGTCTAGTTTCACACTTTACTTTTTGCAGCCGGAACTGGGGTGAAAAAAAAATAAATAAAAAGTGAAGACACTAAAACCTACAACTATCAATGTGCTCTCTGTAATCTCTGCTTCTGCTTTATGTTAAAAATGCAGAGATGAACACTAAGTTCACCAGTTCCCAAAGCCCAAGTGTTTAGGTGAGGCCTGGTTCACATCTGCGTTTAGTATTCTGTTCCGGGGACCCCCTAAACAGAATACCGAATGCATTGACAAGCGGTGAGCTTATGAAAACACACAGACCCCATAGACTATAATGGGGTCTGTGTGTTTTCCGCGTGGTCTCCACACGAGTCATGCGGAGAAGAAAGAACTTCATGAACTACTTTTCTCTCCACATGATCCGTGTGGAGGCCATGCGGAAAATGCACTGACCCCATTATAGTCTATGGGGTCTGTGTGCTTTCAGTGCTCACTGCTTGTCAATGCGTTCGGTATTCCGTTTAGGGGGTTCCCATGTGGACTTCCGAATAGAATACCAAACGCAGATGTGAATCAGGCCTAAGACTAAGGGTCTACCCATTGGTTACACGTGTTTGGAATAGCTGCATTCTCTATCTGAAAACTGCCTAGTGGGGAAAAAAAAGTCTTTATAAATTAGCTTGATACTGGTGTCAAAGGTAACTTTTTGTGTAAGCGGCTTGTACCCATATTAGTAGACATTGATACAATATACTGGAGGCAGTTTTCAGAATGTAGCTTGACAAATGCAGTGCAGGAAAATTCCACTGGAATTACAGAACATATTACGTTATGTCCGCTTCATTTAGCTTTCCTGTGTCAGCTTTTGGACATGACAATATGCATTAGTTAAAGTTCTGCTCCTGGCAGCCCGACAGTTTCGAGTCCATTGTCTTTGGGAATTGGTGTGTGCCATGATCTCTAGCATGAATCCTCCAGTACCATTCCACTAATTACTCTTCATAGTCATTCACAGATGACGTCTACAGAATTTGTTCTTGTACGTTCTCCAGTTCCTGATTTTAACGTTATAAGAATGTAGTAAAGAATATATAAATATACTTCAGATTTATGAAGATATAGTTTAGTGCAGATTATTGAGATCCATCTACCAGCAATACCTGCTGGGGTAAGTGATGTGAAATTGCAGTCATATATTTCAATATTAAATTTGTACCTGCCATAACAATAGCAGCTGCTGTGCATCCATAAAAAAAAAACAGTCAGTACCTATGAAATTGCAATAGATGTAAATGCCCTGTGTAGAAAGATTATAAAAAGCATACCTCCTCTGTGCTCTTGCATAGACGTGTGCCTCCCATTTTGTAAGGATGTAGCCCAACAAACAGCAGACTGATGGACTAAGCTTGGTGCACCAGTACAGATTTACAAGGTTTTCCATGTAGTGCATAGGCAACATCCCCCAAACCACTGAAATTGCATTGGAATATGATTTTAGCAGTTTATTAAAATGCACAAACATCTTAATAAATTTATTTATAGATGTGTTTAAAGTCAAATCTATATTTATACAAAAATCTATCAGAATCTGGTATAAATGATCAGCTGGACCTCAGAAAGCCATGGCCATCGCACTGTAGTCTTTTGGAAATATGGCCTAAGATCCACCGCTGTATGTGAATGCTGAGGTCAATTAGCGGCCTAAGGAAAGGAACAAGGACGTCACCTGTGATGTCTACGAGTGATGTCCCATGTCCTTTCCTTAGGCTGATGATTGGCCTCAGCGGTCATGTGCAGCAGGAACTTACGCCAGAAAAGCCATGTGGACCGGACAATGGACTGGGACACCAGAGCAGCAAATATAGGTAATTATTTATTTTTATTTTTTCCACCTTCCCCAGCCTCCCGCTACAATACTAAAATATCATGGACAATCCCTTTAACTAAGAAGCTCTAGTGGAAGAAAATGTAAAACGCCCCCTTATTATTTAACTAAAAATGTGTAAACAGTTTTTCTATATCTTTCATGCTGTGGCATTACAAATGGTTAAAAACATTTATCTTCTATCCTGCCTACACTTTGCTGCCTTCATTAGCCCTATAGATACTGAATAGAGTGGCAGGACGCATTTCACAATTTCTCCATTCAAACCACCTCATTGTGGCTGTGATGTTTTCCATAAAATATCAGAATTGGAGTTGGGAGTGGATCATAATCGCTAAACTTAAGAGCATTTGTACGTTGGGGCAAATTTACTAATTCTGTCTATAATATAAACAATGTAAACTTAGACTTGTCAGTATTAAAATGCACAAATAAATAAAATTTATCACAGTAGCTCATGCTAGATGATAAATCTAGAACATCTTCAGACTGTATATTCTAAGTTCACACCACATATTAGTTGCATTTTGAGTTAAACCCTTCTTACTTAGCTACTCACATTCCCATCTAAGCCCTGCTCCTTTGTCAAGCTAATTTTTCGTCCAGTGGCATAACTAGCAAAGACTGGGCCCCTGATGGCATAGCGAACCCTTTCTTGGCCCTCAGACAGTATAACACCCCATTTACACCCACTATAATGTCCCAAAGTGACCTCCAGACAATATAATATGCCATAGTGGTCTCTCCACACAGTATAATGTTTCACCGTGGCCCCTTCACACACTATTATACCCCATAGTGGACCATCCATGAACAATTATTATCTTTTCAGATACCAAAATGTAATTATCAAAGACTCTGGGGAGGATACAAACATAAAAACCAATCTTACCTCTCCCAGGCTCTGGCACACTCCCTGCTACTTTTGGCCCTCTTCAATGTTGATACAGATGTCATGTGAGCCAGGCTGGCGTTGCAATGCATAATGATGCTGGCCTGGCCCATGTGCTGTCTGGGATGTCATCAAATAGACCGGAAGACTGCTGGAGCGCAGGAGAGGTAAGTAACACTGTTTTTTTTAATGTTCCCTCACCTTTTTGGCCCTCTTATCATTATACTCTGGGGTCTGAAAAGAACTCCCCCTAAGTGGAGAAAGGGTTTAGGAATTGCAGCTCTGTAATATGTACCTGCCTCAAGAGACCAAAAGTAATTGGACAATTTTCTCAAAGGCTATACATTGGGCTACATGAGCTATTCTCCATCATCAGTTGTGCAGGTAAAAGTTCTGGAGTTTATTCCATGTGTAACATTTTCATTGGGAAGCTATTGCGGTAAACCCACAACATGCTGTCAAAAGAGCTCTCAATGGAAGTGAAATAGCCCAGCATTAGGATGAAAAACCACCAGTTTGGTACATTCGCCTCAGGTTCCGGACCAAAATGCAGGTAGCTGCGACTAGATGCCGGTGCAGTGTACCAGCATCCAGTTGCGAACTCCGCTCTGGATTAGGCCCAAATGAATGGGCCTAGTTGGGAGGGAGAGTCTTCAGGCGGATGTTGCAATGTGAATCCGCCTGAAAGAATGAGCGTCTCGCTTCTTTTTCCGGGAGCTGGAACAGCTCCTGGAAAAAAGAACTGACCGGCTCCCATTGATTTCAATGGGAGCCGTCTTTTTGGTCAGGATTTTGAGGCAGATACGGCCTCAAAATCCTGACCAAAAAACCCCATGTGAACTTACCCTAAGAGCAAGTACAGAGGACAAGCCATAGTGAGCTTCAAAACTAGGCTAGATTAGACTTTGCCAAGAAAACCATCTAAAGAAGCCAGCCCAATTCTGGAACAACAGTCCTTGGACAGATGAAACTAAGACCAACCTGTACCAAAATGATAGGAAAAAGCACACCGCATCCTCTGTAAAACATGGTTAGTGGAGACAGTATGATGGCATTGGCATGCATGGCTTCTAATGGCACTGGGTCACTATTGTTTATTGATAATAAGACAGAAGCAGAAGAAGTGTACAAGGATATATTTTCTGCTTCAGCTGCAGTAAAGGCCTGGCAAAGCTTCTCACAGGAGGAAATCCAAAATTTGGTGACATCCATTGGTTCCATACTTCAGGCACTCATTGCTTGCAAAGGATTCTCCATACACTATAAAAAAAAATATATTTTATTTATGATAATGTAAATTTATTTAATTACTTTTGAGCCCTTGAAATGAGGAGACTTTGTACAAAAATGGTTGCAATTCCTTAACATTTTTGTTCAATTCCTTGCGTTAAACCTGAAAGTCTACACTTCAATTGCATCTCAGTTGTTTCACTTCAAATCCAACGTGGTGAATGAATAGCCCAAATCATGAAGATTGTGTCACTCTCCAAATATTTCTGGACAATATCTACTGGTTTATGGGCTGGACTCGCCCTGACAATGCTTAGAACGTTGTTAGGGAGAACTTTGTATCCTGTTTTCTACTCAAAGGAGATAAGATAGGTTAATAATACATATTACAAAAATGTTTAAAAAAAAAAAACCAAAAACAAAATAAATATATACTGTATATATTCTATTCTATTGTTTTTTGCACCACAGTTTTTATGACTGTATTTGTTTCTCCATATGTGCAGACTGCAGACAAGAGTAAGATCTGAAGAGGAGCTGTACATAGATTTTTTATTTTTTGTATTCAGATGCACTAGAGAGGGAAATAAAAGCAGAAATACCCAGCTGTTCCTCTGCCACGGCAGCATTATTCTGTTAGTTTTTACTAGAAACATGGGTAATTCATATTCAATGTATATTCTCTTGTCTGTCCAGTAGAACCAGAGCAATCTGAATCTGTTGGAGAAACTTTGGAAGAGACATCTCCTGTGCTCGAAGCCAGTTCAGAGAATATCACTGAAGAGCTGGCATCAGCTGCAGAAGACTGGTCTGAACTTACAGCTAGGAAACCGGAGGAGACTGCAGAGAAGACTGTGGAAGAGACTGCGGAAGAGACTGCACCTGCACCTGAAGGTGTGTATTGGGATTCTCTCAGTTCTCTTGTGAGTGCCCTATGTATGAATCATTGGTGGATCACAGAATTTTTTCTTTTCCCTCATCAGCATTAGGGCTAGTTCACATGAGGTTCTGCATGAACACATTCTGTTGCAGCTGCTGCGACAAGATACCGGTGCAGTGCACTGGCATCCTGTCGTGGATTTCCGCTCCGGATTAGGCCCAACTGAATGGGCCTAGTCTGGAGGGTGGTGTCGCGAGGCGGACGCCGAGGCTGAATCAGCCGTGGAATCCGCCTGAAGAAAGGGCAGCTCACTTCTTTTTTCTGTGAGTGGGAACAAACCGCTCGCGGAAAAAGGAAATAACCGGCTCCCATTGATTTCAATAGGAGGTGGCAGGATTTTGATGCGGATTCCACGTCAAAATCCTGACCATTTTGCCCATGTGAACTAGTCCTTAGAGCCAGCCTTACAATATTAGATAGGTGTCGGGAAATGCTTATTTGGGCAATAGCTGTCTTGCCTGCCTTCACTATACATGTGCTTGCTCAGCCAGGCCGAAAGCCATTGCCAAACTCATCTGGTAGTGGCATGTCTTCTACAGAAAAAAAAAAAAGATTCAGTGATTGAAATCCAGTTGCCTGATCCTCATCTTCCTGACATCTGCCATCATATACATTACAATGTTCTGAGAGGAAAGCCTGAGCACACCAGGGGGCACAATAGTAATATCCAAACACAGAAATATGTATGAATACATTGACAACTGGGTGTTATTGTTCCCCTTGTCATATGAGTTATGTTTCTATACAATCTGACACTCTCCAGTCACTGCTGTCAGTGTCAGAAGGTGCCAGGACAGATCCATTTATAAAGTGCAGTGGCACACCCACTTGTCAATTTATTCATGAATTTTCAGTAGGAACAAGAGAGGAACAGCACAATGCACAGTTATGAGAGAAGATGCTCTACAGTTGTAATCTTACTCGGAATACTAAAGCAGAAATATCAGAAGATATCGCAGGCCCTTTTTAGGTGATTCGGAATAAGGCTAAGGCTCCATGTAGTGTTTTGCAGCAAAAAAGCAAAAAAAAAACCACGGCAGTAACGCATGGTGGTTCTTCCTGCTGCACTCTGCACAGAAAGTTTACCGGCATTGTAGGTATAACTGACATGCTGGGATTTCCAAAACTGCACATATTTTACTGCAAATTGGGGATGTGATTTGCTAGAATCCCATCCACTTTACTGTGATTGTAAAATGCTGCAGTGTTTACGCCGCGTGAGGCCCTGGCCGAAAACTTTATATTTATTAAAGGAAGCAATAATTTGAGTTTGTCCTTTATTTTAGAGAGTGAAGAGTCTGTGGAAACTGAACAAGCATCTGCAAGCTCCTAAAGGTACGTATCTGTGTAAGGATTGGATTAGAGGCTTATTTAAAGCAAATCTCCTTATTTTTTACTACTTCATTATATTGTCAGAAATAACATTAAGCATTATGTTATTAAGAAAAGGCGATAGCAGTGTCCATGGAATAGCGTGTATACAGAACTATTACAGGCACAAGACGCTCACAGGCAGACACTGACTGACGGGTTTCCGTCTCCTGTCCAGTTTCTCGGGCAGAAGATGGAAACTCACAAAGTGGAGACCGGGCGCAGGCCTGAACCCGCCCTAAGACTACTTGTGCTGTAGACTAAGGGTAAGTTCACACAGAGTTTTTTTGGTCCGGGACCTGAGGCGGAGGTAGCCGCAACTGAAAGCTGGTGCACTGCACCAGCATCCAGCCGTGCACTCCACTCCAGATTAGACCCAATGAATGGGCTAGTCCAGAGGAGGGAGTTTCTTCAGGCCGAATCGTGAGGTGAAACAGCCTGAAGAATGAGCACCTCACTTTTTTTTTCCAGGAGTCGGAAGAAACAGCTCCCGGAAAAAAGACCTGAATGGCTCCCATTCATTTCAATGGGAGCCATCTTTTTGGTCAGGATTTGGAGGCGGATACGGCCTCAAAATCCACACCAAAAAACTCTGTCTGAACCTACCCTAAGGATTTTTTTTTTGTTTTTATTTAATGACACAAATCGAGAGATATTATTTTCTTTATTTTTCGGTCAATGTAATTGTGTTTCTTTTATTTTTTTCACTGTTCAGTGTCAGTAAGTATAAGTTGGAAATATATCTGTGTTTTTGTTTTATTATAACCATCTGTTGTCAGTAGTGGATGCAGTGATGGGTCAGTGGTAGAGATGAGTGAACACTATTCGGAACAGCCGTTTTGAATAGCACGCTCCCATAAGAAATGAATGGAAGCGGCGGGCACGCTGACTTTGCCAGCGGCCAGTCGCTTAACCCCCCGCGTGCCGGCTACGTCCATTCATTTCTATAGGAGCATGCTATTCAAAATGGCTATTTCGAATAGTGTTCGCTCATCTCTAGTCAGTGGTGTTACCTATATTATCTCCTACCTGTATTGTCTTCTATTATAATCCTAAATTATGCTGCTAATGACTGCTACAAAGAAGTCCCTAGAAAATTATTAAATGTCAGAGTATTATAAGGTATAGTGGCACATTTCCTATAATACATCATATTGTATGAAAAGATTGCCTTTTATGTCACAATATTTCAATTACCACAACATGTTTTTTCACACTCTGGGTTGGATTTTTTTTAGTACAGCCTGCAATTTTTTTATAGGGCATAAGGCCATGAAAATCTTTAAGCCACATCCCTTTACCATGAAACCACGCCACCTTAAAGGCCGGGTTCACATGATGTATTTTGGCACGTAATGTGGCACGTAGACAGCGCGGGAGCTTTTGCGGGCCGTATATGCTCCCATTGTTTTGAATGGGAGCCGGTACCGTATACCGCAAAATAGCGCCACGTATACGGTACCGGCTCCCATTGAAAACAATGGGAAAATATACGGCCCACAAAAGCTCCCGCGCCGTCTACGTGCCAAAATACATCGTGTAAACCTGGCCTTATGGAGTCCCCCCCCCCCCAGTGCCTCTTTTACCTCTAATGTTTAAGGTGTTTTCTGGGCAAAAAATGTTGTTGTTTTTTTGTTTTTTTTTAAAAGGTCTGTTATTGCTAGGTATTGGTTAATAAATGCACCCATTTCTAGGCATCTCTGGGAGCTCCTAGTATCTCCTGCATTTGTTTACATGGTGCAGATTCCTGCTATGTAATTACCACACTAGGTCCCTCTCACCTCAATCCCCCCCCCCATCCGCTCTCCCTTCCTCGTAAACACCTCCTCCCTGTCTCTTTAGCTATCCCGCCCACTACTAGCCTTTATCGACTAACTGAATCCACCCCCGACCCCATTATACTTACCCCTCTTCCCTCCAGGCTTCCTCTTGCGGGACGGCTCCTCCCTCTTTTCTGACTGCCATCGCACGCAGTAGTCCCAGCGCTGCTCTGTGCTCTTCAGCCAACAATCCACCTGTACTGTGCAGGTGTGGGAGCTGCTCACACGCCTGCGCATTAGAGACGGATTATGTTAGATTGGTTATCCACCTTCATGTATATATCCGCCTAATATACTTAAAAGGGTTTATCCACCTTTCTAATAAAGTTAGGGTAGGCCATCAATGTTACATATATAGGATCTGACAGCCAGAATCCCAGCAGATCAGCTGGACGGGACAGCGCAGCTCCTGGTAAAAACATGTCAGTAACTGTGCTGCTCACCCCTCATACAATGTGCACCACTGCAGTACCTAAACCCACCACTGTACATTATACGGCGAGTTAGCAGCATGGCTCCCGCAACTGTTAATGTTACCAGTAGCCGAGCTGTCCTGAAAAAGCAGATCTGCAGGGACCCTGCCTGCTGGACCCCTGTAGATGTAATATTGATAGCCTAACCTAAGAATAGGCCATCAATATTAGAAAAGTGGATAAACCCTTTCTATTGTTTGTCTAGAAATATTCACATGTCCCTAGTACTCCGTTGTTCACCACCAGTGTCCTCATTGCTGGAAGTCTTGTCCCTCATGTAACCACTGAGACCAATTAGCGACCAATGGTGATATGACTGATGTCACAGTCCCTCTCCAGCAACCCTTGAAGCCACTGATGTCAGTGCTCAGGTTAGGCTCAGGACTTCCAGCAATGATGTTCTGGCACAAGTCTGAGTGAACACTGGTGGTGAAGGTGGAGACAGGTGAGTATGCTTTTTTTTGTTTGGTTTGGTTTTTTTAGCTTTGTGTGGTCCAGGTGTCCTACCCCAACAGATCACATACTGATGACTTATCCTGTGGACAGGTCATCAGTATCAAAACTTAATTTTGAGTGGGACAACTCCTTTAATATACCCCTAATTTCCCCAACACTTTAATGCCCGCACAGGATACTGGTCTGCCTTACATATAGTATGGGTGGTTAGTGAAAGCCCCTGCACCGGGTGCAAATGACATCACAACAGTATTCCAGTGGCCCCTCCACTGGTCTTCCATACAGCGGTATTACAGCGGAAAATGGATTCCATGTGTGAACATACCATGTGGCTAGCTGCGACAGAATGCTGATGCAGTGCAGATAAATAAATTTAGATGCTTTAGTTACTTGTGAGCATGGTAAAAAAATAATTAGAGTGAGGGACCAAATTTATTTATCTGCAGTCAGTGCCCCGATGGCTCAGGCTGTCAGCTTGGCTTCAAGATTGCTGTCTATTTAGCACTACAGTCTTTTTCTGAAGCGAGGCCTTGGAAAGTTGACACATAGGAAGAAGTCTCTTGAATGTCCGCTAATAAAGCAGTATATGTATATTTAGCAGTATATGTATGTCATTACAAGATTAATAAATTACTATATGTCTACAATCTCAAGTTGTCCATGAATGAGTGAAATGGTCTCACAGCCTGACACATATTAAAAATGCTTCATGCTTTATTTCATTCCAATTTTTTTTTCTTTTTTTACAGATAAAAGACGTGTTTGGAATCTTCCTACACAAGCATTAGAATTTCTGACATTCAGCAATACCCAGATCCCAGAAAACCCCGCTCCTGTTAATGCAACCAAACAGTGCTCACTTGTAACTGCACAGTATCACAACTCATTTATACCGTGTGTAATAGATAATATATCTGTTCTATATCACTCCTTATAACTGGAAGGTGGAAAGAGATGTACGTTTTCATCTATATATTTCAGTGGCAAGGTGTTCACTACAGGCTGGGACATAGGATATTGGGGAGATACTTATGAGATCGAACGTCTTATGTCTCTGGACATTTTTGTACGGGTTTTCATAAATGTCTCCCCATCATTAGCTACAATACTGTGACCTCCACATGCTGTTTACTTAGAGTTAGGGATTTGTTATATATTGAAGCAACTCCAAATTTCCTAGATTGATTTATTATCTAGTTTTACTGAAAATCATTGATTCTGCAGTATAGTACAAGTATTATGTCTGCAAATATCTAATATATCACATACCAGGTAGTTTATTTATGGCGACGAAGCTCATGCAAGGGAATATTGTACTGAAACATACCAGCTCTAAAATATGCTGCTATTGCTTGACAATCTGTAAAGAGGAAAAGCTTTGCTCATACCTATGTTTGTTCAGCTTAACTGGGTATTTGTAGGGTAAATAGTGCACTAGGTCCCAATGTAATGCACCTTATAAAATAACATTATACTTACTAAAAAAAAATACCTGTGACTAAATATTCTTAATATCCCCATGTACACACTTGGATTTCTTCTTTTCCTGGACCATTCTGCGCTATTTTCCTCTTTAAAAACATAAAAAGAAAACCCGCCAAATCTACTGTATAATGGTGGGAGATTCTGTAAGCTTTTATTTTATAGCAACTGAGGACTGTAAGCCATCAGAATAAGCTAAATATAATATGCAACTCTTAAGGCTCTGGGAACAATATATAAAAAGATATAGATACATTTATGTACATATGAAGTAATATAATAATATAAAGGTGAAAAAACACAAGTTTACAAGGATTACTGAGATTTTATCACATAAATATGAATAATCTTTAAGAGATTTATTCTCTTTCTACAACGTAACTGGTTATTTATATCTAACCAGTATTTATTTCATGCGCTGGTTGATTTTAGTTCCTAGTATTATCGGTTGACAAAATAAGGAATTATGGAACGAGAACTGCTTACAAAACTGAAGGTAGAAAACACTTGTAGGCTAAGGCCCCCAGATAGAGGAACGCAGCTAGAGAACGCGGAGTTAAATGCAGCAAAACACGTTGCATTTTTTCTACAGCGTTAAAATTAAAGTTACATTTTTGCTGTGTTTTTCCATGTTTTTTTCTTCCAGTATTAAATATATAGGGAAAAACACTTGCGATTCACAAGATAAAATTAAAATGTTGCATTTTCAAAAACTGTCTGGATTAGATTAAACTAAATCTCATTCACTTTGCTAGAATAAAACAAAGTGTTTTTTTTTCTGCTTCATTTCTGTAATGTGGGGCCTTAGGGTCCATTCACGCGGAGGAAAATGGTGATGAATTTGGTGTGGAATTTCAGCTCTGAAAAAAAAAGCCTCCCATTGACTTCAATGGGTTCCTTTTTCTGCTAGTCAATGGGAGGCTTTTTTTTCAACGCTGAAATTCCACACCAAATTCCTCACCATTTTCCTCCATGTGAATGGACCCTTAGGGGGCATTCACACTACCGTTGGTGACTGTCAGCAGTGTTCGTAGCTATTGTCCGTTGCAAGATTTTACAAATGGACACTAGCTGAACTGTCAGAAAACTGTTTCCATTCATTTCAATGGAATTTTATCTTGTGTCCGTTTACACCCAAGTCCGTTTTTTCCCTGTGGATGAAAAAAATCCTACGTACAAGTCTTTTCTGTCCGTTAGAAAAAAACAGACAGCAAATGTCCGTTATTTTTTTAACATTGAAGTCTATGGGCAACGGTCTTATATCTGACAGTAACTGATAGACAAACTGTCCGTTTGTGTCCGTTATGATAGGTGTCCGTTTTTATCTTAAACGGACACCTTCATAACGAAATCCAACAGTAGTGTGAACCCTGCCTTAGCTGTAGGCTGGATTAACACAGTCATAATACATCTGGATTACACAGACCATATTACAGCTGCCGGACTACTGGATGCAACATCATAGGGATCTATGATGCTACATGTTCTGATGGGATTTGTGGCTATAATAAGGTCTTTATAATACAGACGTTTTACAGCCATGTGAATTTAGCCTAGTTTGCCTTCCACACAGCTGAAAATGTGGAATTTGAGAAAGATACCTGAGATCCCTTTTCAGTTTGCATCCCCCGGCTCTCCATGACACAATGGGAGTGGGGAGTCTCTATCCATAGACTTTGTGACTGTATAAACTGTGAAGTCTACTGCAAGATTGAGCTGGATGTTTATTTTTTCCGCGTCCTTGAAAAACCAAAGGGGGCAGAATCATAGTGGAATTTGTTGCTGATTTTGGAGCAGATTCTGCCTCAAAATCTGTAGCAGATTTTGCCGTGTGAACTGGCCCTAAGTCTCATGTTATGGGTTGACTATTTTTGGTCAGTTGCAAGATCACTGTGGAACTTCGCTTGCATGCTGCAGTTCTGTGTTCTTCAAGTTACCAAACCTTTTCTATAAGACTGGGGCTACGTGGCAACTTTATCCGTGACACATGACACGCATGCGAAAATCACTGTGTCGCCCTGCAATGTCACTAGTAATGCAACACTCAATTGCAAAAAAAATAATCTGTGCTTGACTTCTTTTCCCACTAAAAGCCACGTTGCAGCAACCTCAGAGTCACCATATGATCCATTTCACTTCCATTACTTGCAGTGTTGCAAGGCCCACTTCAATCCCTGATCTTGCAGTGACAGTGGCTCAAGCCTTAGGCCGGTTGCAGACTGTCGGCCCAGGCCCGCACACTGGTCCGTGAAAATCACAGTCGTGTGCAGCGGCCCATAGAAAAGAATGGGGCTGTGTTCTCTGCATGAAATAAACATATAGCACACTGATCCACAACATGGTCATCTGCAGCTGGCCTTAAGCAGAAATGTTTCATATGGTATATGTATTGCAGTCAATTTAAATTGTTGTAAATTTAATTGACAGATTATCAGTCATTTTATGTGACTTAATACCTATCGAATGTGAAATGACTTTGGCTAGCGCTTGTAAACCCCTGATTTATGCCCTGTTCCAGTACTTAAGAGACAGTGATTGATATTTACACCTGTAAATGACACTTGAATTGAAACTATCAGCTTCCATCTATATCAACTAACGCTGTATGACCTGTAGAATACATCGTATTACGTTTTTTCACTATTTGACCAAGGTATTGATGACAGACAAGCCTATTTATCTGTAAGTCAGTATTTTAGTTGTATGCCTGTTCCTTGACATAAGGATGAATGTGGATGAGTCAGCTTAGTGGGATTTGTTTACTGGAATTGGTGCTTTATTATTCTGGTTTTATGCTGCAACCCTCTTTCACTGCCAGAGTGTGTCACCAGTGAGCCAAGCAATAGTATGTCTGACCTTACCCACTGTGAATGGCATTGTATAGTCACTCTCCTACCTCACCAGACTATCCTATCGTTCCATGTAAAGTTTCTGTCTGAGCACTATACAAGTAGCTGTATGCAGGGTCCAGTGTCTGTGCTATATGTTACACTCATCTGTATATGTTACAGTATTTCTTCTACCAAACCACTATGGAACTCAAACTGGAAAATAAATGCCTCTTTACCCCCTTATCTATGTGGCCTGATTTTTGGTTTAACTATGTGTTGTTTCCCTATAATTCTATTGCATTGTATTGCAGAAAGATACAGTATGCAACCAGCTGGTATTAACCCTAGTCCACTCATTTATGAGAAATAGAAATATCATTGGTATCCATCTGGTCAGGCCCTACTACTTTTATTGAATCCTGTTACAGGGTGACCCATGAAAATCAGAACCTTGTTTCCCTTGTACAGATAGTCCAGGATAGAGTAGTAAGACTGACTTACAGATGTAGCAGTGCTAACCTGAACTTGAACCTGAGCTAACCTGAACTTCTGCAATTGGAAAAAAACAAAACAATGGAAAGTCGTTGGAAAAACATTTTTGATGGCTTATCATTGTTTTTTGTTGTCTTATAAGATAAGATCTCACATTGCAGAATTTACGGTTAAATTTGTGACATCTGTACTACAGGGGTCGGCAATCTTCAGCATTCTAGCTATTGTGGAGCTACAACTTCCAGGATGCCTAATTGCTTTGCTCTTCTTAGAACTCACATAGAAGTGAATGGAGCATGCTGGCAGTTTCACAGCAGTGTAATGGCGAAAGTGCCTAACTTTCTTAAAAGGGTCTTTATTGGATGGTTTCTTTGCTCCCATGGTGGACAATGCTGCCGGTTCATTGGTCATCATTGGAAATCAGCACTAGTCCCTACATGATGACCAATGGTGCGCTTTAGCTTTTTCAACTGTAAAAGAATCCACTCACGGGGGTTCACATTTGTGTTCGGGTTTTCATTTGGGAGCTCCCCAAACAGAAACCTTATCCACATAAAAAAGCAGTTACCTTAGGAAACCTGCAGACCCCATAGACTATAATGGGGTCTGTGTGGTTTATGCATAAGAAATGCAGTGCGAAAAGTCCTGCTTTTTTCATGCAGAGAGGGGAACGGAATCCCCAAACGCAGATGTGAACCGAGCCTTAGACTGGGTTTAGACTGCATTTTTCCAGTTTTCTTCCAGGTGTCTGACGTGAGGAGCGCATGCACTGTGCATCTTGACTCACACTTCGATGCCACATAGCATAGGGAGCAGGTAGTGCAGAGTTGGGCAGACATAATAGTAGATCGGAGACACTGAATGATGTATAGTGATGCTCCATCACTATAAGATAAGGTAATCTTTTAATAGTCCCACAGTGGGGAAATTTCAGCATGTTACAGCAGCATAGTAATACAGATACAGGATAATACACAGTAATATATTACAGACATAGACACACATATGCTGAGAAGATTAGATATACCAGGAGTCCATAGCAGCTAAGGAACAGAAGAAGAAAGAAGGAAGACTTCATAGTCATAATCATTAGTTCTCTGTGCGGAGTGATCTTCGCTTGGACTGATGTAGATTATACAGCCTGGTTGCGGTTGGAAGGAAGGACTTGCGATAGTGCTCCTTCTCACACTTGGGGTGAAGCAGACGGTCACTTACAGTGCTGCTAAGTGCCATCAAGGTCTCATACATGGGGTGGGATTTGTTCTCCCGCATGGAGGTCACCACAGACAGTATCCTTCTGTCACCCACCACCTGTACGGGGTCCAAGGGGCTCCCCATGACAGAGCTGGCCCTTTTGATCAGCCTGTCAAGTCTATTTCTGTCCCTGGTTGATATACTGCTCCCCCAGCTGGCGACACCAAAAAAGATGGCTGAAGCAACCACAGAGTTGAAGAAGGCCCTAAGAAGTGGCCCCTGGACTCCAAAGGCCCTCAGCCTCCTGAGCAGGTAGAGCCTGCTGTGGCCCTTTCTGTGCAGCGCACCCAGGTGATCAGCAACATGTACCCAATGCACTTTTCACTAATTTCCATCTGGATAAAAGACAGAATTCCTCCTAAATGAATCAAAGATTCTGCATGCAAAGTAAACCCTTGTGATCTGTGCCTTAAGCCTTCCAAGATACTTTGCTTATTATTGTTTTTCCTGTTGATAGATTCCCTTTAACTTTTACAGGAATAGCTGGAAATGGTTCCATCAGTGGGTATGAAAAGCTGTACCTATATTATTATGATCAAGAACACCTTCTGCATCACCACTTGTTCAATATTACAGACATCAATTTCAATTTGCTTTGTTATTTTGGGTAATGTCTGAGGATTACTTTTATAAACCCTATCCTTCAGGTAATCTCCCTAAGAAAAGCTGTGTACCATTCAGTCTGGTAACTGTGGCCACAACCCTTTGCTCAGCATATATTGTTCTGTGTCTACCACATGGCCCTGAAACACATGAGACATACTGTATAGCCCTAAGGCTATGTCCACATCTACGTCAGGGTCTTTGTAGGAGACTCCACCACAGATTCCGCCAAACATCATCAGAGAGAAAAGTCCTGCAGGTCTGCGGGCGTCGGTGGGTAACCGTTGTTTTAGCTGATGGTCTCTCTGTTGTTCGGTTCGCCCAGCAGATGAAACGACAGAGAGCCCAGCACAAGTGTGAACCTAACTTACCCTACTGTAAGAACAATACTTATACAATACTTATACTGATCAGTTAAAGGCACAGAATTCCGTGAACATATCCATATACATGGCTGTGTCAACATTTTCATGAAGAAATATTGGATCCACAGTGCTCATACCCATAATCATATACCCACCATTGGTTTTTGGATCGTGATGTGCTACTACCTATTGTTCTGTGTATTTAACATAGTTAAATGGAATCATACCTCATTGTTCCATCCAGTCCATATGGCTGAATAAGATCATGTCCAGCTGGCAATACATTGCGGCTTTACCTGCAGCACTTTTCACAGAAAAGGGGAGGGGGGGGGAACGGGCTATCTGCCAGGTAAATTATTTTGATTAAAAGAGCAGATGCTAAAATACCATTACAAAGAAACAAGCAAGTATTTGAAGCTGTTGCTGCCTCAGAAGTCACACAAACCTCAAGGTGTAGGATACTCCAGATACTTGCAGTTGTGTATAAACCTGCTAATTGGCCGTCTGTAAACAGTGCTCACAAGCAGAGATGGTTGAAGTGGCCCAAACGTACAAGAAGACTAATTTTTAGAGATGAGCGAACACTGTTCGGATCAGCCAATCCGAACAGCACGCACCCATAGAAATGAATGGAAGCACCTGTGACGCTGACTTTGCCGGTGGCCGGCCGGCATCAGAGGTGCTTCCATTCATTTGTATGGGTGCGTGCTGTTTGGATCAGCTGATCCGAACAGTGTTCGCTCATCTCTACTAATTTTGAAACAGTGTTGAATGATGAATGCCGTGCAACCCTAGATAGTGTAAATGGATGGTTGGTGGAATGCACCATGTCACAACAAGGCTGTGACGTCAGCAAGGAGGTGGCAGAGTCATATTTTGGGCCCGAAACATAAGAAAGAGCTTTTAGGCCCCTTTAGAGTCCCTGAAGGTGTGAAAATGACCTCTGCAAAGTATATTGAATTTCTGACTTGACCATTTTCTTCCATGGTACAAAATGAAGAACCGTGCCTTCCATAGCAAAATCATCTTCCTACATGATAATGTACCATCTCATGCAGCAAAGAATACCTGTGAGACATTGACTGCTATGGGTACAAAAGAAGAGAAACTCATGGTGTGGACACCATCCTTCTCTTCCCTCAATGTTGAGAACCTTTGGAGTACCCTCAAACAAAAGATCTATGAGAGTGGGAGACAGTTCACATCAAAACAGCAGCAGGCATTCAATAGACCTGCCTTTTTCCTCATCCCCCTCCACCATTACACTCAGATTATTTTGGAGAGTGCCCACATTGTCAGTTTTTATTTTCTTATTATTTACATAATTGAAGAATAATTGTAGCTTATTTTAACTTTCCTTGGCAATTTTTCTCTCAGCCTCGATCTTCGCCTCCTTTCTTTGACTATTAAACAGTTGGGTTTTTTTAGAATTTTATATTGCCGTGTCACTGCTTTCTTGTTTTAGTACTTTAAATGCTTCCTTTTTATCTCTCATTACATTACTTAGTATTTTAACTAATATTGTTTTTCTATGAACTCTTGCCCACTTATTCCCATAAAATGTTTTTTTACTGATCTTATTTAGAATGCAGTTGAAAATGTCCCATTTTTTTGTTCCCTTGACTTTGAGGACATTGTCCCAGTGTTTCACTATTACCTAAATGTCTCCCAACCTCCACTTTTGACAATGCACCAGGTTCATTTATTAAAATTAGGTTCAAAAGTGCCTCAAAAGTTCTCTTATTGGGTCCTGCACTAGTTGTGATAGGTAATTGTCTTTTATTACTGACAATAACCTGTTCCCTTGCAGGCAGGACTTTTCTCTCTGCATTTTTCAGATTTCATTATAGTCTATGGGGTCATCAGGTTTCTGCAGGTAACCACTTTTTTAAGCTGATTTGGTCCCCAAAGAACGGAAATCCTAGTGCAGGTATGAACCTAGCGTAACTGTAAATGAGATAAGGAGTCTCCTAAGTCATTACATTTTCCAGTAACATAGCACGCTTTCAACCATATGTTAAAACGCAGATAATATAAAACTAAATGTCTTAATAACTTCACAACTAGATCTTGTATAGAGGATAATATATTGATTACAGTTACTACTCCTTTGTTATCTGAATGAAGTAAAATTCTCTTATTCCTAAAGTATGAGCCCCAAAAGAACTATTGTGTCCACAACTGAAAATAGCTCAAGTAAAACTATATTAATAACCATGCAATTTTCTATCCAAGAGTCAGGCCATTGCTTGGGCCGACCATTGTCACTGCCAATAGCTTTATAGCCAACACCGCCAGCTGGATCTGTAAAAAAATCATAGCTTCACAAATTCTAACTACGAACAGCTACATCCAATAAACTTTCCCAGAAACTCTATCCACATACCTAGATGCAGAGATTTTAACTCTCTAGTTGAATAATACAAAGAAATTGACAAATCCCTACCCATAGGTATAAGTCTGCTGGCAAAGTTTATTAAGCCCAGCAATGACTGTATTTCCTTTAGGATAACTTAGATTTTGTTAGTATACAAATTTAGAGGCCACACGTTGCAGAAACGCAGCTTTTTTTGTTGCAGATTTTGATTAGGCTAAGGCCCCATGGGGCGTCCCACAGCAAAAGAGCGCTGCAGGAAAAACCGCAGCAGCAATGCATTGCGGATCTTCCCGCAGTGCTTTAGACAGAAAGTTTGCAGAGGTTGCCTCTGCAGGCATTTTGTTTCAGTTATACCAATGGGGAAACTGCCAGCGTTTCCGTAGGTATAACTGACATCCTGTGATTTCCAAAACCGACATGGCGTGTCCACACCAGGGTTCTTACCACAAAGTGGGCGTGGGATTCCCTAGAAACCCATCCACTTTGCCCTTACTGTAAAACGCCGCAATTCTTCCCCTGGTTTTACGTCCCGTAGGCCCCAGCCTAAGCCTGGGTTCACACGGAGTATTCTGGCCCATGATTTGGTACATAGACGCCGTGGGATCTTTTGCAGGCCTTATACGCTCCCATTGTTTTCAATGGGAGCCGGTACCGTATACGCGGCGCTATTTTGCGGCCATGATTTTGCGGCGGCCGCAAAATAGCGCCGCATATACGGTACCAGCTCGTACCAAATCACGAGCCAGAATACTCCATGTGAACCCAGCCTAACATTGCACAAAACAGTCTTCTTATTAGTACTGTTACTAATACCAAACAAGTCACAAATTTCTAAAACTATTAGGGGCCACACGGTGGCTCAGTAGTTAGCACTGCAGCCTTGCAGCGCTGGAGCCCTGGGTTCAAATCCCGCCATGGGCAAAAAACCATCTGTAAGGAGTTTGTATGTTCTCCCAGTGTTTGCATGGATTTCCATTCCATACTCCAAAGACATCCTGATAGGGAAAAATGTACATTGTGAGCCTCTACATAAAAAAAAAAAAAAAAAATCTCTTAAACTTTTGTAACAATAAACCACAATCTACTGAATCCGGATGACCAGACTTGAACCATGTCCAACTTTTGATTCAACAACCCATTGTAAAAAACTGGAAAAAGTAATGGCATGACTTACTAAAACCCATGGGGAGACATTTATCGAAATAATATTCACCATTAAATTGAAAACTGAGAGGATTAAAGGCCTTAAGGTTTACATGCAATAATCTAAAAACAGATTTTATATCTGCTTTTGTGAGATATGCTCTGTAACCAAACGGTCTTAACCCCTTCCCGCCGATGGCATTTTTTGATTTTCGTTTTTCGTTTTTGACTCCCCTCCTTCTAAACCCCATAACTTTTTTATTTCTCCGCTCCCAGAGCCATATGAGGTCTTAATTTTTGCGGGACAAATTTTTCTTAATGATGCTACCATTAATTATTCTATATAATGTACTGGGAAGCAGGAAAAAAATTCAGAATGGGGTGGATTTGAAGAAAAAATGCATTTCTGCAACTTTCTTACGGGTTTTGGTTTTACGGCGTTCACTGTGCAGCCAAAATGACATGTCCCCTATATTCTGTGTTTCGGTATGGTTCCAGGGATACCAAATTTATGTGGTTTTATTTACCGTATTTTTCGGACTATAAGACGCACTTTTTTCCCCCCAAATTTCGGAGGAAAATGAGGGTGCGTCTTATAGTCCGAATGTGGGGGGAGGAGCGGATTTACAGCATGGCCGCGCTACTGCCACCGCTGGTTTTCTTCAGCGGCAGGAGCGTGACAATACTGCAGGCCCCGGCAGCTAAGACACTCCCCGGCATCCGCCGGTCTATTACAGCAGATGCCGGGGACTGTCTTAGCTGACGGGGCCTGCAGATTGCCACGCTCCTGCCGCTGAAGAAAACCAGCGGTGGCAGTAGCGCGGCCATGCTGCAAATCCACTCCTCCTCCGCAGGTCCCGGCAGTCAGTTAGCCCCGGTGCCGGTCCCCACCGGCCCCATACCTTTAGTGATGCAGGCCGGCTCCTGCACGGCGAGGCCGCAGGAGCCGACCTGTTCCGATGACAGCTGGGAGCCTAATGAAGGCTCCCCGGCCTGTCATATATATACATTACTATCGCGGCTGGTCTATGACACTCCGCGATAGTAATGTATAGAATCTCCCACAGACGGCAATACACTTGTATTGCCGTCTATGGGACTTGCAATCAAATGATTGCAGGTTCAAGCCCCCTAGGCGGGGGATAATAAAATAGTAAAAAAAAAAAAAAAAAACACTTAAAAAAAATATAATAAAAAATAAAATAAATAAAAGTTCACCTCCTTTCCCTAGAATACATATAAAAGTATAACATTACTGTGAAACATACACATTAGGTATCCCTGTGTCTGAAAATGCCCGGTCTACTAATATTTTTATGTACAGTGAACGTCAAAATCAAAAGTGCTAAACCGCCGGGTTTTTCTCACCGTTTTGCCTCTGAATTAAATAAAAGGTGATCTAAGCAATAAACATTTCCCAAAATGGTATATCTAAAAAGTACACCTGGCCCCACAAAAAAAAACGCCCTATACATCCCCGTACAGCTGCAGGGTCACCTGTCAATGTGGTCTTGCAGCTGTTCCAAAACTACCACTCCCATATATTAAATATTTTACCATTTTTTGCCTGAAAATTTTTTTTTCCCTATTTTTCTCCTCTAAAACCTGGGTGCGTCTTATAGTCCGAAAAAAACGGTACATTTTGACCCCTAAAAAAAATTCCAAAACTGTGTTAAAATTTTTTTTTTCTAAAAGTCGCCATATTCCGACGGCCGTAACTTTTTTATACATAGGTGCATGCATAGGGCGTCTTTTTTTGCGGGACCGGGTGTACTTTTTAGTTCTACCATTTTCGGGAAATGTTATTGCTTTGATCACTTTTTATTCAAATTTTTATCAGAATCAAAACAGTGAAAAAACGGCGGTTTGGCACTTTTGACTATTTTTTCCGCTACAGCGTTTACCGAACAGGAAAAATATTTTTATAGATTTGTAGAGTGGGCGATTTCGGAGGCGGGGATACCTAACATGTATATGTTTCACAGTTTTTAACTACTTTTATATTTGTTCTAGGGAAACGGGGGGTGATTTGAACTTTTAATACTTTTTATATTTTTTTATATTTTTTTTTTTTACATTTATTAGACCCCCTAGGGGTGTTGAACCCCAGGGGGTCTGATCACTAATGCAATGCATTACAATGCTAATGCATTGCAATGCATTGCAAAAAAATCATCATCTCTTTTGCAGGCTGCATAGACCAGCCTGCAAAAGAGAGAATTTGCAGACCGGCTGAGAGCCTTTAACAAGGCCTTTGACCGCAGCACCGGAGGGGTTAATGCCTCCGATCGGTCCGGAGACCGATCGGAGGCATTAGAGCCGGTTGTCTACTGCTTAAAGCAGTAGACACCCCGCGGCTATGGCGGCCGCCCAGCTCCCGGGCGGTCGCCATAGTTACAGACCCGACATGCGCCGTACTATTACGGCGCATGTCGGGAAGGGGTTAAAATAGTCACTCTTCCATCAAATGATGCATATTCTACAGTACATTCAGATTTATCCAATTTCTCATTAACGAATGACACTTTGGATAAGAAAGATGGTGTATGAGCCTGAATTCGCCTGGTTCCTTTTTATGAACAATCCCCAACAGTGATAACCTAAAATTACTGAAAGTTGGGGATTTAGATGGACCAGCAATTCTGTCAAGCAACAACTCTTTTGACAGCTTAATTGCAGCAATATTCTTATGCAGATCAATTGATTTCAGATTATCAACCCATAAGCAGCCAGTGCCAAGAAACTCACAGTACTTCGAAAACCAAATTGAAAACCAATAAAAATGAGCTAAGCTGTCACCTTGTTTGGGTAATGATCTAATCAGTGAAGCATGTTTAGCAATTTCACTGGCGTCAATGCTTTTTAATGATTGCTCTTTGTCATTGGGCTGCTGATGACTTGATTGTGTGTTCTTTTTAACACAATGTGACATTGGGTGTGTGCCCACACAAAATGACTACTTGTGTTTGTATGTACAGTTTTGAAACCACTTACATGTGGATTCGTAGTAAGCAAAACAAACCCTCTTTCTCAACGTACCTTGAGAGGGGTAGGAACTGCACACTGCAGCAAAATGAGGTCTAACGTCTTTTACTCTCCATTTAATTGTGGTATATACCGTTAATTTTAGACAGAATTTCTCATCATAACTATACCAAGCCATGTCGCCAAAGTTACAGTAAGCTTCTAAAATTACTAATGTATCTCAATAAATTACAATACTGTGCAAGCAGCCATTTTCTTGTGGCCTGTGGGCATGCACAGTCTGCTCTGCCCAAGGCCTAGAAGTTACAAGCCATCGCCGGAAGAAGAGGCTGAAGAGGACGCTCCTGACGAAGATGGAGGCAGTGCTGGAGAGTTCTCTTGCAGCATTGGGGACGCCCCCAGTGCTGTTTGAGCACTGGGGCCTGACCCCAGTTCTGAGAGAGAGCTAATTTGCATACCAACAAGAATCGGGATTGTATGCGAACGGTGGCACAGAGAAGACAACGAAAGGTAGAAGACGAATAGCCTTTCTTAAGGCTATTCCGACGTGGTACCTAGAAAAAATAGTGTGTGAATGATAGGATCCCTTTAAGTACAGAACTATCAACATTAACTGGCAAAAAAAGAACTACTAACAGAAGTACCAACATAACTACTAGGAGGCATTAACATAATTACTGGGAGGCTTAACCTATATCTTAGCTACTAAAGGAGGCACAGCAGACCTAGCATTCAAACTATGTTTGGGGTTTCCGTCCTTGAATCTGCTTGAAAAATGTGTAGAGAAAAGTCCTGCATTATTCAGGTGGAAACTGGGCAGAAACCCGGAGGACCCCATATTATAGGTTCCATGGATAACCACTTTTTATGCGGATTAAGTTTCCATTCTTCGGGTCTCCAAGCGTGAATGTATCGTAAATTATACATAAAAACATTTTCATTGACAGACTTGTGAGTCAACATCATGATAAGCATCCTGAGAAGGACACCAAGAAGAGCATGAGCTTAAGTGCTGATGGCGTTGGTCCCGCTGCCTCGGCTAACCCATTACTGTCTGATCCTCTGTCGCCACTCCCCGTTGTTCTGCCATTGCTCCACCTCTGCCAATGCTGCTGGTCCTTTGTTGGCCTTCCTATCCAGGGGCCATGCTCTCTTATTGGCCCAGAGGAGATATTGCTGCTTCTGCCATGACTACATCGGGTCTTGATAGGCCCTGCCTCCTAGAGATGTCAGGAGGCAGAATGACAAAGGGCCCCCCCAGAGCTATTAGCCTGGGGGACTCATGGTGTCATGGCACATAA
Source organism: Leptodactylus fuscus (assembly GCF_031893055.1). Classification (NCBI taxonomy): domain Eukaryota; kingdom Metazoa; phylum Chordata; class Amphibia; order Anura; family Leptodactylidae; genus Leptodactylus; species Leptodactylus fuscus. The sequence goes on along the minus strand of NC_134265.1, from coordinate 276,134,510 downwards.
GGATAGTTTAAAATTTTATTTTAGGGTTGTTATGTTAGGTGATGTGTTTTTTTCGGATACTTTCTGCTGTGCTTCTCCTCCTTCTTTTCCCTCAGGTATTATTGTGGTACTTACCAAGGGTTTCCCCTGTGGTCAACGTTGCAGTGGTATCAACTGCCTTCCAGAGGTTTCCAGAGGTTTCTATCGTCAGCTGATTGGTGGTCCTGATGTTTCTCCATCTCCGGGCAGATTAGAGGGAACCAGATGATTGGTCCTTGACAGCTGGATGGCAACATACTTGGACATAAAAGGAGGAAATTCACAGTGGGGAAGCTGTTACCTCAGAAGAAGTTATTGAACCTTTTGCAGCTCCCGCCCACCCACCCGTTTTTTTTATATGTACTCTATAGGGCTGTCGCGATAGTTTATTAGTGGGTAATGGTCACCCAGCTAATGCTGGGTGGACTAGTTTCTTTGGTCTTTATGGTTATGTTGAATTATTGGTTTATAGTTTATTTGATTTTGGTTATTTCATTATTTATATTGGTTATTACATTTATTTGTGTTTAATTGATTGATCCAATTAATTGATTGATTGAATCATTAAAAATTTAACCCTTAATAAAGATCGCGGCCTTTATTCATTCATATTTTGGTGTAATGTCTTTTATTTAGGGTTATTCAAGGTTAGGTATAGTTTAGTCATATAATTGGGCCTATGACACCATGTATGCTGAGCGGCTCTGCCTGCTTCGTACATTAGTTGTCAAGGAAATGACAGCCATTTTGTGAGTATCAGTTAGAGGAAGTCAGCAAACAACAAATAGACCCATATGTAGACAAAATGCTGATGACAATGTTAAGGTCCAGAATATGGAAAAATGAAGAGTTTATTCTAGTGATTATATAAAGCATACCTCTCAACCATCCTGGATATAGTGTGCTGTCTGGTTGTCCTGGGTGATGCGTGTTGTATCCTGGCTCAGCATTCAGTCTCTACTGAGACTGGTAAGGACCTCAGGGAATGAGAGGGGGTTGACATTATAATGTGGGGTCACAATTAGAGCGACATGGTACCATAGAAGCTACAAGGAGACATTATACTATGTGTGTAGCACAAGGAGGCATGTAAAGTGGTACTGCACTGCGTGGCAGCACACTAATAGGCAAAAGAAAACCACTAGTACTGTCTCAACAGTCCAGATTATTTTCTTATTATGCACATAGACTCAGCAATAGTAACCATAGGAACCCAAACTGTTCAGACTAATACAGTCTATTCCAGCCACTTACATTCCAGGTAGTGGCACTCACCGATGGTTCCAAAGATTCTTTATTCAGCTGGTGTAGGTATATAATGCATACTGGTGATGTCCCTTGATATGGAGCTCCACGCAAGATCTCACCCTGTGGGGTCAAAATAATTACAAGAACAATGAGCAAAATTCCTAGAACCACATGGGGGGACCTGGTGAATGACCTGCAGAGAGCTGAGACCAACGTAACAAAGCCTACCATCAGTAACACACTACGCCGCCAGGGACTCAGATCCTGCAGTGCCAGACGTGTCCCCTGCTTAAACCAGTACATGTCCAGGCCTGTCTGAAGTTTGCTAGAGAGCATTTGGATGATCCAGAAGAGTATTGGGAGAATTTTATATAGTCAGATGAAACCAAAGTACAACTGTTTGGTAGAAACACAACTCGTCGTGTTTGGAGGAGTAATGGGTCAACATAACAGCAACAGTGTGTGCCAACCTTGTTAAGACTTTCAGAAAATGTTTGACCTCTGTGTGAAGGATCTCGCCTTGCCAAAGCCACTTTGACCCAGCCTATGGCCTACCTGGCCTTGCCACGGGCAAAACTGCGATCACCTTCTTACCTTTACCATCCGCCCTCACCCTGAGAGAGGGACCAGATCTTATAGGATAATATGAGATGAGCTTTCTAAAGTTTTATATTTATTAACCCAAGAGGGTCGATACTAGACAACCAACATACATAGAGATATATGCTAGCGGATACAAGTTTATATGGTTACAGAAAGGTATGTTACAGTGCAGTAAGATAAAAAGAATAAAAGATTAGAAACAGAATTGTAATACCCAGTTGGGTCTCCGGAGATCACCTCATGAAATCCTGGGAACAGTCCTTTAGAGTCCATAAGTAGTTAGAGTCATAAGTAATCCTTAGGTGGTACGGGTTTGACTCCCCATTAGCAGAATAGTCCAGGGTGCATGGTATCTCCATAGGCAATAGAGACCTTAGTCCAAGGGATTAGCTTCCACAGCATCACAGCACTTTGTGACACATCCCAGCAGTCCAGGAAGAACAACAAGCCCGGGGTCTTGTCACGTGTGAAAATATATCTCCACTCAGCCCCCTCCCATGATGAGGTCAGCAAGGTGGGCAGCTCTCCCCCTCACCTTGTACCAGTATGACTATGTATGGTTATAACTCTTTGCAGATGTCCTGTGGAGTCAGGTTTTCTGCTAAAAGGTGATAGCAAGGCTCTCAGTCCACTGATCCCAGACACCCCCTGCTAAAATTAATGAAGTTGGCACAATCCTGATAATGCTGTGCCCAGGTTGAGACAAAGGGATGAGCCAAACTACCTCCAGGGAGGAATTAGGCTTGGACAATTGGACACTATCTCTGGCATCTTGCTAATCAGGTCAAGTAAATTAACAGGGCAAAAGGGAAATATATCTGAGAAGGCAGTGAAAAAACCCCATAACTCTGGGCCACTCATCATACTCTGACATTGCCAATAAAGAATATATAACAAAGCATTGAGATGAATTTTTGTTATTGACCAAATACTTATTTTCCACCCTAGTTTGCAAATAAATTCTTTCCAAATCAGACAATATAATTTTCTGGATTTGTTTTCTCATTTTGTCTCTCATAGTTTCATAGTTGAGGTCTACCTATAATGTCAATTACAGGCCGACCTCATCTTTTTAAGTGGGAGAACTTGCACAATTGGTGGTTGACTAAATACTTCTTTTTCCCCACTGTATGTATAGATAAGGGTTCAGTACTGAAGACATATCACAATGGGGTAGGGGGCAACCCTGTCTGGTACCATTTAATAAAGGAAAAGGTGAAGAGAAGATATGGAGGAGGCACCCAAATTTAGTGCTTTGGGTATAGAGAAGAGGCCCTTCAGTGACTGGAGAAAAGGGCCTTCAAAACTAAAATAATATAGAGTACGAAACCTAAACAGCCAGCCAAGGCAATCAAAGGTGGTTAACCAACTCCACCAAGTCGGCTGCCTGTCGGCAATGAACAAAACCCACTTGATTTGTATGGATGAGATAGGGTACCCAATAGCTAAGGTGATCAGCCAGTATCTTGGAAAATATTTTAAGATCAGAATTTGAGAGGGCAATGAGGCAGTAGTTAGAGCAGTCCTGGGGCGTCCAAGTATAGTGCATTGGATCTCCATGCCACACATAAAGCTCCCAGTTTAATCATGTGTGGAGACAGTATATCTGCATATATTCTGTAATAATCGTACCTCAGCTCATCTGGGCCAGGTACTTTACCTCCAGGAAGAGCCACAAGCACATCACCTAGCTTCTCCACCGTTACCTCCCAATTTGGGTGACCTGTGGCACGGTAGGGGGTGCATATAAGTTAAAATAAGCATCTGATTTTGAAGAGTCTCATTATGCGGTAAAGTGTGCGTGTGTGTGTGTGGGGGGGGGAGTAAAGGGTCTAATAATTGTGGAACAATTGAGCTATGATTTTTGGGTCACATTGGGGAGTCCCTGAGAAATCCTTAATTGCTTGTGGGATAAAGCCTAAGGTTTGATCATGCATTTGACGGACTAAAGAGGTATGTGGTTTGTTACCATATTAACAATAATGCTGAGGATTCAACCTTTGTCAGAGCGAGGGCTCAGATTCAAGAACAAAGGTCAATGAACTTTTTTTAGCAGATTTTTTTAGGACTGACAACAAGGTCAGCTTCCAACTAGCGAAGTTTTCTTTTGCAAAGTTGATCCTGCAGGCAGGAGTTTTTCTTTTTTTTTTTCCTAGAGTCATCCTAATACATTCCCCTTAGAAAACAGCTTTATGTGCTTCCCAAAGAAGAGAGAGGGAAAGGGCCGTTGGAGCATTTTCAGCAAAATGGTTTAATAAAACTGAATCTAATTTGTCCCTGAATGTAGGATTGGATAGTAAGGATTCTTTAATGTATCATTGGCAGGGGTGTGATATTGGGGCCTGAAGTGCAAGATTTGCTATTACCGCAACGTAGTCCGGTAATAGAACGTAGTGATAAGGCCTATCTCAGCTGAGATTAGAGTCTGCAGGGTAGGGATGTTGTCAAATATATAGACATATGTACCATCCATGTGCTTAACTCTGACTATCAAGTTCCTATGAAAGGTCTTGAGCTATCTTTATTGTTGAGAATTGCTTTGGCTCGTTGGGGGAGACTTCAATATGCCATTTTCAGACCTGAGAGACAGAGAGTCTCTCTCCTCCACCTCTTTTCCAAGCTTTGATCTCGTGCTGGTCCCAACATTTTTGCCAACTAATACATCTTCAAAGCCTCTACGACCACTGTCAGATAGATAACCCCATGCCCCATCATTACTCTTTTTACTCCCACCTCTATCAAATGCATAGACTACATACAGTCCTATGAAAAAGTTTGGGCACCCCTATTAATCTTAATCATTTTTAGTTCTAAATATTTTGGTGTTTGCAACAGCCATTTCAGTTTGATATATCTAATAACTGATGGACACAGTAATATTTCAGGATTGAAATGAGGTTTATTGTACTAACAGAAAATGCGCAATATGCATTAAACCAAAATTTGACCGGTGCAAAAGTATGGGCACCTCAACAGAAAAGTGACATTAATATTTAGTACATCCTCCTTTTGCAAAGATAACAGCCTCTAGTCGCTTCCTGTAGCTTTTAATCAGTTCCTGGATCCTGGATGAAGGTATTTTGGACCATTTCTTTCTACAAAACAATTCAAGTTCAGTTAAGTTAGATGGTTGCCGAACATGGACAGCCCACTCTCAAATGATCTGAAAACAAAGATTGTTCAACATAGTTGTTCAGGGGAAGGATACAAAACGTTGTCTCAGAGATTTAACCTGTCAGTTTCCACTGTGAGGAACATAGTAAGGAAATGGAAGACCACAGGGACAGTTCTTGTTAAGCCCAGAAGTGGCAAGCCAAGAAAAATATCAGAAAGGCAGAGAAGAAGAATGGTGAGAACAGTCAAGGACAATCCACAGACCACCTCCAAAGAGCTGCAGCATCATCTTGCTGCAGATGGTGTCACTGTGCATCAGTCAGCAATACAGCGCACTTTGCACAAGGAGAAGCTGTATGGGAGAGTGATGAGAAAGAAGCCGTTTCTGCACGTACACCACAAATACAGTTGCCTGAGGTATGCAAAAGCACATTTGGAGAGGCCAACTTCATTTTGGAAACAAAGATTGAGTTGTTTGGTTATAAAAAAAAAGGCGTTATGCATGGCGTCCAAAAAGAAACAGCATTCCAAGAAAAACACTTGCTACCCACTGTAAAATTTGGTGGAGGTTCCATCATGCTTTGGGGCTGTGTGGCCAATGCCGGCACCGGGAATCTTGTTAAAGTTGAGGGTCTCATGGATTCCACTCAGTATCAGCAGATTCTTGAGAATAATGTTCAAGAATCAGTGACGAAGTTGAAGTTACGCCGGGGATGGATATTTCAGCAAGACAATGATCCAAAACACTGCTCCAAATCAACTCAGGCATTCATGCAGAGGAACAATTACAATGTTCTGGAATGGCCATCCCAGTCCCCAGACCTGAATATCATTGAACATCTGTGGGATGATTTGAAGCGGGCTGTCCATGCTCGGCGACCATCTAACTTAACTGAACTTGAATTGTTTTTCCAAAATACCTTTATCCAGGATCCAGGAACTGATTAAAAGCTACAGGAAGCGACTAGAGGCTGTTATCTTTGCAAAAGGAGGATCTACTAAATATTAATGTCACTTTTCTGTTGAGGTGCCCATACTTTTGCACCGGTCAAATTTTGGTTTAATGCATATTGCACATTTTCTGTTAGTACAATAAACCTCATTTCAATCCTGAAATATTACTGTGTCCATCAGTTATTAGATATATCAAACTGAAATGGCTGCTGCAAACACCAAAATATTTAGAACTAAAAATGATTAAGATTAATAGGGGTGCCCAAACTTTTTCATAGGACTGTATATATGTGTGCAATCCACCATTCCAGAAAATTAGAAGGCTCAGTAATTCAGCACTCATCCTATCAAAACGTGAATATGCTGGTTGAGTCATAGTTGTCCTGGGTGTTCATATGGATATTCTCAGCACAGTAATGTCACATCAGGAATGGATATATTCACCAACTGCTGATAAGCCTATGTTCACACATATCCGACCCTTCATTCCAGGAACAGAAAAACAAAAAAAATGTCATGGTCAGATCCTTTTATGAGATGTATAACAACAGCAAATGATGGATTCTATTTGCTATAAGGGGTCCATTTGATTTCCATTGTAGTATCCATCATATGCACTAGAAGTTCCTCTGATGCAGATGTGACTGTAGCAAGCTCTGTTGTGATTTCCATTGAAGGTTCAGTTTCAGAGCCTTCATAATTGTGGGAGAAATAGCAGAGTACATGCGCTATTCTCATCATAATAATGGACACAGGATAGAAACCCAGTGGACACAGTGGAACAATAGGGTCATGTGCATTAACTGATGTTAGATGTTGAACCAGGCATTCTGTTTTTTTTTGTACATCTTATGGAATTGAGAAACAGAATATTTTTTTTACAGAAATATGAACAGAGCCTAAGGCCTTATTCACACAAATGGGCCTAATTCTTATCTACTTCTTATCCATATGTGTGTCTGTATAGTATCTGTATGCGTTTTGTGCATCCATTTATTTTTTACCTCTTATGTCATCGTGTTCTTTCAACTGTATTTCTTTGTTCCACCTTCTTTTGGTATCACTTGCAGACAGTACATGTATATCATCTGCTGTTCTCATAACTCGCCCGTGTGGGCAGATTTAGTATGGCTCTTATGCCAGATTTCTGGTGTAAAAAAGTTGTACACCTCAGGTTTAAATACCAGTTACAAAAATAAATGTCACAACTGGTGTTTCTGCACCTCCCATATCACCTTCATGATATGGACTGGTAGTGGAGGCCGTGGCTAGACATAAATATGGCAGCTCTTCCACCAGTGACCAATAGACTTAAATGGGCAGGTCTTGTCCTGAAAAATAAACCACAGTAGGATATGATAAGATGCACTGATCTGTTAACCCCCCAAAAATGATTGATTTGCCCCATTGACTTGCATATATATTAACTTGATCAGAGACATCATTAACTTGAAGAGATCAGACTCCTTCCCACTGCAGACACTTATGGCGTCCTTGTGCCTAACAAAGGTAAACCCCAGCATCAGTGCCCTCCTTCGCTGGCCCAGAGCAGTACCTCAGGGTGGCACTGTTCCCTGTGCTGCAATACTCTGCATAGCCACTGGTTGAGGGTAGTGCTGTGGCAGATAAACAGATGAAGTGACCTTCACCCCCTTTACTTTCGGCATTGGAGGGGCCCCACACTGTTCAGACACGGCCATATTAATTGGATGACACCATATGGCGACACAGAATAAAGCTGAAGTCATCTTCATGTGGTTTATACCAAAGTTTTCTTGTGTCCTGCTCCAGTCTGTGGGGATAGATAAGCCGTGCGCCCTTACACCCCAGCACTACACGTTTAGTCGCGTTACTGTACCCGACTACAGAGGTGTCGGACCTCCCCAGCGGAGGGGCAATGCCGTGTAGTGGCCGCCCAGTACAGTGTGGGGATGACATGTCGTCCCGACTTTACAAAGAGTCCTGAGTGGGTTTCCCTCCAAGTCCGTAGCCCCGGCTGCGCTGAGTAGTCGGTGAGGCAGTGTGCGCTGCCATAGTCCCTCCTCCTCCTCCTGTGACACACTCAGTGTGTATCTCCATTCTGTGTCATCCCCTCCTCCCTGCCTCTCACACACACACTCTCTGTGTTGTCACCGCTGCCACCCCCACTCTCCAGCGGCAGCAGCAGCTCCGTGCCCCGGGACCTCATTCCGTGCAAGGTAAGGGGGAGCCCTACCCGGTCATCGAGTGCGGCGCGGCGCCCTATTTCTGCTCCCTCGTACACGCCTGTGTGATGTAGACACGGGGGAAGCCAGCAGGCAGCGGACATGATGGCAGCTCCCGTCAGCGGTGAACTCCGGGTGCGAGGCTGAGGCTTCTGCCCCTGTGCGGGTCACCTCTCCACCCTGCTTACCCTGTGGGCTTTGTTGCCCTTTAGCCCCGCCGGTGCTCGTCTACTCCCGGCCTCACGTTAAGGGTTAACAGGCCGGGGTCTCTCTCCCTCCACTGCAGACCCTCGCTGCCTGCCATCCTGTGCACTGGGAGAGGAGTCCTGGCTGATGGGGGTGGGTAGCTTTGCTTGGTGTCATTGGGGCCTACATGTTTGTTGTGAAACCTAGTCCAGTGTGCATGGGAGGAGAGAGCCTGGGAGAGTTGCAGCAATCCCTCCCCGTGTAACGTGCTCCCCGGTGGTACGTTGCTTGGCACTCGGTGCCCCCGGTGTGGCTGGCAGGATGTGTGCTGCTGATAAGGCCGGACCCTGCACTGCACCTCACCTATCATGTGACAGCACGGACCCTGAAGTTTGCTGTCACTTCTGCTTCTCACTTGTTTTTAGCCCTGCATCTACTTTCGCTTTTTACATGCACGCCCTGACATGTCTTGTGGGTGCTGGATAGACAAGATAGACAAGGACCCACAGTAGTAGGAACGGTGCCAGGCAGATGGGGCAGTGCCAGGCTGCTGTTTACCTGCCCTTCTGCCCCATACCTTTACACATACTGACAGATTCCTTGTTACTGCAGGATGTCATAATATACCGTACAACATGGCCCATCAGAAGTGGGTCAAAAGAATGTGACCATTGCTGGTGGTCCGATGAATCGCAGAGGTTTCAGCTGATGTTTATTCCGTGTCAGTGACTCTCTTAAATATTTGTAAATGGAAATGCATTGTATAACCAAATACTTCCACCCAGTGGTGAATGCACAGAACCAGGCCCTCATTGACTTCATGAAGCTCATTGGTTTGCTGTCACATGAGGTGCTATTTGTACAACAGCACCAGTTTTGGTTTACATACAGTTTAGGCAAATCAAGTTGACTAATGGGGCAATGGTGCTGCTGTGACTACTGGATGCATTTTGGGGCTTTGATATAACTGGGGGGAGGGCTGATGTGACTAAAGGAGAAAAGCTGGACAGGCACTGCTCTGGTTACTAGAGAGGACAGGACAGATACATTTTGGGGACCATTTCCATTAAGGGATGCTAATATCAACACCTTAAAGAGCAAATCCATACACTTTTACCCTCCTTACCTCTAGTACGGCATTATGAGGAGCATTGTCATAAAGCATCCTTGCATAAAGGTTGCATAAACCTTAGATGGCTGGTTCTTGGCCCTCCTGCACATCAACATGTTTGCGTGTTTACTGCTGTACAACAGTTGGGGTTCTTAGTGGGTACTATGGCAATTATAGTGGTACCTAATCCGAAACCAAAGCTTAATTTTCAGTACATTCCTAGAGCTGTATTTAAAATAAGAGGGCATACATTAGTGTATAGGATACTATGTATCTCACACACACAGTTCACTCTTCTCTGTGATGAAGCACAGTGGGCACATTTAGATTTTTTTCTAAAACCTCGTTCAGATGTCGATTTGTTTTGGGTTTTCAGGATGGGTTCTGCCTGTACAGTCTGAAACAAAGTGCAATGAAAGGCTAGTAAATGGGTTTTACAAAATGCCATTTATACCCTGGGTTGGCAACCTCTATTGTGCCTATTAATAAAAATATTATTATTATTATTATTATTATGGTGCTATATAAAACATTTGGAGGTTTACATACGGTACACAAAATATACATACAAATATAATACTAAAAGTGACCAACTAGCACAGTGGGGTAGAGGGACCTGACTACAAGGGCTTACAGTCTGAGGGAAGAGGGATAGAGACAGAAGGTGAGGGGAGAGGCTGTACAGATGGTGATGTGGTGGCAGTAGTGTTAGTGGAGGTTGTAGGCCTTCCTGAATAGGTGAGTCTTCAGGGCCTTCTTGAAGCCTGTGATTGTGGGGGTCAGATTTATGTGTCTTGGTTCTGAATTTCAGAGTATGGGGGATGAGCAGGAGGAATCTTGGAGATGTACAATGGTGGCACATGAGGCATATTGCCTTGGCACAGCCAGAGCCAGTCTTAGGGGTGCGCCATTAAATTTTTATCAAATTTAATATGCAACAAACTATGCATCTAATTAGTTACATAGGACCATTACATGCAAAATATGATATAAATGAACCATTTTGTTTTGAAGCTGGAGTTGGTAGCTTTCTTTTATACTCTGACTCTACCCAGTATTGGCCCCAACCATAACTCTGATTCCACAGAACTGGCTGTTGGCCTCAGCATTTTGGTGATTTTTTAAAATAAAGATATGTGCCTCTGTTATTTATTTTTTTTTGTTGCAAAATTGGTCTGTAACTCAATGAGGTGGTAACATTGTGGTTTCCTTTTAGCAGCGTGCTATAATTCATAATTCATTGTGTGTTACCGCCCACTTGTCTAAGAGACCCAGCTTAATATATACAATAACTGTGCTTATTTCCAATAGCGGTGTCACCATATCTCCAGCCATATACATCTTCTTCTTTTTTTTCCTTGGCAATCTGAGCATCTGATGAAGGTCTGTTCCAGACTGAAATGTTACATTTTTGTTATGGATTACACTTCAATAAAGTATGAATTGTTTGCATTAGTACAACCTCAATTCTGGACCTTTGTCCATTCTAAAGAAATAAGGCATATTATTTTTAATGCAAATTGGGATCTGTTAGCCAAGTGTGGGCAGTAACAATGTGGTATCTCTGGGAGGGGGTCTTTGTGTGCTGTGCCATGCAGTGTTATCCTTCGTTTACATCTGTGTTCGGTAATCCGTTTGGGGAGTCCGTATGGGGACCCCCGAACGGAATACCAAATGCAACTGCAAGCGCTGTGCAGTAAAAGCACGCAGACCCCATAGACTATAATGAGGTCTGTGTGCTTGCTACATGCTGCCCACACAAATCATGCGGGCAGGAAAGTAGATTGTGACCTGCTTTCCTGTCCGCATGATCCCTGCAGAGATCTGGTGGCAAGCACATGGACCCCATTATAGTCTATGGAGTCCGTGTGCTTTTACTGGCACACCGCTTGCAGCTGCGTTCGGTGTTCCGTCCGGGGGGTTCTCATGCGGAATCCCCAGGATGGAATCCAAATGCAGATGTGAACGAGGGCTTACTGCCCACTTGACAAGTAGACCCTAATTTGTATCAACACTGAGAGAGCCTATATTGTTAGAATGTCTGAACGGACAACAGAACACCAAAATGCTCAGGGTGACAGTGCCTGTAAGAGGATGTATGCAATTGGATTTTTTCAGAGCTAGTGACAAGTCCACTTTAACTATATGGCAGTGGCTTTCTGGTGCCAAAACGTAGAATTTTTAATAAAGACAGATAGATAAGTTGATTCTTTCTTCACGTGTTGGATGCATGGACTCTTGCTCTGGTCTAGCTACCACAGTTGTATACTGTACTTTTATTGCTCCCCCCCCCCCTATTTCCACTTTCTTCACCATCTACCTTATCTGATATCTCCATAGCCTTGTAAAATGTTATGTGTAATTTTTCCATCAAGGTTTTTCATCTTCACCCTTGTGGATTGTTGAAACAGATAAAGGTGAAGAAACCCTATGTAAGGCAGCTTATTGGGGGATAAGGTCTGTCTGCTGAGGTTGCTGGAATTTCCGATTATCTCATGCCTTAAAGCTGCTCCATGAACATGTATTATTCACTGCAGAATAAAAATGGATTCTAATTTGTTTCAGGTAGTTGCATCATGTTTTAGCTTGTGATATTGGTCGTCTTAGCCCCTATGATTATAATGTTATTCATCTACATATGGAGAGTATTTTAGTGGTGGTAGGTTTTTTTTTTTTAATGTATGGCTCTATATTGGTCAACTTTGGTTTGGTTTTGTTGTTGTAGTTTTTTTAAGCCAAAACCAGAAGAGGATTGAAAGAGAGGAAGTCTCATCTGTCATTTATAGGTTCTCATCCTATCCTATTAATATTATAAATGTGAAAGTTTGTGGGTTTGTGAGTTTGGATGTTCGGATGTTTGTTCCTCAATCACGGAAAAACCGCTCCACCGATTTGGCTGAAATTTTCCACAAACATAGTTAATACACCCGATTGCGCAATAGGCTACTTTTCGTCACAATAGCGCACATACGTTTGTGCCAGGACCCCCACAAAACCCAAACTCACACCACCATCTCTGCAATCTCACACACTTTGGACCATAGCAAGCCACAAAATTCATATTGCCCTCTACAGCCTCGCCCCTAACCCCACACAATTACATATACATATACTTTACCACTTTGCCCCTCACCTTAACGATACTCCAGGAGGCTCTTTTTAACACTCTGGAGCAGCCATGTTTGCCGACCCCCACCGCTCTGACAATCTGCGACACCGCCCACCCATGTCAATACCCCTAGGCAGTCTAATAAATGCAAAAAAAAAGTTTAAAAAAGTAAAAAAATATATAAAAAAAAATAATACAAAGGATTAAAAATTCAAATCACCCCCCTTTCCCTAGAACACATATAAAAGTAGTTAAAAACTGAAACACATACATGTTAGGTATCCCCACGTCTGAAATCGCCCGCTCTACAAAGCTATACAAATATTTTTCCTGTTTGGTAAACGCTGTAGCGGGAAAAATGGTCAAAAGTGCCAAACCGCCATTTTTTCACTGTTTTGATTCTGATAAAAATTTGAATAAAAAGTGATCAAAGCAATAACATTTCCCGAAAATGGTAGAACTACAACGTACACCTGGTCCCGCAAAAAAAAAAGACGCCCTACACATCCCCGTACATGCACGTATAAAAAAGTTACGGCTGTTGGAATATGGCGACTTTTCAAAAAATAATTTTTTTTTTTTTTTAATGTAGATTGTGAGCCCCACATAGAGCTCACAATGTACATTTTTCCCTATCAGTATGTCTTTGGAATATGGGATGGAAATCCATGCAAACACGGGGAGAACATACAAACTCCTTGCAGATGGTTTTGTGCCCTTGGTGGGATTTGAACACCAGGGCTCCAGCGCTGCAAGGCTGCAGTGCTAACCACTGAGCCACCGTGTGGCCCCTCAAAAAATAATTTTTAAACACAGTTTTGGATTTTTTTTAAGGGGTCAAAATGTGAATAAAACCATATAAATTTGGTATCCCCGGAATTGTAACGAAACACAGAATACAGGGGACATGTCTTTTTGGTTGCACAGTGAACGCCGTAAAACCAAAGCCCATAAGAAAGTCGCAGAAATGCATTTTTTCTTCAAATCCACCCCATTCTGAATTTTTTCCCTGCTTCCCAGTACATTATATACAATAAATAATGGTAGCATCATGAAGAAAAATTTGTCCCAGGAAAAATTAAGACCTCATATGGCTCTGGGAGCGGAGAAATAAAAAAGTTATGGGGTTTAGAAGGAGGGGAGTCAAAAACGAAAATCAAAAAATGCCATCGGCCGGAAAGGGTTAACTTCAAATACTTCTGTCCCAAAGTCACTATGTAAAGTTTCTCACAACACCGTATAGCAGCTCAAATACAAATTAGCTTCAACACAAAAGTCTCACGTATTTTCTGAATTACAGCAAAAACAAGATACAAAGTTACATTTCATATCCCATACCTTATACACACTACAAAAACCTTACCCGCGCCTGTATATACCCACTTCTACAATCACCGCAGACCAAGTCGCAGGTACCAGCTAGTCCTTTATAAAGAGTACACACGATACAGCACTGGTTACATCCATGCTGTATCCAAAGTCCCACCCATCAGTGGTGCCCAAAACAATGTGTGGCCATTGGCCACTGTAGGTGGGCAGATCTATAGAAATGGCGTTATTTCTACACACTCTCAGGGCATATGGGGCATATATGAGTAAAGATAATTGATAACAATACAGACTGTAAAGATGAGAAGTAATGGACTGTCTCATGATATCAACCCCTTACATAATAGAAGTGGCCTCACAACCAGCTATTGTCATTGGTTTGGCTTTTCTAACCCCCAGCGGTGATAGTCGAATAAGTGGTCGACTATTCATGGCCAAGCTTGGCCTAAAAGAGTGATCGGCATTCTAAGGGTATGTTCGCACAATCTTCATGATTTGTACTATGAGATATTGCACGTAAACTGTATGAACTAAAAAATCTCTAGTTCTGAATACGCCCATATTAAAGGCCTATTTACTGGCAATTATTGTTATGAGTCCTTCATTTCTGAGGAGATACAATGATACAGTCTTCTGGTCAGTAAAAATGGCAGGGATTGATATTCGTGTGTCATCCATGGTTTTTAGTGACCCATACATTGAAAATGAATTGACAGCTCCACCAGTACGGACAGGTATAAGACCTGTTCCATAAATTGTGGCTCTTCAATTCGGCCTGGACATACAGCCACAAAAACTATGGCTGTGTGTTTGGGCCCATTGCAATGTATGGGTCTGTACATTTATTTGCAATTGCGGATAAAATTACGGTCGCATGCATGAAGGTCTTATTTAGTGAACATGTTTTGTTGATGTGAATATTGCAGAAAGCCTTAGGCCCAGTTCACACGGGGCACGGGATGGCGTATTTTGGTTCTGATTCTGACGCGGGAAGCCGCGTCAGAATAGGGCCAAAATGCACCTGCCACGACTGTTGCGGCTTCCGACATTCGCGGGTCTCCGCTCCGGAGAAGGCCCAAATGAATGGGCTTAGTCTGGAGGATGCTGCCGCAAGGCGGACGCTGGGGCTGAATCAACCGCGGAAACCGCCTGAAGAAAGGGCAGCTTGCTTCTTTTTTCCATGAGCAGCAGCTTGCCGCTCACGCAAAAAAGTAAGCTAGCGGTCTACATAGGCCTGTATTGTGAGGGGCAGATTATGACCTGGATTCAGCGCCAAAATCCGCCCCCTCTTGCCCCGTGTGAACGAGCCCGTATATTAAATAAAGATGTGCCTGCTGATTTTCTTCAGCAAGGAGAAAATAATTCAGCATACCCAGAATAAAAGTTTTTGTAAACCCAAGCAATCCATAAAACATGGAAGCCGAAGACAATACACCTTTCTTCACTGCATGTGTATTGTTGTGGTGTTGAAGCAATTGAAGATGATTAAAGATGATTCTGGGAGATTGCCATGTGATGCCTGCTCAGTGGTCATATGGCCTGTTTGCAGCTCATTCCCATTCAAATGAAATGCCATACAATGTACGGCACTGGGTATCGGGCCTCTGCCAAATCTTGGAAACCGCTTTAAAAGTGATTAAAACTTGCTAAGTGAACCATGGATGGAACTGAGATTACCAGGTGTGGTATAAGGACATACTACTAGTTTAATGACCCCTAACCTGTTGACAGGTTCCCTTTGAAGACACAAGCCCTTATAAACTGCAGACTTATTAAAGATACAAAGTATAAATGATAATACATAATTATTCTAAATTTGCTACAATTTACTAAACATATGTCATGTATTTACAAACAATACAAGGATAAATATTTCAGTTAGACTAAGGCCTGGTACACATCTGCATTCGGTATTCCGTTCGGGGGTATGCTTGCAGACCCCCCGAACGGAATACCGAACACATTGACAAGCGGTGAGCTTATGAAAGCACACAGACCCCCTAGACTATAATGGGGTCCATGTGTTTTCCATGTGATGTCCACATGAGTCATGCAGAGAAAAAAGTACTTCATGAACTACTTCCTCTTCGTGTGATTCGTGCGGTCACCACGCGGAAAACACATTACAGTCTATGAGGTCCGTGTGGTCAATGCGTTTGGTATTCCTTTCAGGGGGTCCCCAAGTGGACCCCCTGAACGGAATACCGAACGCAGATGTGACCCAGGCCTAAGTTCAAATCAGTGCCAGAGCTGCCCGGACCAGTGGGACTGTGCTGAAAATGCAGGACAGTCCTGCTCACTCCTGTTAAGCAGAGGGGGCCCTTGGCACCATAGGGCTCACTGCGTATGCACTTTTGCTCTATGGTTAAAGTGACTTTACCTTCAAGAGAAATATTTTACCCTGTATGAATGAGAATTCGTGTCACTTATTTGCTCAATAAACAAGGATACATTCAAGTAGCCCTGATGTATTCTTCTGTTAAAAGGGCTTTGATGACATGAGCTCAATGGCAGCAACCAAAAGTGTATTACAAGCCTTTGATTTCCTATACATGGTCTAAATATTACAACAATATAGTGAATAAATGATACCACCATACCATAATTGAATAATACAGCTCTGCCTTCCACAAACTAAATATTACCATCATACAGTGAATAAATGATACCACCATAGCATACTTGAATAATACAGCTGTCCCTTCTGCGTCATGACTTCACTCTTTTGGTTTTGAGATATTGCGGATATAATTTTTCAATATTTGAGGCCATCTCATTTATGCTAATTTTTCAGACGTGGAAGGGATGCTAGTACCATCATACTATGACCGGATATCCAAACCATACCATTGCTGGTCAACACCATCTTACTATAATTTGATGATACTACCTTACTTTAACTGAACGCCCACCACAAAAAATATAATGAGGGCCTATGTGTGACATATACCACTATATGTGATACTTCAGGCTATTACTATTGATGCATAAGTTGGGAAATTAACCTGGTTTATGCAGTGAACATGAAGAGAAAATGTGAGGGGAACAGAGCATTACATTTGTGTCTCATAGAGGGGATCCAGGGGGTAGGACTCTCTTCTTTGACGTCAATTTGTTGCATTAGATAAAAGACAATCCCTTGAATTATTACTATTCTGTATGGCCACTTCCATTGGTCAGAACAGCTGTAAGCTTTAGCACTAACAGCATATAGCCATATAGCACTTTTGCAATTATCTTGCAATGTATGCGCTTTTTCACAAATCAGACTCCTGGCCTATCCTGGAACACTTTATGAGCTCAGCATGCATACCTAGCTTTAGCAAGAGGATTCTTGCATTGGGCATTTTCGTGTATCCTGATGATTTAGCGTTTTTATTATAGTACAGAAATCTATAAATGACAGGCTCTCGTCTTTTATTAGGTATCCTTTTATGGACTTTTTGGAACGTATCATTAGTGTCAGCCTGAAGACTCACCAAGAACACTCAAACACAGCCCTGGTAAGCTGAAAAGCAACAGTTTATTTTGTCTTTCATCCCTTGTCGATAACATCTGTGTATGAATCAAGGACTTCAATGTCAAGGAAACTCACAACTAAAATGAGTCAGTGCCAGCTTTTCAGTGTGTATTCTCCTGCCGACATTGATTGTCATCATGTATTCCATTCTGTGCATAGAATGCTAGAACTTGGGTTACTGAGTGGTTTTATGCCTTAGTGTTGTGGTGTTTTTCTGTTTTATCATTAAGTAATTTATTGAAGTTTTATATAAGAACAAAAATAAAACAAAGCAAACAGAGTTTCAACTAAGGTGGTACATGGGAAAGGAGGGGAGGAGTGGGGAGAACAAGGAACATCAGGGGGACAACAGGGAACGGCTTGGGGCGGAGTAATGAAGGCTCTGTCATAGCAGAATCAAACAATAAAAACAACAACAAAAATAAAGGTAAATGTAAATCGTACTAGTAAAATAGAAAGTAAGAAAGGGTAGGGGGGAGGTTAAGGAGACACAGAGGAGAAGGCAGACTTGTTTCAATTCTGCAAGCAAGTTTTTCATGCTGCAAATAAACAAGACCTCCTGAAGTCAAGACAACAGAGAGGGGGTATCTGGGATTTCCACAATCTAGGGATAATGGACCTCACCGTCACTAATAGGAGGCTTATGGGTATGTTTCCTAAATTTGTATGGAAAGGAGGAGAGGAGCAGCGTCATCGACCAGAGCGATGCCAGGGACCGTCCAAATAATGCGACGGACCTCTGACCAAAAGGGGCAGTAGAGTGTACATCCCCACCAGATGTGCGTCTTTGTGCCCTGGTCAATTTTACATCTCCAGCATTGATCTGAGGTGAAGGGGTAGATTCGTTTCCTGTGCCTTACAAGATATAGAGAACATGTGGCACACCTGGAAAGCTGCGGACCACACATCTGGTGAGAACGAGACCTCCAGTTTCCTCTCCCAGCCATGTTTTATGATTATTAGCACTCTTCTATGTTGCATTAAAAAAAAATTAAAGGTGAAAGAAAATGTGTCACCGGAAAATGACTGTTTTTCAAGTTTTATGTTAAACATAGTTTTAAAGAATTGTTGGCTGTTTTTTTTTTTAAATTTTTTTCATGTTATCTATCATTTGAAAAAATCCTGCAGTTTTGACAGTGCCCACTAGGTCATATAACATGCTAACACCTCCTGTTTGAATTTCTTTGTAGCAGTCACATAATAATAATACATTTTATTTATATAGCGCCAACATCTTCTGTAGCACTTTAACCTAACTTCTAAGCACACCAGTGATGACAGCTATCATGTATGGATAAGACCCAGAATCCATCAGTCACAATTGGTGATTTCCCGTCTTATCTACTCCCCTCTCTAGTCAATCACCTCTGCTCAGGTCACAGAGCATGCCTAGAAAACTCTCCCAATCAAGTCCATAGGGTTTACTCCAGACCATTGTGTCTATGGCCCACGGTCTACACTAGTAGTTATGCTGTGTAACATGGTGGAGCCCGGAGAGAACAAGAATCTATGGTAAGGATCAGATAGAAGAAAGAAGGATGGCAGTTTTGTACTACTGACAAAGTGAGGGCTTCAATGTAACTACTTGCAGCCAAGAACTACCTGAGCATCAGGCTAAAGCAATGTCTGCAACTGTTGTACAAAGCCAGTACAGCTGTTTTATGCCAAGAGGAAACTAAAACCACAATGCCCCCTCCTAAAAAAGCAGGAATATAAATGGATTGGCAATTGTTGCATATATCATGTGGAAATAATTTTCTGTTTAACTCTTTAATAGAAGGTGTAAAAAATAGATTGCAAAAACAATCTCACGGAATTGCATGTAAATAGTATAGACTCCTATTCTATTGGGCTTTCAGTCTGTGATGCCAGTCAGTACTTTCTACCAGCAGAGCTTGTATCTGTTGTGAATGATGCTTTGTGCTTTCTATTTACATTGTGTTTCATGCTTATGTAATGTGTTTAGTGGAGGGAGCCATTGCTTGGTTACTTTCTCAGATTAACATGGATTAGAGTACAATGAGCAGTAACATGTAAGCTGATGTGCAGGGGTATTTCTGTAATTCTAGAACAGCCGCCTATGGCTGCGGCCATTGCAGCTGTAGTTCTGGGAGCAGCGGAGAAGAGCTCTGTGCTTTGTTGAAGTTGCTGCCTTTCCTGTTGGCTTTGTGTCAGTTGCTGTTGTTCCAGATACATGTTGTTATATTTTCCAGATACACATTATAAAGGAGCTTTCTGCAGAACGCTGGATATATATATACATATATATATATATATATATATATATATATATACTGTTATTGCTGCTGATTTTAAGAGCTTCATTTTGTACACTGCTAATCTGGCGACTCTGGCATTTGTCACAAGGGCTTGTCTGTTTGAGAATAATGGTTTGGTGGTGTGAGTGCTCATGTATTTTATAAGAATGGATTTTAGAGTGCTAGTAATCCTCTTAAGAGAAATAGTATGAAATGTAATGATATAATGTTCTCGCTGGTAGTGACTGTGCTCAGATAAAACATGCAGCTGTACTTATACAGTGACTGTCCTTTCAATCTCATTTTGCAAATGGTTCAGGTGAATGTAAGAAACATTGTTATGTCTTATCAAATGAAAAAGTGTTCCTATTTGCTGTTTATAAACCCCTGGTAATTTCTCATTTTACTGAGAGATCTGTCCTCACTGTGATGAGGGGTATAACTCACTCACAGATCAGGTTATATAGGAGTCTATGGAGAGGGGAGGAGAAAGAAGAGCTCAGTGAGTAAGAAGCAAGAACAGAAAAACAAGCTGCTGGAGGGCATGGTGAAATTTGTTTCTTTTATAAAACTTTTTATAACTTTTTTTCAGTGGGTCTTATCAGGAGTGAACAATATAGACTTGAATAAAGCTCTGGTGAGAGATCTGAGTGTTATCCTGTTTCTCTCTGCTTCTCACTCCTTTTCCCACTTCCCTCTACATAGAGGTCTATGAACTGTAACTTCTAGTCAGTGTAGGCCGATCTCTCTGTGAATTGAGCTGTGCACTAGGCAGTAGCGAAGCTGGTAACAGCAGAAAGGAGCAGCCGATAAGATATGTTACAAAGTTTCTTTTATTCACCTGACTTATTCATTTACAAAAAATACATGAATCAACAGTTTCTTTTCAAAGGGAGTCCGTAACCATGAAACTAAGGTTATGTTCACACCTGCACATATATTCTGTTCGGGGTTTCTGTCACCAAATGTGCTTAAAAAATGTGGAGAGAAAAGTCCTGCCCAGGTGGACCCCATTATAATCAATGGGGTGCTCAGGTTTCCGTGGGTAACCACTTTTTAAGCGGATTCATTTTCTGTTCTTCACGTTTCTAAGGCTCCGTTCCCACGGAGTAACGCGCTGCTCAATTAGACACATATACACATGTCAGAGCGAGGCGCTTCAAAACAGATCCCATTGATTTCAATGGGTGCTGGCTAATGCACGTAACACATTGAAATCAATTGGTTACAAAGCCTCCCATTGATTTCAATGTGTAGTGCGCGTAAGCCGGCACCCATTGAAATCAATGGGATCTGTTTTGACGTGCGAACAGAGCCTTAGAAGCCTGAAGAATGGAAACTCGAACACAAGTGTGAGCCTAGCGTAAGCATCAAACCTGACACAGCGCATGTTAGAAGACATTATGTTGAGCACCATCATAACTTAGTCAAAAAGATTAACCATTTGCTTGAAATAGAAATATGCAAATGAGGCTCAAGTGCAGTGTGGGTGTGTCAGAGCTTCAGATTTGCTCACCATTGCACTTGAGCATCATTTGCATATTTCTTATAACAGCCATTTCAAGGAGATGTGCATCTATTGGACTATTATAGGTAAGATGGTGCTCAGTACAATGTCCCCTACGTTGTACAGTGACTGGTTTGATATAAAGTTTCCTGGTGACTGACTTCCTTTAATTCATTAATTTTGTGTAGCAAAGGCCCTTAAGATCATTGTACCCATGACCAGTGTTTTTTGTTGCTTATAATCTGTGCACCCATTGTTTTCAATAAGGCTTCTGGAAGGATATACTGTAGGTATATTAGCTTATAGAGCTACTTTACATATAACCTACTAGGCGCCATATCTTTTGAAGAGGTGGATGGATTAAAAAAAAATCCCACCACATTTATTAGGAGCATAGTGACAGTGAAATACAGAATGTCATTTAGCATTTGATGACATGTCCTCTTTAAAATCACTTTGTGCGGTACATTGGCGAACAACCATGAGAGATGCCGAGCGATTGCATGTATCTGTGTGTGCATCTATCTATATACAGTCTGTAATACAGAGGTAATGTAAACCTATAAATCGATTCACATGGGAGTATAAACACCAGTGCATTTTAATAATGCAGAATGGACTTTGTGGATCGAAAACACTCAATAAAATCTATGAAGACTGATTAAAGGGGTTGTCCGAAAAAGTTTAATTGTATAATAGGGCTCCTGAAAGGGATATAAGCATAAAAAATAAATAAATAAATAAAAAAAAACTTTACTCACCTCCCCTGGAGCCCA
This sequence comes from Leptodactylus fuscus, assembly GCF_031893055.1. Classification (NCBI taxonomy): domain Eukaryota; kingdom Metazoa; phylum Chordata; class Amphibia; order Anura; family Leptodactylidae; genus Leptodactylus; species Leptodactylus fuscus. The sequence continues at coordinate 276,112,573 of NC_134265.1, read as the reverse complement.
CATTTGAAGCGGCGGCAGGTCTGGTCTTCAGTTTATACAGTCCTATGAAAAAGTTTGGGCACCCCTATTACTCTTAATCATTTTTAGTTCTAAATATTTTGGTGTTTGCAACAGCCATTTCAGTTTGATATATCTAATAACTGATGGACACAGTAATATTTCAGGATTGAAATGAGGTTTATTGTACTAACAGAAAATATGCAATATGCATTAAACCAAAATTTGACCGGTGCAAAAGTATGGGCACCTCAACAGAAAAGTGATATTAATATTTAGTAGATCCTCCTTTTGCAAAGATAACAGCCTCTAGTCGCTTCCTGTAGCTTTTAATCAGTTCCTGGATCCTGGATAAAGGTATTTTGGACAAACAATTCAAGTTCAGTTAAGTTAGATGGTCGCCGAGCATGGACAGCCCACTTCAAATCATCCCACAGATGTTCAATGATATTCAGGTCTGGGGACTGGGATGGCCATTCCAGAACATTGTAATTGTTCCTCTGCATGAATGCCTGAGGATTTGGAGCGGTGTTTTGGATCATTGTCTTGCTGAAATATCCATCCCCGGCGTAACTTCAACTTCGTCACTGATTCTTGAACATTATTCTCAAGAATCTGCTGATACTGAGTGGAATCCATGCGACTCTCAACTTTAACAAGATTCCCGATGCCGGCATTGGCCACACAGCCCCAAAGCATGATGGAACCTCCACCAAATTTTACAGTGGGTAGCATGTGTTTTTCTTGGAATGCTGTTTCTTTTTGGACGCCATGCATAACGCCTTTTTTTATAACCAAACAAACTCAATTTTTGTTTCCAAAATGAAGCTGCCTTGTCCAAATGTGCTTTTTTATACCTCAGGCAACTCTATTTGTGGCGTACGTGCAGAAACGGCTTCTTTCTCATCACTCTCCCATACAGCTTCTCCTTGTGCAAAGTGCGCTGTATTGCTGACTGATGCACAGTGACACCATCTGCAGCAAGATGATGCTGCAGCTCTTTGGAGGTGGTCTGTGGATTGTCCTTGACTGTTCTCACCATTCTTCTTCTCTGCCTTTCTGATATTTTTCTTGGCCTGCCACTTCTGGGCTTAACAAGAACTGTCCCTGTGGTCTTCCATTTCCTTACTATGTTCCTCACAGTGGAAACTGACAGGTTAAATCTCTGAGACAACGTTTTGTATCCTTCCCCTGAACAACTATGTTGAACAATCTTTGTTTTCAGATCATTTGAGAGCGGGCTGTCCATGTTCGGCGACCATCTAACTTAACTGAACTTGAATTGTTTTGTAGAAAGAAATGGTCCAAAATACCTTCATCCAGGATCCAGGAACTGATTAAAAGCTACAGGAAGCGACTAGAGGCTGTTATCTTTGCAAAAGGAGGATGTACTAAATATTAATGTCACTTTTCTGTTGAGGTGCCCATATTTTTGCACCGGTCAAATTTTGGTTTAATGCATATTGCGCATTTTCTGTTAGTACAATAAACCTCATTTCAATCCTGAAATATTACTGTGTCCATCAGTTATTAGATATATCAAACTGAAATGGCTGCTGCAAACACCAAAATATTTAGAACTAAAAATGATTAAGATTAATAGGGGTGCCCAAACTTTTTCATAGGACTGTAGGTTCCAGGGCCGTTTGTGTCAGATGATCGCTTCAGCCATATGTAATTGGTTGCTGACGTCATCCAGGGGACCTGTGTACAGAAGACTGGAGCTGCCATTTTTCTATGTTGATGGCCCTTTAACAGTCCTAGTAAACAATTAAAACAAACCCTTTAAAAAACAGATTTAGACATATTTGATTTTGTGTTAGTATGTCAAGTGTTTTGTCTGCATTTCATCTATTTTTCAATGTGCTTGTATCATGTAGTTCAGTTTTCTGCATTGATGAATTTTTGATTAGTAAGATTCTATTCATGTGAATAATGTTTACGACCAAGTCACAGCCATCACATGGCTGAATTAAAATCAATTCCTCTCAGTTGATCTATTCATGCAACCTATTTTTACTAGTTTTCACAGATTAAAATTATGTGGGATGTGTGGAAATGCGTGTCACATATTATATACTTATCCTCCATGCTTCTTCCGGCGAGTCGGCTCCTCTTCTACTGCTCCTGTTCTCTGCAGCGATGATCCACCTCTACTGCGCATGCGTGGAGTGCCAGTAGAGGGGAATTAGTGGCGACGGCACGCACTTTGGAGAAGAGTGCGCACCCTGTTGCATCATTACATAAAGAGGAGCTGTGTCGCCGGAAGAAGCCTGGATGGTAAGTATAATGGGGTGGATGGGGGTGGGGGGTGGAGTAGCAGTGATGATCAGTTTCCAGGAATGGGGATGTAGGGATTTCTAGTTATCCCAGACAACCCCTTAAATGACTTGGGCAAGCAGCATTATAGAAATCTGCTCTACTTTGGTTAGACCTTTAACCATAATTTTTTATGCATTTTTTTGCATAATGTTACGTATGCTGCAAAATTGCATAAATGCAGTCATGTGTGTAAAATTTAGTGATCATTATTTTTCCTACCAAAGTATGAATTCTGTGGTACCAGTGTATTACAACATGCACTTCCCGCTCAATAATATAGCTTCCAGTAGCCAGATTCTACTAGAACAGCGGATTTGTGTTGTCCTAAATCAATTTTTCATATCTATGGGGGTTTGACAACTTTTTATCCATCTATCTTTTAAAGGGGTGTTCCCATCTCAAGGATGCTATCTATACTGGTAGCTTATGTAAATTAAAGACTTTTCCTAAATATATTGCTTTAGAAATGCTGCTTTGTTTTCCTGCTAAGTGACCTTATTCCTTCCATTGTTTACACAGCGTTACCATAACCATGGACCTGTGAGATAGGACAAGTGACATTGTTCTGCCAGCAGGACAATCATTTCAGATAATTGCAGTTTTCTGATAAAGCCAAGTCTTTGAGGGGCCACACGGTGGATCAGTGGTTAGCAATGCAGCGCTGGAGTCCTGGTGTTCAAATCCCGCCAAGGGCATAAAACCATCTGCAAGGAGTTTGTATGTTCTCCCCGTGTTTGCATGGATTTCCATCCCATATTCCAAAAAAGACATAATGATAGGGAAAAATGTACATTGTGAGGTCTATGTGGGGCTCACAATCTACATAAAAAAAAAAAAAAAGAAAAAGCCAAGTCTGTCAATGTAAACACATACATAACACTGAGTCCATTCTGTACAAGTATGTGCATATTATCTGATCTGCATAAGTATATCCCGTTCAGCAAGTGTGGAGGGAGAGAAATACAGGAAGTGAGAAGAAGAAACATCAGGCAAAGCTGGGGAAAAACCCTTTAAGCTTTAATATAGCTCTGTCAATGGAACCATAAAAAAAGTTATCGTTCTCAGAATATGGTGATACAAACAGAATTATTTTTTTACAAGTATTTTTATTGTACAAATGTAGTAAAACATAAAAGAGCTGTATATTTGGTATCACCATAATTACGTTTCGTGTAATTTATATTGCACAGTGAATGCCGAAAAAAAATATAAAACAAAAATTTTAGGAAATGCTTAAAAGAAGGAAATAAAAGGGATTGTCCAGGAATTTCAGAAATCTCATAGAAGGCAGGGAAAAAAAGAAGAAAAAGAACAATCATACTTGTCTGTCCCCAGTGCGCTGTTGTCCGCTGAAAATCCTGCCGGAAGTCCTGCCTCACACATTACCCCTGAAGCCAATCAGTGGCCACAGGAAAGGAACAGGTGACGCATATAAGTGACCCCACTGGTTCCTCTCCTGTGGCCGCTGATTCGCCCCAGTGGTGTGCGGTTCAGGTCTTCTGGCCTCCTGGATTTATGAAATTTATCCAAGGTTTTTTTTTTGTTTTTTTTTTAACATTACATAGATCTGAACAGTGCCATTAAAAGTACCACTTGATGCACCAACAACAAGCCCTCATATGGCTGCAGAAACAGAAGAAAAGTAAAAAAAAAGGTTATGCAGGGATGAAAAACCTTTTACTTCATAAAGGTCAAACTGCATGTGGAGGCAAAGGGTTAAAGACACAGATACCATAGCTCCAACAATAGAGACATTTATTTGGGCACCATTTTGAATACTTTGTTGCAGACGACCTTCATATTATTGGCAGAACTTGTCCCTGCAGCGTTGGCGATAAGCTGGCATTGTGGCAGTATGTTGTGTGTCCAGCGTATTAGACGCCTTTATCCTGTGTATACTTGCTGCTGCAATGTGATGGCTGAATGTAGGAAGTGTGGAGCCAAACAGGAAGATTACGGGTTGCCTGGTAACAGCATAGGTAGGGTGTGGAGGCATATGTAGTTGTGATGCCGGAGCTCCCTCCATGCAGCCTTTCCATTACTCATCCCTCACTCCCAAGTTAACACATTCATTCTGCACATCTGTCCTCCCGAGGGCTGGATCTAGGCCAGCCTCTAACAATGGCTCATATTGTGGCTACAAAGAATCCAAGCAGTGTTTAAGAATGCAGATTTATTCTTTCTATTAAGGCGATATTAGAACAGAGTATAATAACTCCATAGTAAGAAGAGGTCAGGAATGACATACAGCTTTTATTTAGGGTTATATAGTAAAAAAAAAAATCCATAAACTTAAATGATTATGTGAAAGCAGGCCCCTTGCTATTTTTATGTCTAAGGTACGGAAACCAAGCTGTGAGAAATGAGTCCATGGGCACGGCACGGCACGGTATGGCTTAAAACAATAAACCGAGCTTTAAACCTTTTGAATTCCCCGCTGGTGTTGGTTGATGTCACTGCGGTGGTGATGTCATATAGCGTGTAACATTACTGCTGAGACTTCTGATTGGCTGCACTGATCACATACTGTGGATATGATGTCAACTTTGAAACCTTGTCAAACACTGTAGTGATGGGGGCAACATGGTGGCTCAGTGGTTAGCCTTGCAGCGCTGTAGTCCTGGGTTATAATCCGCCAGGAACAACATCTGCAAGGAGTTTGTATGTTCTCCCCGTGTTTGTGTGGATTTCCTCCCATTGTACAAAAACATACTGATAGGAAAATAAATGTACATTGTGAGTCCTATATGGGGCTCACAATCTACTTAAAAAACAAACAAACAAACAAAAAAAACACTGTAGTGATGTAGCAGGTACAGGGACACTGCTTGCTGTATAGCTGTAACCCAGCAACGATATTATGCAGCTTGGAACCAACACTTTCTGCAAGAGTCATAGAAAACTCTCGATTTTGCCAAATTAACCCCTTAGATGCCACAATTAATAGTGATTATAGTGGCTAAGGGAGAACCCTTACTCTCACCCCTTCACAAGGAGGGTTGTAGGGTTCTGAGGGGTTACCGTGGAAGCTGGAAGGCCTGTCAAAGACCACCTAGTGTTAGGCCCTTCCTTTAACCAATTTATGATTGCCTATGGGCAAATAAACGTGCTACAAGTATACAGTACATCATGCTACAAGTATGCATCAACGATAAAACTTAACATTTAATGGAATCAAAATTAGAAAAAGGAACCAGTTAAAAGGTATTGTCGCTGTCCCACTAGAAATAGTAGCTGTGCCATAACATAGTCATATATAGATACCTACAACACCACAAATATGTTGTTGTCATTCTATCAATATGTAGGGCTATTTGTAACTTTGCTTAATTGCAAACCGCCAGTGTTAATAATACTATATATCTAACCCTAGTCTTAAAAAATACAAATAGCACTCCACAATAGCAAAAAACAGCAGTTACTGTGGGTTTATTCCATGCAACGTTTTGGTCCTAACAGCAGAGGCCCTTTCTCAACCCTAGTCTTAGAGACCAGTGGACTAGCTAGAGCTATCGTCAGTCACCATGGCTAACCAAGAAAACCTCTGTATAATATGTATCTTCCTTCCGTAATGAAGCCCAAAAGAATGTATTATAAAGAAAGTCTGCATAATACTGATATACATATTGGGCATATACTTAGAGGGATTAGTGCTGAATAAAAATGAGGAACTCCCCCTCCCCCTCCTATATTTTTTATATTTGTAAAATGATCAAAAAGTTATGCATATCATTAAAAGTATTAATAAAAATGACAGCTCTCACTGCAGAAAGAGTCCTCACATAGCTCCATAAAAAAATAAAAGCAGTTATGGGTGTCATTGGTTTATCTGGTGCTGGCGAAATTGTTCATTTGACTAAAAAGACATTTAATTTAGTAAATGTGGAAAAACATAACAAACCGTGTATAAATATTCTATCCTATATTTTACCTGAAACCTATATAAACACACTACAATAGTAAAAAATATGAAATTTGGAATACAGGGATGGGAAAAAAAGTTTTCAGACCTTAAAACTCCAAAATAGGCATCAACCTTAAATAGTCAATAACTTAGTCTTATATAATAGAGCATGTAATTCTGGACAAAAATATAATGCACTTTAATTAAAAATGTTGGTGTTTTCTGCCTGAAAGTTCCTGCCACTTGATGTCTCTCTTCTAGCTAACTCTCTGTTACAATGGAAGGTCTGTCCATAGATACCATTATAAAATTACAGATTCAAAGTGAGCATCTTCACACATTGAGTAGAGATGAGAGTATTGCACACAGCTTTCCCAGCTTCTACACTGCACAGAAGTTTCTCACAGGTCAAAGTGAGTATATGATGTTTGTGTTTTACTGATGACACGTTAGTTATAGACAATAAGTAGCATTGCTTGCTGTGCTGAGATTTATTTTTTTCTGTGTCAGGAAGGTTTTTCACTGCATCATAACCTGGATTTGCAGTTCATTGTCCCTGGATCTCCTATGTTATGGTCACTTGGTCTTCTCTCAACTATTTGTTTGCTATTTTACATATACTTCTGGATTACATGTAAAGAAACCAGTTATTAATAGTAGTAGTTATAATGGATAGATGAGGGGTCCAGACTCTACAAGCCGCCTGCCTTTGACGTAAATGCAAAAAGTTCTGTAGTCATAATGGGGCTATTGTGGCTCTATAGATGAAGGCTTATACAGCCAGAGAACAAGACCCTGCACATATTTCAACTTCTGTAGAAAACTCAGTTACTCTTTAAATTATTCACATATGAAGCAGTGTTGTAGGAGGAACTTGGTAAGAAGGTTGTTGAGATACCAAGTAGCTGAACCTCCATCTATCTGATAATGATGGCTTATCCTAAAGTTAGACCATTACGTTTAACCTTTGACTAGCAGTTGGCAATTAAAGGGGTTGCCTTGGATATTTTATTATTGGTCAGTAGGCCAGGGTAGCTGAAAAATTTAAAAAACAAAACAAAACTTACTCATCTGTCCCTGGTGTCCCAGGCTGCTGTCTGGTTCCCAGGGCTTTTTTGGCAGAAGTCTCTGCCATATGTGATTGGCCTCAGCAGCCTAAGGAAAGAACACGTAATGTTACTCTCGAATGTCACAGGTGACGTCCTGGTTCCTTTACCTAGGCCAATGACTGGCCTCAGTGGTCAGGTGCGGCGGGGACAACCCATTTAACTCTGCAAAAACTACTGGTATGCCCTTCCCAAGATGGTAGCCACAAGATATTGTGAAGCTGCAGGAGGGGGAAAATAACTGTTAGTGACAGCCGGACTTCCCAAAGGGAAGACAGAGACTGGTTATTACCTTCCTTGCCTTCCAGATCACTGTATACAAAGCTCTTAATGGGAGAAGTTTATTATTTGTGTCTTTTTTGCTAACATATTAGCTTTGTACATCTGTTTTATGAGGTGTATTTCCATGCACCTAGTTTACTAAAAAGACACAAGGTACATAATAAGATTGCATAATAATTTTGTAACAAATCATAAGAGCACATCTGTATTGGGGATTTTGTGTTTTTATTTTCTTACGCTACCTGTGTACTGGATCTGCAAATTATCAGATTTTTAAAACTTTAGCTTTCATTCTGTGTCATGTGGGAGGGGCATAAAATTGAAAAGGAAGATTGAAACAGATTGAATTAGAATTAGCCACATGACGTTAGTTTACCCCTCTGGCAGATCGCAATATGCCTAGGCCAAGGTGTCAGCACTGTTCCACTTTGTATGTCCCTGTAGTTGAGAAAGCAACATCGAACTGGAATGACAGCAAGAGCTATGTGGAGGTGAACCTCTGTATGGAAGGATCTTCTGGTTCGAAGAATATCATAAGTGAAATCGGATGTCGCATCCTAAGCCTAGGGCGTAAAACATTGTTTACACAAACCATTGGATTGGGATCCAGAGTTCCAGCTACAGGTGTTTTATTCACCTCTGCTTTGAAAGGCTATCCTGCTGCACAGCAAGAGGGCGAAGGAGGCTGGAGTGGAGGAATATCCTCTTTCACAATTAATCTTTTTGTTTTGGACACAATGATAGCTGAAGGTTGGTGTGATACCAAATGAACAACACCATGGAGAGGCCTGTTGCTGAGATTTTGGTGTGGGGTGCCATAATGTACAGTAGCTGGACCTTTCTAGCCTTCCTTTGAGTTACACTAACAGCTTAGAACCAGGAGTATGAAAATTTCTCTGAAGTGTCCAAGGAGCCAACAATACCAGGTTGCACATTGCTTGTGTTCAGCCTGCGTGGCCCAAACATGTTACCATGGTCTGTAGTATCTCTGGACTTGTCTCCCATCGAGCACCTCTGGGACATCATTGGTTGCGAATTGTAAATAGAGCTGTCAGCAGTGACTCTTGATGATCTGTGTGCCCAAGTGCATTTATTATGACATAACATTCCTTAGACATCCATCATTAACCACATTGATAGCATGCTAAGGTGTGTAAGTGCATGTACGTCTGTGTGTGACACTCATGCTTGATACTAAATAAATTGAGATGTTTTAATTTTTTTTTATTACCATTTTTTATCTGTGTTGTAGTTTCAGTGTTGAAGAGTGTATAATGAAGCCATTGCATCTGGCAATTCTTATTTACCATATGGCTGTGTTAAGTTTGTTTGGCTTACGGTATGAATCAGAGCCTTCTGTGGTAGGATTTATTTATAGAGCCTTGTGATGTCTGTAGAAGTAGGCGCAAGGACACTTATGAGATATACTGTAGCTTTTATTTACTGTTGAGTTTTCTTCTCACAGAATGGTCTAGTTCACAGACACTTGACCATTAAGAACTGCAACAATATTGCAAGAAAGACACAAATATCTAAAATATCATCACTGTAAGTCACATCATAATAACCAGGCAATTGTGGTTTCAGTGTGACATCTGTTATTTCTTATGGGTCACCGACAGAAAATGAGAGGGAGATAACAAATGGGAAAAACGAAACGGGAGAGGGAAACATTCAGCAGTGTGTAGCGCTGCAAAATCACTGCTGCAAAAGAACTGGTCCGTGGGGTCAGTAGGCATAAATGGCTGACTGCCATTGTGTAAGCAGTAAAAGTGCTCTAATTCAGTAAAAAGGTAGTGATTGAATGCCAATGAAAGTAAATATGTAATGCTGGATTCACATCTGCATTGGAGTCTCCGTAAGAGGACTTTTCTCTCCACCAGTTTCAGTATAAAAATCAGTGGAAATTTGGTGGACCCCAATATAGTTTATAGTTTCCATGGGTAACCACTTTTTAACCTGATGGGGTCTCAGTCTTTCAGGTCTCCATACAGACTTGAACAACGATAGTCCTGAACGCTAGTGTAAACCTAATGTAACAAACTACCGTATCTAATTCATTATACACAGATTTAAATTGTATGATACAATTATACAATTTTCGACCTCCAATTCTGCGACTCTCACCTACAAAAAAAAACAACCAAAATTGGGTAGATTTTGCCCATGGCTCACAAGCAGATTTTTCTGCATATGTACAGATAGATGGCATATAATATCTTAACCAACCTTGCATCTCAATGTATGATAAACAGACTATCGCCAGCACTTCCATTTACTTCAATGGGAATGTCGCAGAAAGCTTATGTACAAAATTTGTCTATCTCTGGAGTTCCCAATGAGGTGAAAGGGAGCGCAGTCCACAACCAGTCACATCCACATTCAGCCTGGCTGCGGTCAACGGGAGAAAGGTCCTGCTGTTTTCACTTTTTGGGACAACCCTCCCTAAAGTATATGCTGTAAGGTGTAGAAAATACCTAAGTAGATCTAACTCCTTTCCCATTAAAGGTGTTGTGCAGGATTAAAAAAAAATGCCCACTGTCTTTTTCTTTGGAAACTTTTATGGATGCAGAATTTTCCTTTTCTATTATTTGTTGTTCTAGTATTTCCTACACTTCTGTACATATATATCAGGTGATATGGACTGCTTGCATAACTTGGCGTATAGGACAGACTGATTTTTTTCCATACCCCCTGACCTCCTCAGGCTGCCACTTTTTAATTTCAGCCATGGATAGGGGAGTACTCCTTTAAGTATATTACATTTATCTTTTAATTTTTCTACAGGTTTTGTTACAGGTTTCTGACATTTGTAGGAAAATTTATTTTAAAGATCTGAACAGGAATACCGTCTAAAGAGAGGACAGGCATAAATAAAAGTTTTTTTTGGGCCTCCCCTTTTGTGGGCCCACTGTGTTCAGGATGACTCACGATTACTTACTGAATTACTTGCTTGGATCACACAAAATGTATTAATGTTGAACAGAGTTCTGTACTTTGCTCTTATTTACTTGAGTGGTTAACAAATGTTATAATACCTGAGAATAGAGCATTGTAGGGTGACCACTGATTGCGACACTGTTGGATTTTTATATATAGGATCAGCATCCAATATACTAATTCATCTTTATTGTCAGATGGCCGCTCCTGGGCTGGAGCAGACAGCCAAGGGCCACCCACATGACAGTAGAAAACCTAATTAGCATATTGAGTGCTAAAGACAGCAGAAATTATTGCTTGAGATTCGTATTTCAGGATGGAAAGCGTACCGTAGTAATTGGTGGAGGTGGTAAAAGTTCCTAAAGGTTATCTGTTTATCTGTCTGTCTTCCTAAGCACACTATCTCTCTGTATTATAAAAATGAATTTCTGTCTGTCTGTTCTCTATTGCAAACCAAACGACTGTAGATACGCGCATCTGCACACAGTACCACACGCCAGAGGATTAGATACGCGCATCTGCACACAGTTCTACACGCCAGAGGATTAGATACATGCGTCTTCACACAATACCACACACCAGAGGATTAGATACACGCCACTGCATACAGTACCACACGGGGGAGGATTAGATATGTGCCTCTGCACACAGTACCACATGCCAGAGGATTAGATACGCGCCTCTCCACACAATACCACATGTTGGAGGATTAGATATGCGCCACTGCACACAATACCACATAGGTGAGGATTAGATACCTGCCTCTGCACACAGTACAACATGGGGGCAGGATTAGATACATGCCACTGCACACAATACCACACGCCAGAAAATTACATCTCAGCACACAGTACCACACACCAGAGGATTAGATACGCGTGTCTGCACACAGTACCACATGCTGTAAGATTAGATATGCACGCCTGCACACAGTTTCACTTGCCAGAGCATTAGATACGCGCCTCTTCACACAATACCACACTGGGGAGGATTAGATACGCGCATCTGCACACAGTACCACACGCCGAAGGATTAGATATGTGCATCTGCATACAGTACCACACCAACAAGGATTAGATATTTGCGTCTAAACACAGTACTACACGAGGAAGGATTAGATACAGCTTTACTCCAGGTATCAATAACAACTGATCACAGGTTTTTCACTGATATACAAAATGAGGTACACATAATCACATGATGCTTATGAACATACACACAAACAACATACAAAATACACCAGTGCAAAATTGGACAATTCTTATGGGGCCACTACACAAACATAAAATGTAATATACCCGTGTGAAGCCGGGTTCTCCCTCTAGTGCTGTATATATATTCTGTGTATTATGTTTGGCATAAGACTGATGTAGCATGACATGGAAATGGCAAACATTTAGCTGCTATACCGGTAATTATCTGTTATAATCGTATCTGACTAATGATCATTTCTTTGCTATTACATACCTGCTTCAAACTGTCAATACTGATAAAGCACCAGAAAAACTAAGTTAAAATTATTTTTAAAAACATAAAAGGATTCCCCATGAAAAGGGGATCCATCAGAAAGGGACTGCAGTCTAATGAGCCCAAAGAAAATTGGTGTACAAGCAGATCAGTTTTGTGCATAGTTATGATACACGCCAAAGAAGAACCACTACGCCCTTTTCACCACTTTTTGGTGGGGATCGAGGTGTGCTGGGGATGCCATGGCCCCTTTCAGATGGTGGATCAGTCCCTGACTGGTATAGATTTCAGTTCTGGTGCAGGGACCTCCCTAGATGTGTTAGAATTATTAAGAGGCCAGGGAATTAATTAAAACCAGCATAGAAAATGGTCATCTTAATATATTCCCTCCAATGTGTTTTTATTACATTTTAATGTGTTTTTTATGTTGGTTGAAAGCCAGCCAAACAAAGGTGTGTATCTCTTATATATCAGCCAGCAGAAAAACCACATAAAATATAAAAAAGCATACAGTATGATCTCAGACTATTAGTATTGCTGCATAAAGGTGGGTTGTAGATCATTTGAGGTCCTGTAGGGTAAGTTCACACGGGGAGCGGAAGGGCGCATTTTGGTTCCACGCGTCACTCTCGGGCCAAAATCCGTTCGCCACGACTGTCGTGGCTTCCCCCTCCGGAGTAGGCTCAAATGAATGGGCTGACTCTGGAGGTTGCTGCCATGAGGCAGATGCTGCGGCTCAACGAGCTGTGGAATCCGCCTAAAGAAAGGGCAGCTCGCTTCTTCCATAGACTACCATTGTGAGGGGGCAGATTATGACATGTATTCCGCGCCATAATCCACCCCCTCTGTGCCCATGTGAACTAGCCCTTACTCATGCATATGCTATCTAGTTCAACATATGTTTTTTTTTGTTTTTGTTTTTACAAAATCCAATTTAAAAATATCAATAACTGCTTCTCCTTTTGTTAGGATCAGTGTGAAAATCTGAGGAACGTGATTCTGGGGGCAACTGGTTAAACAATTCTTTTGCATCTGGAGTCAGGGGATGCAACATGACCTCTGCTGTGGTGGATGGTGGCGGTTCAGTGGGGAGCTATGTCAGCAATGGAGTGGAAAACCAAGAACAGGTGAGGAAAGAAATGAAAATATACTCTCATAGAAGTAAAGTAGTCACATGACTTTCTATATTTGCACTTCATATGAAATATCTGCAATCACTAATCTTCAAAGATAAACGTTGACACTGAAACAAAAAGTCAGATGAACAACATGGCTTTCATTAGTTCTTGAGTCATGACCATCGTAGTGGATCCAATATGTATCTACTCTAATAATAAAAGCAGCATGTTTGGCTCCTATAGCCAGAGATCTTTCTGCTTTCACAACAGAATGGACTTTGAATTGATAAAGGTATATAATTTTTTTCTGTGAAATTGTTTTGGTTTTGACAGGAAGAAGTTCAGGAAACTGAATACCCTGCTGTCATTGTGGAGCCAGTGCCCAGTGCCAGGCTAGAAGAAGGCTATGCTGCTCAGGTTCTGGTGTACGATGATGAGACCTTCATGATGCAAGATGTAGCAGAAGAACAGGAGGTAGAGACTGAAACAGTGGAAATAGGTTGGTGTCACCTACTTTACAAGTCTATTATAGTTATTCAAGCCACATAATAGTAACACACAAATAAAAAAAAACAAAAAAGGGAAATATTTCTATTTGCTTTCCAGATGTTGTGAAGGAGTTAATGTAGGCTTCCCTGGTGGACTAGGATAGTAGAGGGGAATAATTGTGGAATTCCTGGTGGTTTAATGCAGTAGAGGGGGTATTTTCTGGTGGTTTAGGATAAGGGTGGTTCTGGTGATCTAAATTAGTGGAAGGGTTAATGCAGGGTTTGCTAGGGCAGCGAAGCAGTATAAAGCCACTAACCTTGGTATTCCTGGGTAAAGGACAGGCTAATAATATCATCCTGGTAGTCTAGGGTAGTGAAAAGCTTGAAGGGGTTTTACAGCCCAAAGTAGATTTTTCATACTGATGATCTATGATGGACCTCACACAGATCAAATGTTCCAGCACTCTCCAGCCTAGAAGCTGTTGTAGTGGATGAGGATCATGTGAAAAATACTCCTGTTAAAGTAATATAAGTGCCACTGCAGCCCCATCCGCTGTATAGTGTTTACTCCGGAAAATGGTCATCAATATAAAAACTCCTTTTAGGGCCAGGAAAACCCCCTTAGGCTAAGGCCCCACATAGTAGGCTGCAGTGAAAACGTGCTGTGGGAAGAACCGCATCACAGTTTTTCCTGCATCGCTTTTCACAGAAAGTCCACAGAGTTTTCCTTTGCAGACAATCAGCTTAATTTGTACCTATAGGGAAACCGCCAGTGTTTCCGTAGGTATAATTGACATGCTGCAATTTCCAAAACTGCATCGTGCACATATTTCCAAAACTTCACGTATTTTTCTGCAATGTGTGCAAAAATCCACTTTGCAGTGATTTCTTCACTAGTAATGTAGGGTAATCTGAAGTTCATGCTCCCTGCCCTGGTTATCTAGGCTAGTGGAAAGGGTTAATAGCTGAGACTAGTGGTTTATTCTGCTCCCCAGACTCCAGGGATGTCTCCTCTGTTCTGTCTCTTACTGGAAGCTAATTGTGGTGCAGTCATCGTGTTTAGCTTTTCCCCTTTTGCGCTGAACAGATGACACTGATCACAGCAGAGACAAAAGACTCAGCTTTACTATATATATATATATATATATATATATATATATATATTTTTATTTTTATTTTTATTTATTTTTCAGCCCAAATGAAGGTAGAATATTTGTAGAGCTATTACTGGTTGAATAGTTTTAAAGGGATTCAATCATTAAAATGGAATTTCTCCTCCCTAACACATAGGATTAGCTGTAAGAAAGGCTATTCTTCTCCTACCTTTAGAAGTCTTCTCTGCGTCACCATTCTGTAGGTATCGCGGTTTTCTTCGGTATGCTAATGAGTTGTCGCAGCACTAGGGGTGTCCACAGTGCTGCGAGAAAACTCTTCAGCAATGGCCTCTGTCTTCTTCTGGCGTGCCCTCTCCGTAATGTCTTTTTCTGTTGGCTTCTTCTGGCTTTAAATGGCACACATGTGCAGTCGGCTCTGCCATCGGGCAGAGCAGACTGCATGTCTCCAGCCATTTTCTTGTGGCCGCTTACACAAGTGTACTGTGCAAGCGGCCACATGAAAATGGCTGCAGACATGCACAGTCGGCTCTGCCCAACTGACTCTCCATTTAAAGCCAGAAGAAGCCATCGGAAGAAGACATTACGGAGAAGGTGTGCCAGAAGAAGATAGAGGCCGGCGCTGAAGACTTTTGTCGCAGCACTGGGGCCGCCCCCAGTGCTGCGACAAAACTCATTAGCATACGAAAGAAAACCGGTATATTTATAGAACGGCAGTGCGGAGAAGACATCTAAAAGTAGGAGAGGAGTGTTAGGAAGAAAAAAAAATTCTATTTTTAATCATTGAATCCCTTTAAGCTATGTTAACACAGTTGTTGGCTTTCCATTGTTTTCAACTGTCATAGGAAAAAAGGTGTTTATTTAAAAAGTCAACTGATTTCATGAGTTTTTGGCCAGCAATTCTCCTCCGTTTGTGTCCACCGCTTTGGGTATCTCTTTTAATGGAAAAATAATGCATACTACAGTGCTTTTTTTTTCCCATCCAGAAAAAGGAAACATGCTGGAGACAACCATACTGGATTTTTTTTTTCACACGAAAGTTTATCTGTTTTGAGAGGAATTTTTCTTTCTGTTTTTCTGACCCTTTGACAAATTAGAACAACGGATGGACAATAGTAATGTAAACACACACTTGTAAGGTTATTGTTATTACAGTCCGTTGCTGTAATAATTTATTTTTTATTTATTTTTTTTGACCTTCAAGATAAATTGAATTTTTAGGTAGAGACTCTTTCAGAAAATTACAACTGTGTAATTTTAAAGGGGTTGTCTGGGACTAAACGATCTCCCTAATCTAAGCTACCCACCTCAGCCCTGCCTACTTTCGAAATTACACACTGTACCAAAAAGCTATATTTAGCTCGTCACCAATACTAACCCAACCCTCCATCCCATCATACTTACCTGTCTTTTTGTCCGGATCTTCTGGGCACAAGGTGTCACTTCTGGGCAGCCGGCACTACTACTTCTTAATGTCTGCCGGCCACCCACGCCTGTGCAATAGAGTTGGAGTGCCAGCTACTGCGTATGCCCAGAACAAGTGAAGTCTTGTGCCCAGAAGGTCCTGCCCTGAAGATAATTTAAGTATGATGGGGTTGGGGGTCTTAGTTAGTTAGGAAGGACAAGCATTGAGAGGGCTAGTTAGGGAGGGGGTGTGAGAGAGGGAGGGGTAGGGAGTCAGCTCTGAGTGAAGTGCCAGGCATCACGGTAGTTGTAGGAAAACCAAACAGGACGTTACACATGTAAACAAATGCAGAAGATGCTGTGAGCTCCCAAACAAACACAGAAATTACTCAAAACACTGCTAAATGTATTTGTTTGAACTTATTAACCTATTAATCTCCTTAACTGACTCTTTTTTTTTTTTTTTTTTTTTTTTTTTAATTTCATGTGTTCTATCCGATATAAGAGTATGCTTACATGGCTGAATTTGGCGCTGAATTTGAGGTGGATTCTGCCAATTGAATTAAATGGGAGGCAAAAAAATTCCACCTGACTAATACAGATATAGAAAATTCTTCAGTGAAATTTTGTCAAGCCGAAAAATTCAGCTTCAAATTCCTGAAGCTGAATTTTTCTAGCTAGGAAAAATTCTTAAAACTGTTTTTTTAAGCTAGGAAAAAATCCGGCTGTGTGAACATAACTTGGTTCTGTAACAGAGAACAGCATACACATCCATTCATTTCTATGGCACAGTACGCACACCGTAGTTTTTGTGGATCTGTGTGGGGACCATAGGACCAAGCTGCAAAAATGGAGCAAGTCCTATTCCTGTCTGTATTTGCAGACCCTACAGTTGGGAATGGGAGCAGCTGTAGCTGCATACAAGTATGCCAATGTCGACTGTATTTTTAACTGAAATTATTAAGGTAGAACTTCAGCCTATGTTTCTCAACTTTAATATGACACCAGATCCATTGTTCTAAGTTTTCTAATCCCCTAGATATTACTGACTCGCTGCAACCTCTGCTTCCCTGTATTATACAATCACTGGCTTATGTACTGTGGAAGCAGCTGTAGAAAATGCCATGGGGCCCCAAAATGCCAATGGGACCCCATTATAATCTATGGGTTCTGCGGGCTTCCTAGGTAACAGTTTTTTTTTAATGTGTATAGGTTTCAGTTTGGGGGGTCCACAAGCGGACTACCTGAATGGAAACCCAAACCCAGATGTGAACGGGGCCTTAATCTGCCCCATTAAATATTGCCACATCCATAATGACCACATCAATGCAACTATATTGTTGTTTTTCCTGCAAAAGTTAACGTTATAAAAAAAAAAAAAAATCTTAAGAACCATGCCAGAACTGCCATTTTGTTTGTTTACAACTGAAAAAAAGGTTCTAATAAGCAATCAAAAAGTGTTATGTTCCCTAAAATGGCAGGAATTAGCGCATCAAGTTTTCCTGCAAAAATGAAGTCCCTATAGCGTTCTGACAGAAGAATAATGTCGTTATTGGTTCTTGAAAGTGGTGATGTGATAACAAAATTTTTTGTAGAGAAAAGGATTTTTCTATTTAAAAAAGTAAAACAATAAAAAAAATATATCAAAAATTGTATCACTACCTCCTCCAGTCCAGTATTAGTAAATAGGCATTGCTACATTGATTCCAGCACATTTGGAATTTTCTCTCTAGCGTCCACCAGTTAGTTTTGGTTCCTGGTGTGCTATTTAAGCTCTGTAATGTCAGAAGGTCAGTGTTAGGCCGGGGGTGTGATTCAGAGCTCCAGAGACAGCCAGTGTTAGAGCTCCTCCCTGACACCGCCCTTCTGTCAGCACAGATCCAAAACTAACAGCATTGTTTGCTTGGGAACGGTGGGGGCTAGAGAAAAAACTCATACTGTGCCAGAATCACTGGAGCAGAGACTATTAAAGTGTAACTAAACTTTCAGACAATGTTTGATTTCCTGCCAGTATTTGTGTCGTTAACAGATTTTGTAATATACTTTATTAACAGATTTTGGCTCCTTTCTGTGAAATCCTTCATCTCTTTATTCTTTCCCTGGCTTCTGTACTTAGAGCTGTTCCTGCTTCTCACTGAATAATTGTATATAGAGTATCGGGCCATGTAAAATGTACAGTAAGGGAGGGTCACTTCAATTTGTTTTTGTTGTCATATGAAAGAGGAGATTCTCCAGAGGTTTCCAGAGATATCACTGGCTGAAAACACCGTTGGGATTAGGATATATAATTGCAGCTACATAATTATATATATATATATATATATATATATATATATATATATATATATAATATAAATATCCCAATCCCGACTGTGTTTACAATCAGAGATATCGCTAGAAATAATAATAATTATTTTCTCGGCATTTATACAGCCCCGTACTCCAAGCCTATACTCCATGCACAGTTACTCAGTGAGAGGCAGAAACAATTCTCAATACAGAAGCCAGGGAGAGAGTAAAGACATGTACGATTTCACAGTAAGAAGACAATTTATTAATAAAGTATATTACAAAATTTATTAATGACAAAAATACTGCGATGAAATCAAAATTGTCCATGAGTTTAGTTATGTTTTAAGAGATGATAAGAACTTGAATTGGTTGAGGTGGTGAAAGATCCTCTTCAAACAACTTGATAAAGTTATTTGCTGAGTTCATAACTTAATTCATGCTTTATTAACCCTTTCTGACATCCGCCGTAATAGTACAGCAGATGTCGAATATTTAAATATGGCGGCCGCTAAGTACCCGATTAATCGCGGGCATTAAGGCTCTGGTGCCTTGATCAAAGCTGACCGAGGAGCCTTTTTCTCAGCAGCGCATGAGCGCGCCATTTTGGGGAGGATCGCTGGCACCCAAAATGAGATCCAGGAGCGGCGATCCATTAGCATGACAGCCAGCAGCCTATTGAAGCCTCCCAGGCTTGTCTAACGTTTTTTTATTGCAGGCTGCTCTATGCAGCGTTTAATTGAAGTGCCGATATTTTGCAATGCATTAGCATTGTAATGCATTGCATTAGTGATCAGACCCCCTGGGGTTCAAGACCCCCTAGGAGGTCTAATACAGTATGAAAAAAAAGTATTAACTTCAAATGACCCCCCTTTCCATAAAAAAATGGATGGAAACTTTATTTCAATTTTTATACTACTGTATTTTTTTATACAATACATTTTTTTTGCCCAACTTGCATTCTTTTGATTACATTTATAATGTGTTGCACTACCTATGTAGTGTACTTTCTGGCAAGCAGATTATTTGGCTGTGTCTTTGGAAGTAGTGAGAAAACCCAACTGAGTATTCCAAAAGTTATGTAATGGCCTCCTCAGTGCTCCCAGATGTAGTACAATGTTCCATCCATTGCTCCCACATGTAGTAGCCCCAGTTCACCACTGACTCCCTTTGGTATCTGGAGTCACTCAATGCACTTCTGAAGTAAGGATGGCACCTGCGGCAGTGTATGGCATCCATCCTGGGTGAGGGGGTTGTAGTTCTCAGCCATGGTGCGTACGCACACCACAGGTTGAGAGCCACTGATGTAAAGGCAT
This sequence comes from Leptodactylus fuscus, assembly GCF_031893055.1. Taxonomy (NCBI): domain Eukaryota; kingdom Metazoa; phylum Chordata; class Amphibia; order Anura; family Leptodactylidae; genus Leptodactylus; species Leptodactylus fuscus. The sequence goes on along the minus strand of NC_134265.1, from coordinate 276,092,828 downwards.
AAGACCCCTGCGATCTTGTTCACAGGGGTTTCGATGCCTTCAAGAGGGGCACCCCTCCCACCAAAACCACTTAGATGCTTCATTCAATCCAGGGTGTTAAGAGTAGATGCCCAAAGCAGTACACCCATGTCTGAGTGTGTGGGAGACCCTGTATTGTTCCACTTCAACTGACAGAAAGCAAATTGTAGCAGAATAAGGCCCATTAGTGACTGATGTAGAAAGTATACTTGACATTTACTAATTGTTTAATGTTACAAAATATAATAATATATAGGCTATAACAAGCCATACAGTACAGTGAACACGGTAATTATAGTGATCGCCCAAATGGTGTATATAAAAATGGCACTATTGCTATTTCAATATCAGGACTGGCTCCATACTAAAGTATTGTTTCAAATACCATAGATATTGGTATAAAACTCAAAAGGCTGGTATCAGTCTATGGGGGTGGGGGATAAACCGTCCATGTTACTCTGGATTTTAACTACAATATCAGAGGGTTTTGGAAGGGAAACCATTTCAGTATTTACAAACAACATTTGTATAGGAAGTCCATGAGGTATAAAAATTAACTCAACTCATCTTTTATAATAAGGTACAATGATCATCCCAGAACTAATTTTATAAATTGTACTGTATAACTTGAAGAAGCAATTTAGAGATCATCGGCTTTGTGTCATGTAACCTCCATACCTATGTCCATACTTCCCAGAATCTGAGTCCCCATTTTTGGTAGTTTTAAAGAGGACTTATCACTACTGTCGCCAACTCCATTTTTTTCATCCTTTTTTTCATCCTTTAGTAGGGAACTCTCCACTGATTCTGGCATTGTTGGAATTTTTTCTCTATCCTCCCCACCATTCCTGAGCTTAGTTCACACGTGAAAAAAGCCTAGCTGATTTTGTCACTGATTTTTCAGCGTCGCTTTTTTTGGACACTGTTTTTTGCATTGGACGCTGTTTTTGACGCTTTTTCGGTCACTGTTTTTTTGAAGCTTTTTTTTTTGCACTACAAAAAAGTACATGATAAAAAAAAGCTAGCAGTTTCAGTCGCTGTTTTTGCCAAAACAGCTGCAAAAATAAGCGACCAAAAACCGCTAGCGTTTTTTCCAGCGCCCCATAGACTCCAATTCATTTTTTCAGGCGTTAAACGCCTGAAGAAAGGTCATGTTGCTTCTTTTTCTGCTAGCAAGCTAGCAGAAAAAAAAAGCTAGCAATTCACATAGGGCTACATTTTATGGAGCTGATTTGGCCGCGAAATCAGCTGTCAAAATCAGCGTCCATGTCCCCGTAGCTTTTGTCTTTAATATACCGTACTGTCAGGTGGGTGGTCTTGTGCCAGGATAGACATTGGGGCATGATTTTGAGTTCTGACACCGTCTTTGGTTGATCAGTGTTAGGGTAAGTTCACACAGAGTTTTTTTTAAATCAATGGGAGCCGCTTGGGTCTTTTTTTCCGGGAGCCGTTTCTTCTGGCTCCCGGAAAAAAGAAGAGAGATGCTCATTCTTCAGGTCGTTTTGCCTCGTGATCATTTTGCCTAATCCGGAGCAGAGTGTGCGGCTGGATGCTGATGCAGTGCAACGGCTTTCAGTTGTGGCTACCTGGCTTTTGGTCCGGAGCCTGAGGCGGCCTCCGCCTCAGGTTCCGGACCAAAAAACTCCGTCTGAACTTACCCTTAGAGAGCTCATAATCCACCCCCTTGCCTGCTTCTACCTAAAACCACTGAATTGACAGTACAAAGCTTAATATCAGGCACCAAACCTGTTTGCACTGCTTGCTTGGAAACAATTGGGGCTATAGAAAAAACTGTGCCAGGATCATTGTAGCGGCACTTATTGTTTGAGTAATTTTTTTGGGCGGAATAATAACCATTATGGCATTCACTGCATGAGATAAATACTTTTATATTTTATTACTTCAGGCATTTCAGATATGCTTATAGAAAAGTTTTTTCTTTATTTTTTGTACATAAAATAGTTAATGGAGTTGTTTTGAATTTTTAGTCCTGCTTCTAGGAATGAACCTACGATCACCAAATATACTGCAGACAGTATTGCAGAAAATTGTCAGTTCACTGATCTATATTAAACAGTAGCTGAGAGGTTAAGTTGCCAAAAGCAGTGCAAACACTAATCAGGTCTGCTAGCCATATATGTCTACTGTGCAAGACAGCCACCCACCCACCAGCTATAACCGCAGTATATTTTGATGGCTTCTCTTAGCCAAACAACACAGTGGGGCAGATTTACCAATACAAATGCAGTAGTCTGTAGTGTAAGACCAGCATATATGCCTTTACACTTTTATTAATGGTTGTATGTGCCTTGTCTGACAAGCAGTGTGACCTAGCAGTAAAGGGGAGTGGCTTATGATGCAACAATGTGAGTCAATGTTTTTCCACAGTTCTGTTACTCTACTCCCTTACCATAGGGAGACTGCAACAATTTTAGCACTTTATTTTTATCCCCTACCTGCGCCGGAACATGTGTGTTCACAGGTGCGTCATGTGTATCCTGGTGCATGTGGCTAAGTATGGCATCCGCACTGAAGCAGAGCGGATGCACTAGCTGCCGGGTCTCTGCTGTACCATGTAGCAGAGACCTGATTAGCATTATCTGTGATCAGAAATTATTCTGATCACGGCCATTATTTAACCACTCACATGCCATGGTTCTCTCGGTCCCTGTGCGACTTGTTCTCTTTAATAAGACTGGTGCACCATTCTTGAAAAATAAAAGTTGTGCTGTGGTTGCTATGGGCATTGAAAACAGTTTTTCTTTGAGATCATTTCATAAATCTCCTTAATATCCTGAGGCTGAAGTGGACGATTTGGCCGACTATCAGACCATGAGATACTACAAACGGCTGTTTAATGTTAGAACTGTGTTGTATCTATACACCACTACTACAGCCCCCTGTGCATGTTGCTATAATTATACTGACATAGATCACACTGGTCTATTGAAAACACCACACCATAAGGGCTTGTTCACACGCGGCAAAAGGGGTCGGATTTTGGCACTGAATCCACGTCCGAATCTGCCCCTCACAATAGCGGTCTATGTAGACTGCTAGCTTCCTTTTTTCCCTTGAGCGGTATGTTCCTGCTCATGAAAAAAAATTAAGCGAGCTGCCCTTTCTTCAGGCAGATTCCACGGCTGATTCAGCCCCGGCGTCCACTTCGCGGCAGCACCCTCTGGACTAAGCCCATTCGTTTGGGCCTACTCCGGAGCGGGAAGTCGCGACTGTCGGAAGTCGCAGCAGGCGCATTTTTTTTTTTTTTTAAATGTAGATTGTGAGCCCCACATAGAGCTCACAACGTACATTTTTTCCTATCAGTATGTCTTTTTTGGAATATGGGATGGAAATCCATGCAAACACGGGGAGAACATACAAACTCCTTGCAGATGGTTTTATGCCCTTGGCGGGATTTGAACACCAGGACTCCAGCGCTGCAAGGCTGCAGTGCTAACCACTGAGCCACCGTGTGGCCCCCCAAGGAGAAAGCAGCAGGCGCATTTTAGTACTATTCTTCCCGTGTCAAAATCAGGACCAAAATACGCGGCGCTAATCCCCGTGTGAACTAGCCCTATAAGTGTTTTCAGTAGACCAGTGAGACCTGTGTTAGCATGATCATACCGGTAGATAGATACAACGCACCTCTACTATTAAGACTATATACTAACTGGAGAACTCCATAAAGTACAAGCAGGGTAGTGATATCCGCATGATCACTGATGGAACCTACAATTGAGGGAGTTGTGAGCAATTCATTTGAGAACTTGCATACCCCTTCTTACATATGATATGCTGGTGATATATCCTAGTCACTGATATAAACTGAAGTGATGTGGCGCTTATAATATAGTGTCCAGTGCACGCTTGTTCAGCCCTACATAGCAGGTGCCTAAAATAAATAATAGTCTGAAGGGAAAAGAAATATACACACCTCTATCCTTCTCATTAAGACAGATGGCACTGATAATTATTGAATAAACAGTGTTTTTATGAGGTCTAGTCGGGCTGTTTTTTCTTGCTTTTTTTTTTTACTTAGACAAATAGCTTTTTCTACCTTCACTCCCCAGGGGGGTCTTACTGTACTGATAGCAGAAGTGACAGCGGATCAGATTACAGCTGGCATTTTTCTAACACTGGCTAAAAATTAAAAGCCGTAAGTGACTGCTTGCTCTGGACAACTGTTTCACCTACTACTTGACTAAATATATCCTCTACCTAGACTGACTGTGCTGAAACACCTTTATTAGTGTATGTGTGACAATGAGAGCCTTGATTCGTGCACTTCTCTTAGATGAATGAGTAAGAGATTACAGTACATTTATTGTGTCTACTCCTGGCTTACTAAACATGCTTATCTCCCTGTTTCCCCATCACGCCTGTGACGTGTACGGCAGTATTTTGCACTAAGTATATGCAGATTTGTGGTGTTTTGGATAAAAAGCGATCAAAGCAATCTGATATCCCCAAAATCGTACTGACCTATAGAATACAGCTGACATGTCAATTTTGGTTACACAGTGAACACCATAAAAACAAAGCCTATAAAAAAAAAAGTTGCACAACTGCAGTTTATCTCCAATTCCAATTTTTTTTCTAGCTTCCCAGTACATCATACGGACTAAATGGTACTAAAATAAGGTACAATTTCTGCCGCAAACATTAAGTCCTCATATGAACGAAAAAACAAAAAATTGCCCCTGGCGGAATGGGGATAAATAAAAAGTGTGTTAGAATATAAGAAACTTTGTAATATACCTTATGACAGTGAACTGTTTTTTTCTGTACTTATTAAGCTGTTTCCTCTTCCTTATCTTCAATCTGACTCCTTATTTAGCCTGCCACACAGAACTATATGGAGAAGGGAGGGGGGAGTAGGAGGTTCCTGCCAGCTGGTTAATTGTTGTCTCATTCTGTGCACTGGTTGTAAAATACTCTATACTCAGGTGAATTCTTACTCACTTGTTGACCCATAAGGTAATATTATTGGAGAACTCAGCTTCTCATAAAAACATGGACATTTATTAAAGTCTTCATGCAAAAATAGATACAGTAAAAAATTTCCAGAATAACAGAAATATCCTACAATGTCTCATTAGCTTCCATCATGGGAGAAGCTCATTTGAATGGGCTTGAAAAGTCTTCAGCCGTGTGCGCAAGAGATCCACCTGACGCTGGGTTCACACCAGCGCCTGAACTCCGTTTTCAGGTTTCCGTCTTCTGCATGCAGAAGACGGAAACCTGTCATGCCGAGTCCGGCCATAAGCACCGGTTATGCTCTCCGCGGCAAAACCGTTTTGTTTTTTTTTTAAACCGAACACAGAGTCGAACATGCAGTACTCTGTGTCCAGTTTAAAAAAAACGGTTTCGCCGCGGAGCGCATAAAACGCTCACCGGCGCTCACAGCCGGACTCGGCATGACAGGTTTCCGTCTTCTGCATGCAGAAGACGGTAACCTGAAAACTGAGTTCAGGCGCTGGTGTGAACCCAGCGTCAGGTGGATCTCTTGCAGTTCCATCTTAGCTCATGTTTGATCATCTGTGTCTTGGCCTCTGTGGGATGGTCCTGATGTCTCTTAAGGTGTCATAGAAAGACAGGCAGACCCAGACGTGTGTCTGAATCATTTAAATTCATGAGAAGGGGCGTTACCCGTCATCCTTAAACTCAATACAACTGTATTTGGGAAATACTAAAATAAGTGTACCCTTACCACACCTATGTATAGAACTGTGCTGTCAGCAGAATAGACTTTACAATATTTATGGCCTATAAAGGTTATCTAATAATATTTGACACTGGTAGCCTGTTATCTACGAGCCTAGCAGTGCTAAAAGAGCACAGATTGTAGCAACAACAATTATTTGAGTATCTTTTCTAGCAGCATCTTCCTCCCCCTTCCCCTCTTCATAGATTTATATGTAGAAAGTAACTCAGCCTGAAAAGTGCAGAAGAAAACCTGTTTCTTTAATAAGATATATTACAAAGTTTCTTATACCTGTCACCTGCACTTACTTGCACCTGCAATTCTAATGTGTCACTTTATGTGGTAACAACTTTGGAATGCTTTAATGTGGCTAAAAGGTGCAAAATCTAATTTACAGAGCCCCTAATGTACCGGTATAATGGAATCCCCCCTCTCAAAAAAGTAACCCCATTTAGGAAACTAGGAATTTATCAAAGGTTACAGTGAGAATTTTGATCCAATAGCTGTTCCACAGATTTTATTAAAGGGATCCTATCATTCAATCACATTTTTTTCTCATTAACACGTCGGAATAGCCTTAAGAAAGGCTAGTCTTCTCCTACCCTTCGTTGTCTTCTCCGCACCACCGTTCGCTTGAAAATCCGTTTTCTGTCGGTATGTAAATGAGTTCTCTCGCAGCACTGGGGGCGGGCCCCAGCGCTCAAACAGTACTGGGGGCGTCCCCAATGCTGCCAAAGAACTCTCCAGCACCACCTCCATCTTCTTCTGGAACGAGGTCTTCACCGCGTCTTCTTCTGGCGGTGGCTTGTAACTTCTAGGCCTCGGGACTAGGGAAAGCTGACTGCGCATGCCCGCTGGCCACGAGAAAGTGGCCGCTAACAATACTGTGGAAGCGGCCATTTTTCTTGTGGCCGCGGGCATGCTCAGTGGGCTTTGCCCTAGGCACGAGGCGTAGAAGTTACAAGCCACCGCCGGAAGAAGAGACGGTGAAGACCTCGTTCCAGAAGAAGATGGAGGCGGTGCTGGAAAGTTCTCTGGTAGCATTGGGGACGCCCCATTGCTGTTTGAGCACTGGGGCCCGCCCCCAGAGCTGCGAGAGAACTCATTTACATACAAAAAAAAACGGATTTTCAAGAGAACGGCGGCGCGGAGAATACAAAGAAGGGTAGGAGAAGACTAGCCTTTCTTAAGGCTATTCTGACATGTTAATTAGAAGAAATTGTGATTGAATGATAGGATCCCTTTAACTATGGGGCACGGAATTGACCTTTTTTTTCCCCCCATGAACCTGTTGCTTTAGAACCAAATTTTTCATTTTCACAACGGGTTAAAGGAGAAAAAACACTCCAGTTTTTTTCATATATGGAAATAGATATTAAGGCACAGAAGACGAGGAGCGCAGTTAGGGTTTTGGAGGGTATAATCATTATGGGTTGTCATGATGATGTCAGTGCAGTGGAAAGTACCAAGAAGGGACCTTCTTTTGGAAATTGTACCCCTTAAAAAATTATCAAGGAGTACAGTTATTTCAACTCCATAAATGCTTATCAAGAAAAAATGCACAGTGGATGTAAATTGAAATTTTGCCAGACATTTGCTATTTTAGTGTCTGATATGTCATGCCTGCCCAGCTTGTGGCTCTATGAAAAATCAGCTCTCCAGTTCTTATACTGTTTCCTGAACATCCTATGCAGTTCTAATCTTTTACCTGCAGATACATCAAGGCTCAGAAGTGAAAGAGCACCAAGCGCACCTGAGGACTGATTTGTTTAGTTACAACGTAATTGGTAGAGGCTCTGAGGGGGGTAAAAAAAGACCCCCAAAGATACACCATTTCAGTGCCCAATATGTGGTTCCACACACTTCAAAGACTTTTAAGCAGGTTATCCTGGGCACAAAAGCTTTTAGAATATTCATCTCTGACACAAGACAGACACCCACATATTGCACACTGAGTTAACATACAGTGGCATGCAAAAGTATTCACACCCCTTGAACTTTTTCACATTTTGTCAAGTTACAACCACAAACTTAAATGTATTTTATTGAGATTTTAAGTGATAGCCCAACACAAAGTATCAGATAATTGTAGAGTGGAAGAAAAATGATACGTTTTTCAAAATTCTGATCAAACAAAAATCTTTAAAAAGTGACGTGCAAAAGTCTTCAGCACCCTGTACACTCATGCCTCTAAATAAAATCCAGGGCAATCTATTGCCTTAAGAAGTCACTTAAAGGGATTCTACCATTAAAAAACTTTTTTTTCTAGGTAACATGTCGGAATAGCCTTTAGAAAGGCTATTCGTCTCCTACCTTTGGAAGTGATCTCCGCCGCGCTGTTTGTTCGAAATACCGGTTTGTACCGGTATGCTAATTAGTTCCCTCGCAGCGATGGGGGCGTCCCCCAGTGCAGGAGATGCGATGGGGGTGTCCCCATTGCTGCTCGAAAACCGACTCCAGCGCCGCCTCTGTCTTCTTCTGCATCCTCCCTTCCTTCTTTGGCTTGACGTCGGACGCTTGCGTAGTACGCTCTGTTCAGCGAAGTTTGCCGAACAGAGCGTAAATAGTTAATATATTCCAGCTGTATGTAATTTAGTCTCAGTATAAATACACCTGTTCTGCGAAGGCCTCCGTGGTTTGTTAGAGGACACTAGTGAACAAACAGCATCATGAAGACCAAGGAACTCACCAGACAGGTCAGAGATAAAGTTGTGGAGAAGTTTGAGGCAAGGTTAGGTTATAAAAACCTATCCCAAGCTTTGAGCATCCCAAAAAGAACTGTTCATCCAAAGTCCAGACCGAAATCCCATTGAGCTTCTGTGGCAAGACATTAAAATTGCTGATCACAGACGCTGTCCATCCAATCTGGCTGAGCTTGAGCTATTTTGCAAAAATCTCAGTCTCTAGATGTGCAAAGCTAATAGAGACATACCCCAGCTAAAATTGCAGGGAAAGGTGGCTCTACACAGTATTGATATACGGGGACTGAATACTTGTGCACATCACACTTTCCAGATTTTTATTTGATTAAAATTTTTAAATCCATGTATCATTTTCCTTCCACTTCACAATTATCTGCTACTTTGTGTTGGTCTATTACTTAAAGGGGCTCTATCACTGGGAAAAGTCCTTTTTAACTAATCACATCCTTGCGTAGCCTTTAGAAAGTCTATTTCACACCTACCTTTAGTATGTAGATCGCCTCAGTGGTTTCTGAATAAGTCCGTTTTTATTCATATGCTAATTAGACTGTTGCAGGATACATTGTGCGCTCCTCTCCTGTTGTTTCCTATGGGAGGCTGCTGCTGCTGATGACAACTCAGCTTCCTGTTTGCCTCACACACATAGGAGATAATAGAAGAGAGGAGGCTGCTGGGAACTTCCTGTACTGGCTGGAGGCTCATTAGCATATTAATAAAAATGGACTTATTCAGAAACCACTGAGGCAATCTACATACTAAAGGTAAGTGTGAAGTACAATTTTTAAAGCCTATGCAAGCATGTATTTAAAATCTTAATGTGCCGTCACTCGGTCAAGGAGTTTGGTGCCAGGAAAAGGCTTCTCATAGCCATAGCAAAATAGAAATAAATTTCCTGCACTCAAATTAATGCTTCCAAAATATTGTGAACTTTTATTAACATCCGACAAAAACGTTTCGGTCTTATATAGACCTTCTTCAGTTTGTCGGTGGGGTATAGTGGAAACTATATTTCCACTATACCCCACCGACAAACTGAAGAAGGTCTATATAAGACCGAAACGTTTTTGTCGGATGTTAATAAAAGTTCACAATATTTTGGAAGCATTAATTTGAGTGCAGGAAATTTATTTCTATCAAGCATGTATTTAGATAAAAATGACTTTTCCCAGTGATAGAGCCCCTTTAAGATTTCAATAAAATACATTTAAATTTGTTGTTGTAAGGTGACAAAATGTGAAAAAGTTCAAGGGGTATGAATACTTTTAAAAGTCACTACATGTCTAGGAAACTTGCCATTTTCACCATCAGCTGTGCATTTATTTCTGGGGAAAAAAATTATCCAACACTTGGGGTAAAAATGATAACTATGTGTCTGGATACATTGCTCAAGGGGTGGAGTTTCCAAAATGGGGTCATGTATCAGAAGATTCCATCTTACTGGCATATCAAGGGCTCTACAAAAGTTGCATGGTGTCCAAAAGCCAAACCGTCAAAATCTGTGGTCCAAAACCAAACAGCACTGCTTACCTTCTGCTTGATGCCCCAATAGTAGTTTATAGCGATTGTTAAGTGGGGTATATCAGGAACAACAATGTCACATATGAGGGCATAAACTACTGTTTTGGTACACAGCAGGACGTAGAAGTAGCACAGATTTTAGATCTTTGGTTTTTGGACACCATGTCACATTTACTTAAAAGGTGTCAGTAAAATGGAAACATTTAGAAAACTGAACCCCTCAAATAATGTATCAAGGGCAAATGAGCATTTTATTTTCCATATGTGAATTGTGAAAGGGGAATATGTGAGCATCCAGTTTTGCCAAATATATTGCGATATTTTTTTTTTTGTTGTTGCATTGTACAAGCTGTAGTTTTTTTGTTTTTTTTTACATTTTTCTCAAGATGTTGTCATATAAGGACTTGTTTGTTTGTGGGATGATATTCATTTTCAACCCTTACACACTACAAGACGAATATATTCATCATGAGCAAGCGGGCGGTTGATTCTCCATGTCTGATATATTCGGTACTACCAGTATACCTGGCAATCACCGGCAGAAGCCCAGTTGATACATATAGCTGGGTCCCTGGCGCAACTGCCAGGGATGGAAAACTCTAAGTTCTGACTGTTTAACCCTTTACATGCCACGTTCCGTTCAATATAGCCACTGTGACATATTCAAAAGTTAGACAGAGTGAAGAGGTTCCTGCTGCCAGTCCATTGGCACTCCCACAGTGCAGTCTCTGGGTTCAGGAGGGTGCCATGATAGCCTGACCATGGCCTCCAGCTTTAATAAGTGGAGAAGTCTATTAGCCCCAAACAAAAGGCTGGATTTCGTTGGCTGAATATCAGTATTAGGCTGGGGTCCCACGTGGCTTAAATGCTGCAGTTTGGCTGTTGCAGAAACGCTGTGGATAAAAAACATGGCATTTTATAGTCTCTACAAAGGTAATTCTAGTGAAACCTACCCATACATTGTGGAAAAATACTGTTGCAGTTTTGGAAATCACATGTGAATTCCACCTATGGAAAAGCCAGCGGTTTTTCTATAGGTATAATGGAAGCAGAAAGTCTGCAGAATAAAGCTCTGTGGACTTTCTGTGAAAAGCGCTGCAGGAAAAAAAACATGATGCGTTGCAGCTGCAGTTTTTCCCACTGTGTGTTTTTGCCGTGCTCTTCAATGTGAGGCCCAAGCTAGATCGTTTTTTTTTTTTTGTTTGTTTTTAAATTACATCCGATAAAAAAAAAAAAACAGACCCAAACAGATGTCTATCAGTGTACATTGACATCAATGTTTAAAAATAAAAAAAATCTAAGTATCTGTTAAATGGATGTTAAAAAGGTGATCTGAATAGAGCCTATAAAAGTATTGCAGAGTATTATACAAGAGATCACAGATCTCCTAGAGGGACTAAAACTATGTTTAAAAAAAAAAAAAAAAAAGTTTGATAAAATGTTAAAAATATATTTCAAATAAAAAAAACCACAGAAAAATCACAATTTTTCCAAGCACATAGCTTTATTATATTAATTATTTATTTAACCCACACAGTAAATACTGTAAGAAAAATTTAAAAAACACAAAACTTTGTATATTTTTGTTAAAGCATATCAAAACTTTTTGACAACTTTTGATTTTCTGGCAGTATTTGCATCATTTAATAAATTTTGTAATATACTTTATTAACAAATTTTGTCTGCTTTCTGTGAAATCTGGCATCGCTTTATTCTTTCCCAGGCTATTGTATTGAGAGCTGATCCTTTGTCTTAGACCTCGTTCACATCTGCGTTGGTAATCCGTTAGGGGGAGTTTGCATTTGCTTATTGTATGCAGTGAAAGCACACGGACCCCATAGACTATAATGGGGTCCGTGTGCTTGCCATGAGATCTCCGCAGGGAACGTGCAGACAGGAAAGTACTTCACAATCTACTTTCCTGTCCGTATGACTTGTGCGGAGATCTCGTGACAAGCACACAGAACCCATTATAATCTATGAGGTCCATGTGCTTTCCCTGCACACTGCTTGCAAATGCATTTGGTAGTCCGTTTGGGGGTTCCCCATGCAGATTCCCCCTAACGGATTACCAAACGCAGATGTAAACCAACGGTCACTGAGTAACTTTGTATGGAGTACAGGCTTGAGTAAGATGTGGAGAGAATAAGGGTAGGGGAAGGTCACATAAAAGAGTTATATTGCTGGTTATCTCTTAGTGTATATAACACTAAGGCTGCAGTGCTATCTATATTATCTCCAGAGATATCACTGATTGAAAACACAATTTGGATATTTAAGAGAATCTCCTCTTTCTTTTAACACTAAAAAAAAGTGTTTATGGCTCTTAGAAGACGGATAAAAAAAAAGCAAAAAAAGCAAAAAAAAAGCATCCTCCTTATGGGTTAATGATACTATTTTTGGGGAGCCTAGAACCTTTTGACTAAATTTTAACTCTTTTGGGGGGATAAAAACAAAACATTTTATTTTTTTGTTGTTCACCATACGGCATGTTATTGTTCCTGTAGTATTATGTGGGACAATACGTTAGGATGAGCCAAGATGTTAAGTTTTATAGATTTTACTAGTTTTTCAAAATAAACACTCGTTTAAGTAAAAAATAAAAAATCTCTTTTTGCCCTGTCCTCTTCTGAGAGATGTAACATTTTTCTGTCTGCTTTTTACAGAGCGAGTTGTACTTTATATTGGTACAATTTGGGGGTACATATGACCTTTTGATCCATTTTAGCACGTTTTTTTGCAAGTTGAGATGGTGAAAAATCATTATTTCTGGTGGGTTTTTATGGTGTTCACCATGTGGGTAAATAATGCTATATTATTTTGTCCTAATAGAAACACTATGCCCCACTTTATCCGCAAGAGGGGCAATGATGATAGCAATATCCCTGAAAACCTCTAAGGGGTTAACCCTTGCAATCGGACACTGGCTTTGACCATGGTCACATCTGACTCCCACTATTCATGACACCTGTTCAGTTTCTGAGTAGGGGGCCATATCCATTCTGTACTTCTATGGCATGGAGCACCAAGGGGTTAAAAATGGATCTATGGTCAAAAATCAAAGATCAATAAAATGCATTTTTTTTTAAACTGCCCATTAAAAACAGATGCAAAATACAGGACACTTGGCTATGACAAATGGAGCACATAACCTGTCAGAAATGGATGTTAGATCCATGAAAAAGGCAGTGGTGTGAATACGGCCTTAATACGTCTTCCCCAGACACTCAGCCATTGGATTTAGGCTGAGTGCAGGGACAAGCTGTAGTCTGTAACCATGGAGACACATGGCTCTGCACAAGAGATGTAGACTTTAACTCTTCAGTAGGAGACCTAAATGAAAGAGTTGGATGTGTAAAGACTAATTCTTTAGCTGCAAGGATAAAGAAGCCGAGTGTATAGTAGGCGCTATCTTGTGCATGAGCTGTACTAGGCTGATACCACAGTATACGGGCTGTGGATGAGGAGGACTAGCGGCCCGGCAGCACTTCCTGTGTGGATGTGTGTGAGGCGGAAGGATCGGGCACAGAGCACACAGTCCGTGTAGTGAGCGGTCCAGCTCTTGTAGTCTTCCTGTAGGCTGCGGAAGGATCTGGCCGTGTCTCCTCCCCCCGCACACACGCACTGTGTGTCTGTATCCCCGCTTCCTCCTCTATGCTGCTGCTGTGACTCAATGTGAAGCACAAGCTCCGGGATAAACATGGCGACGTCGCTGCATGAAGGACCGACCAACCAGCTGGATCTGCTGATCAGAGCCGGTAAGGCCAATCTTTGGCATGCATGCGTTGCAGGGGAGGGATGCCCGGATCGCGGGCAGCGCTAGTGAGCATGCACCGCCTGCCCCGGCCCAGTGTGCTGGGCACTGGCTGGGATGGAAGGGGGTGGGATGCAGCTGCGCACGTTGCAGGGAGTGATGGAGGACGGGGTAGGAAGTGATCACCTTGGCTGGGCACACCGGAGGCGAGGGATTGTGCAGGCGATGCAGCGCCGGGAACCAGGAAGTGTGCGCTGGCTATATGTGCTGCCACGCTGTCTGCTTGTCACTGTACACATGAGCCGCTGTGAGCTCGGCACCTAGACACATGTCACACATAGTCCCGGCTGCACCTCATTACTAGCAGGTAGTCGTGTGCAGCAGCTCCTGTCTGCTGTGTGCTCTGTACCCTGCTCCCCTAGCCCTCAGAAAGTCCCACATTGTGGAGCGTACAAGTGTCCGCTACTACTGGCCTGCTGCGATATAGATGCGGCTGGCAGACGGAGCTCTGCGGCTGTTCACATTGATTACGGCATTATTTTTGCAATTTTATTTAATTTTTTTATGTAACCTTAAAAAAACCCCGTTCATAGCGGAAGCGCAGAGATCAAACGGGCAGGAGGGTCGGGTGATAGACAGCGGCGGCCAGCCAATCCGCGCCCGGGGATGGTTCGAAATCTGAGCGCTAACCAATGGGCGCGCGCTGGAGAGGACGGGCCGCCGGCCAATGGGCGCCCAGGACGGCTTTGATTGGCAGCGGAGTGTGAGCTCACAATGCGGATGGAATTGGAGGGAAGAGAAGAGATGTAAACACGGAAGTGAGGGGCGGGGCTTCAGCACCTGGGACACTGCAGCTTGTAGACACGTGAAGGCTGCACAGGAGCGCAGTGTGGACGCCTTGTTATTGTATGGCGGTTATTAGTGTCGGGTTCTATGAGCAGAGCTGTGAGGAGACAAGTGTTCTGCTCAGTGTGCAGCATGCTGGCTGATACTTCTCTCTGTGAAGCTGCTCAGTAGGCCGGTCCTGCTTATCAGGCACTTCACTTACCCCCATGAGGGATCTTCCTGTCATAAATGTCACCAGCAGACATATCAGGACTGGCAGGGAAGATACTACTATTGTAAAGCAGGTGTAGAAAGTCTACCCCAATCTATTTCCAGGAATATTCAGCTGTTTTTAGGAAATAAATGCACACCGCTTCCTACAACAGCGATGTATTCTGCAACTATAATAAAATGCACTGTCACAAATGTGGGGGCTTTTTTTTGTTCAGTTTTGTGATGAGACAGGCTGAGGACACAAGGACGTACTAGTAGTACTGGCACCGGGGACATGGTGCCAGTTAATTCATGATGATGTAAAGCATTTGCCCTGCAATTTACTAGCCACGGGATACCTGCAGAAAAAAAATGCCCCATAAAATCCACTGCTGATCAGTGATGGAAAGTCATGGGCACTGGCTGGGGTGGATGCAGCTGGGCCTGTCCTCATTGAAATGAAAAAAGTTGTAAGGCCAGCATGGTGGAGTCCCGGGGTCAAATCCAGTAATTATACATTAAAACTTAATTGTATAATTAATAATAATGAATTACTTTACTTTGAGACCATAGTGAGTATATTGTTTTCCAACTCTAAAGCCCTGGTCACAATCTGAAGAAGGGGAATTAAGCTTGTGAGCCCTACTTGGGACAACGGTCACCATATTTGTAAAGCCCTACAAAATATATTGGCGCTGTATAAATAAGCAAAATAAGTTATCCACCATTTGTATATTAAGTGATGATTGTATGGAGATAGGAAGTGAATAGGTTATTTCAGGGCAATGTATTCTATAAAGTTGCTTTTAGTAGTTATTTCTGAGTTATTAGTAGAACTACAGAATAGACCAGTGAGCTCTCCCTTGTTACTGTCCAGTTGTCACAGTACTACATCTCCCAGCTTCTGGCTGTCAGGTCAAGCTATGAGTTGACGTTTTGCAACAGCTGGAGAGCCACATGTTGGAAGATCTCTTGTGTAAAGAGTGGTCTAGTATGTTCTTCTCCAGGAGCAATGCAGTAACGTATGTGTGTGTGTGTGTATGTATATATATATATATATATATATATATATATATATATATATATATATATCTCAATTGCTTAAAGTTCTGCAATGTGAACAAAGTATAGTTTAAGCTCCAGAGTGCAGTGGCTATCATCTAAGCTGCTATTATTTTAGTGTATCAGAAACTCCGGTTGTTCAACCTTCTTGAATTCTTTCCAGCCTTTATCATGGCACATCCATCAAGATAAGTGGGATGTTAAACAGTCCATTTCATTGCTACAGCAAAGTTGTAGCTCAAGGCTATTATAAATGCAAGAGCTCAGACTGTCTACCATAGCCCTGAGTTTTACAGTGCCAGTGTTCACATACCATTTCCTATTGTTTGTGGTAGATGCAATTGTTAGGTGATTGATATTGATGTGAAGTTAATTGGTTCTTTGTGTTGTCAGTACATGAATATACCTGTTGTGTTTTTGTGGAAAAATGAAGCACTAGCCTCATAGTAAGTATATTTCATACGTGCAGCTTAGAAATATTGTACCTGCTGTTAATGTATAGTAAACAGTCCGAGGGGTCGCTTGAGTTTAACCTTCCTGAAGTTTTTTTTGGTCACTGGTAGGCAGTCCTATGGTTTAGAAATATAAATATATTGCTTTGAGAATCCTGCGATCATTGAATATATACAGTAGTGTGTGTGTTCTAAAATCTGCTCAATGATAAAAAAAAAAATTGCAAGTGCTCAGATATGTTTAGGATATGTTCATACATACACAAAATATATACAAACATCTATACGTGCAGTGAACGTCTGCAGTGTACTACAGTAGCAGCAAAGTCGGTGCGGTTTTACACATTGCAGATTTATGGTGCAGATTCCAAACCCCAGTTACATGCTATGGACTCAGTGTGACTGTTATTGTTTATGGATTACTGACTTATTTTTTATTATCCTAGTGGTTTTCCCAATAAGGCTGGATTCACACAAGCATTGCAGTCTCTGTAGCAGAATCCGCCTAAAATTGGCGGAGAGAAAAGTCCTGCGAATGCTAGTGAACCTAGCGTAAAGTGGGAATGTCTGATAGATGCAGGTCCTATCTTTGGGGTCTACACCTCTTTCTATTCCCTTGTAGCCTCCATAAGTATCTGCGATCCCTGTAAGCTGTCTTTTATGTTAGGGTCACTCATTCTAGGTAAGAATGTTTGAAGAAAATCCTTAAACTGGTAACAGTGTGCTTCGATCCTGAAAAAAATGTAAAAAGTACAATATCTGCTTAGGTCATTTTCACATGAATGTCAATATGGCTGTGTGACGCAGTGGTGACAATGTAACTATTCACATGTCATATTTCTGGCTGTTTTTCATGGATCTGTCTTAGACTCAATAGGTGCTTCAGGAATGAAAAATTCTCATTTTTAGGACTGCCATATGAATATAGACCAATTGAGACTGCAGTAATGCAGCTGGTGTATATGAGCAGTCTATGGGCGAGCCATGCTTTTCAGTCTGGAGCATTGCCTACTTCTGAAGTTCCTGGATTAGGTGACGGAGCATAAGACATTTTGTAGGGTCCTGATAATACAAGAAGCTACTGGATTTTTTTTCTTTGAGTTCTAATACTTTTCCTATAGGACCTAAGTAGGGGCACTGAGCATGTGACAGTCTAGCCACTCGCTCCATTGTCACTAATCGTGTTTGAGGATTATCACTTCATATTGCCTGTTTCCAGAAATAAACCTCCAGTTCCTGCGTCTGCCTTGAGCTGTGAACTTGTGGTTATCCTAAAGGCTTATAGTAGCTTTCAGCTTTTCAGTAGGCACAGTTGACATGTCCGTCAAACTCCCATTCCCCAGCAAACTGCAAATTTCTAGAAGTGTAGCCCATACAATGTGCACAGTGAGTCTTGTCCTGATTTTTGGCCTTCCAGGTTAGAGATGGAAACTCTTATCTTATCTTGTGTTTCCTTAGAGGTCTGTGGTAGTTTTGTGGAATCTGTCACTCTTATCACTAGTTGATAAATGGAAGCTGATCTATTAACAGGTGCTTGTGTGCAAGGCAGAACATGATTACTGGCTGCATTCAGAGGAAGAGGACAGCAGACCAGGTTTCTGCTGTCAGTGCAGGTAGCCATATTTTCTGCCTCTAGCCGCAGTTTAGACATACGGGTCACGTTTACTACATAAATGAGTGCTGTGTAAGGGCCTGGATTGGCACATCCCTGACTCCTCCTTCAGCCTGTTTTTGGCATTGTGATATCCATAGAAACACCCACTAGTGACTGACTACCAGGAGCAGACTTGACTATTCTTGGCTGCCTGCCAAATGTGGCTGTGAAGACTTTAACTGCTTATTATCCTATTGGTTGTCAGTGAGCTCAGCTTCACTAGAACTTGTTCAGTCTTTTTTGCTTTTATTATTTGGATCTAACAAGTTTGTTGGTTTAGTTTAAAAGATTTTGTTAGGCTCTGTTCACATACAACAGAGTGTCTTCTGTATTTTCGTTTCGTCCTGTATGTTATTTTTTTGTCAGAAAGACACTCCTATCCTTGTCCTTATAAACGAAGCTTGAGCATAGACCTAGATTAGGTTCTGTTCATGTCACATTATCTCATACATGTTTGGTGCATGTATGTGACAAGCTGTTAGGTGAAGCACCAGATGTAGACATAGGGACTTTATTTTCCTCAAAAGAGGGTCCAGTTGGCCTCCTTTATAAGTGTATAGGAAAGGGCAACATACTGGACTGTGAATGGCTAGTTCTGAATATATTAGTGTATTAAACTGTAAATAGAGAAGGGATTCCCGCTGCTCACCATTGGCAAGATCAATAAGGACTATGGGGTAGCACCAAACTAGAATTCAGTGCTATTTGGAAGGGTGCCGACATCCTCCATACACTACGCAAACCCAGAAAATAACTATCCAATTAAAATATCGTCAAGTATTTTATGTTGTCGGTTATGAGGTTTTTTTTTCTTTGTAGTTTAGTCATTAGCATTCGTGACTTTACAGCTGGTTTTCAGCAGTCACCTTAGTCTTTTTTTTTTTTTCTTGTTAATGACATTGTGAACTGGTCTGTATTTTTCTAGGATTGAATCTTGTTAAGTCCGAGCCCCATGTACCATGCGTTTCCACGTCCCTTGGTCAGCTTTTATGATCTGTAAAGTCGCCTGCCTTTAAATTGTTGTGCAGGAGGCAGAAGAAAGGGTCACCTAAAGATAGGCTCAGGCAGCGCTTGCTGCTAGCTGGGAAGGGATCAGCTGTGTGCACATAGCCATAAATGGCCAGAGGAATTGGAGATGGCACCTTGCATCGGATCTGAACGGGGGGCAGCAGGTGCTGGGCTGCTTGCTTGCTTTACACACTTTTTAGAGTCTTTGTCACAAAGTGAATGTTCTTCCTGACTCTACAGGCAGTTACATAGTCATTCTTTTGTTTCTAGTGTTTTAATATATCTCTCCCCCTGACATGCCACACTGCGTAGTTTGAGCAATGATTAATTTTCAGTTTATCCCTGTTTCCTGGAGTGTGTCTGTCTGATATGTTACCTGTTGATTCAGTGTTAGATTCTGCCTAGCCATTCACTTCTGGCACCTTGTTACCTTGTTTCAGTGACTGTTTTGTTTTTGTCCTTAGATGCTCCCATGGTTTGCTTTGTCTGTCTGGTCTTTTAAATGCCATGGGTGCCTAACCTCCTGCAGACTCTTATTACAGGTCTATATACTAAGAAGTACAAGTATACAATGTGTTATTTTTCTGCCAAATTTGTGCCCATGCACGTATGTAATCCACAATATATCCCTGTAAAACCTCCTAAATGTTTTGTACAGCAGTGACATACAGAGTACAGAAAGCGTTCTGGACTATTTCGTTTACACATACCTGTCAGCGCAAGACAAGAAAACCGTACATATAACTTGTACACTTTAAATGAAGAGTTTCAGGTTATCACTGGAAAAACCCTTAACCAGTGCCCATAGATGCTGCACGATGGATGACTGTTGTTGTATTTGACACTGTTATTATTTGTAAAATGAACACTCATACAATTTTCCAATATACTTTCTGTATTAGTTCCTCATAATTTTCTAGATCTGTGCTGGCAGTCATTGATTCTTCTTACTACTAGTGTATAGAAATGAATCCATGGTTATGGCTTAGACAGTCCATGGTCATGTGATGGACACACAGGTGCACAGTAATCAGACATCTCCCTGGTAACGAGCTGTGCACCTGTGTGCTCATCACATGACCGTGGACTGTACATCACATGACCATGGACTGATTTTTATCCTCATAGAGTAAACAGAATGAATGACAGCAAGCAGAGATCTAGAAAACCACGAGGAAGTGATACAGAAACCTATTGTAGAACTTTTCACTGTGCAGACAATAACATTTGTCTCTCGATATTTGTCTGAAAATGGGCAACACATTTAAGGGAATTATCCAGTTTCTAACATTGATGGCCTATCCTTAGGTCCCTTGCAGAACACCGGTACCCAGACAGCCATCAATGTTAGAAATCGGATAACCCCCTTTAAGAATTGGATGGGTGCATTGTGCTTGAAGGGGTTTTCTGGGTTTGTAAAATGAATGACCTTTCCTTGCTATTGACATATCCTGCCATCAGTTTATATAGTACTACCTTTTCAACAAACTTCGTATAAATAATTAAGAAACGGAAATTATATGAAGCTTTGATATGCCGTATCAGAGGAAAATGCTCCTATCAGGCGATTTACCTACTTCTTCTTCACTCTGAAAATCCCTGCTTTATGCCTCTTGAGATGGACTGCATTTTACTTGATATTACATGTCTATAGAGAGGAAAAGCTGGAAGTGCAGGAGATAAGAGAAGACAGGCATAGCCTGATGCTGGAGGAGGGGAGAGGCTGATTTCCACTGTAACTTGGGCTGCTGTCCTAGCTACTGGAGGATTGCAGCCTCCTGGCCATTCTATAGAGCTGATCTGGCTTCTGTAGGACATGGTGTTTTATTGGCATATTTTTTATGTTATTATTTTTTTTATTTTTTATTGTGTCTCCATGAGGTCATAATAGACCTTTGGGGACATCTGATCACTTTTCTTTTTGGTTAGGGAGGCTGATTTTCCTTTGTAACTGGGGCTGGTACATTTAGCCCCAGTTTTAGGAGGAATACAGCTTCCTGCCCACAAATATAGAGTTATCTGGATCCTGTAGGACCCAGCAGTTCTTTCAGCCTATGATCCGGACGGGTCACGTGAGTGCTGGGGTCAAGGGGAGCCGCATCATAGCTGTGTATACTGTGTATATTGAGAGCTGTGTACACAATTATCAGGCAAGGTAATAAACAGTCCCTGTCTTCTCTAGGGGAGCGCTGGCTGTAGTTATAGCCGGCTCCCTGTTTCAGCAGATGAGAGGAACTGCCCGGATGTATATAGTCTATGGGCGGCTCGGAGGAGGTTAAAGCGGACATGCTGTATGCAGCAAAGAAGAAACCTTGTTCCAGGAGATTATGTATCATTTATCTTTTCAGGTACTTGCACCACAAGGCTGGTGTAGAAATAAAGTGAGAGGTGGTTCCATTATGAAACCTTATTATTCTCGATTAGTAGTTTAGGTGTTGGCAGGGGTCACCGATAACATTGCCTGTGATGGTTTATTTGCATTTTGAAGACTGCTGGAAAACTTTGCACTATGAAGTTCTCCGCAGCAAATGCTCCATTTCCTAAACCTGTATTTTGTTGCTGAGATGCTAGATTTCAAGAACATACACTTCTGGCTGTATAAGAAAATGCAAATGATTTCTTTCAAACCACCTCCAGAATTAAATTAAAAACTCAAACCAAGCAAGATGTAAGATTCCTAATGACACAATTTGTTTAATTTCCAGTTGAAGCGTCGGTACACAGCAGCAATGTTCACTGCACAGACAAGACCATTGAGGCGGCTGAGGCTCTGCTACACATGGAGTCTCCCACCATCCTTCGAGATTCTAGGAGTCCGGGTATGTATACATTTATATTCTATTTTTCTTATATATATATATCACCTAATGCTGTACCATATATATATATATATATATATATATATATATATATATATATATATATATATCCTACTAATATTCCTTCCTACTAATATTATAAATGTGAAAGTTTGTGGGTTTGGATGTTTGTTCCTCAATTACGCAAAAACAGCTGAACGGATTTGCATGAAATTTGCCACATACATAGATAGGAATCCCGATTAAAACATAGGCTACTTTTTATCCCGGTAATTGACATCCCTACACGACCGCAGTGAAGGAATTGGCAAAGCTAGTTAGGCTCTCCATATGCAAACGTGCATACAGCTGGGTATCCTACACATATGCAGCAATGTAGCAGAGCCGAGACGCGGGAGCAGGCTGATCGAACTCTGGCATATTTCAGCAACGGAAAAAAGGAAAGGGAAAATACTCAGCCAATTCCAGGTGATACACCATGTCAGTAAGACTCTCCACACGTATATATACTCCTCGGCTCTGCCCAGATCTCTTCTCCCCCAGCTTTGGGACCTTTGGAAGATATCTAACTTGTGAATAAAACCGGATCCAGCACAACCAGGTATGAGAAAATGCAAAAGTCTTCGTTATTTAAAGCATAACTTTAAAAGCACTGAAGACGTACTGAAATCAAATTTCTGAGCGTTATATATATATATATATATATATATATATATATATATATATATATATATATATATATACACACACACTCACCGGCCACTTTATTAGGTACACCATGCTAGTAACGGGTTGGACCCCCTTTTGCCTTCAGAACTGCCTCAATTCTTTGTGGCATAGATTCAACAAGGTGCTGGAAGCATTCCTCAGAGATTTTGGTCCATATTGACATGATGGCATCACACAGTTGCCGCAGATTTGTCGGCTGCACATCCATGATGCGAATCTCCCGTTCCACCACATCCCAAAGATGCTCTATTGGATTGAGATCTGGTGACTGTGGAGGCCATTGGAGTACAGTGAACTCATTGTCATGTTCAAGAAACCAGTCTAAGATGATTCCAGCTTTATGACATGGTGCATTATCCTGCTGAAAGTAGCCATCAGATGTTGGGTACATTGTGGTCATAAAGGGATGGACATGGTCAGCAACAATACTCAGGTAGGCTTTAGCGTTGCAACGATGCTCAATTGGTACCAAGGGGCCCAAAGAGTGCCAAGAAAATATTCCCCACACCATGACACCACCACCACCAGCCTGAACCGTTGATACAAGGCAGGATGGATCCATGCTTTCATGTTGTTGACGCCAAATTCTGACCCTACCATCCGAATGTCGCAGCAGAAATCGAGACGCAGCAGAAATCGAGACTCATCAGACCAGGCAACGTTTTTCCAATCTTCAATTGTCCAATTTCGATGAGCTTGTGCAAATTGTAGCCTCAGTTTCCTGTTCTTAGCTGAAAGGAGTGGCACCCGGTGTGGTCTTCTGCTGCTGTAGCCCATCTGCCTCAAAGTTCGACGTACTGTGCGTTCAGAGATGCTCTTCTGGCTACCTTGGTTGTAACGGGTGGCTATTTGAGTCACTGTTGCCTTTCTATCAGCTCGAACCAGTCTGGCCATTCTCCTCTGACCTCTGGCATCAACAACGCATTTCCGCCCACAGAACTGCCGCTCACTGGATGTTTTTTCTTTTTCGGACCATTCTCTGTAAACCCTAGAGATGGTTGTGCGTGAAAATCCCAGTAGATCAGCAGTTTCTGAAATACTCAGACAAGCCCTTCTGGCACCAACAACCATGCCACGTTCAAAGGCACTCAAATCACCTTTCTTCCCCATACTGATGCTCGGTTTGAACTGCAGGAGATTGTCTTGACCATGTCTACATGCCTAAATGCACTGAGTTGCCGCCATGTGATTGGCTGATTAGAAGTTAGGTGTTAACGAGCAGTCGGACAGGTGTACCTAATAAAGTGGCCAGTGAGTGTGTGTGTGTATATATATATATATATATATATATATATATATATATATTTAAGATCCGCTTCTTGCACATATAATATGATAGATGAAGTGTGAATGGGCTGCCTATATAATACAAGAATGGCTTTGTTTTGCTAGAGCCACCCAAATATCACTATACTATACCTCTCCTTTTCATATTGATTTAATAAAAGGCCATTTTACTCACCGAGTGATGAATCTGATGTGCTCCAGGACCATGTACAGTTCTGTAAGGCTGGTAGCACACATCAGCTTCTCTGCGTATGTGCCAGACGTCTGGGGAATGCACAGGGAAGCCGAGGAAAGAAAATAAAACCCAGAAAGCAATGTGAAGTTGGGGGTTAGTACTTACGACTTTGAGGTTTGTCCCCCAAAGTAACTTGACAAAGGGACTGTGCTTGGTCATTGCAGAGCTAGTGAAGTAGTATGGCATTTTATTTAATATCTGAGTTTTCTGTATTCATAAGGGTAGCATTCCCCTCTCAGTTATTGACAGGCTTTTGTGTATTAATGTATATTCAGCAGCCTATCGGTCAATGATAAGAGGAGGTTTGGGGTTGTGATCCCCTCTTGAATTCCCCTCTTGAATACAATAGACTTGTAACTTAGCCAGACAGACTGCAAAATGTGCAGTTTCTGCTAATAAAAGAGCAGACCTGGGATTGTAATAGGCTGCCCTTACAAAAGGTAGCACATTCAGGTCACAAATCTACTTTAAATTCTCTCTGATAGTGTTACAAAAGTATATATCATCTTTAATACAACTAACATTTCTTATTGCTCCAGTCCATCTAAAAATGCAACTTTGCTAATGGATTTGAGTAAATGTGCCCTCCTATGTTTGTTTCTACAGCTCCTGTGCCTCTCCTTGGTTACTAACTGCAAACAAACCTTGTGGAGTCTGATCCTGCAGCTGCGTGTCATTCACATCCATCTGTTCCCGAAGTGGCAGATGGAAAGGAGTAGTGTATGACTGTATGTTCATAGGATTTCTTTGTGGTCTGTAACCATGGAGACACATAGATCTGCACACAAGCTTCAGACACAAAATTGTAGGTTTCTGGTAAAAACTAAAATTAATTTTTATTTTTTTTTTTTTTTTTTTTTTTAATTTTAGAGGCATTGGTGTAATAAAAATGATGCATAACACATAAAAGAGGCAAAAATGTAAACTTATGTGTGGGTATACAATCATGTCCAACAGTACAAAACTACCACACAATTGATTAATAAAACATAATACATTTTATTAATACCTACTAAAACAGTAGAATCACATGACATATATGAAAGACAATTACATAATACAATTCTGTTGCTATAAGCAAGTGGGGGTAGACGAAACTACATAGTACCAACTAGCCAGTAATAGGTAGAAAACAGATGACCAATAACAGTTACATGAAGTAGGAATGGTCCTGGATAAGAACAACAATATATAATAATGTATGGTGCAAGATGCACCTAACCATTAACAGCAGTGTGACAAAGCCAGGAACCCAGTATCTCTCCTAGGTGGTATAACAATACAATGTTGCCATCTTACCTACCAACAAGAAAGGAAACGCCCGACGTGCGTTTCACCTGCACACATGCAGGCTTCGTCAGGGGACAACTACCCAGCACAGACTATTGCCTTATATACCCTTAGCAATTATCTTAACTCACCATAAGTAAGTGACACCACCAAATGAGTGTTGTGTGCAGAAAGCAAACTGACATAAAAAAATGGCCGCTAAATGCATCACTGCACATGTGCAACCAAAAGGCTACGGAAGCCCTGAAAGTTCAAACTTAGCAGGCAACATCGGCATAATGAAAAACAAACAAGCCGCGGTCATTGCGCATGTGTAATGAACATGAGAACGATTACAAAGATGTGATGCAATATTATGTACTCTGCACAGGTAGTGTATTCAAGTTGGGATTATCACTAAATATAGTACAAGTGTGTACATGAACTATTATATATATATATATATATATATATATATATATATATATATATATATATATATATATATATATATATATATAGTAGTCCCGTCAAATTCAACTTATATTATTATGTGATGTATCATATCCCATTAATATACCTATAAAAATACAAACAAATACTAAATATAACAACAATGCTGTTACTAAAGGTATCAGAAACTCACATTCCATTAAAATCTATAGATATAAGCCGCAGAAAAACCTTAGTAAGCGTAATATACATCCTCAATGGAAAAAGCTGCACCTAAAAGCTCAGTGTCTGAACATGACCCAAGAAATGTGAAACTTATAAAAACGCTACACCTAAAAACTCCATGTATGAACATGGCCCAAAAGATGTAGAGCCTATAAAAAGACAATATTATATCTACAGTACCTACAGAAAATATAGTGTACATGAAAACATATTAATACAAATAATATCCCTATTTTATTATGAAAAGTGCATGAAAGAGCATATACATATCCACATATAGAAAAAGGACTTGCAGTGCACAATATCAATAAATTATTGCTAAATACAAAAAAAAAAATTTTAATTTTTTTTTTTGCAAAATACAAAATTTTTTCTTCCTTTTATACAAGAAAAGAAGGTGCAAAAAATAAAAAGTGCAAGGTGCGCAGTGCGAAAAAAGTGAACGTGCAAAAGGTAATAAGAGAGACACATTTTGTCTCATAATGTGAAAATCCTCATAGATGGTGTATTCTTTTAATTTTCTTGTCGAAAAGTGAATTTTTCCAAATCTTTAGGAAATGTCCTTTCATAACCCCGTAGCTAATTCCCAACACCTCAATATAGCGGTAATAAACCTAATGAGAGAAAAGGCAAAAATAAAGAGTCAAATAACCAATCACTATGCCAGGTAGTAACAAATAAAACAAAACATCCGACAGACACAATAACCATAAACACTAAACATCAATAAAAATAATAAAAAAATATAAACAAAAGATCATAATATCCAAATCGTGAAGAGACATACCATATATTTAACTGAAAAAAGAGCAAAAGCGTGGTTACAGGAAAGGGTCAAAGCTGATATTGTCATTAAGACCAAGTGGTTGGACTGTTTTCAACCTATAAATCCACTTACTTTCCATTTGCTCTAGGCGTTTTTTCCAATCGCCTGCTCTAGGGCCAGTGTTTACTTGATCTATGGCCCAAATACGGAACGATGTAGGATCAGAATTATGATGGAGAAAAAAGTGTTTCGGGATGGTCTTAAGTGTGTTTATGTCCGTTGTATCCTTTGCGTTTATTATTCCAAGGACATGCTCACGTACTCTTCTCCGAAATTCTCTTGTTGTGAGACCTACATAGATAAGCCCACATGAACAAGTTGCAAAGTATATTACCCCAATGGAATGGCAACTAAGATGTTTTCTAATATTTCTAATGTATATTCAGCAGCCTATCGGTCAATGCTAAGAGGAGGTTTGGGGTCGTGATCCCCTCTTGAATACAATAGACTTGTAACATAGCCAGACAGACTGCAAAATATTTTGTGTGCAGTTTCTGCTAATAAAAGAGCAGACCTGGGATTGTAATAGGCTGCCCTTACAAAAGGTAGCACATTCAGGTCACAAATCTACTTTAAAATCTCTCTGATAGTGTTACAAAAGTATATATCATCTTTAATACAACTAACATTTCTTATTGCTCCAGTTAATTTTTTTTTTAATTTTAGAGGCATTGGTGTAATAAAAATGATGGTAAAGCTGTACATGTTCTAAAATATCACACCAGTAAAATGCCTTTTAAAGGGATCCTATCATTCAATCACTTTTTTTTCTAACATGTAGGAATAGCCTTTCGCCTAAAATCCCGGTTTTTCTCAGTATGCAAATGAGTTATTTCGCAGCACTGGGGCGGGTCCCAGCAGCACTGGCCGCGAAATTACAATTATATGTAAGCGGCCGCGAGCATGCGCAGTCGGCTTGCCCGAGGCCTAGAAGTTACAAGCCGCCACCGGAAGAAGACTCGGTGAAGACCTCGCTGCAGAAGAAGAGGAGGCGGTTCTGGAGAGAGTTCTCTTGCAGCATTGGGGCTGCCCCAGTGCTGCGAAAAAAACTCATTTACATACAAAGAAAAAACGGTATTTTAGGCAAACCGCGGCACAGAGAAGACAACGTAAGGTAGGAGATGAATAGCCTGTCGAAAAAAAAAGTGATTGAATGATGGGATCCCTTTAAGTCACGCAACTTCTTTAACCTCTTCAGGACTAGCCATAGAATATTTATGTCCGGGCGGTCACTCTCTTGTTCTGCAAGGACATACTGGTACATCAATGTGTACCTGGTTTGTACCTGGTGCTCAATGAGCGCTGTATATGAAGCTATGGGCGCTGCCACAATGCGACTCACCTTTGATCTTCCAAGATCAGCGTGTGTTAGAGCTGCTAGGTCCTACAGGACCCAGATCAGCTCTATAGTAATGGGCAGAAGGCTATATTCCTCCTGCAACTGGGTGCTAAATCTGCCAGCCCCAGTTACAGGGGAAATCAGTCTCCCTACCAAAAAAAGAATCATGAGATGTCCCCAAAGGTCTATTATGACCCTATGGGGACAAAATGTAAAAATAAAATATATAAAAATTCAAGGAAAAGAAAATAAATAAATTAATAATAATAAAAAAGTCAAATAATATGCCAATAAAACGCCCTTATTACAGGTTCTAGCTCCCCCCCCTGACGACACCACATAAAATAAAAATTACCGTAATGGAGAGAAAAACTATTTTAGGCTAAGGCCCCACCTTGCGGAAACGCTGCTTTTTTGCAGATTTTGTTGTGGTTTTTAAAGCCAATGCCAAGAATGGCTACAAAAGGAATGGGAAATATATAGGATGTTCTTACACTTTTCCTTTCTGTTCAATCCTATCCTGGCTTTGGCTCAGAAATCCTGAACAAAGTCTGCAACAAAGAAAGCTATGATTCCACAAAGTGGGGCCTTAGCCTTAAAAAGTTTTTTTAGTAGCACTTTGTGCTATTGAATAAAACAAAAGTGAAGTCTGAAAAAACAGACACGTTTTCCCTCCTCTTTTGTTTATATTTTCCCGGATATTAAAAAAAAAAAATTAATACACATGCAAAATTAAAAACATCATAAAATTAGAGCCCCGCAAATGATAAAAAGGTTATAGCTCTCAAAACAGGACATAGAAAAAGCCTGAAAATGTGCCTGGTCCTGAGGATTGCTGCCTCCTGATCGTTCTATAGAGCTGTCCTGGCTTCTGTAGGACATGGTGTTTTATTGGCATATTATTTTATGTATTTTTATTTATTTATTTTTTAACTTTTCTATGATTTTTTTTTTTTTTTTTTTTTACATTCTGTCCCTATGAGGTCATAATAGACCTTTGGGGTCATCGGATCCCTTTTTTTTGTTGTGTGTAGCAGAGGCTGATTTCCCCTGTTACTGGGGCTGGTACATTTAGCCCCAGTTGCAGGAGGAATACAGCCTCCTGCACCTTAGTATAGGATTAATAGAGCTGATCTGGGTCATGGCCGCCGGGTCAGAGAGGAGCCACAACATGGCGGCGCCCATAGCGCTCATTGAGCACTGTATACACAGCCATCGGTAAGGCAGGGAGCTCTGGCTGAAATTACACCCAGCTCCCCGTTTCAGCAGCTGCATAATTTCATGCAGCTGCAGAGTTCTGCTTGGATGTACCAGTACGTCGTTGCAAAACTAGATAACCACATCCGGATGTGTATATAGTCTAGGTCTGGAAGTGGTTAAACAAAATAAATATATAAAAATAATAGCACTTCATCCAGGCAATGGGCAATTTATGCCGTACAGAAGAAAAGCCCCCTCTGGGTCAACTAAGATATCTGATAATTGTACAGGTTTCCTAAGAAACCTTTCAGTTGTATCCAAAAGAATACTTGGTACTGATAACAAACTCTAACATCTTGCCTCATGGCTGAAAGGCAGCTTTCACAGTTTTGTCATATGATTCCCTCCCCCATTTTGCAGATTTTGTTGCATTTTTTTGAGTCAAAGTGAAGAGGGTTTCAAAGGGAATGTAAAATATAAATGAAGCACTTCTTTTGGCTCAAAAAATTGCTGCAGAATGTGCAACAAAATCAGCTTTTCTGCAATGTTCTGCCTCCGAGTGCTAAAACTCCTGCTTGAGTTATTTGTTTTTCTTTAGTAAATACATTTATAGTGTTGTCAGTCAAGGAATGAATCGTAGTAGTTTGCAACTTATCTTTATTATGTGGCCCAGAGCACTGAATATTGCTTTAGTAGCTGTAGTGACATAATTTACTGTATTACATAAATCGTTGGATGCGTGCTTATCCAAAGATGAAAGAAAATCCTAGATTTATATATGTTTATATTAAAGAAAGTGTATGATATGCCAAATCATATCTTTCCTGTGTTTTGTATTGCAGTAGAAGTGTATGTACCACCATGTGTGTCCACCCCAGAGTTTATCCATGCTGCCATGAGGCCAGACGTCATCACAGAGACTGTGGTGGAAGTGTCCACTGAGGACTCAGAACCGATGGATTCCTCCCCCATCCCCATATCTCTTGAGCTTGGAGAGCCAATGAAAAAGAAAAAAGGTATTGTAATATACTTGTATAATCTAGAACTAAATTTAGTAAAAATTTTCCAGTAGCGAAAGTAATTTGTGTAAATGTAATATTCTTTTATGTGTACATGATGTTTAAGAGTTCTGATGGACTTTCCTATATTCCAATACACAGCTGGTCGTAAACCAAAGATGCAGCAGCCTACATTTGCCAATGGTTCTCCAGATTTGGGGATAAAGAAGAAACCGCGGGAAGGAAAAGGTAAAAAATTATATATAGCCACCTCAAACCGTACCTCCAGTTATAAACCACTTGTCATAGATGAATAGTGCTATTAACAGTCTCCCAGTATACACTGTAATAGTATGGCAGAAGGTACAGAGGAGACACAGTGGTAGTGTCCACATTGTATCAGTGATCAGGCTCCCTGGGGTTCTAAAATATAAAGTTAGAACAGGTACGGTATATAAACAAATTCATTCAAATCCTGCGTGCACAACTTTTTCTTAAAAAAAAAAAAAAAAAAAAAAAAAATAGCAACCAACATGATGGAAGACTGCATCTGTCATGATGTTTAAATTAGTTTCAAGTCTGTCCATTCTTTGCCACAGTTAATGTCCATTGCTGTCTTCCCATGACATAAGACAGCTATAGATATTAACAACAGCAGTGTGAACCGACCCTTGTTCTGGTTGCCAGATGTCAAGGTAAATGAGAGAGACTTTTTTTTTCCCCTTACATAGTTTGAGTTAAAATACCTGCTAAAAAATGTCTGTATACAGGTGAGTATGTGACTGCTGCTTATGTTTCAAGACTTATTTCTGTTTGTTTCTCTCTAGGAAACACAACTTACCTTTGGGAGTTCCTCTTAGACTTGCTTCAGGATAAGAATACATGCCCCAGATACATCAAATGGACGCAAAGGGAGAAAGGCATCTTTAAGCTGGTAGATTCTAAAGCGGTTTCAAAACTGTGGGGCAAGCACAAGAACAAGCCAGACATGAACTACGAGACCATGGGAAGAGCTTTAAGGTAACCAGGAAACCATGCAGAGATATTACAGACCTCTAGTTTCAAGGGAACTTGTGAGTTAGCTAGCACACAAGATGCAATGGAAAATCTTGCGGTATTTTAGTTAGCGAGCGGAAACAAGGTATCTATTCTGTCCTATCTTGAGTATTGCTGCATGATTGTTGTACAAAGCTTAGGAAATCCTGTCTAGATGTGGAGTGATCCTGTTTCTCAGACTGCCACAACCCACATGATGATAATGACAGGTTTCTTTGTATAAGTGTATATGCAGGAAGAGCTTTCAATGGCTCTATTAAGCTATAGCTTAGTGTCTTTATAATATGTCCGAAAATAAGTGGATAATCCCTTTAACATACACAGGCACTATTTGCTTTCTGCAGTGTATGCTGTTCATAAATGTTGGCAGCCATGCTATTTATTTATTTTTTTACACTTAATCATTTGTTTTTATACATCAGATATTACTACCAGAGAGGAATTCTAGCAAAAGTGGAGGGTCAGCGGCTTGTGTACCAGTTCAAAGAGATGCCCAAGAACATTGTGGTCATAGAGGATGACAAAGCCGAGCCCTGCACAGAAGAGATGGGATCTCCAATTGATGACAAGTCTCTGGAGCGTGTATCTATCCCTGCAGAGGGTATACTTAAAATGTCCATGCCAGCTCGAATAGATAAAAGCCCTACGCAACAAACCTCACCCAGAAAGCCTAGACTAGTAAGTTTGGCTTCTCCTGTCAGTGAGGCACCTCCTCAGTCGCCCACCAGCACCACACCAAACCCAGCACAGAGGTCAGTATCTCATGATAGCGTTACTGTTAAAGGGGTCATATTAAAACTTGTGCTTAAGCAAACCAAAGTGTTTTACCCAATACATTGCTTTAGTTCTCTCTCTTCATTTGCCTGCATTTTCTTCTTTTTATGTCTGATTGATAAGTGCTTGTACAGTGCTTCTGTTATCTCTATGTACTTCTAGAGTTAACCGTGCAGTTTACAACACACTATTTGCCTTACACTGCTGGCCTGGGCTGTCCATCACTGAGACTGGGATGGGAGAGAGGAGAGCAGGTGAAAGAAACCCTCAGATGGGAAAACTTCAATTATGTAGCGATTGCTTTTCTTATGTATTTCCCCCAATGTTGGAGTATTGTTAAGATTGACCACACACTTATACCCTACTCTGTGGTCCTATTGATCAGAAGAATTGCGGGTCCTGTGTACTCCTGCTTCATACACTGATGCTCCATTCAGCTCTATGGAACTGCCAAAGCTGCACAAGTTCAGTACTCTTTCAATCTCATTTAGTCTCAGAGAGTTGAATGCAGCTTCAGCAGACATTTGTGACCACTGTACCATTCAAGATATTTGGGGGAATGGGGGCTACTTATCCACACTAGTTGGTATGCCAGTACCTTGTTTTCATCTTGGCATGTCTATACTGCCACTACTAAAACAGTACATCAGTGGTGGGAAAGCACAAATTTTTGTACTAAGTTCTCTAAAGAGGATTCAAGATACAACTTGGTGTGTACAATAAGAGCCTAGTACAGAAAAAAGTAATTTCCCTAATCTTCCAGTTTAGGATCATTGTTATACAGCAGGGGTAGGCAACCTTTTTTGTTCGGCGTGCCGATTTAAATTAAAAAATCAAAGATGAGGTCCTCGAAGTGCCGGGCAATAATTGTAAAGCTGACGACACCTACACTAAAGTCATATAGCACAAACCACAACATAGGGGTGCTGTCATACTGCGCTCCCAGCCACATGCGCTTACCACTATTTGCCTCGATACACATGTTCTTTTCCTTTAGAAGCAATGTAAGTATATGCATAACCCACAATTAGTGGTAATGTATGAGGGACATGATGGGGTTAACTGCTATTAATATGAGGCACATGGAGTTACTAAAACTAAATTAATAACCCCAAATGCCTGATATTAATAAGAATAGTTAGTAACACACATGTACCTGGTGTTGTTTACTTTCACTTTGCTCCCTGGAGCTTCCTCTCCTCCTCAGGGCTGCAGACGGCAGGAGCTCCTCACATGTAGCAGCAGGTCCAGGGAGCCCTTATCCTGTGCAGTGAGAGGCTCACCTCTGATTGGTGGGCAGTGAGAGAAGGGGGCGTGTCCTACACCGCAGCTCTAGCAGAGCACTGAAAGGATGCTCTCTCTCTAAATTTAGTGCATGAAGGTTACGGGCTGGCTGCCGTGCCAGCAAAATATGCCTCGCGTGCCAGTCCTGGCACGCGTGCCAGGGGTTGCCGACCCGTTATACAGCCTAGTGTGTAACATTGCAGTACTTATTTCCCATACAGCTCCCCCTGCTGGTCACCATTATAAACTATTTCAGAGGCTGTGTTGTTAAGCAGTTGCATCCCAGGCTGTGTGCCTATACATTCTCAGACTTCTGTTTCACCATAGGAACAATAAAATGGGATTGAATCTCGGTGGACAGATCTGTCACATGAGGGGCCTCAATGATTGTCTCTTTATTTAAAAAAAAAAAAAAAAAATAGCACAGGATAGTTACATTGTAATCTCACAGTGCTGCTACTGTTGATGGCAGCAGGTTAGCAGATGGCAAGTTGGCATAATAGTTACATGCTGTACTATAATATATATATATATATTTTGCAGCATTTGTCACAGAATATGAGATGAAGTGTAATGTGAACTCATCCTAACTTGCATTCTTCAGTCAACCCAAAAAGGTTACTAACCTTTTAGGTTTTTTCTCAAAAATGTGTATTGTTAGGCTACATTTACATCTACATGACGTCTTCATTAGCAGACTCCTTCACAGCACTTGCCTAAAGTCCTGCACGCTCAACTTTTTTATCCGCCACTTTGAGTTTAAAAATGTGGGATACCCCACTGACCTCATTATAGTCAGTGGGTGGGGTCTGATGTGCTCAGTTTGTAACCGCTATTTTAGCAGTCCGCTTGTCCATTATTCTGGTCCTCCGATGGACAGCCAACCTAATGTAAGAAACTCCGGTTTATCATTGTTATGAGCAATTCTTGATTTATGTATTATTTATTTACTAGCATTACCCGTGACTTCGTCCGCTGCCCCCTCATTTCCTGCGCGGCCCCACCCTCCCCCGCACCCCCCCGCATGCGCGGCAGCGCCGAGGCCGTTCTTCCGCCATGGCGCACCCACGGCCACCTCTCCCGCCCACACACAGCAGCCGGCCACTTCCGTGGCACGCGACAACGGCACCCACCAGTGCAACACACACAAACCCCCTTGAGGGCCCCCCCACCACACTCCCCCCATGGGCCTACCCTTGAACCCCGACCCCCTGTGGGTCTACCCTTGAACCCCCCCCACCTCCCCTCACATTTCCCCTTTCCCCCCCTTCCCTGCACCCACCAAACTTACCATAAAGATGTGTGGCGCGGCCGCAACATCAGCCGGCATGTGCGCTCCTGTCCCAGATGTCTGCTTCTCTGGCCGCACAGTACGTGGGGACGTGCGGCTCTCCGCCGCACGGCTGTTAGCGCAGCTGCCTAGTAAGCCGGCAGCAAGCAATGTTCAGCCGGCCGGCATGGCAGCGGCACTCTGGAGATGCGGGCAGCTGCCATGTTCCTCAGCGTGCACTTGCTCACGCGGCCCACCCACACATCAACGTATGGGGCCGCTTTGCTGTCCCTGCGGCCTGCCCACACACTGCCGCACACCAATAGGAGGCCCGTTGAAAGACGCTGATGTTATGTCAGGTCCTGCAGCGGAGTGATTTCGGATGAGTGAGCAACATCTCAAGTAGCCTATGTTTCCTTCCTGGGCAATGTGTATCCATTCAGCCATTAGGCTGTGATTGAGGAACAAACATCCAAACTCACAAACTTTCACATTTATAATATACATTTATTTATTTAGAATATTAGTAAGGATTTATTTATTTATACTAATGATTTTTATTTTATACATTACTTTGTTTTTTGTAATGTCATTTATAGTCTTCTTGCTAAGAGTAATATCTTAATAATTTCCTTCCAGGACTGTTCGTGTTGCAATGCAAGTGCCTGTTGTGATGACTTCCCTGGGCCAGAAAATTTCCACTCTAGCCGTCCAGTCCATGAACCCAGGATCCCCATTGTTAGCAAATACCAGCCCCACAACTGCATCAGCTCCAAAGGTTGTAATCCAGACAATACCAACTATGATGCCAGCTTCTTCAGAAAGTGACAAATTCACAGTGCAGCCTGCCAAAATAATAACCATCCCAACCTCTCAGCTCACCCAGTGTCAGCTGCAGACCAAGCCCAACTTAAGTGGTGCTGGGAGCTTAAACCTGGTGGGCACCCCACTGACTGTGAGAGCACTTACACCTGTATCCATCGCCCACGGGACCCCTGTTATGAGACTAGCTATGCCTGCACAACAAGCACGTTGCCAGACACCTCCCCGGGTCATTAGCACCCTTATTAAAGGACCTGAAATGAAATCGGACATAGTGGTTAGCCGGCAGGATGGAGAAATGAAAACATTTCAGCTGGTTAAAGATGAAAAACCAGCAGACGGGGGCAAAACAGTAACTCATGTTGTGGTTGTCAGCGCTCCTGCTGGGATTACTTTACCTGTGACTGTGAAACAAGAAGGGACGGTGGTGTGTGAAAAGTGAGGAGACATTCCACCAGCACCTTGTGAGGTCAAACTGACAATAAACTTATTCTGGGGAAGAAAGGGAGCTGGTTCTAGTCCGGGGAGACTATAAAGCAAGTGACAGAGACTATGTGTATGTGTGGAGTGTCAAGGAAAAAGACCTTTTTACTGGAAAAGAATTTCTCCCAGTGGGATGTCGCTTCACATGCTGATGGGAATATTGCCTAAGATCACGAATAAAAGTGACCACAAAGGAAAACAAAATGAAAACTGAAAGGGACCAAAGTGTTCATTCATACATAGATCTATTTTTAGGTTACACTAAGAAAGGTGGAACACTAAAATTACTTTTCCGAGTGGCTGTTTGTTGTCCCAAAAGCAAAGATTAGGTCAAAGTGGAATTGTAAATGATGTTTTTTTTATTTCTTTATATACAGTATATATGAGTTTTTTTGTTTTGATTTTTTTTTTTTTTTTTTAATACCAGCAATTTATACCACTGTGTACAAATAGCCCTCATGTAACCGGTGCTATGTGACAAGTCTGCTAAACGAGTATGTGAGCGGCGCGTGTAGAAGAGACTCTAGAAGCGCCACGTGCAGATGAGATTTGGGTTAGGAAGCAGATTTCATATGGAAGCCTTAGACTGATTCAATTTTATTTTTCCTTGGAATAAGCTAACGGCTTGTTTGTGTAAAGCAATCTTTTTATATATAAATATATTATAGAAAATATGGAGAAAAAAACTTGTACCTAGCACAGTATTGGCATAGAATTACTTGTAACATATTTTATATGGTAGATAAAAGTCTGAATTTTTTTTTTTTTTTTTAAATACCTTTAAATGGCTGGACATGTCTGTAAAGCGTACTGAGCAGCCAGCCTTTCAGTCGCTGAAGGGTTAAACTGCGGGCACGGACAGGCGAATCGGCCAAACTGCTGCAACTTGCTTTTGTCACCCGGAATCCATGCATACATTTCAGTTCCTGCTATCCATTTGACAGGTCACCGCACGCATGAGCCCTTTTTTTTTGGAGTGCAAGCATTTTGAAGCCTGCTATTTTTTTAGTTGAAGTTATGACGGGGGGGGGGGGGGGGGGGGGCGGTCGAGGGGAGGAGCCGGGGATAAAGTACCAGTGTTCAGAATGAACTACAATAGTTTGTATATTCAACATTTGAAGTATATTCTATTTTGTTGTACTCTTGTTTCAAAGTGTATTCAAGTAGATTTTACTGCAATATAGAAAATGAATTTCATGCCTTGCGTCTTCTCATTCATTTTCTGGACATCTGTACAGTGAAATTCTGTATGAAATGTTGCACCTGGAGCATCTTTCATTAGGCTCTGTTCACATCAGTGTTTCCTTGTTCTGTTCCATCATCAGGCAGAACAACAAAAATAAGTGCCAAATCAGTCTTATGACTAGAGATGAGCGAACAGCGTTCAACCGAGTACATGTTCGATCGGATATCAGGCTGTTCAAGATGTTCGATTCGAGTCGAACAAAAGGTGGCAAACTCGCTAAAAATTCGATTCCCCTCCCTGGCGCTTTTTTTGCACCAATAACGGCGCAGGGGAGGTGGAACAGGAACTACGACAAGGTAGGCATCGAAAAAAAAATTGTTAAAAGCCATTGGCTACTGAAATCAGGTGACCTCCACTTTAGATGAATAGTGGATTTAATATCCGGTTGATATGAGACTGTGAACTATGTGATTGTGAGACAGGGATAGATGTACTGGCAGGGTTAGCTAGGGATAACCTTTATTTAGGTGGGAATGTCACTCAGACAGCTCTTTGGGGCTCTATCTTGTGGCAGCCCATTATATGCTAGTCGGAATCCCTGTCAGCTTGCTTTAAGCGGGAGCTGACTTTTCCCCATAGGAAAGCATTGGCCAGCGTTGATTGGCCGAATGCCGTACAGTGTACAGCATTCGGCCAATCAACGCTGGTTCTGCCGGAGGAGGCGGAGTCTAAGATCGGTCCACAGCATTCTCCATTGTGGTCCGATCTCAGATGTAGCAGGGTTGACAGAGCTCTGCTATATCTCAGATGTAGCAGCTACATCTGAGATTGGACCACAATGGAGACTGCTGTGGACCGATCTTAGACTCCGCCTCCTCCAGTAGAACTAGCGTTGATCGGCCGAATGCTGTACACCAGGCATGTCAAACATGCGGCCCTTTACAGGCATATCTGCGGCAAAGAGACAAAGTTTGAGACTTTTGTGCGGGCCGCAGATGTACAAAACTCACGATCAACACTTCCGGCTCTTCATTCATTGGCCCATATCCCTGCATATGACCTGCTTACGTGATCAGCAGCCAACTAACTAGCTCCGTGTCAATCCATGACGTGTGTACTTTGGTTGGCTGCTGATCACGTAAGCAGGTCATATGCAGGTATATGCAGCGCCGCATCTCTCATGAGGCGACCTGAAGCGACCGCTTCATGCGGCGCTATGTCGGGGCCCTGGACTGGCTTAGTGTCATCGTCTTGACAGGGAAAGTGAGCGGTGGATTGGGGCGGCCCTGCTGGACGCAGAGCTGCTCCAGTGGCCGCCCCTCACCCTTCGCAGAGAGCAGGTCTCCCTGCCTGCTCCACTCCGCCCCCTCCTCCCTGCCCCCTCCCCACACGCCGGGTGACGGGGCCACGTAATCAGGCCCGCACCCGACGTGTGCCTGCGTCCTACGCGGTCTCACAAGAACGCTGCACAGGCTGAAGGGCAGAAGCAGGTAAGCTTCTGCAGAAGAAATTGTGATTTTTCAAGTATTTAACCCCTATCCTACGGATAGGGGATAAATACTAGATTTATGATGATGGGGGAGGGGGGCTTTTTGATGTCTGTCTGGCCCTTCCTTGGGCTTGAGGACTGTTTTTTTCCCCAACCACCTTGT
The DNA here is from genome assembly GCF_031893055.1 of Leptodactylus fuscus. Classification (NCBI taxonomy): domain Eukaryota; kingdom Metazoa; phylum Chordata; class Amphibia; order Anura; family Leptodactylidae; genus Leptodactylus; species Leptodactylus fuscus. The sequence goes on along the minus strand of NC_134265.1, from coordinate 276,054,011 downwards.
AATTCTTTCACTTGGGGGTTAATTGGAGCATTACAGTCTGTAGTGCTCCTATTAAACCCCAAGTGCAAGAATTGCAAGTGGGTGGGAAAAAAACAGTCCTCAGGCCCAAGGTAGGGCCAGACATCCAGAAGCCTCCCTTCCCCAGTACCCCCCCCCCCCCCCAGCACTCCAACCCTTCCCCAGCACTCCAACACAATAATGGTGTCTGCCAACTTTAACTGAGGTGCCATTTTACCAGCAATCGCAGGCACCCAGAGCAAGATTCGGGGCCTGCGTGCATTTTTATGGCAGCCGGGAGCCTTGTGAGGCTCCAGCCTGTCATTCTATACTTTCTATTGTAGGCTACTCTATGTAGCTTGCAATAGAAATGCTGGATTTTTGCGATGCATGGTATTAGTGATCAGTCCCCTAGGCCCTAGCCATTAGCTGCTGTGTGCGGCCCTCGCAACAACCTCTTGTTACTCATGTGGCCCTCGGGGTACCCTGAGTTTGACATGCCTGCTGTACACTGTACAGCATTCAGCCAATCAATGCTGGCCAATGCTTTCCTATGGGGAAAAGTCAGCTCCCGCATTATTAGTGGTGTGTAATACAGTGACTTGGGCATGTTAGATGCCCCCAGACATGCTTCCCCTGCTGTCCCTGTTGCATTCCTGAGGTGTTGTCATAATTTGCTGAGGTGTCATAGTGGACTTGGTGACTCTCCTGAGTCGAATATTGGTTTCCCCCTAAACTATAATGGGGTTCCATATTCGTTCGAACACTTGAGTATTGAGCGGCTACTTGAATCGAATATCGAACTTTCGCTCATCTCTACATATGACTTGTACCAACGGTGCCCAGTAGACCCCCAGTGAACAGAGCCCAAGATCTCATTATTGTTCCCTTCCTCAGCCAACAAATGGATGTTTGAGGTCCCTACACAGCCCGAGACTCTCCAGTCCGTGCTGACAGTATCAGACAAAGTGTACAGGCACAGGAGGAATAACAGGAACAGCAGAACACAGACCTGTAAGAATACTATTCAGATTTTCTTCATAGTGAATTGATGAATTTACTGACCCTGACATGCCAGAAGAACTTATGCAGCATCTTTAAGGTTACAGAACACCCAGGATAATAGCAAAAATAAAATATGCCGCCATCAACGTATGAACCAGAGCAGTCTTATTGGGGCTCTCCAGTTATGTCTGGCATAGAGGTAAAGTCATTAAAAGTCCTGACCTTTTAACTGTTTTGTGTGAGGTAAGATGATCCATATATAGGCTAGGGACACAAGGGACAGATTTTCTGCACATCTTAAATATCCCAAAACGGACTCCATGATTTTTAGGTAGTCTGCAGGTGGTTTCCCTTTCCCACCACAGCCATTTTGTTTCCGACCCACTGTCATCCAAATGCCATAACTTTATTTTTCCATTCACAGAGCCGTATAAGGGCTTGATTTTTGCAGGACAATTTGTACCTTGCAATGGTACCATTTACTATTCTGTTCTACATGCTGGGAAGCTGCAGCCCCTCCCCCAAATTCGGATCGCTAATGAGGCTGCATAGCAACAGAGTACCAGCCCAAGGTCTTGTTCATGTCCACTCCAAAATGGCAGCACCCACACACTGCCAGTAAAATAGCTTTTCAGTCAGCCTTTGTCCAAGATGTCAGGTGATGATACCCATGATCATGGCTGCCATATTAATTCCTGACATTTGCCATACTGTTATGGCAGATGTCAGGGAAAGGGTTGAAAAGGGACTTTCATTATCTCTGCCAAGGCTAGCACATTACTAGAATCTGTGGAGCAGACCCTATTAAATAATACACAGTTGAATTTTTTTTTCTTCTCTAGCCCCCACCATTCCTGAGCAGCAAGTGCTGTTAGTTTTGATGCCTCATGCTATTTAGGTTTGGTGGTGTCCAGCAGGAGCAAGCAAGGGGAGATATGATTCTTAGCTCTGCCCACCTGACAGTATAAAGCATCATATCAGCCACCAAAACTATTAGCACTTATTGCTCTGGAATCATTGTTGTAGTGTTTGACTGATACTAAGAACTGGAGTTGTTTGAGGTGACAAAACAATCACAGTAGGTCAGCACTTTGTGTGCGCAGCCTTATGGCATCTGACAACACCATCAGCCAAGTCCAGGCTGTCAGCAGTGGTTGTGTTTACAGAAACCGCAAAGCTCGCTGAACGATACCGTATTACCCAAAAAAGTGAATGTCAGTATGGAAACTTTATAGCTCAGGGCTCGTTCACATCTGCGGCCCGGCACTCCGTACTTAGGTTTCCGTTTCCTGCCTAAAACACAGGCAGGATACGGAAACCTGCAGGAGTCTCTCTCACCCATTCATTTGAATGGGTGAGAGAGATGTCCGGCCGTGCGCGGCGGTGAGCGTTTTAGGCTCTCCGCCGCGAAACCGGGTTTTATAATCCAGACACAGAGTCGGACATGCAGTACTCTGTGTCCGGATAAAAAAAATCCGGTTTCGCGGCGGAGAGCCTAAAACGCTCACCGCCGCGCACGGCCGGACCCGGTCTATGGTTTCCGTCTTCTGGCATGCAGAAGACGGAAACCATAGAACGGAGACCCCGAACGCAGGTGTGAACCCAGCGTCAGTGACTTTTTTTTTTTTCTCTCTAAACCTGACCACGGCTGACTTTCTGGATTTGGTTGTAAGAAGCACTGGGTTAGCAGGGACTTGGTCTGTGTTGGGGGAGGGGGTGCAGTCAGTTCTAGAGATGGAGGAGCAAGTTCCTTGTAAATATTCCAAAATTTGTTGTTTTACAACCTATTTAACCCGCCACAGCCATTTTTCAATTTTTATTATTTTACTGCATTTTTTAGTTATTTTGTAGACTGGGGGGATACCTAAAAAATATACAAGAGATAAGGGTTTTTTACTTCATAACTGATCTAGGGAAAGGGGATGATTAAATAGACACTAACTTTTCAGACAACTTTAAAGATTATCTTTCATGTGGTCAGCAACATGCGGTCTTATATACTGCTAGAAAGCCAACCGTGCGCTGAATTCAGCACGCGGTCGGCTTTCCCATTATGTGCCCCAGGGCCAGAGATATCTGAGCCGTTATAACTGCACTGTCCACTGTCAGAAGAGCGTTCCTGACAGTTTAGCACAGTCTGCTTTATATATAAAACTGCATGTGCCTAAGGACTTGAAAGGTCCTCCTTAAATAACATGGCTGCTTTCTGCCTGGAAAAAGAAAAACCCCTTAAGTTCCTGCCACTAGGTGTCTAAACTTTTAGATACTTTGCTAGTAAGGAGTGAACTGCAAAGTTTTGTCCATAGATGCATTAGATGATGAAGATGTCTTCATAGTGAACAGTGTGGTGGACTCTCCACAGCCTCCAAGCGCACACATACATCTGCAAACCTCACAGCTTATACTAAGAAAAAGGAAGGGGGGGGGCGATGTTTACTTCTGGCTGCTTGTGTGGCTACAGATGGGAGATTGTTCTATGTCAGTTTTGCTGACTGCTATTGTTTCTCCCCCCCCCCCCCTCTCCCCTCTCTTCAGCTGCTTGTATGTATGTATGTATGTATGCATGCATGCATGCATGCATTTGCAGGCCAGTGGTCCTGGATATTATGGCCACTTGGACTTTTCTCCGTTATTCCTTTGCTACAGTTACTCCTGGCAATACATATGAAGAAACCATTAAAGGACAGGAGCAGACAAATGCAACATGGGCTGCATAAAAACTTAAAAGGGAAAATTCTTTTTATTAAGCACATACTTGCATAGCTTTTAGAAAGGCTATTGCACACATACCTTTTGTATGTTAATCGCCTCAGTCGTTTTTGAATGGGCCCACTTTTATTCATATAATAATTAGCCAGCACCAAGCACCAGAAGTCTGTGAGTACTGTCTACTGTCTATAATGCTGTACTGTCAGAGGGGGCGTTCCTTACCACTCAGTGATGACGCCGAGTAGCACGCCCTCCCAAACCTCCTGACAGTACTCACCCATAGACTAGTACTGGAGGGGCATTCCTCACAGCTCAGCATCATCACTGGATGGTAAGGAACACCCCCTCTCACAGTACAGCGCTATGGACTCTGTCAGGAGGGGTGTTCCTCACAGACTGCCAGAAACACCCTTCTGATAGTGAAGAGCTACGGTAATGGCACGATAGCTTTTCACCAGGTGCACATAACGGGAAAGCCGACAGTGCGGTGAATTCTGTGCTTTCTAGTGGTATATAAAACCGCAGGTGCCTGAGGACATGAAAGGTCTAGAGTTGAGCGAGTAGGTATTTGATCGAATACTACGGTTTTCAAAATATTCATACTCGATCGAATACTACTAGCTATTCGCAGTAAATATTTGATTCAGAGCCAGCGTTGATTGGCCGAATGCTATACAGTGTATAGCATTCAGCCAATCAACGCTGGTTCTGCAGCAGGCTCGTCCTTGCTAGTCATGAGAGCTGGCAGCTTGCTGCTATGAGCAAGCTTACTTTTTCTCATAGGAATGAATTGACCAGCGTTGATTGGCCAGTGTACTTTTTTTTTCCCCTTACATAGTTTGAGTTAAAATACCTGCTAAAAAATGTCTGTACAGCCAGTGTACAGCATTCAGCCAATCAATGCTGGTTCTGCCAGAGGCTCATCTGTGAGGAGGGGGGAGTCTAAGATCGGACCACAGCAGTCTCCATTGTGGTCCAATTGTAGACTCCGCCTCCTCAGCCAAGCTTCTGGCAGAACCAGCGTTGATTGGCCAAATGTTGTACACTGGCCAGTCAATGCTTATCAATTCATTCCTATGAGAAAAAGTCAGCTCCCTCGTGACCGCAAGCTGCCAGCTCTCCTGACTAGCAAGGAACGAGCCTGCGGCAAATCAACGCTGGTTCTGCAGCAGGCTCGCCCTTGCTAGTCAGGAGAGCTGGCAGCTTGCTGTTACGAGGGTGCTAACTTTTTATCAGCGCAACTGCAAGCGCTGTGCAGTTAAAGCACACGGACCCCATTATAGTGTATGGGGTCCGTCCGCTTTCACTGCACAGCGCTCCTCCTAAACACTCTCAGCAATTTCCATTAGTAAATCAGCACAGACATCTCCAATAAATAAACCTTTATAGACTCCATAATAAGACCGTTCTGTACTCTGCATTTTATCAAATGTTAGTCAGGTTAAGACAAGTTACAGTAATAGAAATTACAAGACCATAAAGCAGAATTCCACGTTACAGTGAAACAGTCAAGTGTCCAATTTCTTTCTTCTAAATACTAAATTTTGGGGTGAATAATGCACCCCATTCTATGCAGGTGAGGCGACCATTAGGCCAACAGTATTACACGTTAAAATATTCCATAAAGATTTAGTAAATTATACATTTACATGTTAGTTCCTTAAAAAAAAAAAAAAAAATTACATTCATCATGAACCATTTGTAGGGTTAGATATTCTTCGTGTGTTGACGTCTCAACCTATGGCTGGCAATTTTGATTTTGGTTGCTCCACAATGACATCGACGGAAACAGGATTTCTCTCTGAAAAAATAATTATATACAGTCCTCAGACTGGAAAATCCCTTTTATATTGCACTTAATTGCATCGAAGAGAAAAAAAAATAAATAAATGACAGTTAGCGACCTTCATCTAAACAAGAATAAATAGAGATTTCAGCTGCTTGTTTCAAGTAGAAAAATAAATAATTTGGAAAAAGTGACATTTACACAAATTAAATACATGTGCACACTATTACAAAAAGGCATTTGGTTTGGTTAATGCTACAATTCATTATGGGAAAAAAAAAAAAAAGTGTAAAAATCATACAAACCCCCCCCCCCAACAAGTCATACACATGTCTAGAAGATCAGCTATAGTGTACCATGTCACGGTACCCATGGTGGCGGTGTATCCGCTCTAGTAAGGAAGCCGTTACAGAACACATTTAACCGAGTCCATTAAAATAAATAGTCTTGTTATTTAATGTCTTGCATTTCCATCACAGCCACGAGTGTGGACAGAATTATAACAACCTATTGGGGTCTACATTAAAGCTGAAGTCACAGACCAGGGACAAATGATCTGAAGGGTAATTGAAAGACGGAAGCCTGGCAGGTCCAATTTGCTCTTCAGTAAGCAAACCCAAAGCGGAGTTCACTTTCAGGGCATGCTGGGAATACCATATATAATCCAGAGTGTTGCAGGATTCGCCAGTAGGACGGATTTTCCATGTCGTGTAAGGAGGTTCAGTTTCTCCATCGTCGCTCAGCACCTTATAGGCACTATTGAGATTCAGGCTAGAGGAGGCAAATCGCTTGTATACTTCCTCAGTGGGCTCTGCATTAAAGTCTCCACAAACAACCAGTGGAATCGTGGCACCTTGGGTGACAGACTCAAGATTTCGCAGGAGATCTGTGCCCTGTGCAAGTCGGAACCTCTCCCATCCACTGCGGGCCTTCAGGTGAGTGACAGCAAAGCACAACAACCTGCCAGTTTCATTACACTGCAGAACCTCGGCAATGGCCACTTGGTTGGTTTTTAAAGTCCGAGCCGAGAGCCTGAATTTGGCACTGCTAACAAGTCGAAAGCGGTCCTGAAGAAAAAAGAAGGCACAGCCATCTGGCCCGTTGTTATGTTCCACGTCTAGGCAGGGAGACCATGGCTTGGCCAAAAAGGTACAATGATAGCCCATCCTACTAAGGATTGGTTGGAAAGTATCAAAATAGTGATCTACTTCTTGCAGGCACAAGACATCAGGGCGGTACATGAGGATCTCTTCCAGGATCAAATATTTCCTTTCTTCCCACTTCAGCGCCTCCAGGGGACATTTAACGAAGTTATCCTTCCCTTCTCCCAGAGCTGTGAACAAAAACACACACATACATTATAATCCAGTAAGACTTTAAGGGCCACTGCTAACACACTGAGAAGATCCAGAGGAGTAATGAGTTGGAAAAGCAATGCTTCCTAGTCAAAGAGGATGGAAATTTGGTTGGCCAAAAGGACCTTTTAAGGGAATTATCAAAACCATTACCTATTTCCAGCACTATGATGACTGAGGAGCGGGACTGAGCTCTGAATAGAGCAGTGGTCATGAACAGACACTACCACACTATTCAATGTGTACAGGATGACAGATTGCAGAGTACAGCAGTCAGCCATCTTCATTCATCAGCCCTGCAGACTTTGTAGGGGCAACACACATGATTGTAGGAATTAACCAGATGACCATCAACACTTTTTTTCATAAACTTTTGGTAAAGACAGCTTTCATGTCCTCCCGGTTTTCCTGGTATGTGCCCCGGTGGTGGAGCCATCAGTGCTGTTAGTTTCAGCACCGACATCTCTCCACTGACAGAAGGGCAATGCTGCTGAACTATGAGGAACACCCTTCTGACAGTGGGGAGATATCGGCACCGATAGCTTCACCACCAGAGCACATACCACACTTTCATAAGGACAGGAAAAGTCCACCTTAAGTAATAAGAAATATATTATTTAAGATACTAGTAAGTGAGCAAAACAAAGAGGTAGTAGAAATAAGTGTTATTATTGTTACCTTGAGCCAAGATATTCCATTGCATCACTCGAAAGGTGTGTGGACCACTGAGGTCATCTGCACGACTAACAAACTCCCTATGAAGTCTAGCAGGCCGGTTTCGCAGAGCCACGTGGCATTCTTCCAGAAGATCTTTGGGGTCGAGCGGATCCAGCTGTTCATGCTCTGATTCTTCAAGGTAATCCTGGTGTTGGGAAATGGCGGCTGTGCTGCTGAGTGTCTTGGCAAGAGCACTGTACAAGCGGCTGGTGCTGTTTCCCATGGAACACACTGGAAGGCATAAGCACACAAGTTAGACCATTTCAATGTATAAAATTCGTTTTTGGAGATTAAGGTAGGGGGGAATAAATTATGCTGTCTTAACAGACATTGCCCTAAAGGTATAATCCATCAGCAGTAAGTTGGTAAATTTATCAAACTGGTTAAATAAGTAAACGTAATCCCAAGAACACTGTAGGAGATTTTCCAAGAGTTTCCAAACATGCCTGTTATTCAGCTCTGGATAAAAAGTCATTTTATTCATATGCAAGCAAGAGAAAAAGCCCAGGCAAGCCAAGACCCGGACACACTAGCCACCTAATATCAATAAAAGAATGATTTGCATGAAACCTCTACAAGGTACACTGATATGGGTTTATAAACCAATTTACTGCTGACAGACTCCCTATTATAGAGGAGGATACCAGGCAAAACACATAAGCAGTGTGTTATTTGGGATACTATTTTTTTTCAGTTTTTTTTTTAGTATGCATTAATAAAAGGTTGAATGTTTTAATATGGGAATATTCAATTATACAGAAGGTGGACATAGCAAGTCCAAGTCTTGCACTCACTAGAACAGTGCTTAGGTCTTCCCTAGAGATACAGACTACACAACCTGCTTTATACTGTATGTAGCAGGTAGGTCAGTCAAACCTGTAGACAATCCATAATGTAGTAATATTCTGAACACAGCAGAATAGACACGTGAGAGACGTATACAACACTTGTATACATAGATTTAGATCTGTACTGTTACGATGAGAGTCCCAGTATCTGCATTTTCTGACACGTCTATGTTTTAGATACAATCTGCCCCTGAATATTTCTTAAAATTAGAAAAGTCACCATTAAGCATGTGCCTACCTTGCACGGACAGACCATGGTATCCCTGTGTGGTGGGCATAGCTACTGAGAAGTGTACATCCATCCTGGTCGTCTTCCCTGCACTGTCTGATCCACGTAAAGCAGGGTTTATATCACCTAGCTGGCTAAGTCTGTCTAAACCCATCAGTAGATAAGGGAGGTTAGACACGTCAGACCATAAGCCACATCACTGACATTCAAGGGCAGCCATGACACAGACACAACCTCCAGACCTCCTACATACTGGGAGGGGGTAGAGGAATGCTTCTGTCTCTATGAAATCCTCTAACAAGAACATAGTGCCCTCCTATACAGTAACTACACACTGACCATGATCTATGTACATCCTATATCACTGCCACCCTATAAGGCCAGTACTAGAAGAACAGAGAAAAAAAAAACAAAAAAAAACCAAAACACACCTTTAACATATTTAAGAAATTATGGGGATTTTCACTTCAATTGTCCATGTTTATTTAAAGCTATTCCTAAAATCCTGCAGTTTTCACACTAACCACTGAGCCTAATAATATGCACACACTGGGGCGGGGAAGAAAAAAAAAAAAAAACCCATCAGGAAATATTTTACTAAGAGCAGTTAAAGTTTGGAACAAAATACCAGCATCTGGAATAAACACATGTCTACCCAAGATGAAATGGAAATAATGGCACACAAGACATGGGGTCTTCTTTTATCCTCCATTCACAATAGATGTTTGTTATAACTCCTCTACTCCCCTTCCCAGCACAATAATCTCCACAGAGGTTACACAGCAGATCTACAACAATCCTATAGAAGTCAGTGAGCAGACTACAGCTTCCTAGGGTCCATGTGACTGGGGGAAATGCTGTAAGACAATAGCTAAGGAAAGACGACTGCTCACATGTATCCCACACAGAATATGTATCCTAAGTCTGTAAAAGAATTTATTAAGGTAATACATTGCCTTTTAAGATGGACCCTGTGGCAGACAAGCTAGTTAGGCATTAACCAGACATTTACAATGGACAATTGGATTGGTGACATTACGGACACATCATCACCTGATGGACCTGATGTCTTACGTTTACCATACGGGAAAAATATTTTTTGGCGTTTGTAGAGCGGGCATTTTCAGATATTCTACTTTTATATGTATCCTAGGGAAAGGGGGGAGATTAAGAACTTATTTTTCTATTTACTTAAAACTTTTTTTTAAAATTACTTTATTAGCCACCGCCTAGGGGACTTGAACCTCCAATCATTTGGCTGCAAGACCCACAGACTGTAATACAACGGTATGGGAGACACTATACATTACTATTGAGACTGGTCATCGATCAGTTGGAATAGTAATATTGCTATGACAGGCTTCATAAGGCTCCTGGCTGTCAGAGGAACAGGTCGGCTCCTGTGACCTCACCATGCAGAAGCCAGCATGCAACGAACAAGGTACCACCAGCCCGGGGGCATTTTCTTAACTCTGGGGGGAGGGGGAAGGATCACAGGTACATTACAGTAGAGACCCGATAGCTATGGCAACTGCACTGCAGCAGAGCGGCCGCCATCATATTTACAGACGTGGCATCTGCCATAATAGCACGCCCGAGACACCCCCTTAACCTAGGGCCCGCAGCATCACCCCACTCCTTCCACTGTAGGAAGCCAGCAGGAGTATGGCAATGCTGCGACCCTGCTCCCCCCCCCCTTCCCTGCCAAAACACCCCACATTCAAACTACAAAACTCACTCCCATTTTCCTTCCAAATTCAGGGGGAAAAAAATACGGTATACCACCAGTCTTCTGCACTATTGCACACAGCTAATATTAAAGGGGTTTTCTGGGGCCCAATTTTTTTTTTTTTTTTAAAGGTCTGTTAGTGTTATTAATGGGTTTCAAGTGCACCCGCATACTTTTAACAGTGTTTTGAGTAATTTCTTGGTGTCTGTGGCATGTTCTGCATTTGTTTATATGTGTAGCTTCCTATGTAACTGATGGAAGGCAAAATTAGTTAGATTAAAGTGAATAGGTAACTAGTTATAGCAGTATACAATAGCCAAATGATAAGAAGCATAGAATTATTAGGGTGAGAGGGTGCACCCAACAAATATTAGATTTTACAGGGGCAGTGACTTTTCCCCACACAGGTGTCCATTTCAGTAATGATCTGGATTATATTCTGTACAAGGTTTGCAAACTGTACACAGTGCTGAAAGCTGAAAGGGCCCCTTGTAAGCAAGAGGACATTTACTATATGTGAAAGGTACTGGCAGCTCATTTTGCAAGTATCCCATGTTAGGGTTACTGGATCTTCAAAGATGTGAAGTCACGTCTTGTACACAATGTATGGAACATGACGCTTGGAGATTGTTTTGGTACGTTACAGAACACACTGTACAGGCTTCACTACACTACCAAATACATGAAAAAACACTCAGAATAAGTCACACGATATGCTGAAATATCCGGGGGAACATCCAAGTGTCCAACGTGACTCACAATAGGTAGCTGGTATGACAGTCACACCTTAGGTACCAGAAGGGGGTAATGATCACCAGGCAGGGGACATAGATATTAGGTTTCCTTTATTTAGCATGAATATCTTCTCTCAATGTATATGTTCTATACTTTCCATCTACAACATATTTATTAATGGAGAGCTTTTATTTTCTGGTAAATCTGATTAACACTGGAATTTATCCCTGGCTACACATGGCTGACAACAGGGAACAACATCTGGATAGAACTGCATACCAAGTGGAAGGGAGACTTAAAGGGGTTGTCCAGTCAATTAAAGTATTCTCAAAACAGAGGAGAATGCTATAAACTAATAAACCAGACACACGTACCTTACAGATCTTAGGTGTCTGTGCTGCAACATTACTGGAGCAGAGACCGGTGGAGAAGGCAGGAGGTAAATAAAGGGGAGTATACAACCATTCTGCTATAAGGTGTCCTAGGACCATATAGCCTTCCAGAAAATAATTCTATCCCCCCCCCCCCATGTATCCAGGGCTTTTGGTTTAGTGCAAGTCAAAATATGACCAACAGGGGCAGCCATGTACGGTAAGCCTGTCAGCCAGATACAGTAGGGGGGTTACATTACACAAGACTTTGCTTATGTCGCCAGAGTCAACATGGAGAAGAGCCGCCCCTCCTACATTCTGCTCAGCGTGACCTCTCTGACCTTGGGATCACTGGTAAAGGGAAACATTTCCATTACACAAAGACAATGTGGCTATATCTCTAGTAAAGGGAACGCAGTCATTACCCTGTGTCACCGAAAGAGAAAAGGAATACACAGCACTCACTGTTCAGTCAGACAGCTGCCGTCATCTGTGCTGCAAGCGTGCCAAGTGGAGCTAGTCATGACAGGAAGGAAGAGGCTGCAATACGCACCTAAGAAAGCCACACAAGGCTGGCAGCTCCCACCAGGGACATCGATGACATTCTAACTTACAGTCACATGGGCAGGACAAAGAATGGGAAGGACACAGCGACATCTAGTGGATGGAACTGGAAACTACAGGCAGCATGCTCCGTCACTTACCAATGTGTTAGCAGATCCTTGTACAAGAGTAGGTTGTATCTTGTGTCATATAGAGCATGTAGCCCTCATTAATCACTACAATAACCTGGATATTGAAAATCCAAGCTGTGCCTATATAGATAGATAGATAGATAGATAGATAGATAGATAGAGCATTTCTGGTACTGCCACTAGAAGAAAGATGAAGCATCACCACAAACATCACCTGGATCACCTATACAGCAGAAGCAGCTCACAGCACCCCCAAACACTGACCCGAGAGGGGGTTCTGTGCCTACGATTTATGACACGACAGAAATGAGGCCTCAAGTGTCACAAAAGAATTCTGAGTTATGGAGACGGTCATTAGATTGTGACCCATTTATTGGTCAGAGTGGTATAAGCATCTACCAACTGGTACCAGATGTTGGGTCAATGCCACAGTCAAATTTGTTAAAACTATGTTTCATGCGATGAGGTCCTGTTAAAGTTGCAGAGCAATCTACAGATAGCATGTTACAGAGCAGGAGAAGCAGAGTAGATTCGTGAAAAGACTCAGTATATTAAACTATATCATTTGCATTTTATTCAGTTATATCTTTGCGCTATGTAGAGGAAGGGTCCTCTAGTCCTGGGGGCTCCTCTACCAGTGATGGACAGTGACATACAAATCACCCGAGCCTGGTGAAGAAGAACTGGAGCCTAGCTTGTGAAGCTCCAATACAGGAGGACCTTTTACCACCTCCACCGATTCCAATGCAGTTAAAGTCTGTTCAATCCCACCCCATTCCTGAGCAACTGTTTGTTAGGGCTGTGCCACACAATGTACCTGGATGTGGCTATAGCTGCATCTGCTCCTTGGGCCACCAGTGCTTGCACTTTATAGTTTCAGCTGTATTACTGGCTGCACAATGCGTCCATGTTATATGGACCATATTATGGCTACAAATGCAAAGTTATACACCAGGAAACAGTCAAGCAAACCAAAAGAAGCCAATCCTAACTGGTCGTGTCTGCATGTGACAGCGCTGGGTCTCACATAGTGACAGTCTGCGGTCTTGTCCTTTAGTACTGGGTGTTACCTCACAAGTCAGGCAAAGCAAAGCTGTGTGTGAAAAAGATATGTTGCAAGTCTGCTTTGGAAAGTACAATGCAAGATGGACACATGTTTCTCCGCAAGGGAATGCCATGGTCAACCAACAATTCTAGTATGACTTGTGCATTGCCAAACATCCCCTTGTAGACAGTCACCGACACGTCACCAATACAACAAGCACCTGTCCTCAGACCTTATAAGTGGAATAGGTCCTATTGTCACAGGCAGGTTCTCTAACAACTAGTCAGTCACACTAGGATGCCCCCGTAAAATCTATCACCAGGAAGAAACTTGTTTATAGGCTGGGGACACACACGGCCAACCCCCTGTGAAAGACATCATCAGTGCAGCGGATGGGGATCTACAGAAATCTCACCCACACCCTACAGAAAAAAACTTGGAGTCTACCGTTTCCTGGTTACAGTTTTACCGTAATTTTCATCCTTTGCAGCTCAAAGGTTGAAAGAAGGGCTAGCCATATGGGAATCGCGGCATTTTTGGCTGCAGCGGCCCAGACACGTGCGGCCTTTACTTAAACGTCATTTTGTTTTCAGGAACTTGTCACCCTTTACTAAACCCAATGAGCTGGCGGGGGGCCATTATTTTCATGATTACATTATATGGAAAGGGATTGCTCACAGTGAGTAAAAAAACTTTCAGGGCATGTTCACACTGTGTTTGAAGCAGATTTTGAGGCATTTACCTCCTCAAAATCTGCTTTAGTTGTTTTCAATGGAGGAAATTGAGATTCTTTTTTCAGTGATCTGAGAAAAAAAACAAAAAAAACATTGTGCAGCATAAAAATACTTCTCTTAGCATTTTGAGCCAGGTATTTTTAGCCAACGGGGCGTACGAAATGTGCAGTAACACAAATAGTAAACATGTAAGCATACACAATGTTAGGAGGTCGTCACCTGAGCTACACAACAGAAGGCAGAGACCAGGAAGCAGCAGCAGATCAGATTGCAGGGCCTGGAACAGGCGAGAATATACCGGTTTTTATTTAACCCTATAGAGACACAGCTCAAAAGTGACTTGAGGACCAGGCCTCTTTTTTCAAAACTGACATGTGTCACTTTAAATGGCAATAACTTTGAGACGCTTTAACTTACACAAGTGATTCTGAGATTGTTTTTTCGTAACACATTGTACTTCATGTCAGTAGTAAATTTTTGTCAATATGTTTTGTCTTTCATTATGAAAAAATAGGAAATTTGGTGAAAATTTTGAAAAAAAATGCAGTTTTCAAACTTTGAAATTGCAAGCCTTTCAAATAGAAATCCATACTACCCAAATTTTTTCATAAATATAATTAACCATGTCTCTGATTTATGTAGCAATCAAATTTTAATCACCCTTTCATTTTTTTCAGATATTATAAGGCTTACAAGTCAAGCAGTAATTTTCCAAATTTTCAAGAAAATTTCCAAAACACATTTTTCAAGGGACCAGTTCAGTTCTGAAGGGTACTTGAAAGGCCTCTCTAATAAAACCCCCCGAAAATCACTCCATTCTAAAAACTGCACTCTTGAAAGAATCCAAAACAGCAGTTAGAAAGTTTCTTAACCCTTTCAGCATTTCACAACAATTACAACAAAATGGAGGTCAAATTTACATTTTTCAATTTCTGTCACTAATATATTCATTTAGCCCTAGAATTTACACATTTACTAAGGGTTAAAGGAGAAACTGCACCCCACATTTTGTTACACAATTTCTCCCGAACACGATAATACCCCATATGTGCTGGTACCCTAATGTACGGGCACACGATCGCTCTCAGAACGGATGGAGCGCTAATTGGATTTTGTAGGCCAGATTTTGCTACAATACTTTTCAGGCGCCATGTCCCGTTTGCAAAGCCCCCAAGGTGCCAAAACAGTGGAAACCCCCAAAATGTCACCCCATTTTGGAAACTAGACCCCTCAAGGAATTTATCAAGGGGTATAGTGAGCCCTTGGACCCTACAGGTGTTTCACAGATTTTTTTACCATTGAGATGTGAAAATGAAAAATTACTTTTTTTTATAATAAAATGTCACTGTAGCCCCAAATTTTTCATCTTCACAAGGGGTTAAAGGAAAAATTGCACCCCACATTTTGTTACAAAATTTCTCCCGAACACGACAATACCCAATATGTGCTGGTACCCTAATGTACGGGCACACGGTCGCTCTCAGAGCGGATGGAGCGCTAATTGGATTTCGTAGGCCAGATTTTGCTAGAATACTTTTCAGGCACCATGTCCCGTTTGCAGAGCTCCCAAGGTGCCAAAACAGTGGAAACCCCCAAATGTGACCCCATTTTGGAAACTATACCCCTCAAAGAATTTACTAAGGGGTATAGTGAGCACTTTGACCCTACAGGAGTGTAACAGAATTGGCCCAACAAAAGGAAAAGTGACATTTTTTGCTATAAAATGTTGCTTTAACCCCAAATTTTGCATTTCCACAAGGGGTTAAAAGAGAAAATGCACCCCAAAAATTGTCAAGCATTTTCTCCCAACTACAGAAATGCCCCTTATGTGGATGTAAAGTGATGTATGGGCACACTGTAAGGTCCAGAGCTGAAGGATCGCTATTGGGATTTTAGAGGGCAAATTTAGCTGAAATCTGTTTCAGGCACCATGTTGCATTTGGAGAGCCCCTGAAGTGCTAGAACAGTGGAAACTCCCCTCCCCAAATGACCCCATTTTGAAAACTAGACCCCTCAAGGAATTTATCAAGGGGTTTAGTGAGCACTTGGACCCTACAGGTGTTTCACAGATTTTTTTTTACCATTGAGATGTGAAAATGAAAAATTACTTTTTTCCAATAAATCATCCATTTAGCGCCATATTTTTAATTTTTACAAGTAGTTAGAGAATTAAAAGCCCCCCAGTTTGTCACACAATGTCTCCTGAACACGGCAATACCCCATATGTGGCCATAATCTGCTGTATGGGAACATGGCGGGGCTCAGAATGGAAAGAGGGCTATTTGGCTTTTGAGGGCAGTTTTCTGGTGCCATGTCGCATTTGCAGAGCCCCTAAAGTACCAATACAATGGAAACCCCTCAAAAGTGACCCCATTTTAGAAACTACACCTGTCAAGGAATGAATAAAGGGGTATTATCATTTTGAGCCTAAAAATGCTTCCCAAAAATTAATGTACAAAATGAAAATTTTAATTTTTAAAGAAATCTGCCATTTCGGCGCCCAATACGTTGCACCCACTTCGTGTTGTCAGAGACCTGCACTCCTAAAACTATTAAGTGGGCCATCCTGAGGGGCAAAAAATTATATATGTAGGTATAAACTGCTGCTTGGGCACATAGCAGGGCTCAGAAGGGAAGGAGCACTGCGCTTTTTAGCTTTTGGGGTACAGATTTAGAGGGACTTTCTGGGTGCCATGATGTTTTTGCAGAGCCCTGGAGGTGATAGTGAACTGGAATTCCCCAAGAAGTGACCCCATTCTGTAAGGGCAATTTTAGGGTCTCTGCAAAAGTGTCATGGCATCCAAAAAAAAAAAAAAACAAACCGTCTAAGTCTGTGCTACAAAAACCCAATAACCCTTCTTCCCTTCTGTGTCTGGCTGTGCCCTAATATCAATTTATACCCACATATGACATTACGTGCATTATCCGGGGTACACCAGTATCATACATGTGTCATATATGTGGCATAAAATGCAGTTTGGGTGCACAGCAGGGCGCAGAAGGGAAGGAGCGCGATGCGGCTTTTGGAGCGCAGATTCAGATGTTTGGTATCTGGACGCCATGTCATGTTTGTAGAGCCTGTAGGGTACCAGAAAAGTGGATTCCCCAAAGGTGTGACCCCAGTTTGAAAACTGCACCCCTCAAAGAATTTATCAGGGGGTGTAGTGAGTATTAGTATCCCAGACGTGACTGCACAGCGGATGGCGAAGAGTGAATATATAAGCTGTGCGGAGGACATTGCAAACACCGAATTTCCTGCTATGTCCCAGTAGCTCCTATAATTGGGGGAGTCACTCTGGGGGTCACTTTGGGGTCACTTCTGGTATATTTTCCCTCGTAAGCTCTAAATCTGGGGTGTCCCCTGATATTCGCTCGCACAGCTTATATATTCCCTTCCTGACGCCGCCAGTTGTATTCTAATGATTTGGCGATGTTTGCGGGTTTTTATTCTTGCATTACTAGATGCTATATTTTCTTTACTTTTCTGGTGACGCAGCCATATAAGGGCTTGTTGTTTGCGGGATGAGATGTATTTTGTAATGACACCATTTTTGGGTGCCTACAACTTACTGAATACATTTTATTAACTCTTTTTTTGCTGGATTTAAATAAAAAAAAAATCAATTCCGGTATTGCGTTTTACCTTGTAAATTTTTCGCCATGCAGCGTACAGTATAAGTAACATATTATCTTTATTCTGTGGGTCGGTACGGTTACGGCGATACCTCATTTATATTATTTTTTTATGCGTAACTAATTCTTCAAAACAAAAACACATTTGGAGACATAAATCAATGTTTTTTGCATCGCCATCTTCTGAGAGGCGTAACATTTTTATTTTTTGGTTGACAGTGTTGGTTGGGGGCTTATTTTTTGCGGGACAATGTGTGCTTTTTATTGGTACTGTTGTGAGGTGCATTTGACTTTTTGATCACTTTTTATAGCACATTCTGTAAGGTGAGATGGCGAAAAATCACTACTTCCGGCGGGTTTTTTCCGTTTTTTTTTTCCGTCATTCACCGTGTACATTAAATATTGTTTCAGTTTTATTGTACAGATTGTTACGGACACGGCGATACCAAATATGTATTGTTTTTATTAATTTTTAGTTTTTTTTTTTATATAATTCATTTTCTATAGAAAAAAAGGGTTTTTGGGGCTTGATAACTTTATTAATTGTTTCAAAACACTTTTTTTTTTTCCACTTTTTTTTTTTAACTTTTTCATGTGTCCCTATGGGACACTTGCATGAGTGAAGCTTGCATCACTGATCCTGTTTACAGAGTGAGTCACAGGCTTCAGTAAGAGCCTGCACGTTATCACTCTGTAAACAGGAAGTGAGGCTCGGCTCGTGCAGACGGACGGGACAGCTTATCTTCAGGAGATCCCGCACAGGATAAGAAAGGTAAGTGGGACTCAGGACTGCCAGGGGTGACTAATCAGACCCCTGGCTACATGGTAGGGATACCAGCACCCCCCGATCTCGCAGCGGGGGGTGCCGGGGATCCCTACAAGATCGGGCAACCCGTTGTTTGCCGTGATCATGTTTGATCACGGCAATCAACGGGTTAAAACCCAAAATCAGCACTCATGTCTGATGGAGGGGGATGGAGCAGGCTGTTAGGTGTCAGATACAACTAACACCTGCTCCAAGAACGCCCGCACTGCGCTGCAGGGATTGTTTACATCCATGTGGTACTATTACCACATCGGTCGTGAAGCACTAGACATCCATGTGGTAATAGTACCACATGGGTCGGGAAGGGGTTAAAGAGGTTCTATCATTAGAAACTTTTTTTCCAGGCCTGCCATGTCCTCTAACTTTAAATGTCTTCTCCGCGACCGCCTCTTCTCCGTGTTTTCAACCTTAAGCGCTAACTGCGCATGTGCGTTGGCCATTTTACAGTGGCCTCTTAAAGGGATTCTACCATTAAAAAACTTTTTTTCTCTAGGTTAAACGTCGGAATAGCCTTTAGTAAGGCTATTCGTCTCCTACCTTTGGGAGTGATCTCCGCCGCGCCGTTCGAAATACCAGTTTGTATTGGTATGTTAATTAGTTCTCTCGCAGCGATGGGGGCGGGCCCCAGCGCAGGAAATGCGATGGGGGCGTCCCCATTGCTGCTCGAAAACAGACTCCAGCGCCGCCTGTCTTCTTCTGCATTCTCCCCTTCCTTCTTCGGCTTGACGTCGGACGCCTGCGCAGTACACTCTGTTCGGCGAACCTCGCCGAACGTACTGCGCATGCGCGAAATTGCGGTGTCGGCACTGTGGCCGCGGGCATGCGCAGTACATTCGGCGAGGTTCGCCGAACAGAGTGTACTGCGCAGGCGTCCGACGTCAAGCCGAAGAAGGAAGGGGAGAATGCAGAAGAAGACAGGCGGCGCTGGAGTCTGTTTTCGAGCAGCAATGGGGACGCCCCCATCGCTGCGAGAGAACTAAATAGCATAGCGGTACAAACCAGTATTTCGAACGAACGGCACGGCGGAGATCACTTCCAAAGGTAGGAGACGAATAGCCTTCCTAAAGGCTATTCCAATGTGTTACCTAGAAAAAAAAAAAAGTTTTTTAATGGTAGAATCCCTTTAAGTGATTCTCCGTTCTCCGTTCAACCACAGGAAATTGGCCGCCCCACATGTGCAGTAAGTGGTTTCGGTTGAAGACACGGAGAACAGGCAGTCGCGAGAAGAAGATGGAGGGCGTTGCTGGAGAATCTCTAGGAAGCACAGGGGACACCCACAGTGCTGCCTTGAGATTCATTTACATACGGCGAAAACCGTGAATATCACCGGAATGGCGGCGCAAAGATGACATCTAAAGGTAGGGGAAGAATAGCTTTTCTTAAAGAGGACCTTTCATCAGATCGGGCACATGCAGTTTTATATACTGCTGGAAAGCTGACAGTGCGCTGAATTCAGCGCACTGTCGGCTTTCCCGATCTGTGCCCGGTGTAAAGCGCTATCGGTCCCGGTACCGTAGTGCTCTATGGTCAGAAGGGCGTTTCTGACAGTTAGCCAGGGACGCCCTTCTGCCCAGCAGCGCCTATCGCGCTGTACTGTGGAGCGGGGAGGAACTCCCCCCTCCCACTCCTGATAATACTCGTCTATGGACGAGCACTGTGAGCCGAGGGAGGGGGGCGTTCCTCCCCGCTCACACACTACAGCACAATAGGCGCTGCTGGGCAGAAGGGAGTCCCTGGCTAACTGTCAGAAACGCCCTTCTGACTGTAAAGCCCTACGGTACCGGGACCGATAGCGCTTTACACCGGGCACAGATTGGGAAAGCCGACAGTGCACTGAATTCAGCTCACTGTCGGCTTTCCAGCAGTATATAGAACTACCTGTGCCCGATCTGATGAAAGGTCCTCTTTAAGGCTATTTTGACATGGTAGGCCTGAAAAAAAAAAAAAGATTCTAATGATAGAATCCCTTTAAACCCCCTTTCCTGCTGGCCATTTATTTTCACTTGGGGTTGCTTTGAAACATTGATGTTATGATGTATTCAATTCACGGTGATGGTGCAGATGTGTACAGACAGTTAAAGTTGCATTAAAAAAAAAAACCCTGTACAGACATGGACATGACCTATGTCACTACTCCGGCTAGTACCTAGCTCCCCTGCATTTCCCCTCTCAGTCAAGCCTAAGGGCCCGTGCACAAGGAGTAAATGCGCGCTCATTTTTGCAGAATACACGTGTAAAAATCAGACTGTTTGCAGTGCACTCTGCATTTTTCAAGCAGAATGGGAGTCCAGACCTCCATGGGACAATCATTTACACTGTCATTTTTATGTTTTATTATTGTCAATGCATCATACTATGCAATGAATAAAGATCTGCAACGGGATGGAGGCAACTGCTTCAAATGAACCCACAGCCAACAAGCCAAACTGGGCAGAGATGCCATGGGCTCCTTTGAGACATTGTATGCGTACAAGATTAAGTAGTGGTATATGTATGGAAAAGCAAATATTCACTTAAAAGCAGTGATTTTTGGTATCATGTGCCACAATAAAATACACTTTAAGCAGACTGTTGCCCTGTTCACATCTGCTTTTGTACTCTGTCCGGGGAGAGTCCACATGGAGACCCCCGAACGGAATACAAACGCAATTGCAAATGCGACTTCGTGCGGGCATGATTCGTGCGGGCATGATTTGTGCGGGCAGTGCACAGCAAGCACACGGACCCCATTATAATCTATGGGGTCCGTGTGCTTTTACAGCACAGCGCTTGCAATTGTGTTTGTATTCTGTTCGGGGGTCTCCTTGTGGACTCTCCCCGGATAGAATACAAAAGCAGACGTAAACAGGGCATGTGTTGGAGAGCTGTTCTACATTATTTTCTACAGCTATTTATCCACTGGCTATAGACAATGAGCAACAATGGCAAGCAGAGGTATAAAAACTATGAAGCGTTAATACAGATACTGGAAAGTGATACAACTGTGTCCATTAGAAAATGGTGTCGTCACCTGCCACAAAGTTCCCATAACCATGTTCTCACCCATAGGAGCATCATGAAGGGAAAAAATAATAAGAGGGTTGCCTGTTAGAAAGGTTTAGGATGTAAACTGTAGTAAAGGTAATATTATTCATGGCTGTATTTGAGTAATCCACTTTGTTCTGGTCCTCAGCTATGTCACATGACTGGCAAACTGACAGCATGGCAAAGCCTGTTTTCTATTCCTTCCTCAATGTCAGTCTGTCTCTCTACTCTTTCCTATGTGGCTGTCTGACCACGAGATGTCTAAGAGCAGGTCACATAATACAGGTGAGGACCAGAAGGGAGCAGATACCTCAGTCACAGCCACCAGTAAGATTACCCCCACCTCAATTTACATCATGTACATTTCTAACAGGCCAGTGGATAAAATATTTCCTAGGAGCGCAGTTTAAGGCCCGTAATTACACAGAGGATACAGAATGTGGCCATGTGCTTGGGAAGTACAAGCTGAGGTGAAGCCAGACCTGTGACCCATGTGGTGTGAGGAGACAGTCACGCTTTTATGATGCACTTCATTAGACGTAAACTGGAAAACCTGTCTCACCACTTTTCACTCCACTCCAGTGCTGTAAGCTCCTTGGTAGGAGAGCCCTGTACTGCCACACCTGGAAGAGCCATCTATACACAATTCATCACAATAGTGAGAGTTATAGGGTGTAAAAGCTAGTGCTGGCAGAAGAATGGACATAGAAGCAGCTCTCCCATCACACTGCTGTGTCCTGTACCGTGGCTCTCCCATCACACTGCTGTGTCCTGTACCGTGGCTCTCCCATCACACTGCTGTGCCCTGTACCGTGGCTCTCCCATCACACTGCTGTGCCCTGTACCGTGGCTCTCCCATCACACTGCTGTGCCCTGTACCGTGGCTCTCCCATCACACTGCTGTGCCCTGTACCGTGGCTCTCCCATCACACTGCTGTGCCCTGTACCGTGGCTCTCCCATCACACTGCTGTGCCCTGTACCGTGGCTCTCCCATCACACTGCTGTGCCCTGTACCGTGGCTCTCCCATCACACTGCTGTGCCCTGTACCGTGGCTCTCCCATCACACTGCTGTGCCCTGTACCGTGGCTCTCCCATCACACTGCTGTGCCCTGTACCGTGGCTCTCCCATCACACTGCTGTGCCCTGTACCGTGGCTCTCCCATCACACTGCTGTGCCCTGTACCGTGGCTCTCCCATCACACTGCTGTGCCCTGTACCGTGGCTCTCCCATCACACTGCTGTGCCCTGTACCGTGGCTCTCCCATCACACTGCTGTGCCCTGTACCGTGGCTCTCCCATCACACTGCTGTGCCCTGTACCGTGGCTCTCCCATCACACTGCTGTGCCCTGTACCGTGGCTCTCCCATCACACTGCTGTGCCCTGTACCGTGGCTCTCCCATCACACTGCTGTGCCCTGTACCGTGGCTCTCCCATCACACTGCTGTGCCCTGTACCGTGGCTCTCCCATCACACTGCTGTGCCCTGTACCGTGGCTCTCCCATCACACTGCTGTGCCCTGTACCGTGGCTCTCCCATCACACTGCTGTGCCCTGTACCGTGGCTCTCCCATCACACTGCTGTGCCCTGTACCGTGGCTCTCCCATCACACTGCTGTGCCCTGTACCGTGGCTCTCCCATCACACTGCTGTGCCCTGTACCGTGGCTCTCCCATCACACTGCTGTGCCCTGTACCGTGGCTCTCCCATCACACTGCTGTGCCCTGTACCGTGGCTCTCCCATCACACTGCTGTGCCCTGTACCGTGGCTCTCCCATCACACTGCTGTGCCCTGTACCGTGGCTCTCCCATCACACTGCTGTGCCCTGTACCGTGGCTCTCCCATCACACTGCTGTGCCCTGTACCGTGGCTCTCCCATCACACTGCTGTGCCCTGTACCGTGGCTCTCCCATCACACTGCTGTGCCCTGTACCGTGGCTCTCCCATCACACTGCTGTGCCCTGTACCGTGGCTCTCCCATCACACTGCTGTGCCCTGTACCGTGGCTCTCCCATCACACTGCTGTGCCCTGTACCGTGGCTCTCCCATCACACTGCTGTGCCCTGTACCGTGGCTCTCCCATCACACTGCTGTGCCCTGTACCGTGGCTCTCCCATCACACTGCTGTGCCCTGTACCGTGGCTCTCCCATCACACTGCTGTGCCCTGTACCGTGGCTCTCCCATCACACTGCTGTGCCCTGTACCGTGGCTCTCCCATCACACTGCTGTGCCCTGTACCGTGGCTCTCCCATCACACTGCTGTGCCCTGTACCGTGGCTCTCCCATCACACTGCTGTGCCCTGTACCGTGGCTCTCCCATCACACTGCTGTGCCCTGTACCGTGGCTCTCCCATCACACTGCTGTGCCCTGTACCGTGGCTCTCCCATCACACTGCTGTGCCCTGTACCGTGGCTCTCCCATCACACTGCTGTGCCCTGTACCGTGGCTCTCCCATCACACTGCTGTGCCCTGTACCGTGGCTCTCCCATCACACTGCTGTGCCCTGTACCGTGGCTCTCCCATCACACTGCTGTGCCCTGTACCGTGGCTCTCCCATCACACTGCTGTGCCCTGTACCGTGGCTCTCCCATCACACTACTGTGCCCTGTACCGTGGCTCTCCCATCACACTACTGTGTCCTGTACCGTGGCTCTCCCATCACACTACTGTGTCCTGTACCGTGGCTCTCCCATCACACTGCTGTGTCCTGTACCGTGGCTCTCCCATCACACTGCTGTGCCCTGTACCGTGGCTCTCCCATCACACTGCTGTGCCCTGTACCGTGGCTCTCCCATCACACTACTGTGCCCTGTACCGTGGCTCTCCCATCACACTACTGTGTCCTGTACCATGGTTTCCCCCCCACACTGCAGTGTCCTGTGCTCCCTTCCCCCATGTATTACATAACACAGTATCGCCCACGTTACAATGACATTATAGCACACACTCACCTGAACGAGAGGCTGCCCGGGCTGGGCTCCCGGTCGCTCCGCCTGCTGGCACCTGGGGTGATGATGTGCCCGGGTTGGATGCCACTTTAGCCGGCCCGTCTCCGATCCAACCAGCCAGACTATGACAGCAACCAAGGCCAACCAGGGAGCCCCGGACCGGCGGAGAGAGCGCTCTCTTGACTGGGGAGTGGTGTGGCTGCTGCTGCCGCAGAGAGGAGGCGCACAGTGCGGGCACGTCTCTTAGCGCCGAGCACAGCCTGCCTGCCGGACTCTGATACATCCCGCGCTGCTCAGCTCGGAGGATGGCGGCGGATGGTGTAGAGCTCAGTGTAGCCGCGTCTCTATGTCACGGAGGGAAGCCTGGTAGTCCCCGTCACTAGCAGATACCGGCTCCTCAGCATCTGCACCGCTCCCTGCCCTCCTCCACTCTCTGTTACATCAGCAGCACGTCACGTGCTGGGATACTCCACACTCCGGCAGGGGGGTGTATACTGGAGAATTGCCTCTCACTACGGTTACCGTTCTTAGTAATGGACAGGTCCTGTGCTGATTTACATTAGATTAGATAATTTATAAGTCTCTCTCAGGGTTGTAATAACCTCAGAGAACAGACGCAAGGCGGAACTGTGATTTGCCTGGTTTTAGACGTCCCTTTCATCCAGTGGTACGGTCCATAAGCAGGGTTTCCCTGAAGTGAGGGAGGATCGTACGAGGCTATTAGACTGATGGGAAGTGGGTGAAAGGTTACACAAGCAAATAAAGGGCCTGAAGTGCTGAGCGCCGCACATTGTATAAATAGCCCCAAAATACTAACAACCCTGTGAGGGCAAAGGTATAAGTCATGGTCAGACCAGGCCTGACCACAGCTCACAAATACAGTCTAGCAACTTGCTGCAGCCTAAATCCGTATACAGTGGATGGCCATGTCTGCAGCAGGCTTGTCACAGTACAGCAGTGGTGGGTCCAAATTCCATCGCTGGGAGGTTTATTTTTGTAGAGGAACCCATAGGGTAGACCGTATATTTCACCTACAGTAAGTCCTGTGTACAGCCCTGAGCTGCAGGCAGAAATGGTACATTCCAACGCTCAGGCCATTTTAAGCTGCATGTCAGGACCATATGTAGATTTTTCCAGAGGGGGTTTCACAGTATATTCTCCCATAGGTGCCTTCATAGTATAATACCTCAGTGGCTCAACACACTATAATGCCCTTCATAGGGCATGTCCCCTCTAATGCCACCACACACTATAATGCCCCTTTATCTTTATTCCCCACAACATAGTTCCCTCAATACACACTACAGTGCTCAAGATAAAATAATCCTTGAATAGTCCCACCATGGGGAAATTCAGTGTGTTACAGCAGCATATACTGTATAATACAATAATAATACTAATACAAAAGCTCCATGGTAGAGGCATTACACAGGCATGTCAAACTCAGGGTTCCCTGAGGGCCACATGAGTAACAAGAGGTTGTTGCGAGGGCCGCACACAGCAGCTAATGGCTAGGGCCTAGGGGACTGATCACTAATACCATGCATCGCAAAAATCCGGCATTTCTATTGCAAGCTACATAGAGTAGCCTACAATAGAAAGTATAGAATGACAGGCTGGAGCCTCACAAGGCTCTCGGCTGCCATAAAAATGCATGCAGGTCCCGAATCTTGCTCTGGGTGCCTGCGATTGCTGGTAAAATGGCACCTCAGTTAAAGCTGGCAGATACCATTATTGTGTTGGAGTGCTGGGGAAGGGTTGGAGTGCTGTGGGGAAGGGGGGGGGGGGGGGGTTCTGGATGTCTGGCCCTTCCTTGGGCCTGAGGACTGTTTTTTCCCACCCACTTGCAATTCTTGCACTTTGGGGTTAATAGGAGCACTACAGACTGTAATGCTCCAATTAACCCCAAAGTGAAAGAATTACAAGGTGGGTGGGAAAAAACAGTCCTCAGGCCCAAGGAAGGGCCAGACATCCAGAAGCCCCCCCCCCCCCTTCCCCACAGCACTCCAACACAATAATGGTGTCTGCCAGCTTTAACTGAGGTGCCATTTTACCGGCAATCGCAGGCACCCAGAGCAAGATCACGTAAGCAGGTCATATGCAGGGATATGGCCCAATCCGGAAGTGCTGATCGTGAGTTTTGTACATCTGCGGCCCGCACAAAAGTCTCAAACTTTGTCTCTAAAGTTTAGAGACAAAGTTTGAGACTTTTGTGCAGGCCGCAGATATGCCTGTAAAGAGCCGCATGCTTGACATGCCTGCATTACAGTAACAGAAGGTACGGAAAAAAAAGAGAAGGTAGTAGGAGGGATATCACAACTTAAGTATCTTCTCTGTATTGAATGATCTCCGCTTAGCTCGATGTTGGTTGTACAGCCTAACTTCAATGGGGAGGAAAACTTCTGATAGCGCTCATTGGGTGAAGCAGTCGGTCACTGACAGTACTGCCCAGTCTCAATACATGGCATGGGAGTTATTCTCCAGCATGGAGCTCACCATGGACAGTGTCCTTCTGTGACCTACCACCTGTACTGAGTCCATGGGGCTTCCCAAGACAGAGCTGGCCTTTCTAATCAGCTTGTCGAGTCTATACCTATCCCTGGTTGATATGCTACTCCTCCTACAGTCCTCTTTGAAGAAGATGGCTGATGCCACTACAGAGTTGAAATAGATCCTAATACGTGCCCCCTGGACCCCAAAGGCCCTCAGCCTCCTGAGTAGGTAGAAGAGCCTGCCGTGACCCTTTCTGTGCAGCGCAGGTGATCAGCCCAGTCCAGCTTATTATTGAGGAACACACCCAGGTAGTTATACATCTTTACTATCTCAATGCCCGTCCCCTGGATGTCCACTGTTTTTGGAGCTCTTCTCCGCTTGCGAAAGTCCACCACCATCTCCTTGGTCTTTCCAGCATTAATCCTGAGGTGGTTCCGCTGCCACCAATCCACAAAATCCCAGTTTAATTCTCTGTACAACAGAAATAGTGAAAAATCACAGCCCAACATGAGCAAAAAATATGAAAAAATAACATGTATACCAAAAATGATGCACGAGAACAACTTCCCGATCAGAAGCCTGATGAAACAACTCACAAGTAATAAAAGTTCCAGCACCAAAAAATTTTCTTGTCAGAAGATATATATTAAAACATAACTTTTAATTAGAAAACACATAAATAAATTATGAAAAGCATTAAAAAAATGCCAAACGGAAAAAAAAATAATTTAAAAAAAAACACAAAAATTGAAAAAAAATATGCACAAAAGCACTACACTACACTACACTGGATCTAGATAGGTTTACGCATTTCAGGACAGGTAGTCCCTTAGTCATAGCACTAGTCCTAGTGCTATGTGGCCCTAACCAAAGGATGGATTCACACAACTACCGTGTTTCCCCAAAAGTAGGACACCCCCGAAATTAAGGCATGTGGGGGTTTCTGTTGAATTGTCTAATATAAGGCACCCCCCGAAAATAAGGCATGCCCGGCAGTGGTGGGTGGGGCTTTGGGGGCAGGGATTAGTGGAGCTTTCATGGGCGGGGCTTAGCGAGCCCCACGTCACTGACACAGCAGCCTGTGTGCACAGGAAAGCCGGCTGCTGCCTCTGCTGTTGTGTCCACTGTCCCTGCTACTGTAGGATATGTTCTCCCTGCTCATCCCAGAGGCAGCATACAGCAGAGGCAGCAGCCGGCTTTCCTGTGCACACAGAGCACAGCACGGCTGCTGTGTCAGTGACGTGGAGCTCGCTAAGCCCCGCCCACGAAAGCTCCGCTAAGTCCCGCCCCCAAATGTTCGCTACACCCCGCCCACCACTGCCGGGATGAACAGCAGCACCAGCACTGCTACCGTAGAAAGATGGGAAAGGTAAGTATGATACCTTCCCCCCTCCCCTACACTACCTACAACCGGCAGTTATGCTGACGCTCCGCTAAGGAAGTGCCGGCATGACTGCCGGTTGTAATAAGACGTCCCCCGAAAATAAGACAGGTCCTATATTTAGGATGACAATTTAATATAAGACACTGTCTTATTTTCGGGGAAACACGGTATAATACACCTCTATTATACGTCCCATATTACAGCCACAAATTCCATTTGGGCCTCAGCGGTCACATGGGTTATGATGGCGTCATTATGTCATGACACTGGCCTGATCCACAAATTATCATTATACTCTGGGGTCCAAATGAAACCACTGGGCGGACCTCATCAGACGACTCTCGCGAGATTCATTTAAAAAATACTGTAAGTACTGCAGCCCTGCTTACCATCCCCACTCCCGCCCATAGCTGCCTACACTTCTCCCTTCAGCCTCCAGGATATCCCATGTGCCGCACTGAATAGCATCGCTGACCCTGATCAATGTCAGCAATGTGATGTAGGATGAATGGTACCCCCGAGGGCAGGAGCAAGTATCGGTAAGTAAATATCTGCCATCACCAAATGGAGCAAATCATCAAGTAATGGCCTATAAAATAAAAATAAAAAAAACATTTAGCATGGGATCACATAGGTGCCGGTAGTTCCACTACTGTGGTCTACCATTAAGATGAGACAATAATTTTAGTTTGGTGGGGGCCTGACTGTTGTCTGCTTGGGTACCCAGCTCCCAGAATTGCTTATATACCTCTATGTGCCAGTCATTGGTCATATCATTAATAGCAGTGGTTGTGGATACTGAAATGGTGTCCCAATCTCCTGACAAGCTGAACCACAACCATCTAAAACTGATGGCCTTTATTAAGGATAGGCCATCAGTCCTGAAATCTCCTTAATAAAAATGAGCCAATTAAAGAAATACTAATTGCTAAACAGTAAAGTTCACATGGTCATATGATGAAAGCTTCTTTCTGCCAAAACCTACATTGTATAAGCACATGGCTATTCATATCAACATAGTCCTGCCATGTATTGGTTTTCCAGTTCTTCTAGATTCTTCATGTTGTTGTTCTATATACAAATAAGTAAGTATGACATCAACGTAATGACTAAAACAAAGGTGCTGACTCAGGCCACTGTCTTTCTATGGTAGTGGAAGGCAGTTACATTTTAGTAAGGCTATTATAGTAATATTTCCAGTGTAACTGAATGTAAATTACAGACCAGGAAAGTGGTAATATTTACTATGTATAAACTAGAAATAAACCTGGAGTAGTCACTGAGATGACAGATCCCCAAGACATACATTATTTTCTGCTTGTCTATACATGATTTACTAGTGAATGGTTCATTGATGTATTAGTACAAAGCACACCTTAAAGGCCTCATGCCTGGCCCTTCTCTGCATTCTATTGGACGTGTCCTGACATTTTTGTACCTCGCTATCTGATTTTTTCAACTGAATGCAATACTTAAGAACAAATATTTCTGTAGTGTTAATATATAAGCACTATTATGCTTCCAGACAGAGAAAAGTTAACTATTAGAGATGAGCGAACAGTGTTCTATCGAACTGATGTTCGATCGGATATTAGGCTGTTCGGCATGTTCGAATCGAATCGAACACCGCGTGGTAAAGTGCGCCATTACTCGATTCCCCTCCCACCTTCCCTGGCGCCTTTTTTGCTCCAATAACAGCGCAGGGTAGGTGGGACAGGAACTACGACACCGGTGACGTTGAAAAAAGTAGGCAAAACCCATTGGCTGCCGAATACATGTGACCTCTAATTTAAAAGAACAGCGCCGCCCAGGTTCGCGTCATTCTGAGCTTGCAATTCACCGAGGACGGAGGTTTCCGTCCAGCTAGCTAGGGCTTAGATTCTGGGTAGGCAGGGACAGGCTAGGATAGGAAGGAGAAGACAACCAACAGCTCTTGTAAGAGCTAAATTCCAGGGAGAAGCTTGTCAGTGTAACGTGGCACTGACGGGCTCAATCGCCGCAACCCAGCTTTCCCAGGATCCTGAATGGAATACACTGTCAGTGTATTCCCGTATACCCGATATATACCCCGATACCCGTTCCAACGGTGTGCCCCCCCACCTTCACCCCAGAAATACCCTGCAAGTCCCCTAGCAATAGAATTGGGGCTATATACACCCACAATTTTTACTACTGGTATACAGTGCCATTGTCTGACTGGGAATTCAAAGAATATATTGGGAATACAAATACCCTCATTTCTTGCTACTGCCATATAGTGCCAGTGTCTGACTGGGAATTCAAAGAATATATTGGGGTTACGTGCACCCACAATTTTTACTACTGGTATACAGTGCCATTGTCTGACTGGGAATTCAAAGAATATATTGGGAATACAAATACCCTCATTTCTTGCTACTGCCATATAGTGCCAGTTTCTGACTGGTAATTCAAAGAATATATTGGGGTTACGTGCACCCACAATTTTTACTACTGGTATACAGTGCCATTGTCTGACTGGGAATTCAAAGAGTATATTGGGAATACAAATACCCTCATTTCTTGCTACTGCCATATAGTGCCAGTTTCTGACTGGGAATTCAAAGAATATATTGGGGTTACGTGCACCCACAATTTTTACTACTGGTATACAGTGCCATTGTCTGACTGGGAATTCAAAGAATATATTGGGGTTATAAATACCCTCATTTCTTGCTACTGCCATATAGTGCCAGTTTCTGACTGGTAATTCAAAGAATATATTGGGGTTACGTGCACCCACAATTTTTACTACTGGTATACAGTGCCATTGTCTGACTGGGAATTCAAAGAGTATATTGGGAATACAAATACCCTCATTTCTTGCTACTGCCATATAGTGCCAGTTTCTGACTGGGAATTCAAAGAATATATTGGGGTTACGTGCACCCACAATTTTTACTACTGGTATACAGTGCCATTGTCTGACTGGGAATTCAAAGAATATATTGGGGTTATAAATACCCTCATTTCTTGCTACTGCCATATAGTGCCAGTTTCTGACTGGTAATTCAAAGAATATATTGGGGTTACGTGCACCCACAATTTTTACTACTGGTATACAGTGCCATTGTCTGACTGGGAATTCAAAGAGTATATTGGGAATACAAATACCCTCATTTCTTGCTACTGCCATATAGTGCCAGTTTCTGACTGGGAATTCAAAGAATATATTGGGGTTACGTGCACCCACAATTTTTACTACTGGTATACAGTGCCATTGTCTGACTGGGAATTCAAAGAATATATTGGGGTTATAAATACCCTCATTTCTTGCTACTGCCATATAGTGCCAGTTTCTGACTGGTAATTCAAAGAATATATTGGGGTTACGTGCACCCACAATTTTTACTACTGGTATACAGTGCCATTGTCTGACTGGGAATTCAAAGAGTATATTGGGAATACAAATACCCTCATTTCTTGCTACTGCCATATAGTGCCAGTTTCTGACTGGGAATTCAAAGAATATATTGGGGTTACGTGCACCCACAATTTTTACTACTGGTATACAGTGCCATTGTCTGACTGGGAATTCAAAGAATATATTGGGGTTATAAATACCCTCATTTCTTGCTACTGCCATATAGTGCCAGTTTCTGACTGGTAATTCAAAGAATATATTGGGGTTACGTGCACCCACAATTTTTACTACTGGTATACAGTGCCATTGTCTGACTGGGAATTCAAAGAGTATATTGGGAATACAAATACCCTCATTTCTTGCTACTGCCATATAGTGCCAGTTTCTGACTGGGAATTCAAAGAATATATTGGGGTTACGTGCACCCACAATTTTTACTACTGGTATACAGTGCCATTGTCTGACTGGGAATTCAAAGAATATATTGGGAATACAAATACCCTCATTTCTTGCTACTGCCATATAGTGCCAGTTTCTGACTGGTAATTCAAAGAATATATTGGGGTTACGTGCACCCACAATTTTTACTACTGGTATACAGTGCCATTGTCTGACTGGGAATTCAAAGAATATATTGGGAATACAAATACCCTCATTTCTTGCTACTGCCATATAGTGTCAGTTTCTGACTGGTAATTCAAAGAATATATTGTGGTTACGTGCACCCACAATTTTTACTACTGGTATACAGTGCCATTGTCTGACTGGGAATTCAAAGAATATATTGGGAATACAAATACCCTCATTTCTTGCTACTGCCATATAGTGCCAGTTTCTGACTGGTAATTCAAAGAATATATTGGGGTTACGTGCACCCACAATTTTTACTACTGGTATACAGTGCCATTGTCTGACTGGGAATTCAAAGAATATATTGGGAATACAAATACCCTCATTTCTTGCTACTGCCATATAGTGCCAGTGTCTGACTGGGAATTCAAAGAATATATTGGGGTTACGTGCACCCACAATTTTTACTACTGGTATACAGTGCCATTGTCTGACTGGGAATTCAAAGAATATATTGGGAATACAAATACCCTCATTTCTTGCTACTGCCATATAGTGCCAGTGTCTGACTGGGAATTCAAAGAATATATTGGGGTTACGTGCACCCACAATTTTTACTACTGGTATACAGTGCCATTGTCTGACTGGGAATTCAAAGAATATATTGGGAATACAAATACCCTCATTTCTTGCTACTGCCATATAGTGCCAGTTTCTGACTGGTAATTCAAAGAATATATTGGGGTTACGTGCACCCACAATTTTTACTACTGGTATACAGTGCCATTGTCTGACTGGGAATTCAAAGAATATATTGGGAATACAAATACCCTCATTTCTTGCTACTGCCATATAGTGCCAGTTTCTGACTGGTAATTCAAAGAATATATTGGGGTTACGTGCACCCACAATTTTTACTACTGGTATACAGTGCCATTGTCTGACTGGGAATTCAAAGAATATATTGGGAATACAAATACCCTCATTTCTTGCTACTGCCATATAGTGCCAGTTTCTGACTGGTAATTCAAAGAATATATTGGGGTTACGTGCACCCACAATTTTTACTACTGGTATACAGTGCCATTGTCTGACTGGGAATTCAAAGAATATATTGGGAATACAAATACCCTCATTTCTTGCTACTGCCATATAGTGCCAGTTTCTGACTGGTAATTCAAAGAATATATTGGGGTTACGTGCACCCACAATTTTTACTACTGGTATACAGTGCCAATTTCTAACTAGGAATTCAAAATGCGCAAGGCTCCCGGAAAGGGACGTGGACGAGGCCGTGGGCGAGGTCGGGGGAATGGTTCTGGGGAGCAAGGTAGCAGTGAAGCCACAGGGCGTCCCGTGCCTACTCCTGTGGGGCAGCAAGCATTGCGCCACTCCACAGTGCCAGGGTTGCTTGCCACATTAACTAAACTGCAGGGTACAAACCTTAGTAGGCCCGAGAACCAGGAACAGGTCTTGCAATGGCTGTCAGAGAACGCTTACAGCACATTGTCCAGCAGCCAGTCAGACTCTGCCTCCTCTCCTCCTATTACCCAACAGTCTTGTCTTCCTTCCTCCCAAAATTCCGAAGCTTTACAGAACAATAACCCAAACTGTCCCTGCTCCCCAGAGCTGTTCTCCGCTCCTTTCATTGTCCCTCAACCTGCCTCTCCACGTCACGATTCCACGAACCTAACAGAGGAGCATCTGTGTCCAGATGCTCAAACACTAGAGTCTCCTCCATCTCCGTTCGATTTGGTGGTGGATGACCAGCAACCCACCCTCATCGACGATGATGTGACGCAGTTGCCGTCAGGGCATCCAGTTGACCGGCGCATTGTGCGGGAGGAGGAGATGAGACAGGAGTTGGAAGAGGAAGTGGTGGATGATGAGGACACTGACCCGACCTGGACAGGGGGGATGTCAAGCGGGGAAAGTAGTGTGGATGTTGAGGCAGGTGCAGCACCAAAAAGGGTAGCTAGAGGCAGAGGCAGAGGTCAGCAGCTTAGGCGAAGCCAGGCCACACCCGGAATCTCCCAAGATGTTCCAGTTCGTACCCAGCCCCGAAAAACTCCCACCTCGAGGGCACGTTTCTTGAAGGTGTGGAGTTTTTTCAAGGAATGCGCTGAGGACAGATATAGTGTTGTCTGCACAATTTGCCTCTCGAAATTGATTAGGGGCTCTGAGAAGAGCAACCTGTCCACCACTTCAATGCGCCGTCATTTGGAATCCAAGCACTGGAATCAGTGGCAGGCAGCAACGGCAGGACAAAGGCCGCCTGCCGTTCACGCCACTGCCACTGCCTCTGCCACTGCCTCTGCCTCTGCCACTGCCACTGCTGACTGTGCTGGCGATGCACTCCAGAGGACGAGCCAGGACACCACTTCATCTGCCTCCGCCACTTTGTTGACTTCTACCTCATCCTCCCCTGGTCCTGTCTTATCTCCTTCTCCTGCACCATCAAAGGCACCATCAGGCGTTTCTTTACAACAACCCACCATCTCTCAGACATTGGAGCGGCGGCAGAAATACACTGCTAACCACCCACATGCGCAAGCCTTGAACGCCAACATCGCTAAACTGCTGGCCCAGGAGATGTTGGCGTTCTGGCTTGTTGAAACTCCCGCCTTCCTGGACCTGATGGCAACTGCGGCACCTCGCTATGCCGTCCCTAGCCGTCACTACTTCTCCCGGTGTGCCGTCCCCGCCTTGCACCAGCACGTGTCACTCAACATCAGGCGGGCCCTTAGTTCCGCGCTTTGCACAAAGGTCCACTTGACCACCGACGCGTGGACAAGTGCATGCGGACAGGGACGCTACATTAAATAGCCAATTAGATTCCTACAGGTCTGGAAGCCCTGGGATTACTATTGTATATAAAGTGGACTGTAATATATGGGGGAAGGCACAACCATTCATATACACCAGAGATTACTGGAGAAACTTTGCGTTTCCTCACTTGTTTCTAATTGCAACCACTCCCCCTTTGGAGTTTCTTCTATATTCTTGTCTTTTTGTTTTCTAAGTTTTTTTTCTTTATTCTTCAAATAGGCTAAAGAGGGTCTTATTTCTTATGGTTCATCAATGTCGGTAGAAACTTCCCCCCATTCTTCAGGATTTTGTCTCCGGATCACTAGGGTTAAAGCAATTGAAACACATGACAGCCTCCCTTACTAGCCAATTGGATCATTCCTGCAGGTCGGGGAGCCCTGGGATTACTACTGTATACATAATAAATTGTGATGCAAGGTGGCTGGTGCAACTGCTCATACACACTAGAGATTGCTAGAGAACCTTTGAGTTTCCTCACTCTTTTATAATCACATCCCATTTTGGACTTCCTTTGATGTTTTTTCCTATTTATCCTTCAAAGTTGCTAAAGAGGCCTTCACTATACAGTAGGTTATCATTTGCATATTAGACTCTAGGATATAAGTGCATCTCATCATTAACTGAAACACACAGTTCTACCTCTCTGAGAATGCCCTCACGTTGTTTATGGATGTTTTCAGTCTATTAAAACTTCTCTAATAAAAAATTACAATAAAAGAACATAAAACTGGTCACGCTCCTTAGGTAGCTGTTGCCTGAATGCTCATTCATTCATAGACATTTCCCTGGGAGTCCCATAAACATGTACACTCAGCTTGGAACACTGTGCATGTGTTCTTAAAAGAAAGAGGACAATAAATGTATGTCAGACTCCTCTTGCAATTACTTATTGCCCTGATAAATAGGAAATCTAAGGCTAAGTTCATACAGGGTTTTTTGGTCCGAAACCTGAGTCAGGGGGCGCCTCAGGTTCTGGACCAAAAAATGGGTAGCCGTGCACTGCACTGGCATCCAGTCATGCACTCCGCTCTGGATTAGGCCTAATGAATGGGCCTAGTCGGGAGGAGGGAGTGTCTTCAGGCCGAATCACGAGGCGAATCAGCCTGAAAAATGAGAATGTCCGTTCTTTTTTCCTGGAGCCGGAACAAATGGCTACCAGAAAAAAGACCTGACAGTCTCGCATTGATTTCAATGTGAGCCATCTTTTTGGTCAGGATTTTGAGGCGGATACCTGACCAAAAAACCCAGTGTGAACTTACCCTAACATGCCTGATTCTTCTTTCACCTGAAATCTGTTATGAGGGAGAGACAAAGTACCCCTATACACGTTACATGGTTGGCTGATTCCGGCTGATCAAATCAATATTTATGTAATTTGTATGGACAATGAGAAAAATAGAATGCCTAGCAACATCTAAAAAACATTGCCTCAATTATTTCCCTAAGTTCACTTCAAGCCACTGGTCCACTCCTGGATCTTCAAACCACAATGATTTTTCTTTGCATATGACTTAGGCCCGGTTCACATCTGCACATGGATTTCTGTTTGGGGAGTCCACTTGGGGATCCCCCGAACGGAAATCTAATCCCTATAAAAAAGCAGTTACCTAAGGAGACCTGCAGACCCCATAGACTATAATGGGGTCTGTGCGATTTCCACTCAGTTTCTGCACGAAAAATGCGGAGAGAAAAATGTTACTTGCAGGACTTTTCTGTGCCCCTACACTGTAATCTATTCCAGCTCATAGTGGGTATAGATTTTAGCCATCAGTTACACTAGTAAGTGTTGATAAGTCTAACAGGGCCCATGGTTCTGCACATGTCATGCCCCCTTATAAAAAAAAAAAAGAAAAGTATCAAATGCCCGTATGGTATGCTGAATTCAGTGCACATTCAGCTTTGCTGGTATCTCCCCCATTGCAGAGATCGGTGCCGTTAATTTTATCTAACAATGTTTCTACACTGTCAGAGGCCGGACTCACATGTCAGCGTTATCACTGGGCCCCCTTTACAGTACAAGTGTGTAGAAGTATACCGTCAGGGGGAAGTTCATCATTGGGCAGCCGAAAATAACAGCACTGATATCTTTGCAACGGGGTAGCAACTGTGAAAGCTGAATTCAGCACACTATAGTTAGCTTTGCTATGATATATTATACTCATACCTGAGAGGACATGAGATATTTAACTTTAACCTAAAAGGACAACACAAAACACCCTGAACAAAGCTTAATACTTTAGATGGTACATTCAGTACTGGTAATAAGTTACCAAAGACAGGACATTGGGTTTATCCTGAATGTTGCTGATTTGGAAGTTAATATTTGTTTTGGCATGCAGTTCTGACCTTTAGTCTAATAGCAGTATAAGTATCGACACAGTAACACCATATAAGAGGCAATAACGCCATATAAATAAGGTGGACTTTCCTCTGCTTTTCCTCTGACCCCAGTTACTCTTTGCTTTCCATTACATAAGCTGGTGTGTAGCACACAGGGTTAAGCACTGCTGATATAAGAAAGCATTTATCAATTTTAGAAGACAGACAGCTTTCAACTTCTTTATTTCAAGAGTCTTTCTGACATTTCCTAAATGTGACTAATAGCTGAAAATAAGAGCAAGACCTTTATGTAATAGGGCAATGAGGGTTTTTCCAAATATAATGCCACCCTCCCACTATATGTTTGGACACACATATGCAACTGTATACATTTTTGAATACACTGCATTTGTATTGAAAATACTGCTATATCCCAGTGAAAAACCTAGGACCGTGATGGCAAACCTATGGCACGGGTGCCAGAGGTGGCACTCAAAGCCCTCTCTTTGGGCACCCATCTGTGGAACAGATTATACTGGGTGGGGGCCACTGTGCAGCAGATTATACTGTGTGGGGGTCAGTGTGCAGCAGATTATACTATGTCGGGACCACTGTGCAGTAGATTATACTGTGTGGGGACCACTGTGCAGCCGGTTATACTGTGTAGGGGCCACTGTGGAGATGATTGTACTGTGTGGGGTCACTATGGAGCAGAAAGCTCTATAAAGCCCCATTTGTATGACCATATTTTGCAGGTCCATAAATATCTGCAATTGTGGATCTGCACATTATTAAGGTTAAATTCCCATGTTGGGACTTTGTGATAAATTATTATTATTATTATTATTATTATTATTATTATTATTATTATTATTGTTTATTTATATAGCACCATTAATTCCATGGTGCTTTACATTTGGGGGCTACATACAATACACAAAGTATACAGGTAGATATAATACTAACAGTGACCGACTGGCACAGTGGGGGTAGAGGGCCCTGCCCGTGAGGGCTTACAATCTATGGGGGAAGGGGGTAGAGACAGAAGGAGAGGGGGAGACTGTATAGATGGCGGTGTGGTGATAGTGTTATTGGAGGTTGTAGGCCTTCCTGAATAGGTGAGTCTTCAGGGCCTTCTTGAATCCTGTGATTGTGGGGTCAGTCTTAATTGTCTTGGTAAGGAGTTCCATAGTATGGGGGATGCACGGGAGAAATCTTGGAGGCGGTTGTGTGAGGAGCGGATGAGAGAAGAGCGAAGTAGGAGGTCGTTGGAGGATCTGAGGTTACGTGTGGGCAGGTAGCGGGAGATTAGTTCAGAGATATATGGAGGGGCCAGGTGTTGGATCGCTTTGAATGTTAACGTTAATAGCTTGAACTCAATTCACTGGGCTATAGGTAGCCAGTGGAGGGACTGGCAGAGGGGAGCAGCCCATGAAGATCCGGGGGGGTGAGGTGGATTAAGCGGGCAGTGTAGTTTAAGGTGGACTGGAGGGGGGCGAGGGTGTTAGCTGGGAGTCCATGGAGAAGGGTGTTGCAGTAGTCTAAGCGGGAGATTATGAGGGCATGGACGAGCATCTTGGTAGTTTCAGGGGTGAGGAAGGAGCGGATTCGATGGATGTTCTTCAGCTGGAGGCGGAAGGAGGTGGCACTCGCAGCTACGCAGCTTTTGGATCGGAACCTGAGGCGGTCTCCACCTCAGGGTCCGATCAGAAAAAACCTGTATGAACTTACCCTTAGAGTGTTTACTGTGAAACAAACCTAAATGCTTTAACTAGTGCCATCAAGATATTGAGATGTTCAAAGAACAGTTTTCTCAGCTGGCACCAAGACTAAAAATATTAGATGATATAACTGATAGATGTAATAGTTAATAGAGATGAGCGAACACTAAAATGTTCGAGGTTCGAAATTCGATTCGAACAGCCGCTCAATGTTCGTGTGTTCGAACGGGTTTCGAACCCCATTATAGTCTATGGGGAACAGATACTCGTTAAGGGGGAAACCCAAATCCGTGTCTGGAGGGTCACCAAGTCCACTATGACACCCCAGGAAATGATGCCAACACTTCTGGAATGACACTGGGACAGCAGGGGAAGCATGTCTGGGGGCATCTAACACACCAAAGACCCTCTATTACCCCAACATCACAGCCTAACAACTACACACTTTACACACTCAATACCACCTCTCTGACAGTAGGAAAACACCTTGAAACATGTGTATTTGGCACTTGCAGTGAGGAGAGCTTGTCACCAGCAGTGAATTTGGCCCTTGTAGTAAGTTGAGGTTGGCACCAACATTTGTTTTGAAAATCAGGGTGGATTGAGCCTCTAACCAGCAGAGTTTGGGCAAATTCATGGTGGAGGGAGCCTCTAAAAACCCCAGTTTGGACCAATTCATGGTGGAGGGAGCCTCTAACCAGCCCAGTTTGGGCAAATTCATGGTGGAGGGAGCCTCTAAAAAACCCAGTTTGGACCAATTCATGGTGGAGGGAGCCTCTAACCAGCCCAGTTTGGGCAAATTCATGGTGGAGGGAGCCTCTAACCAGCCCAGTTTGGACCAATTAATGGTGGAGGGAGCCTCTAACCAGCCCAGTTTGGACCAATTAATGGTGGAGGGAGCCTCTAACCACCCCAGTTTGGACCAATTCATGGTGGAGGGAGCCTCTAAACAGCCCAGTTTGGGCAAATTCATGGTGGAGGGAGCCTCTAAAAAACCCAGTTTGGACCAATTCATGGTGGAGGGAGCCTCTAACCAGCCCAGTTTGGACCAATTAATGGTGGAGGGAGCCTCTAAACAGCCAAGTTTGGACCAATTCATGGTGGAGGGAGCCTCTAAAAACCCCAGTTTGGACCAATTCATGGTGGAGGGAGCCTCTAACCAGCCCAGTTTGGGCAAATTCATGGTGGAGGGAGCCTCTAAACAGCCCAGTTTGGGCAAATTCATGGTGGAGGGAGCCTCTAACCAGCCCAGTTTGGACCAATTAATGGTGGAGGGAGCCTCTAACCAGCCCAGTTTGGACCAATTAATGGTGGAGGGAGCCTCTAACCACCCCAGTTTGGACCAATTCATGGTGGAGGGAGCCTCTAACCAGCCCAGTTTGGACCAATTCATGGTGGAGGGAGCCTCTAAAAAACCCAGTTTGGACCAATTCATGGTGGAGGGAGCCTCTAAACAGCCCAGTTTGGGCAAATTCATGGTGGAGGGAGCCTCTAAAAACCCCAGTTTGGACCAATTCATGGTGGAGGGAGCCTCTAACCAGCCCAGTTCGGGCAAATTCATGGTGGAGGGAGCCTCTAAAAAACCCAGTTTGGACCAATTCATGGTGGAGGGAGCCTCTAACCAGCCCAGTTTGGGCAAATTCATGGTGGAGGGAGCCTCTAACCAGCCCAGTTTGGACCAATTAATGGTGGAGGGAGCCTCTAAACAGCCAAGTTTGGACCAATTCATGGTGGAGGGAGCCTCTAAAAACCCCAGTTTGGACCAATTCATGGTGGAGGGAGCCTCTAACCAGCCCAGTTTGGGCAAATTCATGGTGGAGGGAGCCTCTAAACAGCCCAGTTTGGGCAAATTCATGGTGGAGGGAGCCTCTAACCAGCCCAGTTTGGACCAATTAATGGTGGAGGGAGCCTCTAACCAGCCCAGTTTGGACCAATTCATGGTGGAGGGAGCCTCTAACCAGCCCAGTTTGGACCAATTAATGGTGGAGGGAGCCTCTAACCACCCCAGTTTGGACCAATTCATGGTGGAGGGAGCCTCTAACCAGCCCAGTTTGGACCAATTCATGGTGGAGGGAGCCTCTAAAAAACCCAGTTTGGACCAATTCATGGTGGAGGGAGCCTCTAAACAGCCCAGTTTGGGCAAATTCATGGTGGAGGGAGCCTCTAAAAAACCCAGTTTGGACCAATTCATGGTGGAGGGAGCCTCTAACCAGCCCAGTTTGGACCAATTAATGGTGGAGGGAGCCTCTAAACAGCCAAGTTTGGACCAATTCATGGTGGAGGGAGCCTCTAAAAACCCCAGTTTGGACCAATTCATGGTGGAGGGAGCCTCTAACCAGCCCAGTTTGGACCAATTAATGGTGGAGGGAGCCTCTAACCAGCCCAGTTTGGACCAATTAATGGTGGAGGGAGCCTCTAACCACCCCAGTTTGGACCAATTCACGGTGGAGGGAGCCTCTAAACAGCCAAGTTTGGACCAATTCATGGTGAAGGGAGCCTCTAAAAACCCGTTTGGACCAATTCATGGTGGAGGGAGCCTCTAACCAGCCCAGTTTGGGCAAATTCATGGTGGAGGGAGCCTCTAAACAGCCCAGTTTGGGCAAATTCATGGTGGAGGGAGCCTCTAACCAGCCCAGTTTGGACCAATTAATGGTGGAGGGAGCCTCTAACCAGCCCAGTTTGGACCAATTAATGGTGGAGGGAGCCTCTAACCACCCCAGTTTGGACCAATTCATGGTGGAGGGAGCCTCTAAACAGCCAAGTTTGGACCAATTCATGGTGGAGGGAGCCTCTAAAAACCCCAGTTTGGACCAATTCATGGTGGAGGGAGCCTCTAACCAGCCCAGTTTGGACCAATTAATGGTGGAGGGAGCCTCTAAACAGCCAAGTTTTGGGAAATTCATGGTGGAGGGAGCCTCTAACCAGCCCAGTTTGGACCAATTCATGGTGGAGGGAGCCTCTAAACAGCCCAGTTTGGGCAAATTCATGGTGGAGGGAGCCTCTAAAAAACCCAGTTTGGACCAATTCATGGTGGAGGGAGCCTCTAACCAGCCCAGTTTGGACCAATTAATGGTGGAGGGAGCCTCTAAACAGCCAAGTTTGGACCAATTCATGGTGGAGGGAGCCTCTAAAAACCCCAGTTTGGACCAATTCATGGTGGAGGGAGCCTCTAACCAGCCCAGTTTGGGCAAATTCATGGTGGAGGGAGCCTCTAAACAGCCCAGTTTGGGCAAATTCATGGTGGAGGGAGCCTCTAACCAGCCCAGTTTGGACCAATTAATGGTGGAGGGAGCCTCTAACCAGCCCAGTTTGGACCAATTAATGGTGGAGGGAGCCTCTAACCAGCCCAGTTTGGACCAATTAATGGTGGAGGGAGCCTCTAACCACCCCAGTTTGGATCAATTCATGGTGGAGGGAGCCTCTAACCAGCCCAGTTTGGACCAATTCATGGTGGAGGGAGCCTCTAAAAAACCCAGTTTGGACCAATTCATGGTGGAGGGAGCCTCTAAACAGCCCAGTTTGGGCAAATTCATGGTGGAGGGAGCCTCTAAACAGCCCAGTTTGGGCAAATTCATGGTGGAGGGAGCCTCTAACCAGCCCAGTTTGGACCAATTAATGGTGGAGGGAGCCTCTAACCAGCCCAGTTTGGACCAATTCATGGTGGAGGGAGCCTCTAAACAGCCCAGTTTTGGCAAATTCATGGTGGAAGGAGCCTCTAACCAGCAGAGTTGTGGGAAAGCAGGGTGGAGGGAGCCTCTAACCAGCAGAGTTGGTGGAAATCAGGGTGGAGGGAGCCTCTAACCAGCAGAGTTGGGGGAAATCATGTTGGAGGGAGCCTAGTATTAGCAGAATTGTGCAACGCTTATGGTGGATGAGTATGAGGATGCGGAGGAATTGGAGAGGTTGAGTACAGACATGGAGTTTCATGTTGGGGTGCTTTACACAGGTGGGCACAAAAATGACGGCTCTACCCAGTGGTGGTTCATTTTTATCAAAGTGAGCCGGTCGGCACTCTCAGCTGACAGACGGGTGCGCTTGTCAGTGATGATGCCACCGGCTGCACTGAACACCCTCTCAGATAGGACGCTGGCGGCAGGACAGGACAGCACCTCCAAGGCATATAGGGCAAGTTCAAGCCACAGGTCCAACTTCGACACCCAATACGTGTAGGGCGCAGAGGGGTCGGAGAGGACAGGGCTGTGGTCGGAAAGGTATTCCCGCAACATGCGCCTATACTTCTCACGCCTGGTGACACTAGGACCCTCCGTGGCGGCACTTTGGCGAGGGGGTGCCATCAAGGTGTCCCAGACCTTAGACAGTGTGCCCCTCGTTTGTGTGGACCGGTGAGAACTTGGTTGCCTACTGGAGGAACTGCCCTCCCTGCCGCCAACGTCACATGCTGGAAACATCTCCATCATATTCTGCACCAATTGCCTGTGGCAAGCATTGATGCGATTGGCCCTCCCCTCTACCGGAATAAAAGACGAGATGTTGTTTTTATACCGGGGGTCAAGGATAGCAAAGATCCAGTACTGGTTGTCCTCCATGATTTTGACAATACGCTTGTCGGTTGTAAAGCACCCCAACATGAACTCAGCCATGTCTGCCACAGTGTTAGTTGGCATGACTCCTCTGGCCCCACCGGAAAGTTCAATCTCCATTTCCTCCTCATCCTCCATGTCTACCTATCCGCGCTGCAACAATGGGACGATTCGAAGTTGCCCGGAAGCCTCCTGTATCACCATCACATCATCGGACAACTCTTCTTCCTCCTCCTCCTCCTCCTCCTCCTCCATTAAACGCAGTGAAGCGGACAGATGTGTGGACCTACTCTCCAGCTGTGACGGATCGGATGCTATCCCTAACTCCTCTGTGTGATCTGAGTTATCCCTGATGTCAATCAGGGATTCTCTCAGAACACACAAGAGCGGGATTGTAAGGCTCACCATCGCATCCTCAGAGCTCACCCTCCTTGTGGACTCCTCAAAGACCCGTAGGATGTCACAAAGGTCTCTCATCCATGGCCACTCATGGATGTGAAACTGAGGCAGCTGACTTTGTGGCACCCTAGGGTTTTGTAGCTGGTATTCCATCAAAGGTCTCTGCTGCTCAACCACTCTATTCAACATCTGAAACGTTGAGTTCCAGCGTGTGGGGACGTCGCACAAAAGCCGGTGTTGTGGCACATGCAGGCGTTGCTGGAGAGATTTTAAGCTAGCAGCGGCTACTGTCGACTTGCGAAAGTGGGCACACATGCGCCGCACTTTCACCAGTAGCTCTGGAACATTGGGGTAGCTCTTTAG
Source organism: Leptodactylus fuscus (assembly GCF_031893055.1). Lineage (NCBI taxonomy): Eukaryota > Metazoa > Chordata > Amphibia > Anura > Leptodactylidae > Leptodactylus > Leptodactylus fuscus. The sequence continues at coordinate 276,009,622 of NC_134265.1, read as the reverse complement.
GAAACGTTGCACCACTAGGTTGAAGACGTGGGCCAGGCATGGAACATGTTGGAGTCCGGCAAGCTCCAGAGCTGCTACCAGGTTCCGGCCGTTATCACAAACGACCATGCCTGGGCCCAGGTGCAGCGGCTCAAACCATATTGCCGTCTCATCGAGGAGGGCATCCCTCACCTCGGAGGCAGTGTGCTGTCTGTCCCCCAAGCTGATCAGCTTCAGCACAGCCTGCTGACGTCTACCAACGCCAGTGCTGCAACGTTTCCAACTCGTAGCTGGGGTCAATCTAACAGCGGAGGAGGAGGCGGTGGCGGAGGAGGAGGCGGTGGCGGAGGAGGAGGCGGTAGAGGAGGAGGAGGAGGGGGGTGTTCTTCTCGTGTCCCTGCCAGGAATGTTAGGTGGGGAGACGAGGTACACCGGGCCAGTTTGGGAAGCAGTCCCAGCCTCAACTACATTCACCCAGTGTGCCGTCAGTGAAATGTAGCGTCCCTGTCCGCATGCACTTGTCCACGCGTCGGTGGTCAAGTGGACCTTTGTGCAAAGCGCGGAACTAAGGGCCCGCCTGATGTTGAGTGACACGTGCTGGTGCAAGGCGGGGACGGCACACCGGGAGAAGTAGTGACGGCTAGGGACGGCATAGCGAGGTGCCGCAGTTGCCATCAGGTCCAGGAAGGCGGGAGTTTCAACAAGCCAGAACGCCAACATCTCCTGGGCCAGCAGTTTAGCGATGTTGGCGTTCAAGGCTTGCGCATGTGGGTGGTTAGCAGTGTATTTCTGCCGCCGCTCCAATGTCTGAGAGATGGTGGGTTGTTGTAAAGAAACGCCTGATGGTGCCTTTGATGGTGCAGGAGAAGGAGATAAGACAGGACCAGGGGAGGATGAGGTAGAAGTCAACAAAGTGGCGGAGGCAGATGAAGTGGTGTCCTGGCTCGTCCTCTGGAGTGCATCGCCAGCACAGTCAGCAGTGGCAGTGGCAGAGGCAGAGGCAGTGGCAGAGGCAGTGGCAGTGGCGTGAACGGCAGGCGGCCTTTGTCCTGCCGTTGCTGCCTGCCACTGATTCCAGTGCTTGGATTCCAAATGACGGCGCATTGAAGTGGTGGACAGGTTGCTCTTCTCAGAGCCCCTAATCAATTTCGAGAGGCAAATTGTGCAGACAACACTATATCTGTCCTCAGCGCATTCCTTGAAAAAACTCCACACCTTCAAGAAACGTGCCCTCGAGGTGGGAGTTTTTCGGGGCTGGGTACGAACTGGAACATCTTGGGAGATTCCGGGTGTGGCCTGGCTTCGCCTAAGCTGCTGACCTCTGCCTCTGCCTCTAGCTACCCTTTTTGGTGCTGCACCTGCCTCAACATCCACACTACTTTCCCCGCTTGACATCCCCCCTGTCCAGGTCGGGTCAGTGTCCTCATCATCCACCACTTCCTCTTCCAACTCCTGTCTCATCTCCTCCTCCCGCACAATGCGCCGGTCAACTGGATGCCCTGACGGCAACTGCGTCACATCATCGTCGATGAGGGTGGGTTGCTGGTCATCCACCACCAAATCGAACGGAGATGGAGGAGACTCTAGTGTTTGAGCATCTGGACACAGATGCTCCTCTGTTAGGTTCGTGGAATCGTGACGTGGAGAGGCAGGTTGAGGGACAATGAAAGGAGCGGAGAACAGCTCTGGGGAGCAGGGACAGTTTGGGTTATTGTTCTGTAAAGCTTCGGAATTTTGGGAGGAAGGAAGACAAGACTGTTGGGTAATAGGAGGAGAGGAGGCAGAGTCTGACTGGCTGCTGGACAATGTGCTGTAAGCGTTCTCTGACAGCCATTGCAAGACCTGTTCCTGGTTCTCGGGCCTACTAAGGTTTGTACCCTGCAGTTTAGTTAATGTGGCAAGCAACCCTGGCACTGTGGAGTGGCGCAATGCTTGCTGCCCCACAGGAGTAGGCACGGGACGCCCTGTGGCTTCACTGCTACCTTGCTCCCCAGAACCATTCCCCCGACCTCGCCCACGGCCTCGTCCACGTCCCTTTCCGGGAGCCTTGCGCATTTTGAATTCCTAGTTAGAAATTGGCACTGTATACCAGTAGTAAAAATTGTGGGTGCACGTAACCCCAATATATTCTTTGAATTACCAGTCAGAAACTGGCACTATATGGCAGTAGCAAGAAATGAGGGTATTTGTATTCCCAATATATTCTTTGAATTCCCAGTCAGACAATGGCACTGTATACCAGTAGTAAAAATTGTGGGTGCACGTAACCCCAATATATTCTTTGAATTACCAGTCAGAAACTGGCACTATATGGCAGTAGCAAGAAATGAGGGTATTTGTATTCCCAATATATTCTTTGAATTCCCAGTCAGACAATGGCACTGTATACCAGTAGTAAAAATTGTGGGTGCACGTAACCCCAATATATTCTTTGAATTACCAGTCAGAAACTGGCACTATATGGCAGTAGCAAGAAATGAGGGTATTTGTATTCCCAATATATTCTTTGAATTCCCAGTCAGACAATGGCACTGTATACCAGTAGTAAAAATTGTGGGTGCACGTAACCCCAATATATTCTTTGAATTACCAGTCAGAAACTGGCACTATATGGCAGTAGCAAGAAATGAGGGTATTTGTATTCCCAATATATTCTTTGAATTCCCAGTCAGACAATGGCACTGTATACCAGTAGTAAAAATTGTGGGTGCACGTAACCACAATATATTCTTTGAATTACCAGTCAGAAACTGACACTATATGGCAGTAGCAAGAAATGAGGGTATTTGTATTCCCAATATATTCTTTGAATTCCCAGTCAGACAATGGCACTGTATACCAGTAGTAAAAATTGTGGGTGCACGTAACCCCAATATATTCTTTGAATTACCAGTCAGAAACTGGCACTATATGGCAGTAGCAAGAAATGAGGGTATTTGTATTCCCAATATATTCTTTGAATTCCCAGTCAGACAATGGCACTGTATACCAGTAGTAAAAATTGTGGGTGCACGTAACCCCAATATATTCTTTGAATTACCAGTCAGAAACTGGCACTATATGGCAGTAGCAAGAAATGAGGGTATTTGTATTCCCAATATATTCTTTGAATTCCCAGTCAGACAATGGCACTGTATACCAGTAGTAAAAATTGTGGGTGCACGTAACCCCAATATATTCTTTGAATTCCCAGTCAGACACTGGCACTATATGGCAGTAGCAAGAAATGAGGGTATTTGTATTCCCAATATATTCTTTGAATTCCCAGTCAGACAATGGCACTGTATACCAGTAGTAAAAATTGTGGGTGCACGTAACCCCAATATATTCTTTGAATTCCCAGTCAGACACTGGCACTATATGGCAGTAGCAAGAAATGAGGGTATTTGTATTCCCAATATATTCTTTGAATTCCCAGTCAGACAATGGCACTGTATACCAGTAGTAAAAATTGTGGGTGCACGTAACCCCAATATATTCTTTGAATTACCAGTCAGAAACTGGCACTATATGGCAGTAGCAAGAAATGAGGGTATTTGTATTCCCAATATATTCTTTGAATTCCCAGTCAGACAATGGCACTGTATACCAGTAGTAAAAATTGTGGGTGCACGTAACCCCAATATATTCTTTGAATTACCAGTCAGAAACTGGCACTATATGGCAGTAGCAAGAAATGAGGGTATTTGTATTCCCAATATATTCTTTGAATTCCCAGTCAGACAATGGCACTGTATACCAGTAGTAAAAATTGTGGGTGCACGTAACCCCAATATATTCTTTGAATTACCAGTCAGAAACTGGCACTATATGGCAGTAGCAAGAAATGAGGGTATTTGTATTCCCAATATATTCTTTGAATTCCCAGTCAGACAATGGCACTGTATACCAGTAGTAAAAATTGTGGGTGCACGTAACCCCAATATATTCTTTGAATTACCAGTCAGAAACTGGCACTATATGGCAGTAGCAAGAAATGAGGGTATTTGTATTCCCAATATATTCTTTGAATTCCCAGTCAGACAATGGCACTGTATACCAGTAGTAAAAATTGTGGGTGCACGTAACCCCAATATATTCTTTGAATTCCCAGTCAGACACTGGCACTATATGGCAGTAGCAAGAAATGAGGGTATTTGTATTCCCAATATATTCTTTGAATTCCCAGTCAGACAATGGCACTGTATACCAGTAGTAAAAATTGTGGGTGCACGTAACCACAATATATTCTTTGAATTACCAGTCAGAAACTGGCACTATATGGCAGTAGCAAGAAATGAGGGTATTTGTATTCCCAATATATTCTTTGAATTCCCAGTCAGACAATGGCACTGTATACCAGTAGTAAAAATTGTGGGTGCACGTAACCCCAATATATTCTTTGAATTCCCAGTCAGACACTGGCACTATATGGCAGTAGCAAGAAATGAGGGTATTTGTATTCCCAATATATTCTTTGAATTCCCAGTCAGACAATGGCACTGTATACCAGTAGTAAAAATTGTGGGTGCACGTAACCCCAATATATTCTTTGAATTCCCAGTCAGACACTGGCACTATATGGCAGTAGCAAGAAATGAGGGTATTTGTATTCCCAATATATTCTTTGAATTCCCAGTCAGACAATGGCACTGTATACCAGTAGTAAAAATTGTGGGTGCACGTAACCACAATATATTCTTTGAATTACCAGTCAGAAACTGGCACTATATGGCAGTAGCAAGAAATGAGGGTATTTGTATTCCCAATATATTCTTTGAATTCCCAGTCAGACAATGGCACTGTATACCAGTAGTAAAAATTGTGGGTGCACGTAACCCCAATATATTCTTTGAATTCCCAGTCAGACACTGGCACTATATGGCAGTAGCAAGAAATGAGGGTATTTGTATTCCCAATATATTCTTTGAATTCCCAGTCAGACAATGGCACTGTATACCAGTAGTAAAAATTGTGGGTGCACGTAACCCCAATATATTCTTTGAATTACCAGTCAGAAACTGGCACTATATGGCAGTAGCAAGAAATGAGGGTATTTGTATTCCCAATATATTCTTTGAATTCCCAGTCAGACAATGGCACTGTATACCAGTAGTAAAAATTGTGGGTGCACGTAACCACAATATATTCTTTGAATTACCAGTCAGAAACTGACACTATATGGCAGTAGCAAGAAATGAGGGTATTTATAACCCCAATATATTCTTTGAATTCCCAGTCAGACAATGGCACTGTATACCAGTAGTAAAAATTGTGGGTGCACGTAACCCCAATATATTCTTTGAATTACCAGTCAGAAACTGGCACTATATGGCAGTAGCAAGAAATGAGGGTATTTGTATTCCCAATATATTCTTTGAATTCCCAGTCAGACAATGGCACTGTATACCAGTAGTAAAAATTGTGGGTGCACGTAACCACAATATATTCTTTGAATTACCAGTCAGAAACTGACACTATATGGCAGTAGCAAGAAATGAGGGTATTTATAACCCCAATATATTCTTTGAATTCCCAGTCAGACAATGGCACTGTATACCAGTAGTAAAAATTGTGGGTGCACGTAACCCCAATATATTCTTTGAATTCCCAGTCAGACACTGGCACTATATGGCAGTAGCAAGAAATGAGGGTATTTGTATTCCCAATATATTCTTTGAATTCCCAGTCAGACAATGGCACTGTATACCAGTAGTAAAAATTGTGGGTGCACGTAACCCCAATATATTCTTTGAATTACCAGTCAGAAACTGGCACTATATGGCAGTAGCAAGAAATGAGGGTATTTGTATTCCCAATATATTCTTTGAATTCCCAGTCAGACAATGGCACTGTATACCAGTAGTAAAAATTGTGGGTGCACGTAACCCCAATATATTCTTTGAATTACCAGTCAGAAACTGGCACTATATGGCAGTAGCAAGAAATGAGGGTATTTGTATTCCCAATATATTCTTTGAATTCCCAGTCAGACAATGGCACTGTATACCAGTAGTAAAAATTGTGGGTGCACGTAACCCCAATATATTCTTTGAATTCCCAGTCAGACACTGGCACTATATGGCAGTAGCAAGAAATGAGGGTATTTGTATTCCCAATATATTCTTTGAATTCCCAGTCAGACAATGGCACTGTATACCAGTAGTAAAAATTGTGGGTGCACGTAACCCCAATATATTCTTTGAATTCCCAGTCAGACACTGGCACTATATGGCAGTAGCAAGAAATTAGGGTATTTGTATTCCCAATATATTCTTTGAATTCCCAGTCAGACAATGGCACTGTATACCAGTAGTAAAAATTGTGGGTGCACGTAACCCCAATATATTCTTTGAATTACCAGTCAGAAACTGGCACTATATGGCAGTAGCAAGAAATGAGGGTATTTGTATTCCCAATATATTCTTTGAATTCCCAGTCAGACAATGGCACTGTATACCAGTAGTAAAAATTGTGGGTGCACGTAACCCCAATATATTCTTTGAATTACCAGTCAGAAACTGGCACTATATGGCAGTAGCAAGAAATGAGGGTATTTGTATTCCCAATATATTCTTTGAATTCCCAGTCAGACAATGGCACTGTATACCAGTAGTAAAAATTGTGGGTGCACGTAACCCCAATATATTCTTTGAATTCCCAGTCAGACACTGGCACTATATGGCAGTAGCAAGAAATGAGGGTATTTGTATTCCCAATATATTCTTTGAATTCCCAGTCAGACAATGGCACTGTATACCAGTAGTAAAAATTGTGGGTGCACGTAACCACAATATATTCTTTGAATTACCAGTCAGAAACTGGCACTATATGGCAGTAGCAAGAAATGAGGGTATTTGTATTCCCAATATATTCTTTGAATTCCCAGTCAGACAATGGCACTGTATACCAGTAGTAAAAATTGTGGGTGCACGTAACCCCAATATATTCTTTGAATTCCCAGTCAGACACTGGCACTATATGGCAGTAGCAAGAAATGAGGGTATTTGTATTCCCAATATATTCTTTGAATTCCCAGTCAGACAATGGCACTGTATACCAGTAGTAAAAATTGTGGGTGCACGTAACCCCAATATATTCTTTGAATTACCAGTCAGAAACTGGCACTATATGGCAGTAGCAAGAAATGAGGGTATTTGTATTCCCAATATATTCTTTGAATTCCCAGTCAGACAATGGCACTGTATACCAGTAGTAAAAATTGTGGGTGCACGTAACCACAATATATTCTTTGAATTACCAGTCAGAAACTGACACTATATGGCAGTAGCAAGAAATGAGGGTATTTATAACCCCAATATATTCTTTGAATTCCCAGTCAGACAATGGCACTGTATACCAGTAGTAAAAATTGTGGGTGCACGTAACCCCAATATATTCTTTGAATTCCCAGTCAGACACTGGCACTATATGGCAGTAGCAAGAAATGAGGGTATTTGTATTCCCAATATATTCTTTGAATTCCCAGTCAGACAATGGCACTGTATACCAGTAGTAAAAATTGTGGGTGCACGTAACCCCAATATATTCTTTGAATTACCAGTCAGAAACTGGCACTATATGGCAGTAGCAAGAAATGAGGGTATTTGTATTCCCAATATATTCTTTGAATTCCCAGTCAGACAATGGCACTGTATACCAGTAGTAAAAATTGTGGGTGCACGTAACCCCAATATATTCTTTGAATTACCAGTCAGAAACTGGCACTATATGGCAGTAGCAAGAAATGAGGGTATTTGTATTCCCAATATATTCTTTGAATTCCCAGTCAGACAATGGCACTGTATACCAGTAGTAAAAATTGTGGGTGCACGTAACCCCAATATATTCTTTGAATTCCCAGTCAGACACTGGCACTATATGGCAGTAGCAAGAAATGAGGGTATTTGTATTCCCAATATATTCTTTGAATTCCCAGTCAGACAATGGCACTGTATACCAGTAGTAAAAATTGTGGGTGCACGTAACCACAATATATTCTTTGAATTACCAGTCAGAAACTGGCACTATATGGCAGTAGCAAGAAATGAGGGTATTTGTATTCCCAATATATTCTTTGAATTCCCAGTCAGACAATGGCACTGTATACCAGTAGTAAAAATTGTGGGTGCACGTAACCCCAATATATTCTTTGAATTCCCAGTCAGACACTGGCACTATATGGCAGTAGCAAGAAATGAGGGTATTTGTATTCCCAATATATTCTTTGAATTCCCAGTCAGACAATGGCACTGTATACCAGTAGTAAAAATTGTGGGTGCACGTAACCCCAATATATTCTTTGAATTACCAGTCAGACACTGGCACTATATGGCAGTAGCAAGAAATGAGGGTATTTATAACCCCAATATATTCTTTGAATTCCCAGTCAGACAATGGCACTGTATACCAGTAGTAAAAATTGTGGGTGCACGTAACCCCAATATATTCTTTGAGTTACCAGTCAGAAACTGGCACTATATGGCAGTAGCAAGAAATGAGGGTATTTGTATTCCCAATATATTCTTTGAATTCCCAGTCAGACAATGGCACTGTATACCAGTAGTAAAAATTGTGGGTGCACGTAACCCCAATATATTCTTTGAATTACCAGTCAGAAACTGGCACTATATGGCAGTAGCAAGAAATGAGGGTATTTATAACCCCAATATATTCTTTGAATTCCCAGTCAGACAATGACACTGTATACCAGTAGTAAAAATTGTGGGTGTATATAGCCCCAATTCTATTGCTAGGGGACTTGCAGGGTATTTCTGGGGTGAAGGTGGGGGGGCACACCGTTGGAACGGGTATCGGGGTATATATCGGGTATACGGGAATACACTGACAGTGTATTCCATTCAGGATCCTGGGAAAGCTGGGTTGCGGCGATTGAGCCCGTCAGTGCCACGTTACACTGACAAGCTTCTCCCTGGAATTTAGCTCTTACAAGAGCTGTTGTGGTTGTCTTCTCCTTCCTATCCTAGCCTGTCCCTGCCTACCCAGAATCTAAGCCCTAGCTAGCTGGACGGAAACCTCCGTCCTCGGTGAATTGCAAGCTCAGAATGACGCGAAGCTGGGCGGCGCTGTTCTTTTAAATTAGAGGTCACATGTTTTCGGCAGCCAATGGGTTTTGCCTACTTTTCTCAACGTCACCGGTGTCGTAGTTCCTGTCCCACCTACCCTGCGCTGTTATTGGAGCAAAAAAGGCGCCAGGGAAGGTGGGAGGGGAATCGAGTAATGGCGCACTTTACCACGCGGTGTTCGATTCGATTCGAACATGCCGAACAGCCTAATATCCGATCGAACATGAGTTCGATAGAACACTGTTCGCTCATCTCTAGTCCCTACATGTCTTTGTGAACGTCTGGTTTGAGCCTGGTTCATATTTTACAGATATGACTTCAGGTAATCCAGGTTATCTTCATATGTCTCTCTTTTGACTATATCTCTTCCTGCTCATTAGTGTCTGGAGTTGGGAGTACATGGCCTATCTATATTAACTTTCATACTATGACCCTGTTTTCATTTGGATTTATGTAGTGTCATTTTATTCAATTCATCACTACAATTTATATTCATTTTCACTGATACACTGTGCACTATGCACTGGTCACATATGTATATTTATTCTTGATATATATTTTTGTATCTCCTTTGTATCGTGTTTAGGGGGTCATTAGTACTCTCTAGTAATATACTGTGTAGGCCACTAATATCTGGGAGTTTTTTTTCTACTTTTCTGCTCCCTTACAATTATTTTTTTAGATACTATTGGATCATTTGTGATATTGTCTATTCTAAATATTTATTGCCACTTGTAACTGTATTGGTGGCTATTTATATATTTAAGACATATATTTTATATTACAGGATTACCTGTTGTTCAGTTATTTATTATTTACACCTGAGCTCACTGCACTTTTTCATCTTCGTGTTAATTGTTGTTATATTGGCCTGTTCCATCGGCTCTGCTGTACTATGTATTTTATGCATATATATTAGCTTTTATTATTGCATAATAACATTTATTGATATTTTATCTATAGAATTGCTATGATTAATTTTTTTCTTGGCCTGTTCCTTTTTCTGTGGTTAATTGTATATTTGTGGAGGACATGTTTACAAGTGTGTTCTTTTTGCGTAACTGATCTTATACTGAAGCCGCTGCTGAGTTAGTCTTCCTGCGTTATCCATTGTATATTCTAAGATGGACGGACCCTTCTGACTTATTATTCCAAACCTTTTTAATTCTAGCATAAAAATCAAATATTGTTGGAGATGCTGACTGTTTCCTATGTTTAGCTATTAACTGCTTGATGACATCTTCAGTATTATTACAGCGGATTTTGGCACTTTAACCCCTTCCCGACATTCGCCGTAATAGTACGGCGCTGCTGGGAAGGGCTTCCCGCAAACCGCCGTACTATTACTGCGGATGCATGGTGCGCACACAGAAACTGTGTGCGAACCATGCACAGCGGGTGTCAGCCGTAATACACGGCTGACAATGCCCCGTAACACCCGCGGTCGGAACCGGGTCTGATCGCGGGTGTTAACCCCTGAGATGCCGGTGATCAACATGACCACCAGCACCTCCGGGGTTTTGTTCTAAAATTGTGCCGATCGGCACCCCCCGCGCCGGTTTCGGGGGGTGCCGGTGTTCGTAGGGGGCAGCCCGGGGTCTGATCAGTGACCCCAGGTCTGCCCCTTCACTTACCCCATCCGCGCGCCTGGCTGATCCTGCCGTAAATGAAGCTGTCAGCCTGTGCGTCTACACAGGCTGACAGCTTCCTATACAATGCAATACACGTGTAACAGTGTATCTCTATTGAAGCAGTGATCAGCCGATCACTGCTTCAATCCCCCATGGGGACAGTAAAAAAAAGTTGGACAAAAGTAAAAATAAAAAAGTTTAAATAAGTTTAAAATAAAATAGAAATAAATAAAGCCCCAAAAATCCCATTTTCCCCATATAAAATGTTTTATTATGTAAAATAAAGAAAAATAGAAAAAAACATTACATATTTGGTATCGCCGCGTCCGTAATAACCTGAACAATAAAATTAAAACATTATTTAACCCGAACGGCGAATGTCGTAAAAAAAAAACGTAGAAAACCGCACAAAATAATGATTATTCACCACCTTTCCCTTACAAAATGTTCAATAAAAAGTAATCAAATAGTCAGATGAAAACCAAAATGGTACCAATAAAAAGAAGAGATCTTCCCGCAAAAAATAAGCCCTCAACCAGCTCTGTCTAGCGAAAAATAAAAACGTTATGCCTTTCAGAAGATGGCAATGCAAAAACAATAGATTTTTTTCCCTGAATTGAATTCTATTCTGCAGAAATAGCAAAGCATTAAAAAATCATATAAATGAGGTATCGCCGTAACCGTACCGACCCGCAGAATAAAGGTAACATGTTACTTATGCTGTACGCTGCGCAGGAAAAAAAATAAATGCTAAAAAGCAATGCCAGAATTGATGTTTCCTTTTACATCCCACCCAGAAAGAGTTAATAAAATGTAGTCAATAAGTTACAGGCCCCAAAATGGTGGCATTGAAAAGTACATCTAATACCGCAAACACCAAGCCCTCATATGGCCACATTGCCAGAAAATACAAATCTACCTTGTACAATGTGAAGACAAAAACCCCAAAAGTCGCCAAATCATTAGGACATAAGTGGCTGCGACTAGAAGGAAATGTGTAAGCGGTGCGAGCGTTTTCAGGGGACACCCCATATTTAGAGCTTATGAGAGATAATACACCAGCGCTGACCCCCCAGAATGCCCCTCTTCCCCGTCCGCGTCATAGGAGCTGGTGGGAAAATAGAATGGGATTTGGTGTACCCAATTTACTCCGCACAGCTTACACATTCACTTCGGGGTTACTAATGCTCACTACATCACTTGATAAATACTTTGAGGGGTGCGGTTTTCAAAATGGGGTCACTTTCTAGAGGTTTCCACTGTTTTGACTCCTCAAGGGCTTTGTAAATGCGACATGGTGTCTGAAACTGATCGCAGCCAGATCTGCCCTCTAAAAGCTCTTTGGCGCGCCTTCCCTCCTGCGTCTCGCTGTGCGTCCATATATTAGTTTACACCCACAAGTGGGGTACTATGGTAGTCAGGAGAACTTGCCTAACAAATTGTGGGATGCGTTTTCTCCTTTAACCCCTTGTGAATGTGCAAATTCTAGGGCTAAACGAAAATATTAGTAAAATAAATTCAAATTTGAAAATTTCACCTCCATTTTGAATTAATTCCTGTTAAGCACTTATAGGGTTAAATTACTAGGTATATGTTGTTTTGGCTTATTTAAGGGGTGCAGTTTTGAAAATGGGGTGATTTATGGGGGGCTTTAATACAAAGGTCTTTCAAAACCCCTTCATAACTGGATTAGTCCCTTAAAAAATGGGTTTTGGAAATTTCTTTGAAAATTTTGAATATTGTTGTTTCACTTGTAAATCTTATAATGTCCGTAAAAATTAAAAGGGTGACTAAAGTTTGATGCCGACATAAAGCAGAGATCTGGGACATGAGATTTATGATATAATTTTGGCGGTCTGACTATCTGTATGTAATGCACATCATTTCAAACTTTATAAAATGCATATTTTTCAAAATTTCCACCAAATTTCCAATTTTTTCATAATTAAACACAAAACATATCAACCAAAATTTACCACTAACATGAAGTACAATGTGTTACGAAAAAACAATCTTAAAATCACTTTGGTAAGTTAAAGCGTTCCAAAGTTATTGCCACATAAAGTGACACATGTCAGTTTTGAAAAATCGAGCTTGGTCAGGAAGTCAAAAAGTGCCATCGGCGGGAAGGGGTTAAATATGCTGCTTGCTCACGTCATGAGTTGAGCGGGTGCCATAGGGTGACTGTATTACTGTATTAGCAAACTCTGTTTTTGGGCATTTACCATCAGTCAAATATGACAGAGGCATCTATTTACCGGCATCGCATGTGCCCTGCCATATTTGTGAAGATCACGATCCCCCAGAACAAGATCCGATTCCCAGGCTTGTCATTAGTATAGTTCTCTAACAGAAGTCTACATATTTCACAATCACATTAGTATTGCAATATATTGTACTAGTGTTTAGCCACTAATGTGTCTAAAGATATAAGTAGAAAATTCTAAAATATTTTCAAAAATCTAAAATTTCAAATCCCCCTTTCCTCAAAATCAGAAACATCATTTTGGCTGTGAACACCGTAAAAACAAATCCCAGACATAAATGGCAGAAATGCAGTTTTTTCTTCTAAATCCCTTCCTCATTCAGAATTTTTTTTTTTGCAGCTTTTCAGTACATAAAGTGGAACAGACCTGATCTGTAAGACATTATAACAGCTATAGGCAGGCAGAGAAAGGAAGAATTTCCCTTAATCTGTGACTTATTATGGAAACTGAAAAAACCTTCAATGTGTCAGGGTGTCAACACATGCCCTGTCATTCCATCAAAGGATTTTAGCTTGGGCAAAGGTGAGATAACTGGGTAGCCGTCTGAGGTGAGGGGGAAGAGTCTCATACATGGGCAACATGTGTCTCTGGTATGCGCCTTAGGAAATAAAGTGGGGCATCCAACTGCAAAGTGGTGGTGGACCATTTCCTATCTTTTTATTATTTTTAAATAGTATAAAAGGCATTTAATAAACTACAGCTAACAAAAATGTTGATAAAATGAGAAAAAATATGTTTTTCAAAGGGTAGGTTCACTAATTCTCTCTATATCTTAAAGAGATTTTTCATTTTTCAATTTAATAGGTCACCAATGTGTCAGGCCAGTGGGGGTCTGACAGCAGGCGTCCCCACCAATCAGAAGCTCATTCACAGAGGATAGAGCAGGAAGCAGATAGCTCTGTTCTCTGTGTAGTGGACAAACCAGGTTACTACAACTTGGCTCCACTTCAATGTGACCCACATGTATTTTGAGAGTGAGGGTCCCCACCCATATCTCTTGGCTGTAGTGAGTGGACAGCACACTGCACATGCACAGCTATTATCCATTCGCTTTATGAGATTTCTGAGAATCTATGAAGGCATTTTTTAGTTTAAAGGGATCCTACCATTTAAAAGGTATTTTTTCTCCCTAACACGTTGGAATTGCCTTAAGAAAGGCCAGGGTCGGACTGGCCCGCCGGGGTGCCGGGGGATCCCCCGGTGGGCCCCAGCCTTGACTATTACCGTAGTGCTCATTTCCCCAATGCAGAAGCATTGGTCAGGGGCCCGATCGGGATTTTCAGTGGCCGGGTCGGGCCCCTGAACCAATGCATTTGCACTGGCAAACAGAGCACTTGATAGTGGCAGTGGCCGGATCTGTAAGCTCGGGGCCCCGGCTGCCAGCAGCACTGTAATGGTTAAAGATGCCCGGCTGCAGGCAGTTTCCCAGGGCCCCGACACTTACACCGAGGGGCCTCCTGCCAGGGAGAACTGAAGACTCCGGGACAGCAGCTGCAGTAGCTATTGCTACCTTCCTATGTAGAACTCTCTGCCCGGAATTCCCCCTCCCCCTCCCCCTCCCAGCAGTGAGTCATCGCTCACATCGTACTGTGAGGGGACAGAGAGAAGTCTGCTGCTGCTGCTGCGATCAGAGCATCACCTTTTTACTTCACAAATGTGAGTATATTTTTTTTTCCATTTTTTGGTAAAATGTAATGTTTAATATGTATATGTGTACATTTGTTTAACCCTTAAGTCCTATCATGGTGTCTATCATACACCGCTACCATACACATATCATTATGATAGACACCATGATAGTACTTAAGGGTTAAAGCATGTGTCTTGTATACTGTGTGAGGACTATGTTTGTATACAGGTATGTGTGTGTATACACAGTATGTTATAATAATGTGTGAGTGTATGTATACAGGTAAGTATATATAGTATTCATATATGTGTATATATGGCTTATATATGAATGTGTATATATGCTATAATAATGTATATGAGTGAGCCGCTTATACAGTGCCTACAAGTAGTATTCAACCCCCTGCAGATTTAGCAGGTTTGATAAGATGCAAATAAGTTAGAGCCTTCAAACTTCAAACAAGAGCAGGATTTATTAACAAATGCATAAATCTTACAAACCAAAAAGTTATGTTGCTCAGTTAAATTTTAATAAATTTTAAACATAAAAGTGTGGGTCAATTATTATTCAACCCCTAGGTTTAATATTTTGTGGAATAACCCTTGTTTGCAATTACAGCTAATAATCGTCTTTTATAAGACCTGATCAGGCCGGCACAGGTCTCTGGAGTTATCTTGGCCCACTCCTCCATGCAAATCTTCTCCAAGTTATCTAGGTTCTTTAGGTGTCTCATGTGGACTTTAATCTTGAGCTCCTTCCACAAGTTTTCAATTGGGTTAAGGTCAGGAGACTGACTAGGCCACTGCAACACCTTGATTTTTTCCCTCTTGAACCAGGCCTTGGTTTTCTTGGCTGTGTGCTTTGGGTCGTTGTCTTGTTGGAAGATGAAATGACGACCCATCTTAACATCCTTGATGGAGTAGCGGAGGTTCTTGGCCAAAATCTCCAGGTAGGCCGTGCTATCCATCTTCCCATGGATGCGGACAAGATGGCCAGGCCCCTTGGCTGAGAAGCAGCCCCACAGCATGATGCTGCCACCACCATGCTTGACTGTAGGGATGGTATTCTTGGGGTCGTATGCAGTGCCATCCAGTCTCCAAACGTCACGTGTGTGTGGTTGGCACCAAACATCTCGATCTTGGTCTCATCAGACCAGAGAACCTTGAACCAGTCTGTCTCAGAGTCCTCCAAGTGATCATGAGCAAACTGTAGACGAGCCTTGACATGACGCTTTGAAAGTAAAGGTACCTTACAGGCTCGTCTGGAACGGAGACCATTGCGGTGGAGTACGTTACTTATGGTATTGACTGAAACCAATGTCCCCACTGCCATGAGATCTTCCCGGCGCTCCTTCCTTGTTGTCCTTGGGTTAGCCTTGACTCTTCGGACAAGCCTGGCCTCGGCACGGGAGGAAACTTTCAGAGGCTGTCCAGGCTGTGGAAGGCTAACAGTAGTTCCATAAGCCTTCCACTTCCGGATGATGCTCCCAACAGTGGAGACAGGTAGGCCCAACTCCCTGGAAAGGGTTTTGTACCCCTTGCCAGCCTTGTGACCCTCCACGATCTTGTCTCTGATGGCCTTGGAATGCTCCTTTGTCTTTCCCATGTTGACCATGTATGAGTGCTGTTCACAAGTTTGGGGAGGGTCTTAAATAGTCAGAAAAGGCTGGAAAAAGAGATAATTAATCCAAACATGTGAAGCTCATTGTTCTTTGTGCCTGAACTACTTCTTAATACTTTAGGGGAACCAAACAGAATTCTGGTGGTTTGAGGGGTTGAATAATAAATGACCCTCTGAATAAACTTTTCACAATTTAAAAAAAAATTAAACAAAGAAATAACATTCTTTTTTGCTGCAGCGCATTTCACACTTCCAGGCTGATCTACAGTCCAAATGCCACAATGCCAAGTTACTTCAGAATGTGTAAACCTGCTAAATCTGCAGGGGGATGAATACTACTCGTAGGCACTGTATGTAGCGAACTCATGGTGGCTATGATCCACCGCACTCCTTACGCCATCGGACCCCCTCCCTATTTACGGCTTGCCCCCCACGCACCAGCGCTCTCCCCCCCCCATACATGCGCTTCCGCACCCATGCGCCTTTCCCCGCCCTCACGTCTGCCCGTGCCCATGTCCCGCCTTCCCTTGCGGTGCTCGTCGATAGACAAGTACTGGGGGGGGGGAGCATTCCTCACCGCTCAGCTTCATGGCTGGGCGGTAAGGAAAGCCCCCTCTCAGAGTACAGCACAATAGACGCTACTGTGAGGAAGGGGCGTTCCTGACTGTCAGAAACGCCCTTCTGACACTGAATAGCTACGGTAATGGCACCGATAGCTCTTCACCGGTGGCACAGAATGGGAAAGCTGAATTGAGTGCACTGTCGGCTTTCTAGCGGTGTATTAATCCGCCTGTGCCCCAAATGGTGAAAGGTCCTCTTTAAGGATTAGGTGCAACAGAGAGACGCAGTGTTTTTCATTGAGCTTTTGTCCCCAGCACCCTGTTATCCTCCTGCCTGTGTCTGTTCAGTCTCATGGTCTTATTTCTGGAAATCCTGTATCTAATTGGTTTCAGTGGTCACATGAGGTGCAGGACTCCCAGCAAGGAGGCACCGGCACAAGACTAAATGGACACTGGCGGTGGACAATGGAGCAATGGGGACAGGTGAAGGTGCTTTTTATTGATTTATTTTTTATTTTACACCTCCCTCCCAGCACATGAGTTGCTCCAATTCCTGGACAAATCTTTAAAGGATTTATCCAACTTTATAATATTGATGGTCTGTCCTTAGGATAGGCCATCAATATTACATCTGTGATGATACAACAGCCAGGACCTCTGCAGATCAGCTCTTCCAGGACAGCGTGGCTACAGGTAATGGTGACATTTCTAGGAGCCATGCTGATCACTTTCCATACAGTGCGTAGCAGTGGGTTTAGGTAGTATGTTGTTGCACAATGTATGGCAGGTGAGCAGCATAGCTCCCGACATGTTATTACCTTTAACCGCCCTGTCTCGGTATCGTTGGTCTGCAGGGGTCCTGATGGTGGGCCCCTAGAAACAATTCCACTGGTGGGCCCTAGACACCCCAGTCCGACCCTGAGAAAGGCTATTCGTCTCCTACCTTTAGTTGTCTTCTCCGGGCTGCCGTTCGTTAGAAATACCGGTTTATATCGGTATGCAAATGAGTTCTCTCGCAGCACAGTCTTCCACCTGCGAGACGTCCTCTCCTTCTATTCTAACTGTTGGTGCGTGCTGTTGTCCCACTGCTCTGCAGCGACGATCCACCTTTTCTGCGCATGCGTGGCAGCTGCTCAGTAGAGGTAGATTATCGGCAGCTGAGTGCAGGGCAGCATTGGGAGAGGCGGAGGCAGTCAGAAAAGAAGTAGGAGCCATGCCGCAGGAAGAAGTCTGGAGGGTATGTATAATGGAGTGGACAAGGGGAGTAGTAGTGACGTTCCATTTCCGGAAATGGGGAAACGGATTGTCACCGGATAACCAGCAAATGTCCCTAGGTCAGTCACATGACCGTCTTAGGGATATTGGTAAATATACATTTTTAATTAATTATGTTAAGTAGGAGGGTGTTTAGATTAGTGTAAGGGTTCCATTTATCCTGGACATCCCCTTTAATGCACCACATACCTGTCCTTAGATTTTCAATCTCTGACTGTAAAAAAAAAAGTTTCTATTTGTAGATAGGAAGTTGAGACAAGTTTCTATTTGTAGATAGGAAGTTGAGACACATTAAACAGTCAATATTAAAAACTGAGTCACAAAATTTATATTAAAGTTGTATATCAAGTCATTGAATAAAAAGCATAATACATTTGTACATGTATTTGGCACCATCTAGTGGTCAAAATGTTATACTACAAATTATTTTTTTTTTAAAAGCCTAATGTTAAAAAATTATCTATTTTTCTCTATGCTTTGCTGAAAATACAGTTTTTGGATTTTTTTCAAACAGAACATTTTACAGGTGACAAAAATGAAAAACAACTCAATGAATTTCAACATGCTCAATCCTCTGTTCTTTAGTTTAGTTTATAGTTTAGCTGCTGTCAGAAGTGTGTGGAAATGGCTTATTCTACGCAGACCATTGAAGATAAATATATTTAACCAAATATATATTCTGACAGCTGTAGTTTGTAGTGCAGATTCAATATTATCCTGCCTGCATATTTTCAGCTACTTCATTGCTTACAAAAACCCATAAACAGCCATTTAAACAGAAATAGAGTGCCGTGCACAAGCATTAGCTCTGGTTCAGATATTGCTGCATATCACTTCACCGTGTTCATAAACTACACCCTGTTCCAAATTATTATGCAAGTCAGATTTAAGTGTTATGCCATGTTCACACTTGCATTCGGGTTTCCATTCAGAGGGTCCCCATAAACTATAATGGAGGTTGCTGGTGTGATGTTGCTATAAGTATGTTCTGTGTGTTCTGTTCTGCTTACTTATTCTGCTTTGTCTACCTAGCAACAGTGAGGTAGTAATGGAGGAGGAGCTGAGCTTAGGGGGAGGAGTTGTTAGACAGGGAGCCATGATGGAAGCATGGATTAGAGCAGGGGTCTCAAACTCGCGGGCCGCGGGCCGCATGCGGCCCCCGAACAATTTTGTGCGGCCCGCACAAGCCTAGGGACGCCGGATCCAAGTTGAATCCGGACGTTTCACCATTTTGCCCACAGGCAGTTCTATATACTGCCGGAAAGCTGACAGTGCGCTGAGTTCAATGCACTGTCGGCTTTCCCGATCTGTGCCCGGTGTGAAGAGCTTACGGTCCGGTACCGTAGCTCTTCTATGGTCAGAAGAGCGTCTCTGACACTCAGTCAGAGACGTCCTTCTTCACAGCACAGCCAATCGCTGTATCTGTATTACTATGCTGCTGTAACATACTGAAATTTCCCCACTGTGGGACTATTAAAGGATTATCTTATCTTATATCCCCAGTAGCTGCTATGATTGGGGAGGTCACTCTGGGGGTCACTTCTAGTATATTTTATACTCCGATATACGCTCACACAGCTTCTACATTCCCTTCCTGCCGCAGCCAGTTTTGTTCTAATGATTTGATGATTTTGGGGGTCTTTGTCTTCACATTGTACAAGTTATAATTTAATTTTTCTGCTGATGTGGCCATATGAGGGCTTGATGTTTGCGGTATGAGGTGTATTTTGTAATAACATTTTTGGCTGCCTATAACTTATTGATTAACGTTTATTAACTCTTTCTTGGTGGATTAAAAAAAATCCCTTTCAATTCTGGTATTGTGTTTTACCTTTTAACTTTTTTTTCACACAGCGTACAACATAAGTAACATGTTACCTCTATTCTGTGGGTCGGTATGATCATGGCGATGCTTCATTTATATTGTTTTTTATGTGTTGCTAGTTTTACAGAGCAAAAATCCATAAGGAGACATAAATCAATTATTTTTGCATCACTATCTTCTGAGAAGCGTGACATCTTTATTTTTCAGTTAACGCAGTTGGTCAATGGCTTATTTTTTTGCAGGACAACCTGTGCTTTTAATTGGTACTGTTCTGGGGTATAGGTGTAGTTTTGTAGTTTAGTTTTTGCTGTGTTCACGGAGTCCCTGACCCTTGGGAAAACCCGATCCCGAATTTAGTAGGGTCTGCTCATACAAGTCAGTGCTGCACAAAGCCCAGCAATTGCCGACGTTTTTATAAAGTGGGTAGTCGTGAAGAGGTTAAAACCATCCACTTGAATTCTGTCATAGCTTTATAAGGGTGAAATGGTTAACCCTTTCACTGCCAAGAGACAAGGAAACGTCATGAGTGCAGTTTAGTAGAAGTAGATAGAGGGCAAAAGTATGAGTATGAATCCAAGTTGGCCCAAGCTCTTGAAGAGCTCAGGAAACAGAATGATGATCAAGTTAAACTATACAAGGAAGAGATGGAGTAGACTTACCAGGCAAAGTTGGATAACATCAGGCGTTCCTCGGATCACAATGGACAAGCTGCAGAGGCAATCCATGAAGAGCTGAGCGAGGCACAAATGAAGGTGGAAGCATTTAGTTACCAACTTACAGGTCTGCAGAAGCAGTTAAGCACTTCAGAAGATCGTGTCCGTGAATTGGAGGAGATGCTATCCAGTGAACGTGACAAATACCGCAAACTTCTGGACCATAAAGAGAGAGAACTGGCAGCCATGAGAGACCATCTAGAGAGACAGCTGACAGAATACCAAGAATTGCTAGATGTGAAATATGCTCTTGATATGAAGATAAATGCATACTGCAAGTTGTTGGAAGGAGGAAGAGGCTTGCTTACCCAGGTATGCCACAGTGGCTAAACTGTTAGGCCAAGCCGGGGCGACTCATGTCTCTCTAGTATTTATAGACTCAGGTCTGTGAATATGGCATCTCTCCATGATAGCGAACAATCAACTCCATTGCTGATGGAGAATGGAAGATTATATAGATAATCTGTTTCCCCTTAGTCCGAAACAGCAGCACAACACGTGGGGTATTTCTGCCCCTGTGTGCGGTCAGGACAGGTGGAACTTTTAATCAATCAAGCTTCCACTATAAGAGGTCAGACCCCTCCCCCCTCGTGTTTTTTCTGTCCTGTGTGACTGGACAGGTGGATGAGGCTCTGTGGCCTCCTGTATGGTTTTGAAAGAAGGTGTCTTAAAGCCATAATAAAATACATAATGTATGGTAATACGAACATAATGTAAGGTAAGAACTCTAGGTAGCGGCAGCACATATGTGCTCCAGCGACACAGAATGCCTCTCGGCATAGGAAGTAGCGACTGCTCTGGTCGAATGAACACGCAGAACATCAGGAGCAGTTAAACCCTTGGAGAATTTAAACCCTTTATTATGTCCAGAGAAATTAGTAAGTTCTCGGACTTCCTGAAGGTTTTGGTACGCTTCAGATAGATATGCAGGCCTCTTACCAGGTCTAAGGCATGCAATCTCTCCTCTTCCTTGGAAGAAGGAAAGGAAAAAAATGATGGTAAAGAAATCACCTGGTTTATGTTATGCTGAGATGGCACCTTCAGCAGAAAACCTGGCAAAAATCTGAGCTGCCTCCTGTCAAGAAAGAATGAGAGATAGGGCCCAGAGGCTGCTAAGGCCTGGAGTTCTCCAATCCTCTTAGCAGACGTTATGGCTGGGAGGAAAGATACCTTATAGGTTAGGTACTTCAGGACTACCTCCTGAAAGGGTTCAAATGGGTCACCACAAAACCCCTGAAGAACTTTAGCCAACTCTCATTGCAGAACAGGAATCTGAACAGAAGGTCGAAACCTAGAAGCTCCTTCCAAGAATTAGACGATTCTGGGATAACCGAATACCCAATGAAGTAGACAGAGCGGCAACATGTACCTTTAAGGTAGCAGGAGTAAGGCCCTTATCCAGGCCATTTTGTTGCAACGCCAGAATAGAATCCAATGAAGATTTTTCCAGCCGCTTTTCCAAACACCAATTCTGATAGAACAAATCCTCTGATAATTTCTGTCAGTAGATTCCGCTCTAGATCAGGCTATCGTCTTGCAGACGGCCTGAGACAATCCTCTATATCCGCATAGGGAGTGGTCAACCCATAGGCTGTCAGGTTGAACAGTTTCAGGTCCTGGCAGAGCCGGTCTCTTTGGGTTACCAGGTTCTTGAATTAGTGGAGGCTGCCAGTATGTCCCTCGACTCATCTGAATGAGGTGGGAAACCATGTCCTTTTTGGCCAGAATGGTATGATGACCATTGCGTTTTGGTGGACACCTCGGGGAGACCACACATCCAGGTAAGTTGAACGAACACCTCCTAGTTGAGGGACTATCCGCCTAACACCATAAGGCCTCTGCTGAGCTGATCCGCCAGTACATTAGATGACCTTTGAAATGGACCGCCTTGAGGTGAGTCAGATTGTCTTCTGCCCAAACAAAGATGAGGTTTGTTGCTCTGAGCAGGGAAGGAGATCTGCTTCCTCCCTGCTTGTTCAAATAAAGGACAGTTGTTATTATTGTCCGATCAAACCTTCACCTCTTTGCTGCAGAGTAGAGGGGCAAAAATGTTGTAGTGCTCGATGAACTTCAGTGAACTTGCACCAATTTGAAGGCTGGGGTCTTGTTAAATATTATGATGTTTACAATATTCTCTAGCATACTAAAGGTTAATACTCTATTGACATCACACTTCTAGATTTTGGAAACATGGGTGCGGTTAGAGTACACCATTTTAGAAATCTCATTACATAGCAACATGATGGAAGTTAACACCCCCTCTCATGAATATAAATGAGTAAGAAATACACATGTCTGGGTCTTTGGGAAGACCAGGGTGGGTGGTCCTGGCAGTTGGTCATTCATGGAGGACATCGTGACCAACCCAAGTCCATCAACCAGATGACAAGCATGAACCAAGCTGTAACTACATGATATCCAGATAAAGAAATCTAACTTCTCTGAAGATGTAAGCTATTGAGACATTGACTGATATTTATGTTATTTTAGCCATTTTCCCTGTTCTTGTGTTTTCCTTCAAGACCCTAATTAAACTCTACATGTTTTCATAACAAGCTGACTCCTCCTTATCACGATAAGGCCTCACAATACGTGGTCACAAGTTTCACCGTAATACAGAATATTTTACAGTTCTCTCCAGCAGATTCCAGGTCCCTCTCACAGGGGTCTCCCCCAGATGCACTCCCCATCCCTGGAGGGGGGCATCTGTTGTCAACAGGGACCAGACTGGCTGGACCGTGGACATCCCGTCTTTGAGATGAGACCACCACTCGAGTGATCGACGGGTTCTGATGGATAACCGGATCGGCTCGTCTAGCACTCCCCATTCATGGAGGGAGGCATCTGTTGTCAACAGGGACCAGACCAGCTGGACCGTGGACATCCCATCTTTGAGATGAGACCACCACTCAAGTGATTGACGGGTTCTGATGGATAACCGGATCGGCTCGTCTAGCGCTCCCCATTCATGGAGGGAGGCATCTGTTGTCAACAGGGACCAGACCGGCTAGACCGTGGACATCCCGTCTTTCAGATGAGACCACCACTCAAGTGATCGACTGGTTCTGATGGATAACTGGATCGGCTTGTCTAGCCCCTGAGGGCTGTGGTTCCAAACTCTCAGAATTTTGTTCTGCAAAGGGCGCATGTGCGACAAGCACTTGCATTGTGGTCCCGATGGTTACCTGCTGAACCACAGAAAGATGGTGGACTGCCGACTGAACTTCTCGTTGCGAGGAAGGGGCAGGGAGACTTCCATCCTGGAAAGTCCAGCATAAACCCCAGAAATTGAATGCAGGTAGGTGGAACCACCACTGACTTTGCCAGTTTATCAGCCAGCCCAACTCCTGAAGGAAGGTTACCACTAACCGTAGAAGGGTGGAGAGAACTTCCTCTGACTGGGCTTTTAGAAGCCAGTCATCCAGATAAGGGACGATAAACCCAGATCTTTCTCTCAGAAAGAAAGAAAAGGAAAAGAAGAAGGCTTTAAGACACCTTCTTTCAAAACCATACAGGAGGCCACAGAGCCTCATCCACCTGTCTAGTCACACAGGACAGAAAAAACATGAGGGGGGAGGGGTCTCTCTGTCCTCTTATAGGAGAAGCTTGATTAATTAAAAGTTCCACCTGTCCTGACAGCATACAGCGGCAAGAATACCCCACGTGTTGTGCTGCTGTTTGGACGTAAGGGGAATGTGGATGAGGAAAAACCAAATAGGCACTCATTCACAT
Organism: Leptodactylus fuscus; assembly: GCF_031893055.1. NCBI lineage: Eukaryota > Metazoa > Chordata > Amphibia > Anura > Leptodactylidae > Leptodactylus > Leptodactylus fuscus. The sequence continues at coordinate 275,985,325 of NC_134265.1, read as the reverse complement.
CAAATGGATGAAGAAAAGGGCAATTGCCCTGAACCGCAGGACACGCATGTGCTGACTGGAGTCTCCTACATATGCTCCGTCATCTCTGTAGCGATTCTGTCCTACATAAACCTCATACATTACATTGAACGCTTCAGTACCCCAGGTATGTGGGGGAGAGGTAAACAGTGTTATTTCTGGTGGTGAGATTTATCAGGCCTACAGCTGTGAAGGTGTCTAGAATAGGTCACCCCTGACCTGGGATTTCTACCAAATGTAATGATCTTTGTACATTTTTTTTCCTGTCCCAATTTAATTGTAATTTTTTACAGTATTTCCTGCTTCTCCTGACAATAGTTGGGGCCAGGGAGGCAAGTTTCACCATCATCGCCCCCTCCGTTATTGCTGACCTCTTTGTGGCAAACGTAGTTGCATGCTTTCAATCTATTACTTGACTACACCTGTAGGCTGGTGAGTATCCTGTGTAAATATAAAGTGTTTATTATGTTCCCTCATCTCCACTTGGGCTCCGATTATTATACTCGGGGATCTGAAAAGACCCCTGAGTATAATAATAGAGCTTGAAGGGTCCAGTGTGGCCCCTGTAATCTCTATTATGCCCCACAGTCTATTGTGCCACTGAAATGATATTTTAGCCGGTCTTCTGTCTGCCCTCCTTTATCCATCAGATGCTCCTTCCTGGTAGATAGGGCTGTTTACTTTTTATGTTTTTAATATTTTTTTCCATGAACTTGAATTGTTTTGTAAAGAGGAATGGTCCAAAATACCTTCATCCAGGATCCAGGAACTGATTAAAAGCTACAGGAAGTGACTAGAGGCTGTTATCTCTGCAAAAGGAGGATCTACTAAATATTAATGTCACTTTTCTGTTGAGGTGCCCAGACTTTTGCACCGGTCAAATTTTGGTTTAATGCATATTGCGCATTTTCTGTTAGTACAATAAACCTCATTTCAATCCTGAAATATTACTGTGTCCATCAGTTATTAGATATATCACACTGAAATGGCTGTTGCAAACACCAAAATATTTAGAACTAAAAATGATTAAGATTAATAGGGGTGCCCAAACTTTTTCATAGGACTGTATATAATCATATCCATATTTGTAAATAATTAAAAGTTAAACATTTTTGCAAATATAAGTAATTAAAAATGCTGCAGAGTTTTAAAGATTTTCTTCATTCTGTTATCTTGATCGGTTGCCATGGATACGACCACTAATGCAGAAACTTTCTATGGTCTGGGACTTGTCAGGAACCCAGCTATGATTTTCTTATTGTAGCCGGGTTATCATACGGGGACACTACATGTATCAGAAGATATCCCGGCCACAATAAAGAAATCATGGCTGATTTTGTGACCTTAGAAAGTTTCTGCATTGGTTGTCGTATCCATGGCAACCGATCAAGACAACAAGACTGTGACCACTAAGAAAGTTAGAGAAAATCTTTAAAACTCTGCAGAATTTTTAATTACTTATATTTGCAAAAATGTTTAACTTTTAATTATTTACAAATTTAAAAATAATTATGTGGATGGGAATATCCCTTTAACTTACATATGTGATTTTGAGGTAGTTTTTTCGTGGCAAATTGTACTTCATGGTAGTGGTAAATATTGATCAATATTTTTATTTTTACTAATAAAAAAAATTAGGAAATATGGACAAAAAAAAATATCACAATTTTCAAATGTGAAATGTGGTTCCTGAAAATTAATGTACAAAGTGAAAATTTAAATTTTTAAAGAAATTTGCCATTTCAGTACCCAATACATTGCACCCATTTTGTGTCATCAGAGTCCTGCACTCTTAAGACTATTAAGTGGGCTATCCCAGGTAGAAAGAAGTTATATATGTAGGTATAAACTGCTGCTTGGGCATGATGCTGCAACCCAGTGGAACAGACCGGAGGATGGGAGTAGTAGTGACACTGGCTGTGCCATCTGCTAGGCCAGGGACACTCCTCACACACTCCAATCCCACTACAGGGCTGGACACAGTCAATGGGGATCCTATTGGTGAAGCAGGCACAACTCAAGAGTCCAGGTATGCAATGAAACCAGATAATGGTTTATTAGCTGAAACAATTGGTACTACCAACAGCTTGCAGATGGGGGTTGTAGTACACAATCCAATCCCCTGCCGTGGTTATAGGAGGCTGCCCAGAGATGTAATAGGCTCTATGATGCAAAGTCCACAACTACTCCTCCTCTCGTGCCACCCTCAATTTAGGATGATGGCGGATATAGTAGGGCAAGGATTCCTGACAGGGATCTGGTTACGTGGAGACTAGGCCCAAATAAGTTTCTCCTGTCAGTTCTTCCATTGCTCCTCTTGGCACGGCTGACAAATATTCTCACAGAGACGCAGCAAAGAACTCCCTGTCTCAGGGCGGTGTCTGGATGAGCCTGGGGTGATACGCGCGTATCACATTGAAAGCAATAGGGGAAAAAGCCTCCCATTGATTTCAATGGGTAGCTCTCATATGCCGGCACCCATTCAAGTCAATGGGAGCTGGTTTTTACGCACCCATTCTGAACGAGTTTTACGTTCAGAATGAGCGGAGCGTATACTCCGTGTGAAGGCTCCCTAAGGTGGGACATACCAACTTGGCCCATAAACACAATAGACAAACACAGAAATAGCAGATCCTTCTGAGATGTTGCACAGGTATCTCCACTCTGGCGGTGTTTAGACTGGTGGGAAGTCAGGAGAGTTAAGTACTCTTTTGTTATGCTAGTTTCCCCATGTTTAGCCATTTGAAGAATATTTCCCCTGAATAAATCTTTAAGATTGATGTATAAAGTGCGGGCTTGTATACATTACCCAATTACATTATTGTTCGGAGAGGGGATCAAAAGAAAAAAAGGGGCGCCATAACAAATATATAACAGTGATTCCAATGAAAGCAAATAAGGCTTTGTGTGATCCAACAAAGAAATGTAATATTTAATTATGGCAAAACCACTTTAATATATAGATGGGCATTGTGCAGCCATGTGCAGTTTAGGCATCTTGTTGCCCATAGAAACCTATCATAGTACAGCCTTCACTTACCAAGAGCAGAAAGCGAAATAAAAGCTGTGCTGTAATGTTATAGGCAATTATAGGGCTATACAGTTCACTATAGTACAATCTGTATGCTGGACATTGAGCTATTTACATTGCAGTGTTAGGATAATATATATTTTATGTCCTCTCTTCCAACCATTTTTCACACATTATACAATTTTCATTGTATAAAATATATAGCTGTCACCATATAAAGGCATATGAAAGATATTTCCATTTGTACTGGAGCACATTAAAGTGAAGCTTTTCTTCTCAGCACACTGCACTTAGTCTGTGCTTTTTACTCTAACATTATGCTAATCTGAATTGTCTGCTGTGTGCACATTATGCAGTTTTTGAGTCCTGGGAATCAATCTGTCAGAAAAAAAGTCAAAGTGACTTGTCTGCCTGGTCCAGTTTGCATATATTATAGGTCTAATGGAGCCAGCACATCATATTACTGCAAGCATATAAATTTGGGTATGCAATATATTTTGTAATCAAACATAAAACAAATATACTACCATAACAATGTGTTGCTCCACCCTCCTCTATCCAACAAACATCAGGCAAGTGCAGCACACACATTGGATAAACTTACTATAGCATATGCATGGGACACTATAGGTCACAGATTTGAGTCAATCTCAGCACAAACATTACGCACACTCATCTTACAAGCAGTGCACAAAACAAAAACTAATGCAATGCATTATACAGGCACTTCTATTACAGGCAGCACAGAACAGACTGCAATATAAGTGCATGCCAGAAAAGCATGTGAGCCTTTAATATACTCCAGACTGTCATGGTAATGGCATACCGCACACTGTCCAGGGACATAATACAGCAGACATCCAGCAACTATGGCAGCTGCTCTGATGATGCTCTGATCTGATATCCACTATATTATTATACCGAATATCAGGAAGGGGTAATGGACGTCACACAGCAACTTTAAATACAATGCAGATGAATAGGAGTTATTCACATGACCATTAATTTGACTGTCCATTGTTACAGACCCCAAAATATAGGTCATGTCCTATTCTTGTCCATTTTCATGGATCCTCCATACACTCAAATGCATGGAGGATCCATGAAAATGGTTGCCCTTTGTAGCAAGACGGTCATGTAAAATGGACATTATCAGGGCCGTTTTGTACCTCGGTCATGTGAATGTAGTCTAAGTAGGTGGAAATCTCTGTGCAGGGCAACAGGGAGACAGTAAGTGACAGGTGCTAGGGAGCAGGGGTTTTATTAGGTGAGGAAGAACAGGGGGTGACTAGACTAGTGAGAGGGACTCACTAGTGGGTATGTATGTAAGGTTGTGAAACCAAATAATGTGTTTTGCCTTAAAGTATACCTCCAGTTATCAATAACTTTTCATAAATAAATAGCTCAGTTGAAAATAAGAAACTTTGTTTCCTTCTCCACTTCTTAAGGTGTTCTGCTCTTTATCTTTTATGTGACTGCTTGTTTATTATATTCGTCTCCATGTTCAGCTTCACACATGGAACTCTATGGAGAAGGAAGTGGAGCAGTTCTCCAGCCAACTGGTTAATTGATGCATTGCCTTTTCTGTGTTCTAGCAACATCTTATCTACAAACATAGCAGTGTTTGTACTGTTTCCCTTCCCACTTCTTAGGCTTATATGTAGAAATTAACTGTAGCTGAAAGATGGAGATGAAATCATATATTACAAGATATGTTACAAAGTTTCTTTTTTTAACTCCCCCCTTTTGCTCAAAAATAGTAATATCAACCACTAATTTGTACTGCCCAATACATATTTGCATATCAGTAATAGTCCACACTTTAATAACAACAGACCCTCTTAATAATAATCCCCCTTATCAGTAATAGCCCCTTTATAAAAAGTTCCCCTTGTGAATAATGCCCCCTTTATAGCTCAGCTTTTGATTTTCAGAAAACAATATATCTTTTACTTACCCTGCGGCAATTCTCCACTAAGCAGAGCTGCTGAAGCTTCTCACCTTTGGTCCAGTACAGGTGGCATGATGCAGTAACATCTTTACTCCATCTGTGCAGGGATGGGCACTTGTGCATTACTTTCAGGCTTGTATAGAAAAGCAGGGTATTTATAGAGTAATACATGGAGCGTCATGGATTTGAGTCAACAGGTCAACAGCCAGGGGCCACTTTTGGGATGGGGACCCTGGGCAATTGCCCAGCTCACCCCCTTCTCTAACGTTGGCCCTCAGTAGGTGTCAGACCCCCAGGATCTCCACCAATTGTAAGAATGAAGGGTAGCACTGCTTTGCCACACCATTGTTTAAACTGTCACAGAATCTTATCCATATGGGTGGCTGTGGCTAGCACTGAACCCTAGTCCCATTGAAGTCAAAGAGATTGAGCGGCAGTACAGTGATACTTTAATGAAGGAGATAATTCTGTTGATCTGCAGGGATCATGGTGTTTAGGCTCCTACTAACCAAAAACTCATGGTTTCTCCTTAGACCTTTTTAAAAATCTGGAAAACCTCTCTAAATCGGACATGTCACATGGAAAATGTAGTGCAATGAGCATGTTATAGAGAAGGAAGAACAGAGTAGATTAATATATTGGTATATATATTTGTAGTAAAACATTCACTATAACTAGTTATTATTAATGAATATGTCTGCTCTCACTATGCTTTGCAGAAGTCATCTAGTCATGGGGATGTCCTATAACGTGATTCCCAGCTCTCCATGTATGACTGTACATGCAGAGATAGCTGTGAATTACTAATAGGAGCAGCTCCCGCCCCTACCATGACAAGACTACTGCTTCTAAGCAAAGAAAGAGCCAACATATAAAAGAATCAATTACAGGTAATACTAAATATATATCAGTCTACTCTGCTACTCTTGCTCTATAACATGCTGCTTGCAGATTCCATTGCATTTTCCATGTGATAGGTTCCCTTTAAGAGACTCACTATGCAAGTGCTTTGTTCTCTTTTGTTGGAATGAATATGGTTGTCTTCAATTCTATGAGTTTCTTCCCTCCAGTTTCTTTCAACACAGCTTACAATAATTCCTTTGTCTCATAGATGGCCCGAGGACAAAACAGCAGCCAACTCTATGAACTGTTATAGGATTTCTTATACTCTTTGAATGTACAAAGTCTTAAATATTATCTAAAATGATATGTCTTCGCAGACAGCAAATGTGCAAACTCTTGCAATCCCTGAAATGGTTACTTTACCTATTTTTGAATGCACGTAGCATAATTGACCTTCTCTGAGGTGATGATAGAGAAATAAACCAAAGATAAAAAGTCATTTTCTTTGCAGCTAGCGGTGCTGTCGGCAAGCATAGCAATCAAAACGTCTTACACCATCTGGAGTATGGTGGCTCTTTGCAGTAAAGCTAATAAGTGAGAATGAATCTTTTGATATGAGTGGTCTGCCATGTTATGTAAGTGGTGTTAATGCACTGGAAGACCTGTAGTGAATACTAAAAGAGATGGAATGCTTAAGAAAGAAATCTATTTTCTGAAAGCCCATCTGAATACCTGTCAGTGTGGAGACCACCTTGACATCGCATGTCTTCACAGCTTTGTCTGCTTATTATACCATCACTTCAGTATGAAATCTTAAAAAAACACCTTTGATCTATATTTTACGACTATTCTTCAGCATGCATTTTATGAAGTTTACGTTTGCATATATTCTAATGTTACATTAATTATGTAAATTGGTTAAACTGAGCCATTAATATTGATCTTACAATCGCCCTCTTGTCGGGCACCATTTATAACATTTAAGACCATGATGCATAATATACAGACTTGTATAGAAAAAAACAATTAAAATAAGCTAAATAAATATATGTTATTCACTTGTTGACATGTTTACATGCAATTAACATTTACAATGAAACTGGATGCTGGCAAGAGACAATTAAAATAGAATAATTATAGCATGCTTCAAAATATTAACTATTAAGAAGCCAAATTTCAGCTGTGCTTGTTGAAAAAAATGTTAAGAAGTCTACAATTTCCATTTTTTTAAACTGCAAATGCGTTTGTTAGCAGCCATTAAACGGAAACACATAGTGCACTATGACACAGTACAGGCTGCAAAGCCATACACAATACATATTAAACTTTTTATAGCTTGACAGTATAATATACAGTATATTACAGGCTGCCCTATATTAATATCATACAACTAATTAGCATTCTTGCAGGGATAAGGTGAGGGATATATGGTAACTATGCGGCACACGACAGCAAGATTGTAAATGCCTCTCTCCTAAATCACAACTAAAGATGGACGGACCTTAGAAATTTGTTTAGTCCTGTGTTTGGGTAAATCGATCCCCCAGTTCAGTCTGAACTTGTTTTAGTAGAATTGGAAGGGAAATATCATATTCTAGGGTCTCTTCAAACCCCAGAGTATAATAGGTGGAGGCCCAGGGAAGGTGACAAAAATATTCTCATATCCAACTGTCTTCGCCATGTTACATAGCTCATTACAATGATAAATATCACACCTTTGTTATATATAGTGCACTGGGGGCGGACCTTCACAACTCTTCCTGCTCCAGTAGGATGTGATGTCATGGAGCTGAAGGCCCGCCCTCAGTGCACCAACTGCTTCATTGAGGTCCAGGCCATCAGACTTTTCTGCCTACTCAGCTTGCGTGTAGCCATAATCTACCATCCACCTGACTCGACCTACCAATTTATGGATCATTTTGCTTCTCCCCCCCTCCCTTTTTATCCAGTGAAATTCTTACCTTCATCATGAGTGATTTTATCAATCCCATTGAAACCCCTGTATCCCCATCTGCCTTACAGTATCTCTCAATAACCATTTCTTTTGGTCTTTCGTCATTTTCTTCTTCTCCCACACAGAATGACAGCAACATGATTGATCTGGTCTTCTTCTGACTCCTTGCAGTTTGTAAATTTACTAACTCTTCTCACTCACTTTCTCACCATAACCTTTTGTCTTTCACAATCAGTACTTTCTCTACTTCATAAAATCACTATACCGTTAACAACCAGCACCTCTCAAACAGTCTATAGTCTTCACTGTCCCCCATCTCTTCACTCTCCTGTCCCAATCTGGCCACCAGTCACTATAATGAAATTCTTATAAGTGCACTGTATGAGGCAGCTGCCTACTTCACTTAGAAATTTCGACACAGGCGACAGCAACTCTAGCACACACCACATACCATTTTCTTAAGCAGTTCTCTAGGGATGCTGAACGTCTGTGGAGAAAATCGGAAAATACACTTCCACTTAAAGTTTATGCTCAAAACATATAACTCTGCTCTTCACTTCGCCAACAAAACCTCACTCACCACTCTCATCTCTTCTCTCTCCAGTAACCCTAAAAGACTCTTTGAAACTTTTCACTCCTTACTTATTCTCAAGCTGCTGAGGACCTGCCACTTATTTCCATGACAAAATTGATAAGATCCGTCAGGCATTATTGATCTCTAAACCTACCACACTTCATCCTGTTCATTATCATTGTTTGATCCAGTTATAGAAAAAAAACGTCTCCCAGCTCCTCTCCTCTTTTCTCACCCTACTACCTGTCATAGTAACCCTTTACCCTGCTATTACTACTCACCTTACTAAAATATTTAATTTCTCTCTCTCTTCTGGAATCTTTCCCTCCTCTTTCAAACATGCTGTCATAAACGAGCTGCTGAAGAAATCCTCCCTTGACCAGTCCTCTGCTGCTAACTAACCTCCCCTTCATCTCCAAAATCTTGAAACGCTTCGGCTATTCTCAATTAAGGCCTCGATTCACATCTGCGTTCGGTATTCCGTTCGGAGAGTCTGTAATGGGGTCTGTGTGTTTTCCGTGTGGTGTCTGCATGAATCATGCAAAGAGAAAAGTACTGCAAGCAGCTCTTTTCTCTGCGCACGGTTCGTGCGAAAAACACTTGGACCCCAAGCGGACTACCCGAACGGAATACCAAACGTAGATGTGAACCAGGCCTTATCTGCTATCTTTTCGCTAACTCTCTTCTTGATCCCTCACAATCTGGCTTTCATACTCTGTACTCTATTGAAATAGCCCTTACAAAAGTCTCCAATGATCTCTTGACAGCTAAATCTTATAGTGCATATTCTCTTCTTGTATCTTCTTATACTTCTGGATCTCTTAGTAGAATCTGACACTGTTGACCACCAACTCCTTCTCAGTATGCTGCACTTTTGTTGGCCTCACCTACACTGTGCTCTTAGGGCCCCTTCACACGGCTGATACGCTGGCTGCTTTAGAACGTGTAAACGTTCTGTAGCAGCGGCGTCTAAAGCAGATCGCATTGTTTTCTATGGGAGCCGGCAGACGCGCGCTCGCCATAGAAATGAATGGGCTGCTTTTTCCATTCATTTCTATGGGGAGCGCATATCTCTCAGACCACACTTTCAGTGTATCATTTGTGTTCTCGGTCTCTTTCCATCTTCCCTTTGCTGTTGGGGTTCCTCAGGGCTCAGTACTAGTCCCCTTTCTCGTCTCTCTTTACACAGCCCCTAATGGACAAACTGTCAGCAGATTTGTCTTCCAGTACGATCTTCATTCTAATGACACCCAACTACATATAACATCACCCATGCAATAATACAGAACGCGAATGACTGCTGTCTCTAACATCATGTTTTCACTTAGTCTGAAACAGAATCTCTCAATGACTGAATTATTGCTGTTTCTACAATCTACTAATAGAGTAATGAAAAAACAAGAGAAGACTGCTTTCCCGTCCAGACTTTAAATAAAATTTAACTTTTAATCCATGACGTTAAAAAATACAGCACCAAACAGGTAAGTGAAAGAAAGTCAGAAAATTGTGAAAATATAAAAAATCGCTAACGCGTTTCGGGATATAATAATCCCTTAATCATGGCCATTTCTAATGTGCTCCAGTATACCAGGGAAATGGCCACTCTTATATAGTTCTTACCACTCATGTTACTCATGTGAAACGAATGAATTAATTAAAAAGTTACAACCCTCTTCTTTAAATTTCATTTTTCTCATTTCCATGCTTTTTGACAATTTATACCTATAAAGACCAGTGTATATATAACACTATATTAACACCACACTTTAGAATTTACATTTTAGATATATGACAACATATTATAATCTACTAATAGACCTAACCCTGATATTTCCATTTCAGTAGGCGGATTTACGGTTACATCAAGGCAGCATGCAGAACTTTCATTTACCTCCCATATCCAATATAAACTTATCCCCCTTATCCACAAAGTTCTCCATTACGTTGTACCTCCCTACATTTCCTCCCCATCTGTATCATCCAACCTATACTCTCCGCTTGGCCAATGTGCTAAGATTAACATCCTCTATGATCGGAATCTTCCACTCCCGTATTCAAGACTTCCAAGGCTCCCAAGTTGCACCAGTTCTCTGGAAAGGTCTTCCCTTACATATTTCCGATGGCTTTAGCCGCTGAGAAGCCACGCTACGGTTTCAGCAGTGCTATTCATCTGGCACGCACGCCATTATGGACGTGTGTTCCAAACTGAATGCCTGCGCTCATGCGCAGATGAGATAGCATCATCCATCCAGTGAATGTGGAGAGAGCAGCGGGGGAGTGTTGGAAGGTGAGTATAAGTGGGTTTTTTTTGTGTTAAACATTAAGTTGGAACATAATGAAGGGGGCCCATGAAACTGGGGGGAGAATGACATGGCACTGGGGCAGATGAAGGGAGGGAGAACGGCATGACACTGGGGCAAATGAAGGGGGGGAGAATGGCATGACACTGGGGCAAATGAAGGGGGGGAGAATGGCATGACACTGGGGCAGATGGAGGGGGGGAGAATGGCATGACACTGGGGCAGATGAAGGGGGGGAGAACGGCATGACACTGGGGCAGAGACGGGGGACATGAAACTGGGGGCAGAGATGGGGGAACATGAAACTGGGGACCAAGATGTACGTGGGACATATAACTGGGGGCAGATGAAGGGGTTATATGAAACTGGGGGAGAGATGGAGGGGGGACATATAATTTATGAGTGACTGTAGGAGGATTATACTGTGTGGGAGCACATGAAAAATTAATGAGAATGGGCGGAGTCAACATAAAAGTGGGTGGAGCTATATTTGCCACGGCGCACTGTGCGCGCTACACATTTTGTCCCTCTTTCTGATCTTCAAAAGTTGGGAGGTATGCCTATGTTTAAATTATGTTTGATTTGTAGCAATGAGAATACATAATGCATATCAGGTATTTAGGTATTTACATTCCAAATCATAACTGCAGCAAAATTACAATTATGAAGTAGCCACCAAAATTATTTTTTGATTTGGGGTCACCGCAACATGAGAAACTGTATTGAGGGGTCACGGCATTAGAAAGGTTGAGAACCACTGCTGTAGTGTAGAGTCTCATTTTGTCTGTACTTTAAGCCTATAGTTTGTAAAGTGCTGCGGAATATGTAGGTGTTATATAAATAAAAATGTATAATTATATACAGTATTATAGTGTCTAAAGCACTTGATAAATCGTGAAAGGCATTTGGCACAGATTTTGCCAGAATTCTACCACATTTTGCTTAGCAAATTCTCTTGTAAATAAGGAAAAGGCAGGTATAGAACCACTTCTTCTAGAAAACGTTCCTGGCTTTTATATGGATGTTACATAGAATAATGCACTGAGCCATACTGCAAAATTGCTCAAGGCTGGTTTGAGTAACATGACAAAGAGTTCTCGGTGTTGACCTGGCCTCCAAATCCCCAGAATCAGTTTGATCAAGCATCTGTGAGATATGCGGTGAAAACGAATTTGATCCATGGAGGCTCCACCTTGCAATTTAAGGCTAAGGCCCCACATAGAAGGCCATGGTGGGTTTTCCTGCAGCGCTTTTCAGAGAAAAACTGCAGCATTTTGTGTATTTTTCTTCAATGTCCATATTGCAGTGACTGTAAAATGCTACAGTTTACACAAATGGAGCCTAAAAGAGTTAAAGGATTTATAGCAGAGATCTTGTGGAGCCCATGCATTGCAAGTTCAGAGCTGTTTTGGTTTGGGAGCTATTTGGAAGTTCAGAGCTTTTTTGGTTTGGGAGCTATTTGGAAGTTCAGAGCTTTTTTGGAGGCGTGAGGAGTCCTGAGGTATCTTTCTCTGAGATATTAGCAGCAGATCCTTTAAATCCTCTTAATACGACCTGTTACCTCTACTAACATATCTGTTTTAGAGAATATTTGTATTTCACATAATATAACAATCCTGAAGCATCTTGTCTTGTGATGTTCTTCAGTTATTGGAATGGAATTACAATAAATGGAATTCTAATGTAGCCAACATTTCTGAGGGTCCCAGACTGTGTAGAGGCATTCCCCTTGACTGGCAGAATGGTAGCATCCAGTTGGTAATCCTATTAATATAAATGTGAAAGTTTGTGAGTTTGTGGGTTTGTGTGTTTGGATGTTTGCATGTTCGGATGTTTGTTCCTCAATCACGGAAAAACCGCTCCATCGATTTGGCTGAAATTTTCCACAAACATAGTTAATACACCCGATTAAACAATAGGCTACTTTTCGTCACAATAGCGCACATACGTTTGTGCCAGGACCCCCACAAAACCCAAACTCACACCACCATCTCTGCAATCTCACACACTTTGGACCATAGCAAGCCACAAAATTCATATTGCCCTCTACAGCCTAGCCCCTAACCCCACACAATCTCATATACATATACTTTACCACTTTGCCCCTCCCCTTAACAATACTCCAGGAGGCTCTCTTTAACGCTCCGGAGCAGCCATGTTTGCCGATCCCCACCGCTCTGACAATCCGTGACACCACCCACCCATGTCAATACCCCTAGGCGGTCTAATAAATGCAAAAAAAAAAAAAAGTAAAAAAATATAAAAAAAATAAATAAAAAGGATTAAAAATTCAAATCACCCCCCTTTCCCTAGAACACATATAAAAGTAGTTAAAAACTGTGAAACTCATACATGTTAGGTATCCCCACGTCCGAAATCACCCGCTCTACAAAGCTATACAAATATTTTTCCTGTTCGGTAAACACCGTAGCGGGAAAAATGGTCAAAAGTGCCAATTTTTTCACTGTTTTGATTCTGATAAAAATTTGAATAAAAAGTGATCAAAGCAATAACATTTCCTGAAAATGGTAGAACTAAAAAGTACACCCGGTCCCGCAAAAAAAGACACCCTATACATCCCCGTACACGCACGTATAAAAAAGTTACGCCTGTCGGAATATGGCGACTTTTAAAAAAATAATTTTTTAACACAGTTTTGGATTTTTTTTAAGGGGTCAAAATGTAAATAAAACCATATAAATTTGGTATCCCGGGAATCGTAACGAAACACAGAATACAGGGGACATGTCATTTTGGTTGCACAGTGAACACCGTAAAACCAAAGCCCGTAAGAAAGTCGCAGAAATGCATTTTTTCTTCAAATCCACCCCATTCTGAATTTTTTTCCTGCTTCCCAGTACATTATATAGAATAATTAATGGTGGCATCATGAAGAAAAATTTGTCCCAGGAAAAATTAAGACCTCATATGACTCTGAGAGCGGAGAAATAAAAAAGTTATGGGGTTTAGAAGGAGGGGAGTCAAAAACGAAAATCAAAAAATGCCATTGGCGGGAAAGGGTTAAAGGGGTACTCCCACGTCGCATACTTACCCGTCTTTGTTCCTCTAAAATCTTCTGTCTTCCGGCTTTGTCTCGTCATTGGTGGGCGGGGTCACATATGCAAAGCCAAGCGGCGAGATGTCGCCGACCCTGCGTGCGCGCTCATATACCAGTCTACCCTTCACAATGCGGATACAGACCCGACGCCCTGCGCCGCTTGGCTTTGCATATGTGACCCCGGAGCGGAACAGCATCGCTTCTGCCGCTGCTGTCTTCATGCAGGGCAGAAGCATAGCGATGTGCCTGTGCCGGCGTCTAACAGTCCCCAGCATCCGCCTATTACAGCGGATGCCGGGGAGTTAGATGCCGGCACAGGTGAAGCCAGCAACATCGCTATGTGCCTGCCCTGCATGAAGACAGCAGCGGCAGAAGCGATGCTGTTATTCCGCTCCTCCGCCCCGGAATAGCAGCATCGCTTCTGCCGCTGCTGGCTTCATGCAGGGCAGAAGCATAGCGATGTTGCTGGCTTCACCTGTCCCCCAAAGGGTAAACTACCCCCCCCCTCCAGGCTCGCTCCCGTGCACTTAGCCCCTCCTCCCTCCCCCTGAGAGCAGGCAGACACATCACTTGACTCAGGTCAGAAAAAGTGAGAATAAAGGATCCTGGTAGGCTAAATTGTAATATCAAAGATATTTTTTATTTAACTTATAGTACAAATTGCACTGTGCCACACGTGGCTATACAGAGTATATACGAGAACGTTTCGGCAAATTCTGCCTTCCTCAAGCTCTGTAAGTGGAACAAAAGTGTATACATTAGGGACGCAGTACAGGCATCCAAAGGTATGTTAAAAGCATACATGTGGTCACAATAATCGTGAAAACACAGTGGTAGAGTAGTGCTATACAACATATACAATATAAAATTTACAATAAGTCATGGTTCCCGAAAACAATGAGTAGATGGGAGAGAGCAAGTAACAAAATCACATGTAAATGTAACGTAGGTACACATTGTGGTACACGCCCTGACCATCAAATGTCCCGTGCAGTGTGCACACCTCCATATGACATATGACCAAAGCATTACTAGAGCAGGGCAATGGGTGAAATAGAGATAGAAAGGAGAAGGTGGTATAGAAAGTACTGACCGTAGTAATGGTAGGAGTGTAGGATAGGCTCCAAATAGGTAGGGTAAGGTAAGTGAGCCCCCCTGTCAGTGTCCTGTCAGGCAAATACGGGTAACGACCGTATTAGCATGTGAGGTATACTCCGGTTATGGTGTGCAACACGACCTATGGGAAGTAGAATGGATTGTGAGGAGTGTAGGATACTCAGTCAAGTAGCATACGTGAGATATGTATAGGATTTACCTTATAAGCTCAAATAGGTCCCTTAGGCTAGGGGTACATTAGAGAGTTGATGTGCTCAGATCACTCTGCTTGTCCTACTGGAAGCGGGATGTAATAAATAAATAAGTATGCTAGCCATGGTATGGTGAAGAAAAAGTCAAATATAAAGAGTTCTGGATAAGGTTCCTACCTCTGGTCTATGGCATGTAAATCAAATGTAAGCAGGGGTAGTGGTGAGTAGTTGACAGTAGCAGTAGTGGTCTCCTGAGGGTCTCCTATGGGAAGGAAAGAGTTAACATGGTGGCCTGAGGTAGAGGGCTAGTGTCCCCCAACTTATGTATTCCTACCAGTACAGGTGTCCTAGTCTGCGTGGCCCCGGACGGGTTCCGTTGGTGGCGGTCGGGAGCAGAGGAGCCGGCGTGCGCTCATGCCGGCGTCCTCTTTAAACTGTCTGCTTTCCCGGGCAAATGCGCGTCATCGGCGTGCGTCCCGAGTGACGTCACTGCCGTGCGGCCCGCCTCCCAACTCACAGACGTGAGCGGGGGGCGTGTCAGGGTTGCCGGAGGCCTGGGGGAGAGTGTACGCCCATTAGGGGCGTGGCAACGGCGTGTGCCGTGTGTGGTACTGTGAGCTGCATGTATGTAATGCAGCATTGTAAATTATGGGCAGGCATAGACCAGGGATGAGGTAGGGGAGGAGGGGAGAGGAAGGGGAGTGTTTAGTGTGTTAAATGACTAACAGTGTCATGTAGTTTGTCATGTGCAGATTGAGAGGAAAAAGGGAAAAAAAAGGCAACAGAGAACAAAAAGCAGAGGAGATAGTGGGAGAAAGGAGAGGACGCGTATATGGAAATACCAATACGTGGCCCAGTGCTCTTGTAGGGTATCTCTTTCGTAGGTGTCAACTGGCGGTCAATTTCAGGGTCGCGTCTGGAAGTAAACCAAAGTAATACGCTTAGTATTCATTATGTAGCAGTACAGTAGTGTATAAACAAAATCAATATACAGGGTTTAGAACATTATTATGATGTGAAGGTTGCAATGACATGAAATTGACTCAGAGAAACGCCCCGATGTCATATTCCCTATTCAGACCTTTAGGATGTAAGGTCTGTAGCCTGTGAATCCAGAAAGCCTCCCTTCTCTTGAGTAACCTAACCCTATCGCCACCCCTCCTTGGTGTTTCCACTTGTTCCAGAACCTGGAATCTCAGCTGTGATATTGTATGATTTCTTTCCAAGAAGTGGGATGGAAGGGGCAGTTGGATGTTCTGGCACCTGATATTTGACTTGTGCTGTCTCATGCGGTCCCGCACACGCTGGGTCGTCTCACCCACGTATGCGAGACCGCATGGGCACTTGATCAGGTAGACCACGTACGTGGACTCACAGGTGAAGTATCCCGTGGCCTTGTATCTTTGACCCGTGAGGGGATGGTATATGTACTCACCTTTTTGGACATTTGAACATTGTTGACAGCCCAGACAGGGAAATGTGCCCGTCTGGGTGTGTCCAAGAAGGTCTGTCTGGGTACCCTTGTTGTGGACCCAATATCAGCACGAACCAATGAGTCTCTCAGGTTGCGAGGTCTTTTGTAACATGGTAGGAAGCCCTGCTGAAATTCAGGCGTGTTAGGAAATGTCCTTGATAGTATATCCCAATGTCTGCGGATTATGTGATGTATCCGGTAATTGAATGGATGGTATAGGTGTATAAATGGAATCCTGTTTGCGTTGTCCCTGCGTGTTCCCTGGTTCCCAGCAACGATGTCATCCCTCACCCTCTCAACCAATTGGCATGGATAGCCTCTGTACTGAAATTTGCGTCCCATCTCATTGTATTGTGTATCCCTACATGCGGGGTTGTCTACTATTCTCTTGACACGCATCAATTGTGATTTTGGCAGGCTCTTTTTAATGGCGGGTGGGTGGAAACTGGTGTAATGTAGCAAGCTGTTTTTGTCAGTAGGTTTTAGGAATAGGTCTGAGCTCAAGTTACCCTCAGAGTCTTTCTTGATCATTGTGTCTAGGAAGTTTATTTCGAAGGGATTGTGATTGAGCGTGAACTTGAGTTCTGGCCAAACGTTGTTCATGTGTTCTGTAAATGACGTCAGTGTGTCGATGTCACCTGTCCAAATGCAGAATATGTCATCTATGTATCTTTTCCAAAGGATGCAGTGTTGTTGAAAAATGGGGTTCCCGTATACCCACTCATCCTCGAAATGCGCCATATAGCTATTAGCATAGGGGGGTGCCACGTTTGATCCCATCGCGGTCCCCTGGCGCTGTTGGTAGAATGTATCCTCGAATAGGAAGTAGTTCTCCTCAAGTACTATTCGTAAAAAATCTATGCATAATGCTATAACGCTATGGTGTACGTGAGATCTCTCAAGTAGTGACCTAGTGGCGAGAATCCCCTTTTCATGTTTGATGGACGTGTAGAGACTCACCACGTCCCATGTGACAAGTATGCTGTTTGGTTGGACAGGGCTGGTTTCCCTTATGTACTGCAGGAACATGTTAGTGTCCAGTAAAAATGAGCGTGTCGTTTTGGTAAGTGGTGTGATGATCTTCTCCAAAAATATGGAAAGTGGGGCTAGAATGGATTCAGTGGACGCTACTATTGGTCTGCCCGGTGGTTTCTCAAGGCGTTTGTGAATCTTGGGTAATGTGTAGAAGACTGGCGTAATGGGGTGTTTTTTTGTGAGGTAGTCTACCGTGTCTGTGTCTATGGTTCCAAGTGTTTTGTGGTGTTCCAGAGTTTCGTGTATCCTACTGGAGATCCTCTGTACTGGATTATGGTTAAGACTCTTATAAACATTTGTGTCACTAAGTTGGTTGTGTATGTATCTCCTCTGTGTAGTCCCGTTTATCCATTATAACAATGGCACCCCCTTTATCAGCAGGTTTAATCACTAATGACTTATCATCTCTTACTGTTTTAAGGGCGTTTCTCTCCTCTCTCGTGAGATTGGTGTTACATGATAACTTATTGCTTTCAATATCTCTGCGCAGCTTATCAACGTCCCTTTGTATGAGACTGATGGTAGTCTCTACTGCCGGGGAGTTCTTTGGGGGGATGAAAGAGCTCTTATTCCGCAAACCCAAAATTCTAGAACTAATGGTGCCAGCTGGGGCCTGTGCCTGTGCCTCCCTGTTCTGATCCTGTGTAAAGAAGGCTTTCAGTCTTATGGACCTGTAGAACCTGTTAAGGTCCAGATCCAACTGGAAGAGGTCAAACTTGTATGATGGGCAGAACGTGAGACCTTTCTCAAGAACCTGGAGAAGTGAGGGGCTTATAGCCTTGGAGCTAATGTTAACTACAATCGAGGTGTTGTTGTCACCACATACCTGTGATCTTGTAGCCGCCGAAGTCCTGCCCCGAGAGCCGAAACCACCTCCTCTAATGGATCTGTTGTATCTCGTGTTGTGGCCGGATGGCGCACCACGGTCCCTTGAGGTAGACCTACTGTCCATAGATCCCGAGGTGGAGGAAGCAGGTGAGGTCGATCTAGGTTGGTTACGTGGTAGTCCCCATGTAAAGCCCTCCTGCCATTTGTATACTCGATTGGCCGAGTAGTCATCCAGATCTCTCTGGAACTTCTTCCTCTTCTGGGTCTCGACCTCTTTTTTGTGGTTAGAGAGGATTGTATTCAGGCGTTCCTTCAGGTTGTCGAATTCCCCTGCTGCACAGGTTGTTTTAAGTTGCGTTTCAGTGGCTTCTATCTGTTGCTTTAGTGTTGTAATTGCTTTTTGAAGATACGAAATTGTGAGCACCATCAGGTCGTAGGAGCACTTATTGAGTATGAGCTCAAATTGGCGGGTGTATGTCTCGTCATCTCTGAAGATGGTTGGGTGAGTTGACATCCTCAGGCCCCTCGGTATCCTCTGGACCCTCACATACTCCGCCAAAGTGGCACAGTGCAATTCTAGATTAATCAGTTTTTTTGAGTCTTTTTCAAGATCTCTGTTCCTCAGCTCAGTTGGTGCAGTAGCGAGGAAGTCACGTGACAGTGTTACTTGTGCCAATATATTGGCTTTCTCCTCCTGGTTATAGGAGAACGTAAATTCCGACATCTCGGGTGCCTATGTCCCAAAGGGTTTAATTATAAAAATAAGGGTGTGACTGGCACCCTGGTGAACCTACAGGGAAGGGTCCCAACCCAGAATATATGAGAATAAAGGATCCTGGTAGGCTAAATTGTAATATCAAAGATATTTTTTATTTAACTTATAGTACAAATTGCACTGTGCCACACGTGGCTATACAGAGTATATACGAGAACGTTTCGGCAAATTCTGCCTTCCTCAAGCTCTGTAAGTGGAACAAAAGTGTATACATTAGGGACGCAGTACAGGCATCCAAAGGTATGTTAAAAGCATACATGTGGTCACAATAATCGTGAAAACACAGTGGTAGAGTAGTGCTATACAACATATACAATATAAAATTTACAATAAGTCATGGTTCCCGAAAACAATAAGTAGATGGGAGAGAGCAAGTAACAAAATCACATATAAATGTAACGTAGGTACACATTGTGGTACACGCCCTGACCATCAAATGTCCCGTGCAGTGTGCACACCTCCATATGACATATGACCAAAGCATTACTAGAGCAGGGCAATGGGTGAAATAGAGATAGAAAGGAGAAGGTGGTATAGAAAGTACTGACCGTAGTAATGGTAGGAGTGTAGGATAGGCTCCAAATAGGTAGGGTAAGGTAAGTGACCCCCCCTGTCAGTGTCCTGTCAGGCAAATACGGGTAACGACCGTATTAGCGTGTGAGGTATACTCCGGTTATGGTGTGCAACACGACCTATGGGAAGTAGAATGGATTGTGAGGAGTGTAGGATACTCAGTCAAGTAGCATGTGGCTGTGGCCACAAAAAAATGAATAAAGTGAGATAGTGGCCAAACAAAGGAGTTCTGCTGAAGCAATGTATTTAGGAAAAGTCTTACATTCACATTTACAAGCATTATAGATAGGATCCTTGTGACGGGACAACCCCTTTAACTTCAAATACTTCTGTCCCACAGTCACTATGTAAAGTTTCTCACAACACCGGATAGCAGCTGAAATACAAATGAACTTCAACACAAAAGTCTCACGTATTCTCTGAATTATAGCAAAAACAAGATACAAAGTTACATTTCATATCCCATCCCTTATACACAGTACGAAAACCTTACCCACGCCTGTATATACCCACTTCTACAATCACCGCAGACGAAGTCGCGGGTACCAGCTAGTTTAGTCATAATTTATATTTAAGGATCAAACTAGTTTTGTTAGCACATCTCACCCGGTACAATACTCTCGTAAAATAATGCACTGAGGATAGGAAATGTCACTGTCATTTGGGGTAGGATCAAACTACTGTTATTTAATGTTGTCCACAAGATGGGAGCAACGGACAGAAAATGACAGATGCAAATGGAAGCTTTCTTCTGTGTGTTTTTTTAGTTTTGTAATGTATAAAAGTAAATAAACATGACGGAAGAGTGTCCATCATGTTGTTTGCATTAGAGTCAATAGGAACCAACAGAGAGAGGGGCCTTCGGCTGCTTTTTCAGCAATTTGTAGCTCTTTGAGATCTTAGACCAGATGGTGTTAGCCTTCACTTCATGTTCTTCCATCAGCCTTAGATGCCCATACACTATTGTCAGTTCTCCACTTGACCCTTATGGGTAATCCTTCCTTTAGTACTTCTTCATTTATGACCAACACAACTTTGTAACTGTAAGTGTATGAGTTCATGTCTATCTAGTAATTGCAAAGTTGTTAAGTTGTGGCTAAGTACCATAATATGCTTATTTTCTCTTAAAAATGGAGCTAACAATGGGACCTACAATATGCACTTTGAAAAGGTGGGTGCCATAACAGTCAAGCAGAGGAAAGGAATTAATTTTCAGAAATTTCACGTGACAAGTTTCACTGTGAGTCCATCATTGGTATTACAAGCCATAGCATTGCATAACAAATCTGCGTTCAAATTCTATTTATATGTATACACACGCATATTTCAATTGTTATTGAGTATTACCGTTCTCATCTCTATGTACTTACATATTTTCTCTCATTTCTTAGACTGTCCTTGATCAACAATGCCTACTTTGAATACTTTGGCTTTCTAGAATGAATAATAGCAGTTCATTTCATGCACAAGTTGCTAACAGCGTACTCCTATTGTTATAGGCTTACAAGGCCACACACTGACTCTAACAACTTTTGAAAAAAGAACACTAGATCACTGCTGATGTACGATATAGGATTGGGTAGGTCAGCGAAGCTTGAAATAAGCTGAAAGGAGAGACCAATGGAGATCAATAGATGAAGAACATTGATATAATGTGGTAGTCAAACATTTAACAAAAAATCGAAACTAAGAAACCGTCATGTGAATTATGTATTTAGAAAGATAGTGCTTTCTTTAAAGGCTCCCAACTTCCAACACCATGAATATTAACTGTTATTTCCATTCTAAATACTGAGACAAAGTGACAGGCAGAGTGCTGGAGTCCTACTATATCAGCCCCAGGTTTCTGACTTACGTATGGTACAGGGCAGGTCTGGAGTAGGCTTCAGCTCCAGCAGTGGGTAATAGGCTCATTACTGGGCTATAAAAGGCTGAAGAGCCTTCACTTCATGGCAGATCCAGGGAGTGAGAGGAAGCATTTGGGTCTGTCTTGATATTCTGAGTCTGGTGAGACTCAGTGGCGTAACTAGGAATGGCGGGGCTCCGTGGCGAACTTTTGACATGGCCCCCCCCCAACTGACACCGACGTTGAAGACCTCGACCGACCCCCTCCTCCACACTCTATTATGTCCCTTAGTAAGCCCTGCACACAGTATTATGTCCCTTAGTAAGCCCTGCACACAGTATTATGTCCCATAGTGGCCCCTGCACACAGTATTATGTCCCTTACTGGCCCCTGCACACAGTATTATCCCCCATAGTGGCCCCTGCACACAGTATTATCCCCCATAGTGGCCCCTGCACACAGCATTATACCCCATAGTGGCCCCTGAACACAGTATTATGTCCCTTACTGGCCCCTGCACACAGTATTATGTCCCATAGTGGCCCCTGCACACAGTATTATGTCCCTTAGTGGCCCCTGCACACAGTATTATGTCCCTTACTGGCCCCTGCACACAGTATTATGTCCATTAGTGTCCCCTGCACACAGTATTATGCCCCATAGTGGCCCCTGCACACAGTATTATGTCCCTTAGTGGCCCCTGCACACAGTATTATGTCCCTTAGTGGCCCCTGCACACAGTATTATGTCCCTTACTGGCCCCTGCACACAGTATTATGTCCCTTACTGGCCCCTGCACACAGTATTATCCCCCATAGTGGACACCCATAAACAATTATTATACTATGGGGTCTTTTCAGACCCCAGAGTATAATAATCGGAGACCCGGGGGAATAAAAACATAAAAAATTACTGTTACTCACCTGTCTCCGGCTCCTATGCTGTCTTCTCTGCTGGCGTCCTTATGAAATGACGTCAGACGTCACATGACCCGGGACGCAGGCCGGGTTAATGTGACGTCAGAGACGTCAGAAAGGAGGCCTGGCAGGATCGTGGAGAGGTAAGTAACACTGTTTGTTATGTTCCCTTACCTCTCCCGATCCGCCGATCTTTATACTCAGGGGTCTGCAAAGACCCCCGAGTATAATGATAGTATTTGTGGGGCCCGCGGTGTCCCTTGCCGATCCCAGCCCAGCCAGGATTGGCAAGTGAATAGGGGCAGTAACGGCCTATTTAAAATAAAAAAAAACCTGCAGCGGTAGCGGCTGTCACCGGGCCCCCTAATGGCCCGGGCCCTGTGGCAGCCGCCTCCGCTGCCTCTATGGTAGTTATGCCCCTGGTGAGACTGTATCATGGTTATTTGAATGTTCATGTTGTCAAGGATCTGTTTCAGCCCTTCTTCCTCTGATCGGTGTCTTCCAAATTAAGAGTGTGCACTGGTACCACGGACACAGAATAATTAACTGTATAGTCAATTATCAGTTTCCTTGCGCACAGAGCTACTCGCGCCAGGTGTACCAGAGTAGACTGTCTCACAAGCGTTTATTGTTATCTAGAGTATATGTTTGACCAATCATCATTGTACTCATAGCATTATGCGGCAGACATGGTCCAATCATCTTTGTTGGTGTAACAACTGAAGAATGTCTTTGTGATATTCCTCAGACTCTCTGCGCAGGCTCAAGTCTTACTCCTTATCATATACTGTTTCTTGATACTTTTCATAAACTTGCTTTGGCATGGCGCCCAGTATCTTCTCATTCTTCTCATATCAGAAAATAGTTTACCTCGACGCAAACAAAAGGACATTATTAAGCAGTTCAAACATTGCATGGCAATACCTTTGGATGGAGATGCTTTCATCATAAGCATAAAGTATAAAAAGTATATAAAGTATAAAAAGTATATACACATGACCTTCACAATGTGGCTGTTAGTAAGCCACACGTATAGTTAGCTTATTATTACTGTTTAGTCAGTTTGCTGTTTTTTTTTTTAATTTAAATAAACTGGTTTGTTGCAAGGTTTCCCTGTCCCTGACTGGTTGGGTCCGCACCACTGCTTCTACTGAGCTACCCTCCCCACATACAGGACTTCAGATGTGGGCATACCCAATTTAAACAGTCTTAAAGAGACATACACCCATTTTTTTCTCTCTCCTATGTCCTGGGTGAAGGCGGCAGGAGAGATTAAAAAGGAGACCACCAGAATGTAGGACTTTGTGAATTCTAAGTGGCCTGTAGTGGCTTACAGAATGGTAGGGCAGGAAACTGAATGTTTTCTGCTCTACCAATTGAAATGCATAGTAGAGCAGGAATCTTTCAGCTTCCTGCTCTGCTATTCTGTAATGCACAAGCCACTACAGGCCACTTGCATGCATTACTTGCAAGGATGTTAATGTGTGTTCCAACAATGTACAATAAAAACAATGATTGAAATCCTCCTGTCTTCCACCATTCTACTTCCATCTTTTCGTTTCTGAGTGACCTTTGTTTATCAAACCTTTGCTTTGCAGAAATACCGTTCACTGTCTGTTAGTGATGCCAATGGTTTGCAGTTAATAATACAAAGAAACTGTAATTTATATAAACATGGAGTGATTGTGGCATTTTCCTAGGTGCTCTTCATCTTAAAGTTGTACCATGTGAGCCACTTAGTGTAAAGATGTACATACAGATGGCTGCTTTCTTCTTACAAAGATTATTTTTCTGCACCCAAGAAGCAGAATAGACATCAGGTTTGTATGCATAAAAGAGTCAAAGCAATGTCAGCTGTGCCCCACACATTACATATTTTTCATTAGATGTATGTGACACAGGATTGAGATGATAACAGCGTGAATAGTGCTGCAGCTCGAAGGATGAATTAAAATGGAAATCGTGTTCTAATGCTGGCTATGTGTTAGAGACAAGCAGAGTGCAGGGGTTATTTATCAAAGTCTCCCAGCTGCGCAAGACAGGGGAAAAACACACATTCAAGGCTACTTCTATCAAATGCGCAAAGTACAATAAAACAGCAAGATTGCTTTTCTGATAAATCTGGAGCAGCTGTTGGGCAGTCTTATAAAATGGATCGGCTAAGCTATATAGCTGTTTTATATAGAAAAATAAAAAATGTTTCCGTGAACAATTATCTATTTGAGGGTCCAGGAAAGAGTTAAAGAGCATTGCACTTGACAATGATAATAGTCTGTCTGAGTACACAGCACTGTACATAAAGCGATACGGACAAGAGAATAATCAATAAGACGGAGAGTGAATCTCAGCTATCAAGCTGTAAGTGGACCTGTGTGCTGAACAGTACATTCTCACATAAAAATCCAATTTTCACATCCAGACAGATTTATTTTCCATGGATCAACGAAAACGTAAAAAAACTCCTCAGACAAAACATCAAGAATGACTGCTTTTGTTTTCCTTTGTTTGTACTCCTCAGCCTGCTTTGGAAAAGGTTTTTGGAATGTGAAAATGAAATGTTTTGGGGATGTGTATCGACATGGTGTGATTTGCTGCAAGGAAACATGAAGGACTTCAATTCTGTTCAGTCTATGTACAAAGACATATACGGTGATATAGCTGAAGGGATAGGGGTGGGGGTAGAGATCATGATGGCAATCAAGTCCTACTCCAGGGTAACCTATAATCTACTGATGCTATATAGGAGGATAGCAGCTTTATATGTTTATGTGTGGAGGCGCAATGACTTATCATACTATCCTCAAAGTATACACATATATACACATGCAGAGTAACCCAGTAGAGATTTCTCACATCTATATCATTACAACCTCTGTAATAATACACAGAGAAACATGACAATGTCTCCTGTTAGATGGTCTGTCCAGGTATTATAAATGACACAGGGTAGGTGAGGCCTGTTACAGACTTTTATTGTGGTCTCAGGGACTTTGTGCATTTACCTGATATCTTTAGTACGGCACATGCTGAGATGGTTTGCTTTGTATGCATAGGTGGAATAAGACAATTTTGGGGCATTGGTTCATTTATTTATTTGTTTTGTATTTTGATATTCTTTTTTTAAATCGACTTAATGAAAAAATAAATTATAATTTAACTACACTACTCTCATATCTCACAGCTCCAGGCAATAGATCTCTCAGCCGCAGGCAATTACTATAAAACATACATGGACCATCCACATTTCACAAAACTTTGACCAAAACACTTCCTTCAGGCTCTGATTTGCACTACTTGAGCTTGATCACCAGGTCCTACATCCAAAAAACTAAATTCAACAGGATCTCCTGTGTAACAATGCTGGCCGGTCACAAGAACTTGGTATTTATAGCACCTCTAGGTATTGCAACCAACCAGAACTTATGGAACACAGCACTCAGTACTACACAGTGTTGCAGTACTAGCAGATAACAAATACATAAGAAAATGTTAGATGATGGAGCAAGCAGATGCCTAGTCTCAAGCATACTAGGGGTCTGCAGATGCAGAAGATGGAAGGGAGCAGGCGGGGGAGGGAGGCTGTGGCATCTGAAAGATGAGATGATGCGTGCAAGGATATGGAGTCTCCCACCTTGTGATTTTCAGTTCTCCATGTTTAATACTGGGTGCAAACCCCAAAGACCCAACAAAAGTTGAGCAGGCTGATGTAATAGGCTTAATGACCCGGGATGATCCTCTGATGAAAATCAGTTAAGCCATGGGTAAGAAAGCTGGGGTCTCTTGGAGAAGCAGAAAGAACTGTTAGTGCTGCTTAGTCAACTGGAGTTAATGCTTGCCTGTGCTCCATCTCCTTGATGCTCACAATGTAGCTGGGGGAATGTTTCCCTAGCTATTAACAAGATCCTGCTGATTTGGAGCTGTTGCTAGTCTTGGCAATCTCCTAACTCTAACCCTGAATGGTTCCCTAGATCTATCTAGATCTATATCCCTAAAAATAGCCCTGATAGAATCCCTAATCTGCAGACACTGACGATAAGTACCAACCTGAATACATGCCATTATAATTATCTATGCTGCTAGGAGTCCCTTAATCCCCAGAGAAATACTGTTCCCTAGTGATTACAGTACAGAACAGTATTTCATTGGGAGACAAGGACGCCTTCAGCAAGTGTTTTTCATCTTGTTTTCAGAAGTTAATGTTATAAATGTAGATGCAAGGCCACAATAAAAGCAATAGCAGGAGATTGGCTGATAACTGCAAGCAGCAGAACCATCTATTTAAAACTAGCACACTTCCGTGAGCCAAAACAGACCCCCAGTTGCCTTCACCAGAACTCACCGTGATTAAAATTGGACTTGCATTGAATCTGGGCGTCTGAACTGACACCAAACAGATAGCTGTACCAATAATAAATGCACTGCTGCAGTATCCACAGCAAAGTCCACTACAATTTACCAAGTGTCTTGGAGACAAGAGAAGTCATACAAGCAGGGTCAAAACCAGCAGAGGATGTAATAGGCAGAATCAAGAGACAAAAGCAATATCCAGAAAACAAGCCAAGGGTCACAAATCCAACGGGGCACTTCAAAACAGAATCAGGAGGCAAATAGGGTATCCAATGAGAAGGCCAAAGGTCAATCAGCAAACAGGTTTACACACAAAATGGAGAAGTATAACTATGTCAAAAAAGACAGAAGCATCTCAATATATATAAAAATATAACAATTTTTATTAAATAGTACTCAAATGATAAACATTAAATACACGTGTGGTAGGTATCTACATTATTATTATGGTCCCAGGGTCTGTTGTGTAAATCTCTATAGAGTGTTTTCTTTATTATGTCTCCTGCTGATTACTATTGCTTTGTGTGAGACCTGCCTTGGTACACACTCTTTGTATTACAAGCAGCATAGTAGACCTATGTGATTTCTCCACAACACATACAGCATACTGACCCTGGACTTATAAGTCATTTATTACCAGTACCATCCGGTGTATCTTTGAAGCAACTATCCCCTGTTTATTGTATTTAATTTTTATCATTTGAGTACTATTTAATAAAGATGCTTCTGTCTTTTTTGACATAGTTATACTTTGATCACTTTTGAAGCTATTGTTTCTTTTTGTGCCTTGTGTTGCATCTATATTTGTGTTTCCTGTTTTACACAAAATGGAGAGCCAAACTAGCGATAGAAAATAAATTAGTCGGTACTAGAGTCAGGAGGGTGGGGTGTTATATAGGCCTCCTCAGCTGCTACCTGGACCAAGTCAGGAAGCCTTGATACTGCAAAAGCTTTCCAGGTTGGCATGGTAACATTAAAGGTGCAGCAGCCGGATATTGAATACTGACGGTTAAGCTATTGTTTTATTGCTGTAGCAAATTGCATTGCACGGCTGACTTTCAATAGGAGTGAGCTGGCGTGAAGAGGCACAAGACAGTTTTTATAAAAAGTGAGGGATGCAACTCTGTAAGTGCCATATGGGTGAGGCAGGCAGGCAGGCAGTAGTAAACATATGCACCTCAAGAACGCATAGGGGCACAGGGTGGGCTGATATCTAATAGTCACTCTGACGCAACTCAACTGGGTGGGGCTTCATGTTCTGCAGGGACATCATACAGGTATTCCTCACTTATTAAGATACAAGGAGTGGTGATGATGGTTGGCTAAAGGAGCATTCACACGGAGTAACGCGGCACGCAATTTGGCGCGTTTGCGCTGCATGTTTTACGGAACGTGTTTGCCGTTGCGTTAACGCCGCGTTGCACGGCGTAAACGCAGCGTTAACGCGACGGCAAACACGTTCCGTAAAACACGTGGCGCAAACGCGCCAAATTGCGTGCCGCGTTACTCCGTGTGAATGCTCCCTAAAACTCTTCTTAACAAGGCCTTGGTTCTTGCCATTCAAGAGTAACACCCTTTATAAGCACTAGAAATCTTTCAAGGATTAAAATTGACTGATTTTTATTCAAACTTGTATTTCCTCGGAGACCTATTCATTTGTGGAGTAATGAATTAGCTTAATAATGCAGCATTATATTCTTTTATAGTTTGTATTATTTTCTTTAGCAGAGAAAGATTTTGACTTCATATCTCTGAGATTAGTAATTTGTTACCAAGGAAACTGAGTCTTGCAATTTTTTACAATTTGCGGAACAAAATTAATTAGTCTCTTGTACAACACACAACATAAATACACCTGATTATTAAGTAAAACTATTGTGAATGAAACCGATGATGCTGAATGGAAATCAGGGAGCCTTATATTTTCCACTATAGGTCTTGGAAGGAACAGATTATCCTTGCTGAGATCCAACTGGTGTGGCGAGTTTTAAGGCTCCCTAGGAAAAAGAATGCAAATGAGTTCTTTAGAAATAAGAAAAATATCAGCCGTAAGTAGTATAGGTACTGTTGGTTAGAAGAACCACTACCTTCCAAAATCTACTTCAAAGGCATCTAAGTGAACCATTCAGAAACCAACTCTGTCCTTGGAAACAGTGCTTTCTGCAATTAGGTGTCTCTAGTTTGGCTCATATTCCTAGTTATGGCTCTTTAATGGGTTGGACATTGATTTATAGGGTAACTATCTACAGGTAGCACCAGAGAGACACTATACTGGGTATACAATATGGGCTGTGATGTCGGTAGTGTCTTTGAGTGACGGATTTCTTTTCTTTTTGCAATTATATTGTATCTTAGGATCTAGAACAGTGGGCATAGTGTGGGGTCAGGATTTGTTTTGTGGATGTGCAGCAATATGTCTGTGACTAACTTGGGAGTACAGCAGCCTCAGGCCAGCTCAAAGTCCAATTTTTACTGCTAGTGTAGTGAAAATGTACCTGTGGACAAAGTGTTATTGACATTGGCTTAGCCTGGGGATAGGTTTATCTCTTGACATTCTGAGAAGATGGAGGATACAGCAAAACAAATACAGTTTATTACTTCCTTTTACCTCTCCCATCAAATGAAATTCCCTTATTAAATGTACTCCACTGCACTAGAATTGAAATAGGTGTATGGATTATTACTGCTATAATACTTATATCATAATTCAGTTTGACTAATTGAACTTTCTGAAATATAATTTATAGCACAGCATGTGATAGTGACTTAGACACTGTATATTCCATCCTAGGGGCTGTCAGAATATTAGAAGAATTGGAGCTCAGCATTGAAATTTACAATGCCCAAAATAATTAAAGGGATCCTATCATTGGATTCCCTTTTTTTTTCTCCCTAACACATAAGAATAGCCTTAAGAAGGGCGATTCTTCTTCTACCTTTAGATGTCTTCTCCGCGCTGCCGTTCGGTAGAAATCCGGGTTTTCTTTGGTAGGCAAATTCATTCTCTTGCAGCACTGGGGACAGACCCCAGTGCTCAAATAGCACTGGGGGCATCCACAATGCTGCAAGAGAACTCTCCAGCGACACCTCCATCTTCTTCTGGAACACTCTCTCTTTGTGTCCTCTTCCATCCTGGGTTTCAATCTTCTAGGCCTCGGGCAGAGCCGACTGCGCAAGCTTGGGCCACAAGAAAATGGCCACTTACACCAGCTTACTGTGTAAGCGGCCATTTTCTTGCGGCCTTGGAATACACAATTGGCTCTACCCAAGACCCGAGGCCTAGAAGATTAAAACCCAGGACGGCAGAAGACACAAGGAGAGGGTGTTCCAGAAGAAGATGGAGGCGTCGCTGAAGAGTTCTCTCACAGCTTTGGGGACACCCCCAGTGCGATTTGAGCGCTGGGGCCCGCCCCCAGTGCTGCGAGAGAACTCATTTGCATACCGAAGAAAAACCACGAACGGTGGCGCGGAGAAGACATCTAAAGGTAGGAGAAGAATAGCCTTTCTTAAGGCTATTCCTATGTGTAAGGGGGCATTCACACGGAGTAACGCCGGGCGTGTATCACAGCCGTACACGCCGTAGTTACGGCAGACTGCCGAACACTTCCCATTCACTTCAATGGGAGCGCTCATAAACGCTCGTAAAAGTTATCTATATATTTCATTACATCTTTATGATCGACTAAAGCTGCTCTAGAATAAATCTGGCCATGCATATTCTATAAATATCAGCAATTTAAGCAATAGTCTAATGTATTTAGGGGTACCTGATCACACATTTCACGGATGTCTGTAGTTGACTTAACAAAAATGTGTTTTTTGTACCTTGCAATGTTAATAGAAATTTAAAGGGGCTCTATCACTGGGAAAAGTCATTTTTAGCTAATCACATCCTTGCATAGCCTTTAGAAAGGCTATTCCACACCTACCTTTAGTATGTAGATTGCCTCAGTGGTTTCTGAATAAGTCAGTTTTTATTCATATGCTAATGAGCTTCCATTTTGGATATAATGATCCCTCACTGAGGGGATTAGGTGCTCAGAAAAGGCATCTCACCACCATAGTCCATAAATAAAAGATCTTTCTGCCACTCAAATTGGAAGTGTTATATATTTATTGTAAGCATCACAAGTTATACTAGTAGACGTTTCAGTAAAAAGACCTTCATCAGTACAACTGAAAAATAATATATATATATATATATATATATATATATATATATATATATATATATAATCAGTGAAATACATAGACAAAGTCCAAAAAACAAAAAGTACACAGTAAATTATCACAGAGGATAAAT
Source organism: Leptodactylus fuscus (assembly GCF_031893055.1). Classification (NCBI taxonomy): domain Eukaryota; kingdom Metazoa; phylum Chordata; class Amphibia; order Anura; family Leptodactylidae; genus Leptodactylus; species Leptodactylus fuscus. The sequence continues at coordinate 275,954,191 of NC_134265.1, read as the reverse complement.
ACATAAAAGTAGTGTCTTGGGGAAAGGGATAATACAAAAATGACGAAAGTATATTCGTCCGTGAATACAAGTCTCATAAAACAAACATGAGTACAGAGCAAAACACTATATAAATGGACAGGACATATGTATCATGAAATATACGTCAATAGGTAAAAGACATATGGACAAAAGTGATGGTTTTCCAAATTCAGACTAGAGGGTGGTGCCCAGCTTTCTAGTACATTGGTCATCTGAGAAAAATAAACAACCTATACAATCTTACCAGATGCAGGTAAAGCCAACACATGGTGTATGGAGAAAGGGAAAAAGTCCAGTGTGTTATGTCAGTCCAGGTAGCTGCAACGGGGCTAAGGGATAGCAGTAGGGAATCTCGCCCTGCACTACTCCCACTAGCTATCCCGGTCCCTGCCTCACGGGTGTGGGTCGGCTGTACTCAGGCTAAGCCTGACCCCGACAGCTCCTCTCTCACTGATTCCGTAGGCCTAGAGGGAAGTGGGAGAAGGAATGCCCTATAAGACCTCTAGGGACTGGAGACTAAAGGGGGTCACCCCTAACGAACAAGTGAAGCTGCTACTGACAGGGACTGACAAGGGTGTGCGCTGACTAACAACACAAGCAGCACACAGGAAAAATGTGGGAAAGGATTCCCCCAAACCAATATGGGAAGGAACCATACACTAGGAAACAAACACAGGGAAACTGAGTAGAAATCAAAGGATAAGGCAATTCACTCACACAGTCAATTATACACAGAGGGAGGATTGGTGAACACAGAAGGGAAAACACACAAACCAACTCGTTCACCCAAACCTCCCAAAAAACCAACCACGGAACTTCCTCTATCCCAGAACACCACCTACTCCTCCTGCTAAGGCCTAGCTCTGTAAAAGCGACACTCAGCACAGAACCATGGGAGGCATGGGTTTAAATACAGAGTAGAGACCACTCCTCCCAGGTGCAAATGGGAGGACAGACTAATCAACCAGGAGAAAAAGCTGCCTACCATCAGTGCGCACGTGCAAGTCAGAAGGTGTGCACCAATACTCACGACAGGACAACCCCGCAGCACCAGGATGCCACCCCAGACACTGCGCAGCCAAAAACTCCCCAGGTAAGAAAAATAGAAAGTAAAGAACCTAAATACTCCTAACAGGATCCTCCCCTCAAGGAGAAGACTCTGGATTCTCTAGGAGCATCCTTCTTCGGGAACTCCTTGTGGAATTTCTCCACGAGTCTGGGGGCTGACATATCCGACTCCAGGACCCAAGAATTATCCTCAGGACCATATCCCTTCCATGCCACCAGATACCGTAGCTTCCCCCGAACATATTTGCTATCCAGAACTCGGGATATCTCATACTCCCCGGACTCAGAAACTGGTGGAACCTTAACTGGAGACGTTCCCTTCTTGGCCTTCTTTAACAAGGAGACATGGAAGACCCGGTTTATCTTCCACCTTTTAGGTAGTTGCAGCTGCGCCGCCACTTCATTTACCATCTTGATGATCTTAAAAGGACCCACAAACCTGGGACCCAGCTTCTTGCTAGGAACCTTCAACCTGATATTCTTGGTGGACAACCAAACCATCTCACCAGGGAAGAACTGCAACTCTCCTCTCTTCCGATCCGCCTGGACCTTAGCCTGGTGCGACGCCCGCACCAGATTCTCTCGGATACGGGACCATACCCCTTGCAGCTTTTTAGAAAATAGCTCCTCCTCCGGAACTGGGGAAGAAATGGAAGAAAATACTCCGAAAACAGGATGTCTACCACCGGAGCAAAAAAAAGGTGTGGTACCTGTGGCATTGGAATCATGGTTGTTTAGGGAAAATTCTGCCAGGGGGAGAAAGGCAGCCCAATTATTCTGGTTCTCTCGAACAAAACACCTCAAAAACTGTTCCACATCCTGATTCTTCCTCTCTGTTTGTCCGTTAGACTCTGGGTGAAACCCGGAGGAAAACGACAGTGTAACTCCCAACCTGCTGCAAAAAGCCCGCCAGAATTTAGCCACAAATTGCGGTCCCCTGTCCGAAACGATCTCCTCAGGAAGACCATGCAACCTTACAATTTCTTTAATAAACGCTTCTGATAGTGTCTTGGCACATGGCAGCCTGGAAAACGGGATCAAATGGCACATTTTCGTGAAGCGGTCAACGACTACCCAAATGACCGTGAAACCCTTAGACACCGGAAGGCCCGTGATGAAATCCATAGACAGATGAGTCCAAGGTGCCTTAGGATGTTCCAATGGATGTAGAAGACCGTGGGGACGGGTATGCGACGCCTTGGCTCTTGCACAGACCGAACAATTTTGAACAAACTGCAAGACCTCCTTACTCCACCCTGGCCACCAAAAATTCCTAGACACCAATCTCATGGTCTCTGAAACCCCCGGGTGACCAGCAAGAACCGACTCGTGACACTCCCTCAGGAGACTTTGTCGGAGAGTAGTTGGGACAAAAAGCTTGTTTCTAGGTATCTTGGAAGGTGTAGCGTGTTGCGCTTCGATCAAGGCCTTCTCCAATTTCGCGCCCAATACTGCTACCACCACTCCATCCCCAAGGATAGTGGCAGGCGTCTCTCGTTCCTCCTCAGTCGACATATACCGGGATAAAGCATCAGCCTTAACATTCTTTGAACCCGGCACATAAGTCACGTTAAAATGGAACCGCGCAAAAAATAGAGCCCATCTGGCCTGCCGTGCATTTAATCTCTTCGCCGACCCAAGATAAATCAAATTCTTGTGGTCAGTAAATACCTGGACTGGCCTTCTGGCCCCCTCCAGGAAATGACGCCAATGTTCGAACGCTAGTTTTATTGCTAGTAGTTCCCTATCTCCGATGTCATAATTCCGTTCAGAGGCCGAGAATTTCTTAGAAAAGAAGGCACAGGGATGCGTACCCTCCTCGAACTCCTGAGAAAGTACTGCTCCCACCCCCACCGAGGAGGCATCCACCTCCACTCGGAAGGCCAACCTCTCATCCGGCTGTCTCAAAATGGGAGCGGACGAGAATCGCTTCTTCAGTTCTTCAAACGCAGCTAGCGCCTCTGGCGACCACTTAGCACAGTCAGCCCCCTTCTTAGTCAAGTCCGAGATAGGTTTCACAACCTCAGAAAATCCCTTGATAAACTGGCGATAATAGTTGGAGAACCCCAAGAACCGTTGGACCGCCTTTAGGTTCTCGGGTCGCGGCCACTCCAATACTGCCCTGACCTTCTCAGGGTCCATCTCGAACCCTTTGTCCGATAGGATATAGCCAAGGAAACATAATTTATTGACCGCGAACACACATTTCTCCAGCTTAGCACTTAATTGGTTAACCCTCAGGAGATCTAAAACCTCTCTCACTCTCTCCCAATGAGTCTCCAAATCCGGGATGTAAATGAGTATATCGTCCAGATAGACCACAACCCCCCTCCCTATGACGGCACTTAGTACATCATTAATAAAATTCTGAAAAAACGCAGGCGCATTGGTTAGACCGAAAGGCATCACAAGATTCTCAAAGTGTCCTAGGGGTGTGTTAAACGCTGTTTTCCACTCATCCCCCTTCTTGATTCTCAGCAAGTTATACGCCCCACGTAAATCTATTTTACTAAACCAGCGGGCTCCCGTAATCTGGCTGAATAGATCCGAGATCAACGGAATGGGATAGGGATTCCGCACCGTGAATTTGTTAATCTCCCTAAAATCCAAACAAGGGCGCAACCCTCCATCTTTCTTCTTTACAAAGAAAAATCCCACTGCTACTGGGGACTTAGATGGGTGCCCACCTGCCCCACCTCTAGACTCCCCTCAATATACTCTTTGAGCGCCTCCCTCTCCGGAATAGTGAGATTGTACAACCTTGTCTTGGGTAACACTGCATTAGGTATAAATTTAATCGAGCAATCATAGGTGCGATGTGGTGGTAATGTCTTGGCTGCCCTTTCCTCAAAGACCTCCCTGAACTCACATATTTCTTGAGGCAAATTGTCTATAGACAAAGACATAACGGATATGGGCAGACATCGACCATTACACCCCTGCCCCCAAGAAACTACTGACTCGGTCTCCCAGTTGATAATAGGGTTATGCTGCTTCAGCCAGGGCCACCCCAAAACTACTTGTGCTGGTAACTTAGACAACAAGAACAAGTCAATCTTTTCCCTGTGGCCACCCACAATAAACTCCAAACCCTCCACCTGTTTGGAGATGACAGCTTGCTGTAGAGGGGTCTTATCAATAGCCCACACCGGTATCTGAGACTTCAAGACCAAAGGACTCACCCTTAATTGCTCACAAAACTCTGAGTCAATAAGGTTGACTGCCGAACCACAATCAACCAAAATCCGGCACTTCTGCCCATTTACCCATCCTTCAAGGGTCAACCCGGCAGTCTGAGTACAGGAAATATGCACACCTCCCTCCTTAGTAGGTTTTCTCCCTTTACCCTCAATAGACCTGGGGTTATTACTCTCCTTGGCGAACCATTCTCTGGAGGGGCATACCCTTGCTACATGTCCCATCCCTCCACACACAAAACAGCGTACTGTGCGGGACCCTTCACTCTTGGGTCTTGCACTTCGCACAGTGGTCCCAATCTGCATGGGTTGGTCCCCCGGGTCCTCTCTAAAAACAGAGAATTGAGGAGGGCTAAGCCCCCCAGGACTCTTGTCTCCACGCTCCCGGAGGCGCCGTCCAACTCTAATTGCCAGCTGCATGGCCTCATCTAGATCTCCCGGAACAGGGTGAGAAACTAGATGGTCTTTAACCTGGTCCGAGAGCCCTGTCTCAAACTGACTAAGTAGAGCGGGGTCATTCCAGTGTACTTCTGCTGCCCACCTACGAAACTCTGTGCAATATTTCTCTATAGCGTGATCCCCTTGCACCACACGTCGTAGGTTATACTCAGCCGTGCGTACCCTGTCTGGGTCGTCATACAGTAACCCCATTGTGGAGAAAAACGCCTCTACAGTTAGTAAGCAAGCTGAGTCGGCTGGTAACGAATGTGCCCAGATGAGGGGATCATCTCTCAATAAAGTAATAATAATCCCAACTCTCTGTACCTCAGAACCGGAGGAAAACGGCCGTAGCCGGAAATACAAAAGACAGTCCTTTTGAAATCGGAAAAAATCTGACCTCTTACCTCGGAAGGGTTCAGGTAAGCTGACTTTTGGCTCCAGAGGCCGACCCACAGGGGCGCTACTCACCTGCCTCTGTATGCCCTCCACCTGAGAGGCTGTGTGTTAAGCCAACTGCTGTACTTGAGATACGCCAGAAGCTTGGATGGCATCCATTCGTAGCTTGATCCCCTCTATCTCAGTGGAAATCTGCTGCACCGCCTGGTACAACTGTTTCAGGTCCGTCATAATGCAAACGAACCTTTTTTTTTTTTTTTTTTTTACCGGCTGAGTGTACTGTTATGTCAGTCCAGGTAGCTGCAACGGGGCTAAGGGATAGCAGTGGGGAATCTCGCCCTGCACTACTCCCACTAGCTATCCCGGTCCCTGCCTCACGGGTGTGGGTCGGCTGTACTCAGGCTAAGCCTGACCCCGACAGCTCCTCTCTCACTGATTCCGTAGGCCTAGAGGGAAGTGGGAGAAGGAATGCCCTATAAGACCTCTAGGGACTGGAGACTAAAGGGGGTCACCCCTAACGAACAAGTGAAGCTGCTACTGACAGGGACTGACAAGGGTGTGCGCTGACTAACAACACAAGCAGCACACAGGAAAAATGTGGGAAAGGATTCCCCCAAACCAATATGGGAAGGAACCATACACTAGGAAACAAACACAGGGAAACTGAGTAGAAATCAAAGGATAAGGCAATTCACTCACACAGTCAATTATACACAGAGGGAGGATTGGTGAACACAGAAGGGAAAACACACAAACCAACTCGTTCACCCAAACCTCCCAAAAAACCAACCACAGAACTTCCTCTATCCCAGAACACCACCTACTCCTCCTGCTAAGGCCTAGCTCTGTAAAAGCGACACTCAGCACAGAACCATGGGAGGCATGGGTTTAAATACAGAGTAGAGACCACTCCTCCCAGGTGCAAATGGGAGGACAGACTAATCAACCAGGAGATAAAGCTGCCTACCATCAGTGCGCACGTGCAAGTCAGAAGGTGTGCACCAATACTCACGACAGGACAACCCCGCAGCGCCAGGATGCCACCCCAGACACTGCGCAGCCAAAAACTCCCCAGGTAAGAAAAATAGAAAGTAAAGAACCTAAATACTCCTAACACAGTGGAGAGAGGAAGATCCAAGGAACTTTAAATAGGGAGAGGAGGGCGCCAGGAAATCATCAGACCGGAAGTGACGTCACAGTGGGTGGCGCCACCTCTGTCCACCAATGATCTCCTCATCCTCTCTACATCACCAATCCATTATTAATGTATTTATAGCCGGGTGTCCTTGGACCAGAGGTAGCGCCACCCACTGTGACGTCACTGGAGGCTTGTGACCATTTATCGATTAATGTAATTTAAATAAAATTACATTTAAAAACCAGTAGTCTCTTCCTCTTATCCCTGACATACCAAACCAAACTTCTGGATGTAGGGGGTTCTCCAAGCTCGATCTATAGGAAGCTTATAATTTTACATTAATTTACAAGGGGATGAGTGAACGGAAACTTTGAATACCCCAGAAGGTCAATATGAATATCTGCTCAAACCATTTTCTGTTACTCAAAATTTAGTTAATGATATTTTTCTACATTTTATTGGAAGCTTTGTGATTGTCTACCTTGACGACACACTTGTATTTAACAATACATAACAACGTACTCCAGGTACTCGCAGAAAATCATTTGTATACTAAAATTGAAAAATGTGTTTTTGTTGTACAAGAGATTACATTTTTGGTGTAGATTCTGTCCTCCTGTTACACTCCGTCTCCCTGGATAGTCCACAGTCTTATGTATATGCTACATCTTGACTGTCCACAGCCTAACGTAAATGCTGTCCACAGTCTAATATAAATGAAGCCACTAGTAAGTCCACAATCTAATGCTGCACCTAGTCTGTTCAGTCTAATACTAAAGCTACTCCTAGTCAGTCCACAGTCTGGTGAAATTGTAGCTCCCCCTATGCGATGTTTCCTCTAAGGCTGGTCTTACACGGCTGTAATGATTTTACGGTCCATAAGTTGCTGATCAGCAACACTGGTTGCTGATCAGCAACATAGACTCTGCAGACGTCCGTGAACTGCAGCACTCGCCCATAGAGTTCTATGGGCGAGTCCGTGCAGTGCCGTAATTCATGGCCATTACGGACCTGCTCTATAAATTGCGGACCTCGGTTGCGGCTCGGCCACACCACGGATAAAATAACCGGTGGTGTAAGAGACCGCATTGAATATAATCTGTCCGCAAATGGTCCGCAATGGAAAACCCTCAATTGTGGCCCATTTGCGGACTTACATTACGGTCGTGTAAGACCAGCCTAATGTCTGCAGTTGCTGAGCAGTGTGGTTAGGGAGTTGAGCAATATCCCATCAAAAGTGAGCAACCAGAAAACCTAACACAGGACTGTTGGTGCATCTGCCAGAAAGCCTATGCAGTATAGTTAATGACCATAACCGTACTGATCTGCAGATCAATATCAACATGGCATTTTTACTACACAGTGAAGGCACACATTAAAATCCAAGAAAGCTTTTATCTTCACTCAAGTCCATAAATAATATTCTTTATACATTTATTAATAAATTAAATATAAAATACCCTAATAAAAAATGGCATCAAAAATACTTGTCCCACAAAACCAAGCCCTCATACAGCTAAGTTATTGGAAAAATTAAATAAATGTAATTTAGCAGATAACTTTCTGAGGGCAGATAATGTAGTTGATGATACGTGCAATTCTATGTAACACTACAGATAAAACAATGATAACTAGTACAAATTAAGTAGATATTATCTGCAGACCAGTCTAGTGTAAATGCTGCCTCTGGACAATCCACATCCTAGTGTACACGCTGGTCACGGTCAGCCTACAGTCTAGTGTAAATGTTCTGCTGGTCAGTCACAGTACAGTATACATGTTGCCCATGAATTCACAGTCTAGTTTAAATTGCTTTCTGTATTTTACTAGATAAGCTATTCATACACATTAGATTTTCATGACTGTTCAATTGTAGAGTTTGGTTCTTAACTACCTAAACAAACTTCCCATGGTCCTCACCATAACACATTTAAGATTCCCCTTATAGCCCTGCTTTGTGACCACCATGTTATCCGAACAGATAATACTTGGACTTCTTGTTGGATAATTTTGGCCACAGCAGCCAGTTTATTAAGAAACATGTACAACAAAAAAGAACAAAGAACACAATATAAACACCAGTCCTGAATGCAGGTCCTTGGAGCTACAAAAAGTAAATGGTCTGGCACCCACCAATGTGTATAGCCAAGTTATTACTACTTTACTACCAGCCGTTACCCTCCAGCTCAGTGGCACTGAATCTGGAAAACCAATTAAAGGGGTTCTACCTAGTGAGAGACCTATCATGCATCAGACCACCCACCATCATAATCAGACCAATTTTAACAGGGGGAACCTCAACACAATGACTCCTCCCCCACCAAATTCAACCAACTCCAAGGACTTAAATTCTCCAGCCAGCAGACCTCCTTGAAGGCCCCTAGAATTCAAGAAAGAGAAACAAAAACATAATCGTAACCGAAACTCCACATAAAGAAATTAAGCGATCAACAGGGAGGGCAGGACAAGATTGCTCATAATGCTGTCTGCCTGTGAAGTGAAACTCCGACCAACTCCTGGAAGTTGCGTCAAGCTGCGCCCTCCCCCCCCCCACACTTCTGGTTCTTGGTACTGGAGAAGTGGAGCAACGCAAACTTAGTTTCCCAGGTAAGTGCTGCCCCCATCCCCCTGCACCATTCCTCTAATGCTCCAGCCCCTCCTTAATGAACAACTTTGTTGAACTTTGCAGGATGCCATGGTTGGCCCAAAATATCAGTGTCTGACGGGATTGGTCAGAAATGGATGACCAAATCTAATGTGTATGGCCAGCTTTAGGCCTTTTTTTACATGGCAGTGACACTATAGACAAATCTAATGTCCATTAAAAATTAAGGAATTAATAATGCCGTTTTTGACATCTGTTTTGCGTCAGTTTTGCATACTTTCCATTTTGTTTGTCCGTTTTTGAGTGTCATCAGTTTTGCATCAATTTTAGCTGTCAGTGAAAACAACGCATGAACTTCATTGGGTTTTCTTTTTAGATTCAATCCACTAATTCACTTTTAACAGATGTAAAACAGATATCAGTTTAAAACCGATCCATTGATTTCTATTGGATCTGTCTGTGAAAATGGACAAAATCACATGCAGTTTTGATTTGGTTGCTGTCAGAGGTGTAACTTGAAGCTCCTGGGTTCCAGTCTGAAATCTATAATGTGGCTCCTACCAAGCTTGTGTTATTTAGAACAGTGGTATATTTTATGGAGCAGAGGGTGCAGTGCCCTGTACCCTCTTTAGCATACCTCCCAACTTTTGAAGAACCGGAAGAGGGACAAATTTAGCCCCACCCACTTTTGTGTTGACTCCGCCCACTCATTAATTTTTCATGTGCCCGCACACAGTATAATCCTCCTACAGTCACCCGTAAATTATATGTCCCCCCTCTATCTCTCCCCCAGTTTCATATACACCCTTCATCTGCCCCCAGTTTCATGTCCCTCTTCCATCTCTGCCCCCAGATTCATGTCCCTCCATCTCTGCCCCCAGATTCATGTCCCCTCCATCTCTGCCCCCAGATTCATGTCCCACATCTCTGCCCCCAGATTCATGTCCTCTCCATCTCTGCCCTCAGATTCATGTCCCACATCTCTGCCCCCAGATTCATGTCCTCTCCATCTCTGCCCTCAGATTCATGTCCCCCATCTCTGCCCCCAGTTTCATGTCCACTCCATCTCTGCCCCCAGATTCATGTCCTCTCCATCTCTGCCCCCAAATTCATGTCCCACATCTCTGCCCCCAGATTCATGTCCCTACATCTCTGCCCCCAGATTCATGTCCCTCCATCTCTGCCCCCAGATTCATGTCCCTCCATCTCTGCCCCCAGATTCATGTCCCTCCATCTCTGCCCCCAGATTCATGTCCTCTCCATCTCTGCCCCCAGATTCATGTCCCACATCTCTGCCCCCAGATTCCTGTCCCTCCATCTCTGCCCCCAGATTCATGTCCCCCATCTCTGCCCCCAGATTCATGTCCCTCCATCTCTGCCCCCAGATTCATGTCCTCTCCATCTCTGCCCCCAGATTCATGTCCCCACATCTCTGCCCCCAGATTCATGTCCCACATCTCTGCCCCCAGATTCATGTCCCACATCTCTGCCCCCGATTCATGTCCCTCCATCTCTGCCCCCAGATTCATGTCCCTCCATCTCTGCCCCCAAATTCATGTCCTCTCCATCTCTGCCCCCAGATTCATGTCCCCCATCTCTGCCCCCAGATTCATGTCCCCCATCTCTGCCCTCAGATTCATGTCCCTCCATCTCTGCCCCCAGATTCATGTCCCTCCATCTCTGCCCCCAGATTCATGCCCCTCCATCTCTGCCCCCAGATTCATGTCCCTCCATCTCTGCCCCCAGATTCATGTCCTCTCCATCTCTGCCCCCAGATTCATGTCCCACATCTCTGCCCCCAGATTCCTGTCCCTCCATCTCTGCCCCCAGATTCATGTCCCCCATCTCTGCCCCCAGATTCATGTCCCTCCATCTCTGCCCCCAGATTCATGTCCTCTCCATCTCTGCCCCCAGATTCATGTCCCACATCTCTGCCCCCAGATTCATGTCCCACATCTCTGCCCCCAGATTCATGTCCCCCATCTCTGCCCCCAGATTCATGTCCCTCCATCTCTGCCCCCAAATTCATGTCCTCTCCATCTCTGCCCCCAGATTCATGTCCCCCATCTCTTCCCCCAGATTCATGTCCCCCATCTCTGCCTTCAGATTCATGTCCTCTCCATCTCTGCCCCCAGATTCATGTCCCCCATCTCTGCCCCAATGTCATGCCGTCCTCTCCTTCATCTGCCCCCAGATTCACGTTCCACCTCCACATTAAACTTACCTTCTCCTCCGCTCCCTCGCCGCCTCTCTCGCTGACACATGCGGCTGAAGAAAGGAGCTGACACAGGTCAGCTCCTCGCTTCGCCGCTGCCCGCGTCTCTCCCTGACACACGCGGCTGAAGCTGCTCGCGTGCTCGCTTCGCCGCTGCGTCTCTCTCTCTGTCGCTGACACATGCGGCTGAAGCGAGGAGCTGACCTGTGTCAGCTCCTCGCTTCGCTGCTGCCGCCGGCTCCTGGCTTGTAGACGCGATGTACAAGCCAGGAGCCGGCAGCAGCGGTGAAGCGAGGAGCTGACACAGGTCAGCTCCTCGCTTCAGCCGCATGTGTCAGCGAGAGAGAGACGCAGCGGCGAAGCGAGCACGCGAGCAGCTTCAGCCGCGTGTGTCAGGGAGAGAGGCGGGCAGCGGCGAAGCGAGGAGCTGACCTGTGTCAGCTCCTTCCTTCAGCCGCATGTGTGTTCAACTCAGATCTGCGTCCTCTGGACGCAGATCTGAGTTGAAATCGGGACATACCTCCCTCCAACCGGGACCGCGGGACATGTCACCCAAATCGGGACTGTCCCGCGGAAATCGGGACGGTTGGGAGGTATGTCTTTAGTGCTCTGCACCCTCTTTAGCTTCATCCCTGGTTGCTATTTTTACAGGTGACCACAACATGTTTACCTGTAAAAACAGCAACCGCTTAGAAAACATCATCAAAACTGTATGTGTTCTTTTTTGGATGCGGCGTGAGCAACTATACCTTGTGCAACTTCACCCTGAGGGGATGTTCACACTACCGATACAATTGTCCAGTGCTCTCATCCGTCATAGGATGAGAGTAGTGGATATTAATGGTAATAGAGTCATGGATGAGGACGAAGCCCCTCCATCTGTATCCATTCACGTTCACTCTAATGTAAAAAAAAAAAAATGACGGAAGCTTTCTTCTGTCAGGTTTATTACTATTGTATGGAAGAAATAGTCCTGCATACCCATCTTTTTTTCCTATGATGGGAATGGTATAAGTTATGATGACAAGTACTGTACTGTGCTGCGGAACATGTTGTTTCTATATAATGGTGCTATGTAAATGACATAACCAAATATTGGTTGGTCTGTACGTCAGTGATCGAGGGTTGGATCTTCATTGCTATCGACTCACAATATAATGCAACTGCAAGATAAATGATGATGATGGCCTATCAAATAATATTCAGTTTTGACTGTACAACCTTGAACTCTGCACCCTTCAGGCTTCAACTACAACTACACTCATAGTATACCTTATATAAAAAACAAAGGCTGATGTTTTCTCCTGAAGTTTTTTTTCCCTACAAAGAAATCAACAGACCAAGCGCATGCTGTGTTTTGAAAACTACACAGAACAAACCAAAAAAAAACCCAAAACAATTGGAATTGAATAGAAAAAAAACAGGACTATAAAATGCTATGTTTAAACTGCATTCCATAAAAACATTGAATAGCAAGCAATATCTGTGTGTTTATTTATTTTTAAAGAAAGCATATATGCAATATAAAGCAATGTGGGAATTTAAAAAAATCTATTTTTCTATTTACCCACAATTCACATTTATTGGAGATGCTTTTTTTTTTGTCACTGAATAAACTGAGAACTAAATGAAAATAATGACTGTGTGCATTCAAACTAGTACAATATCCAACTCCCCTAGGACTAGAGAGTAGAGTAACAATGCTACTTGTTTCTTGGCTCTTGGTAACCAGTGTTGTATTATTGACGTCATGAGCTGAACATGCTACTCTATTGATACTAAATAGCTGCAAAGTGTATTGTCACTAATGTAGCTATGATTACTCATGGAGCCCAGCACTTGACGCGTTTCCACACTAAGTTGACAGTATTTCATCAGAGATGTATCCATAGCATTATGCTCTACATGGTTAATTCAACACATTAGTAATGTTAATATAGCATTGCCCACCCTTCCAGCGCTGGTGTACGGATATTGGTGAGCTGCCAGAGTATACATTGTATACTAAAGGTGGTCTCCAACTGGGCATAGAGACTATTGTCTCTGGGGGTTTCTTATAACCTGCATCCATCCATACTATTTATACAGGTTTTTTTTGGCTATTATTGCCAGCTTTAATGGTCTATAACCTCTTCCTGCTGGAGGCATTTTTAGGTCTGTTTTTTTTTTTTTTGACTCTCCAACTTCAAAACCTCATAACCTTTTTATTTTTCCCTTCACAGAGCCATATGATAGCTTAATGTTTGTAGAACAAATTGTCCTTCATAATGGTTTCATTTATTATTCTATACAATGTACTGGGAAGCTGGAAAAAAATTCAAAATGAAGAATTGGAGAAAAACTGCATTGTATTCTATGGGAGAGTCACTACATTACTATTGAGGCTGTTCATAGACCAGCTTCAATATTAATATTCCTATGACAAACCTGAAAGACTTTAGAAGGCTCCTGGCTGTAATAGGAACAGGATGGTTCCCGTGAACTTGTAGTGCAGGAGCAAGCCTGCAATGGAAAAGATGTGGGGCCAGTGTGGATCAATGCTGGGAGCAGTTTTCAGACTTTGGGGGTGGTGGTCACAATTAGTAATGGCCATGATCAGAATGGACTCAGATCATAGGCATTAGCTCCAGGTCTCCACTGTACATTATGGTCCTTAAAGACCTGACATCTGCTGTAATAGTATGATGGATGCCCAAGCACCATTTTGTTGTAGCTCACTATAGAACTCAGAATACTGCTCCGTATGCTGTTCTATAGCGAACTACACCTAAATGGCGCTCAGGCATGCACAGTACCGCTCTGAATGGAACAGAACTGTGCACATCCGAGAATTCAAATGCAGCAGCGCGATCTGGCAGGAAGAACATCCAGGGAGGAGGAAGGTCAGACGGAGCACAAGCAATGGAGGGGCGTGAATAAAGGTATGACGTGGGGGGTGCTTCGAGGCCCTGAGGAACGCCCAGGGTGCTTGGTGGGCTCATTTACGTAAAGTAATTAACCAGGATTACAACGGAACGGGGGGGGGGGGGGGGAAATTGAAAAAAAAGAAGGTTGTAGTACAGTAGAATAGACTATCCAGGAATATCTTTATCTCAAAACCACTGATACCATTGATCAAATCCCTTTAATGTTAATCTTAAAAATCTTGCAATTCCAACGTTTACCACTAAACCTAAAACACTCTTTGACTTCCTGTTTCCTGTAGAAGGACAATGGACCATAGACACAACTGTCTAGAGCAGACCCTTTCACTTGTATTGGAAAGTTTTCTAGATTATGGGGATATTGTCACTCCATAAGGAGTTTTCTAGGCATGCTCTGTGACCTGGGCAGAGGTCATTGTGCCAAGAAGGGAGTAGATAAGCTGTAAAAATCCTCTATTGTGACTGGTGGATTTTGTTTCATACTTTCATATATATACAGGGTGTCCCAAAAATGTATACACATTTTAGCAGCTGATAACTCAATTATTTATTCTTTCTTTACAGACTGAACCCATTAAACCAAGTGATGGCATACATTTCCTTTCTTCAAAGTCAAGTCTGTATGCCATCACTCAGTTTAATGGGTTCAGTCTGTAAAGAAAGAATAAATAATTGAGTTATCAGCTGCTAAAATGTGTATACATTTTTTTGGGACACCCTGTATATAATAGCAGTGATCATCGGTGTGCTGATAACGCTGGGTTCACACCTGCGTCTGGGGTCTCCGTTCTGTGGTTTCCGTCTTCTGCATGCCAGAAGACGGAAACCACAGACCGGGTCCGGCCGTGCGCGGCGGTGAGCGTTTTGCGCTCTCCGCCGCGAAACCGGATTTTTTTATCCGGACACAGAGTAGTGCATGTCCGACTCTGTGTCCGGATTATAAAACCCGGTTTCGCGGCGGAGAGCGCAAAACGCTCACTGCCGCGCACGGCCGGACAGCTTTCTCACCCATTCAAATGAATGGGTGAGAAAGTCTCCTGCAGGCTTCCGTCTCCTGCATCTGTTTTATGCAGGAAACGGAAACCTGCAATAAGGACCGACGACGCAGATGTGAACGAGCCCTAAGCGAACCAGCTGCAAAGAGATCTCATACAGAAAACAAGTCTCAGCATATTATATGGCTTAGAGGACAAAGTCAGAGATGCAGGATTTTTTTAAATATTAATAACATGGAAAATTTATAAAATCCTCACTAAAAATTCTTTAAGATTCTTTAAAAATATGTTTAACATAAGTAGATAAAAATGGTTCTATTTGAGGAAGTATTTAGACAAGATAATGCATATTTATTAAACTATCTATAGCTAAGGCGCTCACAGTGGGCCACAGCACAAAAGCGCTGCGGGAAAAACTGTGGTAGAAACGCATTGTGTTTTTCCCACATCGCTTTTCACAGAACGTTTGCAGATTTTTCCACTGCAAACTTTCTGCTTTAATTATACCTATAGAGAAACCACCGGCGTTTCCGTAGTTATAATTAACATGCTGCGTTGCTACAGTTTTGGAAATTGCAGCATTTCTGTTTCACGTATTTTTCTGCCATGCATGGATGGGACTCACTATAATCCCATCCATTTTGCAGTGACTATAAAACGTCATGGTTTTTACTGTTTATGCCATGTGGGACATTGGCCTAAAAGAAAGACCCTAGAGCAGGGGTGGGCAATTAATTTTCCCATGGGGCCGCATAAGAAATTGAAACTATGCTAGAGGGCCGCACCACGGAAAATTTAGCTCCACCCATTCCCAATCATCTTTCCATGTGCCCCCACAAAGTATACCCCTCCTACAGTCACCTGTACATTATATGCCCCCACATTATAATGTTCCCTTCCAACTTCCCCACAGTATTAGGTCCCTCTCCTGGTGCCCCAGTTTAAACTGGTGGAAACTAGAGGGAACATGAAACTGGGACAGCTGGAGGGGGACATTAAACAGTGGGGGTAGTTGGAGGGGGACAATAAATTGACAGCTGGAGCGGGACATGAAACTGGGGGCAACTAAAGGGGGACATTAAAATCGGGAAGCTGGAAGCAGACATTAAACCGTAGGGGTATCTGGAGGGTGACATTAAACTGGGGGCAACTAGAGGCAGACAGGTCCCCCTCCACCTACCTCCATGGTTTAATGCCCCCTCCAGTTGTCTCCATTTTAATGTCCCCCCAGTTTAAGTGCCCTCTTCATCTACCTCGTTTCATGTCCCCCCTCCATGTCTCGCTCAGTTTCATATCCTCCTTCATTTGCCCCATTTCATGTCCTCCCTCCATCTCTCCCCCAGTTTCATGTCCCCCCTTCCATCTGCCATTTCTGCTCTAGTATAACATTCCCCTTCCATCTCTGCCCCTAGGTTACTGAGACACACACATAGAGATAGACAGACACATATAGACAGACACATACAGACACACACATACAGACACATATAGACAGACACAGACAGACACATATAGACACAGACACATATAGACACACACATACAGACACAGACAGACAGACACATATAGACACACACATACACACACATACAGACACATATAGACAAACACATATAGACACACACATACAGACACAGACAGACACATATAGACACACACATACAGACACAGACAGACACATATAGACACAGACAGACACATATAGACACACACATATAGACAGACACATACACATATAGACAGACAGACACATATAGACACACACATACAGACAGACACATATAGACAGACACATACACATATAGACAGACAGACACATACAAACACACACATACAGACACATAGACACACACAGACAGATACATAAAGACACACACATACAGACAGACAGATATAGACACACACATACAAACAGACAGACACATATAGACACACACATACAGACATACACATATAGACACACACACACATACAGACAGACACACATAGATACACACACACACTCCCCCTGCATCTCACGTTCCCCAGTACCTTATGACACACACCACATGTCTCCATCTTCCTACACTGTCCTGCCGGCACTATGACACGCCCCTAGACACGCCTCCCTAGACAAGCTGTGCGGGCCGGTCTGAATCAGTCAGAGGGCCAGATATGGCCCGGGGGCCGTGCTTTGCCCAGGTCTGCCCTAGAGTATAATCATTTCACTTCTGTTTCAAAGGTGACAAACCCCAAGAGTTTTGTGGTTGGACTAACAAATACATTTGGAAATTCATGTCAAACCCAGATCAAGAGAAAAGACTTGTCACTTGCTCATGTCACTGCATACTGCGTTGGTCTTGATATCACCTGAGTTGACAGAGGTTGCAATTAATTGACGAGGCGGCGTCTGTGTGCCTATACTGCAGTCTATGCTAGCTCTTAGCCATTGTGGCTTTCAGTTATCATCTATGCTTGGCAAGCTGCTGGTCCCGCCTATAGCATACTGTTGCCAAGCTCTCTTTTTCATGGAGAAAGCAGTGTAAATAAAAAAAAAATCTTTGAGCAAATAGCATTTATAATGTGCAAACCCGAGTTTTGTGACTTTTATCCACTAATGGTCTGAACAACAATGTGACATTATACAGCAGTATTCATTTTCTACTAATGGAGAGTATTCAAATGAATGGCATTGGGTATCATTGTAGAATTTTATGACTCCAATCAGGGTCGGACTGGGGTGTCTAGGGCCACCAGTGGAGTTTTTTCTAGGGGCCCACCACCAGGATCCTGCAGATCAGCGGTACCAAGACACAATGGCTAAAGGTAATAACATGTCGGAAGCCATGCTCCTCATGCACTATACCATCTGCACTACCTAAACCTACTGCTACACACTGTATGGCAAGTGAACAGTGTGGCTCCTAGAAATGTTACCATTACCTGTAGCTGCAGCGTCCTGGAAAAGCTGATCTGCAGAGGTCCTGGCTGTTGTATCATCACAGATGTAATATTGATGGCCTATCCTAAGGACAGCCCATCAATATTAGAAACATGGATAAATCCTTTAAAGTGGTTGTCCAGGAATTGGAGCAACTCATGTGCCGGGCGGGAGGTGTAAAATAAAAAACAAATAAAAAAGTATACTCACCTGTCTCCATTGTGCGCTGCCAGTGTCTGTTCAGTCTCATGCTGGCACCTCCCTCCTGGGAGTCCTGCATGTCATGTGATCGCTGAGTCCAATTAGGTACAGGATTTCCAGAAATGAGTTGCCGCCATGAGACTGAACAGACACAGGAAGGGGACAATGGGGTGCTGGGGACAGGTGAGTATGCACCTCCATGGTGGCCACCACAGTGATAACTACAGTTTATAGACAACCACTTTTAAGGGGCTGTCTGGGGCAAATTTTTTATGGCCACTTCCCTGGTCTCCCCCAATACAGTGGCCTCTTCACTGGTCCCCCATAATGTGTGGGAACAGTGATGGGGCCATTATACTGTGTGGGAGCAATGATGGGGCTAACATCATGTGCAGAAGGGGGACGTTTCACTGTGTGGTACATATTAAAGGGGTTGTCCAGGGTTAATCTTTTTTATGGCCTATACTCAGTATAACATTTTATCCAGCCGGCTGGTAAAAATTATCCGTGCCTACCATCAAGGCACGGAGAACGGTGGTTATAACCGCCATTAATGAACATCTAGGCTGTGCTATTAGAGCAGGATTAGCGGACTCAGTAAGCTGGGGGACGGTAGAATCTGCTGCAGGGAATGTTATTGCAGATAGTCCCAGTTGAATAGGAGTTCGTTACCGACGCGGTATCGCATCAAAACCGTGGGGTGTATCTATACAAAAAGGTCTCCTGAGGAACCCCGTAAACAGGGGGCAAACGCGTAGAGACGCCTATTCATTAGACATTTGCTTATTATTTTAAATCCTAACCATGCCATCAGCTAACCTATCGTGCTGCTGGCATGCAATATAGAGGCATAATAACTAGATATATATTTGCTATGAACAAACTCATGGCAATATTGATACAAAGTTACTTTATGCTTCTTTGAATTCTTAAGAGCAAGAAGCAGTCATATATATTACAACTCAGCAGTCAATTAGCCTGAGATGAATTGTATCTAACTGATCCTCAAAACAGATAGATTGGGGATTTGAACTAGCACCCACTCAATAGTCTTTGACTATAGCCATGCTATCTACAGGCAATGTTTTATAGTTGTTTCTTTTAAACACCCACTGAATAGAGGGGCTCTCAGACGCTTATTAGATACCCCTTGGTGTTTAGAAATAAATGGTGCATGAATAGACTATTTTTATAAAGAAGTTTTTGTACCCAGGTAAATATTTTTAATGGTAATATCAATAAAGATTAGTTTTTTAATGCCAATTTTTCTTTTGGATTTGCTTAAACAAAGATTCTAGTGGAAGTTTATTTACAACAACCCACCATCTCTCAGACATTGGAGCGCCGGCAGAAATACACCGCTAACCACCCACCCACGCAAGCCTAGAACGCCAACATCGCTAAACTGCTGGCCCAGGAGAGGTTGGCGTTCCGGCTTGTTGAAACTCCCGCCTTCCCGGACCTGATGGCAACTGTGGCACCTCACTATGCCGTCCCTAGCCGTCTCAACTTCTCCCGGTGTGGCGTCCCCGCCTTGCACCAGCACGTGTCACTCAACATCAGGTGGGCCCTTAGTTCCGCGCTTTGCTGCAAGGTCCACTTGACCACCGACACTTGGACAAGCACCTGTGGTCAGTGATGCTGCAGTGCTTATCTTTAAGGACAGGCAGGGTGAATGTGGTGGAGTCTGGTCCCGGGGTGCAAACTGAGGTACCCTATCTCCTCTCCCAGGCCAAAATTCATGGCAGGAGTAGACTGAAACCCTACGACGCTGCAACCTCCACCACAGCTACTAGCGGCAAACGCTAAAACACTGGTGTGGGGAGACGTCAGCAGGCGGTGCTGAAGCTCATCAGCTTGGGGGACAGACAGCACAGTGCCTCCGAGGTCAGGGATGCCATCCTGGCTGAGATGGCATTTTTTTTTCCCTGCTACACCTGGGGCCTGGCATTTTTACGCCTGTGATAATGGCTGGAACCTGGTAGCGGCTCTGGAGCTTGCCAGCCTCCAACACGTTCCATGTTTGGCCCACGTCTAACCTAGTGGTGCAAAGTTTTTTAAAAACATACCCAAATGTACCGAAGCTACTGTTGAAAATGCGGCGCTTGTGCGCCCACTTTTGCAAGTGCACAGGAGTCGCTGCTAGCCTAAAAACACTCTAGCAAGGCCTACATCTGTCCAAACACAGGCTGTTGTCTGTCATTCACACACGATGAAACCCTACAATACCATATCTTGAGCAGGGTGTGTGAGCTGCACAGACCTTTGATGGAGTTCCATCTACAAAACCCAAGGGTTCCTCAAAGTCAGCTCCCAAAGTTTCTGCACCATGAGTTTCCAGGGGTGGCAGAGTTATGGCTAGGGGCAGAGGCATGGATAGGGATGATGTCTAGGGGCAAAAGCAGTGTGGATGTGGAGGCAAGCTAAGCAGGAAAAACTGGGGGTACAAGCTAAGGCATGGACTGGGGTGATGTCTAGGGGCAAAAGCAGTGTGGATGTGGAGGCAAGCTAAGCAGGAAAAACTGGGGGTACAAGCTAAGGCATGGACTGGGGTGATGTCTAGGGGCAAAAGCAGTGTGGATGTGGAGGCAAGCTAAGCAGGAAAAACTGGGGGTACAAGCTAAGGCATGGACTGGGGTGATGTCTAGGGGCAAAAGCAGTGTGGATGTGGAGGCAAGCAAAGCAGGGAAAATGGTGGCTAGAGGCAAAGGGATGTCCATAGGCAGCAAGGGCAAAGATGCAAAACTCTCCCGTTTCAAGAATTTTCCTGACTTGTCTCCCCACAAAACATTCCTGGGAGGAGGGCTGAAACACCACCCTCCTCCTCCTCCGCTGTTAGATTGACCCCAGCTATGAGCTGAAAACGCTGCAACACTGGTGTGGGGAGACGTCAGCAGGCTGGGCTGAAGCTCATCAGCTTGGGAGACGGACAGCACACTGCCTCTGAGGTCAGGGATGCCATCCTGGATGAGATGGCAATTTGTTTATCCCCGCTGCCCCTGGGGCCAGGCTTTTTTGTCTTGTTGGAGGGCTCTGGAGCTTGCCAGCCTCCAACACGTTCCATGCCTGGCCCACGTGTTCAATGTAGTGGTGCAATGATTTTTAAAAACATACCCCAAATTAGCTGAGCTAAGGGTGAAAGTGCGGCACTTGGACACCCACTTTCCCAAGTCTACAGTACCTGGAGCTAGCCGCAATACACTCCAGCAAGGCCTACATCTGCCTGAAGCACCTACTGTTGTGCGAGGTCACCACACGCTCTAACCCTAGATACCGTATGTTCAGCAGGGTGTGTGAGCAGCAGAGACCTTTGATGGAGTACCAGCTACAAAACCCAAGGGTTCCTCAGAGTCAGCTCCCTCACTTTCTGCACCATGAGTTTCCATGGGTGGCAGACTTATGGCTAGAGGCACAGGCATGGATAGGGGTGATGTGTAGGGGCAAAAGCAGTGTGGATGTGGAGGCAAGCTAAGCAGCAAAAACTGGGGGTACAAGCAGCCGGTGGCATCATCACTGACAAGCACAGCTGTCTGTCAGCTGACAGGCTGACTTTCATCAAAATGAACAGACAATGGATAGACTCATCATATACATGTCAGTTACATGACAAATTTAGTGCAATTTGCAAGTCCAAGATGGTTTGGAGATCTGCGGAGAGGAATCTCACCACCTCTTGCGGGTGCCATCATTTGGAAGGCAAGCCCTGGGCTCAGTGGGTGAGAGCAAGCGCAGGATAATCGTCGTTTGGCCTGGCGGCCACTGCCTCTCCCACTGTTGACAGGGCTGGCGCTGCAGTCCAGACCAGCAGCCAGGACACCTCCACATCTGCCTCTGACACTTTGGGGAGTTCACCCTTATCCTCACCTTTTCCTGCCATTTCTCCTTTTGCCCGCGCCATCATGCGCCTCTTCCCAGCAACTCCCCATCTCCCAAGCCTTTCATTTCATGCTAAAGTACAGCGCAACCCACCCACATGCCCAAGGCTTCAACGGCCTCATCTCAAGAAATCTGGCCCAGGAGATGTTGGAATCCCGGCTGGGGGACACTCTGCCCTTTTTGGGCAGAGTGTCTACTGCGCCACCGCACTGTGCCGTCCACACCAGCACTTTCCCCCAAACATGAGGCGGTCCCTAAATTCAGCGCTTAGCCCTAAAGTTCCATGTGACCAGTTACGAATGGACAAGTGCATGCGGACAGGGACGCTACCTTTCAATTTGGGCACAGTGGTTGAATGTAGTTGAGGCGTGGACCGGGTCGCAAAATGTGGTGGCCTGACTTGTCTCCCCACACAACATTCCTGGGAGGAGGGCTGAAACACCACCCTCCTCTGCTGTTAAATTGACCCCAGCTACGAGCTGGAAACGCTGCAACACTGGTGTGGGGAGACGTCAGCGGGCCGTGCTGAAGCTCATCAGCTTGGGGGCCAGACAGCACACTGCCTACAAAGTGAGTCATGCCATCCTCGATGAGACGGCAATGTGGTTTTTGCCACTGCACCTGGGCCCAGGCATGTTGTCATGTGTGATAATGGCCGTAACCTGGGATTGGCTCTGTAGCTTGGCAGCCTGCAACATATTCCATGCCTGGGCCACGTTTTTAACTCATTGCTGCTAATCTTTTGAAAAAGGTACCCCAATGTTCCTGAGCTACTGGTGAAAGTGTGGCGCTTGTGCGGATAGTTTTTAAAGTCTATAGTTGCCGCTGCTAGCCTCTATGCACTCCTACAACGCCTGTACCTGCTGGAACAACGGCTGTTGTGCGACGTCTCCACACTGCTGGCACTAAACTTATCATGTGTTGAGCAGAGTGTGTGAGCAGCACAGACCTTTCATGTAGTTCCAACTCCAAAACCCTCGGGTTCGTCAAAGTCAACTCCCTCAGTTGCTCAACCATGAGTGGCCATGGGTGGCAGACTTATGTGAAATCCCATCCCATCCATTGCACTGGACACGAAACATTAGCATGCGCTCAGCACAACTTCGGATATGGCAGCTGCATTAAGCAGGGTGCAGGGTACAACACAGACCAGGCCCGAGCACCAGGAACAGGTGTTAGAAATACTGCAGCATCTGCCATTTCCTTCCAATTTTGGGGTTTTGGACCCGCCACCGACTTGTCTGGACCTAAGTGGGGATCATGAGACACAGTTGCCATCAAGGCAAGCTGTGGTCATGTGCGGTTTGCAGTAAGGGGGCAGTGCGCAATTGGAAGAGGAGTTGGTGGATGACGAGGCCACCGACCCCACATGGACAGGGGTGATGTCTAGGGGCTAAAGCAGTGTAGATGTAGAGGGAAGCTAAATCAACAAAAAACCTGGGTAGAAGCAAAGGCATAAACTGGGGTGATGTTTAGGGGCTAAAGCAGTGTAGATGTGGAGGGAAGCTAATTCAACAAAAAAAAAAGGGTAGAAGCAAAGGCATAAACTGGGGTGATGTTTAGGGGCTAAAGCAGTGTAGATGTGGAGGGAAGCTAATTCAACAAAAAAAACAGGGTAGAAACAAAGGCATAAACTGGGGTGATGTTTAGGGGTGAAAGCAGTGTAGATGTGGAGGGAAGCTAAGCAGCAAAAAGAGTGGGTAGAAGCAAAGGCATGCAAAACTCTACCCTGTTGGAAGACTTATTCCTAGGTCTGGAACACGTTAATGGCCCCCCTGGACAAATTACTGCCACTCAGGGGCCTAGTGTCACCAGGAGGGACAAGTATAGGCGCATGTTGTGGGAATACCTGGCCGACACCAGCTCTGTCCTCTCCGATCCCTCTGTGCTCTACAGCCTACACTTATTTTCTCATCTTTTTTTCTGAACTGCACATCTCTTGCCTGCTTCCTTTGGGATCTTAGAAATGGTGGTCCACTTCCACAGATGGTAACTTCAATAGACAGTGTAACGGGAGTAGCTGAGGGATCGCTGTCTTAACCACTTTTTGGCACAAAATTAACTTCCAAAGCCAAATATGGTGCAAGTATATGATGCAAGGACACCTACACACCTATCTCTGACACATTGGGGAGTTCACCCTCATGCGCCCTTTTGGCCTGCACCATCATGCGCCTCTTCCCAGCCACTCCACATTTCCCAAGCTTTTCATTGCAGGCAGAAGTACAACACAACCCACCCCCATGCCCAAGCCTTTAACAGCCTCATCGATAAACTGCTGGCCCTGGAGATGTTGGTGTTTGTTTATGCTTCTGGAGACCCAGGCCTTCCGTCAGCAGATGGCAGCTGGGGCACCTCCCTATGCTGGGCCTAGCCGTTACTACTTCTCTTGGTGTGCTGTCCCTGCCTTGCGCCTGCATGTGTCCCATAACATCAGTCGGGCCCAGAGCTCTGCGCTTTGCTGCAAGGTCCACTTGACCACCGACACATGGACAAGCGCCTGTGGTCAGGGATGCTGCAGTGCTTATCTTTAATGACAGGCAGGGTGAATGTGGTGGAGTCTGTTCCCCGGGTGCAAACTGGGGTGGCCTATCTCCTCTCCCAGGCCAAAATTCATGGCAGGAGTAGACTGAAACCCTACGAAGCTGCAACCTCCACCCCAGCTACTAGCGGAAAACACTGTAACACTGGCATGGGGAGATGTCAGTAGGCCGTGCTGAAACTGATCAGCTTGGGGGACAGACAGCACAGTGCCTCCGAGGTCAGGGATGCCATCCTGGCTGAGATGGCATTTTTTTTTCCCTGCTACACCTGGGGCCTGGCATTTTTGC
Source organism: Leptodactylus fuscus (assembly GCF_031893055.1). NCBI lineage: Eukaryota > Metazoa > Chordata > Amphibia > Anura > Leptodactylidae > Leptodactylus > Leptodactylus fuscus. Next base: position 275,929,363 of record NC_134265.1, on the reverse strand, counting down.
GCCTGTGATAATGGCTGGAACCTGGTAGCAGATCTGGAGCTTGCCAGACTCAAACACGGTCCACGCATGGCCCACGTTTTCCAACTTGTTGGTGCCATGTTTCTTTGAAACCTACACCATTGTGCCTGATATACAGGTCAAAGTGGGGCCATTTTCGTAAGTGAGAACTAGCCTCTGCTAGGCAGAAAACATTCAGAGCACACTCCTCTCATCTTCGCACCGTTGGCTGGCGGAGGAAGACGAGGGGGTTGGAGTGGCATCTGATGTCCCTGTCCCACACGAGGCTAGAGGGTGCACTTCAGTGCATCCCATTGCTTCACCACAAATGGTGTGAAGGGGAGTGGAAAATGGAGGAAATGGAGAGTGACCCTTACAGTTGGGGCCAGCAAAGGCATGCCAAGTAACACACTGGCACACATGGCTGACTTCATCTTGGGTTGCTTTTCAACACATATTTCACATCATGAAGAACAAATAATACTGGATTTTTACAAGCCTCGAACCCCGGTCTAGGTCTAATGTCTGTTCCTTTCTTATATTAGGGGAGAGGGAAAAAAAATTACTTCAGTGATACGTTTAGCGTACATAGACTGACTATTAATGTGTATCCCACTTAGTGTTGTTAGGGTTACACACCGTCACAACCTGGCTAAAGCTTCTATAGCTGTTAATAAAGTCAACATAACTTTACGGTATCCAAAAAGACAGCTGGTACCGACAGAGAGCAAGACAAATGTCAACCAAAGCTGTGAGCTCTGAACACCCACAGTGACTTTGGCATCATCATCATTATAAGGGAGCGGGTGGTAATAAATAACTTGGCAGTGCCTAAAACCCAAAAAGCTTATACAACTATATTTACATTAAGATACACAAATGACACTTTTCAGTAGCATGTCATGAGACAAGCTGATAAGCTCTTCCTTTGTGCAGTGCTATTTGAAAGTTAAACGCTGCCTTTATTTTAATTCTGGAGAAGGTGCAGACATTAGATTTAGAACATGTTGTCTTCATTGTCCAAATCCTCTATATAGGTAACGTGTTTTTCGGGCCGAGCTGTCTGGGAACGAGCTGGTGCAGCACTGACAACCTGGGTGAATATGGCAAGAGCCTGAGATGTAGGGTGAATGAAACCCCGCCTCTTCTTCCTCTGACATCTTCGGTCCCGTCCTCCTCTGGCGCTTGCTTGCGGACACTGATAAAAAAAAAATAGCCCGGGCGCATGCGAAGTAGCACGCGGCTTCTACTACGGCTACTGCGCATGCGCCCGGGCTATTTTTTTTTATCAGTGTCCGCGAGCAAACGCCGGAGGAGGATGGGCGGGGAAGAAGATGAAGACACACCCTGAATGCCCGCCCAGGGTGCACGTTCCGTAAGTAGAGAACATTCTTTTTTAAGTTATTATTTTAAAACTGGGAGATAGTTTAATTTAACATTTACGGTGCCTGAATAGCCTTTTTAAAGGCTATGCACGCATATGTGGGGCTCTATCTGCAGGATTTTGCTGATAGAGCCCCTTTAATTTTAAATGCAAAATGGCATGTGATTGCCCTATAGATTTAATAGGGGGAAGAACCAAAGGAAAAACTGAATGAAAAATGCTGCAGAAAAAAATGCAACACTGCATTTTGTACACAGCATTTTTCAGCTGCATTTTGCTATATGTGGCCTTAACCTTAGGCCAGTGCCCCACGAGACGGAAATGCTGTGATTTGCCCACGGCGGAAACGCCACAGGAGAAATCATGGCGTTTTACAGTGAATGCAAAGTGGATGGGATTCTATCAAATCCCATGCCCACTTTGTGGTAAAAACCATGGTGTGGACATGCCGCGATTTCCAAAACCGGCGTTTTTGGAAATTGCAGTATGACAATTATAACTACAGAAATGCCGGTGTTTTCCCCATAGATATAATTGTAACAGAAAGTCCGCGGAGGAAAACTCTGCGAACTTTCTGTTTAAAGCGCTGCAGGAAGAAACATGATGTGTTGCTGTCACAGTTTTTCCGCAGTACTTTTTGGCTGCGGGACTTCCCATGGGACCTTGGCCTTAGGGTCAGTGCACATGGAGTTTTTTGTAGCTGAATTTGACGATGAATCTGCCTCAAAATCAGCCTCCAAAAAAGCCTCCCAAGAGAGTTTTGAGCAGATTCAGCATCAAAATCAGCGCTGAATCCTTTTCAGAATCCACATGGAAAAACAGCCTCCCATTGACTTCAATGGGTTCCTTTTTCCGTTAGCCAGAGTCAGCGCCAAAATACTCCATGTGAATGGACCCTGGGGTCAATTTTGCTATCCCATTGACTTCAATGATATTTTTTTACACGAGTAAAAATACGCCTGTAAAAATATGCTTGTAAAAATACGCCTGTAAAAATACGCCTGTAAAATGTCATTGAAGGCAATGGGAGTCTTATTTTTACACATGTATTTTTACAAGTGTATTTTGCAAAAATACACGCGCGTTTACTCAGTGTGAATAAACGCTAGCTTATTTTGTAGAGTAAAATTACACTTGTAAATTTTGCTATCCCATTGACTTCAATGATATTTTTTACATGTGTAAAAATACGCCTGTAAAATGTCATTGAAGTCAATGGGAGTCTTATTTTTACACGTGTATTTTGCAAAAATACACGTGCGTTTACTCAGTGTGAAAGACTGTTTTTCTGCTGTTGAATGTCTGCAATGGACATCCTGCAGAAGACCAGACCTTTTAGCCTTAAAAAATGAATGTGTTTTTCATAAAATCACATGTGAATTCACCCCTAGGCTATGGCCCTGCATTGTGGAAGTTCAATGGTTTCTTGGCTGCTACAGAAACACAACAGAAAGAAAAGGCTATCTTTCACAGTTAGGGTGCATTCAGACTACGTAACGCCGGGCGTGTATGAGAGCCGTACACGCCGGCATTACGGCAGACTGCCGAACACTTCCCATTCACTTCAATGGGAGCGCTCGTAACAGCGGCGTTTACGAGCGCTCCCATTGAAGTGAATGGGAAGTGTTCGGCAGTCTGCCGTAATGCCGGCGTGTACGGCTCTCATACACGCCCGGCGTTACGTAGTCTGAATGCACCCTTAGGGTGCCTTCACACGATGTAATGCTCCGCTCATTTTGTCCATTTTATACGTGTAAAAATAAACGTGTAAAATGTAGTAAGCCATTGAGCACAATGGCTTACGTGTGTATTTTTGCGTGCGCAAAATAATGCGCCCAAAAATACACGCATTAAAAAAAAGCCCTCCATACTCCATAATGTATGATGTAATCTGTGAAAACAGGTGGCCCTTTGGTGCAGGATGGCGATAATAAATTTATGTTTTTCATGGACGATTTGCACCTTGGTCACTTGGTATATACCCTTATATACATAAAGAACTGACCAGAATACTGCCAAGTTAACGTGTTCTCTGCAATAGGAAGGAAAGCGTTAACTTCGGTGCAGAAATCACATTTAATACCTATCTAGCTGTCATTTTCTTTCCAGTAGCTAAACGCTATCTAATAGAGTAGCTATGAAAGTAGATATATAATTGTACACAGCATAGCCAAAAGCTGCACTTAAAACACCTAGCATGAGTCTCTGTGTGGGAATATAATTTATGGTAAATACATTTCCATTTGTCACTACCATAGACTCGGCTTCAATCACAAAATATCACAGCTGGCTCATTTTGGATCTTTAATGATCGTTTTTACTGGGAATGACAGGATAAAAAGTTGCCCTTAGAATCGGCAGAACGCTGTGCAGATGCTATATAAATTTAGTTGCATTATGGTTCGCTGTTTAAACATGCCCTAAATAATACAAGTTACATTCTCATTAAATAAACTTCTCTGTGCTTCGGTGTCTCTAGGCTAGGGAATGTAATGGTGGAATGGGATTTATCACGCTGTTTTCGCATTAGGATGCTGTGCTCTATCTTTACTGGATTTTACAACATGTTTGAAGTCAGCCTAGTGCAGTGAGCACTTTGTTTCAGCTGCACAATATGTGAATCTAACAATATCAAATCTTGTTACTCAGGCTGTGAAGGAATCAGATGTGTATTTTTGGTGATAATAGTTGTGAGTCTGACTGTTCTGTGCCAGGAGCACATACTTCATTTACATTAGGATCCAGAGTTTGAAAGAAAAAGTTTTTGTGCCATCTGGGTGGCGCCATACAATGCATGTCAATGAAATTCGGAGGCTCCTACGAAACAGCAGCTAGGGAAACAGGCTCTTCAGTAATCATGGATGAAGTGCAATAAATTCTAATGGCCTACTACTTGAATGCTGAAATTTACGTTAAACAAGAAGCTTGTTGCTTTGAGGGTAGAACTGGAACTAATGACATCGATAAAAAAGGAAGCGATTATCTAGAGTAGGACTTAGCAGCAAAAATAGTTCACATTCTACTTAAGAGCCTTTTACATCCTTTTTCATGGTAAAAAAAACCTCTGCACATATCAAGTACTTTGTTGATACTAACAAGCCAACTGGTACTCCTGTGGATGAAAAGCAACTCCGCACAGACGCTTTACTGTTGGCACGACACACCTTGTCTTCTCAGGATAATCATCATAGAAACTCCAAGAAAACCATCAAGGACAGACTGACATTATGCACGAAAGACAGGATTGTAGGCATGAATGGGTTAAAGTTGTTTCTCTGATGATGCCCCCTGTTTGGGACTAAAGTGATAACTAAGAGGCTGGGTGAATAAAACGGCACTGGGGGCATCTCCAATGCTGCGAGAGAAATCTCCAGCGACACCTCTATCTTCTTCTGGAAAGCCCTCTCCCTTTGTTTTCTTCCGTCTAGGGTTTCAATCTTCTAGGCATGCGCAGGCGGATCTGCCTTCAGACCTCAGGCAGAGCTGACTTCGCATGCCCACGGCGAAGTAAGCTGTGTAAGAGGCCATTTTCTTGTGGCCACTTACACAGTAAGCTGTGTAAGCGGCCATTTTCTTGTGGCCACTTACACAATAAGCTGTGTAAGAGGCCATTTTCTTGTGGCCCCTTACACAGTAAGCTGGTGTAAGCGGCCATTTTCTTGTGGCCGTGGGCATGCGCAGTCTGCTCTGCCTAAGGCCCGATGGCCTAGAAGATTGAAGCCCAGGATGATAGAAGGAAAAGGGAGAGGGTGTTCCAGAAGAAGCTAGAGGAGTCGCTGGAGATTTCTCTTGCAGCAATGGGGACACCCCCAATGCTGTTTGAGCACTGGGGACCATCCCCAGTGCTGAAAGGGAACTCCTTTGCATACCGAAGAAAACCTGGATTTCTATCGAACGGCGGTGCGATGAAGACATCTAAAGGTATGCTTAAGGCTATTCCTACGTGTTAGTCAGAAAAAAGAGTATCCAATGATAGGATCCCTTTATTATTTCAGGTTTATGGCCAGCAAACTCCTCAGATCTTAAAGGGATTCTATCATTAGAATACCCTTTTTTAATTAAATTCACATACAGTCCTATGAAAAAGTTTGGGCACCCCTATTAATCTTAATCATTTTTTGTTCTAAATATTTTGGTGTTTGCAACAGCCATTTCAGTTTGATATATCTAATAACTGATGGACACAGTAATATTTCAGGATTGAAATGAGGTTTATTGTACTAACAGAAAATGTGCAATATGCATTAAACCAAAATTTGACCGGTGCAAAAGTATGGGCACCCTTATCATTTTATTGATTTGAATTCCCCTAACTACTTTTTACTGACTTACTGAAGCACAAAATTGGTTTTGTAACCTCAGTGAGCTTTGAACTTCATAGCCAGATGTATCCAATCATAAGAAAAGGTATTTAAGGTGGCCAATTGCAAGTTGATCTCCTATTTGAATCTCCTCTGAAGAGTGGCATCATGGGCTACTCAAAACAACTCTCAAATGATCTGAAAACAAAGATTGTTCAACATAGTTGTTCAGGGGAAGGATACAAAAAGTTGTCTCAGAGATTTAACCTGTCAGTTTCCACTGTGAGGAACATAGTAAGGAAATGGAAGACCACAGGGACAGTTCTTGTTAAGCCCAGAAGTGGCAGGCCAAGAAAAATATCAGAAAGGCAGAGAAGAAGAATGGTGAGAACAGTCAAGGACAATCCACAGACCACCTCCAAAGAGCTGCAGCATCATCTTGCTGCAGATGGTGTCACTGTGCATCGGTCAACTATACAGCGCACTTTGTACAAATTGTTAGGAGTATTTAGGTTCTTTACTTTCTATTTTTCTTACCTGGGGAGTTTTTGGCTGCGCAGTGTCTGGGGTGGCATCCTGGCGCTGCGGGGTTGTCCTGTCGTGAGTATTGGTGCACACCTTCTGACTTGCACGTGCGCACTGATGGTAGGCAGCTTTATCTCCTGGTTGATTAGTCTGTCCTCCCATTTGCACCTGGGAGGAGTGGTCTCTACTCTGTATTTAAACCCATGCCTCCCATGGTTCTGTGCTGAGTGTCGCTTTTACAGAGCTAGGCCTTAGCAGGAGGAGTAGGTGGTTATCTTGGATAGAGGAAGTTCCGTGGTTGGTTTTTGGGAGGTTTGGGTGAACGAGTTGGTTTGTGTGTTTTCCCTTCTGTGTTCACCAATCCTCCCTCTGTGTATAATTGACTGTGTGAGTGAATTGCCTTATCCTTTGATTTCTACTCAGTTTCCCTGTGTTTGTTTCCTAGTGTAAGGTTCCTTCCCATATTGGTTTGGGGGAATCCTTTCCCACATTTTTCCTGTGTGCTGCTTGTGTTGTTAGTCAGCGCACACCCTTGTCAGTCCCTGTCAGTTGCAGCTCCACTTGTTCGTTAGGGGTGACCCCCTTTAGTCTCCAGTCCCTAGAGGTCTTATAGGGCATTCCTTCTCCCACTTCCCTCTAGGCCTACGGAATCAGTGAGAGAGGAGCTGTCGGGGTCAGGCTTAGCCTTAGTACAGCCGACCCACACCCGTGAGGCAGGGACCGGGATAGCTAGTGGGAGTAGTGCAGGGCGAGATTCCCTACTGCTACTCCTTAGCCCCGTTGCAGCTACCTGGACTGACATAACAGTACACTCAGCCGGTAAAAAAAAAAAAAAAAAAGGTTCGTTTGCATTATGACGGACCTGAAACAGTTGTACCAGGCGGTGCAGCAGATTTCCACTGAGATGGAGGGGATCAAGCTACGAATGGATGCCATCCAGGCTTCTGGCGTATCTCAAGTACAGCAGTTGGCTCAACACACAGCCTCTCAGGTGGAGGGCATACAGAGGCAGGTGAGTAGCGCCCCTGTGGGTCGGCCCCTGGAGCCAAAAGTCAGCTTACCTGAACCCTTCCGAGGTAAGAGGTCAGATTTTTTCCGATTTCAAAAGGACTGTCTTTTGTATTTCCGGCTACGGCCGTTTTCCTCCGGTTCTGAGGTACAGAGAGTTGGGATTATTATTACTTTATTGAGAGATGATCCCCTCATCTGGGCACATTCGTTACCAGCCGACTCAGCTTGCTTACTAACTGTAGAGGCGTTTTTCTCCACAATGGGGTTACTGTATGACGACCCAGACAGGGTACGCACGGCTGAGTATAACCTACGACGTGTGGTGCAAGGGGAGCACGCTATAGAGAAATATTGCACAGAGTTTCGTAGGTGGGCAGCAGAAGTACACTGGAATGACCCCGCTCTACTTAGTCAGTTTGAGACAGGGCTCTCGGACCAGGTTAAAGACCATCTAGTTTCTCACCCTGTTCCGGGAGATCTAGATGAGGCCATGCAGCTGGCAATTAGAGTTGGAAGGTGCCTCCGGGAGCGTGGAGACAAGAGTCCTGGGGGGCTTAGCCCTCCTCAATTCTCTGTTTTTAGAGAGGACCCAGGGGACCAACCCATGCAGATTGGGGCCACTGTGCGAAGTGCAAGACCCAAGAGTGAAGGGTCCTGCACAGTACGCTGTTTTGTGTGTGGAGGGATGGGACATGTAGCAAGGGTATGCCCCTCCAGAGAATGGTTCGCCAAGGAGAGTAATAACCCCAGGTCTATTGAGGGTAAAGGGAGAAAACCTACTAAGGAGGGAGGTGTGCATATTTCCTGTACTCAGACTGCCGGGTTGACCCTTGAAGGATGGGTAAATGGGCAGAAGTGCCGGATTTTGGTGGATTGTGGTTCGGCAGTCAACCTTATTGACTCAGAGTTTTGTGAGCAATTAAGGGTGAGTCCTTTGGTCTTGAAGTCTCAGATACCGGTGTGGGCTATTGATAAGACCCCTCTACAGCAAGCTGTCATCTCCAAACAGGTGGAGGGTTTGGAGTTTATTGTGGGTGGCCACAGGGAAGAGATTGACTTGTTCTTGTTGTCTAAGTTACCAGCACAAGTAGTTTTGGGGTGGCCCTGGCTGAAGCAGCATAACCCTATTATCAACTGGGAGACCGAGTCAGTAGTTTCTTGGGGGCAGGGGTGTAATGGTCGATGTCTGCCCATATCCGTTATGTCTTTGTCTTTAGACAATTTGCCTCAAGAAATATGTGAGTTCAGGGAGGTCTTTGAGGAAAGGGCAGCCAAGACATTACCACCACATCGCACCTATGATTGCTCAATTAAATTTATACCAAATGCAGTGCTACCCAAGACACGGTTGTACAATCTCACTATTCCGGAGAGGGAGGCGCTCAAAGAGTATATTGAGGGGAGTCTAGAGGTGGGGCATATTCGCCCATCTAAGTCCCCAGTAGCAGTGGGGTTTTTCTTTGTAAAGAAGAAAGATGGAGGGTTGCGCCCTTGTTTGGATTTTAGGGAGATTAACAAAATCACGGTGCGGAATCCCTATCCCATTCCGTTGATCTCGGATCTATTCAGCCAGATTACGGGAGCCCGCTGGTTTAGTAAAATAGATTTACGTGGGGCGTATAACTTGCTGAGAATCAAGAAGGGGGATGAGTGGAAAACAGCGTTTAACACACCCCTAGGACACTTTGAGAATCTTGTGATGCCTTTCGGTCTAACCAATGCGCCTGCGTTTTTTCAGAATTTTATTAATGATGTACTAAGTGCCGTCATAGGGAGGGGGGTTGTGGTCTATCTGGACGATATACTCATTTACACCCCGGATTTGGAGACTCATTGGGAGAGAGTGAGAGAGGTTTTAGATCTCCTGAGGGCTAACCAATTAAGTGCTAAGCTGGAGAAATGTGTGTTCGCGGTCAATAAATTATGTTTCCTTGGCTATATCCTATCGGACAAGGGGTTCGAGATGGACCCTGAGAAGGTCAGGGCAGTCTTGGAGTGGCCGCGACCTGAGAACCTAAAGGCGGTCCAACGGTTCTTGGGGTTCTCCAACTATTATCGCCAGTTTATCAAGGGATTTTCTGAGGTTGTGAAACCTATCTCGGACTTGACTAAGAAGGGGGCTGACTGTGCTAAGTGGTCGCCAGAGGCGCTAGCTGCGTTTGAAGAACTGAAGAAGCGATTCTCGTCCGCTCCCATTTTGAGACAGCCGGATGAGAGGTTGGCCTTCCGAGTGGAGGTGGATGCCTCCTCGGTGGGGGTGGGAGCAGTACTTTCTCAGGAGTTCGAGGAGGGTACGCATCCCTGTGCCTTCTTTTCTAAAAAATTCTCTGCCTCTGAACGGAATTATGACATCGGAGATAGGGAACTACTAGCAATAAAACTAGCGTTCGAACATTGGCGTCATTTCCTGGAGGGGGCCAGAAGGCCAGTCCAGGTATTTACTGACCACAAGAATTTGATTTATCTTGGGTCGGCGAAGAGATTAAATGCACGGCAGGCCAGATGGGCTCTATTTTTTGCGCGGTTCCATTTTAACGTGACTTATGTGCCGGGTTCAAAGAATGTTAAGGCTGATGCTTTATCCCGGTATATGTCGACTGAGGAGGAACGAGAGGCGCCTGCCACTATTCTTGGGGATGGAGTGGTGGTAGCAGTATTGGGCGCGAAATTGGAGAAGGCCTTGATCGAAGCGCAACACGCTGCACCTTCCAAGATACCTAGAAACAAGCTTTTTGTCCCAACTACTCTCCGACAAAGTCTCCTGAGGGAGTGTCACGAGTCGGTTCTTGCTGGTCACCCGGGGGTTTCAGAGACCATGAGATTGGTGTCTAGGAATTTTTGGTGGCCAGGGTGGAGTAAGGAGGTCTTGCATTTTGTTCAAAATTGTTCAGTCTGTGCAAGAGCCAAGGCGTCGCATACCCGTCCCCACGGTCTTCTACATCCATTGGAACCTCCTAAGGCACCTTGGACTCATCTGTCTATGGATTTCATCACGGGCCTTCCGGTGTCTAAGGGTTTCACGGTCATTTGGGTAGTCGTTGACCGCTTCACGAAAATGTGCCATTTGATCCCGTTTTCCAGGCTGCCATGTGCCAAGACACTATCTGAGGCGTTTATTAAAGAGATTGTAAGGTTGCATGGTCTTCCTGAGGAGATCGTTTCGGACAGGGGACCGCAATTTGTGGCTAAATTCTGGCGGGCTTTTTGCAGCAGGTTGGGAGTTACACTGTCGTTTTCCTCCGGGTTTCACCCAGAGTCTAACGGACAAACAAAGAGGAAGAATCAGGATGTGGAACAGTTTTTGAGGTGTTTTGTTCGAGAGAACCAGAATAATTGGGCTGCCTTTCTCCCCCTGGCAGAATTTTCCCTAAACAACCATGATTCCAATGCCACAGGTACCACACCTTTTTTTTGCTCCGGTGGTAGACATCCTGTTTTCGGAGTATTTTCTTCCATTTCTTCCCCAGTTCCGGAGGAGGAGCTATTTTCTAAAAAGCTGCAAGGGGTATGGTCCCGTATCCGAGAGAATCTGGTGCGGGCGTCGCACCAGGCTAAGGTCCAGGCGGATCGGAAGAGAGGAGAGTTGAAGTTCTTCCCTGGTGAGATGGTTTGGTTGTCCACCAAGAATATCAGGTTGAAGGTTCCTAGCAAGAAGCTGGGTCCCAGATTTGTGGGTCCTTTTAAGATCATCAAGATGGTAAATGAAGTGGCGGCGCAGCTGCAACTACCTAAAAGGTGGAAGATAAACCGGGTCTTCCATGTCTCCTTGTTAAAGAAGGCCAAGAAGGGAACGTCTCCAGTTAAGGTTCCACCAGTTTCTGAGTCCGGGGAGTATGAGATATCCCGAGTTCTGGATAGCAAATATGTTCGGGGGAAGCTATGGTATCTGGTGGCATGGAAGGGATACGGTCCTGAGGATAATTCTTGGGTCCTGGAGTCGGATGTGTCAGCTCCCAGACTCGTGGAGAAATTCCACAAGGAGTTCCCGAAGAAGGATGCTCCTAGAGAATCCGGAGTCTTCTCCTTGAGGGGAGGATCCTGTTAGGAGTATTTAGGTTCTTTACTTTCTATTTTTCTTACCTGGGGAGTTTTTGGCTGCGCAGTGTCTGGGGTGGCATCCTGGCACTGCGGGGTTGTCCTGTCGTGAGTATTGGTGCACACCTTCTGACTTGCACGTGCGCACTGATGGTAGGCAGCTTTATCTCCTGGTTGATTAGTCTGTCCTCCCATTTGCACCTGGGAGGAGTGGTCTCTACTCTGTATTTAAACCCATGCCTCCCATGGTTCTGTGCTGAGTGTCGCTTTTACAGAGCTAGGCCTTAGCAGGAGGAGTAGGTGGTTATCTTGGATAGAGGAAGTTCCGTGGTTGGTTTTTGGGAGGTTTGGGTGAACGAGTTGGTTTGTGTGTTTTCCCTTCTGTGTTCACCAATCCTCCCTCTGTGTATAATTGACTGTGTGAGTGAATTGCCTTATCCTTTGATTTCTACTCAGTTTCCCTGTGTTTGTTTCCTAGTGTAAGGTTCCTTCCCATATTGGTTTGGGGGAATCCTTTCCCACATTTTTCCTGTGTGCTGCTTGTGTTGTTAGTCAGCGCACACCCTTGTCAGTCCCTGTCAGTTGCAGCTTCACTTGTTCGTTAGGGGTGACCCCCTTTAGTCTCCAGTCCCTAGAGGTCTTATAGGGCATTCCTTCTCCCACTTCCCTCTAGGCCTACGGAATCAGTGAGAGAGGAGCTGTCGGGGTCAGGCTTAGCCTGAGTACAGCCGACCCACACCCGTGAGGCAGGGACCGGGATAGCTAGTGGGAGTAGTGCAGGGCGAGATTCCCTACTGCTACTCCTTAGCCCCGTTGCAGCTACCTGGACTGACATAACACAAATAGAAGCTGTATGGGAGAGTGATGAGAAAGAAGCCGTTTCTGCACGTACGCCACAAATAGAGTTGCCTGAGGTATGAAAAAGCACATTTGGACAAGGCAGCTTCATTTTGGAAACAAAAATTGAGTTGTTTGGTTATAAAAAAAGGCGTTATGCATGGCGTCCAAAAAGAAACAGCATTCCAAGAAAAACACATGCTACCCACTGTAAAATTTGGTGGAGGTTCCATCATGCTTTGGGGCTGTGTGGCCAATGCCGGCATCGGGAATCTTGTTAAAGTTGAGAGTCGCATGGATTCCACTCAGTATCAGCAGATTCTTGAGAATAATGTTCAAGAATCAGTGACGAAGTTGAAGTTACGCCGGGGATGGATATTTCAGCAAGACAATGATCCAAAACACCGCTCCAAATCCTCAGGCATTCATGCAGAGGAACAATTACAATGTTCTGGAATGGCCATCCCAGTCCCCAGACCTGAATATCATTGAACATCTGTGGGATGATTTGAAGCGGGCTGTCCATGCTCGGCGACCATCTAACTTAACTGAACTTGAATTGTTTGTCCAAAATACCTTTATCCAGGATCCAGGAACTGATTAAAAGCTACAGGAAGCGACTAGAGGCTGTTATCTTTGCAAAAGGAGGATCTACTAAATATTAATGTCACTTTTCTGTTGAGGTGCCCATACTTTTGCACCGGTCAAATTTTGGTTTAATGCATATTGCACATTTTCTGTTAGTACAATAAACCTCATTTCAATCCTGAAATATTACTGTGTCCATCAGTTATTAGATATATCAAACTGAAATGGCTGTTATAAACACCAAAATATTTAGAACTAAAAATGATTAAGATTAATAGGGGTGCCCAAACTTTTTCATAGGACTGTAGGAATAGCATTAAGAAAAGCTATTCTTCTCTTAGGGTGCATGCACACTGAGTAACGCCGGGCGTGTATGAGAGCCGTACACGCCGGCATTACAGCAGACTGCCGAACACTTCCCATTCACTTCAATGGGAGCGCTCGTAACAGCGGCGTTTACGAGCGCTCCCATTGAAGTGAATGGGAAGTGTTCGGCAGCCCTGCTGTAACGCCGGCGTGTACGGCTCTCATACACGCCCGGCGTTACGTAGTGTGCATGCACCCTTACCTTTGTTATTCTGATTCATGCCGGCGTTCCTGAGAAATATCTTCTTTATGTAAATGAGTTTTCTTGCAGCACTGGGGGCGTTCCCTAGCGCTGCTTGAAAACTCTCCAGCGATGTCCTCTGTCTTCTTCTCCGCCTCCGTCTTCTCTCATACTCCTCTTCGTTCCAAAGCGCCAACTGCGCATGTCCGTCCGTCATTTTCTTGTGGGCGAAAAGGAGAGACCACAGGAAAATGGCTGATGGACATGCGCAGTCGGTGCTTTTGGACGAAGATGCTATGGGAACGCGAGAGAAGACTCGGTCTGGAGAAGAAGACAGAGGCGTCGCTGGAGAGTTTTCAAGCAGCACTGGGGAAGAAAGGAAGATAGAAGATATTTCTCAGGAACGGCGGCGTGGATCAGAATAATGAGGGTAAGAGAAGAATAGCCTTTCTTAGGCTAAGGCCCCACGGGTCGATACGCAGCACTAAAGCGCTGAGGGAAAAACCGCAGCGGGAATGCATCGTGGTTCAACCCGCCACGTTTTGAGCAGAAAGTTCACAGAGTTTTCCTCTGCGGACTTTCTGTTACAATTATGTCTACGGGAAAGCCGCCAGCGTTTTGGAAATCGCAGCATGTCTGTGCTGCGGTTTGGATATCAATGTAGTGGTAATGCAATAAATTAATTATACAGTAATAAAAGATGTAAAGCCTAAAACAAACCATAGGAGGCAGCAATAGTACAGAGATAGCTATATATTTACAAGAGTTTGGGGTAGACACCAACAGGGGGTCCATGTGTAAGAGCTGTATAAAGGACAGATGGTTGCTAGCTTTAGACAGCCACATAGTTAATTAGAAAATACCTGTGTGATGAAAATATAACATGCCCGCTAATGTGCCAAAAGTATAGTATATCAGTATTTTAGGTGGACCGTGAGGATGCAGAAAACAGAGCTGAGTTTAACGCTGAGGCTGGATTCACATCGGCATTGAAGCCTCCGCAGGAGATTCCATCACATAATCTGCTTAAAATTAGCAGAGAGAAATCCTGCAAGGAGGACTCTTCTCTCCACCGAATTCAGTCTGGCAGAAACTGGGGACAAACTCGGTGAATCCCATTATAGCCTATGGCAGGGGTGGGCAATTAATTTTCCCTTGGGGCCGTATAAGAAATTGAAACTATGCTAGAGGGCCGCGCCACGGCAAATTTAGCTCCACCCACTTCTACGTTGACTCCGCCCATTCCCAATCATCTTTCTATGTGCCCCCACAAAGTATAATCCTCCTACAGTTACCCGTACACTATATGCCCCCACATTATAATGTTCCCTTCCAACTGCCCCAAGTATTAGGTCCCTCTCCTGGTGCCCCAGTATAAACTGGTGGAAACTAGAGGGGACATGAAACTGGAGCAGCTGGAGGGGGACATTAACAGTGGGGGTAGTTGGAGGGTGGCAATAAATTGACAGCTGGAGCGGGACATGAAACTGGGAGCAACTAGAGAGGGACATTAAAATCGGGAAGCTGGAAGCAGACATTAAACTGTAGGGGTAGCTGGAGGGTGACATTAAACTGGGGGCAACTAGAGGCAGACAGGTCCCCCTACAGCTTCCTCCACGGTTTAATGTCCCCCCAGTCTGTGCCCTCTTCATCTACCCCTAGTTTTATGTCTCCCCCCCTCCATTTCTCCCTGTTTCATATCCCCCTTTATTTTCCCCATTTCATGTCCCCCCCCCCCTCCATCTCTCCCCCAGTTTCATGTCCCCCCCTCCATCTGCCATCTCTGCCCTAGTATAACATTCCCCTTCCATCTCTGCCCCTAGGTTACTGAGACACACACATACACACACACACATATATAGACAGACAGACACACATACAGACAGGCACACATATAGACAGGCACACATACAGACACATATAGACAGACACACATACAGACAGACAGACACACATACAGACACACACACATACACACATGTAGACACACACACATATAGACAGACACACATAGACACACACATATAGACACACACACATATAGACACACACACATATAGACACACACACATATAGACACACACACATTCTCTCTCTCTCCACCCTGCAGCTCACCTTACATCTCTCAGTACTTTATGACACGCTCCACTTCTCCATCTTCGGCCGGCACTAAGACACGCCCCCCCTAGACACGCCCCCCTAGTCAAAGCTGTGCGGGCCGGACTGAATCAGTCAGAGGGCCGGATGTGGCCCGGGGGTCGGACTTTGCCCAGGTCTGGCCTATGGGATTGGCGGGTTTCCACCAGTAACCGCTTTTTCAGCAACAGGGTCTCCGTCTTTTGGATTCCCATGCAGACCAGAATGACGTAGACCCGAATGCTAGTGTGAACATGGCATAAGAGAAATTCTAAGACTTTACACCTAAGCTTGGATGGTACAGGCTACAAAGGATGGGCAGATAGACATCTGATTATCCAAATAATCATCAATAAAATGACTTAGATTTTTATGGAAAGTTGGACCATGGGGTTGTAAAAATTCTTATTACTCTTGCCATCATCCAAGAAGCAAAATAGACTTTCCACTACGGATTTTTTTCTGCAATGTGTGGATGGGATTAGCCACAATCTCATCCACTTTGCAGGTAATGTAAAATGCTGCGTTCTTGCATTGTGGGGCCCTTGACCTTACAGTGTTTTTATCCCTTCGAGTGCTAGAGAGTAGGGTGTTAGTGATGGCTGACCAATCTGGCTGTGGCACCTCATATTTGGGGTTAAAGAACTGTTTTGTGGTGTAATTTAACTTGCAGTTTTAATGGAAGATAAGTTTATAAAATAAGTTAAGATATGTTAATATGTATATAATAAATGAATAAAAAACATTTCCAGGTTTGTTTGTTTTTTTTGTTGACTTCTCCTGTAACTGAGGCTGGTACATTAGCCAGGTACAGGTGGAATACAGCCTTCTAGCTGACTGCAGAGCTGATCTGGGTTCTCTAGGACCCAGCAGCTCATCTAGTTCCCGACCCCTAGTGGTAACATTATGTGAGTGTGGGACTGGAAGTGAAGCTACATCATTGCGGATCCCACAGATGTGTGCACGGCATTTATTGATGTGTACACACTTAATGGGAAGCCTAGGACGATAAGAAACTGTCTCTGCCTTTCCTATTTCATGCAGATGTAGATACACAACTTTTCAGTGTTAAGATTGGATCACCCAGGCATAAAAAGTCAATGGATGGTCTGGAAGTAGTTAACCCTTTATAGCTGCGTGGCTGCGCCTGACATAGGTGGCCAGTCTGCCACTAATTGTGAGCCATGTGTGGGATTTAATGTAGCCCATTACTACTAGTGATATCACAGCACTGCAGTTCTAATGTCAAAGTAACTTTTCTGACTCAGATTCCCTTGTGTTGTTATAGAAAGATGCCAGACTTGTATTATCCCAGCATCTTACCTGAGTTAAGGTGAAGAAGTAAGTGACAGATGATTTTCTATTTGAAACCCGTTTTCGATGTCACAGACATGGTTGTGATGTCACCTGACTGAAACTCACTTGTGATGTCATACAAACTCTCTTGACTGAAATGTACTTGCTGTGTCACAGCAGCAGAAAGCGACAAACATCACAACTCATTGTGATGTCACAATTGGCAAAAACACGGTTGTGATTTCACCTTACGGAAACATGTTTGTGATGTTATTGTAGCTTACCTGACAGAAACCCATTTGTTATGTCAAAGCAGCTTTCCTGACTGAATTGCAGTTGTTATCAACCAGGGATAGAAATAGACTTGACAGGCTGATCAGGAGGGCCAGCTCTGTCCTGGGGAGCCCCCTGGACCCAGTACAGGTGGTGGGTGACAGAAGGATACTGTCTGTGGTGAGCTCCATGCTAGAGAACAACTCCCACCCCATGTATGGGACCTTGATGGCACTTGGCAGCACTGTAAGTGACCGACTGCTTCACCCCAAGTGTGAGAAGGAGCGCTATTGCAAGTCCTTCCTTCCAACCGCGATCAGGCTGTATAATCTACATCAGGTCAAGCGAAGATCACTCCGCACAGAGAACTAAATGACCTGAAGTCTTCTTTCTTGCTTTCTTCTCTTCCTTAGCTGCTATGGACTCCTAGTATATCTTCTCCTCTCAGCATATGTGTGCCTACGTCTGTATTATATTACTGTGTATTATCCTGTATCTGTATTACTATGCTGCTGTAACTTACTGAAATTTCCCCACTCTGGGACTATTAAAAGATTATCTTATCTTATGGAAAAATATCTTTGTATGAAGGGACCATTCTAGTAGTTACCGAAATCTCACAATATGTCATCATTTTTTTAAGTTAGCCATTAATAAAGGTATCAACTACTGAAGACTTCTCCAAAATTTTTTTTATCTTATCTTGTTATGGTACAACAGGTACCTGACCGAAAAACTCATGATGTCACAGCTGACTGAAACATTGTTGTTATAGCTCAATAGCTTACTATTAGTAGAATACCAACTCTTACCGGTGTATACATTTATCAATAATTGTAATGACATTCATTTACTAGACAGTAGGGGGGCGCTACCATTTTTAAGATCCTGTAGCAGTGGGGCCTTTTTCTCTATGGGAGCTTCCATAGAGTTCAGGCTCAGAACCATTAATGTGAGTAATTGTATATGGCTGCTGTCCTAGTATTCTCATTGCTGAGCCTTGCCCATGTACTGTATTGATTCACATCCCATTTCCAGTACATGCCCGAGTAAATTACTGTAGATGTTCTGTAAAAAAACAAAAACTACCCATTGTATTTCCATGGAAATATAACATGAAGAGGAAATCCCTGTATTTCCCACAGTTTATCATATAATCCCTCTGAGGAATTGAGTATGTGCATGAATCATATCTTGAATACATTTGGCTATGCATACAATACTTAGGCACATTGTAGGGCACCATGTTCTCTGCCTGGTTATGGATAGTATGTCCCTTATAGAAATATACATTATTGTAGTTAAGGAGACTACTTTATCTCTTAGCCGTAGCCGAGTATTTACTGTCACATTGCTGAGAGAGATGTTTATTAAAATGGCTGCTCCTTCTGACTGATTGCTGCAAGTCTAATGGCTTGATAAGAGCCTTATGGCAGATGAAGATGGCTCATTGAAAAGCAACACTTAGACTAATATGAAGAAGAAACACAAGCATTTATTCTGTCATAATGTCTTTTGGCAATATGTGAACATGTCCATCATCACCTCTCTTACTACTTTCCTTTTGTGATGGAGGTCAGCGTGACTCAGACCTACTCTTTTGCTACTTTTCACATTTAATAAAGTATCGTAGTGTGATTTTTGTTCTGTTGAGGGAAGAAAGCTAAGAGCACATGAATGGATCAATCTGTTCTCCTCAGCTGCTTCCATGCCATTTCCACTGTTACGTTAGTGACAGATAGCCATAAGGAGAAGAGGAGAGAATGGAGTATGTCCAAGAAATGGAAGCAATGACTACAAGATGGATAAAGCAGTCCCAGATCTTTTTAACCACTTACAATCCAATCTTGTTGTCTCTGTCAAGATGCAACTCCGTTGGCTTTGTCACCAGAGAATACACTTCATAAAGATACTTCAGATACCTAAAAGTGCAATTTATTTAGCTAGACTCACAGTACGCATTCAGTAAACTGTCATGGGGAAGAACATTGTATCTTGAGTGATTGGCGCTTTTCCTTTCAGTTCCTTTGAGGTTAAAAAGGGTTCGAAATGGTTTTAACAACAAAGCTCAAGTAACAGAATGAGCAATGCCCGAAATTTCTTATAGAGAGTTGTTAAAATGTGACCTTTGAGCACTTGATTTTGAGACTGCTGCTGCAGGGATGATGGTGGGGGCATCGATTGTTCACATGCAGGCACCTCTATGGGCATGATACAGATGTTGGCTTGCAAAACCCTTTTCTTTTATGGAAAATGTACTGTTAGAAAAAGTCAAATATTTAACAGCACATAATAAAATATCCTACTTTAGCCATAAATGTTGCACTAAGTCTTCCTAAAATTGTCCTAAACTTTTCAACGTATTTATTGAAAAAAAACAAGGGCATCTACAATTCAATTTTATCAGCCCTAGTAAATGACAAAACTAATTTTCTGAACACTGTATGGCTATTATAAAGCCCTATATGTCATAATGACAGTGCATAGTAAATAAACTCAGTCTGCATTGTAAGTAAAAGCATTTTCTAAGGTACACAAAACATGGTCCAGTGCTAAATGTAGTAATTAATGAAACAAATGACTACTTACTAGTTCTTTCCTCTGCTGTTTCCAGCTTCACGATCTGGTCCTGCCACAATGCCATTATTTTCTGGACTACAGTGATGACATTTCTGTAAACCATGTCACCAGGCAGCCAAGCACAGGCTTTATATCACTGAGAGAGTCTGTATTAATGTATTATTAGATGAAGCAATGGTTCACTGCAGGATGCAGACAGGCCCAAATGGTACATGGTGGGAGCTGCACAGGTACAAAGTACTGATAAAACATCCACTCACACACCTACAACCTGTGTGAATATTTAAGAAGATTTCCCATCTTTGAATGTATATGATGTATTGATGAGATTTCCCATAATATTATACTGGAGTGAGTTGTACATCTAAGATGCTGCCAGTTGTAAGAATAGTAGATCTTGGTCAATTTTTTGCCATCACGAGGAGCTAAAATAACCCCAACCTCCCTCCCTTTTCTTGAGATTAGGTAAAGCACAACTCTTAGGAGTGAACTTTAATGATATATCCAGTAGGAAATATCCTTTAAGGAAATCCATGCAAACCTTAACTGCAGCTCATTTTAAAAATCACATAACAAAAATATACCGTGTTATATTTGCTTGTGATTAGAGATGAGAGAGTAGTACTCGATTGAGTAGGTATTCAATCGAATACTACGGTATTCGAAATACTCGTACTCGATCGAGTACCACTCGCTGTTCGAATGTAAAAGTTCGATGCAGAACCAGCATTGATTGGCCGAATGCTATACAGTCGGCCAATCAACGCTGGTTCTTCTCCTACCTTTAGAAGTCTTCTCTGTGCAGCTTCCCCATAGCGTCTTCCGGCTCTTCATTCACTCTGCCAGGCATCGGGCCTGGGCAGAGCCAACTGCGCATGTCTGCTTGTAGTGTGGGCATGCGCAGTTGGCTCTGCCCAGGCCTGATGCCTGGCAGAGTGAATTCAGAGCCGGAAGATGCCGCGGGGACGCTGCATGGAGAAGACTTCTCGGA
The DNA here is from genome assembly GCF_031893055.1 of Leptodactylus fuscus. NCBI lineage: Eukaryota > Metazoa > Chordata > Amphibia > Anura > Leptodactylidae > Leptodactylus > Leptodactylus fuscus. The sequence goes on along the minus strand of NC_134265.1, from coordinate 275,908,862 downwards.
GGATCCAGCCCGACCCTCACTCGTGGACTTGGTAAATATAATTTGATCAAACGTTGCCTACCCCTGAAATGAGCATTTTCCCCCCATAGACTATAATAGGGTTCGATATTCGATTCGAGTAGTCGAATATTGAGGGGCTACTCGAAACGAATATCGAATCTCGGACATTTTACTGTTTGCTCATCTCTACTTGTGATAAAACATTTAGCCTTTTTGATGTCTGTTTTATTACCCTTACATTTTGTATCTGTGTATTAATAAGTCCATGCCTGCCAGCTTTGTATCCACCTGTTTGCTCTTTGGTTACACTTGAGAATGTAAGAAAGAATAAGGGTGACACAGACAGACGTAGGAAGGATGAGAGCTTATAGAGGATGACAAAACAGCTGTACTTTACAATACCTGTTTCGTATTTTCTGAAGTCATCCTGTAGTATAGTGGTGGCACAGAGTTACACAAAGTGGTCGATGGAGCTCCAACCACTGGGACCCCTACCAATCTGGAGAAGTAGGGTGTTTTGAAGCCCAGGTTGAATGGAACATTGGTGCTCATTTCTAACCTGCTGCTTCATTTAAACTGGGGTGCAAAGTTTCCATGATCTGTAGGAGTCCCATCAGTTGGAACCACTAATCGTCAAATTATCCCCTATCCTTTGGGGGAACCAGAATACCCCTATACTGTTGCACATTTTCTTCACTTTCCTCCAGATTTATATATCAAGTAATGTGAAATAAATAAATATAATAAGAAAAATAAATTTACTGCAACTCGCTTCATAGTAATCGATCCAGCTACTTCAATTATAGTTGGTGGTATATACACAGTGGTGCCCTGGCTTTCCTGCAAAATCTGCTTGTTCCTAGGGGTACCAAATATTAAGAGGTGTTCTCTTCTGCACATTGTATATGCCAAGGCTAATCTCCTGTCATAACACAAAAATAGAGTCAACTAATACAAGCTTGCATAAGACTTACAATAAACTCAAAGGGAATCATTTCCACAAGGTATATTATTAATTTCCTGATCTTATTTTTTAGCATGGAATGTGAAGGTCCTTGAGAATTCACTACCTAGTCTTAATAGTGTACATAATATATTACTGCAAGATAAGCCCCCCCCCCATGTTTCTGTATACAGGTGTGTAGCTGTAGGTAATAAAGTTTATTGCCATTGAGGTCTACAACACCACTGCAATGTAAATTTACAGACATCCAATGAATCAATATCTTACATCAGTCTGAATTTCGATTTCTTCATTGTTTATTTCCTTCGGGACTTAAAGGTGTATTTTATCTTGAAAATGATCGACTATTAAATGCTCATTCTGGGCTCAGCTGCAGATTAAATATTTTCACAAGTATTTTATAGCTCAATTACATTACTTTGGCAGCGAAAATCAGACATGCTGTGCAGCTATTTAATGTCACATCTTACTATAAAAGGCAATGTTACTGGATAAAAAAGTCAACCTTGCAGTTACTGATAGCCTGGGGTCTTATGAGAAAACATCTGGTGCCATTCATTTTTAGCTTTGGTCTGTTAGTGCAAAGATATTGTGTGGATACATATGCAGCTTATTATGCACTTGGCAGGATAGATACACATATATTACAATGGCTTGTTAACACGCTTTGCTCTGGATTCTTAAAACTGTGCAAGACTAGCACTATTTTAGGGTCAGGAATGGTAAGCAGGATCCTCCAGGACATAACAAAGACTTGTTCGGAAAACTGAGCTCAGGTGTCATTGTCATAAGAAAGTGGTCTGACATCAAACAGCCAATTTCCTTTGAAGTATATGAGAGTGATTGCGCTAAAGAAGGATGAAAATATCTTCCAGGAAGTGAGACTGGGTGAAATCTTTCAGATTTGACATGTCTGTTACTGGCATTTGGTTGCCTTTTCTTGAGCTTCTCTCATATGGATTTCCCTAAAGGCTTTACTGGCATGCTGCATTACACAGCTTGTTCTGCTCAGCCTGTAGAATGTGCAAATCCAATAAACAGAGCCACACCGCTGTGTAGAAAACAAAAGTAGCTGTTTTATGCTCTCATTAGCATTTACATTTTGCATGCCCAGAATCCTTTGTGTTTACAGTGCTTTGCACCGTGTGAGATTCAGGTGACTGGAACAAGCTGTAAAAAGCCGCATGAGCCATTTGAGCAAGCTCTGGGGCGGTTTTAATCTGCATTGTGCTGCTGTACTGTACATGAAGTTCGTGATAAAAATCATTGAACTTTACTGCACACAGTTTTACGGCGTGGACACTAGATGCCAGTATTGGCACGTGCTACGCCTGCATCTGTAAGTTAATTCTGAAAATAAAGGGAATCTGAGGGGAGAGGGGCGGTAATGTGGCTGAAAAACATATTTTCAATTACTTCCAAATAAAAATGCTTTTGCACATTTCTTCTGTGGTTAAATGAAACCCATCAAAGCCCATTAAAAGAATCAGTAAAGACTGTGGAAGCGTACGCCTTTCTCTTTCAGCTTTGTCCAAACCCGGCCCTGCTATGGGGATTTAGACAGGTGTGCAGCTGCATTGGAAAACATCTTTTCTCTGTTATCTGTGTCTCCCCGGCACAGAATGCAGGTGTTGGAATTGATTATATTTTAATCTTATTTCTCTAAGGAGGTGGATGAAAATACAAAATATGACTGCAAGACCACAGTGTTGGCTATGACATATCTCGCTTCCCTTTTTTCTTATTTCAATCTGCTTCCTCATGTAATGCTGCTGTAATTCTATCCGTCGTATATGAACAAAACACTAGGTAGGTCATCTGCAAATGATTCTTCGTGTGCGGACAGGTTAGTGTTAAAGATCTGAACATAAAGATACAGCGCTTGCAAGGATATTTTTTGTCTGTAGGTTAACGGTGAGCTTTTATCCATAGTATGCATATGTTTAGTAATTGTAGATGAGAGATGAGCCCAAACCACACTTCCATAAGATCTAGGAACACAATGTACTGGGCAGTAAACATACATTTCTTTATAGACACATATGGTTGCTTCCCTCCCACTCGTGGAGGACGTGCGTTAACATATTTAGTGTTACTTGCGTAACTACATTTTCAATGCATTCCTTTACATAATTCATGTTTTGTTCATTTTCCTTTTATATTATGGCCTTCACTCTCTCAGAAAAAAGATAGCTGACGTCTGTAGGTCTGGTATTGGGTTGAAGGGGGGGAACTCAACAGGTTACATAACCAGGTACCTGGAAACAAAAGGCATAACACCAGGCCCAAATGCAAAATCTGTAACAGGGCCCCCACTTACTATGTGCTAGGTATAATACTGGTCTCTCATTATGCTGTAATAAGGTCTTTGGGCCCCCTCACCTCCTGGGCCTGGTGCTATATCTGCACCCCCTATAGTTATGCCTCTGCTGGAAACTATTCCCCTTGTATGGGTCCCAACATAGACCTGGAAAATTCAAACTGTATACATGGGTACATGTATATTATTTATTTTATATCTAGAAGATATTATCCATATTAAGAAATATGTGTTATGTAAATCTGTGACCCCATTAAACATGATCATGATGAAGAATTCAATAAATCACCACAAAGTATAACCAGCGTTCATCTATAATGCTGCAGGATAACATAGAATTTACAGTAAAATGTAAGGTTCTCGAGTAACAAACTGATGTATGTAATGTATTACATAGTGACACAGTTAACAGTAAACTTGAAAGAGAAACCAGTCCATCAAATTTAGGGGAGACACAGATAAAAGGAGGTGAATGATGTAGCGCTTACAACTTCATTCCCCCCTACTAATCTAGGGTAAGGCAAAAAACTCCTAAAATTTAATGCACACTAAGTTTTTTGGCGCTGATTTTGACGCTGAATCTGTCTCAAAATCAGCCCTCCAAAAAAGCCTCCCAATAGAGTTCTATTGGGAGGCTTTTTTGGAGGCTGATTTTGAGGCAGATTCAGCATCAAAAATCAGTGCGAAAAAACTCTGTGAGCCGTAAAATGGGAAAAAAATCTTCCGGATAGCAAGTGGCGTTCACACTGTGCTTATATGCTTATTGTCTTTCAATATATATCTCTCTATATTATAAAAATGAATTTCTGTCTGTCTGTCTGTCTGTCTTTTTTTTATTCGCGACCAAACAACTGGACCGATTTTCACCAAATTTGGCACACAGATATTTCAGGTGTCTGGGAAGGTTTAAGACGAGAACCCAACTCACTCGGACATACCGTTCCGGAGATACAGCTTTCTCCAAACCCTGACCCCCTATTAGCCAAAACAAACCTGCAAGTCTTTCACTCATATTTCAACTGCAATACACATGGTCACTCCACATGTACAATCCAACACTAATATCCAAACTGAGATACACGCATCAGAGGATTAGATACACAGGTCAGCACACAGTATCATATGTCAGAGGATTAGATACACGCATCTGCACACAGTTCCACAAGCCGAAAGATTAGATACACGCGTCTGCACCCAGTTCCACAAGCCGAAGGATTAGATACGTGCGTCTGCACAAAGTACCACGCGCCGAATTATTAGATACGTGCGTCTGCACACAATTCCACATGCCAGATATGCACATCTGCACAAAGTACCAAACGCTGAAAGATTAGATACGTGTGTCTTTACACAGTTCCACATGCCAGAGGATTAGATATGTGCGTCTGCACAAAGTACCACACACTGGAGGATTAGATATGAAGGTCAGCACGCAGGATCACACGCCAGAGAATTAGATAGATGCGTCTGCACACAGTTCCACATGCCAAAGGATTAGATACGCATGTCTGCACAAAGTTTCACATGCCAGAGGATTAGATACATGTGTCTGCACAAAGTACCACATGCCAGAGGATTAGATACACAAGTCAGCACACAGTACCACAAGCCAGAGGGTTAGATACGCACGTCTTCACACAATACCACACGTGGGAGGCTTAGATACGCGCCACTGCACACAATACCACATGCTGGAGGATTAGATACACATATCTGCAACAGTTCCACATGCCGCAGGATTACATACATGCCACTGCACACAATACCACACGACGGAGGATTGGATACGTGCCACTGCACACAATACTACATGCTGGAGGATTAGATACACACGTCTGCACATAGTTCCACATGCCGCAAGATTAGATATGCATGTCTGTGCACAGTTCCATACGCCAGAAGATTAGATACCAGTGTCTACACACAGTTACACATGCCACAGGATTAGATACTCATGTCTTTACACAATACCACGTGCTGGAGGATTAGATACGCACGTTTGCACACAGTTCCACATGCCGCAGGATTAGATATGTGCATCTGCACACAGTTCCACACCCTGGAGGATAAGATACGCACATCTTTACACAATACCAAACAATGGAGGATTAGATAGGCACCACTGCAAACAATACACAAGGCGAAGGATTAGATACACACTGCTGCACACAATACCACATGGGGAGGGTTAGATACACGTGTCTGTACACAGTACCACATGCCAGATGATTAGATACGCATGTCAGCACACAGTACTACATGCCGGAGAATTAGATACGTGCGTCTATACACAGTTACACATGCCACAGGATTAGATACGCACATCAGTGCACAGTTCCACACGCTGGTGGATTAGATACATACGACTTTACACAATACCACACGATGGAGGATTAGATATGCCCCACTGCACACAATACCACACGGAGAGGGTTAGATACACGTGTCTTCACACAGTACCACACGCCAAAGGATTAGATATGCGTGTCTGCACATAATACCACAAACTGGAGGATTAGATATGCGCATCTGCACACAGTACCACATGCTGGAGGATTAGATACACAAGTCAGCACACAGTATCACATGTCAGAGGATTAAATATGCACGTCTGCACACAGCACTACAAACTACAAGCTGGAGGATTAGATACGCGCGTCTTCACTCAATTCCACACGCCAGAGGATTAGATACGCACCACTGCATACAATACCACACACTGGAGGATTAGATACACAGCTCTGCACAGAGTACCACATCTTAGAGTTTTACTCCAGGTTTCTATAGCAACCCAGGAATGTTTCTTCACTGCTTTATGTCAGCTTTAAAGGGGCAGGGTGCTGTGAATGACACTGTTACACAAGGTCACATACACACAGCTTTACCCCAGGTCTTCATAACAACCGATCGCAGCTTTTTCACTGATATCCGAAATGAGATAAATATGATCACATGATGCTTATGGACACACACAAATGATATACAAAATACACAAGTGCAAAACTGGACAATTCTTATGGGGCCACTACACAAACAAAAAATGAAATATACCCGTGTGAAGCCCGGTCCTCCTGCTAGTGATTTATAAAAACCCAGAGAAAACCTTTACTATACTGTTACCTCCAAGAAGCCAGTGAAATCTATAAATATATTCTAGTTAAAATGAAAGTGCAGGCTGCATGTTACAGAGCAGGGACTTATCAGATTGATATATCGTTTTTTTTTTTTTTTTCTTTTTTTTTCAGTTAATGACTCATTATATGGCTTATATGTCAACATTTAAGTCCCTGCTCTATCCATGTTTGGCGTCATGTGGGTGGTCTTGCTAGTGATTGACAGCCTTCCCTGCATGACTGTGCAGACAGAGATAGCTGTCAATCACTCCATAGGAAGCAATCTCTGAAGGCACATAGGAGAGATACAGCACAGATTGCCCTTTCCACGGCAATGAGAACCTTTCTAAGGCCTGCCTGATACACATTAGACTGGCGCTACACAGCAGCCTTGGTTGTTACACTTAAATGGCATGCAGGTCCCTACCTAAAAGGATATATGCAATTTGTCTGTAACTTGCTGAACAACTACTTTAGAAGTACATTTTGGCTGTTAAAAGGAAAGAAATTTGCAGACATATCGCAGTTGTATGCAACAGTTTATGTATGCAATGTTGCATTTAGCTGCAGTCAAAAATCCAGCAGTTTGTGGTTGTGTTATATCACTTGTTGCAGTGTGACAACATTGATAATCCTTACATGTATTGTGACATTGCGATTGCCAAAGCCACCCTATGAGGATGGCTGTTTTCTCCTGGAATGGATGGGTGTGATATAATGCGCTACCAGCAGGGGCCGCCTCTCATCTTACCATAACCCTGCTCACCATCTTTTACCGTGATCATAAAAGCAACTTCTTAGTGATGAAAAATTGATTTTGAAATTGTTTTTCTCAGGTCTGCCATGTTGATTGTTGTATGGATGCTCGCAAAGTATCGCTTAGGGCTCTTTTGTTTAAATTTAGATTTCAAAAGCAATCCAGTTGAAAAATTTCCCAAGAAAGAGCATAGGGAATATAGTAAAAGCATGTACTTTTATTTGATATGTTTTAGCTTGGCCATCTCGTGGGCATTACAAGCTATTAATGAGAGAGCTGTTCTGCTCTGAGCTTGGCCTGTTGCCGGTCACCCAGGATGTAATCACGGTCAGACATTTTTCCAAGCACTTCAGTGCCGACGCTTCTGTCAAACAGCATAGTGAAGCACATCTGAGAGGCTCTTGCATCGAGAATGCAACTTCTGTAAAACATGAGAGGAGAAAAGCAATCTCATCACACTAAGTAAATACGAAATTAACCAAGATGATAATAATGTTCCACAGTTATTATTGCGTTTTGAAGCTAAGAAAGGAAGGTGTCTGCGATGAACCCAGGGGAAATAAACATGTTGCAATAAGCAACTAATCAGTCACTGATCACACTTAGAAGTCAGGAGATCCAGAACTCATGATGCGTGCGTTAATCCATTAGTCTCAACAATAATTGCCGCTGTAGCTTAGAGACGTGGATTTTTATTCTTGTAGGCAACATATTATACGGTATCAGAGAGAGGAGTAACTGGATATGCCTGCATTAGAGACATTTACAGAAATGGAAATGTTTTAAACTAATGGACCCACTTTTCATTGTATAATGCTATAAATTCTGTACAAAATCTTTATTTCTATATTTATAGTGGATTCAACAGTCATAAAGTCATCTTGATGAAAGGCGGTAAAAAGTCATTATGTTTCCTGTCAATAAAAATTAGAAAGAAAAGGGGTCATGGATAAAAGTGGAAATCCATGTTTGTATTGCTAATCTAACAAGTATTTCTTAAATGACGGTTTTAGGCTGAGGCCCCACATTATGGAAACGCTGCTTTTATTGTTGCAGATTTTGCTGCGTTGTTTTTTAGTCAAACCCAGTATATAGGTAATATATGGTATATATGGGAAATATATAGGAAGTTGTTGTTCTTCTCCACTCTTGGCTTAGGCTCAAAAAATGCAGTAAAGTCTGCAACAAACAAAAGCATTTTTTTCTGCAACATGGGGCCTTATGCTTAATCTTACTTATTTAACTTCTTCCCAATATCTGCCATAATAGTATGGCGGATGCCAGGTGTTTAAATACGTTGGCCACTCAGGAGCTGAGTGTCCGCCATATCTTTTCTGTATTATACAGTAAAGACCCAGCTCTAATGCCCATGATCAGTGCCCCAGCTCCTCGGTCAAAGCTGGCTAATGCTCCATTTTCCTGGTGGCGCCCTTTTGGAGGAGGATCGAAATCCTTGCCTGGTGATCCATTGGTATGACAGCGAGAAGCCAATTGTAGGCTTCTAGGCAGCGCCGCACCTCCCATGAGGCGACCTGAAGCGACCGCTTCAGGCGGCGCTATGCCAGGGCCCCGGGGAGGGCGGCATTTTTGCTGACCTAAGCCAGTCAAGGACAAGCTGTGCTGGACTGGCTTAGGCTCACCGTCACTGAGCGGTGGATTGGGGAGGCCGCTGGAGCAGCTCTGCTCCAGCGGCCGCCCCTCACGCTCAGGCAGAGAGCAGGTCCTCTCCCTGCCTGCTCTCTGCCTGCTAAAGATGCTCACTCCGCTCTACCCCGCCCCCTCCACTTGGCCCTGCCCCCTCCACTCGGCCCCGCCCCCTCCACTCCGCCCCCTCCTCCAGGGGGGTTGGGTGGCAGCTTTCTGACGTCTGCCTCAGGCGGCAGAAACCCATGCTTCACCCCTGCTTCTAGGTTTGTCTGGCATTCATTTGTATGACAAATGTCATAATAAGTGATCAAAGCAATAGACATTCCCCATTATGGTATAATTAGAAAGTACACCTGGCCCTGCAAAAAAGACACCCTATGCATCTCTGTACATGGAAATATAAAAAGGTGTCAGAATATGGTGACTTTAAAAAGTTATTTTTGTATTTTTTTTTTAAGAGATTAAAATGTAAATAAAACTATTTATTTTCAATCCACTTATGGCTTTGGCTCAAAAATTGCAGCAAACAATGGTACAAAAAGACTGTGTGTGACAACAGTCGAACGTTTTTGGACTTTATTGGCTTTGCTTTGGCTGTTTCCATTATTGTGTATAGAGTATCTTCTGTTCCTCTAGTGGATCAGTCTGACAGTATTTGTGTGGCCCTATATTTTGTAAAGTCAGGGCCCCACAGAATGGAAACGCTACGATTTGCTTGTGGCGGAAACGCTGTGGGAAAAATAACAGGTTTTACAGTACGTGCAAAGTGGATGGGATCCCATGCCCACTTTGCGGTAAAAACCGCCATACAGACACGTCATGATTTCCAAAACCAGCCTGGTTTTGGAAATCGCAGCACGTCAATTATATCTACGGAGACGCTAGCGGTTTCCCCATAGGTGTAATTATAACAGAAAGTTTACAGAGAAAAACTCTGTGAACTGTTTAAAGCACTGCAGGAAGAACCAAGGTGTGTTGCCGCCGTGGTTTTTCCCGTAGCTCTTTACTGTTGCAGGACGTCCCGTGGGGCCTTATCCTTAATGTGAATAGGCATAGGCAGACTTTGCTCAGTAAATACTTGCAGACAATCTTAAATTGCCATCATTTTATTTGCTTACTTATTTTGCTGCTTTTTGTTTCTGGTCTATTGTCATCATTTTTGCCATATGTGGTAATTTCGAGTTCTAATATATTTTCTACATCTCATAGAGAGCAATGCTGAGTTTGGAATCTCCCTCCATAAATTCTGCGTATACTTATTTATATATTTAGTCACAGAGCACCTGGCATTGATTTTATGATCCACAATTAGGCATTCATTTTAATCCAATATTTTTCCATCTGCTGTCAGTACATTTGGACCATCTGCGACTGCTAAGAATCCAGTATTGTTGTCTTGTTAATAAAAACCGCATTCAGAAGTGAACTGGTTTCTTTACAATACAAGGATTAAACCTCTGAAGAATGATAGAATGTAAAGAGATCACGAGTCATTTTGAATTAGTATTCTCTTTTATTTCTGGCTTGGCACCGATTTCATGTCCTCCAATCCATTCACAATCCTCAGGAAAGACAACAGACACTTTTCGTTTAACGGCAGCCCCATTACTTATATTTATGTAGAAGGTAGGCTTGAATTGACTGAATTATAGCAGTAGATGTACTTAAAGCTTTCTGTGGTTATTTAGATTTATTGTCGAGCTGCTAACCTTGAGTTGACTGTGTTATATGACATCAGTAATCTTATAAATATCTTCAAGCTCAGGAAACAACAGAGTGAGGATGTTGCAACTACAGCCATTTTGGAACACTATAAAAATATTCCTTCCAGCTAATTGCATTTATCATTTGACTATTGTTCTTTCCGTTATCTCCCTACAGTAATTTTATCTCAATGGTCCAAGATTATGAGTCAAGCACTGGCATAATTGTTCTAGCAGGCACAATGTACTGCTTATGATACTCAATAGCTGTGTTATTGTCACACTTATATGTGCTAAAATGCTTTATAAAGTACAATAGGCATAAACAGTTTAAGTTTTATATATAAATATAAAAGTTATTAGTGGCACCTCGGACGACGAATACTATTGATTGTTATTTGGTTATTAGTCTTATTCTATACCACATACAGTCCTATGAAAAAGTTTGGGCACCCCTATTAATCTTAATCATTTTTAGTTCTAAATATTTTGGTGTTTGCAACAGCCATTTCAGTTTGATATATCTAATAACTGATGGACACAGTAATATTTCAGGATTGAAATGAGGTTTATTGTACTAACAGAAAATGCGCAATATGCATTAAACCAAAATTTGACCGGTGCAAAAGTATGGGCACCCTTATCATTTTATTGATTTGAATACTCCTAACTACTTTTTACTGACTTACTGAAGCACAAAATTGGTTTTGTAACCTCAGTGAGCTTTGAACTTCATAGCCAGGTGTATCCAATCATGAGAAAAGGTATTTAAGGTGGCCAATTGCAAGTTGTTCTACTATTTGAATCTCCTCTGAAGAGTGGCATCATGGGCTACTCAAAACAACTCTCAAATGATCTGAAAACAAAGATTGTTCAACATAGTTGTTCAGGGGAAGGATACAAAAAGCTGCCTCAGAGATTTAACCTGTCAGTTTCCACTGTGAGGAACATAGTAAGGAAATGGAAGACCACAGGGACAGTTCTTGTTAAGCCCAGAAGTGGCAGGCCAAGAAAAATATCAGAAAGGCAGAGAAGAAGAATGGTGAGAAGAGTCAAGGACAATCCACAGACCACCTCCAAAGAGCTGCAGCATCATCTTGCTGCAGATGGTGTCACTGTGCATCGGTCAACTATACAGCGCACTTTGCACAAATAGAAGCTGTATGGGAGAGTGATGAGAAAGAAGCCGTTTCTGCACGTACGCCACAAATAGAGTTGCCTGAGGTATGAAAAAGCACATTTGGACAAGGCAGCTTCATTTTGGAAACAAAAATTGAGTTGTTTGGTTATAAAAAAAGGCGTTATGCATGGCATCCAAAAAGAAACAGCATTCCAAGAAAAACACATGCTACCCACTGTAAAATTTGGTGGAGGTTCCATCATGCTTTGGGGTTGTGTGGCCAATGCCGGCATCGGGAATCTTGTTAAAGTTGAGGGTCGCATGGATTCCACTCAGTATCAGCAGATTCTTGAGAATAATGTTCAAGAATCAGTGACGAAGTTGAAGTTACGCCGGGGATGGATATTTCAGCAAGACAATGATCCAAAACACCGCTCCAAATCCTCAGGCATTCATGCAGAGGAACAATTACAATGTTCTGGAATGGCCATCCCAGTCCCCAGACCTGAATATCATTGAACATCTGTGGGATGATTTGAAGCGGGCTGTCCATGCTCGGCGACCATCTAACTTAACTGAACTTGAATTGTTTGTCCAAAATACCTTTATCCAGGATCCAGGAACTGATTAAAAGCTACAGGAAGTGACTAGAGGCTGTTATCTTTGCAAAAGGAGGATGTACTAAATATTAATGTCACTTTTCTGTTGAGGTGCCCATACTTTTGCACCGGTCAAATTTTGGTTTAATGCATATTGCGCATTTTCTGTTAGTACAATAAACCTCATTTCAATCCTGAAATATTACTGTGTCCATCAGTTATTAGATATATCAAACTGAAATGGCTGTTGCAAATACCAAAATATTTAGAACTAAAAATGATTAAGATTAATAGGGGTGCCCAAACTTTTTCATAGGACTGTATTTTTTGGCTTAGTCTATACCCAAAAAGTGCCAACATTCTAGGAAATTTTAGACTGACAATTTGGATTTTTTTTCCCCTGAAATGGGGCAATTGGCATGACCCTCATGGTTTTTTTTTGCCTTCCTCTGGATCAACACTGTAGGGGATTGAAGGGTTATAGGTTGCACTTGATGAACTGATATCTTCATCCAACCTCATGTCACATGATAAGGCTGGGTTCATATAGCAGAATCTGCTGCCAAAATCTCCCCCCCCCCAGTTATTTCAATGGTGGAAAAAAATGTATACATGTGTTGTTGACTCCCATTTTAAAAACATATACTGCAGGACAGATTTTTTTATGAGATCTCTTTGTGTTGGAAGGTATAGCAAAGAGAAGAAAACAGAAATCCACAGCTCACTATACATAGACTAGTCCTGTGGAGGTGTTGGACATGGCTTGGTGCACGGAAAATTGTCTTACAAGCTATCAATAACAAAAGCAAATTCCAGCTCCAAGTGAATATCCATAAAATGTAACTTTCAATGATCCTCATAAAAAATCACATCATGCAAGGGGAATAAATTCTTACACATTTCGAGGAAAAAAATCCTCTTGATATAAGCACATTTTTTATTGTTTGATTAGCATAGTAAATATAGGTTTCATTACAGTTAAAAATAAGGGTCTTGTGATGTATAAAGACCAAAAGATAGTAATTTAGCATATATCTGTCTGCTGAAGCCTATGGTCACTCCTGTATTTGCCTGCACAGTCCCTAAGCATTATTTATTTTTCCAGTACTACAGATGTATCATATGTCATCTTTTCCCATTAATGTTATCACACTGAGCTGCTCTGAATCAAACTAATATGAAGCAGTGCTGTGGAGATGACAGCATGCACCAACTGGCATGGAGGGTGATAATCCAATTTAATAATTATCATTGCAAATTGGTCCTGGCAAGTATAATCATTATATAGCGTCAGCGAAGTACAATTTTATATCCAATTTATACCTAATGTATTCATCTATCACAGTAACTAGCAGGGTAGAAGGCATAACAGATAATAAGGGGTACAACAACGCTAGAGGGCCATCTCTACACAGGGGTAGGGTACAGTAATTGTTTACTATTGATAATGGAAGGGGGCATGGTTAATCATATGTGGTCATGTTCTATGTTTTACCATTGAGCTGCATACCTAGTTGCCCTTGCTGTTAACATTATCTGTCTTCTGTGGTATCACTTTTGCATTATACCTGTACTGTGGCATTATGTGTGCATTATAGAAAAAAATCCAGCACTCACGAACAAGAAGATAGTATAAAACCTTCTCACTTTATTTCTTCATCTCTAAAAATATTCCATAGTCATAGAGGTGCTGCATCGGCAGATCAAGCGTATCGCTAATAACTATTGCTACGCGTTTCAGAACATAGTCCCTTCCTCATGGCCATGAGGAAGGGACTATGTCCTGAAACACGTAGCAATAGTTATTAGCGATACGCTTGATCTGCCGATGCAGCACCTCTATGACTATGGAATATTTTTAGAGATGAAGAAATAAAGTGAGAAGGTTTTATACTATCTTCTTGTTCGTGAGTGCTGGATTTTTTTCTACATTGACAAGTCTTTTCTGACTGAGAAAGTCCATCGGTATCCGTGCATCTCGAAGAGAGGATTCTAGTATTTATTTGAGCTGTTGGGTGAGCTGGAATATATTTTTTATGTGTGCATTATACCTGTACTTTGGCATTATGTGTGCATTATACCTGTACTGTGGCATTATGTGTACATTATACCTGTACTGTGGCATTATGTGTGCATTATACCTGTACTGTGGCATTATGTGTACATTATACCTGTATTGTGGGATTATGTGTACATTATACCTGTATTGTGGGATCATGTGTGCATTATACCTGTACTGTGGCATTATGTGTGCATTATACCTGTACAGTAGCATTATGTGTACATTATACCTGTACTGTGGCATTATATGTGCATTATACCTGTACTGTGGCATTATGTGTGCATTATACCTGTACTGTAGCATTATGTGTAAATTATACCTGCATATGACACCATGTGTGCATAATACCTGTACTGTGGCATTATGTGTGCATTATACCTGTACTGTGGCATTATGTGTACATTATACCTGTACTTTGCGACCATGTGTGCATTATACCTGTACTGTGGTATTATGTGTGCATTATACCTGTACTGTGGCATTATGTGTGCATTATACCTGTACTGTGGCATTATGTGTGCATTATACCTGTACTGTGGCATTATGTGTGCATTATACCTGTAATGTGGCATTATGTGTGCATTATACCTGTACTGTGGCATTATGTGTGCAATATACCTGTACTGTAGCATTATGTGTGCATTATACCTGTACTGTGGCATTATGTGTACATTATACCTGTACTGTGGTATTATGTGTACATTATACCTGTACTGTGGGATCATGTGTGCATTATACCTGTACTGTGGGATCATGTGTACATTATACCTGCATGTGACATCTTTAAGTTTTTTTCCTGTGCTATAAAGTCACAGTGTATATGGAGTCCTTATATGGTATGCATTGTTCCTGTGCTGCAATATCATTATATGGGCTGTGGGTGTACATTACCCTTATATTATGAGATCACTTAGCCATGTACTGTGACATAATTTCTTGTAGAATGGCTATGATTTAACCTCAGATTCTTGTGCTGGGGTATCAGTGTGTTATCACACTGTAGTGTGTGACATCACTATACAGTCCTATGAAAAAGTTTGGGCACCCCTATTAATCTTAATCATTTTTAGTTCTAAATATTTTGGTGTTTGCAACAGCCATTTCAGTTTGATATATCTAATAACTGATGGACACAGTAATATTTCAGGATTGAAATGAGGTTTATTGTACTAACAGAAAATGCGCAATATGCATTAAACCAAAATTTGACTGGTGCAAAAGTATGGGCACCCTTATCATTTTATTGATTTGAATACTCCTAACTACTTTTTACTGACTTACTGAAGCACAAAATTGGTTTTGTAACCTCAGTGAGCTTTGAACTTCATAGCCAGGTGTATCCAATCATGAGAAAAGGTATTTAAGGTGGCCAATTGCAAGTTGTTCTACTATTTGAATCTCCTCTGAAGAGTGGCATCATGGGCTACTCAAAACAACTCTCAAATGATCTGAAAACAAAGATTGTTCAACATAGTTGTTCAGCGGAAGGATACTAAAAGCTGTCTCAGAGATTTAACCTGTCAGTTTCCACTGTGAGGAACATAGTAAGGAAATGGAAGACCACAGGGACAGTTCTTGTTAAGCCCAGAAGTGGCAGGCCAAGAAAAATATCAGAAAGGCAGAGAAGAAGAATGGTGAGAAGAGTCAAGGACAATCCACAGACCACCTCCAAAGAGCTGCAGCATCATCTTGCTGCAGATGGTGTCACTGTGCATCGGTCAACTATACAGCGCACTTTGCACAAATAGAAGCTGTATGGGAGAGTGATGAGAAAGAAGCCGTTTCTGCACGTACGCCACAAATAGAGTTGCCTGAGGTATGAAAAAGCACATTTGGACAAGGCAGCTTCATTTTGGAAACAAAAATTGAGTTGTTTGGTTATAAAAAAAGGCGTTATGCATGGCATCCAAAAAGAAACAGCATTCCAAGAAAAACACATGCTACCCACTGTAAAATTTGGTGGAGGTTCCATCATGCTTTGGGGCTGTGTGGCCAATGCCGGCATCGGGAATCTTGTTAAAGTTGAGGGTCGCATGGATTCCACTCAGTATCAGCAGATTCTTGAGAATAATGTTCAAGAATCAGTGACGAAGTTGAAGTTATGCCGGGGATGGATATTTCAGCAAGACAATGATCCAAAACACCGCTCCAAATCCTCAGGCATTCATGCAGAGGAACAATTACAATGTTCTGGAATGGCCATCCCAGTCCCCAGACCTGAATATCATTGAACATCTGTGGGATGATTTGAAGCGGGCTGTCCATGCTCGGCGACCATCTAACTTAACTGAACTTGAATTGTTTGTCTAAAATACCTTTATCCAGGATCCAGGAACTGATTAAAAGCTACAGGAAGCGACTAGAGGCTGTTATCTTTGCAAAAGGAGGATGTACTAAATATTAATGTCACTTTTCTGTTGAGGTGCCCATACTTTTGCACCGGTCAAATTTTGGTTTAATGCATATTGCGCATTTTCTGTTAGTACAATAAACCTCATTTCAATCCTGAAATATTACTGTGTCCATCAGTTATTAGATATATCAAACTGAAATGGCTGTTGCAAATACCAAAATATTTAGAACTAAAAATGATTAAGATTAATAGGGGTGCCCAAACTTTTTCATAGGACTGTATATGAGGAGTATAACTCATTCCATAAAACAATTTCCATTCAACACACACAGTAGCAGTTCAGTCTGATAAAAGCACTGAAAGTGACAGGACAGCAAATACAGTACAGTACGGGTCTACAAAGAAATTGAAAGATTTGGAGTGTCAATCCATGATTACATTCCTTACAAAAGAAGAAAAGAAGCCTAAAGAAATCTATGAAGATGATTGCTGTATATGGTGGTGATGCAATTTCTTACAACCAAGTATAATTTTGGGCCAAACAGTTTAAATGGGGGTAGGGAATCAATTGAAAATGACCCCTGCTGGCAAAGCATCTTCAGAGGAAATGTGCCATAAACATGGAGGCCATGTTTTTTAAAGATTGTTGGGTCAAAATCAATGTTATAGCTTATGAATTAGGCATTTCAGTTGGCATGGTTTCCAATATAATTTATGATGTTTTGATGATGTCAAAGGTCAATTCGTGGTGGGTGCCACAAATGTTAACGCCTGAGAAAAAACATGTTGCCAGCGATTTAGTTAAGAGCATTTACACATACTTCATACTTCTATTCTCAAATTGTTACAGGTAAAACATGGATCCACTACCATGATCCTGAGACCAAACAAGAATCCATGCAATGGAATCAACAAGGGGCTATCAACTCTAAAGGGATTTTGAGTGCAGCAGTTAGGTGGAAAGATCATGGAAATAGTTTTTGGGGATACCATAATTCATGTCATGCAAGACAACAATTACTGGAGACACCTATACATCAACAATGAAAGCATCACGTAAGAAAATCTAAGTGGAACGCTGTGAGAAGTTGTTGGCCGGTGTGTGACTGCTTCAAGACTATGCACCAGCTCACAAGTCTCACAAATCACAATCTGCTATCAGGGATGTGGATTTATGGAGCTTATCCACCTATCCACTCTACAGTCCAGACCTGGCTCTCAGTGATTACTTTTGATTTCTTAATCTTGAAGAAATTTCTGAGTGGGCAATGATGTCCTGATGATAATGCAGTGAAAGAGGTTCCTGCAGCAGCAAGAAGTCTCCTTCTACGCTGAGGGCATCCAATCCCTGGGGGCAAAGTGGAATAAGTGTGTTGAAGTCAAAGGGTCTATACTGAAAAGTAGACAGTTCAATTTTCTCAGAAAGTTTTGTTTTCATATTTAGTAATATTTTGATATTTAGATTTATAACTTATTGAACACCCCTTGTACATTATTCCTCTAATAATGAATGACATAACTAATAAATTTTCATGGTTGACTTAACTAATTGCCCAAAAAGGGTTGGAAAATTAGTATGAATGAATACATTGAAGGTCAGTACAAAATAGAAGGGCAGATTGGAAGATCTTGATTATAAAGATAGCTATCAAGACTGTGAGAGAGTGAAGGGTGTGGTCTGGGAAGACCGCTATGTCCCAGCTAGGCAGCTAAAGGGTGTTTGGTAAAGATTCACACCAGGGAGGTCAGCTGACTAATCAGGCCCTAATATCAGTCTGAGTGTGAAGACTAGCAGTGTGGCACCACACTGACAGAGTTGAACTGTCCAGACCGGACCTCCAAAGCAGGTACTGTGCCACCCCGTTGTTGTTTCCAAGGTGGGAGACTGGTAGCCTGTCTCCTGTATAGTCAGGGAAAAGTTTCCTTACGTTTAAGTTAGTTTTCTCAGCCAAGAAGGATTTTGTTTTGTTTATTCTGTGGCTTTGCAAAAGCAGTGTATGCGTTAGCTGTGAATAAAACCTGAACTCATATGCAATCCAGTGTCTGTGTCCCTGTTTCCTGCACTGCTACAAGCATCTACCTGAGCGGTTCCCCACATATGGTGCTTCGGATGCGGGCATAAGTGCAGTGAGACATACACAAACTAAAATAGAAAGCCACAGGTATGGAAGAGATTGTGAAACAGCTGATACTGGCTAATCAGCAGCAGCAGAGACATGCAGAGGCTACTGCAGTACAGCGAGAGGCTAATGCAGCGCAACAAGAGGCTAACAGACTGTTGCAGCAGTGACATGCAGAGGCCACTGCAGTACAGCGAGAGACTAACCAGCAGTTACAGCAGAGATTTGCAGAGACTAATGCAGCACAACAAGAGACCAACCATCTTTTGGCCAAGCAGATGTCCATGTTGCTGGCTGCTCAGCAAAAGGCTGACCCAGCAAAGCCAGAGCAGGATGCCAGGAAAGAGGTCCGTAAAGCGTTGACCAAGATGACGTCAGAGGAGGAAGTAGAGTCCTATCTGACTGGGTTTGAAAGAGTGGCCATCCGTGAGAGACTTCCACCGCAGCTCTGGGCAGAGGTGTTTTGGCTCCTTTCTTAGTTGCTGAGCCCCAGCAAGCTTATTTTTACCTGAGTGAACAGGATGCATGTGATTACCAGCGCGTGAAGGCAGAGATCCTGGCCCGATTGGGTGTGGATCACACTGGGTGTGGACACTGAATGTCCGGGCTCAAAGAGTCCATGATTGGGAATACCAGGAGGCGTTACCACCAAGGTCACATATGCACCACCTTGTACAACTTGTCCGGAAGTGGCTCCAGCCAGAGACATTGACCCCAGCGCAGATTGTGGAGCGGGTTGTCATAGACCGGTACCTGAGGTCTTTACCAGGTAAGATCCAGAGGTGGGTGGGGCATGGTGACCCAAGAAACGCCAATGCATTGGTGGGGTTGGTGGAGCGATACTGCGCTACACAGTCCCTTGGAAAGGGGCGCCCCCCAAATCTCACAAACTCCCAAGGCCCAGAGGGCCAATTTATCTTGGCCTCCCCAGGATAAGGTAGTGACCCAGGGGAGAAGGACTGTCATCTGCTGGGAGTGCCACGAGCCGGGCCATATTGCGGCTAATTGTCCCCATGCCACTGAACCCATGGACTGCAGCCTGGGTCGGAGGGTGTCCCTCTGTGCTGCACCTGTATACACTGCTGCCACCCCAGACACTGTTGATGAGTGCCATCTGTGCCAGGTGACCGTGGCTGGGTGCTTAGTGGTGGCACTACTGGATTCTGGTAGTCGGATCACCCTTGTTAATGGGAAATATGTTGACTATGGGACTGTCACTGGGCCTACAGTCAGGGTCCTGTGCATACATGGAGAAAGAGTGCCTGGCCATAAAATGCGCATTAGAGTCCCTGAGGTACTACTTGCTAGGGAGGCGGTTCCGCCTAGTGACCAACCACTCACCCCTCATTTGAATGAGCAGGACCAAGGACAAGAATGCTAGGGTGACTAGGTGGTTCTTGTCACTTCAGAATTTTAAGTTCACAGTGGAGCACATAGCCGGGAAACTGCAAGGCAATGCCGATGCCTTGTCCCGGGCTTATTGTTTGGTGTCTGGAGTTCGCCCCGAGGGGTCAGAACTGAGGGGGGGGGGTATGTGAGAGAGTGATGGGTGTGGTCTAGGAAGACAGGTATGTCCCAGTCAGGCAGCTAAAGGGTGTTTGGTAAAGATTCACACCAGGGAGGTCAACTGACTAATCAGGCCCTAATAACAGTCTGTGTGTGAAGACTAGCAGTGTGGCACCACACTGACAGAGTTGAACTGTCCAGACTGGACCAGACCTCCAAAGCAGGTACCGTGCCACCCGTTGTTGTTGCCAAGGTAGCCAGTCTCCTGTATAGTCAGGGAAAAGTTTACTTACGTTTAAGTTAGTTTTCTCAGCTGAAAAGGATTTTGTTTTGTTTATTCTGTGGCTTTGCTAAAGCAGTGTATGTGTCACATGTGAATAAAGCGTGAACTTGTGTGCAATCCAGTGTCTGTGTCCCTGTTTCCTGCACTGCTACAAGCATCTACCTGAGCGATTCCCCACAAGACAAAATTAATTTAGTCTAGAGAAGAGAAGGCTGATGGTCAGTAAGATAACTTTTTCTAAATATGTAAGTCCTAAATCTCACAGAGATAACTTATTTGTTCAGAGACTACTGGTTATGGTTAAAGAAAGTTCACAAAGTTTGGAAGTATTACTTTCCCTTCTCTCGTGTGACTTTATAGAACGTGCTCCCACACGATTTGGTAATGAAGTATGGCAAGCCTCAAAAACGTGCTAGACATCTTCCTTGAAAAGCCACAATTGCCAGAAGAGATCAGGAATGAATTTTTAACACTTTTGGGTCCCTTTGTCTCGATCAACTTGAGTTTGTAAGATGGTCAAACTTATTGGACCCAAGTCTTTTATCAACCTACAAACTATGTAACTGTTGCTGCATCACTTTGTCATTATCTTTGTACTTCAGGAAGGTATAAAGAATCATAGTTTTGCTATGCGGTTCCACGGTTACTTGTTATGCCCCTGAATATACTATGATTACTATCGATCATTGTTCTACCTGTTTCTTTTGAGTATTTTCTTATGGCTAATGTTTATAACCATGTGACATTACCAAGCAACAGACTGCCATATCTGTCTGTCTGTCTATCTACCTAATGTTAGACAGTTTGTGAATGCTTAATATTCAGTGGATATAATAGGGCCAGTTAGTTTGCACTTTTATTACAATATTTTCATATTTCGAAGGCCTTTGGCCTTAGCCAGCAGACATCCTGCACCTTTTGTGCATAATTAACAATGGCCAAAGTTTTGTATGGAATGCTAAACTTTTCATTTGATAATTGTAATATAAATGCAAATTACTGTATTCTGCAAGGTGCAGCATACAAAATTCACAATGCAATAATAAAAACCTACTAGTGCCATAAATCACATGAATTTTATTGAGAATTCACATAAATGCAGTGTAAAGTGCCCCGATGCGGAAAATGTATTTATCCGTGACTCGTAAAAACACTGAGGACAATTGTAAATTGCATGTACAACAGAGCAAATATAAAATTTATGTGAATGTGATGTTTTATTAACATTAACACCTGGCCGTTTTATTTGTGATTTTAGTTTTATGAATCTTCTCACTTCAATTGATTAATCCTGAATTAATTGTAATTTTTATACACCTCTATATTTCTTCTCATTTTTACAAATTTTCTATAAAAGAGAGAAAATACAGATTCAGAATAGTATTTTCTCTTCCTTATCATGTGCACACTTTCTCATATACACTGTTGTAGCCCTTACTCAAAGCTAAATACAATAAGTGATGATACTCTTTGGTAGTTAAAGTTGCCACTTAGCGGACGGTAGCCAAAAAGTGCTATGGGGAAACGCATCACGATTTTTCCCACAGCACTTTTAACAGTCCGCAAAGTTTTCCTCTGGGAACTTTCTGCTTCATTATACCTATAGGTGTTTTTGCCAATGTTTCCTGAGCTGTAATAGACATGCTGTGATTTGTAAAATGTAAAATGATACAGTTTTTGCTGTGGCGTTTCTTCCATCGCTAAATCACGGCAGAAACACTACATGGGCCACAGTCTAAGGTTTTGCTACAGTTTTTTGAGCCAAAACCAGGAGTGGATTGAATAATGCTTTCTATATATTACCCATTCCTTTTTAAGCCACTTCTAACTTTGGCTCAAAAAAACGCTGTAAAATCTGCAACAAAAAATGCTATATTTCGGCAATATGGGGCCTCACAAATAATAAAGCACTGAAGTGTTTCCTGTTGATATTATTGCTAAAGTAGTGATCACTGTCCAGATGGGAAAGAACTCATGTGAGATATGTAAACTAGAATTTTGGTGTCTATGGGGCAGTAAAGCTGAGTTCAGACAGGGTTTTTTGGTCAGGATTTTGACGTGGAATCTGCGTCAAAATCCTGCTCAAAAAATCCCCTCCCATTGAAATCAATGGGAGCCGGTCATTTCATTTCCAAACCACTCGCGGAGAATAAAAGCTACATGCTCTTTTTTCAGGCGGACTCCACGGCTGATTCAGCCGCGGACATCCACCTCACGACACCTCCCTCCATTCATTTGGGCCTAATCTGGAGTGGAATACTGCACCGGCATCCAGGTGTAGCCAGCCGTTTTTGGTCCAGAATCTGAGGCGGCCTCCGCATCAAATTCCGGACGAAAAAACTCTGTGTAAACTCAGCCTGAGGGTAAGTGCACACAGGATGGCTCCCATTGTAATCAGTGGGAGCCTGTCAGGTGTTTTTTCCTGGAGCCGGAAAAAGAAGCGAGATGCCTCGCGATTTGGCCTGAAGACACTCCCCCCTTCGGATTAGGCCCATTCATTGGGCCTAATTCGGAGCGGAGTGCACGACTGGATGCTGGTGCAGTGCACCGGCATTCAGTTATTCAGTCGCGGCTACCCATTTTTTGGAACGGAACTTGAGAATTTACACCTAGAATTCTGGGCAACACAAGAGTGCAAGGGTCTGTCATCAGTATGTGATGGTTGTACATCATATACAGACATCAGGTGCAGAAAAAGGGGACCACAGTAATAATGGGAATGGGTGGACTGGAGTTCTAAATTACAATGAGACGATGGAACTTTCTTATACAAGAGCTTGTAATAGCTCATTCATTGTACATAAGGGTTTGGGCAACCACTACCTGAATAAACACAACTCATTCATTGCACCAGTTCAAGAGGGTCCTTTCTTAAAATTAAAAATATTACAAGTTATGGACATTACATTTCTGAAGAAAGGATGTTTATGTAAGGATTTATTCTGAATTGGGAAGGAATATTCCCTTTCAATATGGAACAAATGGAGTTCACCACTTGGGTTATTTTATCTGTATGTGCATCTCTTACAGGTTGGACTTAATAGAAATATGTCTTATCCACCATGTTTGACAGGGGTAAGCAGCCTTCTTGGTATGGTGGGTGGGTCAATTTTGAAAAAAAAAAAAAAAGAACAAAGTAATTCTCAGTGTGCCATGCAATAATTGTATGGAATTCGACCTCTTGCATGCAATTCATATAACTCGAATCATTATTTCATCCAATTATTTAGCCAATTAAACTTACAATTCAGTGTAATCTTTGTCCCTGACTTTGTAGCAAAATGATCCCTTTTTGGTGGATATGAATATCGTCTCATCATGGGACTAAGATTAGTCTGCAGTACGCTAGCTTTATGGGGGGAAGAGGTTGCCCCTCATACTTCTTAGTTTATTTGTTAAAAAAATGCAAAGAAACGTTTCCAGTATTATTGAAATGAATAAATGCAAGTTTGGCTACCATATTATATTTTGCACAGGCAGTTGCTGTACTCTGACTAGACTACTGGCCCTGACACTAGGACATCATGCCTCACACTCATCCCCCAGAGCATCCTCCGCTCCAATTATATTTCTATGATCCATTAGAAAGAGAACGTCAGCTGGAAAAGTAGTGCCATGTGTTGAGGCTGGGGCCCCTTGCAGCATAAACGCTACAATTTGGTCGTGGCGCTTTACATTAACTGTAAAGTGCATGGGATTCTGGGTAATCCTATTCACACTTTGTAGAAAATAATCCACAGCAGAAATGCTGTGATTTCAAAAATTCTTTTTTGCAAATCGCAGCATGTTATATATGTATGTCATATATATGTCACATATGGAAATGTTGGCGGTTTCCATACAGGTATAATGGAAGCAGAAGTCCGCAGAGGAAAAATCTGCAGACTTTCTTTGAAAAGCGATGCAGAAAAAACTCTGATGCGTTTTTGCCATGGTTTTTGGCTTTGGCTCGCTACTTGGAGTTTTGGACTAAAACAGCAGAGAGAGCCTGTGCCAGGTAGATATGCCAGGGCTGCTGACCCCTGATGACCTGCTGAATGAACGTTCCATTGATTTGTATTAAAGTCCAATATTTGCTATTAGTTTGTGAATCCTCTGTGAGCTGATCAGCCTGGACTCCTAATTGATGAATTGTAGTAAACAATCAGTGAGAGTTGTGCAGCTGCTGATCATGAATTTACTGAGCATTGTCTAGACTAGGTACAATTGTATCCAATCTTCAGCTGACAGCCAGTACCGTATTTATAATAAGGCATATTAGGACCGACGTATCGGCTGCAGGAAAAAGGGAGCAACACTTTATTATTTTATTCCTTTTTTATTTGCACATGTACATGAATACTTCTGCTACCACATAACGCCATGAAATTCAACAGGAGGGGCTTGCCCTGGACCTGGCAGTTGGCACAGTAGACTATAAATTGGGTAATCTATAAAGCAGCTGCTTAGCATCCTGTTCTGCATGTAATTCTGTGGGCACTAGTTACAGAGATCAGCTGCACATAGTCTCTTTACAGTATTCTTCTACTAAGATGTCTACATGACCCTGGATGAGGTTTTGGTCCTGTCCTAATTCCACTGACCCTGTAGGTTCCCTTCTTCTTTATTCATCTACTACTAGTCTCCCTCTGCACCACTCTTCCCCCAACTCCCTACTCCTGCTAGAGGAGGCAAGACTATAGAGGACTGGACTATGGTACATAAAGCCAAAACGGATATAAAGTGCATGCATGGGTTATGAATGACTACCTCACAACTTTTAACAAATGAAAAAAGGGGTATAGTCTGGTCACAGCACACTGCGGGGTAAGATTTTCCTCAGCCAGCTCAGAGCATGGTGTAGGGTAAAGATCATACACACAGCTCACAGCACAATTAAGGGGAAGACTGCCTACAGAAACTCATAGTCATAGTGTAGAGTGAAGAGCATACACACAGCTCACAGCACAAATAAGGGGAAAACTGTTTACAGAAGCTCATAGTCATGATGTAGGGTGAAGATCATCTACAGTAGCTGACAGCACAATTAAGGGGAAGACTATCTACAGAAGCTCATAGTCATGGTGTAGGGTGAAGATCACACACCACTCACAGCACAGTTAAGGGGAAGAGTGTTTACAGGAGTTCATAGTCTGGTCTCTGCACACTGTGGGGTAAGATTGTTCACAGTCAGCTCAGTGCATGGCGCAGGTGGAAAATGATCTACAGTAGCTCATGGGGTAAAGAGAATTAGAAGGGGAGAACTGCGCTAAAAATGTTATATATATTATAGAATAATCCTCAGAAAAGTTATAAATCATTCTTTTGTGTCCCATGGTTACATTGAAGCAGCCTCTCAGTGACAATACTGTTTTACTTCACTAGCTTCAGATCCTCCATTGGATTCTTTTGCTCTTGTTCCTGCAGTCTTTTTGGGTAATATGATATTTTTGTTCAAGAATGTACATAGAATGTGAGTGGAAGCTTTTTAAGATGCTTATGACTATCACAATTGGTGGCATTCTATTTTATTTGCTCTCTGTATATGGAGTCAGCCATAGATCCTGGTCTGGCAGCAGCTGCATACCTGAGTTTATGAGACTTTACTTGCTTACTATACTGGTTGGATGAGTGCTTTTAGTCAAGGAACCTTGTTTATCAAAAGAGAAAAACAAGCCATATTACTCACACAACCACAATGTAGCATTTGCTAAAGTACTTTAAGGCTCTGAACACAGAACAGAAGTCATCTGTGCGTTATCAGATCCGATGCAGAACAGACAGGTCAAAGATCTTATTCTTTTATAATGGGTTCAGTCCTGTTCTGTTCAGATGTTTATCATTTTGATGGGCAAAACAGCTACATGTAGTGCCATTTATCTCTTCAAAATATGGCAGGATCACCAACAAATTTTATACATGCAACAGTTTTTTGTTAAAGAAGAACTCCCACAAAAAAATCTTTATGTTCCATTAGAAAGGCACATGATGTACTTTAATATATAGTAAAGGTAATCTTAATGTGTGGCTATATATATATAGCCACACATTTATGTTTATTTATATATCAGTTAAGCGTGGACAGGAAGACTGTGTCTTTATGAAGGTCTCAATGTGCGTCTGATAGGGATGCATGGAGAAACATGCTTCCTGCCCACACATGAGAAGCTACATCAGATGTAGAGTCTTATTGCTGGTCACATCACACAGCTGAGGACCAGATAATAATAAATACCTCACATATACAGCCACCAATAAGAAGATTACCTGCATTACATCATAGTGAAAATATTATGGGCCCAGGTCAGACCTGGTAAAGACCATAGAATTTGCTGTAATCATTCTCATTAGTAAACCCAATGGAATTCAAAGAAAACTACTGAAAAATACACAATTGGGAGGGGGATAGGATTCATTGATAGATTCCTATTAAGAAATGTATTGCAATATGCCAAACTATATATTGTGATAACACAGACATTTTTGCTACAGTAGAAGAGTTGTCATACTAGTACAATCCCATTAAAGGGGCTGTCCTATCTCAAGGGTCCTATCTATACTACTAGCTTATGTGGATTTAAGACTTTTCCTAAATACATTGCTTCAGTAAAACTGCTTTGTTTGGCCGCTATCTGAGATTATTCACTTCATTGTTTACACTGTGTTTCCATAACCATGGACGTGGGGATGATCTTATCTCTCCGCCCAGGACAAGTGACTGCTCTCAGGAGGGGAGGGGGAGCTGAGTGAACAGAGCATACAGCCTGCAAGTGGGTGAGCAGGCAAGTTGGGAAAAACCCTTTAAGGCTAAGGCCCCACGGGCTGTATCCGCAGCACTAAAGCGCTGCGGGAAGAACCGCTGCGTGAACGCATTGCGGTTCTTTCCACAGCACTTTTAAGAGAAAGTTCACAAAGTTTTCCTCTGCGGACTTTCTCTTAACATTATATCTACGGGAAAGCCGCCAGTGTTTCCGTAGATATAATTGACATGCTGCGGTTTGCAAAGCCGCAACGGCTTTGCAAATCGCAGTGTATCTGCACTGCGTTTTTTTCCATAAAGTGGGCATGGGATTCGCATGAATCCCATCCCCTTTGCTTGCACTGTAAAACACCGTGATTTTTCCCGCAGTGTTTCTGCCGCGGGCAAATCGTAGCGTTTATGTTCCGTGGGGCTCCGGCCTTAGGCTAAGGCCCCACTGGGCGGAAATCCAGCGTTTTTGGGCATTGCGGAAACACAGCAGATTTTTTTCCTCCATAGATTTCTATGGAGAGTGTGAAAACCGCAGCAAAAACGCAGCATGATAAATGTGTTGCGCAAAACTTCGCAGAAACGCAGCGGAAAAGCATCAAAATCCACAGACAAAAACTCACTGTTTTGCTTGTTGAGACTAAGGCTAACTCGAGCAAAAACATGAAAAACTCAAAAAAAACTCATATGAATTTCCGCAGCACAAAACTGAAAAACGCGATGAAAACCGCACATACATGTGTGTTTTTTCCGCAACATAAAACGCAGCATTTTCTCTGCGTTTTTTTACGCTGTGTTTTTTTGCTGCGTTTCCGCCCAGTGGGGCCTTAGCCTAAGGCTGTGAGTGAATAAAAAAAAAAAGATTGTTTTACAGGCTATGGATAAAGTGGGATATTTGTCTTGCAATATAAAGATTGCAGTGTTGCACTGTGACATCTCATGATGATGATGATGATATTTCCCTGCAGGATACTAACAGGACACTAGTGAAATCATGATGCCCCTCACAGCACACTTAAAGAACACCAGTGATTATGACAACCTCTCTGCGGAATACTAACAGGACACCAGTGATGATGAATCCTGCTGCAGGATCCTAAAAGGACACCAGTGATGATAACCTTCCTCCTGCAGTATACAAAGTTTATGATACTTCCCCTGCAGGATACTGACATGACACTGTTCATGATGATATTCCCCCTAAACAACACTAACAGGAATGATGATGTTGAGATCATACCCCCCTGCAGGATACTGACCAGTGATGATGGTACTTACATATTAACCCTTTCCTGAATCTGCCATAAAAGTATAGCAAATGTTGAGGATTTAAATATGGCGACTGCTCAGGTGTTCAGAGCTCACTATAGCTGCTGGGTCACAGTTGTATTAAACCTGGCAGCAATGCACACAATGTACCTGCTCTGATCACTAGCAGGAACCCCCTTGATGCCTCAGTCAAAGCTGACCAAGGCACCATTTTCCTAATGGTGGTTGGGTGCTGCCATTTTGGGGTGGATCGTGGGCCCTGAATTTCATTCAATCTACTGCCATGATGGCTGGGAGCCTATTGAAGGCTCCCAGACTTGCCTGTCATAGAATTGTATTACAGGCCGCTCTATGCAACTATTATTATTTTTCAAGTGTAGGTCACTAAAGTATTTATTAGGGGACCATGCAGTAACTTGTCACATATGCATCTCTTTTTTAAGCCGAGAGTTTAGCAGTCACATAGTTATGTGCAGAACTAACCCCTTACAGACAAATTTATTAAGTAGTCGTGGTCTTTTAGTTCAAATGTCATTGGGCGTTGGACAGATACCATAAAGTAAATGGACTCCATTTTGATGACAGGTTTTCATTAAGCTTGCTGTCCTCCATCAGAAGAACCTGACTTTGTTCTGTTCTTCCTATTATCCCAAGGGCCCTGTCATCCCAAAATAGCGGCATTTGATTAATAGAAGTTGGATATCAATTTGCACATTATGCAAAATGTTTGCTCTATATAACTAAGAATATGAGAACGTCTCTTTGACATGTCTACTAGTCCTATTATATACCACCTGGAAAAAAATTGTAAAGCACAGCATGAAATAAGTTAGAACAATTAACTCCGCGCACTTTACTTTTTGACCATTTGCTCTGTTTAAATAGCCCAATTTATGCTGAGCGTCCAAATATAGAGATCAGATGTCAAGAGGTGAAAACTACTTGAGGGTAATTAGTGCCAAGTGAGAGTGCGAACCTAAGACCTATCCTTATAGTTATTACCACCGCTGCACTCATGTCTTCTTCCTAATGGTGCAATGGGAAATCCAAAATCAGCAGACCATGAATTAAGGCATAAACAACAAAATGCATTATTAATTGCTTCTCCTTTTGTTCTCGCCTCCTATTTCAGATTCAGGTACCGTCCAGCAACAGGAAAGACAGACAGAAAAGACCATTCACAAATATTCAACACTAACTGACAGGTGAGTTGAAGTGGCGGAGATAGCATCAAGACAGTCACAGACACTTTTACAATTGAAGCAGATCAGCTGAGAATTGATAAAGCCATCACATTAGTGTGACCCTGCTCAGAGAAAGAGATTGAAATGCCAGGAGCAGAAGGAAGGTCCACAGGATAAGGACTAGTGACATTGATTGTTCACAAGTGGAGGAGCACTGGGTGACATCAACGTCAGCGTATTCTGTGTGGAAAGTGGGAGAGGAATGTTTAATCTCTCCAGGTTTTATCAAATCTCCTTGTATTGCCTATGCCAATATTCTATAGATGATCCGAGACTGTAATTTAAGTAATATTTGCAGCATGATTCTAGATACGGGCAGTTTTGTGCGTCTTTAAAAGTAATATACGTTTTGTTTTTAACAGGAACTTGTCACATTGAACACACTGCTCCATCTGCAGACAGCATGTCACAGAGCAAAAGAAGCTGAGCAGATTAATAGACAGCTTTGTGGGAAATGATTCAGTATTGATCTCAATCGCTGCTTTCTTTGGACGTAGCAGTGCAGTGGGCTGTCTCATCCAATGATTGACAGGCTTTCATGTATATGACTGCATACACTGTTATAGCGGCTATCAAGGAATATACAACCTTATCAGTGTAGTCTCTGCACAGGATAATCTTTATTACTAATATATAAGTGTGTGCCCCTGAGCCCCAAAGTTTACCTTTCATTGTACAGAGGGATTCCAGAACTGTGTGGGAGCTGCCTGCCCTGTATTTATATCTAACATCACCGACTACTGTCTACTCCGGCTGAAAACGCGTCGAGTAGAGTGGAGCCATGGGACCGGGAGTTGGAATATCAGTAAAGGAAGAGGAAATCTTCAGTCCTTTGAAGGGCTAACTTATATATTGGTAATAAAGTTTCATGACAGATACACGTACAATATTGTATACCATAAACTGTATTTTTATAGCCTATACATTCATTGAGTTCAAGGGCATGGATAAATTACTTCTATGCAGTATATGAAATTCTGAAAGTCTAGAACTTTTGGGTATAAAATGGCAACTCTGCAAAATTATCTGACAGTCTATGCTTAAAGGGGTTGTCTCATAAGGGCATACAATGTTACAAACAGGTTTCCACACTCTATTAGGCACTAAGTCCTAATGACTACTTCCCTGTTAGACTGGGGCTAGCTATGTATTACATGGATGTTAGTTTATTTATATGTACAATAGATAATACGTTATATCCCCTGTAGAAAATGTGCGGCCTAACAAAACTGATTGGCAGTGGTTCTCGGATCTAGACTGACACAATGTGCTTAGCGCTTTTTTTTTTTTTTTTTAAGGTACGGTTAGGGCTAGTTCACACGTGGGGCGGTGGGGTGGATTTCGGCACTGAGAGTGACGCGGCTCCCCACCTGCCACTGTTGTGGCTTCCCCCTCTGGAGTCGGCTCAAATGAATGGGCCGATTCCGGAGGATTCTGCCGCCAGGCAGATACCGCGGCTAAACAAGCCGTGGAATCCGCCTGAAGAAAGGGCAGATCGCTTCATTTCTCCGCTAGTGGCATCATGCCGCTAGCGGAAAAAAGAACGCTAGCAGTCTCCATAGACCACCATTGTGAGGGGGCGGATTATGACGTGGATTATGCCATGATGGCTGGACTCTTTTATGATATGTTTGATCAAGTGAATTTTTTCAGAATTGTGGTTATGATTTTTTTCTGCACAGTTATGCGGCAAACACATATGTAAAATTATGAATAAATTCAGATTTATTTATTTTTTTATTATAACTTGTATGACATCACATCTGTGTACTTTACTGCAAGGATAAAATAGACTGGCATAGCTGTTCCTCTCTTCTCCTGAACAAAATGACTTTGTGTACTTGCACCAAAGCTATTTGGAAGTCAGGCCTCCCTAGAGAGTGCGATCCTGCAGCTCACACAAAATAAAGAGGTTGCTTTTTTTATGACCCACTGGCAGGTTAACCCTTAGCCCCTTTTGTACTGTGCATTCTGGTATTTGGCAAATAGCGACAGCTTGTGAAATGTGGCTTAATAGCCGCAGAGTAAATAACAGAAGGGGTAGTCAATAAAATTAATACCTATCGCTAAATTATTCATTTTAATTACGCTTTTAGTGGTGCCGTGAATTTGCAAGTATATATATCTCCATCTCCTTTATATTTGCTATGCAGCTGCCAGGACAAACTCTGCGGTCATTCCTAAATATGACCTGTAGAGGGAGCTCTTGTCACATAAATGGAATCTGGGATGTCTGTCAGTCTTGTTATTGCTGTTTACCTTGGCCAAACTTGCATACTGTTACATTTCTAGCAGCTTCGGGTTTTATCCTGTGCTTGACAATAACTTATTCTTTTAAATGCAATGAAACGACAGATTTAGGCCAGTTAAAGCACGAGTATGGATATGTATTAAATTGAAGCAGGTTTCTTTTTTTAGTCAGATGGTGGGCAATCTGGGAGAGCTCGGCACTGTAGGGTTACTTCTGGCAATTTGCTTTTAGCAAACGGCATAGCAGCCAGCTAGTGCTGTTACTGCCGGCTGTGTTCGGTTTCTTGATCTCAGTACTCAGCGCTGTGCAATACAAAACTCTGAATCCAGACAGAGATCACTTACCAGCACCGGCCTAACATAGTCAATGAAATTCTCAGTATTTTTCCATTATCAGCAGTCATTCTCCAGAATGCACAAGAACCTGCATGACTGTTTGATTTATTAACACTTTTGTACATTGACGTTTTTGGGCTTGACTAGCCAGACCTCCGTGATTTGATCCTTGGATGATGACCAGCCATCTGATAGCCTGTCAAACACGATTAGCTCTGAGAGGCTTTTAATTGGCTCTTTTTGCATTGGTTGCAAGGGCACAGCAAGAAATCCATGCTTTCCCCAGCAAAAGTCTCAGGCTAGTCCTAACCTTGTTCCTTTGGTGAAATCATGCGCACTCTCTCTGTAGTTTGGCTTGTTTCTTGATCTGTGTGTACCCTAAGATGAATTCTTCTGTGACCTCAATAATGATCAGGGACCAGACAAGCCAAGTCCTAATACTTGGCCGACTAATTTACATGCCCTCATAAGAGTTGGTCACATATACGGAGTATAGTTTCAGCGCCATGCTGTCTCTTAACATAAAATAGATTCTCTTCATCTTTTTCTGCAGGTAAGTATATGAGTTAAATGGAACCTGTCAGCAGCAATTCTCATGGGAACCGCATCTATAACTAATAAAGTAGATGCAAACGCTCCAGATAACCTCATCCTTAGGGTCCAGCATTGTCTAAGAACTTTTACTCAAAACCACCATTATGTAGTGGCTGGTGTGGCTGTAAAGCTCTTATTACTTTAGTAGGAGAGTTTGAATACATTCTCTGTTCACTGCTGTCATTTCTGGAACACGGAGGCTTCTGCAACAGCTGATAGTGAGGGGTTCGGATGTTGGACCCTCACAGATCACATACTTTTGACCTATCATTAGTATGAAAAATCCTTTTTTGGGGTTGGACAATCCCTTTAAGGTACCAGTGCTGGCTTATGCTAGGTTCACACTAGCATTTGGGTTTCCATCCTTTGGTTATGCATAGCAACCTAAAAAATGGAGACCTTGTCCACTTAAAAAGTGGTTACGTGCTGAAACCCCTGCACCCCATAGACTATAATGGGGTTTACTAGGATTCCGACGTTTTTATTCCGAAACCAGTGAAGAGAGAAGTCCTCCTTGTTAGACATTTCTCTCTGCTAATTTTAGACGGATTCTATGGTGGAGTCTCCTAAGGAGAGTCCAGTGCAATTGTGAATTCAGTCTTAGGGTTGGTTCACACTAGTGCTTGTATTCCGTCCGCAAGGAGTCCGCATGGAGACCCCCCCGGACGGAATGCAATTGCAAGCGATGTGCTTGCAAAGCACATGGAGCCCATAGACTGTAATGGGCTCCGTGTGCTTGCCGCGCACTGCCCGCACGAATGAATTGTGCGGGCAGTGGGTGTTAAGCACACAGAGCCCATTGTAGTCTATGGACTCCGTGTGCTTAACTGCACAGCGCTTGCAATAGCGTTGGTATTCCGTTCGGTGTGTGTGGGGGGGGGGTCTTCATGCGGACTCCTTACGGATGGAATACAAGCGCTAGTGTGAACCAACCCTTATTAGTTTGAAAATTGCTGCTAAAAGAAAACACTTAAATTTTTTACTACTTTTCAGCTGCATTTTGCATGGGGAAAATGCAATAATGATGCAGGTAAAATTAACATTCTGTTTCTGCAGTAGCCAAAAATGCTGCATTTTCGTAACTTGTGGCATCAAGCTAAAACACACCAAGTACCAGCAGTTAATGCTCGGAAACATGGGGCCTATGAAAAAATTCCAACTGTGGCGGAAAAAGAATAACACCATCTATTAAATGATGCAAAGAGATGGACTTGGTGGAGGTGGTGAAAGGTCATCTTTAAGAACTTAAAGAAGCTGCAGCAAACTAAGCAAGACTATTGGTGCATTGGGGATTTATCAGGTTTTTTATTTGATAAAATGTTTTGCATTTATTTCTGGAACTCTCAAACATCCCATTTAATAAAGGAAATGTTTACTCTCAAGTGAAATCCATATGGTCAATAAAATGTAGTAAGAAATTGCATCCAATGGTCACATATCAACTTATTAGCAGTAACTAGTAACAAGGTCAGAAAGGATGGGACCGAAACAAACGAGGTCAAGCAGCAGTAGTACTTATAGCCCATGAGCGTCGCTGTTTTGTACAAAAAACCCCTACCATGTTTACTATAATTTTATACATCCCCCTTAATAAAAATAAAAAAATAAAAAGTAAATTATATGAGCACGCTATACAGTAAATCCTCTATACTGTGTCTGTTGTCTCCTGCTAATAAAAATCTTGAGTTGGTTCTCAATTGCCAAGTGAAATTTCCTTGACCCTATGCAGTTATTCCACTGTCAGTCAAGGTCTGTTGTGGGTATATTTCCTAACATTAAGCATTTCTCCTTGCATGCTTTTTTGATTGTACTTTTACGGTATTTGACACGTTGCGTCTTTGTATACATTAAAATATGTTGATATTTTACAAAATAAAGGCAAATAATAGCATGGTGTTGTAATTTGCATATCTTTGTGCTGAATATATGAGTAAAATGGAGACATCATGCAGAGACGTTCTATATTTAGCATTGGGCGTCACTGATATGAGAATACACAGTACATTTTAAACAATAAAGAGTGCGTAAATGGCTTTTGATTTCTAGCTCCTGGTGGGCTTGATGCTCAGCTTCTAGCTGAAAATACGGATTTAGTGGGTATGGCAGTGGTTAAAGTCATTCCCAGTCAGAGATGCCTGTCAATTCCACTTGGCACTGGGAATTGCATATATCACAGGGAAAGCCTGCTTTGTTCATACTGATTTAAATGCAAAACATTTCAATAATGATTTTTAATGAATTTAATAATTTAGAATAGCGTTATTAATTGCAAATCTTACTTAAAAGACAATTTATGAGCTAAAATCAGAGACTTGGTTATTCCATGTCTTACTGGCTGAATAACGTCTCAGATATAACTCCTTACTGGCTTAATGCTCATTTTCTCCTTGCTTCAAAGTGATTATCCTACGATGGACTTTGTGGCACGTGCACCTGATATGTCATAAAAGTCTGATACGTATGGGACCAGCCATTAAAACTTTCATGATCTCATCTATAAATCTGGTTCTGGCACTAGATAATATTTGCCTGAGATTGTATCTTGCAGTTGGGCTCCCTGTGTTCCTTGTCTTCTTTCCCTGTGCCTCACCATGTTCTTTGCTGACTTATTAGTTTACTGACCTTTGCTTGCTCTTCTGGTTAACTCTCTTGTATCTGATTTGGTTGTTTCTGTGATCTTATGAATGTAACTGTGGCATGACATACCTCTACTTTTATTTTGGCAATTATCATACTCTCCTGGTTTGGACCTTGGCTTGTGTATTACTCTCTCTGTTCACTATAGGGTTTTGGTTTGATTCTTCAAGTGCACCTTACTGGCACCTGGCCCTGTAATTGTTCATTACTCATATGATCCCATTTAATATGTTCGTGGCCTAAGGGTTGGTTCATATCTGCATTTGGTAATCCATTAGGGGGGTCCGCATGGAGACCCCCGAACAGAATACCAAACGCATTTGCAAGCACTGTGCCGTGAAAGTACACGGACCAAATAGACTATAAAGGGGTCTGTGTGCTTGCCGCCAGATCTCTGCACAGAACATGTGGACAGGAAAGTAGTTCACAATCTACTTTCCTGTCCGCATGATTCATGTGGGCAGCACGCGGCAAGCACACAAACCCCATTATAGTCTATGGGGTCCTTGTGCTTTCACTGCACAGCGCTTGCAAATGCGTTTGGTATTCCATTCAGGGGGTCCCCATGCGGACTCCCCGAAAGGATTACGAAACACAGATGTGAATAAAGGTAAGAGACCACTTGAAGGGGCACCTACACTCTAGATGCTGAAAACATTATGATAATGCTTATAGTATTTCATTTGTGATCGGGAACAGGCTTGGTTATTCTAAGTTTATCAATAAGATTATGTGCTCAGCAATACGTGTGCATTGACTTAGAATGGTGTACGTGTGGTTCATTGGTTGTCAGTGCAATTTATAGCTATATATTGGGACACTAAAGACAATATGTACCATCTGAAAGTGAAAATTACCCTTAAATTCTATCTCATGGAATTGGATTAACATTCTGTGCTGACTGATTGCTTAGTAATGGCCAAGTTCACATCTGCATCTGAGGTCCCATTTATTTCCTGTTAGGGTAAGTTCACAAGGAGTTTGGCGGACTCTGCCTCAGGTTCCGATCCAAAAGACGGGTAGTCGCGACTGAATGCCGGTGTACTGCACTGATATCCAGTCACGCACTCTGCTCTGGATTAGGCCCAATGAATGGGGCTAGTTGGGAGAAGGGAGTGTCTTCAGGCCGAATCACAAGACGAAACGGCCTGAAGAATGAGCATATTGCTTCTTTTTTCCGGAGCCGGAACAAACCAGCTCCCGTCAAAAACACCTGAACGGCTCCCATTGATTTCAATAGGAGCTGTCTTTTTGGTCAGGATTTTGAGGTGAATATAGCCTCAAAATCCTGACCAAAAAACCCAGTGTGAACTTACACTTATGGGACAGACAACTAGGGAATGACAACATAGATACCCAGAAATCTCATGCTGAGGTGCAGATTAAATCAGTGACGTT
Source organism: Leptodactylus fuscus (assembly GCF_031893055.1). NCBI lineage: Eukaryota > Metazoa > Chordata > Amphibia > Anura > Leptodactylidae > Leptodactylus > Leptodactylus fuscus. Next base: position 275,871,860 of record NC_134265.1, on the reverse strand, counting down.
CTTGCTGCCTCCAGTCACTACTAGAGGGATTGTAGGAGTTGAATGCATACTGTTATACATAGAAAGCAATAATAACAGTATACAGTAAGCGCCTGAGCTCTCTCTATATTTATGGAGGGGATTTGGAGCTCCCCACCAGAACAGAAGCTGTGACTGATAAAGCTATATCAAGAAATAATTCAGCCCAGAGTATTGGACCTAAAATTACATGGTGTTAAAGGTTAAATGTTCACTTTAAGCATATATATATATATATATATATATATATATATATATATATATATATAATGTACTATAGTTGTTTGAGCCTTAGAAGTTATATATTATAGAATTGGTATATAATCTTAAACAATGAAATATTATTTTTAGATTTCTATTATAGGATAATACTGAGATTAACTAAGTAGCACATACAACAACAGAATTGCAGATACAATAAATAGCCTTGTATTGTAATGTAACGTGCAACTAAATGGATTTAAAAAAGGATTTTCTTACAACACCAAATCCTTTCCCTGTATGGAATCTGCAGTGTGCTCGGTCACCGAAGGTGTGCTGCGGTCGATTCAGGCTAATATTACCTTTAATACACAGCCTAGTAAGCTATGGGTTATTAAGACAGAAGCATAAGAAGAATAGAACGATGTCTTCATATGTGATCAGCAAGAATACTGCATGGAGCTGTGAACACAAACTCTATAGCATGGAGATTATGGGGAGTTATACTGTATGTTGAGAGAACTGAAGTGGAAAATGTGGTGATTTCAGCTGTTTTGGATAGGATCGGGAAGTGTGAATTTTTTTCCGGTGAGTTATTACTTCACAGTGTTAGAGAGATCATTTGATGTATAATTTCATTAGACTGCCTCATTTACATATCACATTTACATATCACATTGATTTTCTTGGCAAGAAGTCATATTTAAAAAGAAAAATATTCTCACATTCTTGATATGTGATAAAACATACTTACAATGTAGTGAATCTCTTCTTTAAGACACACGTAAGCATGGAATTTGGAATAGCAGTAGCTGAGGCAGTCATGTGTATGGACATTACATCACTGCTGCCGCACTGTCGGAAAACACCATCAGGGAACATCGGATCAGCAAACACCAGCAGGGAACAGCGGAGATGCAGCAATAGCGTGGAGGGAAATGCAAAAGGTAACCATTGCTCCATTTAGACTAAGGCTAAAGCCCCACGGGACGATACGCAGCGCTAAAGTGTGGCATACGCATCGCGGTTCTTCCCACAGTGCTTTGAACAGAAAGTTCACAGAGTTTTTCTCCACGGACTTTCAGTTACCATTATATCTACGGGAAAGCCGCCAGCGTTTTCGTAGATATAATTGACATGATGCGATTTTCAAAACTTGGATTGAAATTTTGGAAATCACAGCGTTTCTGCACTGCGGTTTTTACCACAGAGTGGGCATGGGCAAAGATAAGTTTCTATGCTATTAAAGTCCCTATAAGACCCTATTACTGGTTTGCAAGGCATGTCAGACCTGGGTAAGATCTGCGACGATATTGTTTGGTCAGTTTTAAAATGAAAATCTACATTTGTAAAGTACATGTCCCTATCTTATAAGTATATATAATGTGAAAATAGGAGGCAAAGATTACATCTCTGTTTTAGACCGATATAAAAAGAACAAGTGAGAAATCCTCTCAAATAGACTTTCTAACCTGTCACTCATCTCACACCATCCCAAGCTGTGAAACAGCCTCCGTCTCTTCTGACGACCCCTCCATTCATCCTGTCACTACAGCTTTTACTGCCTCCTAAAAATTATTTATTTTTAATTTTTACACCTAAAATGCAAATTACTTCTCAAATGTGTCACATTACACAAACAGAGCATGAAAGAAATAAAAGTTACTTTGGTATTGACTTTGCAGATATCCTGACAGAACAATGCAGAATAATAGCAAACGATGCATCATTGTTTTCTTAGGTTTGTGGAGTAGGAGACGATGTGATTTCCCTGCTGCGGCATTGATTTATTATTGTGGCTGTACTTCAATCGAAAGTCGCTTGCCATAGAGATGTTGTGGCAACCAGCCGACCTTCAGAGAGCCTCTCCACTCTTCCAATATAGCAGATATAGGGGGGAGAAAAGGATTGGGCTGTTAGATTTGATTATGCCTGATCCTTTTGTTTTCAGCATTTTACAGTTACAGCAAAATGGATCCCCACTGTGCGGTAAAAAATGCACTGCGAACACGTGGCTATTTTCAAAACCGTTGTGGATTTGGAAATCTCAGCATGTCAATTATACCTACGGAAATGCCGGCGGTTTCCCTATTGGAATAATTGAAGCGGAAAGTCTGCAGAGGAATCTTCTGTGAACTTTCTGTCCAAAGCGTTGCAAGAAGAACCGTGATGCATTGCTGCCGTGTTTTTCCCACAGTGCTTTTTTGCTGTGGGACGCCACGTGGGGGCCTTAGCCTTAAACAGCAAATAAATGTGTTGTAGCATGCATCTCAGGTTTTAGCTCACAGTGACAGGATTCTGCCCCTATGTTTGATGCCAGCCTTAACATGCACTCTAGGGCTAAGGCTAGGGCTACATGGGCACTTTATGCATTGCTACTGATTGAGTTTAATATTTTGAGTGTCAGTTGCAGTGCACAATAACAATAATGATAACTCAGTTGTGTGCATGAAACCTTAGCTAAATTCTATTAGTAGGACTACAATAAAAGCCTGGTGACAAACATTTGGCACTTTTTTGCACCAAAGGCATCAGTTGATTGAGCAGGCGGGGGAGGTATAAGTTCTTCCTTCATATTATCCCTTTATTGTGAATCTACTTGTGGCTTTCAGACTGCTACAAAAAGACTCCTACATAAAGCTGCTACCTGTACAGGACAAAGATGGTCAGCTCCTCAGGTGATCCCTGACCTCCCTTCCAGGGGCAGACATATCATTGGTGCAGCCTATGCAGGTCACGGGCCCTATCCCCTTAACATCTCTAGCTGATAATACCGGGGTTCACCAATGGAGCTCCCGGGAATTGCAGGTTTATCTGCAGGTTTGTTATGTTGATAGGGCCTGCAGTCTTGAATTGCGACTCCATAGGAGATAGGGGGCTATTGTGCCTGACTTAGTATTCGCTCCTGATGAACCCTAATACCCCCCCCCTAAAAAAAAAAAGTGGGAGAATGCATAGAGCTGTTGTGGATGACCATGCTTGAATGTGTTACGGCCTCTTATTTGTTACTGATAGTGGGAGTCAACCTGTTGAGAGATCTACCTATTAGTGACATATCAGCTGCACTTTGTGGCCATTTATTGAAAGGGTGAGATGTGTATACTGCTTGGGTTCCCCTGGAGTAGTTAGGGAATATCATACTCACTCTGGCCAGTACGACATATTTTTTAGGGGTAGTTGGTCAGGGGTTACAGTCGGTTTTATTTTATCAGGGGAGAGTGAATTAGTTTGTGGTTTCTGTTCCACACTTATCCCTTGGTAGATATTGCATGTTGACGAGCATCCTTGACCTCTACTCTTTTTGAGACATCTCTTGATATTTTAGCTGTTATTACTTATTAAAAGTTAAATTTTATACTTCTATATACACCATGATACTGTGAACTTGGTTTATCCCCTTAACAGCAGTGTTGTGCCGTTTATTATACTGCTGGTAGATTCCTAAGTTTAGGAACTTCATAGCTAAGAATTACTAGAAGATTATCAGAGAGACATAAGGAGGTGCTGTGTGCGGAGATATTGGGAAACAGTGGGCCCTTAACTGCTCCTCCACAGGGACCTTAAGTGTCTGTGCGTGCCCTGCTCCCTTCTACAGTCTAACATTCTCTGGACAGGTGATGGCAGCTAGCTGCCGGCAAGTTTCTTTCTGTAATACTTGAGGCAGATCCCCTGTTGGCAGTAAAACGTATACTGCTGTGATTGCGGTCCTAGCTTCTAAAGCAGCACTTGACAAAAGTAGGATTCCTCTCAGCCTGGAACTCCTGCAAAGATAATTTGCCCTATACATGTATAAAACAAAAAGGTATAACTTAGTATTGTTTACATGATCTGTTCATTCCCACATGTTTATCTCCGAGCTGAAAAAGCGTTGACAGGTCCTCTTTAAATTTCCCGAATGCTAATATCCCCTTTACACAAGTATATGCAAACAAAACCCATTTCATTTGTCTAGCGTAGCCTTCCAATGATAATAAAAGCCATTGATCATTAAGAGCATTAAGGAGTTGTGTGCTCCCCAGCCGGGGCTCTGAACCTGCAATCTATTTTCTTGCTTTTAGTATGGATTATTTTTAGGATGAGTTGTTTATTAATAATAATGCAGCAGGTGGCCTGTAGGGAAGTGTCATCTTGCTTGTAATCCATCCCAGCATGATGTGTCGCTCTGCTAGCTATAATCACATTATGTGACAGGTTATTACAGCCTAATTCTTACTGTCATCTTCCTCCATTTCAAAGGCGTAGTCTGGGTTAAGAGACCTTAAATCACAGCTACAGTTACATACACATTAATAATGGAGGTAAGATGATAAGGCTTTATTGTGTTATTTGGAAATGAGAAGAAGAAGCTTTGCAGCGGGTCATCCCCTTCAGCTGGGAAAGGGTTGTAGAAAGCCATAGCTTGGAGCTGATTGCAAGAAGATGGAGCTGTGTTTATGCAGAAATAAAGAATGATTTATTGTCTTGGAGTGAATCATTAAGAGCCTTGAGATCCGTGTATGAATATGCTCTTGAAGTGATTTGAATCAGGGTGTGATAGCAGCGGCTGGTATGTGGAATAAGAACAATCAAAATGCCAAGGAGAGTGGACACGTTAAACAGTTTTGTATAAGAAAGCATTTTCTGCTGCCTGCGAAACCTCCGTGTAGCTCCTTCAGCTCTCATCTGAAGAGGATCCATTCTCCCTCCCGCGCTGCGATGCTCTGCAGATCTCCATGGTAACAAAAAGGGATCATTAGAGCAAACATTTGCAGTCACCACCATGCAAATTCATCTCTCACTTTTTATGTATCATTTGATGCTACGGCTGATTCTGGCAATTTGTTCCATGCAATCTAACTATCCTTTTCCATTCGTTTTACAAGCAAGTTGCTATTGGATTTTTGTCTGCTTGTGACCATTGTGGTGAAATAAAGTGGTGCTAGTTGAATTCTTTGTCTTAACTGTCTGTCCCTATTCTCCCAGCCCTGATCTGAGCTCAGATCAATCACAGAAACAGCATGGCAGAAGTACTCATAACCCCATGTTCCTGTGATGTGTGCAGAGCGCACTGGGGCTTGCAGTTCAGTGTGGTGAATTAGTGCAAGTCTAACTGCTCATCAGACACTGTAAGTGACAGATGGAGGATCTCGTGGTGAGATTATACACCGTGTGCTATGTAGGATTGTTTATACAGTGAGTCTATGTAGTGTCTGGAGCTTGTGTGCAGTTGTTGGTAGAGTTCACATGAAATGCTCAGACATTTAACAAAATTCAAATAAGTCGGCTTTGGAGGTTTGGGAATTCATTGACTGGCTTTGAGATCACCTGCCATGGTGCTTTCTGCTTTGCTGATTCCAGGAAGACATCACAGAGCAGTGAGGTCAGCTCGGCATCCAGGGATCTAGCAGTGTTCAGAATGGCTGTGTAAGACAGAACTGAGAGATCACTAGGGACATCATTGCAGGAATATAGACATTGCCGCAGGGGACATGCCTGCTTATGTCTCTAAAATCCAGAGAAAGACACTAATTTTTATGAAATTGTCTGATATTTACATATGTGAATATTTACATTGAAATGACTGTACTAAAATGAAGACCTAATGTGAAGACCTGCACTAGAATGATGGCTAATGTGCTACCAAAATGGGTAGGCTGAATATTCCAATAGAAGTGAATAGAGCGAGGTAATACTGATCACTGCCAGTTTGGGTCTTAAGATTGCAGATCTGACTACTTCAATTAGTAGAAGCCTAACTGGTATCTTCACGCTTTATACATTTTTTTCACACACTCAAGAAACAAAAATACTACTGTACCCAAGAAACAGAAATGCTGCTGTAGCCAAGTGCAAATTGACGAATATCTAGCTGCAGAAATGTGGGGATTATACACTACTTTTCTATAGGTAACGAATGGCTGTCAAATGGAACACACTGTGTAGCAAGTGGAATTCCCACATCTAACATCCAAAGACTCATGCTTGTATTTTAAAATATTGTAGTGGACTGTTTATAAAAGGTAAGTACCAACTGATGGGGTAACTGCGGGCAGCAGCAGTGATAGCCATGTTGTATTCACCCACCATTCATGGTTCACTGTTATTGTAATCTCTGCCTCCTCCTCATTAGGGGTTTAGTTGATATAGTCATATACATGGGTTATTAATAGGAAGGGGTTAATTGCCTGCAACCTATTGGTTTATTTCAATAAGAAGAGCAGCTTATAGTTCACTCACACATACACGGTCCTGTCTTGGTTGCCCTCCACTGCTGCCTCTAGGTGAACACTAAAAAATGCCAGGACTTAACAACCTGGGGTTTTTCAGCTTTGGGTACAGTGCGGCCTGGACAGGAGCGTGGCTGGGTGAGTGAACTATCAGCAGATACCTAACGGAGTAATCCAATAGGTGGTGGCCTAACATACCTCTGTGGGAGCCACAAAAAATGTGGTCATATGCTGTGGGGGACGAAAAAAGGCCATATACTGTGTGGAGAGCCACAAAAAACATGGTCCATATACTGTTTGGGGGCCAATAAAAGGAGACCATATTATATGTTGAGGCCATAAAAAGGGGGCCATATTATGTGTTGGGGGCCAAAGATAAGAGAACCATATTATGTTTTGGGGCTAGTAAAGGAAGGCCATGGAGGCAAAAGAAGAGATATTTTATTGTAAATGTAGAGTGTGGTCTACCATTCTAATTAGGTAAGGCCCCATCATATAACAAAAGATTGCACGAGTCAGGGGTTTATTTTATTTATTTATTTTTGGCGGGATGGGGGGACGGGGGTTGGTGTCTGACACCTTTCTATAGTTTGCCTCAGGCAGCAGAGAGGATAGGTTCATCCCTGACTGGGACAAATTATGGGAAAAAAGCAAAAGGGGTAATTGCCCAGAGGCCTCCTTCATTTAACAACCACCACTTTCCAGTTCTCTTAAAGAGGACCTTTCACCGATTTGGGCACAGGCAGTTCTATATATTGCTGGAAAGCTGACAGTGCGCTGATTTCAGCGCACTGTCGGCTTTCCTGATCTGTACACCGGGTAAAGAGCTATCGGTCCCAGTACCATAGCTCTTTACAGAAGGGCGTTTCTGACAGTCAGTCAGTTATGTCTTTCTCCACAGCAGCGCCTATGGCGCTGTAGAGTGTGAGCGGGGAGGAACGCCCCCTCCCTCTGCTCATAGTATACGTCCATAGACGAGTACTATCAGGAGAGGAGGAAGTGTTCCTCCCCGCTCACACAGTACAGAGCGATAGCTGCTGCTGTGGAGAAGGACATAACTGACTGACTGTCAGAAACGCCCTTCTTACTGTAAAGAGCTATGGTACCGGGACCGATAGCTCTTTACCCGGGGAACAGATCGGGAAAGCCAACAGTGCGCTGAATTCAGCGCACTGTCGGCTTTCCAGCAATATATAGAACTGCCTGTGCCCAAATCGGTGAAAGGTCCTCTTTAAGTAATTTCCAGACATTGAACACATAGGAGCTGAATGGTTCTTGTCTCTTTTAGAGAGTCAATGCCTCACTTGCCTGCAATGCTAACTAGAAATCCAGTGATTGAGGATATTTGGTTGCTTATGGCCCATCAGTTAATTCTGGAGGCCCACTATAAAACTAAATGCAAATATTACATAATACCCACTTGCAATTTCAAAAAAATAGCAGACACCATTTTTTTTAATAGAAAGCTCAGAATTAGCCATCCAATTCACCTACAGTAATTGTGAACTAAGTACTTTATAAATAGTCATGTATTTATTATTCCACAGCGCTTTACAGATTTTATCACTCACTGTCCGAAGAGGGCCTCAAAATCTAAATGCCCTTTTAGTATGTCTTTGGTTTGTGTAAGAAAATTCATGGAAACATGGAGATCCATGCGGATATTTGAGACGAGGACCAGCACTCCAAGGCAACAGTGCTAAGCACTGACCCACCTTGCTGCCCCGAATCTACCCAGTGTATTATATGGACACATAGGCTTATTGAGTTGCTAGATACTAAATATCTGTATGTATGTGTTATGCAATACTCATGCATGGGGTGAGGGGGGCTAGGGGAAAGAAGCCCACTGGGGAATTTACCTGTAATGTGTGGGCCAGCCCAAGCTTGCCCTTGTTTACTGGCAACTTCAGTACACGAATACATAAAAAAAATAATGTAAAAAGAAGTGGGCAATCTGAATGAACCTTGACATAATGGCCAGCAGCTTGTTTTACTTAGCTAAAGACTTTAACAACTTTTCTCTTTCTCAAAGAATATTAAAGTGTGATGTCCAAGCAGGAGGATGTGAAAAATTTTCCAATTTAGATTGCATAAACTTTCTCTTGTTTTATGTAGAGCCCGGCTTGATAATCCTGAGGAAGAGACTTTGCATTTTCAAAAGTCTCTACGGATAATTATGGTATTTTGTTTCCTAAATCAGTTCCATTAAAAGGTATGTTAATCCCTGAAAGCTGGAAAATTATGATGATTGGTCTACTGAAGCTTTTACGTTGATTATGTTTTCTAATTAAAAATGAAACAAAATGGTATGCACTCTAAAATAATAGACTGTGGACTGTGAAAGACATGTACAATTTATCCTAATAATGTGGAGGAGACTTTATGATGTAGATTTTTTTTTTATCATGCTTAGTGTTTTTTATTAAAGACTCAATACTGTGTGTTTTTCGGTAATTTAAGTTGTGTTGCTAATAGCAGATGCTGTGTACTTTTATTTATACCAGTTACAAATATAATTTACTTTACATCACTTTTGCTTTGCCTGTACAGTTGTCTGATGTTATGGTTGCGGTAAGTGCAGCGCCTTTCCTAATGGTGAGCGTACAGACATCATTTGCCTTAAAGCATAAAACACTATAAAAACCTCTAAAAGGCAATGTTTCATTTACTGTATAATTATATAGATTTTAATGTATAGCACTTTATGTGAAGCAGATAAGGACTGTCCATAATGTTGCCAGCCTTGTGTAATACGCCTCTTTACTCGTGCCGCACAGCGATAATAATCGTTTATTTGCTGAGTCTGAAAAACATTGTCAGGTAAGACAATACTAATCAGTTCAAAGATATAAACACAACAAATAAATAACACAAAGTCTATACAAGATAGCACATCTCCCTATAAAGGCAGAATAAGATTGAACAGGTGTCCCATAGCATAAAGTCAGTTCAAATGTAAAAGTCCATTTACTACGGTGCTGACAGATTGATGGTTACACAGATTTAGATCTCTATAACATTACTACAAAAGTACGCCTGGTATGTATTGTAGGAAGACATTTTGCATATATAGAATTATTAAGTCTCAATTTACAACCAAATGGTCTAAGTTTATTGTACTGGGTATGCTAAGCTCAGCATTGAGCCACACCATTACTACTCACATTTGCCCCCACATGGTATATAACCATCATTTTTTATGACTCCCCCTACACTATATTAACACCTTTTTATGACCAGCCCACCTTTATATGACCAGTCCTTTACGGATGTAAAATCCTAGTGTTTGTATAATAACAATAATAATGATACAATACAATAAGTAGCGGCCCATTAATAAAAGGATGCCCCCCACCCCATTTATACAATGAGTTGCCACCCGAGGCCATCAACTCATATCACCACCGGAGCCCACAAGACTTTTGTTATGATACTGTAGACAGCACGTATAAAGTAGAGGGGAATTGTTCCATGTTCTGTCACTCATATGCAGCGTTCCACCTAAACTGTGCAATATGGGAAGTAATATTCAATATAGAGTCAACAGGAGAAAAAAGAAGGCCAATATAATACAAAAGAGATATAAGAGATATAACTAATCCTAAATACAACTCATAATGTTCATCTTACACTTATACTCCCTAACCTAAAAACTCAGTATAATGGAACAGATATGATCAAATATTACAAAGTAAGGATAAAGTCACAGGTCAATAAGTATGTCACAGGAGGAGAAAATATAACACAATAATGTAACTGACATCCTCATATACAAACAATGGTGCAAAAAGCCACTGCAGAAGTGACAGATACGTATGAGTAGTGAATAAAGATGAGCGAGTAGTATTCGATCGAGTAGGTATTCGAACAAATACCACGGTATTCGAAATATTCGTACTCGTTCGGATGCTACTCCTATTCACAGTAAAGATTTGATTCAGAACCAGCATTGATTGGCCGAATGCTATACAGTGTATAAAATTTGGCAAATCAACGCTGGTTCTGCAGCAGGCTCATCCTTGCTAGTCGGGAGAGCTGGTAGCTTTTGGTTAAGAAGGGACCGGACTGCAAGCGAAGCCTTAAGGGGAGGGACCACATGAAGTGGTACGGATGGATGGCAGCCATTGGTTAGATTAAAAGTATACATGGGGGAGGCCAATTAGGTTGACAGGGAGGGTTACTTAAGGAAAAAGCCCTGGAAGAACAGGCAGTTGCCCTGAGGGAGACACCAGGAAGAGAAGATGCAGCCAAAGGAGAGGTTTATGTATGCTTCGAAGGGCCCCTTGGGGCTCATTTGAAGCAGGAGACTAGAGAAAAAATTTGAAAGGGAGAATATATTGATATATTTTCTCTGTTACCACTGGAGCGATTTAATCTAGACAGACTTAAGAAGGATGAATCAAAGAAAGGGGAGGAAGAGAAAAGGAGGTATCGGCTGCTACCTCGCACTTTTTCAAATTGTTACAGGCATTTGCTATCCTAGCAAGTGTGATTGGAGAAAAAACGCCCGAACATTATTCGGCGTTATTTTGCTACATGGACGCCATAGGTGAGGCGTATAGCGTTTATGGGGGAGTGGCCTGGTTCAGATATGATGAGCAATTTAGACAACGCAAAGCAGTGAGGCCAGGGATTAGATGGGATCATAAAGACATAGGTCTTTGGTTAAGGGTGACAGCTCCAGTGAGATCGAGTCAGTCCTTTCCATCCGGCGCTGGGGGTCTCGATGCAGCGGGATGCTCGACGGCCTCCCAAAAAGGACAATGTTTTTCATTTAATGAGGGATACTGTAAATTTGGAGACAAGTGCAAGTTTAAGCACGAGTGCTCCAACTGTGGAGGATCATATGGGGCGTCTAAGCGCTACAAGAAAGGGAAAAGGGAATGACAGTGCTAGTAAAGGGGCGGAGTCCATTTCTAGTGGAAGAAATGTGTCCGTGTCTAAATGATTACCCGGTTATGGCAGCGTCTTTAGTGTTAGAAGACGTTGTTTTGTTTGGTTTCCGTATTCCGTTTGTTGAAGGGGACTTTCCTTTAGTTAGACGTAACTTGAGGTCGACTTTGAGTTATCCAGAGGTTGTAGCGGAAAAATTGAAAAAAGAGGTGGATTTGGGGAGGATGACTGGTCCGTTTACTGAGCCACCAGTGCCACAGTTGCGGGTATCTCCATTAGGTGTAGTGCCAAAAAAGGAGCCAAACAAATTTCAGCTCATACACCACCTATCCTTCCCAAAAGGCTCCTCGGTCAATGATGGAATTGACCCGGACTTATGTGCAGTCAGTTATACTTCCTTTGATGTTGCAGTTGATTGGGTGAAAAAATTAGGTGTAGGAGCGCTGTTAGCAAAGGCTGATGTGGAAGCAGCATTCCGGCTGTTACCGGTACATCCGGAGAGTCAGCATTTATTAGGTTGTTTTTGGAATGGTGAATTTTATGTCGATTCTTGCTTGCCTATGGGCTGCTCCTTGTCTTGCTAGTATTTTGAGATGTTTAGCACCTTCGTGGAGTGGGTGGTCAGACGGGAGAAGGGATGGTCGTCTATAATTCACTATTTAGATGATTTTTTATGTATTGGTCCTGCAAACTCAGGGGTGTGTTCTTTTCTTCTTCATACATTTGAAAGTATAGCCAAACGTTTTGGAATTCCTTTGTCGCATGAGAAGACTGAAGGTCCCGTTTCTTGTTTAATGTGTTTAGGGATTTGTATTGATACGGAGAAGATGGAATTCAGACTGCCAGAATATAAGTTGGTTAAGTTGAAATCGGAAATCAGTGTGGCCTGCAAGAGGAAGAAACTGCAGCTTAGAGAATTGCAGTCTTTATTAGGCAAACTTAATTTTGCCTGTCGTATAATCCCAATGGGGTGAGTGTTTAATACGTGATTAGCGGCGGCAACAATGGGGGTTTCACACCCGCAACATTATGTGCGCCTGGGGAGGGTTCTTAGAGGGGATTTGCGCATATGGGACTCTTTTTTGAATGAGTATAATGGGAGGTCTTTGGTTCAGGGTTCAGTGGTAGATTCAGTTGATTTGGAGCTTTATACTGATGCCGCGGGAGGGGTGGGGTTCAGGGCATTTTGTAGTGGTAGATGGTGTGTTGGACAGTCGCCTGAGGGGTGGATAGTAAATGGTTGGGTCAGGAATTTAGTTTTATTGGAACTTTTCCTGATTGTTGTTGCAGTTTCTATTTGGGGAGATACGTTCAGAAATAAAAAAGTTCACTTTAATTGTGATAACATGGGGGTCGTATTAGCCATTAATAATTTATCGGTGTCTTCCCCTGCAGTGGTTTGCTTGTTACAGCGGTTGGTGTTAGTCTGCTTATCACTTAATGCTTGGGTGACTGCAAAGCATGTTCCGGGGGTTGGGAATTGTATAGCTGATTCTCTATCTCACCTGCAGTGGCAACAGTTTCGGGAATTGGCTCCAGAGGTGGAGGAGTTTGGGGATCCCTTCCCGGCGGACCTTTGGGATCTGCCTTTCGGGCTGATAACAAGTTGATGACATAATCTTTGGCAAAGGGAACGTGGTTGGCCTATGAGGAGGCCTGGAGGCATTGGACATCCAGGAAATGTGTGTTATGCCTCCAGCAGGTATCTCATATTACCTGTCATAGCTCCATCTAGTGGCCATTGTGCAAATTGCAAACCACCATACCTTTTCCTTTGTGTCCCACTAGAGCCACCGTAGTTCCTTCCCACAACCTGGTGTCATCACCAGGCTACACTGTAGTTAGTCTTTTTTACTTCAGGCATGGACCCTGCCACATCATCTTATACCTTCTCCAAGACTTGGGCCTTAAGTAGCATCGTTGGTATGTAATAGCTATACCCAGCACTATACCTTCATGTATTACGTATATTGTTATGTTTCCACACTCCCTCGCATAATTTCTATATGTAGTTGTTCTAGCTAGTAGACCATGCTCATTGAGCCAGACCCAGCTCCCATTCCAGACCACATGTAACCATACGCCTCATAGATGTCTATTACCTCCCCACTAGCACAATGTTACATATCTGATGTTCCTTCCAGCAAGATACATGTACAGTTTGTGTCATAGTGTGCTATTATGTAATAGTAATGCCTGCATAGCCATGTCATAGAAGATTGTCACATGTATGTCTGCCATAGTAATATGTATACAGTTTGTGTCATGGAAGATTACCACATGCCCATTGTAACTGCAATGTACTGTTTTCTGTTCTCCAGTTTCACCCTATCCCTTGTAATAAAAGCAAAGTTTGGACACCTCTCCAGAGTGCATAAGTTACTGGGAAGGAGTTTAGCTGCCTGTCAACCTATACCCCACACATAGGGAGGACAGAACAGTGAAACAACGGCTTCTTACAGGCCAAGCAGCAAGATTCTGAACCCTACACAGCGCCACCATGTCAGCAAGCGACAGCAGACCCTTTGAGACGAGATCTCACATCTCAGCAAGCTCCAGGAACTCAGATACGTCAGTGAGTAGCTCCATGGCCGCCAGGACCCGCGCAAAGGCTGAAGCAGCCAAAATTCGCACAGCATTTGCAGAGAAGGAGATGCAAATGGAGATAGAGAGAGCACATTGTAACTGCAATATACTGTTTTCTGTTCCCCAGTTTCACCCTATCCCTTGTAATAAAAGCAAAGTTTGGACACCTCTCCAGAGTGCATAAGTTACTGGGAAGGAGTTTAGCTGCCTGTCAACCTATACCCCACACACATAGGGAGGACAGAACAATGTGCATTTCAAGGTCTTTGGGGAGGACGGTTTGTTATTTCTGTTATTGGAGCACTGCAAAGAAGAAGACTGGTCGGTGTAAAAAATGAATAAGTTCCTTGCAGGTTTAGGTTTAGGTGTAGAAAACGTTACAAAAGTGTTTGTTGTAAAACAAGCTATGAGAGGCTGGCGAAAAGGCTGGTCGTTTGTTGATAAAAGACGGCCTGTGTCATTTTGTTTCCTTATGAAAATGGTTGAAGCATTGGTGCAGATTTGTTGATCTGTGGGGGAATTTAGGTTCTTTAGATTGGCTTTTTTGTTGGCATTCTTTGGGGCATTGAGATTGGGGGAATTGGTTAGTCCGTCTACTAGTCGGCCTGGGGGAATTCTAGGGGAGGACATGGTGCTAGGTCATGATAGGTTGGAGTTTGTTATATGTACAGTAAATCAAAGATGGATCAAATGGGGAGGGAGGCGAAGGTTACTTTGTTTCAGGTACCTGGCTGCGGCATGTGCCCTGTCTTTTGTTTAAGGGAATTCTTGCCTACAGTGTGATTCGTTGGGGATCCGCTATTGTGGCATGAGAATGGGTCATATCTGTCTAAATTTCAGCTGGTTGAGGTGTTTCAGAAATGTTTAGCTGCTTGTGGTAAGAGTCCGGCTGAATTCGGTGGACATTCCTTCAGAATCGGGGCAGCAACAGAGGCTGCCTGGCACGGTTTGGGAGATGATGTGGTGCGCAGGATCGGTAGATGGGAGTCCGTTTGTTTCAAGTCATATGTCCAGCTAGGTCGTTTGTGTTAGGGGGTAGCGGATTTGGTGTAAGCAGTTAATTTGTTTGCTTTGTTTTGCAGGCATGGGCAGAGAGCGGTTGGTTTGGATCCTCGGCCATTCCTTCATCTTTTGGGGTGCGCTGAGGGCTTCAGTCTGTCCGGAGGGTCGTCAGTTAGGATTCCCTAGAACTGAAGTGGTGGTAAGGTGTTTGGGCTATAGAGGAATGTGCTGGTCCAGGGTTCTGCCTGAATTTAATCATTTCTCTAGATTGTACAGAGCGGCAGACATTTTAGTTTTGCATGTTGGAGGAAACGATTTGGGGGTGAAACCGTTTCGCGAGTTGATAAGAGACATAAAATTCGATGTTGAGATTGTGGGCCACTGAACCTAATTTAGTTACTGTGTGGTCCGACATTGTGTATCGGCATGCTTGGAGGGGGCTCCGCTGTGTAGATAGTATTAATCGGGCTAGAATTCAAGTAATTTCTTCAAAAGAAACGGTTGTGTGGCTATTTGCCTAAAGGACCTTGAGTCAGGGGAAGGTGGTTTTTGGCGTAAGGATGGCATACACCTGAACACAGTCGGGACCGACATCAGGTGTTTGGGAATACAGGAAGGAATTGAGGTGGTGTTAAAGGTGTGGAGGGACACTAGGTCTTAAGGGAGTCAAGTCCTAGTATCTGTGGTGGGGAGTTGGGAGAATACATGGTGGAATGGTCGGGGGGGTGGCTGGAGGGCTCTGGACTCCCCAATATACTATTGGGACCGTTTGGACTTGTTTGGGTCTGGCCTAGGAAAATGATGATCCTTTAAGGAAGGATCTTTACCTATGTTTAGTAAACTGGTGCCTCTGAGCTGGGTACACGGCTGGAGGTAATTACACTAATGGTTTTATAAAGCCCAGGATGTAGGCTCTGAGGACCTCCTTCTGTCAAGGGATAGGAATGTTGTTTATATTGTTATGTATTAAATTTAATTGTTAATAAAGTTGGCTGCTGTGGCCTTATCAACTCCAACGCAGTTGTCTTGAGTTTTTATTTAGGTGGAGCTGAATGGCAAAAAGACTAGACATTTCCTTGTCAAGAAGGGACCGGACTGCAAGCAGAGCCTTAAGGGGAGGGACTACATGATGTGGTACGGATGGACAGCAGCCATTGGTTAGATTAAAAGTATACATGGGAGGAGGCCAATTAGGTTGAGAGGGAGGGTTACTTAACGAAAAAGCCCGGGAAGAACAGGCAATTGCCCTGAGGGAGACACCAAGAAGAGAAGCTCCCATCCACCCTCCCTTAATTTTACGTACAGGTTCGGGTAGGGCTCAGAGGGATTTCTCTTTTAGTATTGAGTTTTACTGCGTACACTTCTTAGTTAGGCACAAGCACGTTAGTAGTGAAGTTTTGAGTACTGTCACAGCAGTAGGTGGGGGGGTCCTCGGAGTTGGGAGAATACATGGTAGTATGGTTGGGGGGGGGAGCGAGAAGGCTCTGGACTCCCCAATATACTATTGGGACTGTTTGGACTTGTTTGGGTCTGGCCTAGGAAAATGATGATCCTTTAAAGAAGGATCTTTACCTATGTTTAGTAAACTGGTGCCTCCGAGCTGGGTACACGGCTGGAGGTAATTACACTAATGGTTTTATAAAGGCCAGAATGTAGGCTCCGAGGACCTCCTTCTGTCAAGGGATAGGAATGTTGTTTATATTGTTATGTATTAAATTTAATTGTTAATAAAGTTGGCTGCTGTGGCCTTATCGACTCCAACGCAGTTGTCTTGAGTTTTTATTTAGGTGGAGCTGAGTGGCAAAAGGACTAGACAGTTCCTCGTCATGCGGGAGATGACTTTTTCTCATAGGAAAGCATTGACCAGCGTTGATTGGCTGAATGCTATACAGTGTACAGCATTCGGCCAATCAACGCTGGTTCTGCCGGAGACTCGTCTGTGACGACGCGGAGTCTAAGATCGGACCACAATGGAGACTGCTGTGGTCCGAACTTAGACTCCGCCTCCTCACAGACGAGCCTCCGGCAGAACCAGCGTTGATTGGCCGAATGCTGTACACTGTATAGCATTCGGCCAATCAATGCTGGTTCTGCAGGAGGAGTAAGTTCACATTAGCGCTTGCCTCCCGTCCAGAAGGAGTTCGCAGGAGGACTCCCCCCCTGAATGGAATATCAGCGCAACTACAAGCGCTGTGCAGTTAAAGCGCACAGACCCGTTATAGTCTATCTGGTCCATGCTCTTTAACTGCACAGCGCTCCTCCTAAACACTCTCTTCCTGCTACTCATGGACTTGGTGACTCTCCTTTAATCGAATAGTGGTTTCCCCAGAAACGAGCATTTTTACCCATAGAATATAGTGGGATTCTATATTCGATTTAGTAGTCGAATATTGAGGCTCTACTCGAAACGAATATCGAATCTCGAATATTTCACTATCCACTCTTCTCTAGTAGTGAACCAGACCGGTTATAACCATATTAAAATATTGCAACCATGAATATGTGCAACAATAGTTGAACACTTCATACACCTAAATTGGAAGTCAGGGAATAGAGTAGACGTGCGCCCCTAATTCTTGCTAATAAACAAATAGTAAAAAATAGTACAATAAATAACACACAATGTAATATATATGAATCACTGGCTACTACTATTGAAATAAATATATGGAGTAAAATGATCAGGCCACATTACCCATGTTTTATCCAGACCTGTTGTATTCTCTGGGAAACAAAAACCTTAAGCAGCATGCTAATAAGGTAAATGGGCCCAGTTACAGATATACCTGTCTCAGAGCACAAAGCTTACAGAGAATAATGTTTAGAAACTGCAACAAGATCATATAGGATATTACATAGAGTTATTGACCTGGATTGGTGTGACTTGCAGTCTTTTCCGAGTTTCTGTTTCTATCCTTTCTCACTCAGCTCCTGCTTACTTCTTCCCCCTCCCCTGTCTATAGACATCTATTGTAAGCTGCAATATGAAATCTCTGTTGACTTATATGGGAAAGTTTTCTAGGCATGCTTGGTGACCTGAGCAGAGAGGGGAGTAGATAAACCATATAACCACTTATTGGGACTTGTGGATTCTGTATCGTATCTATGTATATTATGCTACATGTGAGGTGACTGCTGCTAAGAAATCTAAAGAAAACAGGAAGTCTCAACATATTATTTGTCTTAGTGGCCAGAGTCAGAACTGCAAGGTTTGGGGGATTTTTTTTAAAATATAAATAATAGCATGGAATTTTTTTTAAAAACCTCATCAAAAATTCTTTAAAAAATATATTTAACATTAAACTTGATTTTAAAAATAGGGCGTTTTCTGGTGACAAATTTCCTTTAAGAACTTTTCCAGGACTATTTTTGAGTCTTTAGATACAGTTTTAGTATGTCTTATGCTTATAAGGAATGTGAATATAAATGATAATCAGCAAGTATAAGGCCAACAAAAATCTAATAAAGATTATGGTCAGCAAGTATAAGGCCAACAAGAACCTAGCAAACATGAGGGAAAATATAGAAAGGGCTTAGAAGCAAGCATGTACATAAATGAAAGACAAAAGATGAATTGTTTGGTTGGAAATACCAAGTCACTGTGACCTCTTGGAATGACATGCTGTAGAGCACAGCTATGTGAGGGATTAAGTATTATTAATATGAGTATAGTAAGGGTTCAACTGCTTATGCATTCAATATTCGTACATGCATTTGATGTGTTTTGCTGTGATCATTGAACATACAGTAAATGCTCCTAAGCTCTAGAGATGCTGCATATGGCTAGAAAAGGAGCAATGATATGTAGGATTAGTGTACCATTAAGTAATTACACAGTCTTCCCCACAGGAGTCGGCTCATTCAGTATGACACACACATTAGGCTTGGCAACATAATAAATGCATTAATTGAAATATAACCTCTATGTATGTATTTGCCTTATAGAACAAGGACTGATACTTAGGTGCAATCTCTAGTGGGCTAATACTTTTATTTATTATTCCATCTGGTTGTTGCTCCAGTGTATCATTGACAATTTTTTTGCCTCTTGCAAGCTTGTGTTATTATAAGTCTCTGTTTGTGCAAAGAATAATGGGTGAAATACTAATGAACTATACAACATGTACTGATACAATAAATGAACCTGCGGCAATGCCGGCGGCACAAAAATAGAGCTGACTCATTTAATTCATATTATTATTTCAAACTTATAATAGCACAAAATAGAATAAACAGCTCTATGCAGTATTATCTAGCAAAGCTCTAAGGAATAGAAGGAGAAGACGGCAAGAGCACAGATTAATGCATATATAACAGAGGAAAGCATGGGTGCAAAGTGTAAATCATTTATACAGACCAAGATAAATCTGTCACGTTGCTTTTTACTACTCTTTTTAACACGTGAAAACTGGAGTAGAGATCAATGTTCATTTTACCACCACTGTGATCATCTACAGATGTGTTCACCTTTAGCTTAAGTTAAACGGAAGCTTGGAGTTTATGCCAACTGAAGTGTTTTACCATATGTATTCATTTATCTTTCTAGCTCTGTTTGCCATATACAGTTGAATACGTCTCCTCCATGTTTACAACTTCTTAGGTTTCTGACCATCTTTGCTATTTATCAGCAGTGGCTGGGCTGGTGACATCAGTCCCTATTCCCACCCTCTCCTCTCCCATCCCCTCCTTTGGGATTTTTTTTTAATTTTTTTATTATTTTACCTTCAATCTTCTGATTGCATGTCCCATAGACTGCAATTCAACTGTATTGCAGTCTAAGGGACTTTCACCACATTATTACTGAGGCTGGTCATAGACTAGCCACAATAGTAATATTCCTATGGCAGACCTGGGAGACCTGCAGGGGCAGATGGGGACCTGAAAGTAACCCTAGACAAAAATTTAAAAGTGGGCCCATTTTATAGGCATGTTCAGTGCAAGTAGGCAGGTCCAGCACAAGTAGCTCCCTCATGTAAAAAAAAGTCCTGTGTAAAGTAATTTTGCACATAATTGCTTTACATGGAGACAGAGGCAACAGTCCTATATAAGTTACCATGCCAGACTGAAACTGTAACTTATACAGGACTGCTGCAGTCCTACGTAAGTAACGTTATAGACAGTGGGATCGGGGTGCCAATTAAACTATATATGCAGCAACACTCACAGTCCACAGACACCTCAATCTAGAGGCCTCAGGATTTGGACAAACCCCAGAGAGGATGAAGACTCATTAGCATATGAAGAAAAAGTGATTTTTCTCAGATATGACAAAACACTGGGCAAAAGCTATAATATTTATATAGTATGGTACACATCATTTTAGTGTAACAACTATTTTTACTTAGGATGTGATTTGGAAACTTCTAGACTTCATTTAAGGAACAGTGAAAACTTGATCAGATGGATTGGCATGATGGTGCCATGGTTAACACTGGTTTCCTCTGGGTACTTTGATCATTTCCCACAATCCAAAGACATATTGATAGGGAATTTAGATTGTGGCTCAGTAACTTACAATGTCTGTAAAGCGCTGAAGAATAGGTTGGTATTATACAAGTAAGAGAATTAAAAAAATAATCCTGTCCTTGGAAAGGCTTATCTCTTTGTACTGGATAAGATGGGATTCCATCCTTTGCTATAAAGCCTATATTTTCTAGAAGGTGCCACAACCTTCTCATGTGCACAGGCCCATCAGGAAATAATAAAAACCAATTAATATCCTCCATGTTTTATTGCTCAAGTGTGGGTTAGGAAATGAAAACTGACTTGTAATTATTTGTAATGGGCAGCGAGGACGTGTTTTCCTGAGACAGTTTTGATACATGAGACCCTTTATTTTAGTAGCAGCTGACCTACACCTAGGCCAGAAAATCCATAACATTTTACTGCTGTAATTTCTTTAAAAAGTTTTCAATCTTCTATAAAATGAAATTATTATTCTCCGTCAACAACATTTCTATAATTCCCACTTCTCTGTGAATGACATAAAGATTTTTTAAGAAGGGGATTTCTGGTTGAGTGAAGTTCTATTCTGCTGTCTGTAAATTGCCAGATGAAATATGGCGCTATGCGGCTATTACTTAGGGATCGTGAACCATGGAAATTCATATAAGAAAAAGTGTGATCAATGGGTGTTTTTCCTCTCAGGATTCCCCTGTTTAAACCTATCTGTGCTAGAGGCTCTTTCAGTATAACAAGGCTCATTCCTACATACAATCACATGCAGGCTTGTAATTGAAATTTACAGCAGTTGCACAGTGTTTTAGGTAAAATGTAACATGTCACTTGTCACTAGTGTTTGGTAGAAAATCTCTCCTGGGTTTTATTGTCAAATAATTTAATGCTGAATTCCAGAAATCCATCACGCTGGAGCTGCAGTCGTTTCACTTCATAACATAATGTATTGTTTAATGCCACTCTCCATCCTGATGTACATGTCTGTTCCCTCTGCTGTAGAGTTGCATTGAGTTTATACTGTATAATGGCATTGTACATATGTGATTAGGTATTACTCATCATGTATAGACGACATTGTGAATATTTTCTACACTTCCTGTCATTGACTCTGAGGTACAATACAAGGAATACATATTCTTTTATCCGATTATTCTCTTCTCTCTATATAATGATTGCCTCATATTTCTAAAACAAAACTGATATCATCAAAGAAACCTTCATCCTGCACTCCCCACAGCCTCTCAACTGAACTGTTCAAAGCTCTTCTTCCTTAACCAGCTTATCCTCTATCACTAATGAAAAGCTTTCTGCTACAAATTCCAAAATTGCACCTCACCACATGCACAAAAGACCCGATGGAATTTCATCTCATCCCCAACCTTATGGAAGTCTGTATTCTAGCCCTAATACACCTCTTCTAGTGATCTCTAACCAGTGGTACCTTCCCTTTTGCCTTTAAAGGAGTTGTCCCATCTCAAGGATTCTATCTATACTGGTAGCTTATGTAAATTGAAGACTTTTCCTAAATATATTGCTGCTTTGTTTGCCTGCTATGTGAACTTATTCCTCTCATTGTTTACACAGCGTTACCATAACCACAGACCTCTGAGATAGGACAAGTGATGTCACTCACTTGTGTAACTGTTATCTACAGCTTTATAGGCAGCACACTCAGTTCAGCTTATTGCAGTTTGCTGATAAAGCCCTCCCCGTTATTTCTATATGTAAATACACAGATAACTGTGAGTCCATTCTCTACAAGCATGGGCATATTATCTGATCTGCATAAATATTGTGATACTTCAGTGTTCCATTCAGCTAGAAGGGGGGTTATAAATACAGGTAATGAGAAGAAGGCAAACTGCTGAAACAGTGAGATGGGAGAACCCCTTTATGTATGCTATCCATTCTTAAGAAACCATCCCTTGACCCCTCCTCTCTGTACAGCTATCACCACACCTCAATTGCTTCAAGGTCTTTTGATCAACATGTCTACCTTGACCTATCGTACCATATCTCATCCAAGTCTGTGTTTCACTGACTACAATCTGGCATCCAACCCCAGGGCCGTCGATAGGCCAGTACTACTTCTACTGGCGTCAGGGGCCCGGCCAAATTTTAAAATGGGGGGGGGCCCGGGCCCCCTGGCGCCGGCAACAGTCATTGTATGTCCTGTTTCAACTCAGATCTGCGTCCTGAGGACGCAGATCTGAGTTGAGCACATACGCGGCTGAAGCGAGGAGCTGACACAGGTCAGCTCCTCGCTTCGCCGCTGCCGCCTGTCTCGCTGACACATATGCGGCTGAAGCGAGGAGCTGACCTGTGTCAGCTCCTCACTTCGCCGCTGCCGCCTCTCTCGGTGACACATATGCGGCTGAGCCGGAACCCGGCTCAGCCGCATATGTGTCAGCTAGAGAGGCGGCAGCGGCGAAGTGAGGAGCTGACACAGGTCAGCTCCTCGCTTCAGCCGCATACATGTCAGCGTCAGCGAGAGAGGCGGCAGCGGCGAAGCGAGGAGCTGACACAGGTCAGCTCCTCGCTTCAGCCGCATATGTGTCAGCGAGAGAGACACCCAGCGGCGAAGCGTGGAGCTGACCCGTGTCAGCTCCTTCCTTCAGCCACATGTGTCAGCGAGAGAGACGCGCAGAGAGCGGCGAGGGAGCGGAGGAGAAGGTAAGTTTAATGTGGAGGTGGAACGTGAATCTGGGGGCAGATGAAAGAGAGGACGGCATGACACTGTGGGGACATGAATCTAGGGGCAGATGAAAGAGAGGACGGAATGACACTGGGGCAGATGAAGGAGGGGACGGCATGACACTGTGGGGACATGAATCTGGGGGCAGAGATGGAGAGGACATGAATCTGGGGGCAGAGATGGAGGGACATGAATCTGGGGGCAGAGATGGAGGGGGGACATGAATCTGGGGGGACATGAATCTGGGGGCAGAGATGGAGGGGACATGAAACTGGGGGCAGGGATGGAGAGGACATGAATCTGGGGGCAGAGATGGAGGGGACATGAAACTGGGGGCAGAGATGGAGAGGACATGAATCTGGGGGCAGAGATGGAGGGACATGAATCTAGGGGCAGAGATGGAAGGGGGACATGAAACTGGGGGCAGATGAAGGGTGTATATGAAACTGGGGGAGAGATAGAGGGGGGACATATAATTTACGGGTGACTGTAGGAGGATTATACTGTGTGCGGGCACATGAAAAATTAACGAGTGGGCGGAGTCAACACAAAAGTGGGCGGGGCTAAATTTGCTGCGGCACGCTAAGCGCGCCACACATTTTGTCCCTCTTTTAGTTCTTCAAAAGATGGGAGATATGGAGATGGAGGGACATGAATCTGTGGGCAGAAATGTGGGGACATGAATCGGGGGGCAGAGATGGAGGGGACATGAATCTGGGGGCAGATGAAGGGTGTATATGAAGCTAGGGGAGAGACGGAGGGGACATATAATTTACAGGTGACTGTAGGAGGATTATACAGTGTGCGGGCAAATGGAAAATTAATGAGTGGGCGGAGTCAACATAACAGTGGGTGGGGCTAAATTTCCCGCGGCACGCAAAGCAAAAATGGCAGGGGAGGGGGGGGGGGCCAGACACTTAGGCTGTATGGGGCCCCAAAATTCCTGATGGCGGCCCTGTCCAACCCCATCACTCCATTCCAGTAACCAAAGTGGAAAGTAACTTACTAACTGTCTAAGCCAAAAGACATGACTTTGTTCTTCTTCAAAACCTGCCCTCTATCATTGACACAGTTGTCCTCCTGTTACAAACTCTCCCATAGAAAATAATGGGTCAGAGTGCTAGCACACTGACAAAGCACATGTTCATGGGGTAGGATCCTTAGAAAAGGTAGTAACAATCCTTTCTTCTTTTTTTTTAAAGCTTTATTAACGTTTTACTTAGACAAAATAAACAAATGTATACATAATACATGAAACATATAAAGAACTAGAAATGTGTCTGGGACAAACAGTACAGGGACAAGTAAAGGGTTTAATAATATTTTGTCCTACTACGGAGTGTGGCTATATTCACACAATAGTGACTAATGGCCATGTGACATCCATTTAATGTACCGTCAAAATATAGGTCAGGTTCATGTATGGGGGATCCATGAAAAGAGACACCCATTAGGTGCAAGACTACCATTTTTCACCTTCGTGGTATAAATGTAGCCTGCAACAAACAGCGAGTCTTCTACTATAGTCAATTGCCTTATACCCAGAGGACAGTGACAAGGAGGAGGTCAAGACTGAACTCCTAGGATACTTAGAGAAGATTCCTTTATACTGTATATTTCTCAATTTAAATTTAAAAATAAGACTGAATAGGAACAAGCAAAAGGAAGACAGAAAGAGAGGAAGATATGGCATATTTTAATTTTTTTTCTGATTTGTATCTCTTGGCCCACGTTGATTATGCTATGTGTGCCACTTCTATGGTTTTATATGTAACAAATTTTTAGGATAAGTCATTTTAGGCACCTTTATTACTCAGATGCACCAAATAGAATTATGTTTCTCCAGTATCTCAATATTTGGTGTACACAGTTTATCAAAATTGGCAGAATTTTATAAAACTTTTTTAGCACATGTGGTCAAATTTTTGTCACATGTAGAAAAGTTTTTGACGTGAACAAAGCCGGAAAATAGGTGACATAAACTAAACATATAGCATATATACAGTCCTATGAAAAAGTTTGGGCACCCCTATTAATCTTCATCATTTTTAGTTCTAAATATTTTGGTGTTTGCAGCAGCCATGTCAGTCTGATATATCTAATAACTGATGGACACAGTAATATTTCTGGATTGAAATGAGGTTTATTGTACTAACAGAAAATGTGCAATATGCATTAAACCAAAATTTGACCAGTGCAAAAGTATGAGCACCTCAACAGAAAAGTGACATTAATATTTTGTAGATCCTCCTTTTGCAAAGATAACAGCCTCTAGTCGCTTCCTGTAGCTTTTAATCAGTTCCTGGATCCTGGATGAAGGTATTTTGGACCATTCCTCTTTACAAAACAATTCAAGTTCAGTTAAGTTTGATGGTCGCCAAGCATGGACAGCCCGCTTCAAATCATCCCACAGATGTTCAATGATATTCAGGTCTGGGGACTGGGATGGCCATTCCAGAACATTGTAATTGTTCCTCTGCATGAATGCCTTAGTCGATTTGGAGCGGTGTTTTGGATCATTGTCTTGCTGAAATATCCATCCCCGGTGTAACTTCAACTTCGTCACTGATTCTTGAACATTATTCTCAAGAATCTGCTGATACTGAGTGGAATCCATGCGACCCTCAACTTTAACAAGATTCCCGGTGCCAGTATTGGCCACACAGCACCAAATTTTACAGTGGGTAGCAAGTGTTTTTCTTGGAATGCTGTTTTTTTGGACGCCATGCATAACTCCTTTTTGTATGACCAAACAACTCAATCTTTGTTTCATCAGTCCACAGGACCTTCTTCCAAAATGAAGCTGGCTTGTCCAAATGTGCTTTTGCATACCTCAGGCGACTCTGTTTGTGGCGTGCTTGCAGAAACGGCTTCTTTTTCATCACTCTCCCATACAGCTTCTCCTTGTGCAAAGTGCACTGTATTGTTGACCGATGCACAATGACACCATCTGCAGCAAGATGATGCTGCAGCTCTTTGGAGGTGGTCTGTGGATTGTCCTTGACTGTTCTCACCATTCTTCTTCTCTGCCTTTCTGATATTTTTCTTGGCCTGCCACTTCTTGGCTTAACAAGAACTGTCCCTGTGGTCTTCCATTTCCTTACTATGTTCCTCACAGTGGAAACTGACAGGTTAAATCTCTGAGACAACTTTTTGTATGCTTCCCCTGAACAACTATGTTGAACAATCTTTGTTTTCAGATCATTTGAGAGCGGGCTGTCCATGCTTGGCGACCATCAAACTTAACTGAACTTGAATTGTTTTGTAAAGAGGAATGGTCCAAAATACCTTCATCCAGGATCCAGGAACTGATTAAAAGCTACAGGAAGTGACTAGAGGCTGTTATCTTTGCAAAAGGAGGATATACTAAATATTAATGTCACTTTTCTGTTGAGGTGCCCATACTTTTGCACTGGTCAAATTTTGGTTTAATGCATATTGCACATTTTCTGTTAGTACAATAAACCTCATTTCAATCCTGAAATATTACTGTGTCCATCAGTTATTAGATATATCAAACTGAAATGGCTGTTGCAAACACCAAAATATTTAGAACTAAAAATGATGAAGATTAATAGGGGTGCCCAAACTTTTTCATAGGACTGTATTATCCAGCATTTTGGCCCATTTGAAGACTAATTTTATCCTCTCTACAAATTTAGACCGGATTAGTAAATCTGCACCTGTACATATAGAATTCCAAATGCGATCATTTTCAACTACAGATTAAATAAATATATATATTTTTTGTTTTATATTTGATGCCACTGCCTCAAGGACAGACCCTAAAGGGTTTCTATGTTTCTAGTGGATACAAATATGACATACTTAGCTTGCCATAAGAATCTCAGAGCTACTAATACAGATATTCCAAATGGAAAAAAAAAAATGAAAATAATATTTATTGTATAGAAATGCAATTCATTAGAGGAAATCGTGATCCGCTATTAATATAAAGACCATAGCAGTCTAGATGAATCAGACCCATGTAGAATCCAAGGAAGAATCCTTATTAGTTTAATGAATAATAGCCATAATGCTGCAGCTGCTATTATAGTGCCCACTGCATTAGCTCACCCTTATTTTAGCCTATGAGCTAATGCAGCCCTCAGATAATAAATGAAAACCTTTCTGGCAGGAGAATGGAGAGGACTATCATAGATTATCTGTGGGTCATGCAGGTGCCAGCATTAGCAGCATTTGTAAGGACACATGTTCAGAGTTATTTTCCATGATTTTCCTTACATTTATTATACACTGTACATATATATAGTTTTATTTATAGCTAAGTCGTGTTTATGTATGTGTATACTGAATGTAGTTTATTACATTTATTGTGCTATTTTTTAAGATGTACATGAATGATGGGAATTCTGGCTGCAGTCTATTTCAACTGAACATTTATCAGTGTATTACATGCACAAGGTGAGTGAATATTGATCACTTGCTCAGACAGCTCAGACTTGTCTGGGTCATACATCTGAAAACTTAAAGAAGGACACTCAAGATTTACTGTATGTCATTTTTTTTGCTAAGAAAAATGTTCTTGCAAAAACTATTTCTGCTCCCCCCTTCCCCAAACACCTACCAATATGTAGGGTCATGTGTGTTTATTTCAATAGGGGGCTGGAAACTCCCAAGGGAACAAAGAATTGGTCATACTGATATTCCCAAGAATTCCAAAACTGCTGTGCTCTCTTCTTATGCTCAATGTCTTATTGTTAGTAGGAAATTGATGTGGCGATAAAAGTGCAGAGATTTTCCAGAAGAAATAAATTAATTCTACAAAAAGGATTCAAGACCATTTGGTCATGTTTGAGTCTACATATACCTCGGCAACCAGTTTTATATCATATTTATCCAATGCATCTAAAATATAAAATGAAGCAACCCATAAGTACTATCATGGTGCCTATCACAATGATATGTGTATGATAGTGGTGTATGATAGACGCCTATTAAGGGTTAATAGGTCTTGGTGAGTAATTCCATTTACATGGGACGTCAAAATGTTTATGTGAACTAGCATGCTGCAGTGCAAATACTTTCACCAGTACTTGGGTGCCCGGTCTATTTTGGTTTAGAAAGCTATTGAGTACCAAATCAACTCTCCATCTAAGAATACATTTATCAATTATCAGTTAGGTAGGGATATTAGGTCTATTTATTAATAGCTTCTGCAGCAGCCTTATGTATGCTATACTATTTTCCTATTGAGCCTACTAATGGATATATTATTTTATGTAGATTCTAAGCCCCATATAGGGATCACAATGTACATTTTTTCCCCTATCAGTATGTCTTTGTAGAATGGGAGGAAACATGCACCACGGGGAGAACATACAAACTCCTTGCAGATGTTGTTCTGGTAGGATTCGAACCCAGGACACCAGTGCTAATCACTGAGCCACCGTTTTGCCCCACTAATGGATAGATTTGACTAGTATAATTCAAGTTTTAATAAACGTTTCTTGATCATTTTAGGCAATATATATTGTAAGACAGGTAAGATATATAAACCTCTATCACCTAAATCGAAGTGAAGCTGCTATAATATTCCCTTTTATCTGCCCCCCTCAATTTTGCACACAATGGCAGAAACAGACTGTGCAGGGTATGTTTGTTCCATGCCATATAATACATAGATGTGCTGAGTCCTCCAGACTGGAGCAGCCAGCAGTTGGCCTCAGCAGTGACATGAGACGAGGACTAGAAGAGGTGTCTCTGCACTGGACAGTGGTAAGAGACGCCAGAGGACTGGGGACAGGTGAGTATGGTTTATTTTTGTTTCCTTGTAGAAAATTGTATATCTTAGACAACCCTGTTAAGTCTGTTTATTTGTGGTAATTCACTTACATTATATCTATTAATTTTTTATTGCCTTTTTCTGCTATTTACATTGGGTCTACGAGGTTGACTTGTTTCTGAATGATTCTAGAGGCTGAACTGGACTAAGGGCTCTGAACATCAGAGGAAAGACCATATGGTTGGTCAGCCAGTAGCTAAATCATGTAATATAAGCTGGTTGGACAAGAGTGAAAAATGAAGTGACGACTGTGAGGCAATAAACTGTATAGAAGCACATATTTTACCGCAATAGACAGTGAACCTTTGGTTGCCACTTATTTGCATCGGTAGAGCGCAGTGGTCCTGGCATATATGGGAGCAAAGATAGCAGTGCTTCATTTCTCTATATGAATACTTTTTCATCTTTTCCTAGGCTGTATCCTCTGCTGTACAAGTACTGAACACTGAGTGTTCATTGCCTTGGCAGAAGATGAAGCTGGGATAAGCCAAGTGAGCTTCAAGAGATTTTTCTGTCTCCCTGTTTCAGCAGCTTTGATTGCTGTCTCTTCTTCTCACTTCCTGTATTCTTCATCAAAGAGTCAAAGCCGCCTCTGCCCAGTGTGCTGAACAGGACACTATGAAGTATCACAATATAGACTCTGCCTTTACCATGACAAATTATTTATTATGATAACTAGGACTCTTATATAAATGCAGATCAAATAACATGCACAGTAAAGGTATTTTACTTTACACAGGTTTGTATAGAACACTTACCATGCTTCTAGAGAGCAGATTTAGTTTTATCTCTGTGTTTACATAGAGAGATGACAGATATGGATACGGAAAATGCAGTTAGCCAAATTGATTGCCCTGCAGTCACAGCAGTCACAACAGAAGTAATAATAGTTACATAGTTACATAGTAGATGAGGTTGGATAAAGACATTAGTCCATCAAGTCCGACCTATAACCCTACAATCCCTACAGTGTTAATAAGAGCAAAAACAGTGAGAGCTCAGCTCCCACCTAGAGAACAGTGAGTGATGTCATTTGTCCTGTCTTACCAAACAGGTCCGGCTCCAAGGAAACGCTGTGTAAACAATGGGAGGAATAATTTCACATAGCTGACAAACAAAACAACATTGCTAAAGCAATATTTAGGAAAAGTCTTCTATTAACTTAAGCATTATTAAATTAATTTAATTATCATTATAAATAGAATCCTTGAGATGGGAATATCTTTTTAGCATGGATGTGTGGCAATTAGAGATGAGTGAACACTGTTCGGATCAGCCGATCCGAACAGCACGCACCCATAGAAATGAATGGAAGCACCTGTGACGCCGGCCGGCCGCCGGCAAAGTCAGCGTCACAGGTGCTTCCATTCATTTCTATGGGTGCGTGCTGTTCGGATCGGTTGATCTGAACAGTGTTCGCTCATCTCTAGTGGCAATCAGCCAGAGGTTTAATGTGGAGCTTCATGGTCCCAGTACAAAATTTGTAATGTGGCCCTTATTTCCCTTGTAACATTTATAATATTGGTATATCTTATGTGGCAGAAGGACCTCCTCAGGGTGAAGGACCCAGTAGCGACTCCTACCACTGCACCCCTATGACTAAACCCTTCACAACACTGTTTACACAGCCCAAGAATGGACAACCTTGAACTTCCAAGCTATCTTCTGTGATGAAGTATGTGCAACTATACTTGAAGATGCCTAGATACATTTGAGGACAGCTGCAGTGTACGTTACTGGATGAATATATTATCATATGATTACAGGTCCAAACACCTAGAAGAGTATTTCTGATTTCAAACGAGCCTGCTTAAATAACTGGTGACTCACGTAAAGTCACGGGGGGGGGGTATACTGTCTGAGACTTTAACTTTGTTTATCATGACTCATAAACCAAGTGTGATCATTTCAATGTAAACTACGTTATATGGGTCAAATGAAGACATCACCATTGGATTTGTTTATTGTATTGTGCTCGCTTTTGGGAGCAAATGAGTCAGTTGTAAGTTCTATTTAGAAATGATAGTGTCGAAGCAAGGTCATGTTCATAATGCAGTAATATCCATTATTTAAGAATGTATGGTTTATATATGCCGCATTATGGCCTCTAAATAACTAATGTGAATAGAATGATTTGCATATCACAAATGAGAACAAAAGATTTCCAATAACAGTCTTAAAATAAAGCACTAATTGTTTTTTCTCAAGAGGACATCTCTAGAACGGATTGTAGACAAAGCTTGTGCTTTGTTTTTATTTCCCCAGAGGGACTGTCGAAAGCCTCTGTTTGTTCCTTCATCTGTAAATTCATATATCTTCATATCTCAAGCAAATGTATTACAATGTCAATGCTGCTTTTGGTAACAAATTGAATAATTGCACCCTCTTGTGTGGGCACCTCGGGTGCATCCTGGCTGCTAAAAGTTTCAAAAGTCAGTATGTTCCTTACAAAACAGCAAATTGACTTAAAAGTGCGCGAGTGAATAATGAAACCCTCAGGCAGATCCGGCTAACCTGACAGGACATGAACTAGATGCCCAGTTGGCAAGTTATCTGTGTTTAGCACCTTCTTCATCCCGTGTGAAGGAGAGATGATAGTCAAGATGCAATGATGCGTGAAGAAATAATTGTATTTTGGCCAGGAATTCTCTGCGGGAATAATTGTTAATAGGGATGATGGACATGTGATTGACCATACCCACCAGGGATATATTTCGAATGGAAGGTGGATGAAAACTGTTCTTGCAAGGAATAAACAGTCTTCTTTATTTTGCCATTTAACTCTCTACAAATGAACGTCCTCTCCCCCAACTTTCCCCTTCCCCACCCCCCATAATCATATTAACCAATTCAGTACCGAGCCAATTGCTAGTCTTGGACCAGACACATTTTTGTTTTTTTTGCATGTGCGGTTTTGAGGGCTATAACGTTTTTATCATTTGGGTTATTCAACTAATTTCTGCCTTTTTTTTCGGTGACACATAGGGCTTTATTTTTATATTGTTTTTATTTTGTACGTTTTAAATTTTTTTTTTAAATCTGGGAAAAACAAGCACAAGACAACAGCGAAAACGGGTCTGTTTTTCACTTTTCATTTTTTAAAACTATTTAATAGCACAAAGTGCTACTAAAAAACTTTAAAAAAAAATAGTTTTTCCTCTCCGTTACAGTAATTTTTATTTTGTATTGTGTTGTTGGGGGTGAGGTTAGAACCTGTAAAAAGGGTGTTTTATTTGTGTATTATTTTATTTTACTTTAATTTGTTTACTTTCTTTCTTGATTATTTTACATTGACATCTATTCCCCCATTTTTTTTCTTGTGGGGTAAGCTGATTTTCCCTGTAACTGGAGCTGATACATATATCCCCAGTTGCTGGAGGAATACAGCCTCCTGCCCATGACTGTCTGAGCTGACCTGGGTCCTATAGGGCCGAGCAGCTCTTACAGTCTCTGATCCTGACAGATCACATGACCACCAGGTCAGAGGTGAGCCGCATCATGGCGGTGCCCATAACTATGTATACAGCACTCATCGAGCGCTGTGTACGCAGCGATTGGGAAGGCAGGGACAGTAATAAACCTACCCTGCCTTCTCTAGGGGAGCTCAGGGTGTAGTTACATCTGGCTAACTATTTCAGCAGCTGCACGACGTATATAGTCTATGGGTGGTCCGGAAGAGGTTAAGCTATTTTACTACATTTCAGCAGTGCCATGTACTAGCTTATTATGAGCCGGAAGAAGGCTCCTAGCCGAAACGTGCGTTGGGGCCTGGTGTGTGGGCTAAACCAGCAAATACTTTTACAATTCATCTATGGGTATGTTATACTTGTGACCTCAGTTACCTATTGTTTTTTGTCTACATCTTTACCTAGCATGTTATAACTACTACCTCTACCTCATTGATATGTGCACTACCTACTTTTAACATGAAGTGTATTCACCTGGATAGGCTTTCTTTGCAACATTATGTCTCCATTTGTATTAACTGACATGCACTTACTAGTTCACTGTGTGAATTGTGTCAGAGATGCATGAAGGCCATTGATGTTGAAATTTCATATATACCTTGATAGGTTCCTGGGTTTGTATCACCCTTACATTTGGGCGATTACTATAAGCTTACAACTTGCTTTTGTACAAATCCATTTATTTCAAATACTGGGAACAATAATTACCCTATTTATACTCATTTTGCAGGATTTATCCCCCACACCTACTGCTGGTAGATGTGGTATTGTCACCCTTTTTAACTTGTTATTGTGTTTTGTATATTTAATAAAAATTGTCTGTTTCAATTTAGCATTTTCTACCCCTTTTTTCCGTTTACCCCTCATTCTGGGTTTTTGAAAATACAATTATTTGATGATCTACAGTGGGTATTAGATGTTGTTTAAATGAGTTACTTTGATATACCCTGTTCTTCATGCTTGTATACATAGCTTATTAAATAGTACACTAATTTCTTCCACAATAATTAATTGTGACAGAGATATTGAATGGAACTCGCGGGAAAATAGGTGCGGCGTAAGATAGTTGGATTAAAGCAGGCCATACACAGGATCTTTATCTGCAGATCATTGGCATATCAGGCTTATTTTAGTAAAATTTAGCTGGGTCTGTCAAAGGTCTACAGATAAATAACTTATGCATATGCCTAGCATAAGAGATGTGGTTGGTGTAAGAATGCTGGAATTGTAAGAAGACCATATTGGTGGAATCTATAGGCAAATAAACTAACTTAAGATGAAAAAAAAATGCAGATGTGCCTTACACCTCATTCTTTAATTGTTTTAGACACTTTCTAACAATTTCTATGCCTTGCCTGAACTTATAGGAAAAAGGGCGGGATTATCAAAAAGGGGTTGGGTTTAATATGTAACATTGTGCACACAAATGTACTAATATTTTGGTGCATTTTTTGTTGGGAACTGAGCCAACTATAAAGTGGTGTAAAGCTAGACTAGACAGTCTTAGAGATGAGCGAACACTATTAGAAACAGCCGTTTCGAATAGCACGCTCCCATAGAAATGAATGGACGTAGCCGGCACGCGGGGGTATAAGCGGCCGGCCGCCGGCAAAGTCTGTATGTCAGCCGCTTCCATTCATTTCTATGGGAGCGTGCTATTCGAAACGGCAGTTTCGAATAGTGTTCGCTCATCTCTAGACAGTCTAAAAGTGTGCTTGATTTTTCAAACAGCATTAGACACTGTGATAAATCTGGCATAGTTTAGGACTGTCTAGTATATGTTTTCACTGTGCAAAACTTAGGCAGTATTAGTTTATTTGCTTCCATGTGTCTAAATATTACTGGTACAGATTTACAATTGGATATGTGCTTAGAATTCTGGTGCAATTCTGTGTGTACAAGCCTAATACCACATTTATTTATTTACACTTTCTGACACTTTGTTTCCTTTGCCTGACTTTGGGGTGGGGCTTATTGAAAAATGGGTGCGGGGTTCCTGGAAAGGGGCTGTGCTTATGATGTAACACTGAGGTCCAAAAATGTGTTTTAAAACGAGCTAATAGACTGCATTAGTAAACCATTTCCCATGTGTTCCAGAACAAAAGCATTGCAGTGCACTATAGGGATTCCAGACCTCTATAAATCTGTTTAGAAATACCCATTAGGTGGAGTTCACATATATCAGTTGTGAACTATCAGTTGTCTTATGGCTGAGCCAGATGTATATTATGAAAATTTCGCAATTTGGCACTCCAGAGCCTCAGATGTGGTATGGTGCTGGACCTGTCAAGAAGAAGGATAAAAAAAACAAGACAATGGAACAGATTTACTGTTACCTATTAGAGATGAGCAAATAGTGAAATATTCAATATTTGAATCGAATATCGACTATTCGATCGAATATCGAATCCCATTATAGTCTATGGGGAAAAAAATGTTCGTTTAAGGGGAAACCAATATTTGACTAAGGAAAGTCACCAAGTCCACAATGACACCTCAGGAAATGATGCCAACACCTCTGGAATGCAACTGGACAGCAGGGGAAGCATGTCTCGGGGCATCTAACAAACCCAAGTCCCGGTATTACGCCACTATCACAGCCTATCAATTAGACACTTTCCAAACTCAATATAACCTCTATGAAAGTGGAAAAATACTTGGAGACCTTCTTTCCTCTACATTAGTATGGACAGAAAGACAAATTTTAAGCTAAAGAAACATTATCATGCACCCCTTTAAATCACGTTTCCCATGACAGCCACAGATGGAATAGGCAATGGGAAATCCAACAGCCCCCACCCTTAACTATCATTGTGTATGTGTGTGTGATGTGGTGAGACCTACAAAAATTACTTTTGTGG
Source organism: Leptodactylus fuscus (assembly GCF_031893055.1). Lineage (NCBI taxonomy): Eukaryota > Metazoa > Chordata > Amphibia > Anura > Leptodactylidae > Leptodactylus > Leptodactylus fuscus. The sequence goes on along the minus strand of NC_134265.1, from coordinate 275,836,665 downwards.
CCCTTGAGGTGAGCCCTTCCAAATTAAGTTAGAGGCCCTTAAGCGGAGCCATACAAAAATTTACTTTTCAAGCCCTTGGGGTGAGCCCTCCCAAACTTAGCTTCAGGCCCTTGGGGTGAGGTAAACCTTGTACCAGCAGAGTATTAGGCCCTTGACAAGAGTTGAGCCTTGTACCCAGCAGAGTTTTAGGCCCTTGGGGTGAGTTATGCCTTGTATCAGCAGAGTATAAAACCCTTGAATTGAGTTGAGCCTTGTAGTAGCAGAGTTTTAGGCCCTTGAAGGGAGTTGAGCCTTGTACCAGCAGAGTTTTTGGCCCTTGGGGTGAGTTGAGCCTTGTGCTAGCAGAGTTTTTGGTCCTTGGGGTGAATTGAGCCTTGCACCACCAGAGTTTTAGGCCTTTAAAGTGAGTTGAGCCTTGCACCAGCAGAGTGTTAGGCCCTTGAGGTGAGTTGAGCCTTGTAGTAGCAGAGTTTTTAGCCCTTGTGGTGAGTTGAGCCTTGTACCAGCAGTTTAAGGCCCTTAAAGTGAGTTGAGCCTTGCACCAGCAGAGTTTTAGCCCTTGAAGTGAGTTGAACCTTGTAGGAGCAGAGTATTTCACCCTTGGGGTGAGTTGAGCCTTGTACCAGCAGAGTTTTTGGCCCTTGGGGTGAGTTGAGCCTTGTACCAGCAGAGTTTTTGACCCTTGGGGTGAGTTGAGTCTTGCACCAGCAGAGTTTAGGCTCTTGGGGTGAGTTGAGTCTTGCACCAGCAGAGTTTTAGGCCCTTGGGGTGAGTTGAGCCTTGCACCAGCAGAGTTTTTGGCCCTTGGGGTGAGTTGAGCCTTGTACCAGCAGAGTTTGTGGCCCTTGGGGTGAGCTGAGCCTTGTACCAGCAGAGTTTAGGCCTTTAAAGTGAGTTGAGCCTTGCACCAGCAGAGTTTTAGGCCCTTAAAGTGAGTTGAGCCTTGCACCAGCAGAGTGTTAGGTCCTTGAGGTGAGTTGAGCCTAGTAGGAGCAGAGTTTTAGTTGCTTGAGGTGAATTGAGCCCTGGAATAGCAGAGTATTATTAAATCGCCAGGAGAGGCAGACTCTTGGGTAGGAACACGCCTGGAAGTAGTGGCTGACTGGCTGGTGGAAATGCTGCTGGAAGCAATATCCGCTAGCCATTGTATCACCTGTTCCTGGTGCTCGGGCCTCGTCAGCGTTGTACCCTGCATGACATTGCCATCAAGCCAGGGATTGTGGGTGAGCGCAATGCTGCCTGCCCCTAACCAGTAGGCATTGGATCTGCAGTAGCTTGACCGTGGCCAGGGCCCCCAGCTGGATTTCCACACCCCCGTCCTCGTCCCATTGCGCTAGCCTTACGCATGCCTTAAGTATACACGGACGGTATACATTTAGAGCGTATAGCAAGTACGGTTTATACCGGATGGCAAGTATACACCTTGCTTCACACCCCTATGTGAAAGGTATGTTGGGCGCAAAAATGGATGTATACAAGGGTACTGTTGAAAGTATACACGGACGGTATATATTTAGAGCGTATAGCAATTACGGTATATACCGGATAGCAAGTATGCAACTTGCTTCACACCCATATGGGACATGTATATTGTATACCAGTGTACCAGTGGTAGGGAATTGGAGCCCTTAAAAGGGTTTTTGTGAAAATTGGCTGCAGCATGAGTGTATATACTGAAGGTGCATATACACTCTTCAAGCAGTGTAGATCTTATAAGAGCTGTTGGTGTGATATTTCCTGCCTAACAGAAGCTAATTGCTAGCTAAACCCTGAGCAGAAGTCTCTCCCTATCTACATCCAAATCGCATCTGAAACAAATCTCACAGGCACTATTCTTATAAATCGGAGGTCACCTGATTTAGCCAGCCAATGACTTTTTACGTTTTTTTCGATGCTTACATTTTCCTATTTCCTTTCCCACCTCCCCTGCACTGTTTTTGGTGCAAAAATGGCACCAGGGAGGATGGAAGGGGAATTTAATATTAACAGTAAAAACTGTGTGGTATTCGAATACATCGAATACCATAGTATTCGCTCATCTCTATTACCTATCAAACAAAGAGCAGAAAACGTCAGTAAGTATCTAAAACAGTTAATAAATATGGTGTAAAGCATGTACAACAGTTTTTACATAGATTACACCACCATTCTGGCGCATTTTCAACAGCAAAACCTTCCCAAATGTTTTTTTGATCTGGCACAACCAGTGGAAAATTGCAATGAAAAGACAGACATATGTGAACACAACCTAACTAGAATTGTCTAACATAAAATTATGTGCTTCAAATGGCTTATTACTTATGATGTTGTGCCCAATGACAGAGAACTCCAAAAGAAGAACTTTAGATTTGAAATTGAAGCTTCTCCAGTAGAAGACTTAACCCCTTAGCAACCCTTGACGTAACTGTACGTCATGGGTCGCATGGGGATGTATGGAGCGAGCTCACACGCTGAGCTCGCTCCATACACGGCAGATGCCGGCTGTATAATACAGCCAGGACCTGCCACTAACAGCAGCGGTCGGTGCCCGAGCCGATCGCTGCTGTTAACCCTTTACACACTGCGGTCAAACGTGACCGCAGTGTGTAAACGGCGCCGGCGGCACGGGCGCCTCCATGTTTCGCCGATCACCGCCCTCCTGAACGTCACATGAGGGCGGTGATCGGTTGCTATGACAGCCGGAAGCCTATTGAAGGCTTCCAGGCTTGTCTCTGCACAAGATCCTGCGATTTTCCTATTCACTGCAATACTGTAGTATTGCAGTGAATAGTATGAGCGATCAGACCCCCTAGGTTTCAAGGTACCTAAGGGGTCTGATCATAAATGTAACAGAAGAAAAGAAAAAGTTTTTAAAAGTATTAAAAAAATAAAAAAAAATATAAAAGTTCAAATCACCCCCCTTTCCCTAGATTAGCTATAAAAGTAATTAAAGAACATTAAACATAAACATATTAGGTATCCCCGCGCTCCAAAATGCCTGAACTATTAGAATATTAAAACATTTATCCCGTACTGCGAACGGCGTAGCGGCAAAAAAAATAAAAACAGCCAAAAAGCGTTTTTTTTCAACACTTTGCCTCCTATAAAAAATTGAATAAAAAGTGATCAAACCATCAGATCTTTCCCCAAATGGTATCAATAGAAACGTCATCTTGTCCCGCATAAAAAGACACCACAACCAGCTCCATACATGGAAATATGAAAAAGTTACAGGTGTTAGAACATGATGACACAAATTTTTTTTTCTATTTTGCAAAGTTTATCATTTTTTTAAAAGTATCAAAACATTTCAAATACTATATAAATTTGGTATCACCGCGTTTGTACTGACACGTAGAACACAGGTAACATGTCATTTGTACCAAACAGTGAATGCTGTAAAAATTAAACCCATAAGAAAATGGCGCAAATGCATTTTTTCTCCAATTGCACCTCATTCTGAATTTTTTTCCAGCTTCACAGTACATTGCACAGCATATTGAATGGTGCCATTACAAAGTACAATTTGTCCCGCAAACAATAAGCCATCATGTGACTCTGTGAACTGAAAAATGAAAAAGTTATGGCTCTTGAAATATGAGGAGGGAAAAACGAAAATGCGAAACCAAAAAATGGCCTGGTCCTTAAGGGGTTAAAAGGAAACCTCTCAGCAGAATTTTTGCCACTAAACCCTCAGTACGGTAAGGTATGAAACATCCTTTTTGGCTTTTCGTGTTTTGTGTTAAAAATTGCTCATTTAACTATTATTATTTATTTTTAGAGCACCATTAACCGGTTAAGGACCAGGCCCAAAAGTATGTTAAAGACCAGGCCTCTTTTTTCAAAACTGACATGTGTCACTTTAAATGGCAATAACTTTGAGATGCTTTAACTTACACAAATGAATTTGAGATTGTTTTCTCGTAACACATTATACTTCATGTTAGTGGTAAACACTAATCAATATTTTTGCATTTATTTATAAAAAAGCTAGGAAATTTGATGGAAATTTGAAAAAAATTGCAATTTTCAAAATGTGAAATTCTCTGCTTTTCAGGCAGATAGTCATACCATCCAAATACAGTAATAAATGTTATCTCCCATATCTCTGCTTTATATCGGCATCATCTTTTGATTGTCTTTTAATTTATTTTAGACGTCACAAGGCTTACAAGTGTAACAGCGATTTTCCAGATTTACAAGAAAATTCTCCAAACCAATTTTTTAGGGACCACTTCAGTTCTGAAAGTAATTATAAAGGCCTGTATAATAGAAACCCCCATAAATTACCCCATTTTCAAAACTGCACCCCTCAGATTATTCAAAACAGCATTTGGGATGTTTGTTAACCCTTTAAGCATTTCATAAGAATAAAAATAATATGGCAGTGAAATTTAGACATTTCATTTTTTTTCACTAATACATTCATTTAGACACAAAATTAACACATTCACAAAGGGTTGAAGGAGAAAATGCATCTGACAGTTTATTGTGCAATTTCTCCCGTGCACAGAAATACCCCACATGTGGGTGTAAACTGATTTTTGGGCACACGGCAGTGCATGGAAGGGAAGGAGGGACACTGGGTGTTTGAACAGCAGATTTTGCTGGAATAATTTTCAGAGCCATGCCTTATTTGCAGAGACCCTAGAGTACCAAAACAATGGAAACCCCCCAAAAGTGACCCCATTTTAGAATCCACACCCCTCACAGAATTCATCAAGGGGTATAGTCAGCATTTAGACCCTACAGTTGTTTCACAGATTTTACTAACATTGGGATGTGTAAATGAAAAATTACTAAAATGTCACTTTATCTCCAAAGTTTTCATTTTCACAAGGGGTTAAAGGAGTAAAAGCCCCCCACAGTTTGTTAAACAATTTCTCCTGAACACGGCAATACCCCATATGTGGCTATAATCTGCTGTATGGGAACATGGCGGGGCTCAGAATGGAAGGAGCGCTATTTGGCTTTTGGATGGCAGATTTTGCTGGAATAATTTTAGGTGCCATGTCGCATTAGCAGAGCCCCTAGAGTACCAATACAGTGGAAACCCCCTAAAAGTGACCCCATTTGGGAAACTACACCCCCCACAGAACATATTAAAGGGTAGAGTGAGCATTTTGACCCTACAGCTGTTTCACAGATTTTATTAACATTGGGCCATGAAAATGAAAAATTACTTTTTTTCCAACAAACTGTCAATTTAGCCCCAAATTTTTAATTTTCACAAGAGGATAAAGGAGAAAAAGCTCCCTAAAGTTCGTTACACAAATTCTGCTGAACACAGAAATGCCCCATATGTGGTCATAATCTGCTGTATGGGAACATGGCGGGGCTCAGAATGGAAAGAGGGCTATTTGGCTTTTGGAGGGCAGATTTTGCTGGAATATTTTTCAGGTCCCATGTCGCATTTGCAGAGCCCCTAAAGTACCAATACAGTGGAAACCCCCTATAAGTGACCCCATTTTGGAAACTACACCCCTCATAGAATTTGTCTAGGGGTAGAGTGAGTATTTTGGCCTCACAGGTGTTTCACAGATTTTATTAACATTGGGACGTGAAAATGAAAAATTACTTTTTTTCCCAATGAATCGTCCATTTAGCGCCATAGTTTTAATTTTGCAAATAGTTTAAGAATTAAAAGCCCCCCACAGTTTGTTACACAATTTCTTCTGAACACGGCAATACCCCATATGTGGCCAAAATCTGCTCTATGGGTACATGGTGGGGCTCAGAATGGAAAGAGCGCTATTTGGATTTTGGAGGGCAGATGTTGCTGGAATAGTTTTCAGGGGCCATGTCGCATTTGCAGAGCCCCTAAAGTATCAATACAATGGAAACCCCTCAAAAGTGACCCCATTTTAGAAACTACACCTGTCAAGGAATGTATCAAGGGGTATTATCATTTTGAGCCTAAAATGCTTCCCAAAAATTAATGTACAAAATGAAAATTGAAATTTTTAAAAATATGCCATTTCGGTGCCCAATACGTTGCACCCACTTTGTGTTGTCAGAGACCTGCACTCCTAAAACTATTAAGTGGGCCATCCCGGGGGTCAAAAAATTATATATGTGGGTGTAAACTGCTGCTTGGGCACACAGCAGGGCTCAGAAGGGAAGGACCACTGTGCGTTTTAGCTTTTGGGGTACAGATTTAGAGGGACCCTCTGGGTGCCATGATGTTTTTGCAGAGCCCTGGAGGTTCCAGTAAACTGGAATTCACCAAGAAGTGACCCCATTTTGTAGGGGCAATTTTAGGGTCTCTGCAAATGTGACATGGTGTCCAAAAACGAAGAATCTAAATCTGCACTCCAAAAGCACATATTTCTCCTTCACATCTGCACCCTGCTGGGTACCCAAATAGCAGTGTATGCCCACATGTATGACACTGGTGTACCCCGGATAACGTACTTAATGCCATATGTGGGTAGAAATGGCTGTTTGGGCACAGCCGGGGACAGAAGGGAAGGAGCGCTATTTTGGTTTTTGGAGCACAGTTTGGTTTTTGGACGTCATGCCACTTTTGCAAAGCCCCTGAATTGCCAATAAAGTGGAATCCGCAGACATGTCACCCTATTTTGGACACTACCCCACTGATGGGATTTATCAAGTGGTGTAGCGAGAATTTTTAACCCTTGAGTGTTGCATTTATTTAGTTTCCAGAAATGAAATCGCAACTGATAGAGAAGTTAAAAATGAAAATTTTACAGATTTGCCATTTCAGTGTGCAACATGTTGTGCCCGACTTATGTCAGCAGAGACACTCCAAAAACTGTTAAACGGGTATCCCAGGCACAACAGCTTTTAGAGTGTTCATCTCTGATACAAGGTGGGCACAACATATTACGCACTGAAAGGACGTATTCCTGGAAAAATGGTCATTTTCACCTCTCACAATCCACTACAGTTATAGTTATATATATATATATAAAGTTATAGCAACACTTGGGGGTTAAAAATGCTGTCTGTACCCCTGGATAAATCCTTCAGGGGTGTAGTTTCCAAAATAAGGTAATTTATCAGGGGATTCCAAATTACTGGCATTTCAGCTCTACAAAAGTGTCATGGCATCCAAAAACCAAACCGTCTGTGCTCCAAAAACCCAATAACCCTTCTTCCCTTCTGTGTCCGGCTGTGCCCTAATATCAGTTTATACCCACATATGACATTACGTGCATTATCCCGGGTACACCAGTGTCATACATGTGTCATACATGTGTCATAAACTGCAGTTTGGGCGCACAGCAGGGCGCAGAAGGAACGGAGCGCTATGCGGCTTTTGGAGTACAGATTCAGATGTTTGGTATCTGGACGCCATGTCATGTTTGTAGAGCCTGTAAGGTACCAGAAAAGTGGATTCCATGGGGTACCAGGAGTGACCCCATTTTGAAAACTGCACCCCTCAAAGAATTTATCAGGGGGTGTAGTGAATATTAGTATCCCGGACGTGACTGCACAGCGGATGGCGAAGAGGGAATATATAAGAGGTGCGGAGGACATTGCAGACACCAAATTCCCTACTATGTCCCCGTAGCTCCTATGATTGGGGGAGTCACTCTGGGGGTCACTTTAGGGGTCACTTCTGGTGTCTGTTCCCTCATAAGCTGTAAATCTGGGGTGTCCCCTGATATCCGCTCACACAGCTTATATATTCCCTACATGACGCACCCAGTTGTGTTCTAATAATTTGGCGATTTTTGAGGGTTTTTGTCTTCACATTGTGAGATGCTATATTTTCTTTATTTTTCTGGTGACGCGGCCATATAAGGGCTTATTCTTTGCGGGATGAGATGCATTTCGTAATGACACCATTTTTGGGTGTCTACATCTTATTGAATACATTTTATTAACCCTTTTTTGCTGGATTTTTTAAAAAAAAATCAATCCTGGCATTGAGTTTTACTTTTTTAATTTTACACCATGCAGCGTACAGTATAAGTAACATGTTCCCTTTATTCTGCAGGTCGGTACGGTTACGGCGATACCTCATTTATAGTATTTTTTTATGTGTTACTAGTTCTGCAGAGGAAAAACACATTTGGGGACATAAATCAATGTTTTTTGCATCGCATCTTCTAAGAGGCGTAACATTTTTATTTTTCGGTTGACAGAGTTGGTTGAGGGCTTATTTTTTGCGGGACAACCTGCGCTTTTTATTGGTACTGTTATCGGATGCATATGACTTTTTGATCACTTTTTATAGCATATTTTGTATGGTGAGATGGCGAAAAATCATTACTTCCGGCAAGTTTTTTCCGTTTTTTTTTTCCGGCGTTCGCCGTGTACATTAAATATTATTTCAGTTTTATTGTACAGATTGTTACGGACGCGACAATACCAAATATGCATTGTTTTTATTACTTTTTAGTTCTTTTTTTATATAATTCATTTTCTATTGAGAAAAAGGGATTTTTGGGCTTTATAACTTTATTAATTTTTTTCATACACTTCATTTTATTTTTTTTACATTTTTTTTTTACTTTTTCATGTGTCCATTTAGGACACTTCAATCAGCAATACTTTGCTGATATAGAATGCCATGTGAGACACAGCATGCAGGTGTCCCACATGGCATTCCGTAGCAGGATGTCAGGCTGTGTAGACGCACAGCCTGACATCAGAAGGTCCTGGCAGGATCACCAGGTATGTGGGGGCTCCGGGCAGTCTGGGGTCACTGGCCAGACCCCAGACTACCTTTTACTGCTATCGGCACCCTCCGATCTCGCCGCGGGGGGTGCCGATCAGATTCAATTGTCGGCGGATGCCTTTCGATCGCGCCGTGATGTTTCACGGCGCGATCGAAAGGGTTAAAACGTCCAGTCGGACTCAGTTCCGACTGGACGTTATTGAGGAAGGGGTTAGGTGTTAGTAACACCTAACCCCCGTCCTCCCCGCACCCATCCCCCCGCGAAATAGGTACCTAAAGACAGGACGTATTTTTACAATAGTCCGGTCTTTAGGTACCTGGACCGCAGGCCGTAAATTTACGTACGGCGGTCCTTAACCGGTTAATTTCATGGTGCTGTACTTACAGAAAACAAACAGTGACCAACTGGAACGGTGGGATAGAGGGCCCTGCGTGCAATCTATGGGGGAAAGGGGATAAAGACAGAAGGTGAGAGACTATACAGATGGTGGTTTGGTGACGGTTGTCTTACTGGAGGTTGCAGGCCTTCCTGAATAGGTGAGTCTTCAGGGCCTTCTTGAATTTTGTGATTGTGGGGTCAGCCTTATGTGTTTTGGAAGTGAGTTCCAGAGTATGGGGGATGTATGGGAAAAGTTTTGGTGACGGTTGTGTGAAGAGGGGATATAAGCAGAGTGGAGTAGGAGCTCTTGAGAGAATCTGAGGTTACGTGTGGGCAGGTAGCATTACCATTCAAACTGTATTTGATGGGTAGCCAGTGAAGGGCTTGGCAGAGGGGAGCGACTGATGAAAAACCGGGAACCAACAGTTTAGTGTAATTTTAAAGCTAAGATTTTCTGATTTAAAACAACACCAGAATTTTTTTTAGGTGCTACAGAGGCAAACGTATCACTATCTGAAGTTATCCCCCAGCCTTTCAGCATAACTGTTCTTAGCAAAGACGCCACGCCGATTCATCTCTGCTAATTTGCATACAGACTTCTGTTGATTGTTATAGTTAGGGCGATTTTTAATATAACAGAAGAAAAACTAAAAAGGATATTTCATACCCTACCTGTCAGTGCTGTGGGCTTAGGTTCTCTTTAAGGGAGGATTCACACGGTGTAACATGCCGCGTGATGTGGCACGTAGATGCCGCATGAGCTTTTGCGGGCCATTCACGCTCCCATTGATTTCAAAATCACGGCCGCAAAATAGCGCGGCGCATACGATCCCCGCTCCCATTGAAATCAATGGGAGCGTGAACGGCCCGCAAAAGCTCACGCGGCGTCTACGTGCCACATCATGCGGCACGTTACAATGTGTGAACCCTCCCTAAATGGCCACTAAATTTTCAATAAATTTTGAGTAAGTTAATGGTTTGAGCATATATCAGGAACTTATAAGGAAATTTATCTTATTAGAGAAAAACTTGTTTTTCTACACTTTTCCTGCTAAATTGATTTTAATAGCTAAATTATTTATGAATGAAAAAAAGACAGTCTTAAGGTCATAGAGGTCATATTGCAACTCACAATAAAAGTACAGTGCCTACAAGTAGTATTCAACCCCCTGCAGATTTAGCAGGTTTGATAAGATGCAAATAAGTTAGAGCCTTCAAACTTCAAACAAGAGCAGGATTTATTAACAGATGCATAAATCTTACAAACCAAAAAGTTATGTTGCTCAGTTACATTTTAATAAATTTTAAACATAAAAGTGTGGGTCAATTATTATTCAACCCCTAGGTTTAATATTTTGTGGAATAACCCTTGTTTGCAATTACAGCTAATAATCGTCTTTTATAAGACCTGATCAGGCCGACACAGGTCTCTGGAGTTATCTTGGCCCACTCCATGCAGATCTTCTCCAAGTTATCTAGGTTCTTTGGGTGTCTCATGTGGACTTTAATCTTGCGCTCCTTCCACAAGTTTTCAATTGGGTTAAGGTCAGGAGACTGACTAGGCCACTGCAACACCTTGAATTTTTCCCTCTTGAACCAGGCCTTGGTTTTCTTGGCTGTGTGCTTTGGGTGGTTGTCTTGTTGGAAGATGAAATGACGACCCATCTTAAGATCCTTGATGGAGGAGTGGAGGTTCTTGGCCAAAATCTCCAGGTAGGCCGTGCTATCCATCTTCCCATGGATGCGGACCAGATGGCCAGGCCCCTTGGCTGAGAAACAGCCCCACAGCATGATGCTGCCACCACCATGCTTGACTGTAGGGATGGTATTCTTCGGGTCGTATGCAGTGCCATCCAGTCTCCAAACGTCACGTGTGTGTTTGGCACCAAAGATCTCGATCTTGGTCTCATCAGACCAGAGAACCTTGAACCAGTCTGTCTCAGAGTCCTCCAAGTGATCATGAGCAAACTGTAGACGTGCCTTGACACGACGCTTTGAAAGTAAAGGTACCTTACGGGCTCATCTGGAACGGAGACCATTGCGGTGGAGTACGTTACTTATGGTATTGACTGAAACCAATGTCCCCATTGCCATGAGATCTTCCCGGAGCTCCTTCCTTGTTGTCCTTGGGTTAGCCTTGACTCTTCGGACAAGCCTGGCCTCGGCATGGGAGGAAACTTTCAAAGGCTGTCCAGGCCGTGGAAGGCTAACAGTAGTTCCATGAGCCTTCCACTTCCGGATGATGCTCCCAACAGTGGAGACAGGTAGGCCCAACTCCTTGGAAAGGGTTTTGTACCCCTTGCCAGCCTTGTGACCCTCCACGATCTTGTCTCTGATAGCCTTGGAATGCTCCTTTGTCTTCCCCATGTTGACCATGTATGAGTGCTGTTCACAAGTTTGGGGAGGGTCTTAAATAGTCAGAAAAGGCTGGAAAAAAGAGATAATTAATCCAAACATGTGAAGCTCCTTGTTCTTTGTGCCTGAACTACTTCTTAATACTTTAGGGGAACCAAACAGAATTCTGGTGGTTTGAGGAGTTGAATAATAAATGACCCTCTGAATAAACTTTTCACAATTTTTAAAAAAATAAACAAAGAAATAACATTCTTTTTTGCTGCAGTGCATTTCACACTTCCAGGCTAATCTACAGTCCAAATGTCACAATGCCAAGTTAATTCCGAATGTGTAAACCTGCTAAATCTGCAGGGGTTTGAATACTACTTGTAGGCACTGTATATGTTAGGGGAGAGGGGAAGAGTGAGCTGAAGGTGAGTGAGAGGAGAAACACAGACATAGACTGAGCCTAATGCAGCTAAATAGGAAGCTTTTTATGGCTAAGACCCCAAGTTGTGCGCTGCAGAGAGGAGAGGAGATTTCCTCCAACAGGTTAATGTCAGCAGCGGTATTAATAAGCTCCCAGTCTCACTTGAGTAGCAAATAGAGATGAGCGAGTACTGTTCGGATCAGCACGCATTGAAATGAATGGACGTAGCCGGCACGCGGGGGGTTAAGCGGCCGGCCAGCGTCAAAGCGGAAGTACCAGGTGCATCCATTCATTTCAATGTGTGCGTGCTGTTTGGATCGGCTGATCCGAACAGTACTCGCTCATCTCTAGTAGCAAACAATGTGCATTTATTTAGCACAACTGTAATGGGGAGCAGGTGATGATATACGCAGTAACTGCACAGAGCCACGGAATAACAATATATAACAGTTTAATAAAGAAAAGAGGGGAGGGGGATGAGAGCAGGAGAGAAGGTAAGAAATAAGTATTCAGTAGTTAAGCAAAACATATAACTTCAATATGACAGTGCACACAAAAGATAGTGGTAGTTACCCCTCTAGTGTCTTTAGTTAGAACCTGCATGCATTGGCTAGGAGAGGCCTCTCTTAAAGTAAGTCAGTAACAAGGTGCACCTTATTAATCTTCCAGGCAGGGGCCTGCTTTATCTTCCAGGCAGGGCCTGCTTTGTCTTCCAGCACACAAAGCTGCTTTAATGCTTGACCGAGCTGTATGGCCCCTCACTCTACTCACACTCCAACATACCTCTGTTTACAAGCTCACACAAGGCAGGAATAGTGAAGTCTCTCAGGGTCCTTGTTCAGCAAAGGAAAGTCCTTAATGGGCAAAGCAGCCTGCAGCAGGTCCTCTTAGCACGACATGTGTCCCCCTTCTGCCTGCAGCTTCCTGTATTCACACGCTTTTCCTCTCTGGAACATACCATCTTTCTCTGAGCTGTAGGGGGGTTCTTTTGTGAATAGATTTGCCCTGCAATTTAGTCTTTCAGCAGTAGATGGCAGCAGAAGATCAGACAAATGACACAGTTATTCCATAAGCCCCTTACATGCCCCCCCTCTTTGACATCGGCCGTCCCGGTCGATACTTTCCTTGGACGCCTTACATAGGGTCATGCGAAAGCACCTTCTGCTCGGCCTCCCAACCTGGTGTTTGGGGGTCAATACTTTATAATCAACCCTATTAACAGTATACACAAACTCATCTGCCAAATACCTTTCAGGGGGAATACCAGCATTGGCCCTCTCAGTTCTACGTGGAGCCATGGCCACTTCTCTCGTGGTCTGAGCCATATCAGGGGTCACAGCATTCTCATTGCTGGCTCTGGCAAAGGTCAGATCATCTTCTGCAGGGGTGGCACCTGCATCTGGATTAGATGGAGGAAGGAGGCTGTCTTCAAGGTTTACATCTTCTGGATCTCTGTCAGGTGATGCTTCCCAGTCGACTGGGTTGGTTGGAGGCTGCCACCATTCTTCGTCTTCAAAGCCCCCCTCAGTGGGGACACATACAGATGCAGGCGTGCTATCAGCTTCGCTTTCAGTCGGTCTTGTCTCAGAATAACAGGGCCTTAGCATATTTCGGTGGAGAATGCGAGTACGGTCCCCTCGCTCATTTTTCACTTCATAAACTGGTCCATGGGGGAAGGTTCTTCTGACTACAATGTAGGGCTCTACTTCCCAGCGCTCACTCAATTTATGTTGTGGACGCTTCTCAGCGACTAGAACCTTGTCACCCAGTTGGAACGGAACCTCTTGTGCAGGTTTTTGTGGCGGGTGTTTCTTTTCCTGTAGTCGCTTGGTGACAATGCGATGTACAGTCTCCAGTCGTCTGCGATGGCAGTCTATCCAGGAGCCCACACTCTGACTTTCACTATCCCCAGGGGGAGTCAGGTTCAATTCCTCGATGCCCCTCCCAGTTCTTCCAAACAACAAAACATATGGGGCATAGCCGGTGGTAGAGTGAACGCGATTATTATAAGTCCACACCAATTCTGCTACATAATTGGGCCAGTGGCTCTTGCGATCATCTTCTAATGTGCGTAGCATCTGTAATAGAGTCCGATTGAACCTCTCACAGGCTCCGTTTCCTTGTGGATGGTACGGAGTGGTTTTTGACCTTTGCATGCCATAGATTCTCTGCAGCTCCCTCATGACACTGCCCTGAAAGCAGGCCCCTTGATCAGAGTGTATTCGTTTGGGACAGCCATACACTTGGATAAAGTTTTCACTGATGGCTTGCGCAGCTGATGCAGCCGTTTGATCTTTGGTGGGCGTCACCACTGCAAACTTGGTGAAATGATCCGTCATCACAAGACAGTACTGATAGCCCCGATGTGAATGTCCAATCTTCAGATAGTCAATCATAAGCACTTCCAATGGCTCCTTGGTAACAATGGTTTGCGTTGGCGCTCTCTGTGTCAGGGACTTGCTTAGCTCACAGGCACGGCACAACTTGCAGGCTTTTTCTACTGTCCGGAGAAGTTGGGGACAGTATACTATCCTTTGCAGCCATTGGTACGTCTTATCCGGTCCAAAGTGGGCCCCCTTCTCATGAGCTTCCTGAGCCAGGGGTAATGCCATTTTCTGCGGTATCACCACCTGCCATCGCTCCTCTAGCTCAGCCGCCAAGTACACTCTGCGATACAGCAGCCCCTCTTGCATAGACAACTTCTCCCACTGGCTCAAAATCTGGAGGGTCTCGTGTGATAATTCTTCCCGTACCTTCTTGCTTGGTTTCCTCTGTTGAGTCACCCATTCCCTCACCCTCACTAACTCTGGGTCAGAAGACTGCACTTTGATCCATTCTTCCCTGGATTGGCCCAGTAGCCGTGAAGATGTTCCTGTTGTTATTTCCAAAATCCGAGCCTCTACAACCTTTGAGGTGAACTTGCGGAAATCTGGAATTTCATCTTCTTCCAATTGTTCATCTATTTCTCCCACAGGAACTTCTGAGGTGACTCGAGAGAGCGCATCAGCATTTTGGTTCTCATGTTTTGAGCGGTACTGTACATGGTAGTCATACTTGGATAAACGTGCTATCCACCTTTGCTCCATGGCTCCCAACTTGGCAGTGGTGATGTGTGCCAGGGGGTTGTTGTCCGTGTATACTTCAATCCGGGCTCCAGCGAGGTACTCGGCAAACCTTTCAGTGATTGCCCACACTAACGCCAGCAGTTCCAAGCGAAAAGAGCTGTAATTCACAGGATTACGTTCTGTTTCTCGTAACGTACGGCTGCCGTAAGCAATTACACGTTCAATGCCCTCTTGTACTTGTGACAGTACTGCGCCTAGTCCATAAAGGCTTGCGTCGGTATATAACCGGAAGGGAAGATTGTAGTCTGCATATGCGAGGATAGGGGCGCTGGTCAAGGCTTGTTTTATTTTGTCCATAGCTTCCGCTTGTCGAGGTCCCCAGTTGATCCTTTGTGTTTTCGGCCCTCTCGCAGTCCCTCTGAGTAATTCGTGCAAGGATTCTGCCAACTTCGCAAAGTTCTTGATAAAGCGGCGGTAATGACCCGCTAGCCCAAGGAATGCACGAACTTCCCTCAATGTGGTCGGTGTGGGCCACTGTTGCACTGCTCTCACTTTGTCATCTGAAGGTTGTATTCCAGCTTCGGACACTTTGTGCCCCAGATATTCGATTTCTCTCTGAAAGATTCGACACTTCTTAGGCTTGAGTTTAAGCCCATGTCCCCGCAGGCGTCGGAACACTTGGCCTAACTGGTCTAGATGTTGTGTAAAGCTTGCAGAATATACCACGATATCATCCAGGTATATCAGGGTAGCTTCAAAGTTCATGTCTCCTAGACAGCTTTCCATAAGGCGCTGAAAGGTTCCCGGGGCATTACTCAGTCCAAACGGCATTCGGTTGAATTCAAAGAGCCCCATGGGCACAATGAATGCAGTCTTGGCTTTGTCTTTCTCTGCCACAGGGACCTGCCAATACCCACTGGCCAAGTCCAGAGAGGAGAAGTAACGGGCTTTTCCCAAGGCGGTCAATGACTCCTCTATACGGGGCAGCGGGTAAGAATCTCGGATTGTACAACTGTTCAGTTTGCGGTAATCAACACAAAACCGAGTGGACCCATCCTTTTTCTTAACCAGCACAATCGGGGCAGCCCAAGGGCTCTGACTTTCTCGTATCACCCCGCTCTTCAGCATCTGCGCAAGTAATTCCTTTACTTCTTGATAGTACTTTGGGGGTATCTGTCGATATCTCTCTCTGCTGGGGGAAGCCTCCCCAGTGGGTATCTCATGTTGAATTTTGTTGGTACAACCGAAGTCCTCCTCGTGTCGAGAGAACGTGGCCTGATTTTCCCAGATAAAATTTTCTATAGTTTTGGCCTCTACAGGAGTAAAGGGTGTGAGGTCTGCTCCCATCTGTTCTAGGATAATGCGGCTGTTCCACTGTTCAGTGGGATCCTCTCTTTCTTCAAAGGATACGGACAAGGCCCAGGCTTCTCCCTCTATTGGTTTCAGCTCAATTGTCTCAGTACTTGCTACTTCTTCAGGCGCCAAATAAACATGTCCCAAGACGACACCCGGTGTGAGCGTGAGGGCTTGATCACTTGTATTCACACACCGCAAAGGGACTCTTCCATCTCTCACCGTGGCTAAAGTTCGTGCCACCAATGGATCAACTCTATCCTCTTCGAGGAATATGGGCTCCACCAAAACTTCCATACCATCTAGCTTCCGGTGCGCCCCAACAGGTAACGTGAGGACAGTCTCTCGATTTGGTGGTAAAGTTATCTTGGTCCGCCTTGGTACGCGGATCTTTCCTACTGGATATCGATTCCCGCCATTCCTCCTCAAACTGCTGGTGCGGATAAGGTGCTGGAAAACTTTCTGCGTGGGTCTGTCATTAGCGGTCTGCTTCCAGTAATCAGGTCCTTCTTTGTTGAAAAGCAGCTGATCCAGCTCCTTCAAAATATTCATGCCTATGATGGCTGGCACCACCCTGTTGTACTGTCCTTCCGTTAATATAATCCCCTTCTGGCCTAAGTCTTGGCCACAAGCACGCACCGCCATCCACACGACTCCCACTACTGGAATAGGTAGATTGTTAGCGGCCATCAGCTTGATATGGGCTCTCTTGTCAATGGACATGGTCCGTCCAAAGTGTTGATAGAAGAATTGTTCTGGCATCGTGGTCACCTGAGACCCCGTATCTAGCAGGCATCTCACTTTCTTCCCTTCAAATTCAGCCGTAATCATTGGAGTGTTTGCAACTATATCTTCAGGGCATTTATCTCCCATACTGTCCGTTTGTCCTCCCGCCATACGCCCAACTATGGAGGGAGGTTCTAGTTTAACGTCGGAGTCCCCTGGGGTCCCCTCTTCTCAGGGCAGCGACTTGCCATGTGGCCCCACCTTCTACAGTCCCAACACTGATATTCTCTAGCGGGTCTCTGTCGCCTTTGATCAAACCGGTCTCTCTTTTCTTGCTCTGATGCTATGCGAGTGTTTGGCTGCGCGGCCGCTGGTCTTGTTGCTACCACTTCAGTCATTGGCGTTCTGGCTTGTAATTGCATAAGCTTCAGCTGCTCTTGAAGGGCTAATACAGTCTCTTGCAGAAGATCTACTTGTTTTTCCAGCCGACTTGGCTCTCTGGGCCCCTCACTCGGGACTACCCTATGCGTTCGGACCTCACTCCATCTATTCGGTGGGTCATGGTCTTCAGCCTGCGTGCGTGAGACTGCCTCTTCTAATATCTCTTGGAAAGTCAGTTTTTTCTCTACTCTGATTCGTTCCCGGAGGGCACTTTTAATCAGTGGATTGTATAGTCCTCTAAGAAATTGATCTCGCAGGGTGCGATCGGCATATCCGGGAGTTTGTGCTAGCTCTGGCTCTGCGGCAAGAATTCGCCTCATAATTCTCTGAAGTGCATTGGCATACTGTGGCAACCCTTCCTCCTCACATTGTAATCTATGAAACAATTGTGCCTGCAAATCACCTGTTTCAGGTCTCCCACCATACACTCTCTCAAGAATCTTCACCACCTGCTCCAGTGTCCTCCTTTCACTCTCAGGACGCAGCAATACAGTATCTTGAGCATGCCCCTCTAGGGCCATCAGCAATATTTCACCTTGATTTTCCGTAGTTACTCCTGCCACCCTTAACATGCCTTTCATACGCTGTGCCCAGTCATGCAGCGGTATATTATCTCCTTTAAATTTTGATATATGGGTCAACATTGCACCCAGGGATAAAGGTCTCACTGGTATTCCCCCATCTGGTTGCCTTGGTGCATCCCTTTCTGGTTGCACTGGTGCATTCCCATCTACAGCATTGCCCTGTCCTTCCATGCCTCAATACAGACTGCGTATCCTGCCGACTACGCCAGAAATGTAATGGGGAGCAGGTGATGATATACGCAGTAACTGCACAGAGCCACGGAATAACAATATATAACAGTTTAATAAAGAAAAGAGGGGAGGGGGATGAGAGCAGGAGAGAAGGTAAGAAATAAGTATTCAGTAGTTAAGCAAAACATATAACTTCAATATGACAGTGCACACAAAAGATAGTGGTAGTTACCCCTCTAGTGTCTTTAGTTAGAACCTGCATGCATTGGCTAGGAGAGGCCTCTCTTAAAGTAAGTCAGTAACAAGGTGCACCTTATTAATCTTCCAGGCAGGGGCCTGCTTTATCTTCCAGGCAGGGCCTGCTTTGTCTTCCAGCACACAAAGCTGCTTTAATGCTTGACCGAGCTGTATGGCCCCTCACTCTACTCACACTCCAACATACCTCTGTTTACAAGCTCACACAAGGCAGGAATAGTGAAGTCTCTCAGGGTCCTTGTTCAGCAAAGGAAAGTCCTTAATGGGCAAAGCAGCCTGCAGCAGGTCCTCTTAGCACGACATGTGTCCCCCTTCTGCCTGCAGCTTCCTGTATTCACACGCTTTTCCTCTCTGGAACATACCATCTTTCTCTGAGCTGTAGGGGGGTTCTTTTGTGAATAGATTTGCCCTGCAATTTAGTCTTTCAGCAGTAGATGGCAGCAGAAGATCAGACAAATGACACAGTTATTCCATAAGCCCCTTACACAACAAACAGCTTACAACTTATAGTAGAATCCAGTTCTGTGAAAAGAGACTGCAGCTCCTGCAGCCATGACATGTGGGGAGAGAGACACACAGGAAGAAGGGGAGGAACATCCTATCTGTGAGTGTCTTTTTCTTTTCAGCAGAACTTTGTTAACAACTTAACAATATGAACACAGACAGAATGTCTCATCATATAATACAGCAGTAGTAGTTGTTGCCTTACATATATATGCATTATTCCAACAGTTAACAACTGCCATCCGGTGCACAACCACCAGGGGAACACTCTCCAAGGTGCGGGACACGTTAATGCCCCCCCCCCCCCCCCCCCCCGGCCAAACTACCATCACTGAGGGGCCTAGTTTCACCAGGAGGGAAAAGTATAGGCGCATGTTGCATGAGTACTTGGCCAACCACAGTCCTGTCCTCTCCGATCCCTCTGCGCCTTACACGTATTGGGTGTAGAAGTTGGACCTGTGGCCCTTGGGGTGAGTGGAGGCTTCCCCCAGCTGAGGTTTAGTTGAGTTTGACGAGGGGGTGCAAGTATGCCCCGCAGTTAGCCTTTTTGGTGGCATAGAGTGTACACAATGAACCCCAACTGTCACTTGCTGAGCCACTCTTCTACTTGTAACTGCATGATAGAACCTGCGTGTCTATGCTTTCTTTTGAGTTATAGATAGATTGGGGCACCTGCATTTTAAGTTTATGCTCCATTCTGTTGCTTCAGCCCACAAGCAGAGATTTTTTTTGTGCCAATTCAGCCGTGCCACCCCCAGTAGTAATTCTTTCACCTCTTTCTTTGAATTGTGACTTGCCCCAGCAGCGTTTACAGTGTCAGCCCCCTAAAAAGTGGTTTTGAGAACTTTCTGCAGGATGAGCCTATTAGCTGATGGTGTTTATAGACTCATCAAGCAGTGTTGCTGTTTTCAGACTCTTT
Organism: Leptodactylus fuscus; assembly: GCF_031893055.1. Taxonomy (NCBI): domain Eukaryota; kingdom Metazoa; phylum Chordata; class Amphibia; order Anura; family Leptodactylidae; genus Leptodactylus; species Leptodactylus fuscus. Next base: position 275,816,875 of record NC_134265.1, on the reverse strand, counting down.
CCTACTAGCAGAAGCTAAAATTTCTCTCTGACCCTCAGCACGATGTCTCTCCCTATCTATCCAAGCTGCAAATGACACGAACATGGCTGCAGTTATTCTTATAGATCCGAGGTCACCTGATTTCTCCAGCCAATGACTTTTTCCTATTTTTTTTCAATGCCTACATTTTCCTCTTTCCTGTCCCACCTCCCCTGCACAGTTAGTGGTGCAAAAAAGCGCCAGGGAAGGTGGGAGGGGACAATACTTGTGTATAATGTCCTTCACAGGAGGACTCAACTTTTGGCTGCAGCTTTTGGGTGTGAAAGAGTCATGGCGCAGATTCTTCTCTGCTTTCTGTGTGCTGTCGATGACATCATCTGTGTCTCCACCCAACATCTCAGGAAGAATTTAAAATTACCCCTGGTTCATATCTGCATTCGGTATCCCGTTCGGGAAGTCCACTTGGGGGCACCCCGAACGGAATACTGAACACATTGACAAGCGGTGAGCTTATGAAAGCACACAAACCCCATAGACTATAATGGGGTTCATGTGTATTCCACACGTGTCCACACGGAACATGAGGAGAGAAAAGTACTTCATGAATTACTTTCCTCTCCGCCTGACTCGTGCAAACATATGGACTCCATTATAGTCTATGGGGTCCGTGTGCTTTCTTTTCCTTTTTTTTTTGAAATGTAGATTGTGAGCCCCACATACAGCTCACAATGTACATTTTCCCCTATCAGTATGTCTTTGGAATATGGGATGGAAATCCATGCAAACACGGGGAGAACATACAAACTCCTTGCAGATGTTTTTTTTGCCCTTGGCAGAACTTGAACACCAGGACTCCAGCGCTGCAAGGCTGCAGTGCTAACCACTGAGCCACCGTGTGGCCCCCGGGTCCGTGTGCTTTCATTGCTCACCGCTTGTCAATGTGTTCGGTATTCCGTTTAGGGAGTCCCCAAGTGGACTCCCCAAATGGAATACCAAACGCTGAACTGGGCCTTAGAACTTGAGCTGACAGAGAGGAAAACTTCTAAAACGATGCAGAATATAAGACTTAAAATAACAATAAATAGTGTTACTTCTCATGTACTCTCATGGTGCTACTGCTGGTTAGGTACACTTTAAATTAGTTTTTTTGTCAAGTCGAGGGGTCACTTTTGGGTTGATATCGCTACCATTACAATAAGAATTATGGTCTCAGAAGTTCTACAATGTTATTAGATTAGCAAAAAAAAAAAAAAAAATTATGCAGAAATAATTACAAATAGTGCGATTTTAACTCGGTGAAGAATACTCACTTATGTATATGGTTAATAAATTCTATATCAGTAACACATTTTTGATTGGAAAAAAAATTGGTGTCAAGTTTGTAGCTGATGTGCTTCTCTGGGGCTATAGTAATGTAGCTGTTAATTTTGATGTACTCATTGTCTTGATGTCTGTCTTGACAATAGTATAATCATCGGCTTATGGGTCACATGAGTAACATTATTTCTTCTCTTGACTGTTTTAGATTATGAGGATTGTAAATATTTCACATTCATTGTCATTCCCGTTCTGTGGCAGCAAGGCTTGAGTTTTATGTTTTTCTTGCTATGATAGACACGGAATGATGATTACAGCAGTTCTGGTTCAATAGCTTATAATTAATTGATTGAAAATGGATATTAGTAAGCCTATGTAACATGAGAATATTGAGTGTTTGTGCATTTACTTTCATCTTCCCCATTGTCTTTTTAAAATAGTTACGAGTGATCAAGACAGTGATGCTCATAGGACAATAATTAATAAGCTTTGGCTAGTAAGATTTGTTTTAAATTAGTCATAAACTTTAATAAGAAATAGAAATTGGAATGGGGAGCTCGCTTGTGTAGGAGTCCCTATATTCAGAAGCGTTACTAGCAAAGACTGGGCCCCATAGCAAACTTTTTTTTTGTTTAAATCGTTAAAAATGTTTATGAGAAATTTTGCAATTAACATTGGGGCCACCCCCAGTGCTGCCGGAGCACTGGGGCCCACCCCCAGTGCTGCAAAAGAACTAATTTACATACTGAGAAAAACCGGGATTTTAGGCGAACGGCGGTGCAGAGGAGTCAACGAAAGGTAGGAGATGAATAGCCTTTCTTAAGTCTATTCCGACATGTTAGTTAGAAAAAAAAGTGATTGAATGATAGGATCCCTTTAAGGTATAGAATCCATTTAATCACCTAATGTTTGCTGTCCAAATATACATAATTTTCATGTTATTAGTTTACCTTAGATTTCTTTCCTTGCTTCCCATTGTTTACCTTTGTGCCCCAACCTCCAGAAGAATCATTACAATTTGCAAGCCTGGCAGCCAGTTTTTGTATATCTAATAGATTTCTAAGCCGTTTTTAAATTTATTCTGGAATAAAACTGAAGCGATTTAACTTCTTACAAAAGCGCATTTATTGTGTATAGAACAACAACCCAAACAAATTCACAGGAAGGATCTAAAACAGCTGTTATAATTGCAGCATAACAACAAGGGTGACAATTAGGATGAGATGTTCATTTTTACACTGTCGCTTAAATAACATGAACAAACTAAAGGGAGAACTTCTGGTTATTCACACTATATACATTTAGCTTTCAGATTCACTGGAGATTGAAACAATTACCCGAGATAACAATATGTTTTTTCTTTACAGCTAAACACAAAAGGGGTTCTTTATTATCGGCCTCTTTTTGCTGTATTTTTCTCAGGTGTGACTTTTTTTAGAATAGTTTTAGGCCTTATTCACACGTCTGCCTCTGCAGTCCATGTTTTTCACCATCTGCTTATTTGCGGCTGGTGTGCTGTTCATGCTTGATTTGTTTTTCATGTCTCTAAAAACCAAAAGGGTTTCTGTATTTTGAATGTCTCTCCATTTTCTTTCACAAACCTATAGAATCATTGAAGTGATGAATCCATGACGCATGAGAATCAGTGAAAATAAGAATGTGCTTTTGCCGTTCTTTTGTTGACATATAGTCTGCAAAAAAACCCTGACATCTGAATAAACACTTTGAAATGAATGGGTACAGTGAGAGTAAGTTCACACAGAGATTTTTAGTCAGGATTTTGAAGCCGTATCCGCCTCAAAATCCTGACCAAAAAGACGGCTCCCATTGAAATCAATAGAAGCCGCTCAGGTCTTTTTTCCAGGATCGAGATGCTCATTCTTCAGGCCATTTCTCCTCGTGATTCGGCCTGAAGTTACTCCCTCCTTAGGACTAGGCCCATTCATTGGACCTAATCCGGAGCATAGCGCTTTCAGCCGCGGCTACCCAGTTTTTGGTCCGGAACCTGAGGTGGCCTCCGCCTCAGATTCCGAACCAAAAAACCCCATCTGAACTTACCCTTAGGTGCATTTGGTGAAAAATGCTTTTTCCAAATGTACGTGAAATGCGGCCTTAGGGGGCATTCACACGATGTAACGCGACGTTGATTCTGACACGTAATCTCCTGTCAGAATCAGCGCTACAAAACAGAATCCCATTGACTTCAATGGGTTCTGTTTAGTGCGCGTAACACATTGAAATCAATGGGAGGCTTTTTAACCAATTAATTTCAATGTGTTACGTGCGCTAAACGGAACGCATTGAAGTCAATGGGATTCTGTTTTGCAGCGCTGATTCTGACACGAGTTTATGTGTCAAAATCAATGCCGATTTACATCGTGTGAATGCCCCCTAAGTGGAAAAACTGAAATGCGCTTCTGCTGCGGTTTTTCCCATAACGCTTTTTGGCTGCAGCTCACTACCAGGGGTCTTAAGCACATATGTTGGACACGTGTAAGTTCATACGTTTCATACGTGCCTTTTTTTGGGCTATGTACACTCTGTGTCTATTTGTTTTAAAAAGCACATTTATGTCTTTGTATTGCTATCTGACATGATAGGCTTCTTTTACGCTGCTCATGTACTGAGTACATTTGTGATTATTTAGCGACTTTTTAAAAAGGTGCAAGTTAGTGCGATAAAAGAAACCGCACTTTTGTAATGTTCCCTTTCCTGACAAAAATAAAAAGTGGTGAGCAAAGCATAATATCTGGAAAAGGTGCAAATAACGCACCTATTATTTAAATCACATTTATATTATAAACACATTTTTTGTACATTATTATGATGTTATTTTTCATTTTCCATATTATTATCCATGTTTTAACTACTTCATTCCCAGGCCAATTTCTCTCGTTCAGGACTAGACACATTTTCAGGTTTTTGTGCAGTTTTGAGGGCTATAACATTCTTATAATTTGGGTCATTCAACTAATTTTTACATGTTTTTTGGGGACACATAGGACTTCATTTTTAGCTTATTTTTTCATTTTTTTAAATTTTTTTTTGAATTTCATGCAGTTGCTTTAAACTACAAGGACGTACGGGTCCTCAGCCTTAAGATGCATGTTCTCGATGGCCAAAAATGTACATTGCCTCTTTGGTGTGAGGAGAAGTGAGAGGCTGTCAGATACCTCCAGCGCTGCTATTTATTTCACGGGGGTGCACAATAAAAGAATTGGCGGAATAAATTAGAGTCTGTCCTCTGAGAACAGGCATCATGTTCTGTTAATGCCTATAGACATTCGATTGACAGCAGATGCCAAGAAGATTGTTGCATCAGTCTAATCTAGAGAAGCTCACAGAAATAGGTAGATGTTGTAGGTTTCCTATCCTTAAGATATATAATACATTATTCTTCATGAGCTAAATTTATATTTTAGAACTAATGAGGATAATCCATGATATCAAAGAGCGATAAATGCTAAACTGATATCTGCCATGTCTGTTTGTAGCACTCAATGGAACGTGGAATGTAACTCAATCTGTGCAAAAGCATTTGTGTGGACAAGACCTACCACACATCTAGGAGTAACTTTCTTCACCTCTTTCTTTAAATGCATTATATCCCGAACAGTGTTTATCCCATGTCCTCTGATTGGTATGGGTCTGACTGTACACCTATTCTGAAAACAGGGGTCCTTTCCACTTGCTGCACAGTCAGGCTGCATGTAGGCTTGTCTGGTGGTGAATAACGCTCCCATTCACTTTAATGGGAACACTGAAGATACCCAAATTCTGTACTTCAGCTTTTTGCTGCTCTGAATGCGGTCAGGCCGAATGTGCAGGAGGGAAAGTGACCCCTGCTCTCCTCCGGATTAGCGGTTAAGGATAGAGGATAGATATATTTCATGGCATAACCCTTTTAACGGAACCTTCAATTTACAGCTACAGTATTAACACCTCGCTCACAAAATGAAGAGATAGGTGGCCATGAAATAAAGTGAACTTTGGTCCAGTTGATGAATAGATTATCTGCTTGAGTGGTGATAAGTGCAGAGAGTGCTATATCTTATTCATAGCACACCAAGCTTTAAAAAGTATTGTGTCTTTATTTGTAGAGAAGTGCAGCAAATGCTCTTTTTTCTACAAAAGTGAATAGAAAGATATACTAGACTATTTTTGACATCCTTTGAGCCTATGGGGTCCTATGGACATTTTCAGCATATGCGCCAGGAGTATTATCCAGGTACTTATGTGAGAGCACATTAAACATAGAGTGAAGAGAACCTTCAATAACTTTGATAAAGAAATAACAGATATAAAAAATAAGCTAAACTGTAGGTTTCAATGGAAGAAAGTTGCTGATTTGTCAAAATTGATCATTGGACAAATTAAAAAAAGATGTCGGAGGGGCAACACGGTGGCTCAGTGGTTAGCCTTGCAGTGCTGGGGTCCTAGGTTCGAATCCTGCCAGGAACAACATCTGCAAGGAGTTTGTATGTTCTCCTCGTGTTTGCATGGATATCCACCGATCCTACAAAGACATGCTGATAGGAAAAAAAAAAGTACATTGTGATCCCTATATGGAGGTCACAATCTACATTATAAGAAAAAAAAAAGATATCTGAATGCACAAAATAGTGCTCAGTTGTGCACCCTAGAATTTGGGACTAAAAGGTGTTGTCCAGTTTCTAATGTTGATGGTCTATCCTTAGCATATTAGATCTGCGAAAGTCTGATACACAGGATCCTTTCAGAACTTCCGTTTGGGGACAGTGCAGATCCCAGACATGTTTACATGGTGGGACCGATGCTGCTCACTTTCTACCGACCACAAATTCAAGTTCTTAGCATCTGTTACTAGACTCTGCTCCACTGATTTTAGCATAGTTGGAATTTTCTCTACAGCCCCCACCATTCCTGAGCAACAAGAGCAGGACATTTTAGTGCCTGATGTGCTATTTAAACCCTGTATTGTCAGAAGGGCGGTATCAGGCAGCGGATGTGATTCAGACTTCCAATCAGAGACAGCCAGTGTCAGAGCTCAGAATCACACCCCTTGCCTGCTGCTGCCTGACACCGCCCTCCTGACAGTACAGAACCTAAATAGTGTAACAGCATTGATTGCTTGGGAACGGTGAGGGCTAGAGAATAAATTCCAATTGTGCCAGAATCAGTGGAGTAACGCCTATTAATTTATGTAAAGAGCTGCACTTGTTGGAGGTGGGGTAATAGGTTCTCTTTAACAAAATATAGAATTTCTGGATGAATGTGGAGTACATATCGCACCTTTAAGAAAGGCATAATGCTTCAACATAGGCATGGTGGCCCTTTCCAAGACTGGGACAGTAACACATTGCATGTATAATTTTACTTGAAGCAGCTTTCTCTCCTTTCCTTTTTTGTCATTTTCTCCATAAAAAGTCTAATTACAGGCTGCAGAGGAGTCATTTGTTCTTCTTTAGGAACTTCTCGATTCTGTCAGTAATTTCAAGAGAGCACTTTCCTCTCCACTGCTCCAGTATCACAAAACCCCTCTCTCTTGCCATTATCTTAAAATTCAGCTGTTGATTTTCTCTGTCATAATTTATCATTTTGACTTATGTGTCTCTCCACCTCCCCCTCCTCCTCAAAAACAAAACAGTTTTGTGTATAAATCCCAGAGGTACGGCTCAGAAGAAATATAGCCACCTGTAACAATTTGACAGCATTTCAGTAACAATTATCCAGGCAGATAAAATAACACCTCCTTCCACCCCCCCCCATCTCCATTCTCTGCAAGGAAAAGTAATGATAAGACTTAACTGATTTGTCGATGCGGAGGAAATATTTTTATTTATATAATAACCCGGGCTGCCTATCTTTAAATAAAGGTGTGGGTTGAAATGATTAAAATGCAACTCAGGCTTATTTTTTTCAACCCTAAATTTTATTTCCCTGGCATCAAGGACTATTGTGACAGTCCTTCACACACTTGATTGAGCCGGGAAAACACATGGGACTGTATCTTAGACACTGAATGCAGAACATGTAGTCCTCGGAAAGCAGAGAAGTCTCAAGGAGGAATGAATAATCATTCCAGCCTTTTTTTTTTCCTCTTGCAAAAGATTTTTAACCCCTTGGCTGCTATTAGGAGAACTATCTTATGTTGCTGTAGGCAACAAGGAAACATTTTCATCATCAAAAACGTGAAAGACCAAAAAGATAGAAAATGAAAGGGAGCAGAAAGCAGAAAAAAAAAGTATGAGGTAGAAAAACATGTAGCAGCTTCAGGCTGTTTGTTCTCTCTCAGACTACAGTGATTGAGATCCTGAACAGTTTGTCGAACACACATTAAACGCTGAACTGTCTTCATGGGTTTTGAAAGGTATCAGGTTAGAATCAACTAATCTTCAGAGATGTTTGTAAGATATGTCTATGGCGCTGAAATCTTCATAAATATTGTGCTGCCTTAAGATAATGACATTATGCGCAGAGATGGAATAGTACTAAATTATTCCTTGGATTAACTGTGGAATATATACATAGGGAATCGGTCTGCGAATATATGATTTATGCAATGAAAGCTACACATAGAGATAAGCCATCTTTGTAATATTTGCACAGATAATGCAGTGTAGTGTTTATATATATATATCTATATATATATATCTGAAGAGAGAGATACATAGTGTATATGTATGTATATTATACGTATATATGGTTCAAAATAAGGACTGCACCAATTGTAGAAAGGGTGCCAGCCCAGGGTGCAGGCAATTGCCCCAATATAACTATAACAAAAATAGTAAAAAAATTTGAGGGGTGGGAAAGTATTGCTGTACATACGACTGCATGGACTGCCAATACAACCTAAGACCAGGGCCACACGGGCCAGAAACGCTGCGGTAAAAATCGCAGCGTTTTACAGTACTTGCAAAATGGATGGGATTCATGCGACTCCCATGCCCACTTTGCAGAAAAAAATCACAGCGTGGACACGCTGTGATTTCCAAAACCATTGCGGTTTTGAAAACCGCAGTATGTCAATTATATCTATGGAAACATTGGCAGCTTTCCCTTTCTTTCTGTTCAAAGCGCTGCGTGAAGAACCGCGATGCGCTCTCGTCGCAGTTGTTCCCGCAGAGCTTTAGCATGGCGTTTCCGGCCCGTGGGGCCTTAGCCTAAGGCTCCACGTTGCAGAAATGCAGCTTTTTTTTGTTGCAGATTTTTCTATGTTTTTTTGAGCCAAAGCCAGCAGTGGATTGAGCAGAACGTAAAGTATAAGAGCTTCCTATTAGTGTTGAGCGAGTAGTATTCGATCGAATACCTCGCCGGCATAGGAATGTGTGTAGTCGGCCGAACACCAAGGGGCTAAACGCTAAGAATATTCGATGCGTTTAACCCCTTGGTGTTTGGTCAATTACACACATTCCTATGCCGGCGAGGTATTCGATCGATTCGATCAACACTACTTCCTATGTATTTTCCATTCCTTTTGGAAGCACTCCTGGCTTTAGCTAAAAAAAAACACAGCAAAATCTGTCACCACAAAGCTGCGTATCCGCATTGTGATGTCTCAGCCTCAATATATATGGAAAGAGGTAACAGCATCACAATATGTCTAAAGCAAAGGCCCCATGTTAGGAAACACTTCTTTTTTTGTTGTAGATTTTGTTGCCTTGAGCCAAACCTAGTAGAGGCTACAGAAGGAATGGGAAATATCTAGGAAGCATTCAAACTTCTCCCTTATACTTCAATCCATTCCTGGCATGGGTGCAAAAACTGCATCAAAATCTGTAACAAAAATAGCAGCATAGCCCGGGCCCCACATAACGTAAAAGCCGTGGCAAAAACTGTGGCGTTTTACATTAATTCTGGCTCAGTGGCGGATCCAGGGTTTGCGGGGCCCTGGGCAATTGACTTTGGCGGGGCCCTACGCGCAGCGCGCCGCAGCAAATTAGGCCCTGCCCACTTTTATGTTGACTCCGTCCATTCTCATTCATTTTTCATGTGATTCCACACAGTATAATCCTCCTACAGTCACCCGTAAATTATATGTCCCCCCTCCATCTCTCCCCATTTTCATATACACCCTTCATCTACCCCTAGTTTCATGTCCCCCCCTCTATCTCTGTCCCCAGTTTCATGCCATTCTTCCCCTTTATCTGCCCACAGTTTCATGTCCCCCCCGTCTCTGCCCCAGTGTCATGCCGTTCTCCCCCCCTCATCTGCCCCAATGTCATGCCATTCTCCCCCCTTCATCTGCCCCAGTATCATGCCATTCTCCCCCCTTCATCTGCCCCAGTGTCATGCCATTCTCCCCCCTTCATCTGCCCCAGTATCATGCCATTCTCCCCCCTTCATCTGCCCAGTATCATGCCATTCTCCCCCCTTCATCTGCCCCAGTATCATGCCATTCTCCCCCCTTCATCTGCCTCAGTGTCATGCCATTCTCCCCCCCTTCATTTGCCCCAGTGTCATGCCGTTCTCGCCCCTTCATCTGCCCCAGTGTCATGCTGTTCTCCCCCCTCCATCCACCCCAGTGTCATGCAGTTCTAGCCCCTTCATCTGCCCCAGTATCATGCCATTCTCCCCCCTTCATCTGCCCCAGTGTCATGCTATTCTCCCCCCTTCATCTGCCTCAGTGTCATGCCGTTCTCCCCCCCCTTCATTTGCCACAGTGTTATGCTGTTCTCTCCCCCTACATCTGCCCCAGTGTCATGCCGTTCTCCCCCCTCCATCAGCCCCAGTGTCATGCCGTTCTCCCCCCCTTCATCTGCCCCGGTGTCATGCCGTTCTCCCCCCTCCATCTGCCCCAGTGTCATGCCGTTCTCCCCCTCCATCTGCCCCAGTGTCATGCTGTTCTCTCCCCCTCTATCTGTCCCAGTGTCATGCCGTTCTCCCCCCTCCATCTCTGTCCCCAGTGTCATGCTGTTCTCCCCCCCTCCATCTGCCCCAGTGTCATGCTGTTCCCCCCTCCCCTTCATTTGCCCCCCAGTTTCTTTGGGCCCCCTCCATCTCTGTCCCCAGTTTCATGCCGGTCTCTCCCCACCACCTTCATCTTCCCCAGTGTCATGCCGTTCCCCCCCTCCCCTTCATCTGCCCCAGTGTCATGCTGTTCCCCCCTCCCCTTCATTTGCCCCCCAGTTTCTTTGGGCCCCCTCCATCTCTGTCCCCAGTTTCATGCCGGTCTCTCCCCACCACCTTCATCTTCCCCAGTGTCATGCCGTTCCCCCCCTCCCCTTCATCTTCCCCAGTGTCATGCCGTTCCCCCCCTCCCCTCCATCTGCCCCAGTGTCATGCTGTTCCCCCCTCCCCTTCATTTGCCCCCCAGTTTCTTTGGGCCCCCTCCATCTCTGTCCCCAGTTTCATGCCGTTCTCTCCCCACCCCCTTCATCTTCCCCAGTGTCATGCCGTTCCCCCCCCTCCCCTTCATTTGTCCCCCAGTTTCATGGGCCCCCTTCATTATGTTCCACCTTAATATTTAATACAAAACAAACACTTACACTCACCTTCCATCACTCACCTTCCATCATTCCCCCGACGATCTTCTCTCTCTCACTCCAGTCACATATGCGATGCAGGAGCTGTGACAGATCAGCTCCTGCTTAGCTGCGGCCCGGCTTGCGTGTGTAAGCGTGATGTGATGACGTCATCGCGCCTACACACGCAAGCCGGGCCGGAGCTTTAAAGCAGGAGCTGAGGTCACAGCTCCTGCTTTAATCGCGATTCAGCTCATCGGCGGACGGTCGCCGATGAGCTGAAATCGTGATAGGCAAGTGCCGGGGGGCCCCCAGAGGCTCTGTGGGCCCCGGCACTTGCCCGACTATGCCGAGGCTGACCGGGACCATTTTGTTAGGGCCGGGTCACGGGGCCCCGCTAAGCGCGGGGCCCCGGGCGGTTGCCCGGCTCGCCCGGCCCTGGATCCGCCCCTGTTCTGGCTAATACCATCCATTCGTTGCAGAAAATCATCTGCAACGGAAATGAAATGCTCCGATTTAAAAAATGCTTGTGTTTTTGGAAATCGCAGCATGTCAGTCATACCTATGGAAATGCTGGTGGTTTCTGTACAGGTAAATTGGAAGCAGAAAGTCTGCGGTTACAGCTATACTTGCTTAAATAAAGATAGTAAGATATTTTCACCTTAAAGCTAATGTAGCGAGCTACAGCAAAAAGCTCTCGGGAAAGAAACGTAGAAGCAACGCATCATGGTTTTTCCCATAGTGCTTTTCATAGAAACCTCTGTGGACTTTCTGCTTCCATTATACCTATAGGGAAACTGTCAATGTTTCTGTAGGTATAATTGATATACTGCGATTTCCAAAAGCGTCGTTTCTGCAATGTGTGGATGGGATTTGGTAGAATCTCCTGCACTTAGCAGGGACTGTAAAACACTGCAGTTTTTGCCATGTCATTTCCGCCAAGGCCAAACCACAGTGTTTATGCCCCCATTAGGCCCTGGCCTAAACAGCCTTTCCATATACAGTGGCGGACAAAAAAACCGCACCATTTCACAAAATGTAATGATTGTCTTTTTCCATTTCTATCCTCTTCTCTCCTGGATGACGAGTATTTGGCAATTTTGTACATGTCACGTGACATTTTTCAGTCGATTTCGTAGCAGGAGGTATACATATCATCTGCAGGGACTCAATTTATACGCATCACATACATTTCACAAAATCCACTGGTGGTGCATTTTTTTTGGCTGCCACTGTATATTGTAGTTGTATTGGCAGAGAATAAGGACGCATGCTAAACAGGACTTTCCTATGTATTGTATTTCTCTCGCTATTAAATCTATAGTATATATAAATATATGAACTGTGGATTGTGTCGAAGATGCCAGACAAAATAGTGTGTCATGCTGCACTATTTTGTATAATATTTGATAAAATGACAGGCTCCATGACAGAAACTCGATCGAGCATAGTTAATAAGGTCCATCGGGTGCTGTTTGTATCTATCATGTTTATTGCTTCTATTATTATTTGTTGTTCCTATGTTGTTCCTTACCTACACTTGGTTTTCTGAATAGGCATACTCCTGTTATTCAAGGGAAACACCACAGTGATGTGACTGCAGTGGGTTTCACTACTAACTTTTAGGCCAAGGTCCCACGCAATGAGCCACAGCCATAAAGCGGAAAAGAATGCATTGTGGTTGTTTTCACAGCGCTGTCACAGAAAGTCCATATAGTTTTCCTCTGCACATTTTCTACATCTGTTATACCTATATGGAAAACCCCAGCCTTTCCATAGGTATAATTGAGATGCTGCGATTTACAAAAATGCAATGGTTTTTGAATTTGCAGTTTGTCCACTATGGATATTTTTCTGCAATGTGTGGATGGGATTAACCAGAATGCCATCCACTTTGCAGACACTATAAAACACTGCCTTTCTGCCATGGGCAAAATGCAGCGTTTTCACAACTTGGGGTCCCAGCCTTAAGGGCACATTCACTGATAAAAGTAGTGTAATGAATCAAGCAGTCTGTACATGATTTTAACATATAAATCGGGCACTGCACCTAAACCTACAATCATAGCCAAAAGTTTTGAGAATGACACAAATATTATATTTTCGCATGATCTGCTGCCCTCTGGTTTTTATGTGTGTTTGTCAGATGTTTTTATCACATACAGAAATATAATTGCAATCATATTATGAGTAACAAAAGCTTATATTGACAGTTAGAATGAGTTAATGCAGCAAGTCAATATTTGCAGTGTTGACCCTTCTTCTTCAGGACCTCTGCAATTCTCCCTGGCATGCTCTCAATCAACTTCTGGACCAAATCCTGACTGATAGCAGTCCATTCTTGCACAATCAATGCTTGCATTTTGTCAGAATTAGTAGGTTTTTGTTTGTCCACCCGTCTCTTGATGATTGACCACAAGTTCTCAATGGGATTAAGATCTGGGGAGTTTCCAGGCCATGGACCCAAAATCTCTATGTTTTGTTCCCTGAGCCATTTAGTTATCACCTTTGCTTTATGGCAAGGTGCTCCATCAGGCTGGAAAAGGCATTGTTGATTGCCAAACTGCTCTTGGACGGTTGGGAGAAGTTGATCTTGGAGGACATTCTGGTACCATTCTTTATTCATGGCTGTGTTTTTAGGCAAGACTGTGAGAGAGCCAATTCCCTTGGCTGAGAAGCAACCCCACACATGAATGGTTTCAGGATGCTTTACAGTTGGCATGAGACAAGACTGGTGGTAGCGCTCACATCGTCTTCTCCGAATAAGCTGTTTTCCAGATGTCCCAAACAATCGAAAAGGGGATTCAGAGAAAATGACTTTACCCCAGTCCTCAGCAGTCCACTCCCTGTACCTTTTGCAGAATATCAGTCTGTCCCTGATGTTTTTTCTGGAGAGAAGTGGCTTCTTTGCTGCCCTCCTTGAGACCAGGCCTGGCTCCAAGAGTCTCCGCCTCACAGTGTGTGCAGATGCACTCACACCTGCCTGCTGCCATTCCTGAGCAAGCTCTGCACTGCTGGTAGCCCGAACCCGCAGCTGAAACACTTTTAAGAGATGGTCCTGGCGCTTGCTGGTCTTTCTTGGGCGCCCTGGAGCCTTTTTGCCAACAATGGAACCTCTCTCTTGAAGTTCTTGATGATGCAGTAGATTGTTGACTGAGGTGCAATCTTTCTAGCTGCGATACTCTTCCCTGTTAGGCCATTTTTGTGCAGTGCAATGATGTTTTTTTTAGAGATAACCATGGTTAACAGAAGAGAAACAATGATGCCAAGCACCAGCCTCCTTTTAAAGTGTCCAGTGGTGTCATTCTTACTTAATCTTGACAGATTGATCTCCAGCCCTGTCCTCATCAACACCCACACCTGTGTTAATGGAGCAATCGCTGAAACGATGTTAGCTGGTCCTTTTAAGGCAGGGCTGCAATAATGTTGAAATGTGTTTTTGGGGATAAAGTTCATTTTCTAGGCAAATATTGACTTTGCAAGTAATTGCTGTTACGCCGATTACTCTTTATAACATTCTGGAGTATATGCAAATTGCCATTAGAAAAACTGAGGCAGTAGACTAATGTAAAAATTAATATTTGTATCATTCTCAAAACTTTTGGCCATGATTGTATGTTTCACTTGGACTTGCCCACAGGATTAAAGCTAAAGCACCACGTTGCGGAAATGCAGCTTTTTTATTGCAGATTTTTCTGCTTTTTTTTAGCCAAAGCCAGGAGTGGGTTGAGCAGAAGGTAGAAGTATAAGAACCTTCCTATATATTTACCATTCTTGGCTCTGGCTCAAAATACTGCAACAAAGTATGCAAAAAAAAAAAAAAAAGGCTGCATTTCCACAATATGGGGTCACAGCTTAAGGCCGGGGCCCCATAAGACGGAAAAATCGCAGCATTTTACAGTAAGGGCAAAGTGGATGGGATTCTAGCAAATCCCATGCCCACTTTGCGGTAAAAACTGTGGTGCAGATGTGCCGCAATTTCCAAAACCAGTGTGGTTATATAAATCTCAGCATTTCAATTATACATACGGAAACACCAGCGGTTTTCCCACAGGTATAATTGTAAGAGAAAGTCCGCGAAGGAAAACTCTGCAAACTTTCTGTCTAAAGCACTGTGGGAAGAACCACGATGCGTTGCCACCGCGGTTTTTCCCACAGTCCTTTTTTGCTGTGGGATGTTAGCTTTAAGGAGTTCTCTGAAATAAGAAAACTTGTCTTTACACAATTAAAACCCTCCAAGTGAATAGAGCTGAACCGCCATACTAGACAGTGCTCATGAACAAAGAAAATGGAAGGAAACAACCTGTTTTTCACATCAAAGTACATTGCAACCATTCTAATTTTAGGTAACAATAATGTTAAGCTGTATAATGTAAAAAAGCAACAAAATGAAATATCTAATTGGTTGCTATGACATTACCATAGCACTGCAGCGCACAGAATTTTAATAAATAGCTGACAATGACCAAAACATCAAGAAGCAAACATTTTATTGACTGTACCAGCAAGAAATAAACTGCTTTAATAGTACAAATGGATTGAGATTACAGGATCCTCATTTTTTACCAGAGGTTTTATCTTTCCTGTACTGGAGAGCATGGTTTCACAGTCTAATATGTTATCTCTAAAAAAAATGTTTCCTCAGTGTAAAGTATAACATTTTGGAGAACAGCCGAAGCAATCGGACTTCTGGTAAGAACAAAACATAGTTTCTGCTGTTATATAGAGAGTACAAGAGGGTTGTGAGTCACATTCAATGCAAACATTGTACATATAATGCTGCTAATTATTAGGACCCGTCTTATCTGACCACTGGGACTGCCCCACCCAGCATATAGTAGAGTCTTTCTGCACTCAGATCAGGAGAGAGGCGCTAGACAATTCCATAAACTTATGAAAGTCCTATAACTTTATTGCAAGTTCTATGCCCTTTTGATATTTCCCTGACCATACGTCACTGCATCATGTAAATGGATGGCCCCTTATGGATGGGCATGTGACACTTTCCATTTATCAGCCCCACTGAAATGCAATTTGCCCATGTTAGTTCCCTGCACAGGAGCTGTGCAAAGATCTGCACATGTTCTAGAAATTAAAGAAGGCACATATACCTCCATCAGAGGCCATTTTTAATATATGAACGGTATGCAGTTGGAACAGAAGGGGTCATAGCTTCAGAAAGTGTCCAAACAGAAGAGAATTTATAATAAAGATACATCATTCATGGATGAGGGCAGGTTTGTGGGCAGTGGCATAGCTAGGAATGGCGGGGCCCCGTGACAAACTTTTGACATGGGCCCCCCCCAACCGACACCGAGGTCGAAGACCTCGACCGACCCTTTCCGCCGCACTCTATTATGCCCCTTAGTAAGCCCTTCCCACAGTATTATGTCCATTAGTGTCCCCTGCACACAGTATTATGTCCCTTACTGGCCCCTGCACACAGTATTATCCCCCATAGTGGCCCCTGCACACAGTATTATCCCTCATAGTGGCCCCTGCACACAGTATTATGTCCCTTACTGGCCCCTGCACACAGTATTATCCCCCATAGTGGCCCCTGCACACAGTATTATCCCTCATAGTGTCCCCTGCACACAGTATTATCCCCCATAGTGGCCCCTGCACACAGTATTATCCCCCATAGTGGCCCCTGCACACAGTATTATGTCCCTTACTGACCCCTGCACACAGTATTATGTCCCTTACTGGCCCTTGCACACAGTATTATACCCCATAATGGATACCCATAAACAATTATTATACTCTGGGGCCTTTTCAGACCCCAGAGTATAATAATCGGAGACCTGGGGGAATAAAAACATAAAAAATTACTGTTTCTTACCTGTCTCTGGTTCCTAGGCTGTCTTCTCCGCTGTCGTCCTTATGAAATGACGTCAGACATCAGAGGCGTCAGAAAGGAGGCCTGGCAGGATCGTGGAGAGGTTAGTAACAGTGTTTGTTATGTTCTCTTACCTCTCTCGATCTGCCGATCATTATACTCAGGGGTCTGCAAAGACCCCCGAGTATAATGATAGTATTTGTGGGGCCCACGGTGTCACTTGCCGATCCCGGCCCAGCCAGGATCGGCAAGTGAATAGGGCCCGTAACGGCCTATTAAAAAAAAAAAAACACAGCGGTAGCAGCTGTCACCGGGCCCCCTAATGGCCCGGGCCCTGTGGCAGCCGCCTTCGCTGCCTCTATGGTAGTTACGCCACTGTTTGTGGGAGAACTGGGGAACCCTGATTGTCCAATCGTCTCTGCCCATTTTCATAAAAAGTGGCAAGTGAGGAGCAGAAAGAACAATGTGGTGTATCTATGACACAGATAACTGGATAACAAAGATGGGTTTTCAAACTTCCCCAACTATGTTTGGAGTGTGGAAAGTCATACAGTACTTGGAAGAACCTCACTCAAACATGGGAAAAACACATAAACATACAAATTTAATGCAGATATTACCTTTGGCCATATTCAAATCTAGAATGCCAGTGCAGCATGACGGTGCTACCCTCTGAACTACCGTGCTACCTACATAGGACTATATAACCCATGTAACATGGACGCAAGCCAGAAAGAATGATCCTTTTGACAAACATTGCAGGGGGTCTATAAACAAAATGGAAATGAATTAAATTAAGAATTTGTCTAGGTTGCCAGCTTCTGAGGGAATGAAATCGCCGTCTGTTCATATTGTCTGTAGTCAGAGAAACATAGATAGTTCTTAGTCTTCCTCTTAACTTCAGTTTATAGGTACAGATTTATTTTGTCATCTTGTGGGAGAAAATGCTACATGAAAAAGTGAAACAGATGAAAAAGAGCAAATAAAAGTGGATAAGTTTTTACTAGGAAAAATGATTGTGTAATCCCGCCATAGCCAGAGGAGATGAGCATGTAGCAGGACGAGGTCTCTGGTGTATGATTACTAATAAATTCTCTCTATTGCTCACAGAAGCAAAGAGCCACATTTGTAAAATTAAAAAGTCGATGCCTCTTTGATGAGAGGATTTACAGCTGCTGATGTCCTTTATCAACTACAGTATGCTTTGAAGACGTAGCAAATGAACCTAAAAAGCTTCCAGCCAAGGACATCAGAATGGATGATGTTAATTCTACTGTCTGAGAGAAGTTTTAGTACTTTTCTAAGATATGACTCTCAGTGTGATGTGAGAGCTGTCGTAGGAGAACAGCGCCATGATTATGTCACTCTCAATGACGTGGATGACACCACTGATGGATGCAAGAAGCAATGTTGCACTTGACATGGAATGGTGCCTGGTTTGATCTCGGTGACATAGAGTGGGGAGGATTTCTTAAGACAGTCTCAACTACAGAGGTGAAAATTGTCTTGTGATTGCATGTTCTCTGTTTGATAATAATGAGAGCAAATACTTCAACATCATTCACAATCCCATGTGATGCAATGCTTGAGCATATATAAATGTCAGAACAGGACATGTCAGTGAGACATCTCCAGCTGGATTATTTTATACATGTATACTGGCTGCCTTTTCTTTGCCAAGCTTATAAAATATGCCATTGTGAGTTTAGGATGAATCAGAGGCAAAGCAAAGTACAGAATTCTGTTTTAAGAAAACCTCATGCATATTGTTCATATAAAACATCTGGCCTTTGTGACTCTAGAGGATGGGTTCTGGAAAATGGCAAGAAACCAACACTAAAGCTTTGGTCATTCGCAGTCTTGTCAGGCAGAAAAGCGCTTACTGCTTCCATCAAGATTTCATGGTAAACATAGTGGCAGATTGACTAATACTTGCTAATATTTATACAATATAAACCTAAATGAGACAGTCTAAGAACACGCCAGATGGATGATTTGGTGCTTCTTTGGGGCGTCTAAGTTTATATTAACAATTAACAAATTGATAATCTTGGCACACGTTTCCATATCTCACGACACATTCCTAGCTGGCCAGCTTATTTCCTGCTAAACTATGCCCAGTTTCGTATAAGGTCAAAAAGTGTCTTAATATTTTATATATGCAGTGATCAGTTAATCTCCCCCATATTATTAAACTTAAAGGGGTTGTCCATTTTCATTAAATAAATGTTATTACTTATATAATTAAAAGTTATGCAATTTTTCAATATATTTTCTGTATCATTTCTTTATCGTTTTCTAGATCTTTGCTTGCTGTCATTCATTGTTTACTTCCAGTGGCTCAACATCAGTCCATGGTCATGTGATAGACACACAGTTACACAGTTTATTATAAGATAGACGTCTGATTACTGTGCTCTGACTGTGATGAGCTATGCACCTGTGTGTTAATCACATGACCATGGACTGTACATCACATGACCATGGACTGTATATCACATGACCATGGACTGGACTTTATCCACTAGAAGTAATCAAAGAATGACAACAAGCTAAAATCTAGAAAACTGTGAGGAATTGATACAGAAAGTATACTGGGTAATTGTATAATGATTTATTATACAAATAATTACATTGATTTGTGGTTACATATAAAGATAATATTGAAACTTTTTATGTTGCTTTTTTACATTTTCCACTATATGAAAAAATAAACATGACTTCCTGATTTTTTGAGTCAGCTCATTATTACCAGATGGTAAAATTACAATGAAAGTTAACACCATTGTTATAGGGTCAATGCCATACAATGTGGCCATAGCTGCATTCAATTCAGGGCCTGCTGGTGCTTTCACCTCTCAGTAAGTAAAATACGATTCATTTCAGTTTGATATTTCTGGATGCACAGCTTTTGCTCTTACACTGCAGCCAGTGGTAAGATTCAGCTGACATAGATTGTGTTTCACTTACAGAAAAGTGAAAGTACTGATGACCCCATAAATTAATGCATCTAAAGCCATGTTCAGGAATAACATGTAACACTGACCTTAAAGCAATTTTCTGTACTCAAATCGAGTTTTCATACTGATGACCTATCTGAGCCTATCCTATTACTTGTGTAGGAGCAGTGTTGCATGCACTCCCTATCCACTAGCATCTTCCAGAATCTAGAGGCTGGTAGAACAGCTGACCTGTGCATAGGTCTGTGCCTAGCTCATCACTCATCACTTTAAGGCTGAGGCCCCACGTTGTGGAAGTGCGGCTGTCTTTGTTGCAGATTTTGCTGTGGTTTCTTGTGCCAAAGTCAGGAGTGGATTGAAAAGGAAAGAAAAATGTATAGGAAATGCTTAGATTTTTCCGTTCTGTTAGATATACAGTAAAATCTGCAACAAAAAACACAGTGCTTCCACAATGTGGGGCCTTAAGCTTGTTTCACATCTATGCCTAGCCTCCATAAGGGCATTTCGTTCCCCTCTCCGCATGAATAATGAGAAGAGAAAAGCGCTCCAAGCAGCGCTCTTCTCTCCGCATTTTTTGCCCTTTTCGGATGGAAACTGAGCAGAAACCAGGCATAATAGTCTATGGGGTGGTTTTCCTACGCTAACCTTTTTTTCCTCCAAGCAGACCACCCCAATGGAAACCCATGTACAGATGTGAACCAAGCCATAGTCTTAAATGGTAGGTCAACAAAACAAAACAAAAAAAAATCACACCACAGTAGAAGTCAGGCTCAGTTCCTCGTCCCTCCTATATGTTTCTGCACAGTGACTACTGCACATAGAATAGGGCATTCTCACAATATTCTCCCTTAGATGTAAATAAGAGATATCCTGATATTTCAAATTTTCTATTCAGAGCAGAATGCAAGACTTCAGAATAATGTAAAGTAAATATATGAGAAAATCTAAAATCACAAACTAAAAAAAAGAGATAAACTTTAATAATGTAAGAAAAAAAAAAAGGCATAAAGAGACATTGCTTTAGATACAATCATTTGCCACATTAATTGCTTGATGACTGTAACGAACAACTTAAAAGACAGGTCAGCACATTAATCTGTAAATATGTTTGCGAACGTCCTAGCCTAATCTGTAACAGCAAAGAGATCGTACAACTGCGATGGGCCCTTGTCAGTCTGATAGAGATGACCTTTTCAAGGCATAGGTCATCAATATCTAATTCCCAGAAAATCGCATTAAAAAAGCACAAAAAAAATGTCATGAAGATGACATACATTACTGTGCAAAAATATTTGGTGTGAGCTAGAAGTGATGATATGGACACGCACAGAACTCTAATTTTATCACCCAGTCTGTCTGGGATTACGGGAAAAGACTGAAGGATTTGAGCAAGCCTACATCCTCAGAAGATCTGTGGCAAGTTCTCGAAGATGTTTTGAACAACTTTTGTACGTATAATATAATATAAGAGCTAGCTCACACGTGGGCAAAGGGGCGGATTTTGACAGCGGATTTTGCTTCAAAATCCGCTCCTTTACAATAGTGGTCTATGCAGACCGCCGGGCTTCTTTTTTCCGCTAGCTGCGGGCTGCTGCTAACGGAGAAAAGAAGCAACATGTCCTTTCTTCAGGCGGAAGTCGCGGCTCACTGGGCCGCGGCTTCCGCCTAGCGGCAGCACCCTCCTATGTCGGCTCATTCATTTGAGCTGACATAGGAGGGGAAAGCCACGACCGCGATGGTCGCGGCAGGCGGGTTTTGACCAGAGAGAGACACGGCTCGCCGCGTCTCTCTCTGTGTCAAAACCCGCGCAGATGGTTCAAGTGAACTGACCCTAAAAGTGAAAACCTAGGTTTTATTCAAAATATGGGGAAATCATTTGAATAACTGCAGAAAATGTTATCACTTTCAACGCTACATGTATTAAAATCCTGGAATTGTGCTTAAGGTTTGAGATTTGCAGCACAGTAAGTGGATTTGAGCTTTGGGGACACCAAGGAGAACAGAGTTCTGTAGAATTCACCCATCTCTATTAGTCTATGACAGCAATTACTAATTATCTTGAGCAATGTGTTTGTGCTCTTATGCAGAACCATCAAGCAGATTCTAGACAAAGTATTGCTTACTGCACTTTATTGTTACTTTGTTTGTTTTCTGGTTTATACTGTATTTTGTTGCTGCTCTTTAGAAATTAGTAATTTTGGAGGTCTTCCATATTTATTGTAAAATTCATATTTGTTATATGAATTATGCTTTAAGAAGCATTAACACATGAATGGCATATCTCTCAATAATGGTGAACCCTAAAACTTGCATGTGCACTCTGACCAACAAAAACATATAAATGCTTCTTCACAGGTTTTCACTGCACATAACCTTACTTCCCTGCTGTGTGATAATGGCTTAGATCCTTTATTAGGGTTGAGCGATCGGGATTGGAAAAGATCGGATTCTGATTCTGGCAATCAAGCAAATTTCGCGATTGGGATCAGCTGGAAACTGATCAGAAATCGGATTTTAAAATCGATCCTGAAATCTCCAGATTGGCTCAACCATATCCATTATTCAAAGGATCATCCCATAACTTGGATGCCCATTGAATATAATGTTATAGCATATCCTAGCAATATGTCCCTACATTACCAGATTACAATGTCTCTTACATATTGGACGCAAAACAGAAAATGGAGGATGTCCTTTAACTCAGGGGCGTAACTAGCATCGCGTACCTTTCTAAGGGGACAAGGGATAAAAATGTTGGTGGAAGTTTTACTTTAGCTATGTTGTGAAGGATGGGATAAGTTGGCTGCTTGGTTCTTAAAGACAGCAAGGGATAAAACAAGGATATACATGGGCATCAGAGGCATATACAAGGAGGCGGTTTCAAAGTTATAACTATCCCTTTGCTGACCCTGGCCCTAAGAGGGCATTATATTGTCTGGAGGAAGCCCCTTCAGACATGCTCATCTCCTCCATACTGCTCCCCCCTAGAACCTGAAAAATCCTTTGTATGTCCCCCGAGGACCATGATAGTGTTGAAATTACAATTACATCCTGTTACATAGTTACATATGGGTAGGAAGCATTTCATTTCCATATGCAGTCATGTAATTAAAATGATGGGGCCAACCTTTTTCTACATAGCTGTCTGCCAAGAACTTAGTAGCTAGCAATTTGGGAACTGAACAGAGGAGCAAAGTATATACAGGTTGTGCTATATATTTATTGTTATCCATGAAATCACCACTTTGGACCTGCACAGGGATATTTGTATAGAATGTGGAAAAACACTATGTGGAAATGATTATAACTGTCAAATAATATTTTGTACCATTGATATCCACAATCTGAGCACCTCCCAGTGCTATGAAAATTTTAACCCACCTCTAAGCAAAGGTTATGCTTTTCCTTTAACATGTAAAAGAATAGCTTGGACATCTGGAAATAGATAAGGAGAAAATACTTTCTGTTCCCAGCAAACGAATGCGGTGTCTAATTGCCAATCACAATCTAGTTGTGCATCAGCTTCTCATTAATCAAGAAATTAATTCAGAGAAAATTGATAAAATCGTTGATGCAGTACTTGATTTAGAGAAGAATCATGCGCTACACAGCCACACAAGAAGAAAAGTTCTTATAAAACCTCAATTACAAAAGGAGAAAAAAAATGTGTACATGATGTGTTAGGAGATATATCTAATTCACATGGGAGATAAAGTCCAAAAGAATTTTTGCTTTAATGCAAAGTAAACAAATTACTAATTAACACCTACAAATAAGCTGTTTTGTAGTTTACTTCTGTCATCCTACTTAAGTTGTTCTTCCCTTTAAGGCTTCAGAATGTGCTGAGTTTAGTGGAGGTGAAATAAGCTAAAAGTACTGAAAACACACACTATATACATAGCACATAATTGTCTAACTTATTTAAACAAATATTAGACCCTATTCTATTTAGGACCCTTGGACATGACAGTGGATGTAGGACCTGGACTGAACTTAGCCATGTACATAGGAGACACTGTGTCATAGTCAGTTATGATACAAAGAGCTACAGTAATGGAATGATAGCACTCTGTGACATAAGTGACTATGAAGCAGTGACTCCTATGCACATGGCCAGGACCGCTTTAACCAACGCTATGGGCCCGTCAGCTGCCCTGGATTGAGCAGGACAGTCCCACATATAGGGTGCTGTCTCACTGTTCCGGGTGGCAGGCAGTGAAGCATGAATAGTGGAGCACGGTTTGTACCAACAAAGGAATGTTTCTGATCCAACAAAGACCCCTACATGGCATTAATATTAGTTTTGGATGTTTTCTTGGATCTGACAGATTCCCTATAAACAGAACCTGTTGCTCTTCCTGACATGTCTGTTTTAACTTTTATAACAAATAAAATCATTTTGATCATCATTCCTTTGTTATTCCTCCTGAAAATTTATAAATAAATTAACAACTGTCCCATGACTTTTTGATACTCTCATTATACTGTCAATCTTTGGCCTAGGTTTTACTACTCTGCCATGCAGAGTTCCAGAGTGTTCCTCAGCTTCCTTTATCTGCACCTGCTTTCTAAACTTAATATGAAACATAGCAGATTTCATCATCTTTCCCCACCTTATTAAGTGCTCTACTTGGCCTGTCAATCAAAGTTAATAGATCTATTCTTACCCCAGTCTCACAACTGTGGCAACCTTTGACCTTCCAGCAACACATCCAAGACCTCCTCCCATCTCTAACTCAGAAACATTTATTTAATCTGCACTTTCCTCAAAAGTGAGCCTACAATGATGCTAGGCCATGCCCTCATCTCCTGCCTATACTAGTCCCCCATCCTTGTCTGTGGCCACCCAGCTAATCCCAACACTTTCTACCTGTCCAAACCCTTAACCCTGACTACCCAGTTAAACCATCCTTCCCCCCATATTTCTCAATAAATGGGGCTGCATATTCACTCCTTGAACAACTGGCTATTTCTCCATGTTGCTCCTCTGATTTGTAGCATCATATAAGTTGTTGTCAACCCATGGACATCAAATGTCTCCCAAGTTACCCAGGATCCACAACCTATTCTTCAGGCGTATTCTCACTCTCTTGGTGAGTTGGACGACATGTAAGAGAAGAGGACATCTTAGGGGTCTGCTTGTGGAGTGGAAGCAAAGAGGATAGCTTGTGGAGTGAAACAGACTCACAGCTGTAGAGACACCAACCAATTATAAAAATTAATACACCCCCAGGACACTAATTGAGAGGATGGGTCCTACCATGGGGAGATGCACCACCAGAAACTTGTGGGGTCAGGACTAACATTCAACTATCAACTTTTAGTTGTAACTTCACTGAACAGTTCCAAACAATGTATCTACAATATCTACCTCAGTAAAGAGAACCACAGTGAGGAAATGAGTTGTGTGCATCCTTCATTGTCAGTGGGTGACTTCAGTTGGTGTCTGGGCAGCAGCACAGAGAGGGCAGGCTAGGGACAGCAGCGCATTGGCCACAGAGGAGCGTGGAGTTGGCTGCAGCAGAACCAAAGGGAGCAGTCATATTACCACTGATCCAGTGCTGATGGTTCCTTCTCAACACCGTTACATCATTTGTCTTTCTCGTTTGCCAATTCCTGCACTGACTACCCCTTGCTCATTAAATAGAGTTTTAATTCTGACATACAAGGCTATCCACAACCTGTTCCCTCCATACAACTCTGAGCTATTCTACTCCCCCACATGTGATTTCCAGTCCTTACAAGACTTCCTAGCTGTGCTTCTCCTATGCACCCCTTATTCTCTGGAGCTCACTACCATGATACATAATACCTGCTTTCTTAAAACTGTAAACCTAGCTCTTTAGGACAGCTTACAACATTCAGTAACCCTACTGCCACCGAACAGCTTAGTAGGCTAGTAGGCAGGGTCCTCTCTCTATTGTTCTAGCTGGTTTGTTGAACTAGTTTTGTATTATGATGGTAAGCCCTTTCATATGTATTTCACCGTAGAATTAATAGTGCTATAATAATAATTACTAATAACAGTAACGTGAATAAAGAAGGAAATGTTTTGTACAGAAAAAAGGGCATTGCAATCCCATAATAAGGGCAAAGCCCTTATGGTGGAGTTTTCCTTAAAATTTAGTAGGGAAGACCAATGGATGTGTATTCTGTTGTCAGACTAATAGATTGAAAGATTTATTAAATGAAAACTGTGAATTTAAGGGAGAAAAGCAGAGTGGATGAATGACATGTTAAAAATACTCAGTGAATGGATGAGAAACAATGATAGAAATGGAGGATTTATAGAACATGAAGTTATAATGTGAGGTGCAGAACACGAAAATACCTTCTTTTTATTACATATAAAAAAATCAATACATTCATAATTGGAAAACATGATTTCAGATAAATTGACGTATTCTGCTTATATTTATCACGCTTTACAGCCTGTGAGTGTGACAAACAAATTTATGAGTCTAACCCCAGCAAGCACCTTGTATTGTGATGAGATATTCAATGCTCTCACATGTGATATATATATATATATATATATATATATATATATATCTACTGTATATGTATATATATATATATTCATATTCAGTAACCATTCGACACTTTCTTGGTGAGAAGGAAGTCTTCTTATTTGTAATGGATTACCAGAGTAGAAAGAGAGCTAAGAGATGAGAAGCTAGAACATGGCAAGGATAGAGAAGACATAAAGCAAAGCAAAAACTAACTTGCGGCCACCTTGAAACAAAGTGACCGACACTTCTATTTGTATGGAAATACAGAATAAAAATGTTTGTAGAGCGGATTCCTGCGGCTCTGAATGTTAAAAATAAACATTGAGGGGATTTTGTTTGCAGGAAAAAATGTTTGGAAATTGCAGAAAATACAAATAGATATTTTACTGCTATACATCAGTGTTTCCCAAATTTCACTGTGGTCATGTTCAGTATTTTGATAATTTCTGAGCTTTACTTGCAAATGTAAATTCACTTTTCTGAAAATGGAAATGAAATATTTTCCTTTAGATCTTACATGTATTTCTCAAATATGGGAATAAACCTTATTGCTATACAACCACTGGCAAAAGAATGACTGAGGTGCAAAATAGCCATGAACGTCAATTATTCATGGCTATCTTGCACCTGAGGGGCACTCATTTTCATGGACCCACATATATGAGTGTATGGAGGGATCTGTGAAAATGGCCAAAACTAGGATGTGACCTAAATTTTGATGGTCGGTGATAACAGACCGTCAAAATAACTTGTGAATAGCCCCCATTGACTAGAATTGAAATTCAGGCTGCCATGTGATATCCGTTAAACGCGACTACATTGTGACTGGCTACATTCACATCACATTGATTAATGGTTGTGTGACATCGTTTTTTTAAAGGATGTCACGCAGCAGCATGAATTTCAATGTCAATGAATGGGGGCTATACACCTGACTGTTATTTTGACGGTCCATTGTAATGGACTGTGAAAATATAGGTCATGTCCTATTTTTGACTGTTTTCTTGGAACTCTCCATACATTACAGTATGGGGTATCTGTGAAAATACCCCTTGGGTACAAGACGAACATTTTGCATCTTGGTCAACTGAATGTAGCCTATGAAGTGCCTATTGAAGTCAATGGACAATACTGGCACTCTATAGCTGAACAGATTGTGGATCATTTGCAGTGTCTAGAAATGGTTCAAATAGTATTAGGCCTTATTCACACGATGGTCTTGTGACAGATATATAGTCGTGTGTATATGCCCATCAATATAGATGAGTTTTACAATGGCTGTGCATTGGCGTTTTTCACTGCCATGTGAATAAGTCCCTTTTTTTAGATATGTGTGAGCCTAACATCAGTGATAAATGGCACTGTCGTGTAAATAATACCTTATTTCTATGTTATAAAGTTATTGCATTTCACCAAGATAGAGTTTGCCATCACTTTGTGAGCAGTGGGAATTTGACCCTCACCCTGTATCTTGAGAATGATACAGATGCACCATGGATTCAACTCTGCAACCTCCTTTTTCACCTTGCACAGTGGAGATGCATGGATGTAGTCTGACATGGATCGCAAAGTGATGTGATATTGATTTTGCATAACATAGATGGGAAAATCTCTTTGAATAATAGTGTAATATAGTGTGATGCAACACTTTGGTTATAGACTACAGTATGGAGATATCCGTTCTGGTTATCTTTAGCTTTAAAGGATTTATCCACTTTCTACAATTGATGACATATCCTTAGGAGAGACAATTAACATTAGATCTGTGGGGGTCTGACACTGGGGACCCGTGCAGATCACTGGTATCAAGGCAACTAGGCAGTACCTAAACTCACTTCTACAGTGATCTATGAGGATCTATGGAGAACTAATATTGATGGCCTATCCCAAGATAAGATAATGCATTGTCTAAAATATATATGCACCTGAGCCATTTTCACTAGAATTCACACGGAGTAAAGTGCCGCGTGATGTGGCAAAATTACGGCCGCAAAATAGCGCCGCGTATACGATCCTGGCTCCTATTGAAATCAATGGGAGCGTATACGGCCCGTAAAATCTCACGCGGCGTATACGTGCCACATCACGCGGCACTTTACTTCGTGTGAACTCACCCTTAAACTGCTAGACTGGCCTCTCCTTTGTTCATTAGCTGTAAATGGCATGTGGCACTAGATACCAATAATGTTATCTTAGGGCAACATGTAACATTGAAATAAAATGACAAAATCAATTCTTATTTGAATTTACAATAATAATTTTTTTTTGCTACCGGCACTTTTAACCAGTATTTTTGTCACTAGAATATTTTGGGACTTTTTATAATTTTTGTTCCCATTCCTGCAGCCTTGAACATTTGATTTAATTGTCATCAAAAGTACCAATCCAGTGGTCCAGATTTACTCTTGTGGTTACAACTAGACACTGGTGTAAATGTAGCAAATCTTTGGCACAGTGTGGTGTACCTTTGGTACATCTAGTTTGGGCAATGTCAGGAGCAGGGCTGGAGACTCCGCGGAGGCTGTCGGCTCTCCTCCTCCTGCCCTCCCAGGTCCCTCCTTCAGAGCCAGATGGGGTATTTCCGTTTTTTGGCCTGGCGGCAGGACAGAGCCTATTTAAGGTGGGCTCTGGCTCCGGCCTGTTGCTGGCTATTCAGTTGAACTAATGTCCTGACAGTAAGCAGTTTCCTGCATGCTGATTACCTTTGTTTCTGACCCCCTTGCCATTTTGCCTCCTGATTTAGTACTGTGCTTGCTCCTGTTTATGACCCCGATTTGCCTCTAGACCTCTGCTTCCTGAATTATCGTTTTTTTAGTGATTGACCATTCCTGTTACTGACTCAGCCTGCCTGAGGTTCCCATTGAATTATCCACACTACTGTGTTTCCCTCTTGGTGACGACCCTGGACCGTACTACTACACTTTACTCTCTGCTGCCACTTTCTGGCTGCCCGCCACAGTCTTCTGGATCCTAGGACCAACACTGCTACCTGAAAACGTCTGCTGGTAAGAGTTCTCAGTCTCTGGTTTACTGTGATTTGTGGTACGCTGTGTGTTTGGTGTTTCCAGATCCGTTCCGTTCTGCCCAGCAGTGCAGCCAAGTCCATCCCCACCATCTGAAAACCATTGTGGGGTTGGGATTGGTGCAGTTGGTGAGGTGTTGAACACACGGCGCCGTGTTTACCTTTTAAATCTGAGTATCTAGTATTGATTCTCGCTATTAGCCCAGATGTGCATCTGCTATCCTAACAGGCAAAACCTTTTCGCTTGCAAGAAAAGTGGGTGTGGATTCTAAGGCAAGGGGATGTGACTTCATTGCTCTGCAAATGCGCCAGGGTGGTAAAGTTCTAGCTCAAAGTAAGCCAATTAAACAAGGTATAAACTTAGACTAAACTACTGTCTAGTCCTGGCTAAATGCATAAGATTTATTATCTACAAAACCAAAGTGATAAATCTGGTATATTTTCAGACTGGTAATAGTAAATCTGACTCAATGAGCCTAGACTTTTTTTTATGGAATTATTAATTGGTTTAGAAGATGTAGGTATATCTAATTCTTCTGGGACTAATTGAACCTGTGGCCTGGAGAGTGCAGGGAATAACATCTACTATATTTTAGGAACTCTGCAAGATATTACAACATGACTTCTTTGATTTCTTACCCAGTTATTTTAGGATTATCTTAAGCCCTATCTAAACTTTCAAGCAACTTTTGATTTTCTGCCAGGAGAAAATCTTTGCAGTTTGCTTTATTAGTGGATTTTGGCTCCATTCCCTGAAAAGAAAATCATGCAGAAATGGAGGTCAAGAAGTCTGAGATGGACCACAGGAAGTTGTTGGTTTATGCCACCTTGCAAGGACCTCTATTCAATATAGCAACATGATGGGGGGAGTTCCCACCAGGAACAAAGATTTGGGGCCACTCCTTGATTTTCAGATTGCATTTTGTATCCCACCTGAGATCAACATCACTATTCAGTTTACGCCTTGATTCACTCAAAGGTTCTGGAAATGGACCCAGGAGAAACCTAGTACAAAACCCCTTCCCTATTTCATTACCCTTCTGTTGTGCTACCAAGAGTCCTAAAGACTTAGCACTGCTAAACACTGTTTAACCACCTGTTGGGTTTAGTTAAGCCCATCTGTCCTGCTTGGTGAAAAAGAAAGGCTTACTATAAGTGTTGACGTACTTCAGCAATTCTCAATCTAATTTAACTAAGAAGGGGCTTTCAGGAGTTGTCTTAGAATAATTAAATTCATTAAAATGCATTTTTTTCTCCCTAAATCATAGAAATAGGCTTACGGAAGGCTA
This sequence comes from Leptodactylus fuscus, assembly GCF_031893055.1. Taxonomy (NCBI): domain Eukaryota; kingdom Metazoa; phylum Chordata; class Amphibia; order Anura; family Leptodactylidae; genus Leptodactylus; species Leptodactylus fuscus. The sequence continues at coordinate 275,786,508 of NC_134265.1, read as the reverse complement.
TTCTTCTCCTACCTTTAGATGTCTTCTCTGTGCCGCCGTTTGGTAGAAATCACTGTTTTCTTCTGTATGCAAATGAGTTTACTCGCAGCACTTGGGGCGGTCCCCAATGCTGTGAGAAAAATGGAACAGCCTCTCCCTGCATCTCCTTCCGGCACTGGCTTCAAACTTCTAGACATGCGCTGTCGGCTCTGCCATCAGGCCTCGGGCAGAGCCAACTGTGCATGTCCGCGGCAATTTTCCTGTGGCTGCATACACGGTAAACTGGTGCAAGCCGCCATATTCTTGTGGCTGCTTACACAGCAAGTTGGGGTAAGCGGCCACAAGAAATGGCTGCAGGCACTGACACTCCACATGCACCAGTTTCCTTGACAAGGCCAATGTTATTATAATGTTCTGCTGGGAACACTGCAAAATGTTTGCATTTTAATTTGTGCCTCACATGACCTTTTCGACTGTTGTATGTGTTTTGTATAACCGGTCCCTTTAATGGACTTAACTACTGTGGGATAGGGTCTGAGAGATGGTACAATCCAGTCAGAGACTTCTGGAAGGAGGGGGAGAATGTGAATCTCCCCCTGTCCTCTGAAGAAAGAAGAAGTGTGAAGTGTAAGGAAAAACTTAGCCAGAACTCAATCTGGACTAGGACGTCTAGCTAAGTCAGTCCCACATCAGTCAGCATTCAAGAGATGGTAACAATCCCTACTCGGGTTGTGGCACATTAGGAAGTGTGCTTGATAAGCATCAGGATAAGCGTTATATGGGCCTCAGAGCTATGACCCTACCTACATCTTAGAACAGGGCAACTCTATTGATCTACAGCCTGCGGAAGGAAACTATATAGACTTTATGGACTTTGTGAGTGAGTACTGCACACTAAATAAGCTGAAGAACGCAGATTGTAAGAAGGATTTAGCATGTAGCAGCAAAGCCCTAGCCCACAGTGGGAACCCCATAACTGTGTTACCTCCAGAAATTGAATTCTGTGTTATCTGGATCTACCTCAAGTAAAGACTGAGATTCCTTGCTCTGAAAACCTCTTGTCTTGTCTTATTCCTGTATGCCCTTCATGTTCACTCCAATCTCCATCAGGCTCAGGAAGGCTAGGGGAAACACTACCACCATCATCATCAGGTAACCTGCACGTACCCTCAGCACTTCACCAGTCCAGGAGTAAAGGTATTTGGAGCTATTTAGTAACATGTCTGACAACTCCTGCAGTAACTTGCTTAAATTTAAGCTGTTATTCATAACAATGAAGAAAAAGACATGCACATTTTCTTTATGTGAAAATTATTAAAAAGTGAGTAATATTTTAAGAACCTCCCAATAAAGATACTTGGTCATGGTGGACAGAAATGATTCAATAATAAGTCTGTATATTTATTTTAGCCATGTTATCTCTTCAGTTCCAAAAGAAATTATCTCACTGTGTCACGTTTTATTATAAAAGAGGATTAGGACTGCGGCTTTCCCTTTCAAGGATACTACCATTAAACTGATAAAAGATTAAGATTAATAACTAAAATCATTACGTTGTGAATGCAAGTTATTAATTTATTCATTCTTAATGCAGTACTTGAAACAAGAAGTTTGTATGAAAGTGGTTTTTAGAGCATGGCTGATAATGGTGACATAGTCATTAGAAAATAAGATGTAAAGACATTGGCCTGGAGTGTTAGAAATGCTCACATTTCTAAAATGAGCACAAATAAGAGCAAAAGATGGTTAAAAATTAAACTAAATTCCAGGTAATTTAAAGGTTAAACACTAATTTGCAAAACTAAATCTAAAACAAAATTACATTTCGATCTGTTCAATTTCATGTAATGGCCAGACCACTTTAACGCTGTTTTGCGCTATTTTTATATTTATATGAAAGCGTTACTCTGTATATTAAAATAGAATGGGCTAAAAAAGATTCATTAATTAATTAAAATGAAATTGAGGTGAGGCGTCAGTAACGAAGTAATTATAGATTAAAGAAACAAAAGAGAGGAGAAATGAAAATGGAAATACTGAAGATTGGAGAAAAGCAGATAAAATATATATAAAGAACAGTGTAATAAAAGGTCAGGAAAATGAAGGAGAAGCAGAGACCAGGAAAGCCAAATAGCTAGGAAATGAACCATCGAAATGAAACTGCAAGGAAAGTGAAAGAGCTTCGTTGGTAGAAAAATGAGCACATTATGCTAGAAATGAAAGGGGAAAGAGCAGAATAAAAAGTGGAGGAATGAAAGAATTGTTGTTGAGCAGGAAAAAAATCATGAGTATGAGGCAAAGAGAATGCAGTCCTTCTCCAAGATTGTCGGCCATTAAAATGGAGAGCAGCTGATTATACTTCCATTTTTAATGGTCCAAAACAAGCACAAAAGAAGCAAAAGAAAGTTCAGCTACTGTAATTCAATCTTAGAGCAAAAACGTCTAAAAACTAATAAAGATATTGTAAATGCTATGCCTATAGTCTTAGAAAAATATCTAGCATTCTATAATTTTCTCTGGAAATAGAGGGCCTTGGTATTGATGCAGATGAATCATACTCCATTGTATCTTTTTGTCAAGTAATGTACATGCCGGTATGTTTTCTAATTGTATTACGCTGTGTAAAAAAACCGAATGTGAGCTAGGTTGGAAAGAGAGAGAAAACAGATATCGCTATTTATGTGGTCCCTTTAGATAGCAACTCTTTTCTTTACAGAAATTGGAATCAACCCAGATACCGGCATTTCTCAAACAATACATGACTTAAGGCAGCAGGTTCATTAGAAACGTAAAGAAACATGTCAACCAAATGTGATACACTGGGAAAGTTTACTATTTCATATATGCTGGAAAACTGGCATAAATGTGGCGCATGTCTGGTACAAGGTCCATATTTGCATCAAAGATGAGCCATTTTGTTCTCTATGTGCCCTGCTCAACACGTTTTAAGAAATTGGGCTGCCTTGGCCCATTAGATTTACTATAACTCACACCAGAAAACGGAGTTATACCTGAAATGCACGCCAGTCCCTTACTGGTGTTGATTTCAATTCTGGGCCAACTGGTGAATGGAATAAGACTGGCCTAGGAAATGCCAGTCTTTATAAATTTCTTTTTATTGTGTTAGGACTGGTGTAAGATAAGGGTATTTGATGCATTATGACGTAAGAATTCCCTCTTCTTTGATTTAACACATTTTATTCAATATTTCAAAGAAACACAATGTACTTTCCAACTATGAGCCCTAGCTTCTATGCAACCAAATACGGGTATACCAATATATTTTTTGCACTAATATACCAAAATATTTTAACATACATCATCCATATCATATTTACACTCACCGGCCACTTTATTAGGTACACCATGCTAGTAACGGGTTGGACCCCCTTTTGCCTTCAGAACTGCCTCAATTCTTCGTGGCATAGATTCAACAAGGTGCTGGAAGCATTCCTCAGAGATTTTGGTCCATATTGACATGATGGCATCACACAGTTGCCGCAGATTTGTCGGCTGCACATCCATGATGCGAATCTCCCGTTCCACCACATCCCAAAGATGCTCTATTGGATTGAGATCTGGTGACTGTGGAGGCCATTGGAGTACAGTGAACTCATTGTCATGTTCAAGAAACCAGTCTGAGATGATTCCAGCTTTATGACATGGCGCATTATCCTGCTGAAAGTAGCCATCAGATGTTGGGTACATTGTGGTCATAAAGGGATGGACATGGTCAGCAACAATACTCAGGTAGGCCTTGGCATTGCAACGATGCTCAATTGGTACCAAGGGGCCCAAAGAGTGCCAAGAAAATATTCCCCACACCATGACACCACCACCACCAGCCTGAATCGTTGATACAAGGCAGGATGGATCCATGCTTTCATGTTGTTGACGCCAAATTCTGACCCTACCATCCGAATGTCGCAGCAGAAATCGAGACTCATCAGACCAGGCAACGTTTTTCCAATCTTCAATTGTCCAAGTTCGATGAGCTTGTGCAAATTGTAGCCTCAGTTTCCTGTTCTTAGCTGAAAGGAGTGGCACCCGGTGTGGTCTTCTGCTGCTGTAGCCCATCTGCCTCAAAGTTCGACGTACTGTGCGTTCAGAGATGCTCTTCTGGCTACCTTGGTTGTAACAGGTGGCTATTTGAGTCACTGTTGCCTTTCTATCAGCTCGAACCAGTCTGGCCATTCTCCTCTGACCTCTGGCATCAACAATGCATTTCCGCCCACAAAACTGCCGCTCACTGGATGTTTTTTCTTTTTCGGACCATTCTCTGTAAACCCTAGAGATGGTTGTGCGTGAAAATCCCAGTAGATCAGCAGTTTCTGAAATACTCAGACCAGCCCTTCTGGCACCAACAACCATGCCACGTTCAAAGGCACTCAAATCACCTTTCTTCCCCATACTGATGCTTGGTTTGAACTGCAGGAGATTGTCTTGACCATGTCTACATGCCTAAATGCACTGAGTTGCCGCCATGTGATTGGCTGATTAGAAATTAAGTGTTAACGAGCAGTTGGACAGGTGTACCTAATAAAGTGGCCGGTGAGTGTATATCAGCTACTATTGTAAATGAGTCATTAGTCTAATAATAAAGACTGTTTGTCACTTATCTTGTGTTTGGCTATTCATAATTACCTAAAAGGTCATCTAAAGAGTAGAAGACCCTGGGATGCCAAACTTGGTGTGCTCAACAACCATGCAAACCAGAGGCACAGCTTGGAGTTCAGCAGAGGGGGGACAAATGTATCCTAATGGGCACCCATATCAAGTATACTGATATTTAGAGATGAGCGAGTAGTACTCGATCGAGTAGGTATTCGATCGAATACTACGGTATTCGAAATATTCGTACTCGATCGAGTACTACTAGCTGTTCAAAGTTAAGATTCGATGCAGAACCAGCATTGATTGGCAGATTGGCTATACATTGCCAATCAACGCTGGTTCTTCTCTTACCTTTAGAAGTCTTCTCTCTGCGCAGTGTCCCCGCGTCCTCTTCTGGCTCTGAATTCACTCTGCCAGGCATCGGGCTTGGGCAGAGCCGACTGCGCATGTCCGCTTGTAGTGCGGGCATGCGCAGTTGGCTCTGCCCAGGCCCTATGCCTAGCAGAGTGAATTCAAGGCCGGAAGAGGACGCGGGGACGCTGCACAGGGAGAAGAATCCAGCCCGACCCTCACTCATGCACTTGGTAAGTAGAATTTGATCGAATGTTGCCTACCCCTGAAACGAGCATTTCCCCCCATAGACTATAATGGGATTCGAAACCCGTTCGACCAGTCGAACAGTGTGCGGCTGTTTGAATCGGATTTCGAAACCCGAACATTTTAGTGTTCGCTCATCTCTACTGATATTGTCACCGTAAAGTGGTAAGTAAGAGCTCTGTACATTGTTCTGCAGACAATTTACATGAATACAGCTCAGGAAACACATGACTTGCAGGTGATGTTTTTGACTATAATTATTCACATTGCCTCCCAATTAGGAGCCAATCAAAGGGCGGGAACATCACCCAGTAGATCATTCCCTTCTCTACCCAGAGAGTTCTTTATCATTGATTTAATTGTGAAAGTTTGTATTTTGTATTTCACAAATCATTATTTATTTAAAATTAAGTTTTAACATAAATTAATCTACTTTAGAGACCTATCCTATATATATTCATTCATATTACTTCGGGTTATTAATAAGAGATAGTGTCCTGATATAGGATCAATTCGAAATCTCAGATCCTGAGACTTAATCTCTTCCTTAAATTTAATATTCGATGACTATGAATAAGTTACAGTTAACTCCTAAACATTTACAAGATACATAGCTAGAGGAACAGATCAATACCTCAAAGACCTGAATATTTGTGGCACATATTACTGATATCCCAGTTGGCCAGTTTGTAAGGGTCAAACAGAGGGAAATGGGGTCAGGTCATATAAAAACATAATGTTTGAGCAGTGAATAGGATATTTCTTGTTGGAGAAAATTGGAACGTGCTAAAGGATACTTTTCACTTAATGGTGAGATACTCACATGCATTTTAATGTTGCACTCTGACACATAGACAGATAGGAAAGTTAGAAATGCATGCAATTAGTACATCTTGTGTAGCTGTAGGTGTTAGTAGGTCTAGTGTGCTGTAAAATTTCTTATAGCTGGCAGCCATACGAGTCTAGATATCCACATTCCAAATAAGTCACAAATGACAGTATTTACATTTTAACTACAGTTAAAATAAGAGTTTCCTATTATACTTCAGGCATCCTAATGAATAATCCCTCAGAAAAGTAGCAGCCCAAATAGATCACTTATATTTGTTTAATATTGCTAGTAATGATCCACATAGTCATTGTCTTTTATGAGGATAGAAAAAAGGAATACAACGCAGAATCATGGGTTGATGCTTAGTTCTCACTTAGGCTGATAATTGATAACACTTAATTTTTCATCCACATTTTCTGCTTATTATTCTATCTAAAAGTGACTAATTCAAGTGGCCAGGGGTTTCAATGGATTTCAGTATTCAGTATTTATTTTTATCCTATTGTCTGTAATAGGATTCAGAATTAAAAGTAAAATGGTGCGTGTGCTCCTTTAAACCTTATGAGCTTTTGATGTAAGAGTGGTTCCCTACTCATGGATAGCAGTGAACAGGCGTGGTGGTTACAGAGTACACTGAAGATGGCAACTAAAGAGGTGGTTGAGAACAGCCTTACCAGAGGCAATAAGTTGCTTGAATGTGCTGGTATTTGGTGTTTAGCACCTTAGTCTATCTCAATATCATCTTAGCAGCTTGACTCCAGCCTCTAGGTTATGTTCGCACGGTGGAATTTGCATTCTGTTTGTGAATACTTCCTAGCCATGACAGGATGCTGTGCAGTGCACCGATATCCCGTCACGGCATTCCGCTCTGGATTAGGCCGAAGAATGAGCCTAATCGGGAGGGAGCCTTGGCTGAGTTAGTTGTGGAAACCGCAGCAAGATAGGGCAGCTCGCTTCTTTTTTCCGCTACTAGCTAGTGGAAAAAAGAAGCGAGCAGCTCCCATTGAAGTTAATGAGAGCCATTTTAGGAGCCAGATTTTGATGCGGAATTTGCGGCAAAATCCGCTGCAAAAAAACTCTGCGTGAACATACCCTTAGTCTGCCAGTCATTCTCTGTGTGAAATTTGTCTTCACATTCAGGTCTTTTCTTACAGACTTTGGTATGGCTAAATGCATTCCTCAATGAGTGAACACACTTTGCTTTAATGCGGTTTTCATGACTTTATATATTGATGTCCAACACTATGGTATGCCATTAATATGTGATTTTTTTTTTTAATGTAGATTGTGAGCCCCATATAGGGATCGCAGTTTACATTTTTTTCCTATCAGTATGTTTTTGTAGAATGGGAGGAAATCCATACAAATACGGGGAGAACATACAAACACCTTGCAGATGGTGTTCCTGGTGGGATTTGAACCCAGGTCTCCAGCACCACAACGCGGCAGTGCTAACCACTGAGCCACCGTGTTGCCCCTAATATTTCATCTGTGTTCTGGTGAGCAGTGCACCGTACACAATCGCTGTGCTTGGTATTGAAGCTCAGCCCCATTCACTTGAACAAGAAGTCTTTAGCACAGGATGCAGGCCACAGAGCTCATGAGTACCCCAGCATCTTCAGACAGCTGAACGGCGGAAGTCCTGTTGTCAGACTCATTGATCATATATTGATGACCTATCCTAACAACTTTAAAGGGAGTTTTCTGCATAACAAATATTGATGCCCTATTTTAAGGATAGCACATCAATATCAGATTAGCAAAGGTCCAACACCCAGTACCCCTACTGACCAGTTACTCTCAGAAGCTGTTATTCAGAGAATGGAGCAGAAATCTGAGCGCTGTGTTCTCTGTATAGTGGCCAGTTCAGCTATTGTAGAACAGTACTCATTTATTTGAATGTGATCTATGCTGAGGAGTCTTAGTTCTGTCAATACACAGAGAACAGAAATGTCAGTTTCCTGTTCCATTCTATATGTATCAAATTCTGAAAACAGCTGGTTGGTGGGGATTCAATGTTTTGGATCCACATGGATCTTATATTAGTGACTAGAGATGAGCGAACAGTGTTCTATCGAACTCATATTCGATCGGATATTAGGCTGTTCGGCATGTTCGAATTGAATCGAACACCGCGTGGTAAAGTGCGCCATTACTCGATTCCCCTCCCACCTTCCCTGGCGCCTTTTTTGCTCCAATAACAGCGCAGGGGAGGTGGGACAGGAACTACGACACCGGTGACGTTGAAAAAAGTAGGAAAAACCCATTGGCTGCCGAAAACATGTGACCTCTGATTTAAAAGAACAGCGCCGCCCAGCTTCGCGTCATTCTGAGCTTGCAATTCACCAGGGACGGAGGTTTCCGTCCATTTAGCTAGGGCTTAGATTCTGGGTAGGCAGGGACAGGCTAGGATAGGAAGGAGAAGAGAACCAACAGCTCTTGTAAGAGCTAAATTCCAGGGAGAAGCTTGTCAGTGTAACGTGGCACTGACGGGCTCAATCACTGCAACCCAGCTTTCCCCGGATCCTGAATGGAATACACTGACAGTGTATTCCCGTATACCCCATATATACACCCCAAATCCCCGTTCCAAAGGTGTGCCCCCCCACCTTCACCCCAGAAATACCCTGCAAGTCCCCTAGCAATAGAATTGGGGCTATATACACCACTGTTTTTGCTACTGCCATATAGTGCCATTGTCTGACTGGGAATTCAAAGAATATATTGGGGTTACATATAACTTCAATTCCAGGGAGAAGCTTGTCAGTGTAACATGGCACTGACGGGCTCAATCGCCGCAACCCAGCTTTCCCAGGATCCTGAATGGAATACACTGACAGTATATTCCCGTATACCCTATATATACCCCGATCCTCGTTCCAACGGTGTGCCCCCCCACCTTCACCCCAGAAATACACTGCAAGTCCCCTAGCAATAGAATTGGGGCTATATACACCCAATATGTTTGCTACTGCCATATAGTGCCATTGTCTGACTGGGAATTCAAAGAATATATTGGGGTTACAAATACCTTCAAGTCCTGCTACTGACATATAGTACCAGTTTCTGACTGGGAATGCAAAGAATATATTGGGGTTACAAATACACTCAAGTCCTGCCACTGCCATATAGTGCCAGTTTCTGACTGGGAATTCAAAGAATATATTGGGGTTACAAATACCTTCAAGTCCTGCCACTGCCATATAGTGCCAGTTTCTGACTGGGAATTCAAAGAATATATTGGGGTTACAAATACCCTCATTTCTTGCCACTGACATAAAGTGCCAGTTTCTGACTGGGAATTCAAAGAATATATTGGGGTTACAAATACCCTCATTTCTTGCTACTTCCATATAGTGCCAGTTTCTGACTGGGAATTCAAAGAATATATTGGGGTTAAAAATACCCTCATTTCTTGCTACTGCCATATAGTGCCATTGTCTGACTGGGAATTCAAAGAATATATTGGGGTTATGTGCACCCACAATTTTTGCTACTGGTATATAGTGCCAGTTTCTGAGTGGAAATTCCCCAAATAATTTGAGGATACATTCACCGTACATCTCAGGCTCTTGCCATATTCACCCAGGTTGTCAGTGCTGCACCAGCTCGTTCCCAGACAGCTTGGCCCGAAAAACACATTACCTATATAGAGGATTTGGACAATGAAGACAACATGTTCTAAATCTAATGTCTGCACCTTCTCCAGAATTAAAATGAAGGCAGCTATTAACTTTCAAATAGCACTGCACAAAGGAAGATCTTATCAGTTTGTCTCATGACATGCTACTAAGAAGTGTCATTTGTGTATCTTAATGTAAATATAGTTGTATAAGCTTGTTGGGTTTTAGGCACTGCCAAGCTATTTATTACCACCCGCTCCCTTATAATGATGACGCCAAAGTCACTGTGGGTGTTCAGAGCTCACAGCTTTGGTTGACATTTGTCTTGCTCTCAGTCGGTACCAGCTGTCTTTTTGGATACTGTAAAGTTATGTTGACTTTATTAACAGCTATGGAAGCTTTAGCCAGGTTGTGACGGTGTGTAACCCTAACAACACTAAGTGGGATACACATTAATAGTCAGTCTATGTACGCTAAACGCATCACTGAAGTAATTTTTTTCCTTCTCCCCTAATATAAGAAAGGAACAGACATTAGACCTAGACCGTGGTTCGAGGCTTGTAAAAATCCAGTATTATTTGTTCTCCATGATGTGAAATATGCGTTAGACTCTTGAAAAGCAACCCAAGATGAAGTCAGCCATGTGTGCCAGTGTGTTACTTGGCATGCCTTTGCTGACCCCAACTGTAAGGGTCACTCTCCATTTCCTCCATTTTCCACTCCCCTTCACACCATTTGTGGTGAAGCAATGGGATGCACTGAAGTGCACCCTCTAGCCTCGTGTGGCATCAGATGCCACTCCAACCCCCTCGTCTTCCTCCGCCAGCCAACGGTGCGAAGATGAGAGGAGTGTGCTCTGAATGTTTTCTGCCTAGCAGTAGCCAATAGCTAATCAGTTGCTCAACCATGAGTAGCCATGGGTGGCACACTTATGTGAAATCCCATCCCATCCATTGCACTGGACACGAAACATTAGCATGCGCTCATCACAACTCCGGATATGGCAGCTGCGTTAAGCAGGTGCAGGGTACAACACAGACCAGGCCCGAGCACCAGGAACAGGTGTTAGAAATACTGCAGCATCCGCCATTTCCTTCCAATTATGGGGTTTTGGACCCGCCACCGACTTTTCTGGACCTCAGTGAGGATCATGAGACACAGTTGCCATCAGGGCAAGCTGTGGTCATGTGCGGTTTGCAGTAAGGGGACAGTGCGCAATTGGAAGAGGAGTTGGTGGATGACGAGGCCACCAACCCCACATGGACAGGGGTGATGTCTAGGGGCTAAAGCAGTGTAGATGTAGAGGGAAGCTAAATCAACAAAAAACCTGGGTAGAAGCAAAGGCATAAACTGGGGTGATGTTTAGGGGCGAAAGCAGTGTAGATGTGGAGGGAAGCTAAGCAGCAAAAACAGTGGGTAGAAGCAAAGGCATGCAAAACTCTACCCTGTTGGAAGACTTATTCCTAGGTCTGGAACACGTTAATGGCCCCCCTGGACAAATTACTGCCACTCAGGGGCCTAGTGTCACCAGGAGGGACAAGTATAAGCGCATGTTGTGGGAATACCTGGCCAACACCAGCTCTGCCCTCTCCGATCCCTCTGTGCTCTACAGCCTACACTTATTTTCTCATCTTTTTTCTGCACTGCACATCTCTTGCCTACTTCCTTTGGGATCTCAGAAGTGGTGGTCTCAGTGCTGAGAAACACATCTGAGTCCCCCATGCAATATGCATTAAGAGAACCCTGGAGCCTACCATAGCATCGAGCCTGGCTAAATGTAGAGAAAGATTTTGGACCACTTCCAGAGATGGTAATTTCAGTGCTGCAGTTGGCAATGGATGGTGTAATGGGATTAGCTGAGGGATCGCTGTCTTGACCACTTTTTGGCACAAAATGAAAGTCCAATCCAGGCAAGTATGGTGCAAGGATATGATGCAAGGACACCTACATATCTGTCTGTGACACATTGGGGAGTTCACCCTCATCCGCCCTTTTGGCCTGCACCATAATGCACCTCTTCCCAGCTAAGCTAAGCGCTGAATTTAGGGACCGCCTCATGTTTGGGGGAAAGTGCTGGTGTGGACGGCACAGTGAGGTGGTGCAGTAGACACTCTGCCCAAAAAGGGCAGAGTGTCCCCCAGCCGGGACTCCAACATCTCCTGGGCCAGATTTTTTGAGATGAGGCCGTTGAAGCCTTGGGCATGTGGGTGGGTTGCGCTGTACTTTAGCATGAAATGAAAGGCCTGGGAGATGGGAAGTTGCTGGGAAGAGGCGCATGATGGCGCAGGCAAAAGGAGAAGTGGCAGGAAAAGGGGAGGATGAGGGAGAAGTCAACAAAGTGGCGGAGGCAGATGAAGTGATGTCCTGGCTCGTCCTCTGGAGTGCATCGCCAGCACTGTGAGCAGAGGCAGTGGCATGAACGGCGGGCGACGTTTGTCCTGCCGTTGCTGCCTGCCACTGATTCCAGTCCTTGGATTCCAAATGACAGTGCATTGAAGTGGTGGACAGGGCCCCTACTCGATTTCGAGAGGCAAATTGTGTAGACGACACTATATCTGTCCTCGGCGCATTCCTTGAAAAAACTACACCTTCAAGAAACGTGCCCTCGATGAGGGAGTTTTTCTGGGCTGGGTACAAAAGGGAACATCTTCGGACATTCCGGGTCTGGCCTGGCTTCGGCGAAGCTGCTGACCTCTGCCTCTAGCTACCCTTTTTGGTGCTGCACCTGCCTCAACATCCACACTACTTTCCCAGCTTGACATCCGCCTTGTCCAGGTGGGGTCGGTGTCCTCGTCGTCCACCACCTCCTCTTCCAACTCCTGTCTCGCCTCCTCCTCCTGCACAATGCGCATGTCAACTGGCTGCTCTGACAGCAACTGCATCTCATCGTCGTCGATGAGGGTGGGTTGCTGGTCATCCGCCACCAAATCGACCGGAGATGGAGGAGACTCTAGTGTTTGAGCATCTGGACACAGATACTTGTCTATTAGGTCCGTGGAATCGCGAAATGGAGGGGCAGGTTGCGGTACAGTCAAAGGAAGGGAGAACAGCTCTGGGGAGCAGGGACAGTTGGGGTTATTGTTCTGGGAAGATTGAGAATTTTGGGTGGAAGGAGGACAAGACTGTTGGGTAAGAGGAGGAGAGGAGGTAGAGGCTGACTGGCTGGTGGACAATGTGCTTTAAGCGTTATCTGACAGCCATTGCAAGACCTGTTCCTGGTTCTCGGGCCTACTAAGGCTACTAAGGTTAATGTTGAACTTTTGTGCAAAGCGCAGAACTTAGGGGCCCGCCTGATGTTAAGGGACACACGCTGGTACAAGGCTCAACTCACCCTAAGGGCCAAAAACACTGCTGGTGCAAGGCTCTACTCATGTCAAGGGCCTCAATCTCTGCTGGTAGCTCAGCTTAAGGTCCTGTAACTTTGTTTGGAAGGGCTCATGTTAAGGGCTAGAAAAGTCAATTTTGGAAGGTCTTACCACATCACACACACACACACACACACACACACAATGACAGTTGTGGGTGAGGACTAAAGGATTTCCCATTGCCTATTCCATCTGTGGTTGTCATGGTTTAAAGGGGTGGTTGTTACTGTTTGTTGAGCTTAAATTGGGGTTTGTGTCCATCCATTTGGGGAGTAAAGGAGGTTTCCAGGTATTTTCCCACTTTGATAGAGGTTTTTTTTTTTTTTAAATGTAGATTGTGAGCCCGACATAGAGCTCGCAATGTACATTTTTTTCCCTATCAGTATGTCTTTTTTTGGAATCTGGGATGGAAATCCACGCAAACACGGGGAGAACATACAAACTCATTCCAGATGGTTTTTTGCCCTTGGTGGGATTTGAACACCAGGACTCCAGCGCTGCAAGGCTGCAGTGCTAACCACTGAGCCACCGTGTGGCCCCCTGATAGAGGTTTTTTTGAATGTGGAAAGTGTGTAGTTGTTAGGCTGTGATAGTGGGGTAATAGAGGGTCTTTGGTGTGTTAGATGCCCCCAGACATGCTTCCCCTGCTGTCCCAGTGTCATTCCAGGGTGTTGGCATCATTTCCTGGGGTGTCATAGTGGACTTGGTGACCCTCCAGACACGGATTTGGGTTACCCCCTTAACGAGTATATGTTCCCCATAGACTATAATGGGGTTTGAAACCCGTTCGAACACACGAACAGTGAGCGGCTGTTCGAATTGAATTTCGAACCTCGAACATTTTAGTGTTCGCTCATCTCTATTAGTGACCTATCTTTGGGATTGATCATGAATATTTTTAGTCTGGAAAATGCCTTTAAAACCAGATGCATTTTCTCAAATGCAACAGGTTGGTTAGTCTCTTGCAACTGAGACAACCTAGGACTGTGCCGCTTTCTCTTTGGCTCTAGCACTACCTCCTAAGGTATTTTACCTTAATAGTGAGTGTTATAGCCATTTGATAGATAATTATTGTTCACCAAGCTATTGTTCTTCTCAGAACCACCACCCCTGTGCCATCTGCACCCTTAGATAGTCTGGTCCTTACCCATTGAAAAACTACCACCCATGACTGCCAGTACATGATGCATGAGGTATCTTTTTGGCCTGGGGGCATATTGTCTGATCTCCGGTTGTTCTGATGTTACCATATATTCACACATTTATTTGGCCTAATGTTCATTTGGTGCATGTTGGTTGTATAGCTGTCACAAAACTGTGTTATTACATTACTGTTAAATTGTAGTAAAAGACGTTTAATAAAGTGTCATCAATATAATATTGAAAGCTATAAAGTATAATGCTACTTAGCAACAATACTTTGATGGTAGTATGCTGCACATATAACATGGGGACCATTACATGGAGTAACATATACAATACAACCAGACAATAACATATCTAGGTGTTATTTCTGCTGCATCAGGGTCGACAGTAACCTCAGCAATAACAAATTTGCAACAGGTTAAATGCTAAACAATAAGTTTCATATCCAGATGGTGTCATTTTACTAACAGGATGGGGGAACCATTTTTGGCTCCGTTAAATGTCACTTAAAGGGAACCTGTCATACAGGAAAATAGTGTCGTATCTCAGTCCATCAATTAATTTCTGTTTGACTGCTTGTGACTATCTTTAAAAGGATTACAATTATACGTGCTTGGGTTGTTCAATTCAGGTAATTCCTTTTTGCTTATAAGCTGTTCACAAGATGTCCCTCCGCTTAAATGCTAACAATCCGAGGTAAACTGTGGACAAAGCGAGTAACAAGTATTTCCTTTTTCTTCAGCACTTGCACAGAATAGATAAAGCATTACACTGTGCCCATTGGGGACAGTAAATGGACATACAAACCCATAAAAACACTTCTTAGAAAAATTAAAAAAAATGTTGGGCAGTAGGTTCCGAATATAGTACATGATGAAAAAATGAAATATAAATATAAATTCTGTTGTGCTGATATAAGGGTGCCCAGGAGACGACCACTACCCAACTGCCCTAAAGACATCAGAAAGACTAAAGGACGAATAAACCATGAGTCTTTAAAATGCAGACAACTATATCCTATAATCAATCATACATCATAGTCCGTGCAGTCCACTACTATGCAATAATTCATAATAAAATAATATAGTCTTACACTGCATCCACTAGGTCTTATATCCAGGCTCGGAGGAAGTTTTTGTCTTTTGGCTATATATAAGTTCAGAGTTTTTTGGTCTGAGTTGCCCTTTACTAGAATAACCTTACATAAAGTTCATATTGTACTATTTACAGCAATGTATTCTATTATCTATCTATCTATCTATCTATCTATCTATCTATCTATCTATCTATCTATCTATCTGATTTATAACAATCTTAATAATTTCACTCATATTCATAATAACCAAGTAAATCAAGCTCTACCTTGATTGTATGGATGGTACGTATTGCATTACAATAACACAAATAAGATCAGCATCTTTGTTTTGAATGGGAAGAGCTTCCAATATATCAAATATGTAGAGATTTCTATTCTGTAGCACATTATATTACCAATACTTTATCTCTGTTTATTTTTGCTAAGGGCCAACCCCCTTCACAGCAACAATCATGAACAAATTACTTTCGAGTACAGGAAGATTGAATTGAGCTCTGTGCACTTTGTGACAAAATACCTCGGCTCGCCAATGCCATAAATCTCGCTCCATTATTTGTTTATGTGAGATGATACACATCCTTATTTCAATGCTGGAGATTTTCTACTAGGCCCAAGTTGCATATATACCAGATTCAATTTGTGCAGAATAGGGACAGCGCAAGATTTATTTATGGAACAATAGAATGATCCTTGTGTTCTTCTGCTGAGGACGAGGGAAGTAGTCACATAATGTTCCCTCGACGTTCTTAAATATAAATACACATATGTGCCTGGTATACACAACTAACACTTATCCTGCATTAATTTCTGAAACAGAGCTATGTGAATGCCAGATTTTACAAAGTCCTTAGTAAAGACATTAACATTTCCTATAAATTTAACAATGGTGCCTGGTTATGCTGTTCGCCATTGACCATGGTGATTTTTCACAGTAGGTGTTTTTACACATGAAGATGTAGAGGTTAAGGCTAGCCATTCTTCCAATTACAAGTATTTCAGTTTATTGCAGCAGCTTTTGAGTTTCTTCATTGAAAATAGAATGCAAGTTAATTTTCTTTTCTACTCATACATTAGAAAATGTATATGAATTTTTAGTGTTACAGTTCAAGGGGTATTCTGGAATTAGTAAGCAAAGCGTACTTGTTTCATGAAACATTATACAGTTTCTAATTCATTTCTAATGTATTCCTTTTTATTGTGGAAAACAAAGAAAAAATGCTTGGCACTCACCGAAGTTGCGTAAAAAGTTGTAAACTTTATTGAAGAACGTCCATACAAAGTTAAAAGCGGGAGGAGGCACGCTCAAAAACCGAGCTCGGGGTAGCCGGGTAGCCGGCGGCAGCGGCGAAGCGAGGAGCTGACACAGGTCAGCTCCTCGCTTCAGCCGCATATGTGTCAGTGAGAGAGGTGTCAGCGAGAGAGGTGTCAGCGGCGAAGCGAGGAGCTGACACAGGTCAGCTCCTCGCTTCGGCCGCATATGTGTCAGCTCCTCGCTTCGCCGCTGCGGCCTCGATCGCTGACACATATGCGGTTGAAGCGAGGAGCTGACCTGTGTCAGCTCCTCGTTTCGCCGCTGTCGCCGGCTACCCGGCAGTGTAGACGCGATGTGATGACGTCACATCGCGTCTACAACTGTGCGCCAGTAAGAGAGAGAGGCGCACAGAGAGCAGCGGGGGAACGAAGGAGAAGGTAAGTGTAATGTGGAACGTGAAACTGGGGGCAGATGAAGGAGAGGACGGCATGACACTGGGGGCAGAGATGGAGGGACATGAGTCTGGGGGCAGAGATGGAGAGGACGGCATGACACTTGGGGCAGAGATGGAGGGACATGAATCTGGGGGCAGAGATGGAGGGGGGACATAAATCTGGGGGCAGAGATGGAGGGGACATGAATCTGGGGGCAGAGATGGAGGGGACATGAATCTGGGGGCAGAGATGGAGGGGACATGAATCTGGGGGCAGAGATGGAGGGGACATGAATCTGGGGGCAGAGATGGAGGGGACATGAATCTGGGGGCAGAGATGGAGGGGACATGAATCTGGGGGCAGAGATGGGGGGACATGAATCTGGGGGCAGAGATGGAGGGGACATGAATCTGGGGGCAGAGATGGGGGGGACATGAATCTGGGGGCAGAGATGGAGGGACATGAATCTGGGGGCAGAGATGTGGGGACATGAATCTGGGGGCAGAGATGGAGGGACATGAATCTGGGGCAGAGATGTGGGGACATGAATCTGGGGGCAGAGATGGAGGGGACATGAATCTGGGGGCAGATGAAGGGTGTATATGAAGCTGGGGGAGAGACGGAGGGGGGACATATAATTTACGGGTGACTGTAGGAGGATTATACAGTGTGGGGGCACATGAAAAATTAATGAGTGGGCGGAGTCAACATAACAGTGGGTGGGGCTAAATTTCCCGCGGCGCGCAAAGTGCGCCGCACATTTTGTCCCTCTTTTGGTTCTTCAAAAGTTGGGAGGTATGGGTACAGGGGGCAATGGAAAGATGTTAGAAGGTGGACGGGGGGAGGGGATTGTTGGGACATCGGGTGTGCGGCACTGCGGAGAGGGAACTGGGACAATAATATATAATATATAAGTTTTTAGCTGGAGAATAATAATGATGTAGGCTATGCTACTAGCATAGCAGCCTGTTTGGGGGTGGGACTTTCACTTTAAAGGAGTGTTCACATTGCGTTTTTGGCCTCCCTTGCCGGGATACGTTGGTAACCAGTCACAATCAGCTCCCCACTTATCCCTGCACGGAGAACTGCAGGCCCCCCTTTTTTTTTAATGGCCAGTTCTTCGTGCAGGGATAAGTTGACAGCTGATTCTGACTGGTTACCAACGTATCCCAGCAAGGGAGGCCAAAAACGCAATGTGAATAAGCCCTGAGGATTTATTAGGAGGGCTCTTATAAATGGTGTTGGCTCCCTATAGGCGCTGTCACACGTAGCAGATTTTACCTGCAAATAGAATCTGATTAAGCCTTGTAATGCTGCTAAATAAAGGGAAATGTAATACAGAATTGGTATGTCGCAAAATAAGGTAGTTTTAAAGTGGGGGGGGGGCAGACACTTAGGCTGTATGGGGCCCCAAAATTCCTGATGGCGGCTCTGGCCGTGTTACTCCAAATAGCCCCCAAATCAATTTTCCAATCAGCAGGGGTCTAATGACTTTAAAACTTGACATTTAATAAATATACTAAAAAGCATACCTCACCAGAGTACGGATACTGGTAAAATTACCCAATACAACAAACTAGAAAAGCAATAATCCAAAATAGAAAAATTGGAACTGTCTTGCTAAGACTTAAACATCTAGAAGTTCGGGGGATCCACAGCCCAGTGGAACTCAAAATAGTAGTCATGTTATTAGGGACAGACCAGTGATGACCCTATTCCTGCCCTATAATCCCAGAAAAGTGACTCATGCCCTTACAAGGACAGTGTCCAAAGTCGCCCTATTAAACCCTAGCAAATATGGTATGCTTCCTCCACCATCCCTAACTAACCTGACCACTATTTTGACCCCCGCTGGGCTTTGGATCCCCTGAACTTCTAACATAGGAGTGGCTGTTTTCTTCATCTCTCCCAGCATGAAATGTATACAAATTAGTCAAATTTTTTGAAACATGAAACATACTTTAATTGGGCAAAAATGCTAAAACATAAAAATCAACATATTTGGTAAAATAAATACAAATGGACAATTTATCACTCTACACAATAGGAAGTCCTCACATTCAGTCAATTGTCGATAAATTCCAAGGGTTCAATGAATAGTATGGACTTTTATTACTCTGTCTACCAATAAGTACCGTATTTTTCGGACTATAAGACGCACTTTTTTTCCCCCAAATTTGGGGGGAAAAGAAGGGTGCGTCTTATAGTCCGAATGTGGCGCCTGGCATCCGCTGTAATAGAGAGGCGGAAGCCGGCAAGTGATAGACGCCATTACAGGTGCCGGGGCCTGCGACATCGCTGCGCTCCTCTGCCCTGCATGAAGCCAGCAGCGGGAGGAGTGATGCTGCTATTCCGCTCCTCCGTCCCCCCGCCCTGGCTTCATACAGGGCAGGGCAGCGATGTCTCAGGCCCCGGCGTCTATCCCTCCCTGGCATCTGCCTCTCTAGTACAGCGGATGCCGGGTCAGTACCGGTGGCCCCTTCTCCCCCGGGGCCGGTCCCCACCGGCCCCGTACCTGTAAAGTTGCAGGCCGGCTCCTGCGCGACGATATCGCAGGAGCCGACCTGTTCGGGTGACAGCCGGGAGCCTAATGAGGCTCCCAGGCCTGTCACTGCTGTATTAGTATTGCGGCTGGTCTCTATGACCAGCCGTAATACTAATAGACAGAATGTCCCATAGACGGCAATACAGTTGTATTGCCGTCTATGGGACTTGCAATCAAGCAACCGCAGGTTCAAGCCCTCGGGGGGAATAAAATAGTAAAAAAAAAAAAAAAAAAAAAAAAGCTTTAAAAATATATAATAAAAATATGAAATAAATAAAAGTTCTAAATCACCTCCTGTCCCTAGAATATATATATAAAAGTAGAAAATCATATATCATAAACCACCGTTTTTTTTTCAATAAAAGGTGATCTAAGAAATAGATATTCCCCAAAATGGTATAACTAAAAAGTACTTCTGGCCCCGCAAAAAAAAAACACTCTATGCATCCCCGTATAGCTGCAGGGTCACCTGTCAATGTGGCCTTGCAGCTGTTGCAAAACTACAACTCCCATATATTAAATATTTTACCATTTTTTGCTTCAAAATTTTTTTCCCCTATTTTCCTCCTCTAAAACCTAGGTGCATCTTATAGTCCAGTGCGTCTTATAGTCTGAAATATTTGGACACCTGTGGTAGAATAGAAAAACAACATTTATTCCTATTCAATAGTTGGTAGACCCCAGCAGATGCTTCCTTACGGATGGTATTGGTTGACACAATACTCCCAGATGCCTGTTGAAAGTCCTGGTGTATGTGAGCCATTAGTTGGGTGTGTTTCTTCCAGATCTCTCTGGCCAGCAACCGTCAGTCTCTATTTCCGAGTTTCGAGGGTCTGCCGACTCGGGGCACATTCCAACAATCACCTTCCACTTCGTAATCACATAGGCCACTGTTGATTTGGGGTAATTCAGTTTGCTTGCTATGTCCCTTAAGGATCGACCATTTCTGTGGTACCGGACAATTACCCCTTTCTCGAAATCGGACAGATCTGCACTTTGTGGCATCTTGCATGCGACTAATGCCAATGCTGTTTCCTATTTAACGGCAGAAGGCGTGACGTACATCATGGCTGCAGATATATTCACTTGCATGGGTGTCCAAATACTTATTAGTTGACAGTGTAGTACACATTTAGTTTACTTGTACTTCGTCCTCTGTTTAATCATTAGTGCTTAATAAAAACGTAGCAGTATTGTTTATTGGGTAGGGGGTTCACAAGAGAAAGCATACGCAAGTATTTTAGGTTTCCATCTAGCTACAAGCATATCTAAAATAAAATGGTAATAACATAAGGGCAGGGTAGACGGACCATGTGGTCTTTTTTCAGCTGTCACTCTTCACTCTGTCTATATAATTCTGTATAATACTTCAACACTTAAAGCTACATAAAAAAGGAGTCATTTCTGAAATCCTATGTTTTATTGCTTTTCTTCTGGCTTTGAATCACTTTCTCCATTCATGAACATGGCTGCTTTTAAAATTCTGCTAGTTGTCCTTGGAAACAAGCAGCAGTTTAACGCCATGTAACTTAAAGTTGGCTAAAGATAAGTAAAGTTTCTCGCCACTACTAATCCATGACCATTCTGGATTGCGGCCTGGGAACCTTTCTGCAGCAAAGTCCATACTTCTTTGTTGGGGCTAAAGAGGGTTAAAAAAATAAAAGAAATAATGCTCATCTCAGTCATCGCTGCTGCTGTCATTCTGATGCTGTCCAAGTTCACTGTTTACCTCTAGTTCCTGGTCTCTCTCACCACAAAAAAATGAATGCTCAGCCAAAGACTAGTAATGTCTTGCCACGGCCAGTGATTGGATGTGCAGCATTTCCTGTGTGCAGAGATGGAGTAGGAAGTAGCGTTTGGAAATCGTGGTTTTGGAAATTGCAGCACGTCAATTATACCTACGAAAACCCCGGCTGTTTCCCCCTAGGTATAATTGTAACTGAAAGTCAGCAGAGGAAATTCTGTCCTGTGGGGCCTTAGCCATACTGCAGCCTGTTTGGTTGCGCACTATACTTTATTCCCCAGAAGTTCTGCACCCCATGTGATTACGGTCAATTAGTGGGGACGGGGGCCCAGACACATTATTTGCACAGGAGCCCTCTGCAGTCTGTGTCTGTCCCTGTGTAGGCCCCAGTAACTTCTGTAGTTTTCGGATCCCTGGTCACATGACAGCATCCCGGTGCCTCTCATGAGTGTACACAAGGCTTATTGAGCACAGTGAAGAAATTGTGAAGACAGGGACATATCTGCTTTCTTTCTGTGATGTATGGCTGTTGTAACAGTTAGCTCCCTGTTTACAAGTATGTCCTTGCAGATATGTACACATATATCAGTATTGGTATCTGGTTACCAGTAGACACATATTTGGATGAAATAGCAGCCAATTAGTTTTCAGTTACCATTTTTCTAAGGCTCTTTAAAAACCTGAAGTCTCAGTATATTTGGTTGCTATAGGCCATATCTCACAATCACACTAAATATTGTGCTATAAATGTGTTAAACCAAAGGTAAACTAAATGTTGTTTTATTTTCCAAACCGATGACATACAAAGCTGCGTCTCACATTTTGCAAAGGCACCCTAAAGAGCCAGAATAATATCCCACATCCTCCAGTACTTCTCTTACAGCGATTCTTATCATTGAATCATGAAATGCACACTGTTTGTTTGTGAAGTGAAAGATTTATTCCTTCAGCTTCAGGATGTCCAACAACATCTGATATTTTGACCTCTCTGCTGCGAAAGTCAGTCTGCTAGCTTCCTATCAAGTCAAGTGACACAAACCCTCTTTTTCCCTATCAAAGCGTTTTATTCTTTTACTCCTCTTTATATATGCCCCCTATATGCCTCATCTGATCCCTTACCATCACCTCAAGGCAATTTCTTGTATATCTTATGAGCCGAAAGGTTTTAGAATAACACATTCTCTTCTTTCTGAAGTTTGAGCTTGTGACCAAGCCGCATGTAGAAAACATAATATTTAACATAACCTCTTACAATTTTAGTTCTATAAATAAAGATTTACCCCTCTCACAATCTAAACATTAACCCCTCTCACAATCTATACAATACCTTCTGCCCATAGAGTAGTTGCCCCAATAATACACAATTAAATGAAGAGCCGCCTGAGATACCGATCAGCAGGCCTGATGAAATGAGCATTGTGTCTGTCTTGAGTTGCTCTAGGTTAGTGGTTTAAAGAGGACTAGAGATGAGCGAACAGTGAAATGTTCGAAGTTCGAAATTCGATTCAAGTAGCAGCTCAATACTCGACTGTTCAATCGAATATCAAACCCCATTATAGTCTATGGGGAAAAAATACTCGTTAAGGGGGAAACCACTATTCGACTCAGGAGAGTCACCAAGTCCACTATGACACCCCAGGAAATGATGCTAACACCCTGGAATGCAACTTGGACAGCAGGGGAAGCATGTCTGGGGGCATCTAACATGCCCAAGTCATTGTATTACATCGAGATCCCTGTCAGCTTGCGATATGCGTGAGCTGACTTTTTCCCATAGGAATGCATTGACCAGCGTTAACTGGCCGAATGCCATACAGAGTACAGCATTCGGCCAATCAACGCTGGTTCTGCTGGATCCAACATCTACTCGATCAAATGCTGTTCGCTCATCTCTAAAGAGGACCTTTCACATCCTTGGGCATATGCGGTCTTATACACCGCTAGAAAGCAAATAGTGTGCTGAATTCAGCACACTATCGGCTTTCACGTTCTGTGCCCCCGGTGAAAAGCTATCGGTGCTGGTCTTCACTGTCAGAGGGGCATTTCTGACAGTCGGTCAGGAATGCCCTTCTTCACAGTATCGTCTATTGCGCTGTACTGTGAGAGGGGGCATTCCTTACCGCCCAGTTATTCCTTATTCTGTTGATAGGCGATCATTTCAAAACTTAGGAAACCTCTGTTAAACGTACCTCCAGTTATAAACAACTTTTCATAAATGAGTAGGCTCAGGTTAATATATGAAACTTTGTAATATATATTTTATAAGAAATATGTTATCTTCTCCACTTTTCTGGCAGATTTCCTTTCCACATATTAATCTATGAAGAGGGAAGCAGGGATAGAAAAGACACTCAAATAATTGCTGCTTTTATACTGTGCTATTCTGAACTCTTTTAACATTGCTAGAATTGAAGATAAGAGACACAAAATGAGGCAAGAAATCAATTAACCATCTGGAGAATACTTCTCAACCCCTCCCGTCTCCATAGAGCTCTGTATGAGGCTGAATATAGAGATGAATATAATGTAATAAAGCAGTCATAATGAAGATAAGGAACAGATATATGATAAAGTGTCTTATTTTCACCTACACTATTCATTTATGAAAAGTTGTTTATAACTGGAGGTACGCTTTATTTTTAAAGGCTTTTCCCTATGGAATTGTAATATTTTTATACAAATCAAGTTCTGTGAAATTCCATTAATCCTCAGTGTCTAGATCTTTGGATGTTGCCACCTAGAAAATAAGCCCTTTCCCATTACTAACAGACATAGCCTTTGAATAGTCCATTATTATGAGACGTACGAGCGCGGACTAACACTACCCCTGTCATTTAACTCACAACACATTGTTTACCAAAGACTAGGCTATGATGGAGATTGGACTCCTTGACTTACTTTTTTGATCTCATTGAGACCTGGATGACTCTTTACTGGTTACTGACCTACAACACATACTTTTTAAAATTCATTTTACTGATATTGATGCATGTGAAATAACATTGTCATGGACACACAGATGCACAATTGTTACAAGACAGATGTTACTGTGCTGTTACTGTACCGAGGGTCCATTGTGTGTCCATCACATGACCATGGACTGCTTTTATCCACTGGAAGTCAGGCTGTTGTTCGGGTGTGCCGGAGATGGAAAGCCCGTCCGCTAAAGCAGCGGTTATCACAAACACCCCAGGACCCCGTAGCCGAGCAGGACTTTTCTCTCCACTGATTTTTGGCGGTTTCTATAGTGGAGTCTCCAATGGAGATGTGAGCCTAGCCTACGTATAGTAAATTACAGCAAACAATGATCTAGAAAACCTTGAATTCATACAGGAAGTATATTGGATTATTGTGCAGGTTTCTAATTAACATTAAAAAAATTTTCATGAAAGAAGAGGTCAGATTGGTAACAAACCGAAGATGTCATGCAAAAAAATTTTAGCTACTGTCCTTGATAGAAGAGAGCAAACTGGATATTACCAGCATACACAATAAAGTTGTGTCATGGGGAATAAAAGTGTTTACTAAAACAGCCAGTCATGACAGTTATCAGATACTCTTATGATAGAAAATGACAAATACCAGTGCCATCTGCATTAGTAAAATGCAATGCCAGGATGCTGGCCTTATTTGAAGCTAGTAAATGGAAGGAAAAGTGGATGACTGAAATACATTATTATGGATTTCGAACTCTAAGGTTGAAGTGTTGGATGAAAGAGACCATATGTAGAGCAAGTAAATGCATGCTGGAAGAGTGTTTGATGCCTTCTGTCAAGCATGGAGGATATGGAAATGTAATATTATGGAACTGCTGTGCTCCTGGTTAGGTGTGAGACGTAGAGAGCGTGTAAAGAATAATAAACAAGACAGGTTAGCACTATGCTTTATACAACCCCTTGTAGTCAATTGTGTATAAACAGCAACAAGTGGCAAAAGTGTCATCGGATTCAGACTGAAAAACTATACCCTAACGTAATAGATAAAAGTTATAGTGTCTTTAGTAGGCTGATTATAGAAACATAAAAAAGTACATGTTGATGATTACAAGTGTACTTGTCTCCATAATAATGTATCACATGAAGGAGGTGCTTGTTTGTGGTCTAGCCGATCATTATTCAGGTCTCAAACACTTATCGGAATCTGGGGTGCTGAATATTTTATTTCCAGTTGTTACTATTTGTTGTCTTTACTGTACTTTACTATAAATAACATTATTTTAAGTGCAGCTTTAGGAAAATCCATACTGTAGTGTCTATACATTGACCTCTGGGAAGGCAAACAGATGCCCCAGAGACACTCGCCAATTACATTTCAAAAGGCAATAGTTTCTTCCTGACTCCATTATTGACAATCATATTTCTGCTTAGCTCCCAGTCCTCCTCTCTTGTACCTTGTTAAGTCTTGTTTAGTTTTCTTGATGTGTATACTGGAAAAGCGGCAATTTTTATGCATCTCCTGCTCTGTTATTGTCTTCTCCCCGAGCTGTAAGCCATCTGCATGCTTATAGAGCCTTGTGCTACTCGTACCCCCTCGTGACTACTCAGAAACTGACCCACAGAGCCGGCGCAGGAGACGTGATCAGTCTGTTAAGTGATTGTGAAAAAGAAGAGATATGGATATTTCTGTTGTTACATATACAAAGCATATTCAGTGATATTGTGCCCTTTGCTGTCCCTTTACCTTCAGAAAGTACCTGTTCATGTAATGGAGATGAGGGGTTTGGTGGTACAGAATCAGCAAGATGCTTGAATATAGTTTCCTTGCAGCCTCATCCCCTGTGAAATAATAGACAGTTACTTGAGTGAACCACTTGCAAGCATAACAATTAATCTCTGCGAATACAGGAGACAGAAGAGGGTGATATGACCTTCTGCTTCAGCCTTGGCTGTAATCCTTATCAGCTGTCCACCCACTGCTGTTTGCTGTGAAAATTCTGTACAATCGTGGAAGCTGCTTGAAAAACACAAAACAAGCAAAACCTGGAGAGATGGGCAAACCTTAACAGCAGATAACTCACAGGTTTTTTCTTTCTTCTAGAAATGAAAATCCTCATTCCTGTAACCATCAGAGAATTGTGGTTACAGTAAACATGAAGGAGACAATAATAATGATGACATAAACAGCGACGTTAACGGGGACGTCTAAATATCCACAGTCTACTGGTCTCAGTGTCTGAATACCTTAGAGATTGCCAAAGGTCCCTAAGATGTTGCTCGCTATTGTTACCATCATTGATCGCAGTTTGTTACTTGGATAAAAGGTACTTATATATTTAGCTGATTGCTTGTGGCAGATAAAAAGCAACTGCAAAGTGGATTTATGTTCCGGGAACATCTTCCAGACATGCAAAATGTATGCGGTGGTCAGAAATATCGCTCCCGAGTGTCCTTGTTTTTAAAGAGCCATTATGTTTTTAACATCTGAGACTCCTACTGAAGACTAGATTTCTGGTTACTCAATAGCAGAAATCTAGAATTTTTTGGAATAGATTTGAAAAATTTTCCTGAAAAATGTAAGGGTGAAAATTTGGTTTTTAACTATACACCTCAAAATCAGTGCCAAACTAGAAGCAAGGTCTTCCCATCATCTACCCCATTCCTACAGAAATCTACACGGTCGATTATTGACAACTGGCTTCTATGTCTAAAGAGAGTCATACAGGAGTTCACAGGAAGTTGTTTTTGCTTCACAATAATACATACAGGATAGACACACCTATCTATAGAAAGAACTGTTTCTGTCTTGTTGCTACTCTTCAGTGCAAGGTAATGTTTTCCTTTGATGCCTGTGCACCGTCTTCGTCTAGGGGTGAGCCATTTTGAATAGTTTTTACAGGGGGCATTTCCATAACGGTGCCCTACTAGTTAGTCTGCAAAGAGATTGGTAGGTAGTACACATAGCATCTCTTAGAGTCAACCATAAACCCTTCTCTGAACTGATAAGGAACACCATTCTGAAACCATGTTGCCTAGAGATCAAGATCTTTGGTTTGTGAGATTACCCAAATCATGGCTATTTACAGAGTTGACTATTGACTTATAGGGGGTCACCTAAAGATGACACTAGAGAGACAGTTTATTCCTTCTGGAGATAGTTACACTTACCTGCCTTCCTCTGGTAGTTTCTTCATGCTGGACACAGGGATCCCGGTCTGATTCTGACTCCAGGTCATGTAATCTGAATACAGCCTTATTCTGTATTTTCTTGCACACTGGATGGCTACCTAATGCACAGTTCCAGCATCATCTATCCTTTCTGTAGCATGACAGAGGGGAACTACAAAGGAGACGATATGTATAAGTGAACACACCACAACTGACTCTCTGAGCCTCTGAGAGGAGTATCCTGCAGATCCAAATTAGACCGGGTCCCTTCACACAGCGTAAGCGCTCGACTCATTCACTTCAATGGGAGCGCTTGTAAGGCCCCATGTAAAGAGCCAGAGCCAAAAACGCTGTGAAAAAGACAGAGGCGAAAACTCATAATGGTTTTCTCCATATCGTTCTTCACAGAAAGTCTGCAAAGTTTTCCTCTGCAGACTTTCTGCCCCTATTACGCCAGTGTTTCCATAGGTATAATTCACATGTTGTGATTTTTGAAATTGCAGCTTTTCTGCTGTGGATTTTTTTCTGCAATGTGTCTACGGGATTATCCAGAATTCCATCCACTTTGCAGACACTGTAAAACACAGCATTTTTTGCCACGCTGTTTCCACCGCGGACAAAATACTACGTTTTCACAATGTGGGGCCCCGGCCTTAAAGATGAAGTCACATGTTGCAAGAGTGGCTTTGAAAGGAATATGAAATATAGAGGAAGTTCTTATACTTGTCCCTTCCACTAAGTCCATTCCTGGGTTTGGCCCAAAAAAGGGCAGTAAAATCTGCAACAAAAAAATCCAGCTTTTCTGCCACGTGGGGCCTCAACCTTAGATTCATTTTATATATTTTGTGTCCATGCCCCACTTGTTAGTCTATCCCAAGTGCATATACATTGTGTAAGTAATGTGAACAAACTCTAAGACAGAACCAAAGTAGTTTTTTTTATTATCATTGCAAATATATTCAGCTCTTGTTTGAGTAATGTATTTTCCTCTAAAACGCTTTTTTTTTAAAGTTCTTTAATCAAGTCATTTTGCCAATGACCAGCTGCTCATGCATTTATAACATAATTGAATACATGTGTCCTCAGTAATTCATTAAATATTCCTAAAATACTGTCTGGCTTGTGTTCCCCGAGGAGTGGGCTGAGACACTGCATCAAGTCTCTTTGGGTGGCATAGCGTTGATTGCATAAAGCCAGGGCAAAAATCCTTTACAATTTGTTTGAAATATGGATAATACATAATAAGAATCTGCTTTCATGGAAACTAGGTGATTATAAGGAAGAAGATCAGGCTCTGCTGTGGTTTATATGCAACTGCACAGCCTGGGGACGTTTTAAGATTCACTTACGAGGGGACCTTAACATGTTGTACGGAATTAATTAATTTAGGTAAAATAAAATTAGAAAAACCCTTGATTAAAAACAAAGCTTGACACCATTGTGTGAAGGTAAAGGCGGCTGGAAGGAGACAATTTCCATTACATTTTCATAAGAAATTTTCAGCAAACGGTCACTAGATGGCAGTAAAGTCATTTGTAAAATTTCTCCTGCCTTTCTGTAATTCTCCTGCTGTCGCTCAGGGATACTTGTAGGTGAGACCTTGATCATAAATCCCATACGCAATAAAGGGTTCATAATGCTTCCCACCAACTACATGTAAGATTATTATTTTTTATCTAGAAATAAAGTTTCAGTCTCGATAACAAGAAACTCAAATTTTAGCATCTCCCTCATTCTTTATGTAAAAAAACATGGGCCTCAACCGCAGGCAGGCTAAGCCTTTAGTGATCACTGACCAAAACATCGAGCTATGCAGTGGAATACTGAATTGATAGGGTGAAGTAGTGAAAACCCATAAGCCATATCCTTGGCAGGTTGGATATACCATGTTAGTTCTGTATAAAGAAATATGACAGTTTCACTTGTCAAGATGTGTAAATGTTGATCCTTGCCGGCGTAGGTCAGGGCGTCTGGTTTGTAGCAAATACTAGGCATTGAACAAGCTAGATAGGACATTTGGATCTGTGAGTGTGAATATGGCAGAGCTACTACTATGTCATTTATATTGCATTTTGTTTGTTCTCTGCTAAAAAGTGACATGAAAAGAGTTTCTGATGACAGAGGTAGCATGAAAGGTCTGTTCTGAATCCAGCTTGATGCCACATCCCGCATCACACAGATGCCATTCAGCTGCTTCTGTTCTCTATGGGCTCTTTTTCATTCTCTATGTACATGAGACAGATCTAAAATGATCAATCTCTTCTAATTAGTCAATGTGTTATCCGGTCTTTGGTTGAGGTCTATCAAAGTATTTTACCGGTGTAAAACCAATGCTAAAGCTGAATAAAATGGTAAATGGCATTGTCTGTTCTAGTCCTCATGTACGTGGCAGTGTTACTGACCTTCTGTTTCTATGGGCTTTACAGATGGATGTGATAACATACGACAGCTCGTTTATCTATGGGAGACGCCGTTTACTGCTTTTTTTAGGAAGTGGCTTCAGGGCCTAACAAAGCTTTTATAACTATAATTCCTCACTATGCTTACAGTGTATATTGATATGATGATTCTACTTGAGTTCACTATATTACGTGTATAAAGACCTGACAATTGCTCTCCAATGGTTGACGTTATCATTTGTATAGATGATAAACTACCATCAAAGTTGTCTAGCATTGGCTAGTTCCCCTCTTCATACTACCCCCTAAAAAAATAAACATGTGTCCTAGGCTTGACACAGGCAGAACGGAGATGGTCATGTTTATGGTCAATGACATAACTAAAGTCTTGTAGGCCCCAATGCAATCTTCTATCCGGGGACCCCTACCTCATCCCTACAGTAAATTCTTGATAGTGATGGTTATGGGTGCTAAGAAGTTTAATCAACCTTAGTATGGTTAGGGTAATCTGTGGGTCTCCTTGGAATATAGGAAATGTGGAAGCTGCAATCTCAATACTGATGCCAGTGCTTATGGGACTACTAAGACTTCTGGGCCCAGGTGCAACTGCACCCTCTGCACCCCCTCAAATTACCCCCCTGTGTATGGCTAGCTTTACTTATGGCTACAGTCACAAATCCCTGCATATGACAGAGTAACCATTGTCGCCTGTGGTCATCATTGAGCAGTGTTCCATAGCATAAACATTGACAGGTGCAGATGTGTGGTGACCACAGACACAAATGGGTGCTCCAGTAGACACAGTAAACCGAAAAGCTCCTTCCCATGTACATTTAGGATGATATTCTCAGCAGCAAGATTGGCACAAAAAGGTTCATTATGGTAAGTGGTTTATTAGTAATTTTGGTGTCGGCCGATGTCGTCTAAAGGAAATTTTTTCCAATACTACTTCACCTCACTTTCCTAGGCTTGACTTGTGTTACAAAGCACATTCATGGCTTTTACGTGACACACTCATCTCTGTCCCTCAACTATCCACCCACTGCTGTTATCATTCCTACAAGATGTTCTTTTTTTATTCTTTCACATTCATTTTCTTCAACTGATTTTCACTCTGAAATCCCTGATCAATCTGTCTTGGTCTCCCAAGATAAACTATATGGCATAGTGCCGCCTGAAGCGGTCGCTTCAGGTCGCCTCATGGGAGGTGCGGCGCTGCTCTTAATATACAAACAGGCATCGTAGCCTGAAAAGACATCCTAAAGGTCAGACACAACATAAGATATCTAAACACATGAAATGAGATGTTTTATAAATGTAACACAATCCACATGGTCAGTTTTATCTTTGTCATATGTATTGTTAAAACCTGTTACGAATTAATGGGGTCATAGATAAACTTGACAAGCACAACAAGTAGCTGACACAAACACTCAAGTCTCCTTCCCACTTGGATCAATAGAATATAATTCTAAGTCATTGTTACATCTATAAATTGTCTAATGGGATGCATTGTAACTGGGCTTGTAAAGAGTCCTTCACTTGTATGATGTGCTACTATATTGTATGAGAAGAATGTGGAAAGGGTATGGAGTCAGATTTGTGTGTTATGTTACATTATGTGTTTAGGTATTGGTACAAAAGTTACTATAAATTTAAGTGTGCCATTTCTATATTAAAGAGGACCTTTCACCGATTGGGGCACAGGCAGTTCCATATACTGCTGGAAAGCTGACAGTGCACTGAATTCAGCTCACTGTCGGTTTTCCCGATCTGTGCCCCGGGTAAAGCGCTATCGGTCCCGATACCATAGCGCTTTACAGTCAGAAGGGCATTTCTGACAGTTAGCCAGGGACGCCCTTCTGCCTAGCAGCGCCTATCGCGCTGTACTGTGGAGTGGGGAGGAACGCCCCCTCCCCTCCTGATAATACTCGTCTATGAACGAGCACTGTGAGCCGAGGGAGGGGGGCGTTCCTCTCCGCTCCACAGTACAGCATGATAGGCGCTGCTGGGCAGAAGGGCGTCCCTGGCTAACTGTCAGAAATGCCCTTCTGACTGTAAAGCGCTACGGTACCGGGACTGATAGCGCTTTACCCGGGGCGCAGATCGGGAAAACCGAGAGTGCGCTGAATTCAGCGCACTGTCAGCTTTCCAGCAGTATATGGAACTGCCTGTGCCCCAATTGGTGAAAGGTCCTCTTTAAGGGCACACATACACTGAAGATGCCAGGAATCAAAAACCCTGCCAAGACCCAGTTTTGGGGGCAACACGGTGGCTCAGTGGTCAGCACTGCAGCCTTGCAGCGCTACAGTCCTGGGTTCAAATCCTGCCAGAGACATCTGCAAGGAGTTTGTATGCTCTCCCTGGTTTGGGAGGATTTCTTCCCATTCTACAAAAAAAAAGTACATTGTGAACCCTATATAGGGCCCAGTTTTACCGCAGGTCATGGTGTTTTTATAAAATACGTATTTACCTAATATTTTACTTAATTACTTCACATACTGTGAGATAAAAGTCAATTTCAATGTTTTTTTTGTCTGCTGAGATTTTTTGGTAATCTGCCCACATATCTCTTTTTGGTTCATATGTATCATGTGCTATAAAAGATGCCAAAAGGAAAATTGGCATTGTTTTATTCACCATATGTTCACATGTAAAATTTCAGCCCACCATTTTGGGTCTTCTTTAAACATGTAACTTAACACTTGTGATATCTATTTATCTATCTCCATATCTCAACCCGTCTACAGAGAAGGAGAGGAGAAGACAGAAGGTGAAGGAAGAATCTGATTATGCCATTGTATAGAGACATAACTCTGGGGACAGCTTTATATTTGACCAAAATTCAAGATATTGAATCAGTCTGGTATATTTGTACATGAAATGCATGAAGTATGATGTCCATACAGGACTTGGGTGGTCATTAATATTATTGATTGTAAGCATAACTTGTTGATCCAGAAAAAGCCAACCCTGAGAGTAATGTCGGATTTTCTTCTCCCATATTAAAACGTATCCTACTGAGTTTTATGATCAATACATATAATATATCTTGAGGGCAGAACAAACCATAGCAAATGCATTTTCCATTCATGACATTCTTGTTCATGCAGGTAATAGAAAATTGGCTGTGTGTCATCTAGTAGGTTAGAAAGATAATCTTCTCAAAGGGTGTCTTCTTACAGACCATCTAAGGGAGGTTTTTTTTCGATTTTTTTCTTTAGCGGTAGTGGTGTGGTTTATTTCAACACCATATCTAGTACTTCACAACCTTAATACAGCATCTATCCATAGTGCTTTTTTGTGCTTTGTAGCTAAGAAGTTAGAACCATTTACATGACTAATATTAATTGCATTGAGGTCCCCACAAGGTGCCGCACAATAAAAGCACTTCATCAGAGTAGTGGAAGGGCCCCTCTAGAGAGTTGGCGTGTAAACCGCTGCGGTATACATTTTCCATGTTGGAAACATAGAATATTTTGTAATACTACAGATTACATTTGATAAAAACATCCCGTTCTTTCCATCCAGTTCTTTTAACGTGTCTTAATTCAGAACATTACAAAACATAAATTTCCTGTTTCCTAAAAAAAATAGGAATTGCATGGAAATCTATTGTAATACACAGACAGCTTGTAGGAACACACTGTATTTTCACTAACAACTGTCGGTACTGTCACAGAGCCAGTTTCCAATCCAGATGGTCTTGCTTAGGCCTATGTCTTGTATTACTCAGTGTATTGCTAAGCATTTGAACCTAGGCTTTCTCCTCCATAAATATAAATCAATGTAGAAAAAGCAAGTATCTATATTTATAGGAGCTAAATATTAAAGGCAGCACAAGTGGATCATCTCATTAGCCATGCAAGCGCTACATCATCCAGTGAGATCAAATACAATTACAGGTTGATAATTAGGGCACGGCGTGTAATTAACCATTCCTCCATGTAGAATGATGCAAAAATCTTTGTACTGCAATTCACTAAAATCACAGCATGATTTGTGTCTCCACAGGGAGCACTATGGGTAAGACTGATGTATCGCCAAGAAACTCCATCCTGAGAGGTAACTGTTTTATATGGTGATGGATCTGAAATAGCCGCATCTAGACAAATGAAATGGGTGTTGCAAAATATTCCCCACTGAGTAACTTTGACTTTTTCTTTTTTTTTTCCTACCTTCTTTCAGGTCACAAATTTAACACACTATATTTCCTCTGTTTGAAAAAAAAGAAAAAATCAATTCCCCAAGGAAATCTAACAGTAAACTAGCCATTGTATAGAAAAATGCAAGCGCTGTGCTCTATTGTTGTAAAAATAGTTTGAGCACAGTCGCTGTGTGAATTTTCTAGTCCTCTATCTGCCATTTAGTGACACAGTTTTGGAGCTGTCTGTGCATTTATTTTCAACACATGGATAGCTTGCGCCAGATGACACAGAGTTTACCGCACACAAACATACTGAGGAGTAAGGCATGAAATAAGACACAGTATATAGTGCCGCCAGATTGCTCTTTCAGACGGCAAGAAGAAAGGGAAAGAATGAATCATTTGTGTAGGTTACAGAAAATAAAGGTATCAATGGTGTGGATTCTCTCCCCTTAACAAATCTAGAGGATGTCTATTTTATACTGTATTATAATTTACGTGTTCATGATTTGCCCAAAGGAAAAGACCAAAGAGTGAACTCCGGTGTGCTTGAGAGCATATCAAAGGAAACCTCTGTTGTTCAAACCCATTATAATGGACTGTACCTGTGTTTGAAATGGACACACAGATAACACAATACATTACATGAACATCTGTCACATCTATCTATCTATCTATCTATCTATCTATCTATCTATCTATCTATTATCTATCTATCTATCTATCTATCTATCTATCATCTATCTATCTATCTATCTATCTATCCATCCATCCATCCATCCATCCACCTATCTATCTCATTTGTCTCAAGCCTGACTTGAGTTGACCCTGATAACCCTTACGTCTTTTATGGCATCCTTGTCACTTGTCACACATTGCAGCTAGTTATAGAAAGATAACTATAATGTCACAATGTCACAAATCAGATGATTATTTCATTTTATATATTTGCAGTCAAATTCAATTGTAATACAAAATGTAACCTGTAGTGTCAAAAAGTGAAATCATTACCAAAAGATCACCCCTTTGAGGATCTTGATAGAATTTTAGATTTCCATATTGGCGATCGTCTTTGAGAAGATCACTACTCTAGAATATCACTTTCTAATGCAATTTTGGACGGTCATCACTGTATACATTATCCAGGAATGAGACAAGTTCTTATGGTATACAAGGCAGGGGTTTCAGACCCCTGCGCTCCATCATCATTAACCCTAGAGCTCAGTATGATAGCTGTCAGATGGATCATCATTCATTTTGTTTCTACCTCTGTCAACCTCCTTTCTCAATAATCTTTACAACTATTATTTGTCTATCATAGTCCTCATAATTGTACATCTCTGCCCACTGTTGCTTTCTTTGCTCAGCCATGAATGAGTTAGCATTGACTTGTTACGTATTGTAGCACAAGACCTACAGAATTATGACTCTCTTGGTCATAGACTCCAGTTGGGTGAACAAATGCAGAACATTTTTATTTTATATTTAATCCATTATGTCTACCGTTAGGTTTTTCAGGCAGATACCAATTGTCTCTCATACCAACCTAACTCTACATCCTGAATGTATATCATAGATTGTATCATGGTCACAGGTAGTTTATCTTTGTCAATTCAACTATAGTGAAGTATACACAGAGCACCTCCATGTGACATCACAGCTGTTGGCAGCTACAAATTCTGTTGTGCCCAAGGATGGTTATATAATCTCTATCTGTAGTATGTGAACACGACTCATGACCTACAAAAAGTTTGGTGTATCTGTCCCATATAACATATTGTGACAATCACAAGTGATCCTTTTATAACCTACAAGGCATTCTACTCCCAGGTTCAGAAGTTGTCAGCAGAGTACAGGCTGTCAATATGATAACCTGTATTTATTCAATGTGATACAGACACAGACTGCTGATCATAGTAATTCAGGACTGGAGTTCTGTGGACAGCTCCTACACAGTATAAGCAGGGAATGTGAACTGGCCTGTAGTAATGCACATACTTGTTAGAATCTGTCCAGCAGAAGGTTTTAGGGTTGAGACCACAAAAAGGACTTTTCATGTCCTCTTACATAGTGATTGTTATATACCAGTGTTGCAGGGATATTGGTGCTGCTAGTTTTTGTATATCATTGTGCTGTCAAAGGGGTGGGCTTTACAGCCTAGTGTTACTGCTGCATAGTGGGGAAAAAACCCCTGACAGTACATTTGTATTGAGTTGTACTTTGAAGGGGGATTATCCACTACCATTACTGCATTGTGAAGCCTAACGACACTGTGGTATCAATATCTCTGCAATGTGGGAGGATGGAAACACAAGAAAAACTGCAATGAGGCTTTCTAAAGGTATATGACTTGTCCTTTAAAGGAGCTTCCCCTGAACAGCACCTTAAAAGAGAAACCATCAAGTTAGGTCTGGGAACCACCTGCCATTCTTCATTAGTCAAGAAATGATAGGACCAGGTAGGGATTTCAATGTCAGTCCATTGTATTAACCAGATTACATCTATGGATCTCAAGAAGAGCTTGAAAAGCCATTGGTCTCATCTGCTGAATGCAACGTGCTTACAATGCTGGTAAGCAAATAATGTAAGTAAAAGATTTTATTAGGCCTTTTCCAAAAATCCCTATTGCAGTGATTCCCAAACTTTGGCTCTCTAGAGGTATAAAAAGTAATGTCAAGCGCTCTCTGACAGCGTCTAGAGTCCTCACACTTAGGGACCCCTGCCCTAATAATAGAATGTTGTTTCCTGGAGTTTCCATATAATAACAAGGATTTGTCTCTGCATAAAACTTTACAGGTTTCAGAGTTTAAATGGGTCAGTGCTTTTTTAGATGCATTTATTCTGCAGTCACCTTCACAAATAAGAACAGTGAATATTTTGCTGACAGCTGTAACCCGTAATAAACCTTCCACATACATAGACACACACATAGTTAGATTTCAACCTGGACACGTTTGTTCATCCTTAGCTCATCGATCTAGCTTGTTCCTCTCTGGGCCTATTATCAGAATCCCTGAGGAATTGCCAGCTGTATTATTCAAGTACATAACATCGTGTTCACATTACATTTAGCTCCATTGTGTTAAATGATGTGTTAAATAGACTAATCATGAAAAGTTGGCTGTTTCGTAACTTTTGGGGAATAAGGTTGAATTCAGGCTTTATTTTATTACTCTTCAATATATGAAACATGCTATAGCCAAAGTGCATGACAATATAAATGAATACTATGCAGATGTAGCAGAGCTGAATGTAGGATTTATATTTTTATTGCATCATGATAATACAGTTGCTTTACCTGCTGTCCTATGTCACAGCGAAGCTGTGACTTCATTACATTGTAATTTAGGTCGTCTGCACATGGCTCGACATATGACTGTATGTCTGTGATATTCTACAAGCAATGCATTTAAGTGACAATAGACCATTGTAGACCATGAGATTTTTTTTCTGTTGGATTCTGTATAAAAACTCCATGTGTCTATAGAGTATGACACTGGAAGCACACAGATATACCATGCCCCTCCTCCCCCCAAAAAACTTCTATGGGTTCTATATTGAGGATTTCTATAACTGGAAGGTTGTAAGGGACACGGATAACGGGTCTCTCTCTTAGAGGGCACAGCTTATAAAGGCAGTTCAAATAGTAAATTCTCTTTCAACAATATAAAGAACACACTCTCAGTCCCCTGTGACAGTCGCAGCAATCCAGTGACCGCAGGCAATATCAAATGTACTCGAACACTTTAGTACATTTCAGCCTGTCAGATGAGAATTGCAGTAACTGCTCTGTAGTCCCCTTCCATCCACTGGCATGGGCAACAAAATACTTGCCTTGTACTCTCCGTCTCATTGGCAGCAATAGCAGCAGGTACTGTAGTATATCTTCTGGAGTCTTCTTTGTGGTCATAGCCATGTATGTGGTGCAGATGTTTCCTTTCTCACATGCCATTGCGAGTCTTTGTGGTCTATACTTTGCTCACTCTTAGTATGGCACAAGTATGTCACACAAATAGGCTTGAAGCCTTGCCTGGATCCCGGAGAGGTAAGTAACACTGTTGTTCTCTTACCTCTACTGGGCCTCCGATCATTGTACTCGGGGGTCTGAAAAGACTCCCAAGTATAATAATAGTGTTTGTGGGGCTCAAGGCGTTACTTACCGATCCCGACCCCTGCCAGGATCGGTAAGTAAATAGGGCCGTTACCGTCTGGAGTAACTCCAACTAGTAACAGCATAATAAAAAAAAAATGTAGCGGTAGCAGCTATCTCCGGTTCCCTAATGTCCCGGGCCCTGTGGTAGCTGCTACAGCTGCTACCCCAGTAGTTACACCCCTGATCCCAACACTGGTGAGCAAATTGGCAAGTGTCACTAATGCCCACTTCTAGCTAACAACCAGACAGATGGTAATCTATTCACTCCTGAAAGCGGCTGGTCCTTCATTCTCAGCTTTCTCCTACTATCACATTTAGCACGACTTTATATATCACAGACAAGGTCCGCATGCAGGGTGAAAATGATTTAAGGATAACTCTTCACTGACCCCCTTAGCACTGCAGTCTAAGCCATACAATAAATCCATACACACTGTGTGATTTACATAATATACAGTATCTTCCATACTGCGCTCATCTATATGGCCTATCAACATCCGGCAGAAGGTGTGCGACTCCAATGGGCATATCCCTATGCCAGTATACATACACTGATAAACAAAATACATTTCTCCCCTCCCCACTTCACCACCTTATTGTAGACTGGCTTATATACCCCATGCCCAGGTGGAGGGTGTACTTATTCCATGGCAAGGTTCATGTTTCCACACACCCAGCCCACTTTGTGACTATTTTAATTGCAAATGCCATTAAAAATCTGCGAACCACAGATTTATGACTTTTTAATGCTGAAAAAGTGAATCAGCTCCGACTTTAATACATAACATTAGCAATGTTTCCGATATAATACTGATGTTTCACAGTAATATAGGATTCATGTAAACAAGATCACGTGTTGTTTTATCACCATAACCGTAATCCACAGTAACTGAATCTAGACTATAAAGGATACATTTTGGCAAGAAGGAATATGGCTGTGTTTCAGTCCTCTGACAAGGTTGTATTGAGCTGTAATACATTTTGTTTGCATGAGCCCTAATTCACAAAGCAGCTCCATTTTACCCTTTCAAGTACTG
Organism: Leptodactylus fuscus; assembly: GCF_031893055.1. Lineage (NCBI taxonomy): Eukaryota > Metazoa > Chordata > Amphibia > Anura > Leptodactylidae > Leptodactylus > Leptodactylus fuscus. Next base: position 275,747,441 of record NC_134265.1, on the reverse strand, counting down.
ACAAACTCAGCTCATGAAAATGTGACTTATTTACATGAGAATATACTGTATACTAAACCTACTATGCAGGCTTGAGGTTTCTTATGACATTTGCTCCTTTTTATCGTTGCAAAAGTAGAAAGATCTGAGTATCTCGGTAAACATCTCAGTTATAGCGGTCACATACAGTTCTGAAGTCTCCCTGATAGCAAGAATACAATTCTTCCCTCCCCACTTGCAGCTCATTGAAAATGACATTTCATCTGTGCCTGGCACCTGATAACATATTGTTACAGTGTTTCACTTTCCTTTCTCCCAAGAGCTATAAATATACTGTATCTAACTGCGACGTTCACAAGTATCCCACTCCCAGAATATAACACACACAAGGTAGCAGCAAGCATGACTACGCACATGCTGTATTATTAAAACATTACCAGTTCCTGACTCTGAATACAGCTGCCATGTCTCACTGCCTGCACGTAATATTCTTCAATGAGCCATGCAGAAAGCATTCCATGCCTGGTTATTAATATGGGTTATAGGTGAGCAAACATGGGAAGCCAGACAAGAGCTTGAGACTGATGTTATCTTGAGCCTAGGAGAGCTGCCTGCTCAATTTCCAAAGGTAAACCGCGCTGCCAGCCACTCCAAATACATATCTAATACCCAAAATTAATTGTATATCTGCAATCACTTAAAGCATGGAGCATGTGGCTGTGGAGGGGATATCGGAGCTGGATTTACTTGCACTGGTGTTTCAGGCCTTCACATCAAGGCTATTGAGCTAAGTGTTGCTGACGTTTTTACAGTGCCATTCCAATTGACTAGATTAAATTTATGGTAGTATTCTCATCTGTGTATTTTTGCTCATTTCAGATCCTATTAGGCAGGTAATATATTGGGTAGAAATCTGCGGCTGTGTCGGTATATAACCGGACTAGCAGAATCCAGTAGGAAGAGGCTGGGAGGTGAAGGCTCCGAGCACTGAAAGTCAAAGAAGAGGCTGAGCAAGTAAAATGCTAGATCTCTTGGCAGCTTCTGAGCACCTGCGAGAGTCACACACAGAGCAAAGATAAGAAATACAGGAAAATGGGGAAAAAAAGAGAAGGCTGCAAGGATCTACGAAACAAAGGGCAGATAAATATTTTATAAAGAATTGCTTTTGTGAAGAATTCAAAGTAATTTTTACTTGTACTGGACATTTCGTTATTATGTATGTCTTCTCTCTCCAGCCAAGCTGCAGAGATTGGTAGGGATTTGTCGTTCTCAATCTTGTTAGGGTGAGCGTGATTTAGGAATGCAATAAGTTAAATCTGAATATGTTTGTAATGGAGGGGAAAAAAGTAGCATAATTGATACGGCCATAAAATATAGATGTGTGACAAAGCTGAGGCTGTCACTGTGTATACGGCTCTGTATTATTTCAGCTTCTCCCCGTCACAGCTGGCTCCGCTGCAATCAGGCAATGACATTTTCTCTCTTTCCACTTTATCAGTTCTAATATTCAGCCTGTCCTCACACTTATTTTCCTCTCTCCTTCCTGCATTTATCTCCAGACTATCCTTCTTTTCAACTACAATGCATTGTAATAGGAGCTAGACTTGAAAGATGAGATTCATTTAACACAATCAAAGTTCAGTAGGAGCACATTGTGTTTTCTAGCTAAGACCTTACTGACTTTTTTCAACCTCATCTGCAGATTGCACGGCCGCCCAGAAGTGAGTTACTCAAAGGATCTCATTTATGTCACACACCTGATGCTCAGCATACTGTGCTGGGGTTATGCATCTCTGTATCAGGAAGGTCTAACACATGTTAAGGGACATAGGCATACAGTGTTCTTAAAGAATATCTTGGAAAATGACCTATCTTTGCATGGAAAAAATATGAATAAGCATATTTAGCAGGATTAAAGAGTGTACAAAATACCCAACCAGGTATAGCTTTACACTGGGACCCTTCAGCATTAAGGGGTTTTCTGGGGCTATTCTTATCATAGGTCATCAATATATGATTGGTAGGTGTCCGATCATTGGCGTAATGATCATGGTCATAGGGGATGCAACCGTGACTGGGCCCGGGGGAGTATGGGGCTCGCGGCCAGCTGGAAATGACTGGGGGCCTGGACCACCATGATAGGGAACCAGGTTTTCTCCAACCGCTATACATGATAATGGAAAGGGGCCCTCTTGGGCCCCCTTCTAGTTAATGCCAGCCCAGAGTAGGTGACTAAAAATATATATATATATATATATATATACTTACCTCCACTCCAGGGCTCTTCTGGTCAATTTCGGAGGTCAATCACCCAATCACAGGCCCCAGCAGTGACGTCTGGAGAGCAGGACCTCGTCGCAAGAAGAGGAGTGAGGATACACAGGAAAGGTAAGGTAAGCTGAGTTATAAGTGTTTGTTATTTTTTAATCGCTTCCCCTGGGCCTCTACTTATGGTACTCTGGGGTCTGTGGAGACCCCCCAGTATAATAATAGCACCAGCTCTTGGAGGGGTTGCTCTTGGGAGCTCATAATACTCTATGGGGCCATTGTGGGCATATAATACTCTGTGGGGGCCACTATGGAGCGTATAATACTGTATGTGGGTCGCTGTGGAGTGCATAATGCTGTGTAGGGGGCCACTATGGAGCGCATAATGCTGTGTGGAGGACCACTATGGAGCGCATGATGCTGTATGGGGGACCACTATGGAGCACATAATGCTGTATGGGGGACCACTATGGAGCACATAATGCTGAGTGGGGGCCACTATGGACCGCATAATGGTGAGTGGGGGCTACTGTGGAGTGCTTAATGATGTGTGTGGGGGCCACTGTGGAGCACGTAATGCTGTGTGGGGGACCACTATGGAGCACATAATGCTGAGAGGGGCCACTATAGAGTGCATAATGCTAAGTGGCTAAGTGGGGGCCACTGTGGAGCACATAATGCTGTGTGTGGGGCCACTATGGAGTGTATAATACTGTGTGGGGGCCCACTATGGAGCGTATAATGCTGAGTGGGGGGGCCACTGTGGAGTGCATAATGCTGTGTGGAGGCCACTGTGGAGTGCTTAATGATGTGTGGGGGCCACTGTGGAGTGCATAATGCTGAATGGGGGCTGCTGTGGAGTGCAATAATGCTGAGTGTGTGGACTACTGTAGAGCACATAATGCTGAGTAGGGGGGGCCCGCTATAGAGCACATAATGCTGTTTGTGGGGCCACTGTGGAGTCTTAATGCTGTGTGTGGGCTGCTGTGGAGCGCATAATACTGTCCCAGTATTATTTACATGCTGACATAGCGCTACTCACTCACCGTATTCTTGATAACTGCAGTTGTGGGTACTAAAGCTGTTTCCCTTTCAAGTATCAGAGTTATTGCTGCAGCACCGGAAAACGTCACTATCAAGAATTTGCACTAGGGAAGGGGGCCCCGGACAAAAGTTTGCACCCTGCCCAAAAGACTTTAGTTATGCCACTGGGTCCGATACCCAGCAACCAGGCCAATCAGCCATTTGAGCAGGCCACAGTGCTCACAACCTCTGTGGCTTCTTCCCTGTGCCAATGATGTCAAGTTGATCGGTCAGATGGTACTGCTACAGGTTAGTGCTCACCCAAATGGTGCGCCTTTTCTACTCTCACCAATTACATTTTGATAGGTCATCAACAAGTCAGTCTCAGAAAACCCCTCTAATCCATTCCAGTGCTTGTACTGTTCCATAGAAGAATCATCATTAATTATTATCATTAAATAACATTAATACTTTACTCTCTCAGTATTTATGATGGTGGAAGACACTTAAACGGCGTGTACTAGCACCAACATATCGCCTAAACCACTTATATGCTATTATAGGGGCAATTAGGAGCGTAGTGATGAACATGGCTTTTTTTTTGTCAAAGTACAATCTTCCTGATTAAAAAGTAAACTTTTAATGAATATGCAAAATAGTTGGTCAGTATGTAGAGGATGTGGCCAAGTCTCCCAGAGCATCTGTTTTCCCTTTGGTGGCTGCACATTGGCTGGAAGATTATAGTTTCATATAAAAAGGGAATGATCACTATTCCACCAATATCCCCTACAACAGCACATAGGACTGCTGAAGATAGATGAAAACAGCCCTGTAGACTTTAAACAGAGTAAGGGCCCCTTCACACTACTGATACGCTGCCTGATTCTGAACGTTAAAACACGGTCAGAATCAGCGCGTATAAAGCACATCCCATTCATTTCAATGGGAGCCGGCATACGAGCGCTCCCCATTGAAATGAATGGGCTGCTTTTTACTCTACGAGCGTTCCCATTGAAGTGAATGGGAAGCGCTCACGTGCACGGCTCGCAGTGTGAAGGGGCCCGGCGCTTGGCTCAGTACGAGCCGTGCACGCGAGCACTTCCCATTCACTTCAATGGGAGCGCTCGTAGAGTAAAAAGAAGCCCATTCATTTCAATGGGGAGCGCTTGTATGCTGGGATGTGCTTTATATGTGCTGATTCTGACCGTGTTTTAACGTTCAGAATCAGGCAGCATATCAGAAGTGTGAAAGGGTCCTAAGAGTGCGCATGCACTCCATTAAAATTGGTTCATGTGACCTTAGCTCTTGTGATCAGACACTTATCACATATTTTGTGGACACCTATGTTATTAAGGGACGACCGCTTTAACCCCTTAAAGAAGACCTTTCATCATCTCCACTAACTCCAATTCTTTGCATCACTTAATAAGTGCCACATTACTGGTTCAAGGTCAGTTGAATTTTTTTTTTCGAGCCTTTACCTTTCCTGAGCAATTTTTGCTGTTAGTTTCAGTAGCCAATATGCTAACTATGTTGTCTACTGTCAGGTAGGTGATCTGGACTGTCTGCTCCAGCCCAGGACCACCCAACTGACAGTAGAAAGTCTAACTAGCATATTGACTGATGAAGCTAACAACGCCAATCACTCAAGTAGTTCCTATTGAAGCTTGCAAAGAGTTTGAGTTGTTGGAGATGGTAATAGATCTTTAAGGACACAGTTATTTTCTCTTTTTTTGCTTTTCGTTTTCCCCCTCCATCTTCCAAAAGTCATGGTGGGTTTTAATCTGACCAAGGACAAGATCTGCATGGAGTTTGTGTGAGTGCGTTTCCTCTTAGTTTCCTCCTACAAGATGCTAGTATATTGATAGGGAATTTGGATTGTAAGTCATACTTGAGTTATGACAATGCCTGTAGAGCGCTGTGGAATATGTTGGCATATAAGCAGAAGGAATAAAATAAATGGCCAAGGAATCTAAAGGGTTAAAACTAGTGTGTTGTCAATGATCATGGCTGTTAGAGGTGGGGGTGCCTGCTGTAAAACATAGTCGGCACCCACTGTGAGCTGAGCCGAGTCCTCTCTGTACCTTCCCTGCGATATCATGACATAATAGACTTAGTAGGGTGTTAAGTGTTATTTTTTTTTCATTCTTGGCTATATATGTGTAAATTAACAGAAACTAAAGCTACAAGCCATGTCTGTATAGGGATGTAAGATAAATTTGCAAGATTATTTTTGATGGCGTCAGCTTGAAAACATACAGTAGATGTATTTAAGAATTTGTCTATATTTGCAGCCATAATACAAGCAAGATCTATGATTCCAGACATACAGTATACCACTTTTATTAAGTCACGGTCTTTCTATGCCTGGAAGCCATTTTGTCATGACATCTTACACAACATACAGCAATAATGAAATGGTTGCATTTCAGGAATCGGTGGAGATAAAGAGAAAGGAAAGAAAGAAAGGGATTCAAATGACTTGACCAAAAGAATCCCACAACAAAGAAGATCAATAGGGGAAGGAATAAGGCACAGATAGTAGGGGGTAATGCAGTCTTATCGATTTATCTATAAAGCTGCTGTGTTCAACTTCCATCTCTCTGAATCTTTAGTTATAAGATGCTTAGGACTACAGAGAGTATGGATGTATCCAGTGAAAACAGCTAGGGAGGTCTTAAAATACGTTGGCAGCCAGATTCCAGGTCATGGGTGGGTTGTTCCTGTTTTTCTTCTATTTGATAAAAGCGATGTAGATCATAAAGCTGGCAACGATCATTATTCATTACAGATTTGAAGGCATGGATAAAAGCTCCATACAGCCGGAAAGTAGGTCATTTTTATGTTACCCAGCAGCATAAACTAGGCCTGGCAATCAATTCAGTTCTACTGCATGTCAAGTGTCTGCATTCCTCACCACAGAATGTGATCTGATCACTAGCGCGGCCTCATTACTATGACAGTACCATACTCTCAGCGCTGATTGATTTATCCATCATTTGCTGTCCTTTTTCTCCCTATATGCCAGTGTCACTCGTCACTCACTTTTTTTTAAGAAGTTCTAATCTGCAACTATTGTTTCATGTTAAGTGTAGCGTTCGATTACTTCCAACATTTCTTGGCGCAGAGCTGGGAAACTTCCACCTGCCCAAGGCAAATCTACAAGGAGACGAGAGACAAAAGCATAGATTCTCATGTCTCCTGGTGAAGTTTTCATTGTCAATTAGTTTATTAGATAAACTGTAAAGTCAAGGTGTTAATTTATTAATATGCTCTAAATATGAATAAGTACAGATGGAGATGATTTTGCAGCAGCAAGCAGTGTATAAAACCTTTGCAACCCACGAGGACATTCTGTCATCAGACATATGTAAGAAGAGAGTGTAAAGCAGAGCACATTTGTTATTCTACTGTCAAAGTTCAGCGTTTCACCTTGTATGAAATTAACATCTAAAGTTAATGCTTTTATATCTTAATCTGAGTACTAAATGCAGGTAACTTTAGTTTGTTGAACATGTTGTTCAGACAGAGTGGAGGGAATTTATCATAAGAGGAATTTTTCGAAGTCAGTTTTGCTGGAGTGTACTTTGCCATAATATGCAATAAATGTATCAAATGTTGTATTATGTTTAAGGGGGCGTTCACACTACCGTCAGTGTCCGACAGGTAGTGTCCGCTCCTAGTGTCCGTTCAAAATCTGGCACGGACATTAGGAGCGGACACTAGCTGTGTCCGTGACACTTGTCATTCATTTAAATGGCGATCGGGTGCGTTCTTTTGCACTTCGTGCCCTTCCTTCACTGTCCGCTTGTACAGATGTCCGACTTTTCAAGCAGACAGAAAAACCCGACATGTAGGTTTTTTCTGTCCGCTTGAAACGTCGGACATCTTTACAAGCGGACAGTGAAGGAAGGGCACGAAGTGCAAAAGAACGCACCCGATCGCCATTTAAATGAATGACAAGTGTCACGGACACAGCTAGTGTCCGCTCCTAATATCCGTGCCAGATTTTGAACGGACACTAGGAGCGGACACTACCTGTCGGACACTGACGGTAGTGTGAACGCCCCCTTATAAATTTGGTGCATCTATAATATTACTGTTCTGAGATGTTTCTCCACTTTGTATGCCACACTCTGAAGCCTAATTCGCATCTGCGTTCTGTTTTCTGTTCGGGAAGTTCACATGGGGACCCCCCCCAAACGGAATACTGAACGCATTAAAGAGCGGTTAGCAAAGAAAGCACATGGACTCCATAGACTATAATGGGGTCCGTGTGTTTTCTGCGTGGTGTCTTGCAGTACTTTTCCTTCTTCATGATTCATGCGGACACTGTACGGAAGACACATGGACCCCATTATAAGCTTTGGGGTTTGTGTAGTTTCTTAGATAACTGCTTTTTAATACGTTCAGTATTCCGTTCGGACTCCCCGAACGGAATACCGAACACAGATGTGAACCAGGCCTTACTGGAGTGACATTGCAACAAGTTTTGCAACTTTTTAAAAAAGTTATACTTGATAAATCTGGAGCACAGACTGCTAGACAAGGTAATTGCACCTACTTTCTCACCTACATTAAAGGGGCTCTATCATTGGGAAAATTCATTTTTAGCTAAGCACATACTTGCATAGGCTTTTGAAAGGCTATTCCACACATACCTGTTGTATGTAAATTACCTCAGTAGTTTTGAATAAGTCAGGTTTTTTTCATATGCTAATTAGCCTTCTTCGTGCATCGGGAGTGCCTGTGTGACCCCCTCTGCTATTTTCTGTGTAAAAGAGCATAGAGGCTGCTGTGCTCATGACTCCTCTCCCTGCTCTCACACACGTAGGAGCAGACAGTGATCAAAGACACTTCCGGAGTGCACGGAGAAGCTAATTAGCATATTAATAAAAACGGACTTATTCAATAACTACTGAGGCAATTTACATACAAAATGTATGTGAGGAATAATCTTTCTAAAGGCTATGCAAGTATGTGCTTAGCTAAAAATGAATTTTCCCAATAATAGAGCCCCTTTAAAAGTGGAGGCATTGCTGTAAAAATGAAGAATGTCACAAAACTTGGCACAAATGGGTTCAAAAAGATTCAAAACTCAACTTAGAAACTCTACAATTATGCATTGCAGAACTTGACAGAGTATTAAAAACTATTTGCAGTATACAAAAGAGAGTAAAAGTGTACACAAGAGTTCCCAACAGGTTAATTTAACGGTATAGTATATACTCTTTCCCTAAAATTAGGAAAGTTAGGAAAACAGCATGACCAAACCCCTTAAACAGCAATAGCCATACATTGCACAGTCTAGACTTATTGAGTATTGCCCTGCTGATCATAAGTTACTTGGGGTAAACACCTGCAGTCACCTGTACTGAGACAGAGCAGTTTGCTTTATTGTGTACAAGCTGTAGCAGCAAGTGTAGGTACTGCAGCGTTACCGCATAGATTTCCATTGGATAGCACTGCACTACCTACACTTATGCTACAGTTTGTATGGCTTCCAGTATGTAAACAATACTGCTATCCGTGCTGTCTCAATATCAGTGACCTGCGGGGGTCCTGGGTGTTGGCCATCAATGTTAGAAATGAGATAACCCCTTTAATGTCTCTACGTTGCTTGTCTATAGTACACATGTTAAAGACAGTAGAGAAACAGTATATAACCTGTTTGTAAGTGGTATAGTGTCTGTACTTGATATACCAGCTCATCCACTTTAATGGGACTGAGATACTAACAGGCCATGTGACCATACCTCCCAACTTTTGAAAAACCGAAAGAGGGATAAAATGTGCGGCAAATTTAGCCCCGCCCGCTTTTGTGTTGACTCCGCCCACTCATTAATTTTCCATGTGCTCGCACACAGTATAATCCTCCTACAGTCACCCGTAAATTATATGTCCCCCCTCTCTCTCCCCCAGTTTCATATACACCCTTCATCTGCCCCTAGTTTCATGTCCCCCCTCCATCTCTGCCCCCAGATTCATGTCCCCCATCTATGCCCCAGATTCATGTCCCCTCCATCTCTGTCCCCAGATTCATGTCCCCCTTCTATCTCTGCCCCCAGTTTCATGTCCCCTCCATCTCTTCCCCCAGATTCATGTCCCCACATCTCTGCCCCCAGCTTCATGTCCCTCCATCTCTGTCCCCAGATTCATGTCCCCTATCTCTGCCCCCAGATTCTTGTCCCCATCTCTTCCCCCAGTTTCATGTCCCTCCATCTCTGTCCCCAGATTCATGTCCCCCATCTCTGCCCCCAGATTCATGTCCCCCCATCTCTGCCTCCAGTTTCTTGTCCTCCCCCATCTCTGCCCCCAGATTCATGTCCCCTCCATCTCTGCCCCCAGATTCATGTCCCCTCCATCTCTGCCCCCAGAGTCATGTCCCCCCATCTCTGCCTCCAGTTTCTTGTCCTCCCCCATCTCTGCCCCCAGATTCATGTCCCCTCCATCTTTGCCCCCAGCTTCATGTCCCCCATCTCTGCCCCCAGATTCATGTCCCCCATCTCTGCCCCAGATTCATGTCCCCTCCATCTCTGCCCCCAGTTTCATGTCCCTCCATCTCTGCCCCCAGATTCATGTCCCAACATCTCTGCCCCCAGATTCATGTCCCCTTCATCTCTGCCCCCAGATTCATGTCCCCCCATCTCTGCCCTCAGATCAATGTCTCCACATCTCTGCCCCCAGATTCATGTCCCCACATCTCTACCCCCAGTGTCATGCCGTCCTCTCCTTCATCTGCCCCCAGTTTCACATTCCACCTTAGTGTACACATTACACTTACCTTCTCCTTCGCTCCCTCACCGCTCTCTGCGCGCCTCTCTCTCTCGCTGACACAGTTGTAGACGTGATGTGACTTCATCACATCGCGTCTACACAGCCAGTAGGCGGCGGCAGCGGCGAAGCAAGGAGCTGACCTGTGTCAGCTCCTTGCTTTAGCCGCGTATGTGTTCAACTCAAATCTGCGTCCTCTGGATGCAGATCTGAGTTGAAATCGGGACATACCTCCCTCCAACCGCGACCGCGGGACACGTCACCGGAATCGTGAATGTCCTGCGGAAATCGGGACGGTTGGGAGGTATGATGTGAATGATAAATGTGATACTACATGGCCTTATTGAGTGATGCTTTCACTTCAAACAGCGGATATGTGATCTTTGATTAATAATCTATTCTAAGAAGAGGTCAGCAATCTTACTTGCTCAGGAAACCTCTTTATGGCCAATACCCCCAGTGGTAAAAACCACAATGTTTTAAATTACCTGGCTAATCCCATCCACAAATTGGAGATAAATATCCAGAGCGGACATACTACAATTTAAAAAAATGCAGCATGTCGATTAAACCTAAGGAAACGCTGGCATTTTCTGTATAGGTATAGTTGAAGCAGAAACTTCAGAGAGGTAAACTGCAAACTTTCTGTTAAAAGCGCTGAGAAAAAAAAACGCAGTGTTTTTCCACCATGGTTTTTCCCACAGTGCTTTTTGGCTGCTGCTTGCTTCGTGGGCCTTAGCCTAAATCACAGTCCAAGGATTATATCCCAAGCTTCTCTTATCCAGCTGAAATAGATGTTCTACTAGTTCACCAGGTTAATATCCTTTCAGCAGGGGTGTAGGTATAGGTGGTGCAGAGGTAGCAGTCTCTACCAAATCCTGTAGGCTGAGGGGTCCCAAAGACCTCATTACAACATAATATCACACCAGCAGTATACATAGCACATGGTAAATGGGGCCCTGTTTCAGTTTTTGCACCAGGACCTAAAAGCTTCTAGTTACACCTTTGCTTATTCGTGTCTCTTCTTGAGCTAATATCTCTAAGTACAGGGAACCTCTCAGACAGCCATATAATTGTACAGGGATTGGAACCATCCAACTTCCATGCTCCGGCCTAAAGCTGGACATAAACATTAAGATGAATGTTAGACAAACCCTTTTTTTTGCTAGCCAACCATCTAAGGCTTCATTCAGATCATGTTTTTACATCTGTTTAGCAGATCCATTTAATGGATGCAAAAAATGGATGCAAATTAGCTGGCCATCTGTTTACATAGAGATCAATGTTAAAATAAATACGCATCCGTTCTGGTTCATTTTTTGCCTTAGGCAGGGTTCACACTATCATTGGATTCCATTCAGAAGGTGTCTGTTTGAAAAAACAAAAAACAAAAACGGACACCTATCATAACAGACAGAAACGGACAGTGACTGATGGCTATTAGAGATGAGCGAGTATATTCTATCAAATACCTCCACTGCATAGTTTTTGTTGTAATTAAAAGCACCACCTGCGCCAGTGAAGTTGGGAGGGGATTCAAATATTTACCGCATGGTATTCGACCATGCACACCAATAACTATGCAAAGGGAGGTATTCAATCGAATACTACTATTTGATCAAATACTACTTGCTCATCTCTAATGGCCCTCAGTTACTGTCCATTATATGTCCGTTGCCCATAGACCTTAATGTTAAAAAAATAACGGACACTTGCTGTCTGTTTTTTCAAATGGACAGAAAAGTCCTGCATTTAGGATTTTTTTGTCCACTTCAAAAAATGTACATGGGTGTAAACGGACACTAATGGACACAAACGGACACTAACAGGACACAAGATAAAATCACATTGAAATGAATGGAAATTGCAAACGGACAAGCTAGTGTCCGTTGCTAAAATCTTGTACGGACAATAGCCACGGACAATGCTGAGCGAACACCAATGGTAGTGTGAACTCCCCCTTAATGTCCATCAGAATCAGTCAGAAGCAAATACATTTTTTTTTAACACTGATCTCTGTATATAAGGATATCCATCTATTTGCATCTATTTTATGAATTTGTTAAATGGATGTAAAGAACATGATCAGAATAGAGCATTAAATTTATGGGGGTTTCTAACCCTACTTATGAGAATTGTCAGGGGAAAAAGGTTTGGGAATGTTGGATTTCAGTATGCCTGATCCTTGTCAACTAAGAACACGTGCACACATTGCCAAGCCCAGAATTCATGTATATTTGGAGATTGTGAGGCAGAATAGCTGTCAGCTGAATGAGTTTTATAAGGTGTATGGCCACTGCATGAATGTAACACTTTAGAGACATTATTTAGATGACCCTGTTTATACAATTCATAACCTATGATAGGTGCCCTTTAAGGGCTCTATCATTTCTTATCGGTCCCTCTGGATTGAGACTATTTAGTACAGGTTCATATACAACATTCATTTACCCTGAACCTTTATCATTTTATCTACTGCACATAATCTCAAGTTTTCTACTTCACAGTCAAAACAAAGTATATGAAGAATTAATCGCTGGGCAAAGAGCCTGCACCATATAAATGTGCTAAATCTTTGAAGTCATCACCTGAGCAGAAGATTTATGTGAGCTAGTAAATAAAGTAGCACTTATGATGAATCCTTGACTTTGACCTTGATGTCTCAGATAATTGGGATGGGTAGCCTACCAGTGAAATTAAAATCATTCCGCTTATTGGCAGATGCAGTGTTGACATTGCACATAACCTGCACTATAAATATTGCGCTGAAGCGGTGTGTAAAACAGTGTGGGGGATGACCCGCTTGTGGTTACATATGTCTCCTCCTCAATAATTCATTGTGACGGTCTGTAATGTTAGTGCTGAGAGCATATGGTAACAGGCATTTATGAAGATTGATGTTCTGGTGTCCCAACAAAGGGCTGAATCGTTCACATAAAGTCATAAGCAATCACTGTGTTTAACCATTGTGGAAACCAATATTCATTTATGGGGTCATTCTGCTATTTATTATGGACTATTGTTTGTGTAATCTCCTCTTTCAGATTGGCTACTGGTAACGCAATGTACATTGTAGTCACTGCAGATCATAAAGGAATACTAACATTACATGTGGAGTTCTTACAATAATACTTGGGGTGTTCATGGTGCTGGTTAAAGGGGTTTTCTGGGAACAAGAACATGTGACTAAAGGCAGGAAACTTTATATGTGCCTGAACCAGAGGCATAGCTAGGGGTTCAGCACAGGGGTGCAAACGTGTCCTTATGAGCGCCAACTCTGGTATGGCTCCTATCACTATATGGTGCCCGTACAGTGGTAAGTGCCGACTCTGCAGAAAATTTACGTAAACACAGTACAAGAAACATTACGTGACTTAAAGGTGATGTCTCTGACAGTAATCTTTCATGTTTCTTGCCTTTTCAATATAGGCTGCCATGAACACTTCTTCCTGGTGGCTTGTTTCTGTAAAGTTTGCTACAAAGACATCTTTGGCTTCTCACTTTTCCAGGTACCCCACCCGATCTGTTGCTTCCCCCTTTGTTCTCTTTTGCGCTCTCTCTCTCTCTCTCTCTCTCTCTCTCTCTCTCTCTCTCTATATATATATATATATATACACACACACACATTTTTTTATATAGAATTATTTGTATTCATTAAATACATCCATTTCTATAATATATATAATTCATATTTTACATTCTTTGGTTTTCTATTCATTTTGCAATCTTGATATACTTCACTTCCCATGCACTGTAGACATTTGGAAATTGCTTTCTGTAACATAAGACAGGCATAATTGTACTATCATTGCAGAAAGGCAACAGATTGATTAACGTATTGAGCAAAGCAAAAAAATCATGTCCGGAAGTAATGGCCGCAACAATTAATGATGGTCTCTTCAGTAGCTATCACTGGTAAAGTAACACGACCTTCACCAAATAACACTGTATTCCCATTATTACGGACCCACAGTAATATGTATCTTTGGATCTCATTTTGTCACCTTACAAATAATGAATGAGGATTTTCATTAGTGCTTTTATTAACTGCATTGTATTGTTTCCACTGTGTGGTTTCCTCTATCAGGTTTGTTCATTGTAAGATTCTTTTAGTTTATTAAAGGATAAGTGTTATCTAAATATTTGTGCTCTTCTGTGAGCTTTGTGTTTGTAAATGAATCTATGTATTTGGATTTGCCTTATCTCCTTTACTTAATAGCCTCTGCTGTGTCTACAATGAGGAGAACTGAGGCCAACACTTTCAATGTACACCAAATGTGATAAATAGAGACCGAGCATAGATAGTTGATAGCCTAAGGCTAAGGCCCCATGTTGTGGAAAGGCTACTTTGTTGCAGATTTTGCGCCAAAGCCAATAATAGCTACAAAAGAAATTAGAAATATATAGGAAGATCTTACACTTCTCCCTTCTGCTCAATCCACTCCTGGCTTTGGCTGAAAAAAACGCAACAAAATCTGCAACAAAAAAAGCTGTGTTTTTTTTCCACAGCATTTTTCATAGAAAGCCTGTAGAGATTTCCTCTGATGACTTTCTTCTTCTATTATACCTACACAGAAAATGTCAGCCTTTCTGTAGGTAGAATCAACATGGTGCGATTTAATATAATGCTTGCATTTTACAGATCGCAGCATTTTCGCTGGGGATTTTTTTCTGCAATATGTGGATGGGATTATCCAGAATCCATATTTTTTTCCCTCATGTATTTAATATGCAAAGCATTGTATACATACGTACGTTACAGTGCTGTGCAAGATATTAGGCAGCTGTGGAGATAATGTTATAAATAAGAATGCTTTCAAAAATAGAAGTGTTAATAGTTTATTTTTGTCAATGAAAAAAAAAATGTCATGAATAAACAACAGAGAAATCTAAATCAGATCAATGTTTGGTGTGACCGCGCTTTAGAGCAGGTGTCCTCAAAGTGAAGCAATGACCGCCATAGATCCCTAATCTCAACATCCAAACAGAAAAGAAGACAACGCCGAGCAGCACATAGCGTGATACTTTATATTAACACGATACAGATAGAGGTGTGATATAGTGAAGGTGGTGCACTTAATGTGAATCTAATTACATCCCGCAAGAGAAGAGAAAGGTAGACCAGTTCTAAAAGACACAATCTAACAGTGGTAATGCAAGTAGTTGATGGTTGTTACAAGTGGCCTCTCACCTGATGTAGTTGTGAAAAGTCGCATGTACTATAAACGCTTATCACACTAGTGATGAAAAGAAGCTGCAGGGCTTTCCAGCATCAGGACAGAATCCAGGCAAAAACGTACAGAGGAGAAGGAGTTGGGAACTCCAATGATGTGAGGAAGATACAATGCTTTATTGGATGCTCAAACACACAACACGTTTCAGAGACTATGTCCCCTTTGTCAACACTTCGACACTTGTAAAAGCAGACATAGTCTCTGAAATGCGTTGTGTGTTTGATCATCCAATAAAGCATTGTATCTTCCTTAAGAAGTGCGGATTCCTCTCATCATTGGACTTACCAACTCCTTCTCTTCTGTACATAATCTCAACATCCAGTCTGAAAATACTGGAAGAGACAAAAGGATAGGAACTCGCCTACATCCACAGAAGATCTCTGGTTAGTTCTCCAAGATGTCTGGAGTTCATGCTGGTAGTCCACCAAACATAGATTTAATTTAGTTTTCTATATTTTTCATTGATTTAATTTTGTTGTTAATTGACATAAATAAACTATTAACCCTTTCTAACAAGTCATATTTTTGCAGGAAGTTTTCCACTTCTGCCTCATTCATTTGACTGAAAAAGACTATGAGAAGACACATTGAGCATACACATAACACACAGTATGCTAAAAAAAATTGCACCCCATAAATCTGTGTAGTTGCCGGTAGTCTTCTTTATTAGGACAGCTGTACACATTACTTTCAGTTAAGACCTGCACTGCACAAACAAATAAAAATGTTTGCAGTCAAATTTGACACGGCAAGCAGGAGCAACATGGTGACTCAGTGTTTAGTCTTGCAGCACTGGAGTCCTGGGTTCGAATCTTGCCAGAAACAACATCTGCAAGGAGTTTGTATGTTCTCCCCGTGTTTGTGTGGATTTCCTCCCACACTACAAAGACATACTGATAGGACAAAAGAAAAATGTACATTGTGAGCCCTATATAGGGCTCACAATCTACATTAAAAAAAAAAATTCTACATGGCAAGCCCATATGAAGCACAAGAAAATAACATTGCAAAACCACAGCAATTTGTACTAAACACAGCTTGTATTCTGCTCCACAAACCACTATGTGTAGGTGCATTGTAATAAAAAATACAGGCCCCTGGAATCATCCACATACTATAGTATATACTGTGTAAGACATGCTATAGCAGTTGTAAGATACACACAATCCCCGCAGCTCTCTTCTTTGCTGCATACAATAGATATTAATATAGCATTCAGTGAAACATGACACACCTTTTTTCTGTTAAATTCATCTGGAATTTGACAAATAAATCCATACTGCTTTCCATACTCAACCTGTGCCACTTTGTAAGCATGCTGTTCTTCTGTATCATGTCAATTATAGCTTATTGTAATGCTCAATGGGATATAAAGAGACTGACACAGATTAGATAGCAGTTAGTACAGTATATACCTAGCTTCTGAGCTATTACCCCTTCACAGAGACTTGCTTCCTTGCTCAATATAAATTATTAATTTCCCATAACTGTCTCATTTAAAATAATTTAATTGCATTTTCTAATCGTATGAAATGCAGTCTATTATGTTTCAGAACTCCATTACATACAGTAGCTTGTTCACCAAAGTGTGCTAGCTCGCTGAGCTCATTAAGTACATTCACTTGGTTGAGTATTAATGAGCAATAATCGACATTACTTTACAGCTGCAAATATTGATGGTTGGTTAGCCTTTAGGGCAAAGGTGTCTGGAAAATTTGCTGTAAGCGATTATTGACAGATTGTAATCTGCAGCAGAAGGTACAGATCTGATACCCATAAAATAGTACAGAAGAGGGTGGCAGGAAAAAACACCAGGAAAATGGATGGATGCTCCAATATGGGAGAGCTTCAACAGGACAGACTGTCAGGAACTTGCAGAAGAACAATAGGTCAGTTGGTCAATCAACATCAGACCCCAGTTCAACATGTAGTACACAATGGCCCATACTGGTGTACACAAATTAGTTATTGACAATGATAAGAGAAAACTCAATCTGAGCACCCACTTTACCAACACCCCGTGTGTGTTGAGAAGCCAAAAAGACTGAATGCTCCAATTCTGAAGCTCTAGTAGACTGTGCACCTGGAGTTACTGGTTCAGGACTGTGCATGGCTTTAGTTATTAGACTGTTCAAGTTCCAAAGATTGTGGACTATTAACTTCATAAGAACTGCCTTGTTATTATCCCCAGATGCTTAATCTGAAGACACAAATCAAAGGGAAGACCTTGCTCTGCATGCCCACCATTGGGGTGAGTTCAAGGGTCTTGGATTCTCTGCAGGCAGAAGGTTCTCAATATATGACCCACTGAAGCAATTAGGAGGCCAAAAACGTGAGCCAAGGCACTGCAGACTCGGTGGTGGTAAAGTCTATGGAGTTCTATATGTGTATTCCATATCTTTGCAAAGCCCACAGTTTCACCAGCACTACTGATATAAATATTAATATCTCATATAATTTAACATATAATTCTATTTACGCTAGGTTCAAACCTGCGTTCTGGCCTCCGTTCTGTGGTTTCCGTCTTCTGCATGCAAGAAGATGGAAACCACAGACCGGGTCCGGCCGTGAGCGGCGGTGAGCGTTTTATGCTCTCCGCCATGAAACCGTTTTTTTAAATCTAGACACAGAGTACTGCATGTCCGACTCTGTGTCCGGATTAAAAAACTCGGCTTCAAATGAATGGGTGAGAAAGAGTCCTGCAGGTTTCCATCTCCTGCTCTGTTTTATGCAGGAAACGGAAACCTGCAGAACGGAGACCGGGCGCAGATGTGAACGAGCCCTTAGCTGTTTAGTGCAGCTTCAAATCCAACACAACAACACCATTAAGTAGGGGCCACACGGTGGCTCAGTGGTTAGCACTGCAGCCTTGCAGTGCTGGAGTCCTGGTGTTCAAATCCTGCCAAGGGCATAAAACCATCTGCAAGGAGTTTGTGTGTTCTCCCCGGGTTTGCATGGATTTCCATCCCATATTCCAAAGACATACTGATAGGGAAAAATTGTACATTGTGATCTCTATATGGGGCTCACAATCTACATTTAAAAAAAAAAAAACAAAACAAAAAAAACAACACCATTAAGTGTAGATCACCCAATTCGTGATGTACCGACCGCACTGATGTAAATGTCCATATGAACACATATCTGCAATATTTACTAATGTCAGTGATGGCTTGGAATTAGTATGCTCTGCCAATATTTCTGCCAATGCGAGAGCATAACATTTTTACAAGGCTTTCCAGACCACTGTTTTCATGGTCAGTTGCAATCGTCTTTTGGGACTATTAAGATGAAAGCAATCTATGTTGTTACCATGTTGTAGAACTTTGCTCCTATACCTTATCTGCATTGTGAAATTTTATGAACGTGATATTATATTCATTTTTAGGAACTTTTTTTTTTTTTTTTAATGTAGATTGTGAGCCCCACATAGAGCTCACAATGTACATTTTTCCCTATCAGTATGTCTTTTTTTTTTTTTTTTTGGAATATGGGATGGAAATCCATGCAAACACAGGGAGAACATACAAACTCCTTGCAGATGGTTTTTTGTCCTTGGCGGGATTTGAACACCAGGACTCCAGCGCTGCAAGGCTGCAGTGCTAACCACTGAGCCACCGTGTGGCCCCCTATCATTTTTAGGAACTTTCATATGTGTAGGAAACACGTTATTGCCATGGTCCAGATTTACAAGGACCAACCTAGAAGCTTAGAAAACTGATAATCAAAAGTAACAAGTACTAATAAAAGTAATCTTCCTGAGCATAGCGGCTCTGTAGACAGAAGCGGCACTCAAACACTTGTCATTGTGCCTTCATATTATGTGACAGCCAGGAAACGCATTCCCTATTCATAATCCATCAGATCAGTGACAGAGCACAATCACGGCTGCTCATTGCAATATACTGTGTCAATTGGAAACAGTGTGCATTATTTTACTGAATTACATCTACATGCAGGGAATTTACCTACATTTCCTAAAACTGGAATAAAACATTACTTAACAAGAGCACCCGCCTTTGTGCTGAATACATATGAATTTCTTCGGCTAGACAGGATTTAGACTTTAAAATCATATTCAGAATAACACTGGCTTAAAATCAACTAATGCCTTCCACTGAAGAGCATCCCATCTCCCGTCTTTGAAGCTAAATAATTTATACAGCAGAGTAATATTTAGCACTTTGCTTTGAGAATCCTTAAAGCAGCTCCAATTTCTAGCGGATCATTCTTTCTGAACTTCTTTTCACCATTTCCAAACTTCTATTTTTATAGGTTTCTTAAATACACATCAGTGATTCAGCTCATCTAGGCACCAGGCTCCCTGAAGTGGCTCTGGCTAGTTTTCCTATGACCTTTTATTGACCAGATCCCTTAATAATGATGTGTACTGTGTTGGACTAACAATTAGTCACCTTCAGCAGTAAATCTAAAGCAATGGTTTACACCGCAGACTATGGTGTCTGACAAGAAGCACTGACCGCACTGAGGGAGCGGGCAGGTTGCCGACATGTTCTCAAACAAGTATTACACAGCCTGAAGAGAATAATTTAAGCATCCTACATGATTTACCTGGTGTTTGCAAGGCAATCAATATTCAAGGATCTTGACAAGGAGTCTGAAAGGTTGATGTGATTATACAGAATGTGTCGGCTGGGCTATTCCTGTTCCAACACCTGGATTTATCATCTGAAAGCCTTTTTTGAGCTTTATTTGTGTTATGTGCTTGTCAGGATAACAATCAGTGCACATATACATTCATCATCTAATATTACATTTGACAGCCTGAAAACTGAATTGAAAATACACAAGAAAAAAGTTTAAGATTGTACGGCTCAGAATGGAGTAATATAATATTTTTCTAATGTGTATTTTTGGCTACTGTATTAAAAAGCAAATCTATGGATTTTTTTTTTTTGAATGTTGGTTAATCATCACCAAGTCAGGGAAACCATTTATAGTAAAAGTTTGTCTACTTTCTAGGCTTTACTGCTGTTGGTTCTCCTCCTGGATGGTTCCCCAAGTGGCCCATCCCCTTTGTAGTACTGACATTCAAACACAATACCCATCTTTCTTCTTTGCCTTGTATGACAATGTACATACTACTTTTCTCTTAATCGTGTGGGGGAATCATCATGACTGTCCACAGTCAAATACTATTTAATCCTGTACAAGTTATAGATGTATTGCTAAAGAAAAGTTTAGGTATCGGTTGTTGGAAGGGCAAAACTTGGGCTGGGTGAGATTCTGGCCTCCTGTGTGATTGTGGTGCATCTATGGTACATGGCTCTTATTGTGTGCCAACATACACCACATCCTTTGTTCTACGCCTTGCTCACCACTTCTTATGACAGTCAGTAGAACCGGGGTGAGGAGCAAGGCAAGCCAGGACAGGGACACCTTGGCCTGACAAAGTTATTCTAACTTACATCTGTTCTGCAAGCAGCACTTTTCTCTCCGCATGTTTCGTGTGACTTGAAACCACACAGACCTCATTATAGTCTATGGGCTCCGTGTTTTCCCAGGTAATCACTTTTCTATGCGTATAGGTTTCCATTCGAGGGGTCCCCAAGTGGACTTCCCAAATGGAATCCCGAAAACAGATGTGCACCTGGCCAGAGTAATTTAAGGAATTGCCAGTCTAAAGAACACACATCGGACAGAAACTGGATTTCAGTGCAGAAATTTATGGAAAGGAGCAAAATCTATTAAAGTATATTACATTTTATTAATGTTTCAATTGCTGCTAGAAAGTCAAACTTTCGGTTGGTTCTTTATTCCTTGCATAATTGCAGATTACTTTTAGAGCTGGCTCAATAAAGGACATTATAACTTGATTTTAAGGCAAAATGAGACTGTTGTATGTTGGGCAGGCCCGAAAAGATTTCAATGACAAGACATATTTTAATGTATATGCTCACGTGGTGTTTTACGGTTTTTATTTGTTGGACTACCAAAATAACGTTTGCATAGTTGTTTTTTTTGTTTGTTTTTTTTTACAATCTATATGGCAGGCAATTAAGACCCTTTTCTAGTGGGTTATTTTTTGTTTTATTGGTGTAAAAAAAAAGTACGGTAAATATATATTTTTCAGTTGATATTAGTTTTTAATTTGCTAATTGACACCAAAATAATGTAGAAAATGGCTTCCCTACTGACTTGTATCATATATGGAAAGATAGATAGATACAGTGTTGGCCAAAAGTTTTGGCACCCCTGCAATTCTGTCACAAACTCTTTGGTATTAATATCTTAATTTATTTTGCTTGCAATGAAAAAACACAAAAGAGAATGAAAAAAAAGTCAAATCATTGATCATTTTACACAAAACTCCAAAATTGGGCCAGACAAAAGTATTGACACCCTCAGCCTAATACTTGGTAGCACAACCTTTAAACAAAATAACTTTGAACAACCGCTTCTGGTAACCATCAATGAGTTTCTTACAATGCTCTGCTGGAATTTTAGACCATTCTTCTTTGGCAAACTGCTCCAGGTCCCTGAGATGTGAAGGGTGCCTTCTCCAAACTGCCATTTTGAGATCTCTCCACAGGTGTTCTATGGGATTCAGGTCTGGACTCATTGCTGGCCACTTTAGAAGTCTCCAGTGCTTTCTCTCAAACCATTTTCTAGTGCTTTTTGAAGTGTGTTTTGGGTCATTGTCCTGCTGGAAGACCCATGACCTCTGAGGGAGATTATGCTGCAAAATTTGTTGGTAGTCTTCAGACTTCATAATGCCATGCACACGGTCAAGCAGTCCAGTGCCAGAGGCAGCAAAGCAACCCCAAAACATCAGGGAACCTCCGCCAAGTTTGACTGTAGGGACCGTGTTCTTTTCTTTGAAGGCCTCTTTTTTTTTTCCCCCTGTAAACTCTATGTTGATGCCTTTTCCCGAAAAGCTCTACTTTTGTCTCATCTTACCAGAGAACATTCTTCCAAAACGTTTTTGGCTTTCTCAGATAAGTTTTGGCAAACTCCAGCCTGGCTTTTTTATGTCTCTGGGTAAGAAGTGGGGTCTTCCTGGGTATCCTACCATACAGTCCCTTTTCATTCAGATGTCGACGGATAGTACGGGTTGACACTGTTGTACCCTCGGACTGCAGGGCAGCTTGAACTTGTTTGGATGTTAGTTGAGGTTCTTTATCCACAATCCGCACAATCTTGCGTTGAAATCTCTCGTCAATTTTTCTTTTCCATCCACATCTAGGTAAGTTAGCCACAGTGCCATGGGCTTTAAACTTCTTGATGACACTGCGCATGGTAGACACAGGAACATTCAGGTCTTTGGAGATGGACTTGTAGCCTTGACATTGCTCATGCTTCCTCACAATTTTGCTTCTCATGTCCTCAGACAGTTCTTTGGTCGTCTTTCTTTTCTCCATGCTCAATGTGGTACACACAAGGACACAGGGCAGAGGTTGAGTCAACTTTAATCCATTTCAACTGGCTGCAAGTGTGATTTAGTTATTGCCACCACCTGTTAGGTGCCTCAGGTAAGTAACAGGTGCTGTTAATTACTCAAATTAGAGAAGCATCACATGATTTTTCAAACAGTGCCAATACTTTTGTCCACCCCCTTTTTTATGTTTGGTGTTGAATTATATCCAATTTGGCTTTTTGACAATTCTTTTTGTGGTTTTCCATTGAAGACAAATTAAATGAAGATAATAATACCAAAGAATCTGTTTGCAATCATTTTCTGGAAGAAAATGAGTATTATCTGACAGAATTGCAGGGGTGCCAATACTTTTGGCCAACACTGTAGATAGATAGAGATATATAAGTATAGATATGTAAAGTCTCAGATGAATACTGAGATTACGGCAGTGGTCTACATGAGCGGGTTTTTTTTTTGCATTTTAATTTTTATTTCTGTGTATGGAGTTTTATTACATATTATCTCATAAAAGATCCTCAGGGGACATTCACACTTTGCGATCTTTTTTTATTTAGCAGTTTTCTACTGAGGTCAGGACATCCATAGGAGTCTTAGTGACAGATGAAAACATCTCCTGGTAGTGACAATAGTGACAACTAATGTGGGTCTGCTAAGACCCAACAGCTCCACTACACCAGGGGGCACGTATCCAGTAGAGACAGCCGCTGTGCCAGTTCCTCTATTCACTACACATTCTGCTCTATGTTGTGTGTAATGGAGAAGACAGAAACAGTAGTAACCACTTCTGTCTTCTCCTCGGGGTCTTTGGCAGCTGGAGGCTTAACTGCTCTGGCTAGAGAACAGGAGAGTTACTGCAGCGACGCCATAAGTCTTTCCTGTAAACTCGGCACCTGCACCACCTATTGTTAAATGACAGCAGGCAGTCATTATCAGGCTAATAACTTCTCAGTCATTTTCATAAAAAAGATGATTATTTATCTGCCACATTAATTATTGAAATATAGTATAGGTATACAAATAGAAGAATCCAGCGTCCACCCAGTGGAATAAAATTTAACTTTTATTATTTCGTAGTAAAAACCATTACAACATACCTGAGGGTAAATGCAGATGATACAGCATAGTAACAGTTACGCGTTTCGGAACTTCTTAACGTTCACCGTTGGTTGAGGTCTGCCTTCATCCGAGCAGCCCGAGAAGGAACCTAAGATAAAAGGGTGAGCTGGATATTCGAATGACTTTGTAAATTGAAATATAGTAATTTACTTGACATGCAGATTCTGAAAATATTGTAAAATTGTAAATAAATTCAACAGACACAGAGCAAAAAGTGCCATGTATGACAATGTGTACCTATAGTACTAGCTTCCATAGTACAAGTCACTTCCATAGTATCTTAAGACAAAATAAATGTATTCACGGATGAAAGGATTAATAAAATTGAGCAGATGCTTTTTCCTGTTTTAATCAATTCGTCTATAAGTTTGCCAACTCTGATATCTCTTGGAACGGGTCCGTCCCATCACACCTTCCCTGTTAGTACAGTCCTACACACTATCTGCAGTCTTGTATTAACCCCTTTCCAAGATCCTTCATGCTATTACTTTGGATGTTGGACCTTTAAAAATGGCTGCTGCTTATATGTTGTAATGAAGTGGAGAAACATCAGCACTGCCCATTATCAAAGCTCGCTGTGATTGTTGGCATTAAAGGGGTTGTCCACTTTCAGACCAATATTGAGAGACAAATGTCCTGGTTTGTATAGTAAAAAGTTGTATAACTTTCCAATATACTTTCTGTATCAATTCCTCACGGTTTTCTAGATCTCTGCTGTCTGTCATTCATTCTGCTTACCTCTAGTGGATAAAACTCTGACCATGGTCATGTGATTTACGGTCCATGGTCATGTGATGAGCACACAGGTGCTGCTCGTTATAGTCACAGCACAATAATCAGACGTCTTTCTGGTAACGAGCTTGGATAAAAAAATTACCAAAGGAATAGACATGACCAAATTGGTATAAATAAAATATACATCGGCCCCTCAAAAAGGCACCTTAGGCATCCCTGTAGACAGAAATATAAAAAAGATATGAGTGTCAGAATATGGCAACTCTAAGAATTTTTTGCTTTGTTTTGTAAAAACTTGGATTCTTTTTAAGGGGTTAACTAAATAAATTTGTACCAAACCAGAGACTACAGGTGACATGTCATTTTGGCTGCACAGTGAACACTATGAAACAAAAACCCGTAAGAAAGTTTCACAAAAGCAGTTTTTCTTCAATTCTACCCCATTCTGATGTTTTTTTCCAGCTTCCCAGTACAATGGTACCTCTATGAAGTGCAATTTTTCCCACAAACATTAAGTCCTAATATGGCTCTCTGAACAAAAAATAAAAAAGTTATGGTATAATTGCATTGATCCACAGAATGTAGGTAATATGTTAATTTAGCTGCACATTAAACCCATAAAGCCATAAAGTGTGGCAGAAATACAGTTTTTCTTTAATTCCACCAAATTCTGATATTTGTTTCCAGCTTCCATGTACATCATATGGAATAATAAATGGTGCCAGTATGAAGTAACACTTTCTTAAAAAATTAAACTTTCATACAGCAAAATGAATGGAAAAATAAAGAAGTCATGGTTTTTGGAGGTCGGGGTGTGAAAAATGAAAATCAAAAAATGGCTGAAGTGGGAAAGGGTTAACTAGCAAGTTGACTTTAATGATGAAATTACTTTATGCTTCAACCTGTCAGCTAAATGCTATATAGTGTAAGAAACTGGTGGTCACTGTAGATGAAAGGGGGGGGGGAAGAATCTTTGGATCTGTAGCAGAATGACTGCAAAGGAAGATGCAGGTACTTTGACTACACATCCCCTATGTTATTCCCTATTTCCTTTTTTAATATTTTATGGAGAACCAGAGGGCCCCTTTATAGGGGTTGTCCAGGACCTAGCAAGGTTGGATACTGATGACCACTGATGGATCATGGTCTGACTCATGAACCCTAAACTGATCAACTGTTTCACCCATATACCAGGTAAAAGACTGGAACTAGCGCTGCTCCTATGCAAGTGAATGGGTGCAGAGTTCCTGGTGTCACTGCTAGAGTCTATGGAGCTCTGTACACTGCATATATCTTCCTGCCTGTACAATATAGCCGTGGCACCAGGAACTGCAGCTCTCCACCCATTCACTTGCATAGGAACAAAGCTAGTTCCATCTGTACACCCGGCATGTGAAACTGCTGATCAGCATGGATCAGGCTTTGGCCTCTGACCAGTCAGATAATAATAACCTATCCTTTGACTTATCCTGAACAAGCCATTAAAATGACTTATTAACATAATAATAATACTAAATTTTTTTTTAATAATAATAATAATAATAATAATAATTATTATTATTTATTTTTCAGAAACAGCTATAGATATTTAATTACAATTTACAACATTGTACAAACCTGAAAACTTTAAATCCAATGTAAAAGGGAATAAAAGGTTATGGTTTAATCACTACTCTCTGAATTAACAGAAATACATTTTCATCATCTTCCTTTATATACTGCATGGCTACATTGCTCCTTGAGATATACATAACCAGCAGTGGACCCAGCACATCCCTAAATAAGTCAGATTGTACGTAGCAGACTTTGACGGCTGCTGCCTTACAGGAGCACTTATAAAAGTGATTTAGATTGTAATACAAGGGGTTTTTAACTTGGTACAAATCAATAGATCAAATTGACTTTAGTAGTTAGAGAAGTTGCCAACCAATGGCAGCTGAGGATTGAAGGGGCTGCTCTTTATTAGATCTCAAAGCGAACTGAGTAGAATGTGAGCGCTCGGTATTCATATTGACTGGGTAGGGCCACTTTCATTTAACTCGAAAGGCAATCAATTCTGTTGCTGGTTTTGTTTCGGCATAGTTATTTAGATTTCATCCAGTTGGTTATCAGCCTCAAGGCCACCTGCTGAACTTCAGCATGGAATTCATTTCTCGCTCTCTTTCTTTTTATTTTGTAGGGAAGGGGGGAATATTGACTTGTGTGATAATTTCAGCTGGATGATTAAATTTGGCCTCTTAGGCCCCAAGCTGAAAATTCAATTCACATGACTGGTTCTCTTTTCAAATGCTATCAAGCAATTTTGTGTTCTGCCACTGCTAATATTACAGATGCTTATTGCCCTTTTACTGTAATAAACCATGGAATTCCGACTCCACTTTCCATTCTGTGTGGCTCAAGGCTATTTTAAACATAATGGTCATAATATGTGTATGCTCCTCTTAAGTAATGGATATTGCTGTGGCATCGGAGGCAGCTAACCTGTTTATGCCGTATGTGACATTGACGCAAGGCTGGTCTTCATTAAAACAAGATGTTTCGTCTCCTACCTCGGAAGGATCTGCGTCCTGTAGATATATATACAATTAGCTCTATCGGTTTACTTGCAGGCATTACTAGTTCCAGGTTCGGTATATAAAATAGTTGCCGTCTTCACTGATGCAAGCACATAAGATGTAAAGCTGTAAAGTTGTATGTTATGTGCTATCTAAGGCCGCTATCTGTCTAATGCTACTGCACTGCAGACAAAGGAAACTGATTGCAGAGAAAAGGAGCTCTATTATTTCACATACACTTTAAAGATTATAGGGAGAAGATCTTTTACTTGTGAGAGATATTCCCAGAAGGGATATTTGTGCATTCATTATACAAGACTATTAATGGAAGAAGCATTTCTCTGGCACATTAGTTTATCTCTGGTTATATTATCATAAAGTACATCTTATATGTAATAGAGACCATTAACCACATACAAATTACAATGATCAGCAGGAAAAACATGCAGAACTGTGTAGTTGGACGACCTACTGTTTATCAAAGTATGTGAAGGGTGGAAAGCGGAATATAAGCATAGATCATGTTTTACGAAGACAACTAGTGCAAGCTATACATAAAATACACAGGGAAATATTGAGGGAGATATAAAAAAGGGATTGTCCAGCCAATAAAATATATTTAGAAAAGGTTTTCCCGAAAGAATACATAAATGCAAACCTCATTGTTGCCATTGCAATACTTCCCATGTCTTCCACCAGTCTCTACTGCCATGTCTCTCTCAAAACACATGAAATGACTGCTTAGCCAATCACAGGTTGAGGCGGGGACCCATCTTGGTCAGTGATTGGCTGAGTGGTTATCTCCTGTGTGTCAAGAGGGACAAAGAACTAGAGACTGGTGGAGATTAGATAAAGCATCAGTTACCTATGATTTATTTCATTTTTTTACATCTTTCAGAACCTTTTGTGAATATAGGGGCAATGCGGTGGCTCAGTGGTTAGCACTGCAGCCTTGCAGTGTTGGAGCCCTGGGTTCAAATCCTGCCAGAGACATCTGTAAGAAGTTTGTATGTTCTCCCTGTGTTTGTGTGGATTAACTTCCTTATTCCAAAGACATACTGATAGGGAAAAAAATGTACATTGTGATCCCTATTTAGGTCTCACAATCTACATTAAAAAAAGAACCTTTTCAGAATATTTTTATGGGCCAGACAACCCCCTTAATTTTGGAGCATTACTTAGGTAGGATTTCAATATTTCTATTTCATGCAGCATTCATATGCTAGTGATCAACTCATCATAGGCTTAACACAGTCCAAGTAAAATAATGGGGATAGATGAATGGTGCTAGAGTTAATAAAAAAAATGTAGACATACAGTATATATAGTTTTCAATATACATTCCATATAATGTTTTTTCAATGTGTTCATACCTGTACTTTGGCAAAAATAACCTGCAAAATATGGCACCATCTTTTATTTTCATTTTTATTTTCTGTATTATACTGTGCTCTTACCTGTATTTGCTTGATGATCCATTGATGTATACTCTATGTATGTTAAATAATACAATGAATACAATACAATGAATTGACATGCAAGAGCCTTTGTAAAGGTATAGTCTTTGTAAAGCGTCACTAGAAAGCTATTTTCAAAGATTGTGGCAGCTATATAGATGAGTTATCCCATGTGCCACTGTGTCACTGAAGTGGTTGGGAACTCTTTGCCATTTGTGATTAGACATGGATGAACCTCTCAAGATTTTTTTTTGTGAATATTCACTGGGTTTGTCTGCCTTTATCATTTCAGACTGAATTTATGTTAAACCGTCATGTTCATGTTCAGGAAGTCAGAAGGGGCTGGATGAAGAGCCCAAGTGAGCATTGAATGCTGCAAGGGAGCCTAGGAGAGATGAGGGAAGGTGAGCATAAGTGTTTATGTTTCAACACTTTGATTTATTATAAAATAGGGTCTAAAGTTCATCTGTGTCTCTTCAGCATCAGTGCCGTACATCCACAAAACTGGTCAGTATTGCCTCAGTGTGTCATCTGTATTTGTGAATCTATAAAAAAAAAAAAAACAGTAGGTAACTAGTTGACTGTTCCGTAAATATGGATGTTGCACAGATTACAATCATATGACATCTGTTGTTTTCTTTGAGCAGAATAGGACATGACCTGAAACCCGAATGCTGACCCTTGAAAAACATGGTAGTACGCATGGGCTCATTGAAATGAATGCATCAGTGTACTAACCAGGAAAAATCAGCATAGCATACTTAAATAGCACAGCACACGGTTGTGTGCATGAAGCCTTAGATAAAGAAGAATGATTCAGCATTCAACAGAACATGTTTCCATAAAGCTCTGGGACCCATGTTAATACTGGAGGAGGGTTGTCAGTAGATTCAGCAGATCTTTGGTAACTTTAATGCTCATATGCTACTCATCAATGGGCAGGTAACTTCGTATTCTTAAGTACTACCACTACTTAATGATACCACCCACAGTTTGTCATGGAATATCTAGGAGAGAAGACGTTCCACATACAACAGTGGAACCCTTTTTCAGTACCACACTGGAATTTCGTGAGCTTCTTAGAATGAGTCTACTTTGCCTGCCATATGTTACTATACATTTCAGCTGTATGCTATTACCCATTAAAGTTGTTTTCCCACCAAAGCAAGCTCTCTCATATCCTAAGGATAATGAATAATTCGCAGATTAGTGAAGATCTGACTGCTGAGACATAAACAAATCAGGAGAATGGGAACCTTTCATTCCCTGTTCTAAATGGAATACTGGTCAGTGTGCACAACTCCATTGATTTCCAAAGATAAAGTACGGTGTTCAGCTATCTCTGGAACTCCCATTAAAATGAATGGAGCAATGCCTGTGCTGCCCAACCACTGCTCCTTTCAGAATAGGGGTTGAAAGTCTCTCAATCTACTGATCAGTTTGGATCTGAACAGTCTGACCCCTATTGATCTATTATCCATAGGATGAAAAAGCTTGTTTTGGTGGAAAAACCCCTTTAACTTCGAAACTTCTGATTTACTAGCATGGTAGAAATGTGTCGGCAGCACATTTAAATACATGTGATTCATTGATTAAGGGCTGTGTCGCAATACTTTGTCTATATCATCTATCTATCTATCTATCTATCTATCTATCTATCTATCTATCTATCTATCATCAGTCTGTCCATCCATCCATCCAGGGTGGGGGTTATTTTATTAAGTTATATAGCTAAAGACATCAAATGTTTATTTAGTTCTTTACTTTGCTGTAGGCTCTTTGATTGAATAATACTTAAATTAAATACCGCACAAAAATCAATGTAAGCAATCTCTCTGCTGCCTCCTAGGCAGAGCTGCTTTAGGCGTAGGTCTAGTTTGCATATACCTTACATACAGTACTGAATTTACTAATAAATAATACTCAAATAACTCACCAAGTGCAATCTGTATACTGAGTTCTTTTAGACTTAAGCACTATGACATTTTTATCTACTGTCACAGTTTCAACCATACCATTGTAGATTGCAGTGGATATCAGTAGTAGAGATGGGTAAACCTCTGAAGATTTGTTTCAGGCTAGTTTATCTTCTGGTTTGTTTTTTATGGTTCTGATAGAACCAGAGGTGGAATTATTGATCTCTGGAGTCTCTTTAGACCCCATAATATAATAAGGGAAGTGTAAAGAAAATCCCCAAACATTTATTCCCAGCTTCCCTCTTTTGGGCCTCTTTGAGGTGCCCAGGACTTTCTCTTGGTCCTCTTCTGACTTCTTCCGGCCTCATGGGTGACATCATGCCCCCGATTTCATCACTGGGGTGCATGGAGTATCATATATCATAATTTCACTTCTGCTTTGCGGATGACGAACCTACAAAATTTCATGTTCAGACAAACACAAAACTGCTTTGCTAATAGCACCAAAATTCAGATGAAAATACAGTTTAAATTTAAAGTCACTGTTTGCAACATACATTTAGTCAGTCACACTTACTTCAAAACTGGCTATAGATTTACAATGGTTATCAGGATAAGGGATTTCTTTTTTTCCCAAAGGCAAAGTAAAGTATTAAATGAAAAAATTATTTTAATTAAAATAAGGTTATGCACCAAAGTGAAACAAAATAAAGGTTGAAAAAGGTGCACTAAAATGTAACTTTTATTGGTAAACTTAAAAGCCAAATAACCACACGATAAAATGGTCATGTATATGTAGGGCAATTGGGGATCTGTGTGTGAATGCTGCCTGAATTGCTCAAAACAATCTAGTCGAAATCCCTAATTGATAAGGTTGAGTCCCTCCGAACTTCTACCTCAGTAATAATTCTATTGCCAGAACCTACACTGAGAGGAACCTCTACACCTCCTTAATAGGATTCACACAGAAAAAACAAAGCACTCCTATACTGGAACAGCAGCTGCCTGATCCAGCACTAAAGCAATTAAGCCAGAGATGGTAATTAACTGGTTAAGATAACACAAACACACATCCCTGAACACATAATGTACTAGCATGTACGGTCTATTGGAAACTGCCTGACGCGTTTCACCGGTTCTTGCCGGTTCTTCAGAGGCTACTAGATTCCCTAAATGACCTAATGCAGTGTCACCCAACTCATGGGTTAACACTGCGATAGCAGGTACGCTCCTAGTGAAGTTCGAACGTCCGGCCGGCTGTGATGTATAGCCGCGAAGCGCCGGCGCTCGATCCCCTCTTGATATAGGAGGAGATCCGCCCTCAGTTGCGTCATAGGTGGGCGTGTCTGTCCGCACAGACACGCCCACCCCTCCGACACCATCCTAACAGTGGTGCTCACGGGCGGCAGACCCACTCAGGCTCCGCCCCTCTGTGACGCTATCCCTGCCAGATGACAGGGAGCAGAAGAACACAGTTCCCTGTCAATACATCACAGCCGGCCGGACGCTCGAACTTCACTAGGAGCGTACCTGCTATCGCAGTGTTAACCCATGAGTTGGGTGACACTGCATTAGGTCATTTAGGGAATCTAGTAGCCTCTGAAGAACCGGCAAGAACCGGTGAAACGCGTCAGGCAGTTTCCAATAGACCGTACATGCTAGTACATTATGTGTGAAGGGATGTGTGTGTGTGTTATCTTAACCAGTTAATTACCATCTCTGGCTTAATTGCTTTAGTGCTGGATCAGGCAGCTGCTGTTCCAGTATAGGAGTGCTTTGTTTTTTCTGTGTGAATCCTATTAAGGAGGTGTAGAGGTTCCCCTCAGTGTAGGTTCTGGCAATAGAATTATTACTGAGGTAGAAGTTCGGAGGGACCCAACCTTATCAATTAGGGATTTGCACTAGATTGTTTTGAGCAATTCAGGCAGCATTCACACAGAGATCCCCAATTGCCCTACATATACATGATCATTTTATCGTGTGGTTATTTGGCTTTTAAGTTTACCAATAAAAGTTACATTTTAGTGCACCTTTTTCAACCTTTATTTTACAAAGTAAAGTATTGCAGCTCAGCCCCATTCACTAAGATTTCATAGTATATTTCACTTAAAGGGTTTCCACACAAACATATAATATTTAAACTTGTAGACAAGTAAAGACCATGGTTTCCTTATTTCTCACACAGAAACCAGCCACAATAAAGAAATCAAGGCTGGGATTTTAACAAGTCCCAGACCGTAGAAGTTCCTGCAATTATGGAGAGAATATTGTAGCAGTGTACCTGGTTGAAAAGTGATGAAAAAGAAGGGGCTTTCAAAAAAAAAAAAAGCCAATATGGTACGGATATTGGAAACAATGGTGTTTTTTTTTTAGTTTTTTTCATCATAGGGGTTCAACATCAGATGCAATTGATAGTATTGCATCTGCCACTACCCTCTACCTCTGATGTCACCCTGACCAATTTGTCAGATCTGTAATAAAATCATTGTATTCAGTAATTTCATCATTTTCACCACTTTGTTTGACTTATCATGGCAATGGGATTCCTCTATATTTTCACAATTCCTTCCTCCAGATTTCCCTCTAGTACCTTTACTGTCATCACTGCCACACTACACGTCCTGGCAATACTACCTCCACCACCACTAACAGTCATGTCTTCCACCTCTGCCTTCTTTAAATAGAAAAATAGTCAGCAGATGCCACATGACCAGGGGTGAACCTGCCCCTTTCGCCGCCCGAAGCGAACGACAGAAAGCCGCCCCCCCCACCCGGAGGAGGGGGCGTGGCGGAGCGGGCGAGGATTAGCGAAGGGGCGGGGCTTAGCACCGTTCGCAGGCACGGAGAAGACCTGCGCTCTACCTGAGTGTGAGGGGAGGCTGCCGGAGCAGCGCTGCTCCAGTGGCCTCCCCAATCCACTGCTCCGTGCTAAGCCAGTCCAGGACAGCTTGTCCTGGACTGACTTAGGTAAGAAAAAATGCTGCCCTCCCTGGGGCCCTGGCATAGTGCCGCCTGAAGCGCTCGCTTCAGGTCGCCTCATGGGAGGTGCGGCGCTGCACATGACTACTAGGGAATATGATCTGTGTGAAGAAGAAATGGTGGACAGTGCAGAAAGGCAGATTGGTATATTATGTGATACAATACCAGAGGAGGAGGAATACACAGAACCACAGAACAGAATTCATCTTTATTCTTAGTATGTACAAATCAGACTAATGGGGAGGCTGCTAATAGCAGAAGTAGTTCTGCTGTTGCAACCCACATTTTTATCGTTCAGCAGAATAGTGACTGCAGCTCTGGATGTGACTGGAGTATAAGTGATGATGTAAGAGCAGAATAGTGACTGCAGCTCTAGATCTGACTGGAGTATAAGTGATGATGTAAGAGCAGAATAGTGACTGCAGCTCTAGATGTGACTGGAGTATAACACATAAGGTAAAAGCAGAATAGTGACTGCAGCTCTAGATGTGACTAGAGTATAAGACATGATATACAGCAGAATAGTGACTGCAGCTCTAGATGTGACTGGAGTATAAGACATAATGTAACAGCAGAATAGTGACTGCAGCTCTAGATGTGACTGGAGTATAAGACATGATATACAGCAGAATAGTGACTGCAGCTCTAGATGTGACTGGAGTATAAGACATAATGTAACAGCAGAATAGTGACTGCAGCTCTAGAGGTGACTGGAGTATAAGACATGATGTACTGCAGAATAGTGACTGCAGCTCTGGATGTGACTGCAGTATAAGTGATGATGTAAGAGCAGAATAGTGACTGCAGCTCTAGATGTGAAAGGCATATAAGACATAATGTAACAGCAGAATAGTGACTGCAGCTCTAGAGGTGACTGGAGTATAAGACATAATGTAACAGCAGAATAGTGACTGCAGTTCTGGATGTGACTGGAGTATAAGTCATGATGTAAGAGCAGAATAGTGACTGCAGCTCTGGATGTGACTGGAGTATATATGCAGTCATTATTTTGTTGTACATCATGTCATATACTCCAGTCACATCCAGAGCTGCAGTCACTATTCTCTCTATCATGTCTTATACTCCTGTCACCTACAGAGCTGCACTCACTATTCTGCTGTTACATCAGGTCTTATACTCCAGTTACATCTAGAGCAGCAGTCACTATTCCACTGTTACATCATGTCATATACTCCAGTCACATCCAGAGCTGCAGACACTATTCTGCTGTTACATCGGGTCTTATACTCCAGTTACATCTAGAGCTGCAGTCGCTATTCCACTGTTACATCATGTCATATACTCCAGTCACATCCAGAGCTGCAGTCACTATTTCACTGTTACATCATGTCTTATACTCCAGTTACAGCCAGTTCTGCTACATCTGAGGATGTAGCAGAACACAGCGTGCGCTCAACATTGCTACATCTGAGATCGGACCAGAATGGAGACTGCTGTGAACCGATCTTAGACTCCGCCTCCTCACAGACGAGCCTCTGTCAGATCCAGCGTTGATTGGCCGAATGCTGTACTCTGTATGGCATTCGGCCAATCAACGCTGGTCAATGCATTCCTATGGGAAAAAGTCAGCTCCTGCATATCGCAAGCTGACAGGGATCCCGACGTAATACAGTGACTTGGGCATGTTAGATGCCCCCAGAAATGTTTTCCCTGCTGTCCCAGTTGCATTACAGGGTGTTGTATTCATTTCCTGGTGTGTCATAGTGGACTTGGTGACCCTCCTGAGTCGAATAGTGGTTTCCCCCTAAATTAGTATTTTTTCCCTATAGACTATAATGGGGTTCGATATTCGATCAAACAGTCGAGTATTGAGCGGCTACTCGAATCGAATTTCGAACTTCGAACATTTCACTGTTCGCTCATCTCTACTCCCTATGCTTCAAGTCCCTTGGTGACAAAAATACGTTGCAAGTGTTTGTCATTAATTAAAGTTTCTTATAGACAAACAATTACATATATTCAGGTAAGGAAGGCACAGTACATGTATGACATGAACAAACTGTCTTTATCTAAAGAAGTGTTGTAAAACTTTACATATATAAGTAAAATTTCTTATTATTATTATTATTATTACATATATAGCTTCAGAAAGCTTTACCTAGAAAAATTGTCATTTATACTTACCACAATGGATTTCTAATGGTGACTTTACATACTCCAGTGAGAGAAATGATACATTTAGAGTTGTAGACCATATAGGTTCCTACAGTTTACCATATGAACAATGAAAATTATTTCAGCATTGTTATAAAGCTCCCATTTACAGCTGTAGATATATAGGTATAGCACAACAATTGTATGTTTAATCTCATTCATTATTTCTGACCTTTTTCTCCCCTTTGAGTAAATGTTCTCTCTGTAACTGCTGTGTCTGGCCTCTTCCGTTTGTGGATTTGGTGTGCTGTGATTTGTGATATAAGCTTCCTAAACTGTTTGGTAACATTTATTTCATTGATCACATCAACCTCCAGAGAGGAGAGAGCACTTAAATTAAGGGATCAGAAGAAATCTGGTTACTGCTCATAAAAGTGAAGAGGAAAGAGAAGAGGAGAAGCAGAATGAGAAAGAGGGAGAAAGAGACATACACACAGAGACTACTGGGCCCGACAAGGTTTCTACACTACAACTACACTGCTCATTCCTGCCATATAATGTTCTTCAGGCTGCTGCAGGGGTAAGCTACAGAAAGCTAGGGGAGGAGATCGCCTCTTCTATCTGTCTACTATGTATGTGAATTTTCTCTAATACAATGTAATATATAGTTTGATATTGTTGCTTATACTGCTGATTTATATAAGTTGTTTATTATCAAAGTCACAGACAGAATCAGCTAGGCTCAAATGCAAATAAAATGGTGAACTAAATGCATATTTTATTGTCTTGGCCTCATTTCTTTACATCATTGTATTTATTGAATACCTATGATGGGGACATAAAGGGACGTGCAATCCCCTTCCTTATATATTTGCCTTTAAACACATACTAGGATAATTCAGTAACCTGGTGTAGATGGGTATACATGTAATGTTTCTATAACAAACAAACCTTTCTTGTGCTACAAATATATATATATATATATATATATATATATATATATATATATATATATATATGCCCTGCTTGACACAATTTATGAACGTGTGTAAAGTAGGACATTGACCAAGGTGAGGATGCCTCAGCCTTACATATTTACTGTACTTCACGCTAGAAAGTGTGAGATATATCTGAATTTGTCTGCTATAGATTCCAAATCTGGTGCACAGGAGTCTGTCTTATAGGTTTAAAGGCTGATGCCTCTTATTAATTCAAGCGCTTCTCACTCCACATGGAGACATGATTAAGACTGGTATACAGAACTCCAGTCTTAATAGCTCCCCCCAGTATGTATATAAACAGATATTTCATGGTCCACACATTAGTTTGTACAATAATAAAAAAAAACTCTCTGGGATTTAGCATTTCTGCATTACAGTAAATGACAAGCATAAAGCCACCTATTAGTAATTTCATGATCAATTGTCAACAAGCTGCTTCTGATATTCTGTTTTAGATGATTAAAAAAATAATAAGAAACCACATGATGCAAATAAGAAACCTTGGCATAGCAGCATTCTAGCTGGGGCTACCTAGATGTAAGCACGGTGCCACATTACCTTGTTATCGGAATCACTGCTAAAGCCTAGATTTATCATGTGGTTAGAGATCACTCCTGGCACATAAAGCTCCCTAGTTCTTTCTGGGTATTAATTCAGGGAGCCTGTATTCCACCATCTGAAAAAGCCTGAATGGATAAAACAGGATTTTAGAGCTGTTTCTATCATTTTACCAGTATTTCATATAGCGCAAGCATGCTGTCTGAAATACTGCCTGCTTTTAAAGGGAACTTGTCACTGCTGCTGTACAATATAACATGATGTTTTAATAGTCATGAACAAGCGGACACAATGGTACTCAATAAGTGGGTACCCAAAGTGTCAATTAGAGAGCAGAAAAATATATCCTGTATACTCCTTCCCTGTATCAACCATTCTAACCATACAACAAATCCATCAAAGGTCACGTTTTGTTTCCAAACAGTCTTGACTCTTGTTCAAAAAGGATTATTGGTCACAAACCACTCCTGCTGGACTAATAACCCTTATCTTTTCTCATATGGGATAAACACATGTCTAGCCTAAGATAATATGCTATAAATACAAAGGACAGACAAGATAGACTATGTGTTCTTTTTCTCCTGTTTTGTCAATCTTCTATGTTTCTATATTAGAGAGCAGTAAAGGGGTCATTTAGAAGATTATTGTCATACCAGGTCATTGTATCTTTTAAACTTTAAGTACCATGGCTTTTATTGCTATGGAGCAATGTAGTTGTAATACAGACATGTGATGATGGGGACGCTGTGGTCAGCACTATAATGGAGGCACTACAGCATCTATATTACACTGTGGCAATTGTAGGAACAAGTTGGAGGCATTGTTATCATTGTTAGCTGTCACTGTGGCTTGGGCCACAATAATGAGGAAAGTCTTGTGTCACTTTTATGCTAGAGATAATACATTATATGCAATTTATTCTCATTTTAATTATCTGTTCCAGCTACACTGCAATGACAAGATGCCAAATTATTCTTATTTTTAGGCTGGCTGTACATACACCATGATGTTCACACTAGCATTCAGCTCTGCATCGTTTGAGTCTTCATGGGGACCCGAAAAAAAAGAACGTCTGTGAACCCCACCTGCCATATTAAACCAACAGAGAGAAAAGTCCTCCATTCAGGACTTTCCTCTCCGCTGATTTTAGATAGAACCCGCAGAGGAGACGCCAATGCAGAAGTGACCCTAGCCTGATATTGTAGAAGTGGAGCCATATGTGTCCATCACCTAATATCAATCAATATAATGGTAAGAAGTTAATTAGCAAGTATTTTAGAGAATGTGGATGGAAATTGACCACTGATATCTTATATCACATACTGCATTGATATTACAGATATCATACATCATCAATAATGTGCCCTCAGCGTGCTTTAGTCTTGAGATTTTATACAAAACGATAAAACAGTAGAAATAACAAGAAGTGTAAAAGGAAGCCTCTGCTTGAACAGGTTTACATGCAAATAAATGAATGTAATGGACTTTGTGCACTGTGGGAATAGTAATCTCTTTTTTGATTATTACAGCATATTATTTTGCTTGCTGTTTTCTACCTGCAAATGTATTATGTGTTAATCAAGTAATTTGTTTCTGATTTGTTCACATACTGTTTCACCCACATCTGACATTTTACTCTAATAAAGAAAAAAAAAACATTTAAAAAATCCAAAGCGCACAATACATACTTGTAAATACTTTTTTGGTGAATAAAATTGATATCAGTAGAAGTTAAATGCATGGAATATATAAACACTACATGAGGGCTTTCCATACGTCTGCGCACACACAATTGTACACGTATGTTTACACACTAACACGCATGCATGCACGCACACAAGAATGCATTCAATCTATTCCAACCACTATTGCTAAATAATGTATTTATATATAGATTACATTTAAAGATTCTGTTTGGCCTCCTATACAATATCATCTGAGTGGACCATATGGCAGAGAT
Organism: Leptodactylus fuscus; assembly: GCF_031893055.1. Taxonomy (NCBI): domain Eukaryota; kingdom Metazoa; phylum Chordata; class Amphibia; order Anura; family Leptodactylidae; genus Leptodactylus; species Leptodactylus fuscus. Next base: position 275,708,372 of record NC_134265.1, on the reverse strand, counting down.
GAAAAAACTGAGTTTGTGGATTATATGTTTTTTTTTTATCATTTGATACAAGCTCAGGTGAGAACTGTCAATCACAGCTCCTTCATCTTTGGTCTGAGTTGCAACCTGTATGGGTTGTCACAAATGATGTGCCATAAATGACTGCTGGGACCCCTCACAAGAATGGAAAATCCCAAGTCTGAAATGTAAATGAAGCCATGGGTGACCGCCGCTTCATTCAATTCTATGTGACAAATTGAGATGGCCAAGTAAACTTTGTCAGTTCCATGGAAGTGAATGAAGTAGTCATGCTTGTGCACTGTTGTTCCATTCATGTTGGGCATTCAGGGACCTGATTGTGATAGGTGGGGGCTCCAGGGGTCCAGTGGCTTTCTTAAAAGCAACATGTTCTTCTAGTCTACATGTGGTCATTCCATAGTGGCGGGTGAATTGTAGCCTTTCCAGGCTTTTTCAACATGTTTAATATTGCGCCAAATTGGTTTCATGACAAATTTAAGTAGTTAAAGGGACTGTCCAGATCCAAATCGATTTTTCATACTGCTGACCTGTCCACAGGTTCAGTCATTAGTATGTCATTCGCGGGGTCTCACATCCCGACCCCACACAGATCAGCTGTTGCATCTGGATGCTGTAACCTATAAGTTAAGATAAGATAAGATATTCCTTTAATAGTCCCACAATGGAGGTTTTCCTACTCAAGTAATGGGAGCAGTGCTGCGTTTTTCTGGAATCACCACTATACAGTGGAAGGGGCTGCCATGCCGCCCCTATTACTTGGATAGGAGCATCTTGTGCACATTCCCCATTCACTGCGATAACTTCCAGCACTAAGACATTTCAAACACTTGACCTTTGCAGGGTTCAGTTGTCAGACCCCGACAGATCACATTATGATGACCTCTTGTGGATAGGTCATCAGTATAAACAATCTTTTTGGACCAACAAACCCTATAACTAAACAAGAGATCAGTTAAGTCTGGTTATATGTATCTGCAATGGTTACAAGATGAATTTCAATCTTATGGCACAAAACACAGAAGTCACAAAACTTTGCCACAACTCATATGTGACACTGTTATCACGCATCCGTATCCTAAATGCTGAATACAATGGGAATGTGAACATGGTACTGTGTTCATTACTGGTTAAGTGGCAACTGAATGCAATAAACATGAAGAAGGGACGTAGAGTTCTTAGCGAAGTCTCACATTTATTTACTGCTGAGAAGAGGTCTCATCAGACATTCAGATGCAGCAATCCCAGCAGTTTAAAGGTCACGGCACAGAAACAGAATGGCTGATTAGAGATGTCAATACAAGGGGTGACGTGTTGGGAGATAAAAGCAGCTCCAGAAGCGCCGCTAGCTTTACATTTGGGAGTTTACATATTCTTATTGATTGAAAACGAAAAGAAAGACGAAAGAAAAGACATCTGGTGCAGGGGTGAAAGAGACACTGTTGTTTCCCATGTATTTTTACTGCTTTGGAAATATTAACTATATTGATTCGCTATCAGGGATAATAAATGATTTTTACACTTTATACTTATTCATCATGAATATTGCACATAATGCAGATAATGTAAACTGTATTGTAGAGGGGTGCTGTACCATCAGGCATACATTATATGAAAGTTTACTATCTAGGTCACTGTTGTTGTAGAAGTGACTATAAAGACAATGCAATTACCATTAGGTATTATGAAGGCAGTCTTCTTATACGTCTTGTATCTGTGATAGTGTTAATGCTCTACACCAGGGGTAGGGAACCTTCGGCTCTCCAGCTGCTGTGAAACTACAACTCCCATCATGCTCCATTCACTTCCATGGGAGATCCAAGAACAGCAGAGCAAGCATGCATGCTGGGAGTTGTAGTTTTGCAACAGCTGGAGAGCCATACGTTCCCTACCCCTGCTCTACACCATTATTACTCTGCAAATGTAAATGTATAACACTAACTGTGTCCAAAGTTTTACAAATCAGACTTGGAGTATAGATCCAGTAGCGGATTACATAGTCCAGAGGCCCTAGGCTGTTCATTGAGCAATTTGTCAAGATTTGGGACAAGCCTTTTAATGTTGCCAAGAGCCACACTAAGCTTAAAGCCAGCCCGTTTATCTGTGCAGATCTTCAATAGTACAAGGACCTGCACGCGAAGTAAACCACAATGATTATTGTGCAAGGCAGTTTTGGCACAATTACCTCCAAGATTCATGGCAAAAATGGCAATAATTCACAATGACAGGGAAGCCATTTTGCTTCCGAAACCATTGATATTATAATCATCACTATGTGGATATCACAAACTTTGAGGGTATTTGAGGTCCTTACATTTTATTAACCTACATAACTTCATTTTGCAGGATACTGTAGATCTAGGGACCAGAGGTAGCCAAGGTCAATAGCTGCTTGGTGAGGCACAATATATAATGGAGTTGAGTAGGGGCAATAAAACAAATGATTTTATATCCATCAGTTATGAAGAAGAGCTCTTCGACCAAAGGGGTAGGGAATGGGTTGTGGGTTGTGGGCTAGGAGAGCTTTTCCAAACCATGTCCTAGAATGCATGTGACACATTGAGTATCGTACTATAATATCAATACTTATACCCTGTGTAATCTATTATAGACAAATACTGAATAACCAGAAGCTCCTTGTCCTCATTCTGCATTTAAATCTCCAAACAGACCTATTTGATCTAGGCCAGATTTTTCTGTGCCAAATTTTCCATACTATTATCCCATTATATTACAAACTCAAGCCGCCCTTCTTTAAGAATCATGAAGACTGCAATTTGATTTTCCTTATAATAAAAAGTTACATAGCATTTGGGGGCTTGTCGATACACTATGTTACGGTGGGTCCGTATACGGTAGCAAAAACAATGATTTGACTGACCCCTTTCCCGTTGTGTAATTTTTGTCTGCGACTTTATATTAAGGGATTAAATCTTCTAGCTTGAGCATGTGAACCACACACCTTTAAGCAAAAATGATCCATGTCTAATTCTACACATTTTCTCTTAGTACATCTATATCCAGAGAGAACCGAGTGCTTTATTTTTTTCTCTAGCCATTTTTCAAGGCTAAAGCTACCAAGACGTCGTCTTGGTGGAATGCAATGATTAAAAACACTCATTTTAACAATTGTTTTGCTTTTCATTGACCTGGGGTGCAACTGAAATGATTGCAATAATACAGTGCCACCATTCAGTCTTACACTGAAAGCTACCGTGCTGTTATTTCTTCCAGAAGGCATTTTTATAATTAGATGGTGGGTTGAAAACATTGTTGTTGACATTACAGGCTTCTGTGTTTTCTCTTTTCTCTCTATTTGTTAAATTATATTTTAGGTGTAATGAAAACTCACATAGCTGATTAACTCATTCAGTGCCAAAAGGGCAAACCGCTTCAAGGACCTTATATTGCTTCTATACCTTAAAGTCATCTATTATCTTTATACCTTAATGTGATCTTACTATTGTATGTAATATATAGTTCTCTATGGAGATGTAACTCTTTTACTACTTCTTTTATTTTATCTAATGGAGTTGCTAGTGTCATTTAATATACCATGGCTAATTTTTTTCTCTCTGAATGCTTAAAGGGTATCCTATGCACTGTAAATCCTCCACCATAGGAAACCAGTGTAGCATGTTACTGGACTATACAGAAGAAGTTGCCACATTGGCAGTCCTCTCTGACATCACTTCCTACACTGCTGCTATTGGCTGAAACAACACCTTACAGACTTCCTGCTCTGCCTGCATTCTGCTCAAAACACCTCCACTTCCTTTCCAAATATTTTACTGCTTTCTGCTTCAGATGCAAGAGGCAAACAGTCCATTGGCGCAGAAGTATCTCACTTGCTTTAATGTGTGTAAATCCAGACCAAAGGTTTATTCTTTAGATGTCTGAATGGCTGATCAGTTATAAAAAAAAAAAAACTGCAAACAACTATTCACAACAGGTGACTTTTGTCTGCCAAAATAGAATGAATGTATTGGAAATTTTGTGTTGGTGGTAATGATTTGCTTTTGCTTGATCATCAACCTATTGGTACAGATTCATTGCACTTTCTTTACCACTTCCGGACCGCCTATTGGCTTTTTACATCCAGAAGGTGGTTGCCTTGTTCTGCAAGGACATACCGCTACGTTCAAACAGATTTCAACAGCTGCACAAGATTGTGCTGCTACTGAAATGGGTTGCCGGCTGTAACTTCAGCTGGAGCTCCCAAATGCTGTGTATACAGCGCCATGATGTGGCTGCCCTCTGACCCAGCAGTCACATGATCTGCTGGAAAAGACGTGTTAAAGTTGTTGTGTCCTATAGGATCCAAATCAGCTCTATAGAATGGTCAGGAGTCTGTATTCCTCCTGCAACTGGGGCTAAATATGCCAGCCCCAGTTACAGGGGAAATCAGCCTCCTCCCCCCAAAAAAAAACTGTAGTTAGATGTCCCCAAAGGTCTATTATGACCTTATGGGTACACAATGTGAAAAAAATAGCCCCACTCACGATGACACTATACAAAATAAAAATTATGGAAACAGAGAGTAAAAATTATTTTAAAAAGTTTTTTTTAGCAGCACCTTGTGTTACTAAATGAACATAAAAAAAAGAAAAGTGAAAAACAGACACATTTTCCCTTCTATTTTGTTTATATTTTTCCGGATATAAAAAAAAAATTAAAAAACATGCAAAATTAAAAACAACATGAAATTAAAGTTTTATGTGTCACAGAAAAAAGATGCAAAAATTAATCGAATAATGCAAATGATGAAAATATTACAGCCCTCAAAACTGCACATACAATAAACCCCAAAAAATGTCTGGTCCTGAACCAGAAATTGGCCCAGTACTGAAGTGGTTAATAGCTAAATTGTCCCCCTAAAGGGGCATTTTAGTCGTTAATGTTGATGGCGAGATTGTTGATATGAATAATCCCACCATCAATCAACTGACCACTTCATGACTGTGCAAAAGTTATCTTGTATAGGCAGCTTAAAGGGAGTCTACCACCTCCTGCAAACGTATTACTGTCACCACCGTGTTACAGACCACACTATAGTGAGAAATATAGTGAGCGCCAACAGCAGTGCTTCCAGGGCTGAAGGTCCGCCCCCTGTGCACCAACTACCTCATTATATAAGACTTCAAAGGTGTTTTTATAGAAATCTACAAAAGTGACATAACATAACAAAGGTATGTTGTTTGTTACTGTAATATGCTCTGTAGCAGTTGGCCAGGTAGTGGTTGTACCTATGCATTCCAGTACAACATCTGATTGACATGCTGTGAACTGCTGATGTTTAGAACTTCACTTGCTAGGTCTATCCGAAATGGACTGCAGTTTCAGTATGTATATGTATGTGCCTATATAGATGTTTGGATGTTTTCTGCAGAACAAACATCCCATATGTTTTTGCTAAAGGTATAACATTTTCCAAAATTTTTATTAACCTCACATTTCACTGTTGTTTTTCACAGAAGGGGCTGATCAGTTCAGCCTGTAACCTCCATCTAGCCATTAAAACTGAATTTTACACATGTTTTAAGAAAATCAAGCTAATACATGATATGATAAAAAGTAATTTTTATGCAATTCGGAGCTGTCTGCCTCTAAGTTTAATTAACGGGTCTCCGCAGCTCTTCACCCTCTAGATTATTAATGGATTGTCTGGAGTGTCAGATCCTGTTGTGTGAACGCTGCAGGAGAAGGCATTGTATATCTGGATTCTTTATTACGTTCCTACAGTCTGACTTAGAATTCTGATTAATTTACCATATAAATCAGCAGCCTTTTAAGTTAAAAAGAGACCTTTTTGTCTGTATAACGATTGAGGGATGAGTTAATGGATACATATATACCATGTAGTGTTGAAGTGGTCTAGTTATTCATATACTCTCCAGGCAGTAAACTGCAAATATAACAATGAAATAGAATACAATAAACGAATAAAACAATACTTTAATATGAACACAAAAGGGTATAGCATTACTACTGTTAGGCTATGTCAGATTTGCCTTGCAAAAAGCTCTCATACATCTAAATAGGGTTTGTAAATTCCCATGCACATGCTGTAGGGCTAACCCAGTTTTCTACTTGGAAAGGTAATGCATGAGGCATTAAAAGCCATTTTTATCCAGTGGACTGTAATTCTTCATACTGTGCTTGCAACCTATATTTAGGCAACAGCGATACAGTATATATTACATTTGCTATGCCAGAACCTCCATGCTGTGTTCATTCTAGTTAGTTGTTTGCCATTTCTACCCAATATGGATCACAGTTATTCCTCATGTATAGCCATTATGTTGGCAGTATGCATCTGGAACCATATAAGGTACAGTCGACTCTCGATTTAACGTATTGGTATATAACATATATAGGCTATAACGTATATTTTCTCAGGTCCCGACTAATCTACATGTATTTTTATCCCGTTATAACGTAATATGGTTTGCATATAACGTACTTTTTTGGACCCCCGCAGCCAATTGCAAGCCACATATAACGTAGAACGTTGTGTACAGGAGGGTCCCACCCAGCCAATCGCATGCATTTTCTGCCGCGTATAACGTAGTACGTTATACGTGCGAGCCTCTGACGAGTCTCTCACCACAGTGCCCTCTGGGTAGATTAGTTCACCGGAAGGAAGTCGTACGTGTCTCGTGTCGTGTGAAGTTCCGGTTTTGGTTGTTTATTGGCATCAGAATGCCTCCCAAAAAGAGGACTAAGCTTACTGTGCAGCAGAAGGTAAGCGTGACATGGAGTTGCACACTGGTAAAGATGGTTTTGTGTTTATTGCATCGCGATTTCATTACTGTACGTGTCTATTCTCATCGATCAGGTTGAAATCATACGGGAGTTGGAAGGCAACTCTAGCCTCAGACAGACAGATCTTGCAAATTGCTACAATATGCCTCTGACGACGGTTAATACCATTGTGAGAAACAAAAAGCATATCCTAGAGCAGAGCGAGAAACTCGGGAAGATGTCAGGAAAACGTTCCAAATTCCGCAAAGCAAAGCATGAGGAATTGGAAAACATTTTGATGAAGTGGATTAACCAAGCACGAGCTGCCGGAATTAATATTGATGGTTCGGTTGTCAGGGAAAAGGCAAACACTTTAGCAGCAAAAATGAATGTGAAAGACTTTGTTGCTTCCAGTGGCTGGTTCACGAGATTTAAGGAACGAAACAGTCATTCGTATTGTGTTGCTGCTGGCGTAAGTGGGGCTGTAGATGTGGCTACTGTTGAAACTTGGACAACGGAGCAACTGCCGAAGATTTTAGAGAAATACGACCTAAAAGATGTCTTCAACACTGATGAGACTGGCGTATTTTTTAATTTGATGCCGAATCGCACTATCGCTGTAAAGGGGGAGAAATGCCACGGGGGCAAAATGAGCAAGGAGAGGATCACCGTACTCGTTACCACCAATGCGGACAGCTCGGAGAAGATTCCTATACTGGTGATAGGCAAGTAAACTAAAATTACAGTACAGTACTGTATAAACGAGTTTCACTAAATTTAATTTAAATGTTGAATTACTGTAAATTTGCCTTGCAGGCAAGTACAAGAAGCCACGTTGTTTCAAGAACGTACGCACACTGCCGTGTGAGTACAAAAACAACACCAAAGCTTGGATGACGGGCGATTTTTTCGTGCAATTTTTGAGAGCCTTCGACGCAAAGATGGGTACACGCAACAGGAAAGTGGCCCTCTTCCTGGATTGTTGCCCCGCGCACCCACAAGAAGTGGAGGGTTTACGCAACGTAGACCTCTATTTTTTCCCGCCTAATTGCACAAGTAAATTGCAGCCACTCGATTTGGGTGTAATTAAGTCCCTCAAGTACAATTACAGGCGTTTGCTCGTGCAGCGGGCACTTGCGCTGATGGAGCGCAACCAATTGGATCAGTTAAAACCGGACCTTCTCCAGGCCATGCACTTCCTGGTAGCTTCGTGGAACAAAGTGACCCCCGCTTGCATCAAGAATTGTTTCCAGAAAGCAGGGTTTGAAAGTGCTGGAAACCACACTCAACCTTCAGAGCTAGAAGCAGCTGGAGCAGCAGTGATTTTGTATCAAAATGAGGAAGAAGAAATGGAGCAAGCAGAAATCCCAGGTGACGCCGAAGAAGTTATTGATACACCAAGCTGGGAACTCATCGCAGGGTCTGGTTTAGATTTCGAAACGTACGCAACCATGGACGATGAGGTGATTACATCAGAAGTGCTTTCTGTTGAGGAAATATACGAAATACGAGCAGGAGGAGGAGTGTATTGTTGAGGAACCAAATTCTGATTCTGAAAGCAGCAATTCCGTTTCCGAAACAATCGTGCCAAAATATTCTGATGTTCTCGATTCATTTCAAAAGGTGAAGACTTTCATTAGCGCTTTTGATGTCGGTGAACATATCATTAATCAGGTAGCAAACGTCGAGAGTGTGCTGTATTGGTTGCGCACCAAAGCTGTGCAAAAACAAACCCGTATTGAGGACTTCTTCTGTCCTAAAAAGTGAATGATACGGACACACACACACAGACATACAGTACTGTATAAATAAATGTAAATAGTAAATGTAAATTTTAATTTGGCTTCTGCGTTCTGACATTCTTACATTCGGCGTTATGTGCATGACACGCGCATGTACGTACAGTATTTTATAGGGCCGAAAAAGGTGCTATCGTGAATAACGTAGTCGGGGTCCGGCACAGTGAAATACGTTATATACGTATAACGTATTCGCCTTATAACGTATTTTTTTTCCCGGTCCCAGCAATACGTTATATCGAGAGTCGACTGTATCCTGAAAAATTGTATCCCTAGACAATATCCATACGCTTTGCTGGGCACACAAATAACAACATTGACTACTTTTGGTATATGCCTGAGTTTTTATTCTGTAGCACCTCTTACAACTACTGGACTCTAGAAAAAAGATTATAATAGACTTTGTTCACATGTGACACATACACTGCTTTTGCAAAGCCACAGGATAAACAAAACAAAACCTTTCTTGGCTGAGAAAATGAACTTAAACGTAAGGAAACTTTTCCCTGGCTATACAGGAGACTGGCTATCAATCTCCCACCTTGGCAACAACACCAGGTGGCACAGTACCTGCTTTGGAGGTCTGATCTGGACAATTCAACTCTGTCTGTGTGGTGCCAAACTGCTAGTCTTCACATTCAGACTGTTGTTAGGGCCTGATTAGTCAGCTGACCTCCCTGGTGTGAACCTTTACCAAACACCCTTTAGGTGCCTGGCTGGAATGTACCTGTCTTTCCAGACCACACCCTTCACTCTCTCACTATATATATATATATATATATATATATATATATATATATATGTTTGTTATTATATAGCATGGCAGACATATTCAATTGTAGAGATATATATTATATACGGCTGTATATATTGCTTATGTAGAGATATATATTATATATGGCTGTATACAGTATATTGCTTATACACAGCCCAGTCATATTAATGTGACCACCACCCACTTTTGATGTCAATGTTAAAGAACCAATCACAGAAGGCACGTGTGTCATCAGCCATCTGGGTGCACTCATCATTGTGGAAGGCACGATGGATCAACACAAGTATGCATCTATCCTTTCGGACCATGTTCTGCATGTTCTACATGCGAATTGTTTTTCCTCAGGATGATGGCATCTACCAGCAGGACAATGCAATGTGTCATAAAGCTTGCAGTGTATGGATGTGGTTTGAGGAGCACCAAGATGAGTTTACTGTACTCCCTTGGCCAACAAATTCCCGGAATTGAACCCAATCGAGAATCTGTGGGACCACCTCGATCGGGTTGTTCACGCCATGGATGCTCAACTGCGTAACCTAGCGCAGCTGAACATGGCACTGAATTCGACATGGCTCAACATCCTAGTGAACATCATCACCACATCCCCTCTCTTCCTGCACGTCTCTCAGTGGTCCGCTCTGCGAAAGGTGGTTATTCTGGATTTTGACTGGTGGTCACATTAATGTGACTGGACTGTGTATGTGCACAGAATAGATATGGATTCATCTAAATAAAAAATGTAATAAAAATTCTAAAATAATACAATTTCCATTTTCAAAATGGAACTAGATACAACTAGATACCTAGATTATTGTTAAAGTAGATGTCTGACTGATCACTTATATGTTGAACATCTTCATGAATGGAGACAGGGTATACTGAGCAAGAGATTATGGAATGGGAAGGGACATAAGGTTACAAAAAACACAGGTGAAAAAGAAAGTTGAAATACAAAAATATATTGCCTACAATATAATAAAACATGACAAACAGAGTCATAGTTGTAACAATAGTTACAGAAGAAAATTCAGCATCCACAGTACTCAGGTCTCTGAGTGTCCAACTTCTGACACCCTTGAAAACAGATGATTTTGCTAGGGTGAGCTGCAGTTATTCAGGCGTAACTCCTATAGCTACTAAAGGTGAAACATATTACTTCATGGTCGCCATTAGGCGTTTTCTCTTTTGCCTCATAGAAGGGGATCCAGAGTGGTTGTCTCCCCCATGACATCGACATCTCCTAGCAATGAAAAAAGGTTGTCTTCATAAGAATGCAGGGTCCAAATGAAATCACCCCCAAAACTAAAAACCTAAGTTATATATTGATCAGCCATAAGAGGATAACACTGATAATGAGTTAAAATGGGACTTGTCATAGGGAAGGAAGTTTTGCAGGGTGTTTCCTACATCCATTGGTTGGTACCCTACACACTATAAGTGGTTTATGGTAGAACTACAAGGGAACTGACAATGTCATAGGTCACCAAGGCTCTTTCATATATGTGGGGAGCAAAGTATAGCCATCTGGTCTGATCAAAAAGAAGAGCTGATTGTAGTACAAAAGGTACCAAAACTAGGATGTACTATGTAGATAGAAAGCTGGAGCAGGCAGTTTGATGCTCTGTGCAATGCTCAGCTGTGATATCTTGGGTCCTCATATTCATGCATATATATGTATATGTATATTATTTTGAAGTGCAACAGCTACCTAGAATTTGGTGCAGACAAGTATACATCTCCATGGCAACAGTATTCCCTAATGGCAGTCGTTTGACTTAGGAGGATAATGCACTTGCCAAACTGCAAAAAAAATTTTGTGAATAGTTTGGGAAACATAACAAAGTATTTGAGGTGTCTTTTCTTCCTGCCACCCAAAAGTCGTAGCTTTTATATTTTCCATTTACAGAGACAATTTGTACTTCCCAGTGTCAGACTGGATTGTGCAGGGCCCACCAGTGGAAATGATTCTAGGGTCCAACCCTACGGCTAATGGTATACAAGTCATAAAAAAAGTCATGCACCGAAAAAATGTAACATCATTTATGCCATTTTTATGCCTAATCACCACATGATGTGCACCGCAATAATACCTAAATACAAAGCCACAATTAAGCGCCATACTTTTAGCAATGAGGTGCTGGCATGAGAGTGGATGGAGACAGTGGATAAAAGGATGCTGGAGAAAGATGAGTATGCTTCTTTTATTTATTTATTTTTTGAATTTTTCACTTCTCTGGCTACCACAGGGGTCGATCCATGTCATGGACAACCCCATTATAAGGTCAAATATCAGAAACCTTAAGTGGCAAAGCATCATAACGAGTGTGGTGGGGGCTTCAGGGCATTTTACTTTTAGCTTTGTTTTTAATCTCGTCCTGCAAATTTTGAATGGACTCAAAAGTGCAACAAACCCTGATGAAGGTCAAGCTAACTCAAAAAATGTAGCTAATAGAGACCTTGACAGATAATAATTTTTTTGTCCAATCTTATTCCTGTTAAAAAATCCCACCATCTGTATAGCAGACCCTAACCACTTAGAGTTATCCAGCATTAGAAAATGGGTTATCCAGCATTAGAAAAAAAATTAATGGGACTGAGCTGCGGCATGTCCATATAACCAATGGATGTGAGTTCACTTCCTTAGAAAAATAAAGCATCAGTGTTTTCTAATCCTGGATAACCCCTTTAAGAATCACCAGTGACAATCCTAATATTTGAAAAATTTTAATATTTACATCCATATTACAATATTGTATCCTTTATAAAAAAAAAAAAAAAGGATAGCGGTTGGGTTGGACTTGGCAGATTCCTTCAAGTCAGAGTTAGCAGCTACTGGGAGAGAACAGCAGGCTTGGCGCACCACAGGTAACAGCAGACCAGGAAAATCAAGACAACTCACCAGAATTGCATTAGAACTGGCATATGTTCTGGAAGCGTCCTAGTGGCAGAGAGCAGTGTAGCCGCAGGCAGCAAGAGGTCAGCGTGCTACAAATCAATTCAATGGAGAGAAGTCTAGGAGGCAAGCGGAGGTCATAATAGAGAGGAACGTAGGAGCAGATTTAGAAATCAGGAATGTAGTCAGGAAATAGAGCCACAGGTCAGATACAAACGGTAAATGGAAATGAGTACAAACAGCTAAGCACCAGGAGTACTGAATAGCCAGCAGTGAGAAAAAGATGGAAATGGCCTAATAAAGACTTAGGAAAGACAGATGACAAGTTCTAAAAGGGGAACACACATAAAAAACAGCAGGTTTTAAAATATTGGCAACCTCACAGTTGCAACTGTAGAGGTCCCAGGTCTATTTCTAACATGCAGTGGCAGAAGTACTGTTTTGTGCACACCTGGCTAGGATGGTCTTCTGGCTGATGGTGCTGAATCAGAGTGCCCTTCATGGAAAGAAAAGTGGCCAGGTGACATAGTGGCAGACAACAAGATGCCGCTCCTGGTGCTATTACAGCTTGATGGTTATAAAGAGCTCAGGCCCAGGTCCACTTATGTGGCGATACCTCTTCACTTTCACTTGATGCTATCTGAGGCTATTCATGGAAGGTGCAGGGCAAATTTCCAATCTCTGAACTCTGGATGTTTCCCTTAGTAGTATCCAGTGGAGATATTCTGTAATGGGAATAATCCATTTTGTGTGCAAAAACATGACTTTTGCAAAAAATTATCAAGTTTTTCATGGTGTGTGAGACAGAAACCTGAGCATATAAGACATATTAAATCATCTCCATTGACTAACAACATTTCCATACACACCATACATGTTTTAATATACTGTATAACTATATTTACCACAGGTAGTATTCTTGTGGGACAGTGCATATCCTTTATATGTGCCCTATTAAATTAGTCACCACCTTGTCAGTCTTCTTGTAACTGATAAGAATTCTGTGCATTTTACTGGAATATCTGCAGAAATAACCTCTGGATTCTAAATAGACCAGTTGTCAGTCTGCGAGGCTTTTACTTTAAGGAATTGTACAGAAACTGAATTCCCTTTGCAGTCACCTAAAGCTTTGTGTGCTGTTTCAAGAGCTGCAAAATATAAAATGCAGCAGTCATTGAAATTTTGATAATGTTTTATGCCCTGTGGAGCTCCTGTATGTTTTTATTCCTTTCCCCATGAGGTAAGAAATGGAGCTGCTCCTTGCTCGGCATACATTAGCATGCGTAACAATGCAGAGGAAAAAAAAGTAATTTAAATGGGACTGATTAGAATTTTGATAGGAAGTCGGAGAGCTTCTAAACAAATGCTGATCAGGTAATAAGTTGAACAAGCCATTTATTTTAGTGCCCAAACTATCTATTCAATGATTGGGTCACAGATTCTCAAACATGCATGATGACTGTTCATTAATTATGCACTTCTCACTCAGTAATTGTCCAATACAACTATTGACTGTAATGTAACGTGCCCAGCCTTGGAATGCGTCTTAAAGGACAAACTTTGCAGACTCTTACTTTCTCTTACAATTAACTGCGGCTTCTCACCAAGCTGCCTATTAAACAATCATACATTTTAACTCCCAGATTAGACAGACATTTGGTGGCCCCAGAACAAAGCCAAATATGCAGCAGCTAGGCTGATTATCTAGAATAGTTAGGAATTTATTATTTTTCGGGCGAATGTATTGTTATCCGCAACCTTCTAGCAAGCCTTTTGCTCTCCCATTCCTATGTCAGGGCTTTTTATTTTAGGAAAGGATATTACAGAATTAATAGCCATGGATAAAACATACATCTGTATCTCTCCTCCACACTAGTGTAGAATCCCAATGCCTTTATTAGAGCTGGATGAGCACGGGTTTGTAGCAGGTTAAACTAATCTAATAGATTAGCTGTGAACCTAATAGAAATATGTAGTTGTGGTTCTCAATGCTTCACAAATGTGTTCTTAAGATGTATTGCCAAGCCTGGATGAACCCTATTAAAACACACCACACAGCAGGTACAGGGAATTCATTTCAGAAGACTAATGAATCTGTGGATCTAAAAAGCATGTCATTACCCGGGGCCTAACACACAAAGATGTCTGCATTCATACTATGAAGATTCAGCAAGCACATAGTTTAATTTGTTAGTGCTGCTTATGTCCACCGGCTCGCCAATGTCTAAATGTGCCCTAAGGATTAATGTCTATTTTTCAGGACTTAAAGTCAAAATTCATATTGAAAAGAGAATGTCAGTGGCTCCCGAGGAGAGGCTTGTGTCACTTGCAGAACAATTTCTTAATCTCAGTCAAAAGTGATTGACAGATGGCGAAATGTAGTTGCAAGTCTGGAAATTAATGTAAAGAAAATAATTTGTCAAATTCATCACATTTGTTATAGAATGGAAGGAAAATGCTCATTGTTGTTATCTGTAAATGAAACACTTTACTCACCATATCATTCTGCAATCTCATCAGATATGTTAATTATAGGAAGGACTCTCTGGTGCTAATTAGGATTTGGTCTTTAGGTTTGCTAGAGATGTAATCATAACAGACATATAGTATAATCATAATGGTAAAGCTATTAATATTTAATTCTTTTTTTATATATATATTTAATTCAGTTTGGAAAAGCTATTTCTATACTAAATTACTAGATTTTTTTATAAGTATTTCTTGCAAACATTTCCCCAACCAAAGTGTAAGGGAATTGCTGAATATACAATTCCCCAGTAGCTGCTGATGAAACATGGGAGAAAGGGAATGACAAGACAGTGAGCCCTTAGGGCCCCTTCACACAGCATAAGCGCTCGGCTCATTCCGAGCCGTACACGCGAGCGCTTCTAAACACTTCCCATTCACTTCAATGGGAGTGCTCGTAAAGCCGACTTTACACGCGCTCCCATTGAAGTGAATGGGAAGTGTTCAGAAGTGCTCGCGTGTACGGCTCGGAATGAGCCGAGCGCTTACGCCGTGTGAAGGGGCCCTAAGACTGAACCTGTCCCTGCCTATCTGTCTGAACTACTCTAGGCGGTAGGAGACAACTGAGCAACAGTACCTTCCTATGATGAAAGTGATAACGCAGAAGGCAGACAAAACAAACAACAATGAACTGGAGGTCAACTAACCAAGAGATTGGAACCAGTCGAGCAGTGAGGTACAGAGTCAGAATCCAAGAGAGTGGTCACAAGAAAAGTCAAAGGTCAGAAATATAAATACAAACAGTAACAGTATACAGCCAGTACACACAGAAAGGAAAATAGCAAGCACTAAGGTGAGGGTGGGAAAATAATGTCAGGTAAGAAAGAACCCACCCCACGTTTGATTAGAAGATAAGCTGTCAATCACACAAGTCATGTGAAGATTAACTGTTTGAGGAGCAGAGGGAAACAAAGGTGTAAGAGATGGATGTGGTGGAAAATCAATTACATAGGTGAGGGAATATAGTAGTGTTCAGACAGTACAACAAGAACCTAAAGCAAGGAATCCTAATTGAACACACCTCCTGCACCGTAGCGTTCGAAGGTAGGGAGGCACTGAGACACCAACAGGCAAAGATGTTGCACAGAGGTTGGTAAGTATGTCCTAGTTATGTCCTTGGACTTATTTCCTAGTTATATATAGTGGATTCCTTTTAAATCAGTGATGAAAAACTTGTGTGCTCCTCAGTTATATATTATTGCTGTATTATTTATCTGTACAATATGGATCTAAAAAACAGCCATATACATTAGCACAATATGAGGAAACAAGTAGACTACAAAGTATGAGTAAAATGCAATTATACAAAGGCTTTCAAAATTGTGAATACCATTCTATTCTATGGGAGACTGCCCATATAGAAATGACTCTAATGGAGAGTAACCATTTCCAAGGGACTATTCCTCTTAGGTTTCTTACTCATGGTGCCATTTACAGTATATGTGGGTATAATGATAAGAACTAAACACACTGGGTTGGTAGCACCAAACAAAGTAAATTAGTAACACCTGAAAAGGTACTCCTAGAACAAAAATATGCTAAAACATAACTTTTAATAGTCCGACTAAAATTCAGAAACTCGTTCACTTGCAAAATGAAATAAAACTCAAAACAAGGGGTAGGGGTAGGGGTGGACACTTTCCCATACTCCCACCCTGAACCACAAATAGTTTCTTTCTTAAGAGAGGAAAATACGGGTTTCTTTAATTAGTTCTATGTTATTGCCACATTAGCGATATCTAAACACTAGAACTCATATAACACCCTCACTCCGTTTCTCCTCTGACACTCAAATTACCGCCCCACCCAAGGCTGCAGTCATAGCTCCTGCTCACTTGGTCGGTCAATGTGAAGTAATGCTAGCAGGAATACATTGTGGCCCTGGTATTGTTTCTTGGGCTATACAATGTATCCCATCTATTAGGCCCCTGAGAGCTCTCTGATGTAAACCCCTACAGTAATGGGTGTTCTCTCTTTCCGGGGTAGTTGCTAATTACTTGCATGGGTAGGGCAAAAATCCCTTGGCACTAAGGGCCACTAGGGGTTAACTAGATAAAGCAATCTGTCCCTCTCTACGCGTTTCGTTTTATACTCATCAGGAGAGTGATATTCAAATAATGAATAGAGCGTCAAAAAATAATAAATTGCGGTTAAAACCACATTTCCTGCAGCCCCGATGGTAGGCTGCAGTAAAGGAGCGAGTCCGACGCTGGTTGCTGTTCTAGCCGTGTTTAAAAAGGCCGGGGTCCGGTCTCGGCCCCTCCTCCGTCAGACCCGCCCACCGCAAGCCGACCAAACAGAATATCTCCGGCCGGACAACGTCATGGTGGGCGTGACAGGGGAGGAGTCAGTTCCTCGCGCAATCGCCGTTCACTCTCCCAAAGGGACCGACGTAGCGAATCTCCAAACATGTAAGTATAATGTACGGTAAGTATCTCCACAGGCTTCTTCACGGACCAATGATCCCTAGGAGGGGACTTCGGTAATGCGGTTAGGCATGATGTCAAAGATGCTTCCACGTCTAATGGAGTTAGATGTAGCCACCCTCATGATCTAAGAGTATACTCATTCGGACATCCCTGAAACAAGGGGGAGGGGGGGGGGGGGCGCTAGTAGAACGCCATTGGACAAAATATCCACAAGCGCACGCCATCCACTCACATAACTTTAAGTGTGAACACCGCCATATCCCGCCTCCGATCGTACTAAGAGCTAATCCTGCGGCATTGAGCACCATCTGACATTCATTACTCCGCATACCCCAATAGATCTTCGGTCCATTAGTATTAGTTGTTTACTAACACACATACAATGTATTCCATATTTCAATCATGCGGGCAGCCGATCTATCAGTTCACGCCTTTAGGGACACGTATACATATGTGCACCCGCTACCCCATTTAGATCTCGTTCACAGTGATAACAGCAGCTTTACAGTCGCTCAGTCCAGACTGTCATTACTGCCCCTGTCCATTGCTTGTATACAAAATAGAATGACCAAAACGTCACTATTACTGAAATATATAGACAGCACTGCAGACATACAGTCCTCATCTTTCCATCTGGATGAGTGCAATAAGGATATCAATAAAGATGTATATCACTCCTCCATTGTCCTGTTATTATTTACATATATGAAGAGCGCCGCAGCTAAACAGATTTCCTCACTCATGGGGATCGACTAAAGAGGAGCTGGTAAGTGTCATCTCATATATCACACATGCATATCAAACCTGCGTGTAGGTCTTAAACACTGGTGGCTATTACTGCCACGTTATGTCATTTATTAGATCTATCCGCAAGTACGTGGGAGAGGGGGGGGGGGGAGAGAGACGTTTTCCCCGGGGGGAGGGGGGAATGGTGAGGGAGGGGGGTGTCGACCTCCCTATTTATTCTAATTACCCCTCCATGTTTGGAGATTCGCTACGTCGGTCCCTTTGGGAGAGTGAACGGCGATTGCGCGAGGAACTGACTCCTCCCCTGTCACGCCCACCATGACGTTGTCCGGCCGGAGATATTCTGTTTGGTCGGCTTGCGGTGGGCGGGTCTGACGGAGGAGGGGCCGAGACCGGACCCCGGCCTTTTTAAACACGGCTAGAACAGCAACCAGCGTCGGACTCGCTCCTTTACTGCAGCCTACCATCGGGGCTGCAGGAAATGTGGTTTTAACCGCAATTTATTATTTTTTGACGCTCTATTCATTATTTGAATATCACTCTCTCCTGATGAGTGTAAAACGAAACGCGTAGAGAGGGACAGATTGCTTTATCTAGTTAACCCCTAGTGGCCCTTAGTGCCAAGGGATTTTTGCCCTACCCATGCAAGTAATTAGCAACTACCCCGGAAAGAGAGAACACCCATTACTGTAGGGGTTTACATCAGAGAGCTCTCAGGGGCCTAATAGATGGGATACATTGTATAGCCCAAGAAACAATACCAGGGCCACAATGTATTCCTGCTAGCATTACTTCACATTGACTGACCAAGTGAGCAGGAGCTATGACTGCAGCCTTGGGTGGGGCGGTAATTTGAGTGTCAGAGGAGAAACGGAGTGAGGGTGTTATATGAGTTCTAGTGTTTAGATATCGCTAATGTGGCAATAACATAGAACTAATTAAAGAAACCCGTATCCTCCTCTCTTAAGAAAGAAACTATTTGTGGTTCAGGGTGGGAGTATGGGAAAGTGTCCACCCCTACCCCTACCTCTTGTTTTGAGTTTTATTTCATTTTGCAAGTGAACGAGTTTCTGAATTTTAGTCGGACTATTAAAAGTTATGTTTTATAATGATAAGAATGAATCCCACACACTTAGCTACCAGTAAATTTATAAATGTAGTTAACAGTAATGTGGTATTTACTGAAAAATAACATTTAGTAACATGCTACTACCACGAGTATGTGTGCTTATTGAGAACACATCCAACATTGTTAAAGGCAAGCAGTCTGGTATCAAGAGCACACTAACCAAATATTATCACTATAAATACAGAATAGGCGAGAACTGACCCTGTACGCTGTATTGTGTACAATAAAATAAGCAAAAAATACACTTTCCTTTATACACAGTTGCTAAAAGCATACAGCATAGTTTGATGGCATTAGGTGTAATCTGAAGAACAAATATGTGTAAAAACTCTCAGAAATAATCAAAAATTGTACTGATCAAAAAAAAGCCTTGGTATTTAGAGTTCAGGGGTTCAGTGGGTGATCCATTTCACTGAGTGATAGGTACTCTATCTGATAAAGAAAGGCTGTCAGCTACTAATAAGACCATCCACTGGACTCTTCAGACCAAAATGAGCAAAGATTTCAAGGAGTTTTCCCATCTCAGTGTCTCAGCCCTCTGCCTGCAGTGTCTGCTTCTTACTTCCTGTATTTCTCTCCCCCCATCTCCTTCTTGCTGAAAGGGACACACAACACTTATGCAGATCCGATAATATGCAGATGCTTGTACATAATGGGCTCAGTGTTATCTGTGTGTTTACATAGAGAGATAACAGACCTTAACAGGCTAACAGGCTTTATCAGCAAACTGCAATTAGCTGAATGATTGTCCTGCCGACACCTAGTAAGTGGCAATCACTTGTCTTATAGGTCCATGGTTATAGAAAAAATGTATAAACAATGGGGCGGATAAGGTCACATTGCAGGCAAACAAAGCAGAATTTCTAAAGCAATATATTTAGGAAAAGTCTTCAATTTACATAAGCTACCAGTAAAGATAGGATGCTTGAGATGTTGACAACCCCTTTAAGGCTGGACCCCACATGATGTAAATGTTTTACAGTCATAGCAAGGTGAATTCTAGCGAATCCCATCCCCATGTTGCTTTAAAATATGTGCTGCAGACAGGCGGTATTTTCAAAACCGTTGCAATTTTGGAAAGAGCAGTATGTCAACTATACCTATGGAAATGATGGTGGTTTGCCTTTAGGTATAATGGCATCGCAACCGCATTTTTTCCTGCAGTTCTTTTTTTGCTGTGCGATGCCAAGTGGGGCCTTAGCCTAAAAGAATAAAATAAATGTTGCTACTGCTTTTCCCTTAAAACTATATATCAATCTGCTAAGCTCCTACTGTACTATAAAATACTGCCTACAGCAGTGGTGCCCAATACGTCGATCGCGATCTATCGGTCGATCACAAAGGAAGCATGGGTTGATCGCGTGACATTTTTTTTTGTTTTACTTTTTTTTTGTTTAAACCAGCACCTTGCGTTAGTTCAGACGTCTACGTTTCAGCGTAGGCGGCATCATCACGCTGCCTATGCTGATACACAGACGTCTGCCAGGAGAAAAGGATGCGGCGGCAGCAGCGGGAGCAGCAGCAGCATTGAGGTCGGTAAGTATGAGAACTTTATGTTTGTTTGTTTTATAATAGGCTGCTATCTGCTGAAGTATTCCCAGCAGGTAGCGGCCTATTTACCAACCTCCCCGGACCTGTTCACCCCCGCTTCCCCTTGTACTATAGGCGGCGGCGGGCAGTAGTTAATAGGCCCGGGCCAGGCTGCGATCCCACTTCCACTATTATTTATTTGGGGGTGTTTTCAGACCCCTATGTATAATAATCGGAGCCCCAGGGGAGGTGAGAGAACATAATAAACAATGTTACTTACCTCTCCGGGGTCCAATGTCAGTCTGACAATGCTGCGGCCCAGGCCCCGCCCACAAGCCCCACCCACAGGCCACGCACACAAGCCCCACCCACAGGCCACGCACACAAGAAGTGGGTAGTAGGTCTTTTGACTTGGTCATTTTAGAAGTAGCTCGCATGCGGAAATAGTTTGAGCACCCCTGGCCTACAATTTGCCACACGCGACATGACAGGTTTAGAATATGGTAGGCATGTGAATAGGACTAAATGAAACAACTAATGGTTGGTGTTATCAATGATGTATGTGGATTAGAATACATGGTGCCACTGACAATCACATCTAATGGTCAGTTGCAAAATCAAGATGTTCTGTTACATGACAATATAAAAAAGATCAAATTATCTGACAATTCAGTCCTTGTTCTATCATGAGCAAATACAGTTAGTTATACAATTCTTGCAACATTTCTAATTCCCATTTCCGTTTTGTATCAATTTGGCAGAAGGCAAAACAAAGCAGTATTCATTATAATGAGCTTAAGTCCATGTAACATCTTGGCATGACCTTTCTCTTCAAGCGAAATGTATTTTACATAACGGTGAAAAAGTCTCATATTTGTTCTTAGATGTCGACAACCTAAGTTTTACATGCAGACATCAGCAAACAGAAAAAAGTGTAAAAATGGTTTTCATAAAAGTAAAATATTATATACCATTACGTTCTTTTCATGCACACAATACACCTACTTCTGACAGAAGTCTCAAATGCAATGTGAACAGAGCCTTATTGTATTCTGTAAGGGTTTTATTTTAATATCTCAAAATGACACATGTGTATTGTTGCCCACGTAAAGAGAACGCTATGATTGTAAAATATGATATTTTGAGTTTCTGCGTGGAACATTGCTTAAATCCATATAGCACTGAGCTAGGAGCAGAATCATTTAATTTCCATTAACTGGCATTGGTATTTAGTGTTATTTGAGTTACCTACAGATAAAACTCATCCCTAGAGCAATGTAAATAAGGCTAATTAAGACCAAACACATTGCATTGATGTAATGAAAAGAAAATGCTACTGCCAGGTGCAAGCATAAGATATATATTATAATCCTGAACTGCGCAACTCCTCGCCCTGCTGCTTCATAAATTTACCCGAGTCTACGGATACTGATACCTGAACAAGGCTGAATTAACTAAATTACAACTTATCTATATGCATTATTTACTTTCGCGTGGGCTTAACCTGCTACAAAGTGCATTTATAGCATTAACAGAATATTTATTTTATCCCCTAAAGAGGAAATATTTGTGATGAATGGAGTTCATTAAAACTTCATATTTCTAAATAATTTAGTAATAGTTATAAATAGTGGTGTATTAAAGACTGTTTTTAAGGGAATTGGGGCATAGTCATACATGTCGTATATATGGTATACCAGAACACAGACCACAGACCACATATGGTACATCTAAAGCCATGGTGCTGCATTTGGCTTCTAGATCATCGTCATACTGTCAGCACAAATTGAGAGCAGATCTAACATTGTTGGAGGCATGCAGCCTGGTATCAAGAGCACAATACCCATAACTTACCACTATAAATACTGAAGTAGGGGAGAACCGACCTGTAACACTATATTGTGTATAATAAAATAAGCAAAAATTACACTTGCCTTCATACCTAGGTGCAAAACAGTTAGTGAACCCTTTGCAATTATTTGCATTTTAACATCGAATACAAATAAAATACTAATAAAATGTGATCCTATTTTGAGGTCATAATAGTAGACAAACACAGTGGGGGAAATGTATAAAATTTATCAATTCATCCCGCTATGACAGTGTTCTGGTGCAGAGGAATAATAATGTTTACAGTGGCGTAACTAGGAATGGCCGGGCCCCAAGGTGAACATTTGACATGGGGCCCCACTAATCCCATGAAAGAGAAGCGCAGGTGGCCATGAGCAGCAGAGAGGATTGGTAAGTAAATAGGGCCTGCAACCTGCTAGGGTTTCTCCAGCAGGTAACGGCCTATGAAAAAAAACACATCAGGGGCCCATTGGCAGCCATTAATGTCCCGGGCACTGTGGTTGCGGCTACCACTGCTACCCTGTTAGTTACGCCCCTGATGTTTCACACATTTGATGCAAGGCACCACAACCCCTGTTCTGTGTTTCGCTTGCTACATTGTGTGAATGTGGGCTGGGGCAGGGGCGCCTCGGCCCAACATGTTAATTTATTATAAGGCAGATATCTTTCAAGAGATATATTAGAAGTCTATGCCAGGTCCTAATAGCTCGGACACACAAGCATGTGGGTATTGTTATTATTAGAGATGAGCGAGTAGTATTCGATTGAGTAGGTATTCGATTGAATACTACGGTATTCGAAATGCTCGTACTCGATCGAGTACCACTCGCTATTCGAATGGAAAAGTTCGATGCAGAACCAGCATTGATTGGCCGAATGCTATACAGTCGGCCAATCAACGATGGTTCTTCTCCTACCTTTAGAAGTCTTCTCCGTGCAGCTTCCCCGCGGCGTCTTCCGGCTCTGAATTCACTCTGCCAGGCATCGGGCCTGGGCAGAGCCGACTACGCATGTCCGCTTGTAGTGCAGGCATGCGCAGTCGGCTCTGCCCAGGCCCGATGCCTGGCAGAGTGAATTCAGAGCCAGAAGACGCCCCGGGGATGCTGCACGGAGAAGACTTCTCGGAGGATCCAGCCCGATCCTCACTCGTGGACTTGGTAAGTATAATTTGATTGAATGTTGCCTACCCCTGAAATGAGCATTTTCCCCATAGACTATAATAGGGTTCAATATTCGATTCCAGTAGTCGAATATTGAGGGGCTACTCGAAACGAATATCGAATCTCGAACATTTTACTGTTCGCTCATCTGTAATTATTATTATTATTATTATTATTATTATTATGTTTTATTGACCACACGAGTAAACATCTACAATGCAAGGAGAAAAAGAAAGTGAACTTCTTTGCTATTTGCTACATTATTGGGCAAAAGATGGAGGTGTGAGGCTCATAAGGTGCTTTGCCCATTAAGCAAGACCTGTTTGCTGAAATATCTTTTCTTCCCAAGAGACATTGGCTAATGTGAACCACACCTTGAAGCAAACAGCTTTCAGAAGATCTCAGAAGATGTGTTATAGAGATGCTGTAACCTGGAACAGGCTACAAATACATTGCTAAAGACCTGGATACACATCAATTCATGGTTACACAAATTGTCTGCAAATAGAGCAAGTTGATTCTGGCCTTAGGATACTCTGTAGGAGTGGGAGGCCTGTGAAAGATCACTTCAGGAGTACAACAGGTAAGCAGAAGACTCTGCAAACTGCAAAAACCTCTGTTCATGTCTCCACTATTAGAAAAACACTGAACAAGAATCAGGAAGGAAGCCACTGCTCTACAAAGAAAACTGACATTGTGTCCCACTTTATGTTCACCCAAGATACCTGGAAGTTCCATAACGCTTTGGGGAAAGTGCTATATGGACCCATAAGAGAAAAATGGACATTTTTAGCACAAAACTGCAAAGCTATATTAACAGAAAAAAAAAAAACACAGCTCATCCCAGTTGTAAAGCACGGTGGAGGGAGCAACATAATTTGGGGCTGCTTTGCTGCCATAAGGCCTGGATTCTTTGTGAAAAGATTAGTGCAACAGGATTGCAGCAGAATGCTGAAAAAATAAGCATCCTGCTCTATATTGCCACGGATTCCACACTCATTCAGTCGTGATTTCGTGGCTCAAGACTCCTTTCTGATTAGACCCATTCATCTGAGCCTAATGAGGAGCAGGAAGCCGCAACGGAATTCCGCCACGGCTATATCACGGCCAAATATGGCAGCAGAAAATGAAGATAAATTTGTAACCTAATAGCAGCCACTGTGAGTACTGTAGTAGTTGTCCCACTGCAATACCCACTACAGCCACTATTAAAAATCCAACAAGCACTATCCTATGGATAGAACATCAGTTTTTAAGAACTAGATAAACCCATTAGGCTGTGTAAATTGTAAAGTGAGACATCCATGGATCAGACTTATTTTTCTCAGCAAATCAACAGATGCTCAATTGCATTGACACATGGGAAATGTGGAGGCCAAATAAGTACCCTGAACCTCAAATGTTTTGTCATGTTCTTCACTCTGATAAGTCTGTGGATATGTAGCTCTATGCACAGTGAGTTGTGATGCACTATGCGTGGTTCTTACACCTTTCTATTATAGCCATTATTAATATTTTCAGCAAGATGTGCTACGGTAGTTATAGGACCATTGAGTCTTGTGCGCCCGTGATCCCGATGCTTATTTACCAGTACTAGCCACTGCATTATGCTTACACCCCACAAGACCTGCCATTTTGGCCCACTCCTCTATTACTTTTGCACCTTTGTTGCTTGCATCTTTAAGGCTAAGACCCCATGTTGCAGAAAAGCTGCTTTTTTCATTGCAGATTTTGCTGCATTTCTTTTGAGCCTTACCTACTAGTGGCTACAGAGAGAAAGGGAAATATCTAAAAAGCATTTATACTTCTCCCTTCTGCGTAATCCACTCCTGGCTTTGGCTCAAAAAACTGCTGCAAAATCTGCAACAAAAAAAGAAGCTTTTCGGCAACATGGGGCTTGTTAGCCTAAAGAAGTTGTCTGGCTCAAATTGATTTTTCATACTGATGACCTATCCACATCCATTCCGGTGCAGTAGCCCGTCCACTGCATAGAAGTTTCCGAGTGTCTGACCCTTAGGGCGCCTTCACACGGTGTAGCGCGCCACTCCTTTAGACACGTATGCACATGTCCTAGCGCGGCGCTTCAAAACAGAACCCATTAAAATCAATCGGAGGCTTTTTTACCTATTGATTTCAATGGGTAGCGCACATATATTGGCACCCATTGAAATCAATGGGCTCTGTTTTGAAGCGCCGCACTCGGACATGTGTATACGTGTCTAAAGGAGCGGCACACTACGCCGTGTGAAGACACCCTTATAGATCACATGCTGATGATCTTTCATACTGGTAGGTCATCAGTATGAAAAATCGATTTAGGGCAGAACAGCCCCCTCATGCTTGTTATTTTTCTGCTTCCAACACCAGATAATGTTATAGCTGATCAATGTACATTGATGTAATTGACTAACATTATGCATCTTTTGCCAGGATCTCTGTAAGATATGTGAGTGTTCCTTCTGTATGTAAAAGTCATGTGCATGCCTAATGATCCCAGCTTCTTAGCCTGTTTTGGTTCTGCCATGGTGCAATCTCTAATGACACATCAGCCGGGTATTATGTGATTTTTTTTTTATTTTTACGGTGATTGAACAAGTGCCCTCAGCTGGGTCAGGCAAATCATCTCATCCACCCTGTGGGAATAGAAGTCACATGTAATTCTGCTACCTGGTTGCTTGCAATCTAAAAACCACATTAGTTACCTTTAGTAGTATCCCAATATGTAACAAGGAGAAAATGCAGAAAGAAAATAAGCCCTGCTTTCTAAAATCCACTCTGGAGTTATTTCGAAGATTTACATGACATTTCAAACAAATGATAAGATTGGATACTATGAGGCCCCATAGGCAGCTTTTTACAGATGTTGACACTTAATCCCAATATTTGTTGTTGGAGCTTTGTCTTGAGATTCCTGGTCAGTGTGTTATAAATTGATCTGACAGAGTAAAGTAACGAGATGCTTTGTGTTGTTTCATTGGGATGGCCTCCAAGAAAATCACAGTACTGACAGAGAGTGTATTGATTCATCATGGAGAATACCAGGAGAAAAAGATATTATTAGTTGTTGTTACAAACCATTCAGCTTTACAATGCAGTCTAGACCGGTGCAATGTGCAGGGTGATATCCAGCTTGGTTTACAGTTCTTTTGGCTTTTTATACATTAATTTGTTACATTTTTACTTGTTAATCGTCTGAATATCAATACAGTGTGTTCAATAGAAATAATAATAACAATACAGATAGCAGCCTTAAGGCTAAGGGCCCACATTGTGGAAACGTAGCGTTTTTGGTTCTGCAGAAAAAATCACAGTGCCAGGAAAATAAATAGATTCTGGCTAATCCTATTCACACATTATGGAAAAAAAAAGTGGTGGAAAAGCTGCCTTTTCAGAAATGCATTTCTTTATGAAAAATGCAGAATGTCAATTTCACCACCAGAAATACACGTGTTTTCCCTATATTTCTAATAAAGGAAGAAAAAATGCAGAAAAAATGCAAAGAAAAACGCAGTGGAAAAAAACACACTGATTTTAGATATGGTTTGCAACATGGGGCCTTAGTCTAAAGGAATTTTACCACCAAAGCAAAAGTATAGCATTGGGCACTACACCAACGTGTCTCTGGGTTTATGTTGTGGACCAGGAGAAAGTCCTTATGTTGCGGTTCGTGTGCATGCAAGATACTTTATTTATATGATGCAAAATATTTTACAAATAAATATAAAAATGATCAAAAGGAAAGCTTATATTCTATAGGGAAGTTATCGGCTGATTAAAAATGATATAGCCGGTGTCTATCACAGGTTCAAAGTGCAGAGTAAGGCTGGGTTCACACCTGAGCCTGAATTTCATTTGGAGTTTCCATCGCTGATTCCGCTTAAGAAATGCAGAGAGATATGTTCTGTAAGCATGGCCTTTCCTCTCTGCATTTTTCCACATTGTTTGGGGTGTAAACTGGGCAGAAACATGGTGGACCCCATTATAGTCTATGGGGTCTGTGGGTTTCCATGGGTAACCTCTTTTTAAGTGGATTAGGTTTCTGTTTTTCTGGTCCCCAAGACTTGAAGAACGGAAACCCAGACACTGGTGGGTGTAAACCTAGCATCATACTATAAGAGAAACCAGTCAAGACAAGCACAGTTGTCTGAAGATGTGCAGCATGTAGCATTCACAAAGCTGTGGATATGAGAATTGAGTATAATGCTTGCAAGGGAAATGCTCCATAGGAGATGTGAGGACAGGTCTGAGACAAGAGTTAGGTAAAGGTAGGTTACTGCCTAGGGTGCCACCTCCCAGCAGAATGGAGATGCACAGTCAATCCTGCACTCATGCTCAATGCTGCATACATCTGTACATCAGGTGTTCCCTGGATCTTCTCATCCATTTGCTTAACTTACCCCCAAGACAGATGGGCAAGAAATTTGCCATACAGCAGCCAAAACCCTCCAAGCGCTGCATTGGAAATCTGTTACCCCTCCATCCAGCACTGATCTCCTTTACTGTGTCAAGGATGTTCATAACTAGAGATGAGCGAGTAGTACTTGATCGAGTAGGTATTCGATCGAATACTACGGTATTCGAAATACTCGTACTCGATCGAGTACCACTCGCTGTTCGAATGTAGAACCAGCAATGATTGGCCGAATGCTATACAGTCGGTCCAATCAATGCTGGTTCTTCTCGTACCTTTAGAAGTCTTCTCCATGCAGCTTCCCCGCGGTGTCTTCCGGCTCTTCATTCACTCTGCCAGGCATCGGACCTGGGCAGAGCCGACTGCGCCTGTCCGCTTGTAGTGTGGGCATGTGCAGTCGGCTCTGCCCAGGCCCGATGCCTGGCAGAGTGAATTCAGAGCCAGAAGATGCCGCAGGGACGCTGCAAGGAGAAGACTTCTCGGAGGATCCAGCCCGACCCTCACTCGTGGACTTGGTAAGTATAATTTGATCGAACGTTGCCTACCCCTTAAACAAGCATTTTCCCCCCATAGACTATAATAGCGTTCGATATTCGATTCGAGTAGTCAAATATTGAGGGGCTACTCAAAACGAGTATCGAATCTCGAACATTTTACTGTTTGCTCATCTCTAATCATAACCTTAAATATCTGACAGCTGGTTTAGACAACACAGTGGAAGTCTTTGACTCGATTTGGTCCCCATAGGATGCTTACTGTACACAACAGGGTCTCATGCATGTGCACTCCTGTTATTTGGACAGTATATGATACTGCTGAGGGCTGAATGAGCATATGTAGCCACCACAACATTTAAACCTGGGGCATATGACCCCCACTCATGCTAAGTACTGGGGGGAGGGGGACCTTCGGCAGACAGTTATCACCTATCTCTTTTAAGGATGTGGAAACACAAGCACTTAACTACTGTTAACAGTGAAGCTGTTTTAAAGTAGAAATAATTGGAAGTGCAAAGTCACGGAAGTATTAATTGTAATTGCCAAATGTTTCTTAGTTAAGCCACGAAGTCTTTAAAATCTTTGTAAAATGAGAAAACATGACTTGCTGCTTGTACCTTTAAGAATCACTGCTTTTACTATGTAGATAAATATTTGATGAATAATAGATAGGAAGTCAAAGTTAGAGGATAGTGTTGACACCAAGGTTCATCAATGTCTTAAATGATAATCTTACAATAATAGGGACAAATAGAAATATGAAAATAAAATTGGTAAAATAAAGATTTGTGCAGAAAATAATGTGAAGCAGATTCAAGTATAATAAGTAATACAGGCCCTACTAAAGGGGCTATAATATCTGGGAATTATCAAACATTTTTTTTAGAAACATTCAATTACAATAATTAACCCTTTTAATTGTGTCAGAGTTTGACCAAAAAAAAAGGTTTGTTTGTTAGGTGATCACATCTTCTACACTACACCTAAACTCATCGGGAGTCATTTATTAAAATTGTTGTTTCCTATGTTAGTATATCCACTTACCACACAAGTATATGTGAGCCTGGATGTGAACTTTAGGCTGGGGCCCCACGGGCCGGAAATGCAGCGATTTGCGGGAAAAATTGTGGCATTTTATAGTACTTGAAAAGTGGATGGGATTCATGCAAATCCCATCCCCACTTTGCGGAAAAAATCGCAGCTTGGACACACTGCAATTTCCAAAACAGTTGCGGTTTTGAAAATTGCAGGATGTCCATTATATCTATGGAAATGCTGGCGGCTTTCCCGTAGATATAATGGTAAGAGAAAGTCCGCAGAGGAAAACTATGGTAGAGAAAAAGTATGGTAGATTTATCAAACAGCATTAAACACTGTGAATTTGCAGTCTGAAAGTTAGACACTATTAGTTTATTTGTGCCATTATTGGCAGCTGGAAAATGGCTATAATAATAAATCCTTATGTTGGTTCACAAGATTTTTAATTTGACCTATAGTTGGGAAATTTCCAGAATATATACATGCTTTGTGGCTTATTGATCAAACTTCAGATATTGATACTATCTGGCCTAGAGTATGTACTGTACATCTACATGTACATTGTGGATGTAATTTGCTGTTTCTGTTTATTGATGGCCGTGGACAGTTCATTTAAAGTAACCCAATATCTGCATGTATTAATCATGAAAGGTAATTAAAATTAAAGGTAATGCACAGAAGTGGTCACAAAGGGAATAACATTTACATTAAACACTGGCCATACATATCAGTCAGACGCTGCCAATCGTAGTTACAGGTAAGGAGAAGAGGTCAATACAATGTCATGCAAGATATCTTTGTACCGTGTTAGAAGAGGCCTAAGCAGCCTCGAAAGCTTGCAATCTGTCATCATTTTCATTAGCCATTAAATAAAGGTATCAACTACTGAAGACTCTCAATTTTTTATATTTCATATGCAAGATATGGTCTTCCAAATGCCAGTAATATTGTATTGTTCCCTGGGGTTAAGGTACATGTAGACAAATGTAGTTTAGCTACAGGAGACAGAACAGTCACTAAGTGACCCGTTTACTATAATCACCTGTTTCACATGTTTTTGGGCCCCTATTTGCTTATCCACATTCCTTGCAATGTTTGCAGTATACTTTATGTAAAAAGTGGGAAAGCATTATGGTGGTTATTAGTGACATACATACAAAACATTGCTAACAGAATAAAATAAGAATGTAACAGAATCCCTTGATGAAAGTATTAAAGACTAAATGTTAACCATTTTGTTAGGTTTTAAATGAAAGTATATACAAGAGACCCATCTGACTTGATCATATTGGCCATATTGTTAACTGTTGCTTTTATTGAAGGTTTACTCTAATACTAAGATTATCCCAGTCATAGTATGCTTTTTTAAATGATAACTA
The DNA here is from genome assembly GCF_031893055.1 of Leptodactylus fuscus. NCBI lineage: Eukaryota > Metazoa > Chordata > Amphibia > Anura > Leptodactylidae > Leptodactylus > Leptodactylus fuscus. Next base: position 275,677,449 of record NC_134265.1, on the reverse strand, counting down.
ACTTAGTCTCATTTCATAGAGCATTTTCCCGAGTCAATATGATGCAATGATGAAAGGTATGGAGTATATAAATGTATAATCAGAAAGTAACAAATTCAAGCATGAAAAAGATTACCTTGTACTAATGTAGATAGATGTTTATTTATATCTGTTGACACATGAGTACAGTTTGGCAGACATTCAGATATTTAAAAAAACACTACTTATCTACTTATACTGGAGATTCTGAGCCTGTGCCAGGGCTCATCATATAGAATATACTAATTATACCATACATTCAATTAAACACAGTAGGGGTATTTATCAAGGGTGGCATTTCCTACACAGTTTGGATCTCCCCTGTACTGGAGAAAGATGCGCATAATTTATTAAGTGGCTTAGGTGTCTTAAGGCTGCTTTCACACTGACTATTGCTCCGCTCATTCCGACACGTAAACACGTGTCAGAATGAGCACTGTAAAAAAGAATCCCATTGACTTCAATGGGTGCCATCTTACGCACGCTACACATTGAAATCAATGGGAGTTTTTTTAACCCATTGATTTCAATGTGTAGAGCGCGTAAGATGGCACCCATTGAAGTCAATGGGATTCTGTTTTACAGCGCTCACTCTGACACATGTTTACGTGTCAGAATGAGCAGAGCATTACTCCATGTGAAAGCAGCCTAATAAATTGGGTGCATCTCCTGCTCTCCATGCACCTGAGTATGAAATCTATGCCAAAGCTATAAATGTAAAAGTTTCAGGAATAAAATATATAAATATGGGGCAACACGCAGTCCCTCCATTTCGGTTCAAAAAACCACATGCACCAAAATTAGTGATTTCTATAATACGCTGTACACCAGAGACAGGTGTAGATAAACCTGCCCCACAAGGCTATATGGCTATATTCACACTGCTGATGAACGACAGTTATTCTGACCAGCTTATCCAAACAGCACGCTCCCATAGAAATGAATGGAAGCACCTGGCACGCAGACTTTGCCGGCGGCCGGCCGCTTAACCCTCCGCATGTCGGCCGCATCCATTCATTTCTATGGGAGCGTGCTGCGAGCGTGCTGTTTGGAACGCCTGTTCCGAACAGTGTTCGCTCATCTCTAGTAAAAATGGAAGATTTTCCATTTTGTTGCAGTTGTCTAAATCAATGGAAATCTGAAAGAATGGACCTTTTTTTAAATTTTAACATTGACTTCAGGACGGCTACAAAATGGAAATTCTTCCATATGTATTTGTCAATTTTGGATCAGAGTCACAGTTCACCAGTAGTAAGAAAATGGCTTATAGGGGTGTTCTGCTTTCTAAGATTGATGGCCTATATTTAGATCGCAAACTGTATCAGTAAATGTAGGTACTGCAGTGCAACCCCATAGGCTTCAATGGAACAGCGCTGCAGTAACTACACTCATGGCTACAGTTTGTATGGCAAGTGAACAGTGTTGCCTTGGTACTGGTGATTAGCATGGGTCTGGGGTGTCAGAACCCCCACAGATCTAATATTGATGGCCTATCCAAAGGAACAACCATCAATCCTAGAACCCAAATAACCACTATAAAGGGACTCTGGTATTAGAACCAAGCATAACCACCCTGCTTCACAGATATTTGGAGCAACAAAGGTGTTGCCATTGCTCCAAAGAGGTAAGTGACAATGCCCTTGTTGCTCCAAACAGCTCACTTGTAGATTGATAAAAAAAAAAACCAAACAACTATATCTTGGTAAGAGAAGTGCTGATTCCGAAGGGGTAAACAATGTTTGATTCAGGTGACCCTAACCTATACATCTGGATTGATATGTTGGGTTCTGTTGACAGACTCTTTTAAAGGTTCAGAGCTGCATTTTTGGTTCTGCTGGTTTCTTTTGGAGTTAGTGAAAAGACTTGTAGGCAGACACATCCCTAGAAGGACAGTTAGTTTTTTTTCTTACATTTCCGTTACTAAATAGTGCTTGATATAAACTATACTGTATCTCTTACAGAACCTATAAATGCTGTGATCAGTCAAAATGGATGAAGTTCTATAATTTTGTAATTAGCTGGACACAAAGTCAGGCATGCAGAACTTTGTATCCGGTTAAAAAAAGGTGGTTTCCGCACAGGGGCGGTCCCCTCTGCAAACCCATTCAAGTGAATGGGTTTGAAAGCTGACCGCCGGGTTTCTGTCTCCTGTTCAGGTTCGCGGGGCAGAAGATGGAAACCGTCCGGATTGGCTAAACTGGATTGGGCTTACTCTCTTCAAGGGCACTATCGTAGTCATGTTCTCTTTGTTTGTGATATGTATATCTTTGTTAACCAGATATATCTTTATGGGGCAACTTGGGTCGATCCTTTTCTACAAGATCAAGATGCTCTTAAAAGTGCAAAAGGGAAAAAAGTGAATTGTGAGCTTCTGCATTTATGTAAATTAGGCCTCCTATTTTATCTTTTCTGGATGATTATTATCTGTTTCTCCAGTAATCTATTGGTATTTGCGTGTTTATTTACACACGTCCCTTCATGAATACAAATGAGCTGTTGATCCCAATGTGGAGCAAGGCACTAATATTCATTAAATTCCAGAATATTTACCTGTACCCAGAACTAATAAGCCCCAAAGGTGCTTGCAAGTGAAGCGTATTGACGTCACCTTCCTAAGAAGAGCGCTGCAAATGTTCTCATCTAATTACTATATCTCCTATACACTATTTCTTAGTTTCCTCCCTTGTTTCTACATTTCCTTTACTTTCTGCACTTCCCACACCGTAAGTATATGTTTCTTCTCAGCATTACTGCATGATAATGTTTGTGTTTTTTTTGTTTTGTTTTCAATATCTGGTCTTTTTATGATTCAACAGCTATAGCGGGACAACTGGGACAGACCAAGTGCCAATTTGTACCCAATAAAAGAAAAACAAAGGCACTGGATGTATATGAAAGAAGGGATTGTGATAATAATGCTGGCTACTTCTGCTGTTTGATAATACAGTTTGCCCATGATTATAAGCAGGCTTGCGGTAATAAACACATTAAAATGCTGAAGCATGTGCAAGACAAGAATGCTTGGATCAAAACAGAGAATATCTTGCAGCACAGAGAATAAATAGTTCAGTATAATATATAGTGTGTATCATTACAGGTATTTTTGAAGCAGCAGTATGTATTCTTTCTGAGTTGTATTTATACTTTAAGAATAACTCTTTTGAAATATACAAGCAAAGTTTTGTGTTTTCAAGTCATCAATATTTATGACTACACTTATATGCAGATTAAACCACTCATTTATTCAACATCAGTTTGACAGATCAGTGCCGTCCAGGCTTTCTCTGGAAGGAAACACAATTTTAGTTATCTTATTATTTTAATGGTTTTTTAAGTAAAATTTAACTGTTTGATGAAAGGCTTGAAAGACTTGACTTTATTCTACAATTCTAAAAAATGGACTTTACAAGACGGTGTGGCCTGTAAAATGAAATAGGTATTTGGGTTGTCCTCCCTCTAAGTCTAAATGGGAAATATTTCCCAAGCTATATATTACGGATCAAGAAGTCCTGCAGAAACCAACAGGATCCACCAACATCTATCCAATCACCCAATCTATCCAGTTGTTGGAGTAGGTTTCCGTATCTTGTGTACGCTCCTTCTGAGAGGGACCAGAATGAATAAAACGCATCTGCATAAAACACAAGTCTCAGTGCTCCTCTGGGCTAATCCAGTCAATGTGCTCCTCTGTTAATCCTCCTAAAAATTTATAATAACAACTGGGTGCTACCATTCCTTTAGTCAAGAGGGTGTGTCCTGACAAAATATCTAATGCTGATTGGAAAGTGTAAGACTATGTACGGTCACTCATCTTGTTACATGATTCATACATTTCCAACAGAAATAACAGAAGAACAACACAATTACTATGGTAACAAACACATTTAATCATTGTGAATGTTTCCATTGTTGTGACCACTAAAAGACTGTAAAAAAGGCTAAAAAGTTATTTTAAACACAATTTAGTGTGATATTTCCACTGGAAATATTAACTCTTTTAAAATATCTCCTTTTTATTTAACATAAATTATCTTACAAGGAATGAAGATAATGAACTAGCTAAAAAGTTTTAAACCCATGCAGATGTGTCATTTACCATGGATCCAAAGGGGGTGTTGACTGTTGTGCAGAGGTTTACAGAGGGTTGCCCATAAGAACACCTTATCCTCTATTCGCAAAATAGGGAGTAAATTACTGATCTGTGGGATACAGATCAATTGGGGACCCCAACCAACTAAGAAAGTGGAGGTGTCTTGTAGCGTATCTGCTAGCATAAACATTACTATTGGACTACTGGAGATAACCAAAAGTTGTACCCTGGCAGTCCAATAGAAATAAACAGAGTTGCAGCATTCCCCATTGAGTTAATCACTTTCCCATGATTGATGGGTGTCCCAGCATTTAGACCCTCACTAATCTGCATCTACCTTTTGTATGGGGATAAGTTGCTCTTGTGGGCAAACCCCTTTCATAGCTTTCCATAAATGACTCCCTATTTTCCTTATATAGCCTAGATTGGTGGTTAAGTGCTAATTTTTTTTTTTTTTTTTGCACAATAATTTCCTGGCCACCTGACTGTGAAGGGAACTACAGCCTGCCCCATAGGGCTGGAGGAGAAATTAAGAGAATTAAGCACAAAACCAATGTTCGCTACATCCTTGTCAGTGCTGATCCAAGTGGACCCTCAACTTAGAAAGTAACAAAATATCATAATGAAATGCCATTATTGTATGCCTCATTTTATAAAATGAGAATCCTCATTTAAAGTGGACCTTCCACTTTTTTCACCAACACCAGCTCTTTGATTCTTTTTATAGGTGTGGACCCACTCATTCTGTCACAGATTTTTTTATTTTTTTTGCTTAATCTCCCATCATTCCCAAGTAATGAGTACAAGTACCATATATGCTAAATAGGCTCCTTACTGTCAAGTGGGAGGTCCCAGGGTTTGACCTGCAGTCCAAGGTATGTCGGTGCAACATGTACCATTGACAGCACCCCGTTTTCTGTAAATAGAGTACTTATAAGGGTTATTATTTTTGACTAATAAATCTTTTTAATCCATCTTCACATGGTAGGTCATCCTTTTAATAGCTACCTAAAGGGAACATAATGCTGTTGACTAGAAGTGACTAGAAGTATTGGGGTAGAATGCTAATGACTAGAAGTAATGGGGTATGTTCTCTCCTTCTCTAGTAAACGCAGAATTACATTTAGGATTCCTATGTTAATTTGCACTAGAAATGTGTTTGTTTTATAGGTGTGAACACAATAGCATTCCAGAAAGTTCCATCAAACTTCTACTCATTAATACATGTAACACAGATGCTTATTAAGCATTCCTCTCCTGTATTCCAGACATGTACCGTGAAAGCAAAAATACTGCTCCGCAGCCTGCAGTTTGTGATTAATTATGCAGCATAAATAATTTATAACATAATAGGTAAGAAAATTGTTCTAATTTATCAGTAACGCCGCTTCATATTTTTTTTGTCATGATTTTTTATAAAACACTTCCCCAGGACCCGATGGATAAAAAAAATACCATTCAAAGGTCACTTCAACAATTTTTAAGTTATGAGGCACAAATTATCTTGTAATTGAAAAATGTTAGCTAGAGGCACAATGAGTAATATGAGTGATCCTTGTACTAATAGCTGAGTACGGAGAATAAGTGTCTGCGATTTCAAGAGAGAGCTGTTATTTTTTGTCACATATAATATAATATTGTTCGGTATTATATATTTAAGTGTTTATTTGAAGTGCTCAAAGGAAGTATTGTCTCAGTATAGTACAATGAAAGCAAATAGCAGTACTTTGTTTGTGCTTTGTACTGTGCCCTCACATTTAAAGTAACAATCTTCTAATCTTCCTTAAAACTCTTCTGTTCCACGTTTCAACTATAAAGATCCTTGACTGAAAAAAAAATCCTGTTTCGTCTTATCACTGACCTCAGATAGCACCAAACTCATTCTAACTGTACTTTTTACTTGGACAGATTTTCTGTTATGTTAACACGCACCCATCGATGATCAGCTTCCTCCCAAAGAAAGTACAGAGCATACGAACAAGCACTCTTCTCAGCATCCCTACTGCCCAAGGCAATTACCAAAATTTCTAAATGACTGCCCACCACATCTTTATGGGATAATGCTTCTTTTTTGGAGCTGTGGGAAACCAAGTTGAGCCGCAGAAAATAAATGTTGACAAATATTTATGAGTGTATACAATACCAATAAAATTCCCAGGGATAAAATATTCTCTCTTTCCTATTTAAATGTGGCTTTGTTAAAGATGTGGTCTGGAGTCGAGCACTATATCTCATTGTCAGGAGTGTTGCTTCAGCTGCTGCTTTTTTAAGGTTGCCATGGCAAGCTGGAGAAACTTTAGTGGTGTATACTTCAATGACTTTGCCATTTAGCAGCTGAAAAGGTCTATACAAGATCACTCCTTTCTGATACTAGTGCCGTCTAATTAGTTTGCGTCCTAGTTTGGCTCTCTATCCTGCCTGTGAATACCCGCTTGCTTACTGACCTCTGGCTTCCTCTCTGGATTCCATTTTTTGCCTCCTGATTGTGCTTTGACATTTCCGGTTGGATTTTTGACCCTTGGCTTGTTTCCCGAATATTGCCTTTGCATCCTGTTTCTGCTTATTATGTCTTCTCCTGGTTTTGACCCCTCTGATACGACTTCTGTTTGGTGACAATTCAGATTCCAAGATTCAGCACAAGTCCAACTCTCCTTGTGGAAATCTCTGATGAAGGCTTCTGGGGGTCTGTCTTGGCCCCCAGAAGTGTGCTAGTTTTAAATTGCTCTCTACTGCTTGCAGTTATCAGCCAATCTCCTGCTATTGTTTTTATTGTGGCCTTAAAAGCAAAGCAAAACTGTTGAAACTGACTAATTGGCTGCAAAAAGACAAACCATTTCTGTCTATGAGACATGACAACGTTAACCAGATTAATTGGCTAGAAGAAATTAGCTGCTGTTTGGAATAGAGGCACATGCATGTTACCAAGTTCTTAAATCTGTGGGCATTGTACAAGTTCTCTTTGCCCTCTTGTGACTGATCCATTTCCCAAAAATACTAACAGATACTTAGAGATCACATTGACTTTAATAAATCTATGGGAAAAATATGCAAATCTGTCTTCCATGATGTAATTAGGAAGTCAGGTGCCTCAGTGTTGCAAACCAATAGAGGGCACTCACTGGAATGTGCAAGCCTGTCTTCCCTGATGTAATTAGGAAGACATAATCTCATGAAAATAGCCCAACAAAGGCTGCTCCCTTTAACATCATGCTCGACCTTCCAAGAGGCCTTTGTTTTGCAATGATGCTGGGATTATTACCAGGTATAGTCTCTCAACCGAGGACTGCCATTTCGATGTTATTGCATCTCGTCAGCTCGATGTAGAGAAGACTAACCTGGTAGAGGTGAGAGGCTTAGACAGGGTAAGGGGGGTATCGTCACTCCTTGGGAAGAAACCACCATATAGGTGTGTGGAGACTTATTAAGCCTTAAGCACTCCACTTTGCAAGGGACTATGGGAAGAATATGCAAATCTGTCTTCCATGATGTAATTAGGAAGTCAGGTGCCTCAGTGTTGCAAACCAATAGAGGGCGCTCACTGGAATGTGCAAGCCTGTCTTCCCTGATGTAATTAGGAAGACAGAATCTCAGTGAAAATAGCCCAATAAAGGCTGCTCTCTTTAACATCATGCTCGACCTTCCTAGAGGCCTTTCTTTTGCAATGACGCTGGGATTATTACCAGGTATAGTCTCTCAACCGAGAACGGCTGTTTCAATGTTATTGCATCTCATCAGCTCAATGTAGAGAAGACTAACCTGGTAGAGGTGAGAGGCTTAGACAGGGTAAGGGGGGTATCGTCACTCCTTGGGGAGAGACCACCAATTAGGTGTGTGGAGACTTATTAAGCCTTTAGCACTCTACTTTGCAAGGGACTATGGGAAGAATATGCAAATCTGTCTTCCATGATGTAATTAGGAAGTCAGGTGCCTCAGTGTTGCAAACCAATAGAGAGCGCTCACTGGAATGTGCAAGCCTGTCTTCCCTGATGTAATTAGGAAGACAGAATCTCAGTGAAAATAGCCCAATAAAGGCTGCTCTCTTTAACATCATGCTCGACCTTCCTAGAGGCCTTTCTTTTGCAATGATGCTGGGATTATTACCAGGTATAGTCTCTCAACCAAGAACGGCTGTTTCAATGTTATTGCATCTCGTCAGCTCAATGTAGAGAAGACTAACCTGGTAGAGGTGAGAGGCTTAGACAGGGTAAGGGGGGTATCGTCACTCCTTGGGGAGAGACCACCAATTAGGTGTGTGGAGACTTATTAAGCCTTTAGCACTCCACTTTGCAAGGGACTATGGGGAGAATATGCAAATCTGTCTTCCATGATGTAATTAGGAAGCCAGAATCTCAGTGAAAATAGCCCAATAAAGGCTGCTCTCTTTAACATCATGCTCAACCTTCCTAGAGGCCTTTCTTTTGCAATGATGCTGGGATTATTACCAGGTATAGTCTCTCAACCGAGGACGGTTGTTTCGATGTTATTAATAAATCTAGTCAGATTTATGGTATTTCTGACTACAAGAGTAGAACATCAGACTACACTTTTTTGGTGTCAAAATTGCTGAAAAGTTTGGTTATGGAAATCTCTATGAAACTTTGTAATCCCAATATGAACAGTGCTTTAGCTAAAAATACACAGTCCAGTCATATTAATATGACTACCTGTCAAAATCCAGAATAACCACCTTTGGCAGAGTGGACCGCTGCGAGACGTGCAGGAAGAGAGGGGATGTTGTGATAATGTTCACTGGGATGTTGAGCCATGCTGACTCCAGTGCCCATGCTCAAGGGCTTACAATCTATGAGGGAAGAGGGATAGAGACAGAAGGTGAGGGTAGAGGCTGTTCAGATCGCAGTGCGGTGATAGTATTATTGGAGCTTGTAGACCTTCCTGACTAGGTGAGTCTTCAGGGCCTTCTTGAAGCCTGCAATTGTGGGGATCAGTCTTATGTGTCTTGGTAAGGAGTTCCAGAGTATGGGGGATGCACGGGAGAAATCTTGGAGACGGTTGTGTGAGGAGCAAATGAGAGCAGAGTGAAGTAGGAGGTCATTGGAGGATCTGAGGTTATGTGTGGGCAGGTAGTGGGAGATTAGTTCAGAGATATATGGAGGAGACAGGTTGTGGCCTGATGACACGTGCCTTCTGCGATTGGTTATTTAATGTTGACGTCAAAAGTAGGCGGTGGTCACATTAATATGACTGGACTGTGTATAAGGCTTATGCATTACCATCATTGTGGCTTAACATTTCATATTTTGGTAGCCATTTACATGGGTAACAGAAGGGGTTAAGTAATATTACAATGTGGCATGCAGCTCTGCGCCATGAATGAGGTAATTTATCTATCAATCTTACTAACTTGGCCCTTCTGTAAAGAGAGCAGTTTGGCAGTGACTTTGTTTCTTCCTGTCTCTGTTGTAGGAGGGAGAAGCTGTGCCATTTTCAGTTAGCTAAAAAAGACTAAACGTACTCCTAGTGAATTTAATGATAGAATATTGTCACATAAAGGAGATTTGGAACATGGAGATCGTATGCTGAAAATTTATCGCTATCTCAATACAATTAGAAATGAAGAGTATCTTATACTGTGAATTATGAACACCTGGGATGTGGAGTATACTTCAAGTCATGTAGCTACAATAGGTAAAGTGCCAGTGCACTAGTACATCTCAATAAATTAGAATATCATCAAAAAGGGTTGTTTTTTTTTGTTTTTTTTTTAGCAATTAGATTGAAAAAGGGAAACACATATATTTTATTGAGTCATTACAGAGTGAACTTTTTCAAGTGTTTATTTCTATTAATGTTGATGATTATGGCTTACAGCCAAGGAGAACCCAAAATTCATTATCACAGAAAATTAGTATATTATAAAAGACCAACTGTAAAAAAATATTTAACACAGAAATGTTGGCCAAATAAAAAGTCTGTCCAGTATATGCCCTCAATACTTGGCAGGTGCTCCTTTTGCTTGAATGACGGCATCAATGCGGCAATGTGGCATGGAGGTGATCAGCTTTTGTCACTGCAGAGTGTTATGGAAGCCCAGGTTGTATGATGGCAGCCTTCAGCTCGTCTGCATAGTTGGATCTGGTATCTCATCTTCCTCTTGACAATACCCTATAGATTCTCTGTGGGGTTAAGGTCAGGCGAGTTTTCTGGCCAGTCAAGTAAAGTGATACTGTGGTTATTAACTCAGGTATTGGTATTTGTGGCAGTGTAGACAGGTGCCAAGTCCTGTTGGAAAATAAAATTTCCATCTCCAAAAATCTTGTCAGCAGAGGGAAGCATGAAGTGCTCTAGAATTTCCTGGTAGACGGCTGCGCTGACTTTGGTCTTGATAAAACACAGTGGACCTACAACAGCAGATGACATGGCTCCCCAAACCATCACTGATTGTGGAAACTTCACACTAGACCCCAAGCAGCTTGGATTGTGTACAGACGCCTCTCCGCTCTTCCTCCAGACTCTGGGATCTTGATTTCCAAATGAAATGCAAAATTTACTTTCATCTGAAAACACCTTTGACCACTGAGCAACAGTCCAGAACTTTTTGATGATATTCTAATGTATTGAGATGTGCTAGTATGCCCACAGCATAATGTGGAAAAGCCGACTACCATTACGCACTGCCTTTCGGTAGTCTGAAACACCCCTCCTGCTCTTGGATAGCTCAATATTGTCCAATCTGGGAGCATTGTAGGATTGTAGGGAGTGAGTGTTGTAGGTTACTGAAGCATGATGTGCACAGGATAGTCTGAGTACAGGTGGTGGGTGACAGAAGGATACTGTCTGTGGTGACCTCCATGCGGGAGAACAAATCCCACCCCATGTATGAGACCTTGATGGCACTTGGCAGCACTGTAAGTGACCGACTGCTTCACCCCAAGTGTGAGAAGGAGCGTTATCGCAGGTCCTTCCTTCCAACCGCGACCAGGCTGTATAATCTACATCAGACCAAGCGAAGATCACTCTGCACAGAGAACTAAATGACTATGAATGTCCTCCTTCTTTCTTCTTCTGTTCCTTAGCTGCTATGGACTCCTAGTATATCTTTCTCAGCATATGTGTGTCTACTACTTCTGTAATATTTACTGTGTATTTTCATGTATCTGTATTACTATGCTGCTGTAACATACTGAAATTTCCCTACTGTGGGACTATTAAAGGATTATCTTATCTTATCTTATATTCCATCCCGTGTTAATATACATTTATATGGAAAACTGGAGCATTGCTTCTTGTTGGGATGTTGATACCACCGCTATATAGTTAGTAGAAAATAGCTAAAATCATATTCTATTCATTGTATAATACAAGAGTAATATTTAGTTGTGCAAGTAGTATTTGTCTGCGTATGACTATGATAAAGTATATAATTTAATAAAAATGGATTCGCTCGCATTCACATTATTGAGAAAATATGTGATGCTGTATAATTTCCAGAGCAGCATATGTAAACGAGATACAATATAGTCGGCTATTATAGTACATACATTTTAATGCTTGTAAGTACACAGCTCAGATGATGTGTTGTAATCTGCATGTATGATAATGATGTATGCAACCTGTGAAACTAAGAAAACAGATTTTAAGCTCTGCGTCCCAGATTTTCTTAAACTAGATGTGAAGGAATCACTAAATATTCAATCAAGCAGTTCTTGTTACTTCTATTCACTATGGATGACATTTCAAATTTCCATTAGATTTCCATCTGTCAGGGATGTGGGTTCTGGCTCCAGAAAAAAAATGGATTTAGCTGAACAGTTGTGTAACTTCCTCCTACAGAATAGTATGGCTCCAGATTAGTGGGCAAGTGATAATTCTTCCCACTGGAAAAATCTGCCCATGTTTGAAAATGTCTTTGACCCAACATGCTCCCTTTCAGTCAAGCTGATGGCAGATACACCTGCTAGAGTGATGCCTGTTGTTTTGCCATATGGTGGTCGTATGATAATCCATATTCAAGAGAACTGTGCTTGTTTTATTTATAAGCTTAAATTTCATTAGTTTAATCGAAGTATTTTATGCTCATAAATATGTATGTTGTAAACGAGTATGCTCAGGCTATGGAGTACGAAATATATAGTGACATATTAAGGCATAATTAAACTAAAAATTTTGGTAGGATTAGAAAAAAAGAGGTCATAAGATATCATATATACATATGAAACTGAAGATATTAACTATTGTAATGGTGCAATATTTGTTCCTTTTAGAGAAAATTAAGTTATGCTTAAAAGGTTTGTCTGGAAAGTTAAACTTACTTGCATTTCTAGAGTAGCTTCTTAATGCTAGACCTGGGGATTCTGACTTGGTTCTGACCCAAGGTAACATGACCAGAACCAGCCCCTGGTCCCCTTTTTTTTATTTTTTTTACTGATTTTACAGGTGTAAAATAATGTATCTGCTGATTTGATAATAAATGCAATAGGATGATACCTGCAAGCACTGAAAGTCCATGTAGTAAGAGGGAAGAAAAAATATTTAACGTTCATGAAAAAATTACATAGGAGGACTGATAGAGGGACAGAATTTGTGGTTTGCTTTGTACACCGGGGCAAATTCAGCCCTACTGACTTCTACTTTGGCTCTGCCCATTCCATATAACATCCCTACAGTCACCCTGACATGGTATGCCTCACATTATAATATCCCCCTCCATCTGCCCTCACAGTATAAAATCTCCTTCTAGTTGTCCCCACAATATAATGTCCCTGTTTTGGTGAGCACACAGCATAATGTCCCCCTCCATCTGTCCCCATGGTATAATGTTCCTCTCCAGCTGCCTCCACAATATTATGTCCCTCTCCTGGTACAAAACAAACATGAAAAAACCTAATACTCATCTTGTCCCGTTCCCCTCCTGTTCACTTTGCGGTCTTTGGTTCCAGAGAGTGCTGGGAGCTGCAGGTACAATGTAAGTGACATCACCACATCGCTCTTACTGCTCCTAGTACAGAGACAGGAGTTGGAGTGGGCCCAGGAAACAGCTTAACACAAGCCTGAACAGCGTCCAGTTCGGAGCTTCAAAACTCCAAAATATTACGTCTCTGAGAGCAGACCCAGATGAGCGTGCATCCTCTGTACAAACAGGAATAGGGCTGAAGCGTCTATAGCCTTTACAAATATGATGCTGGCATTGAAGGATATCAAGAGTGATTGATGTGACTTCATTGTGATCCCAATGTGACCTATTTGTAACTCCAGCTCCATCAAGTAAAGTACCCAGTAAAACCAAATCCTCCAAGTGCAACCATGTTTCATGTAAGGTTAAGCGGGGTTCTGGCTGCTGTGATCTACACCATTGGGTTAGTTGCTGCAGCCCAGGCTCTAACACAATACCGATTCAGCAGAAGACACCTAAATATAAAGGGTACTATGGTCTATTTACCAGGGATAGTTGGAGGGTGGGCCACCCAGTATCAATTATCTGGTGGGCCCAAGGAACCTCATTCCGACATTGCTATACATTGTCATGGATGTAACTTTATGATGTCAGAAGTTTTGAAATGAGATTGACATTTTAAGAACATTTGTACCTGTAAATAGCACTTTTTACATAGCTCAATGTTCTATTGGTATCCAAATTGGACTTGCAATTGTGTTGCAATTTTCCAGCTATAATCAACATATCGTGTTGACGTTTCCTTTATCTGCACGCCAACAGACCAAATTGCTGTTGTGAAGGCTATAATCCTGATATGACAGGTCCTATATTTTCTATTTATGCCCATTTCTGTAGCGATCTCTAATAAAGTCATTGTAAGCTGTCTGGTAGATGTCCGCTATAAGTCTTTGTTATTTACGGATTCCTGCCATCTCCTGTGTGAATCTGCAGTCAGCATGGAGCCTGCACCTTCTGTTGTGTAGGATGGCTGTGTACAGCTGTTGAATAGAATTTATCGCCAGAAATTAGTTTGTTGCTGCTCTTTATATAAAACACTGTATGAAACTGTTAAACAGTTTATAAAACAGTTAAACACTTGTGCCATTGCGAGGAGATGACACCAGATACTTCTAAGAAGGGGCTGTCAGAATATCCAATTGACCAGGCAAAACATTTTCTACAAATCAAATACAATTTTTTTTCTACAAAACCTTTGAGAAGCGGCTCAGGCTGATCTATCATATGTTATATAGAGGAATAGAGGAAATGGCTTTTTCTTTGTACGACGAATTTCACTCAACTATATCTTTGGGTTTATCATAGAAATTGAAAGCTGAAGATTTTACTTTTTTTTTTTGCCATTTCGACCATCACTCAATGTAAAAATCCTTATGAATTCAGCTTCTAATGCTCCTATCTGGTAATAGGCAATTTAAAATTATTTATCACAGGAAGCTTCAGCAATATCGGTTTGGTCCAGACATCCAGATGTAAATCTGTTTTTCACAGCCTATTAAAGTTCAAAGGAGAGAATTATTTTTAACTAGCCCATTACTTAAGCAACAATACTATTTGCCGGACAGAATCCTGGTGTGCAACAACCTCATTACCAGGAAAGTATGAATGTTGATTGACAATTAGCATGACTCTCACCCCTTTGCCCTAAGCAAAATGTCCTTCTCTTTGTCCACTTAGATGTAAATTATGAGCTTTTCTTCAAGAATCGAGGAAGATTTCAATGTTCTTTCTCAAAACACATGACAGCCTTGTTTAATTTAAACCCTACGTACAGCCCTTAATTCCAAAAGTCCTTTTTTTGACTTGCTGCCTGTGCCGGGCCTCCTGACATTGCTGTTTAATGTAGCTGCAATATAATTTGACCTCTGGTCCTTGTGCATTTTATTGAACACATGGAAGTATCAGCCGAGATTACAAATGAGATTGGATTGAATTTGCAGGCTAGCCAATGTTAAATGTTAGGCTTGAAAATGCATGTAAAAGTCATATTACTTTAAGTAATGGTACTAAGTCATAAAGAAAAATCATTAAAGAACCAGCACAAACAGTCATCAATTTCCTTAGGAAATACTTAAGATGCATTAGCTAAACACAGAATAAAACTATTACATTGCCTGCCGTCTATTGCATGCAGTGTAAAAATTAAATGAAAGTGGGACGTGTATTCCCAATGACAATGTATGCAGAGAATAAACCGAACACTTCCAGAGTATGGTATATGTGTACTCGTATAGGGCTATTAATCAAATGTACAAGACAAATGGTGTAATATAATCAATAAACTGTAAGTGAGCAAGTTACAAAAGGCATGGTGGAGAGCGAGCCTTTGTAATATCACTATTCAATATTCTTGAATAACCTTGTTAAATAATAATCTGTAATAAAATATGTAATAATATAAATGGTTCTTAATCTCCATTGTGAAAAAATTATTTGTAGGTGGTGCCATTTTACTTATAACTGATAAAATACATCTGTATTATTTGTGAGAACTTTGTGGAAACATTAAATGGTCACTAACTTTTCAGGCAACTTATGCTAGGTTCAAAATAGCGGAGGCTCTCCATCATTCGGGTCTGTCTAGGGACTCAAATGATAGAGATCCGAAAATGATACAACAGTGGTGTTCACTGTTTCGAAACTGAAAGCAGCGAAGAAAATCCTCCTTGCAGAACTTTTTTCTCATTCTCATTCCCATCCTCATGCTAGGTTTACACTATAAAAGTAAAGAGATATTCCTCTAATTTGCTTCTGCTGTATTTGGCCATGGGATTTCTACTAATGGAATGTTGATGCAGTGGATTGGCAGCGACTCCCAAGCCACAAAAACCACGGCAAGATCATAAAAGTTGTTTTCCACATCCTCAATTGCTTGCAATGGGAGGCCGATTCAGGACAGAATCTGACAAGGATTCAGGGGTGGAATCTGCTCTCAAATCCGTAGCAGATTCCTATGTGTGGACCTAGCCTTAGTCTCATTTAATAGAGCAATAAAAATATTGGTGGTCTCTGCCTGAAAAATCCTCAAAAATTGCTATCACTGCAGGTCTCCCTTCTAGATAATTTGCTGTTCACTCCCAAATACAAGGGAAGTTCTGTCCCTAGCTATCTTTAAAATCTAGACAGGTTAACAGTGAGTGGAGGTGCTGGTTTTCATTACACAGTGAATGGAAAGGGGAGGACAGCCTGTGCAAGGTTTCCACACAGCTTCCCCAGCTTCTACACTGGAGTCTGCAGCTTCTTACAGGTCCAAGTGAGTGTATTATTTCTGAATAGAACCTTGTGATATTGCTAATGGGATGTTATAAATAGACAGGAAGGAACTCAGATTTCTCTTTTTCTGTGTCAGAGATATTTTTAGCTTAATCATGCCCTGTATTGGCAGTCCAGTGTTTCCTTTGTTCCTTTATTAAGTTCTCATGGGCTTTTCTCAGCTATTTGTATACTATTTTGTAGTTAATCCTGGCAGAATTATATGTAAATGAACCAGTGGTAGTAGTAAGAATAACGGAACAGATTGCTTCGTACTGCACACACAATAATGATAATGGGGCTATTAGCAGCAGGAAAACTGATAGGACACCACATATGAAGGGTTATACAGTCAGAGAACAGACTGACTTATGAATATATGAGTATAAGAATGAATATTTAGAGCTATCTAACTGGACAGGAGATTGTTTAATATAATACACTGTGAGACGCTCAAGAATTGTATTAATAGGACTAGATCAGTATGAACTTGGAGGATCTGAGTTTAAAGGATTTGTCTGTCAAAAGAAAAGGCTCACTAATATACAGGAGCAGATTGGCAATGTAGTCAACTGAGAAATTTCCTGATAGGCCACTCCACATACCGATTGGTGTCAATCTTATGCACAGATTTATGCAAAAGTCTCCATATGCTTGTTACTGTGACTGGAGTGTTATAGAGTATCACGTGATGTATCACAGGACCAAAAGGTCCTTGAGTCCCTGCATCAAGAAATCTCCAGACACAAGAGAAGAAGAAAACCTGAGGAAGGTAAGTGTGAAGTGTGAGTGTGTGTATGTATGAGTGTGTGTTTTCTGTGAGAGCGAGTGCAATTCTTAGCATCTGTCCAATACACTGCAAAATACCATGTCTAGTCCCCTTTATAGACATGGCACAGGATCACTTTTGTTTTGAAATTGCACACCCCTCTTTTATTCCCCTTTATAAACAATACATAGTAGCACTTCAATTGCCCTGTATATAGACACTGCACTGCACCACTTCTATTTCCCTGTACAGACACTGCACATTATCTATGTACAGGAAATATTTTATATTTTGGTAGATCCAGTGGGATACATCAAACTTTGATGAAATAAGCCCTTGGTTTGGTTGGTATAGAATTACATTGGACCACAGTCACACACTTGTTTTTATATATTAGAATGTCTCTTAACAATTATGTTACATAACGCTAAGGGGTTGTCGCTCCCCCCCAAAAAAAAAAAATAAAAAAATAAAAAATGAAGAAAATAGCCAGTTTGGTTGCAGGGTTTTCTTGTCCCAGTGAACATGTATGGCCAGTCTATATAACTGTAACAGTCTTTTTAATTAGTGCATATTGCAAAGTGAGCAAAGGGTAAAGGAGACAAAAAAAAAAAAGAAAATAGTTAAGGGCTCGTTCACATCTGCGCCCGGTCTCCGTCTGCAGGTTTCCGTTTCCTGCACAAAACAGAGGCAGGAGACGGAAACCTGCAGGACTCTTTCATAGCCATTCATTTGAATGAGTGAGAAAGCTGTCCGGCCGTGAGCAGCGGTGAGCGTTTTATGCTCTCCTCCGCGAAACCGTTTTTTAAAAGTCCGGACACAGATTCGGACATGCAGTACTCTGTGTTCGGTTTAAAAAAAACAGTTTCGCGGTGGAGAGCATAAAACGCTCACCGCCGCTCACGGCCGGACCCGGTCTGTGGTTTCCATCTTCTTGCATGCCGAAGACGGAAACCACAGAATGGAGACCCGAATGCAGGTGTGAACCTAGCGTCAGTTTGACATCAGTATCCAGTACGTACCTGAATCGTGAAACACAACCATTACAAAAATAAACATGGCATATGTAGAGGCCATGGAAGGCAGAAAACTGTAAAAATAAGCCCAGGGATCATTAAACCAGTAAGTGATTATCACTAAATCAATGCAGGAAACTTGTGCTCTGAGGTCAATGCATATTAGAAGCGACGAAAAAGCTTTATATATTTAAGCAACAGATATTATCATATGTTGTATTGAATTGTAACTCTTCACGTTTTTATACATTTGGCTTTCTTATGTAATCTGCTGTGCACATTTCCCAGTAAACCAATTAGGTTTGATTTCTATCATATTACAGAACGTAAATGTACAGTGTGATCTTAGCCACATATCTGCATTTGGAAAGTGTATGGGGATCTGCTTGTATAATGACTTAATTACATCTATACATTTTTAATTAGCTTCTATGCATTCCAATCTTAAGAAGAGATGAAACACAATGGAGGACATGGTAAACAGAAAACACTGCATTGAAGGACTCTTTGGAATATGACCCTGGATGAACAAAAATTGCTTTGTAATCTCTGTAGTAGTTGATGTAATATCCCATGTGGTTTGGAACCTCTCTTACTGTACCTAGGCAATGTTGTAAACTAGGGTGACTGTAGGATTCCCTAATAGAGATGAGTGAGTAGTGAAATATTCAATATTCATTTTGAGTAGACCCTCAATATTCGACTATTCGACTGAATATTGAATCCTATTATAGTCTATGGGGAAAAAAGGCTCATTTCAGGGGAAACCACTATTTGACTAAGGAGGATCACCAAGTCCACAATGACACCCCAGGAAATGATGCCAACACCTCTGGAATGCAACTGGGACAGCAGGGGAAGCATGTCTGGGGGCATCTAACACGCCCAAGTCCCTGTATTACCCTAATATCACAGCCTATCAACTAGACACTTTCCACACTCAATACAACCTCTATGAAAGTGGAAAAATACATGGAAACCTTCTTTACTCTACATTAGTATGGTCAGAAACATAAATTTTAAGCTAAAAAAACATTAGCATGCACCCCTTTAAATCACATTGCCCATGACAACCACAGATGGCATAGGCAATGAAAAATCCAACAGCCCCCACCCTTAACTGTCATTGTTTATGTGTGTGATGTGGTGAGACCTCCAAAAATTACTTTTCTGGCCCTTCACGTGAACTCTTCCAAATTAAGTTAGAGGCCCTTAAGCTGAGCCATACAAAAATTTACTTTTCAGGCCCTTGGGGTGAGCCCTCCCAAATTTAGCTCCAGGCCCTTGTGGTGATTTGAGCCTTGTACCATCAGAGTATTAGTCCCTTGAAGTCAGTTGAGCCTTGTACCAGCAGAGTATTAGGCCCATAAAGTGAGTTGAGCCTTGTACCAGCAGAGTTTTAGTTATTGGCCCTTTGGGTGAATTGAGCCTTTAACTAGCAGTGTTTTTGGCCCTTGAGGTGAATTGAGCCTTGAAGCAGCAGAGTTTTAGTTATTGGCCCTTTGGGTGAGTTGAGCCTTGCACAGCAGTATTTTAGTTTTTGGCCCTTGGGGTGAGTTGAGCCTTGCACCAGCAGTGTTTTAGGCCCTTTGGGTGAATTGGCCTTTAACCAGCAGAGTTTTAGTTTTTGTCCCTTGGGGTGAGCCCTAAAAATTAGTTTTCAGGCCCTTGGGGTGAGCCATAAAAAATTAATTTTCAGGCCCTTGGGGTGAGCCCTAAAAAAATATTTTTCAGTCCCTTGGGGTGAGCCCTAAAACATTATTTTTCAGCACTGAGGACGGGACATGCTGGTTGCGGGTCCACAGCCACTACATCACCAGGAGAGGCAGACTGTTGTGTTACTACACGCCTGGAGGTAGTCGCTGTCTGGCTGGTGCAAATGCCGCTGGGGCAATATCCGCTATCCACTGTAACATCGGTTCCTGCTGCTCGGGCTTCGTCAGCGGAGTACCCTGCATCCTGCTTGATGTTGTCTATGAGGGCACTGCTGACTGCCCCTCTCCAGTAGCCATTGGATCTGCAGTAGCTCGACTGCGGCCTGGATCCCCTGCTGGATTTCCATGTCCCCATTCTTGTCCCCGTCCCTGTCCCTTTGTGATACCCTGATGTATTTTCCGATGTGTACAGGTGATGACAGTATTAAGCTTTCTTCTCACCCTATGGGACAGGTATATAGTGTCTACCACTTATAAGGAATTTGAGCCCTAAAAAGGGCTTTTGCGAAATTTTGGCTGGTTGAGTGTATATATGGTTGAGTATATACACTCTTCCTGCAGTGTAGCTCTGAAAAGAACTGTTGATTCAATGCCTATCAGTAGCTAAATTCTCTCTGATCCTCAGCGCGATGTCTCTTCCTATCTCACCAAACCGCATCTGACACAAATATGGCTGACACTATTCTTATAAATCCGAGGTCACCTGATTTAGCCAGCTAATGACTTTTTTCCTATTTTTTTTCCGATGCCTACGTTTTCCTGCTTCCTATGCCACATTCCCTGCACAGTTATGGGTGCAAAAAAGCGCCATGGAAGGTGGGAGGGGATACAAATTTTTACTACGCTTACCACGTGGTATTCGATTGAAATCGAATATGTTGAATACCTTAATATTTGATCAAATACCTACTCGATTGAACGGTATTCGCTCATCTCTATTCCCTAATAATGTTGTCCTAGTAATGTGAAGCTTGTTGTTCAACAAATTGAACTTGCTGAATCTGCCTTTTATGATACGGGAAATCTACTAGTCAGATCTCCAATCAGAGGCCCCTTCTCTGCTTCTACCTGACACCTCCCACTTGACAGTACAGAGCATAAATTACATATCAGACAGCAAAGATAATGACATTGATTGCTCAGGAATGGTGGGGGCTGGAGAGAAAATTCCAACTGTACCAGTATCAGTTCAGCAGTGCCTATTAATTGATGTAAAGAGCTGGACTTGTTGGAGATGGTGAAATGCCCTTTAAGATGAATGGAGATAATTTGCACATATATAAATTTCTTATAACTATAATGTGACAAGCGTGAATTCACTATACATACTTAGCCCATGTTTGCCTCTGGGATGATAGAGGTTACTGTGTGGCCTTCCACATTTCTATTAATCTTAAGTCAATTGCTTGCTAACAGAGCAGATCTTATGACAAGAGGAGTGCCGTATAGCTACTATAGGAATATACTATATAGGAAAAGACTGGAAAGAGCTGGCTCTACTCATTAGGCAGCATATAGCGGCTCTATGGTCTGTTTGTATGGTATGTATGCCCTTGAGTCTGGAAATTCAACAGTCAAGGTGTGGTAATGGAAGGGTTAAACTTCAGGGAGCATGTTTAGTATCCCAGAAATACTTACTTAATATATTTGCCTTATATTGTAAGAATATGTCACATCTTTTGCAGCTACTTAAATGAACCACCATGATACAAATACTGAATAAAAAGTGATACATTAATTACAAGTGATACATTAATTTCACTTTCACTTAGAAACTATTTCCTTCAAATGCAATATATTATCTGTAACACTTTAGGTCCTAATCGGTCTTTGTAAATCTAACAAGAGCATAAGAAATTCCCAAAGTAAAATATGTATCAATATTGCTTTGCAGCGAGTATAAAAGTCAAGTCAAGCCATAACAGTCCATAATATTGATATGTTATAGTCAGAATCCCTAAAGTGGTCTGGAGAGTTAAAATGATTTTATTGACTGATGTGCTGGAGGTAGCGCAGCAGCATTATTTTTCCTCATTGAGCACTTCAGCCGGTAAGGAGTTCTCCAGAGAGCTACGTGAAGGAAATCTTGACCAATTAGAATGGATCAAGATTTAGAAAGTGAATATTTCCTCTTTGATAGAGAGAGTATTATAATTTCACTATGTTTTCTGCTATCTGAACCCAGCTCTTTTTATGTTTAACTGCTTCATAACTAGATTTTTTCACTCCATTGAGACCAAGGCAAGTTTTACATTATTAGTTCAAGGCAAGATTCACTGTCTTTCTAAACCGCAGCAAAATTCAGTATAATTTTACCCATCACCATGTATAGTAAGGCCCCATTCACACGTGTCAAGAGGGGGCGGATTTTGGTGCAGAATCCACGTCATAATTATCCCCCTCACAATGGTGGTCTATGTAGACCGCTAGCTTCCTTTTTTCCATCAGCGGCAACATGTTGCTCACAGAAAAAAGAAGCAAGCTGCCCTTTCTTCAAGCAGATTTCACGGCTCATTGAGCCATGGCATCCGCCTCGCAGCAGCACCCTTTTGACTAGGCCCATTCATTTGGGCTTACTCCGGAATGGAGTGCCGCGACTGTCGGAAGCCGCGACAGTTGTGGCAGCTGGACTTTGACCCTATTCTGACACGGCTTGCCACGTCAGAATCAGGACCAAAATTACCACGTCGGAATAGTCTTAAGAAAGGCTATTCGTCTCCTACCTTTAGATGTGGTCTCCGTCGCGCCGTTCCTTAGAAATACCGGTACTTACCGGTATGCTAATGAGGTCTCGGCAGCAATGGGGGCGTCCTTCTTCTTCATCTGCCTCCTCCCTTTGTCTGTCGTCTTCTTTCTTCGTCATGTGTGACGCCTGCGCAGTCGGCTCTGACAGAGATACCCTGTTAGAGCCGACTGTTCATACTGGCCGGCGGCCATATTTCCAAGGCTGCAATCGCACGCGTGCACAGTACGCTCCTCACATCTTCGCCAAACAGAGTGTACTGCACATGCTCAGTAAGGTCCGTACAGCCCTCCGACGCCTGGATGAGTTCACTCGCACGTCAGAGGGCTGTACAGACCTTACTGAGCATGCGCTGTACACTCTGTTTGGCGAAGATGCGAGGAGCGTACTGCGCATGCTCGCAATTGTCAGTGGGAAAATGGCGCTTATTATTACTGTTTAGGAGGCAGAAAGGAGGCATTATTAAAGGGGTTGCCACTGAAAGACAATAGTGTTCTTTATATATCATATATTATAATTATAATTATATATCATTTGGGGGCCCTACTTTTAATTTTGCCTAGGGCCACACTTTGTCTAACACCAGCCCTGGTTAGAGAGTTATTAGTTTTCTATGTTACAGATTCCTGTTCATACATTCAGCAGGCCTATTTCATGGCCCCACCATATCTAAATGGCAAATGTGGTGTATTTTTAGCCTAACATGTTCTTGCTTAATTCAGCTGATATCAGAGACATACACATTGCAATTTACCAAAAAGCTATATCTTGTAGCACTTTGATTTATTTCCTCCCTGGCATAGGTCACTTAAATCATCTAAACTAATCCAAGATAACAAAATCAGATGCTGTGAAGACTGCTGTTTTAACACTGCTACCTTTATTCATTACTTACCAGCATGTAGTTTTCTATTATATTATGTGTAATTCTTGTTAATACAAAGATGAACGACATCCTAAAAAATGAGATACATATTAAGGTATTGAAGAATTAACAACTAATGTTGGAACATGGGATGCCCTGTGTAGAAATATTAAAAATTCAGGGGCCACATGCTGGCTCAGTGGTTAGCACTGCAGCCCTACAGCTCTGGGGTCCTTGTTTTCAAATCCCACTGAAGGCAAAAAACCATCTGCAAGGAGTTTGTATGTTCTCCCTGTGTTTGCATGGATTTCCATCCCATATTCCAAAAAAGACATACTGATAGGGAAAAAAAATGTACAATGTAGGCTCACAATCTACATTAAAAAAAAATAAAAAAAAATTCATATCTATTTCAGTTTCCCAGCAAACAAAATGTTTCCCACTTTAACCTACCCCCAAACTATTTTTCCCTTTACAAATATTGTATTATTTATATCATACCTCTAAATACAAGCATATATATATTTATTTATTTATATGTACATTGCAGCTACATGACCCGTTATTACCTCCACTACACATCTCCATGTTAATAGTTTTGTCCATTTTCATCAATGGACCAATACAAGTGAACGGGTCCATTTTTTGATTGGTAAAGATCCAACAATCATGAGCAAACATCACATGACAAACATGACTACATTTATAATAAATAGAACCTGCACTACTTTATTGTATCTTTGAAATGCAGAGTCACTGGTGTAACTATATGGGTTGCAGTGGTTGCAGTTGTGATTGTAAGAGGCCAAGGGGACCAACAAGTCATCATCAACAAACTAAGACTGGCTAAATCTCTTTTATCTCCTTTCTGATTTGCTTTGATGGCGGACAGTCTTCTATTATAAATTTATAACCTCTGGTGAGCTGGAGTGAGAAGATTTCTAACACACAGCCTTCCACTGTCCGAAAGGAGAAAATTAATTATTTCATGACAAAAATGGGAAACTTTTGTACCGAAACATGATGCTATGTAATCCTCATGATGGTCTGTGGTCAGATAGAGGCATGAAGAGAAGATGCACACAGAAGTGTCAACAACCTATCATCTGAGCTTTTGAACCAGGGCCAATGAGCTATTAGTTACTCTCCTGTGTGGGAGTCCTTCTTTATAATTACTTGGACTGGTATCTTATGCTACGTTCACATGACCGAGGTGCAAAATGGCAGTAATAAACATCCATTTTTAATGGCCATCTTGTACCAGGGTGTAGGCCATTTTCACAGATACCCAATATATAACAGTGTATGGAAGGCACCATGAAAACTGATAAAAATAGAACACAGCCTATATTTTTGTAGAACAGTCATGTGAATAGCTCCCATTTAGTTGAATTGAATATTTAATGCTGCTGTTAAAAGAACAAATGTCTCATGACTAGAGATGAGCGAACACCAAAATGTTCGAAGTTCGAAATCCGATTCGAACAGTCGCTCACTGTTCGACTGTTCGAACGGGTTTCGAACCCCATTATAGTCTATGGGGAACATATACTCGTTAAGGGGGAAACCCAAATCCGTCTCTGGAGGGTCACCAAGTCCACTATGACACCCCAGGAAATGATGCCAACACCTCTGGAATGACACTGGGACAGCAGGGGAAGCATGCCTGGGGGCATATAAGTCACTTTATTACATGGAAATCCCTGTCAGCTTGCAATTTTCGCAAGCTAACTTTTTCCAATAGGAATGCATTGGCCAGCGCTTATTGGCCAGTTTACAGAATTCGGCCAATCAGCGCTGGCTCTGCCGGAGGAGGCGGAGTCTAAGATCGTTCCACACCAGTCTCCATTCAGGTCCGACCTTAGACTCCGCCTCCTCCTACAGAGCCAGCGTTGATTGGCCGAATTCTGTAAACTGGCCAATCAGCGCTGGCCAATGCATTCTATTGGCGTGATGAAGCAGAGCTGAATGTATGTGCTGAGCTCATGGTGGTGTAGCCGGGAGTTCAGTGCATGGCCAGCTCTGCTATTCCGGAGATTTAACTCTCAACTACACCGGTGGTGTAGCCAAGAGTTCAGTGCATGGCCAGCTCTGCTATGCCGGAGATTGAGCAGAGTTGGCCATGCGCTCTGGTGGTGTATCAGAGCTGAGGGTGCAGAAGGGTTCAAGTGCACCCTCGGCTCTGATGTATCAGAGCTGAGTGTGCACAAGGGTTCAAGCGCACACTCCATCCGGAGATGTAGCCCTGCTGATGCTGTCAACACTGCTACATCTGATATCGGACCACAATGGAGACTGCTGTGGACTCCACAGCAGTCTCCATTGTGGTCCGATCTGAGATGTAGCAGTGTTGACAGCATCAGCACGGCTACATCTCCGTATGGAGTGTGCGCTTGAACCCTTGTGCACACTCAGCTCTTCTACATCAGAGCCGAGTGTGCGCTTGAACCCTTGTGCACACTCGGCTCTGCTATATCAGAGCCGAGGGTGCACTTGAATTCTTCTGCACCCTCGGCTCTGCTACATCAGAGCCGAGGGTGCACTTGAATCCTTCTGCACCCTCGGCTCTACTACATCAGAGCTGAGTGTGCGCTTGAATCCTTCTGCACCCTCGGCTCTGCTACATCAGAGCCGAGGGTGCACTTGAACCCTTCTGCACCCTCGGCTCTGCTACACCACCGGAGCGCACGGCCAACTCTGCTCAATCTCCGGCATAGCAGAGCTGGCCGTGCACTGAACTCTCGGCTACGCCACCGGCGTAGTTGAGAGTTCAATCTCCGGCATAGCAGAGCTGGCTGTGCACTGAACTCTCGGCTACGCCACCAGCGTAGTTGAGCTCAGCACACACATTCAGCTCTGCTTTATCACGCCAATAGAATGCACTGGCCAGTGCTGATTGGCCAGTTTACAGAATTCGGCCAATGAACGCTGGCTCTGTCGGAGGAGGCGGAGTCTATGGTCGGACCTGAATGGAGACTGGTGTGGAGCGATCTTAGACTCTGCCTCCTCCGGCAGAGCCAGCGCTGATTGGCCAAATTCCGTAGACTGGACAATCAACGCTGCTCAATGCAATCCTATGGGAAAAAGTTTATCTCACAAAAATCACAATTACACACTAGATAGAGCCCCAAAAAGTTATTTTTAATAACATTCCCCCCTAAATAAAGGTTATCCCTAGCTATCCCTGCCTGTACAGCTATCCCTGTCTCATAGTCACAAAGTTCACAGTCTCATATGACCCGGATCTGAAATCCACTATTCGTCTAAAATGGGGGTCCCCTGATTTCGGCAGCCAATGACTTTTTCCGATTTTTTTCAATGCCTCCGGTGTCGTAGTTCCTGTCCCACCTCCCCTGCGCTGTTATTGGTGCAAAAAAAGCGCCAGGGAAGGTGGGAGGGGAATCAAATTTTTTTGGAGTTTGCCACGTGATGTTTGATTCAAATTGAACACATCGAACAGCCTGATATCCGATCGAACATGTTTTCGATAGAACACTGTTCGCTCATCTCTACTCATGACCATTATTCACTGTTGTGTGAATATAGCTTTACTCCTGTATACTAGCCACAACAGCACCAAAGACTACCACCGACCTTAACTGACATACATTCAGGATTGTAACATACGTAGGTGGCAACCTCCATCAGAGGTCAACGTTAGGAAATCTTTAGGATCCAAAAAACAAAATATAGACAAAAAATGCTTAGCATATAAAATGTTCTAAAAACTAAAAACAGCTTCTTTTTTTTTTTTATTTTACTTAGTCAGTGCATATAATGTAATTTTGTATGCCATGCTTTATTACTGTAAGGTATGCCTGGCGTTAATTATAAGTTCAGCTCTACCAGGGGACAGTGTATACTGCAGTTACAGGCAATGCTCTAACATAAACATTTATATATATCTAAAGTTCTCTATAACTAATAATCTTGCTATTTCAATTATGAGGACGTGTACCAACCCTGAGCTAAACTGTGGTAGCAGCAGACACATTAGCATTCTTAAACCTATTCCCCATGGTGGCTGCCCCCTATTCCAAACTACTTTCTGAAACAGCTGCCTCAATCTACCTCATTACAAGTATACCTCTGAGCTCTACACTGCCTGCTGCCCCAGGCAACAACATATTTTAGAGAAGCTATAGTGTCCCTTGAAATAAATGTTAAAAAATGAAAGTACAAAAATAAATCAAAACTTAGCAAGAATCAACCTATAAATAAATACCACATCAAAATAGTATTATGTGCATTAACCCCTTAATGCATTTATGACATATGTATTGGTCCTTACCACAATGGAGGGAATTTATCTAGACCAGAGCATGATGTGCAGGTTTTAATAGAGTTGCAATAGAGGCATCACAGATTTCACTTATAACGTCTTGTTAGTGTAAGTTCCGACTGAGTATTTTGGACCGGAACCTGAGGCGCAGGCCATCTCAGGTTTCGGTCCAAAATACGGGTAGCCGTGACTGAATGCCGGTGCACTGCATTGGCATCTAGTCGCACACTCCGCTCTGGATTAGGCCCAATGAATGGGCCTAGTTGGGAGGAGGGAGTGTCTTCAGGCGAATCATGAGGCAATGCGGCCTGAAGAATGAGCACCTTGCTTCTTTTTCCAAGAGTTGGAACAAACCGGGAAAAAAACTGACCGGCTCCCATTGATTTAAATGGGAGCTGTCTTTTTGGTCAGGAGTTTGAGGTGGATACGGCCTCAAAATCCTGACCAAAAAAACCAGTGTGAACTTACCCTTAGTGTGAGTTGTAGCAAATCTTTTTGGCCACCTTGATCTCAG
The DNA here is from genome assembly GCF_031893055.1 of Leptodactylus fuscus. Lineage (NCBI taxonomy): Eukaryota > Metazoa > Chordata > Amphibia > Anura > Leptodactylidae > Leptodactylus > Leptodactylus fuscus. Next base: position 275,649,274 of record NC_134265.1, on the reverse strand, counting down.
CCCTGTTCCTCCCACTTTTCTCTAAAGTTCAGCAGGTACGTCAGAATTATTAAGAGGTACCAGCTTCTTAATAATTCTGGAGCATCACAGAAGGTCTCATGCACCAGAATTGAAATCTAATCCAGTTATAGACTGGCGTAGATTTCAGATATAACTATTTTCTAGTGTGAGTTAAAGTAAATCTATTAGGCCAGAATACCCCTGCTCTAGCCCATCTTGGTCTTTGCCTTGTTCCTCCCCCTTTTTCTAAGGTGGTGAGCAGGTCATACAATGACAAATGGCTGTGTTACAAAAATGCACCACTTTTACACCAGAAAACTGATCTAGCAAAATTAGAAAATCCCCCCCACTGTGTAGCGGCGTAAGTTATTGCTCATGGGCCCTGGTGAAAAAGCTCAGTTTGAGCCCCTGCATTATTTCACCTCACAACCAGCAACAACCATATGTCATCCATACATTTTAGCAGCATTTACCCTTCTCTATCTGGGCCCAGATCACTGTGAAGACTTATTGACAACGGGTCTGTGCACATAAGCTTCCCATCATTCCTATCCCTTGCCAGTACTCCACCCACATAGTAAGTATGCCCCCTTTTGTGCCACAGCCCCCTCCATAGAACCCCTCCTTCATAATCTGCTGCTGGCCATCTGCTAATTTTTTTTAAATTAGAGGGTAAATTTTCTCCTTTCTGAAAGTGGAAGCTTATCATAAACCTTCTCATTCCAGCTCACCAAAGTGCAAGGGTCATAAATTTATAACCCAGTCATCAGAAAAAAATCAAAAAACAGATCAAAAAATTTGAGAGGGACCTGTGGAGCTGCCCCCCCCCTGGCTTCTGGGCCCAGTCACATTTGCAACCACTGTGATCCCTAAAGTTATACCAGTGTATAATAGTAGAGATTTTCAAACAGCATCAGTTACTTTGGAAAACCTGGTGCAGTTTTAAACCGTCTAGTCTAACTTTGCACTCCTTAAAATTTAGAAAGCATTAGTTTATCTGCCCCAGTGTCTGAGGGCTTTGTCACAACGTAAGGTATTTCTATTGCCTCCTTCTCCCTTGCAAGAAATAATTAGGGGGCAACATGGTGGCTCAGTGGTTAGCACTGAGTGCAGCGTTGGAGTCCTGGGTTTGAATCTCACCACAATATCTGCAAGGAGTTTGTATGTTCTCCCCGTGTTTGTGTGGATTTCCTCCCATACTACAAAGACATACTGATAGGAAAAAAAAAGCACAAAATTAAAATAATTACGGACTACCACAAAGTCATGCCAGCTTGGCGCCTCTGATAAGACCTAACAGGAGAAATGTCAGCATTATGCTGACAGCAACAATACGCTGCGATACAGTATTTTTTTCAGTGCATTATGTTAGTGATCAGGTGATCCCATGTTCAATAAGTTAATGAAATATTTAAAAATATTGAAAATTGCACTTTTTCCAATGTAAAATACATCACGTAACCACCTATGCAATGAAATGAATGCAATATTTAACCTGCACGATGATATGTAAAAAAAGATAATAATGCTAAAATTATGGTTGTATTTATTTATATATTTAGTAATTTGTTTATTTAGCTTGTTTATATAACGGTAACACCTCTCCTCCAAGCAAAGGATAAAAAGTGACCAAAAATTGCAGGTGCCCTAAAATTATACCAATGACAAATTCAACTTATTTCACAAAAAGCAGGCCCTCAACCAGCTCTGTCGATGGAAACCTAAACACACTTATTGCTCTCAGAGCATGGTGATACAATTTTTGTTAAAAGTGTCCTCATTGTGCAAAATTCGTAAAATATAAATAAAAAATTATAAATATGGCATTTTTGTTATAGCACTGAGCCACGGAATTAAGGTAGCTTGCTATTTATGCTCAACTGTGAATGGTGCAAAATTTAATATGTTAAAAAAACAAGGCTCGGATTGCACAAAAGACTTAAAAGATTATTTCCATCTTGGAAAATCACTGCAGAAATGAGAATAAAAGCTTTTATATCCCAGCCCCGGGGGCAGGACTTACACCAGCTATTGAACAGTGCTACTCTACAGTGCTCATGTAATTCCCATAGTAATAACTACTGTAGGAGTTATGGAAACAGCATTGAATAGCTGAGTTACAATATTTCTGTAGGTTCACAGTTACGGTAATAGTATATATGCGGTCTCTGCAGGTCTTATTCTCCTTTATGGGATTATGGAAACAACAAGGACCAGTGCTGCTCAGTGGTTCCCATAAGTCCTGCTTTAAGGATCTGTATTTAGGAAGTTATTCCCATTTCAACAGGAATTTACTGAGATGGGAATAAACCTTTAATAAAATATAGATATTATTTTAGGCAACCTGAAATAATTCCATTGCAAAATACTATAATAAAACATATCTCACAAAAACCAAGCCCCCATAGTGCCATGTTGATGAAAAACATACAGTCCTATGAAAAAGTTTGGGCACCCCTATTAATCTTAATCATTTTTAGTTCTAAATATTTTGGTGTTTGCAACAGCCATTTCAGTTTGATATATCTAATAACCGATGGACACAGTAATATTTCAGGATTGAAATGAGGTTTATTGTACTAACAGAAAATGTGTAATATGCATTAAACCAAAATTTGACCGGTGCAAAAGTATGGGCACCTCAACAGAAAAGTGACATTAATATTTAGTAGATCCTCCTTTTGCACAGATAACAGCCTCTAGTCGCTTCCTGTAGCTTTTAATCAGTTCCTGGATCCTGGATGAAGTTATTTTGGACCATTCCTCTTTACAAAACAATTCAAGTTCAGTTAAGTTTGATGGTCGCCGAGCATGATGGTCGCCGAGCCCGCTTCAAATCATCCCACAGATGTTCAATGATATTCAGGTCTGGGGACTGGGATGGCCATTCCAGAACATTGTAATTGTTCCTCTGCATGAATGCCTGAGTCGATTTGGAGCAGTGTTTTGGATCATTGTCTTGCTGAAATATCCATCCCCGGCGTAACTTCAACTTCGTCACTGATTCTTGAACATTATTCTCAAGAATCTGCTGTGACCCTCAACTTTAACAAGATTCCTGGTGCCGGCATTGGCCACACAGCCCCAATGCATGATGGAACCTCCACCAAATTTTACAGTGGGTAGCAAGTGTTTTTCTTGGAATGCTGTTTTTTTTTGGACGCAATGCATAACGCCTTTTTGTATGACCAAACAACTCAATCTTTGTTTCATCAGTCCACAGGACCTTCTTCCAAAATTAAGCTGCCTTGTCCAAATGTGCTTTTGCATACCTCAGGCGACTCTGTTTGTGGCATGCTTGCAGAAACGGCTTCTTTCTCATCACTCTCCCATACAGCTTCTCCTTGTGCAAAGTGCGCTGTATTGTTGACCGATGCACAGTGACACCATTAGCAGCAAGATGATGCTGCAGCTCTTTCGAGGTGATCTGTGGGTTGTCTTTGACTGTTCTCACCATTATTCTTCTCTGCCTTTCTGATATTTTTCTTGGCCTGCCACTTCTGGGCTTAACAAGAACTGTCCCTGTGGTCTTCCATTTCCTTACTATGTTCCTCACAGTGGAAACTGACAGGTTAAATCTCTGAGACAACTTTTTGTATCTTTCCCCTGAACAACTATGTTGAACAATCTTTGTTTTCAGATCATTTGAGAGTGGACTGTCCATGCTCGGCGACCATCAAACTTAACTGAACTTGTATTGTTTTGTAAAGAGGAATGGTCCAAAATCCCTTCATCCAGGATCCAGGAACTGATTAAAAGCTACAGGAAGCGACTAGAGGATGTTATCTTTGCATAAGAAGGATCTACTAAATATTAATGTCACTTTTCTGTTGAGGTGCCCATACTTTTGCACCGGTCAAATTTTGGTTTAATGCATATTGCACATTTTCTGTTAATACAATAAACCTCATTTCAATCCTGAAATATTACTGTGTCCATCAGTTATTAGATATATCAAACTGAAATGGCTGTTGTAAACACCAAAATATTTAGAACTAAAAATGATTAAGATTAATAGGGGTGCCCAAACTTTTTCATAGGACTGTATATAACTAGGGTTAAATAAACATGGCCTGACAACTTAGAGAAATTCAGCATCCATTATATTTATATGCATGTACATTTCTTAGATACATCATCACATTTAATTATATTAAATTGCAATTTTTTTTTAAATTAATTATACGTTAAGATCACTCTTGAAAAATAGCACCGTGCTCTTATACAACAAACTAAATTCGCCATAAAGTCGCCATGTGATCATGTGTGAGATAATATCAATAAGGCTCTTTCCAGTTTATATGACCTTTTGCTATCTGCTGTGCAAGTAATAGACGTAAATAACAATAATACAAAAGATCTTGACAGAATTACATTTTTCTACTTTTGTGCCCATGGGAAAATACCTGTTAAAGACGTTTTGTTTTAAATCTTTGCTGTGCATGAATGGATGTAAGTGCTCACCCCTTGAAAATCCCCTGTGATGACTACAATCATTGGAGGATGACATGAATTGATGAGCTAGTCCCACAACAGCTAAAGAAATTTGTATTATGGTGGTAAGAATATAGGGCTAAGAGCAAAAGCAATATTTCTATGCACCGTGCTTGGCTAAGCCATCTCTCGGCTGAGAAACTTTTTCACCCTGAAAATTCTGTTCATCCTTCTAGGAGATTTCTGAATAACTTAGCAGATGTCTGCACCAAATGGTCACCTCACCTGCTATAAATCTGATGACTTAAGTGGCTCAAAATAGCAGAGGCGGTAATACTGTACCTCATGTAAGAGCTTAATTTATGAGCTAGTGATGCAAGACTTTATGCAGTGAATTCTTAAAATGGCTAATCAATACTGAGATTTTAAAGACTTAGAAAGGTTCTTAAACAAGAAAGTCTAAAGTCTTCAGGAAATTGGTTATTTGTTTATATTTCTATTATTGACTTGTATAGTGTAGTGACAACCCTTTAGTTACTTTACTTTTCTGAAGATTTGCATCAGGAAAATTTTTTATACAGAGATCCGCACATTTAAATGCTTTTTTTTTAATATATTGCCCTCTTTGCTATTTCATCTTTTTTTTGCTTAGACTAATACTAATCTTTCACATGTTATCGTAAAAAAGTAAAATCTGTTTATTTAAAGGGGTTGTCCCATCTCAAGGATCCTATCTATACTGGTAGCTTATGTAAATTGAAGCCTTTTTGTAAACATATTGCTTTAGAAATTCTGCTTTGTTTGCCTGGTATGTGACTTTATTCCTCCCATTGTTTACACAGCGTTGCTATAAACACGGACCTATAGGACAAGTGACATCACTTACTCACTATTCTGTTTGGCAGGACAATCATTCTACTAATTGCAGTTTTCTGATAAAGCCCGTTTTGCTATCAGATAACACTAAGTCCATTCTGTAAAAGCATTCGCATATCATCTGATCTGTATAAATGTTGTGAGACTTCTCCGGCCGTTTAGAACGAAGAAGGGGGGTGGGGGGGAGAAGTACAGGAAGTGGGATGCAAAGACTGCAGGCAGAGTGCTGAGACATCGAGATGGGAAAACCCCTTTAACCTCTTACTGCCTGACCTGAGGCTCATAAGCGGGGTCGTGGATTTGACATCTATCCAATCCCCCCCCCCCCCATAGTCTGTTTCACACCATTGTCCTGGAAAGTAAGGAGAGCAAAACTGGTTCATGTCCTAGTGAGATATTGCCACTATCCTGACACTACAAGCTGGGTAGGTCTAAATAGAGCACTTCAGTATCGGAATCCATTCCCAAGTAGGGGAGGAAAGAAAGTCAATCATCTACTCCTACGAAGGAAGGAGACTCTTTCTCCTCCACTCACTCCTAAGTCAAGGAACATGTCATCTACCTTCCACCAGATTAAATGGTTTGGTCCAGTTGGCAAAACCCATCCATCATTATAAAACATATTAAAGTACAGTAAGTATATAGTACAGTAAGCAATCATTCCTTTAATAGTGATCCCTCTGGACACTACAACATTGAGTCATTTCTACATCTGGATTATTGATAGGGAACCTCCTGACATCATGAATGACATCACAGAGGTTTCCTGCACAGAATTAGTTTAGAGTGACCTTTGTCAATGTATTTCCAGTTCAGGTTCAGCTTTCTACCAAAGTTTTGTTACTGTCCATGTAATGATATTTTACATGTACATCTGTTTTCTTCCAGAAAGAAGAGTTTGAACCTTTATGTATTACTTCAGTTGTGTTGAGGTAGACTTTGAATAGGCCATTGTAACTCTGTGATTCTTGTTTTTTCATCTATTTTGTTGTAGATTTGTTAGTGTGCTTGTGATCATTGTCCTTTTACATGACCAAGTTTTGGCCAAATTTTATCTGCTTCATAGATGGCTTCATATTTGACTGTAGCATATTTTGGTATATATAGGAGATCTTGGTTGGCTCAATGACTACAAGATGACCATGTCCTTTGATTTTAAAACAAAACATCATCCCCCCCCCCCACACATACACACTACTGAGCTTGACAATTGGTATGTGTAGTAAGTGTTTGTGCTAATATGCATTATGGCCATACATCTTCACCTCGGTCTTGTCTGTCCAAAGGACAATGTTCAAGAAGTCTTGTTGTTTATTCAGATGCAACTTTACAAACGTAATCTAATTTGCTATGGTCTTTTTATCTTGTAAATCCTTCCAAATAAGCTATTCTTGTTCAGTATTTTTCTTGCTATAAGTTCATGTACTGTACATGGACTTGAGCATTTAACATACTGTGAGTTTTAGATATAAATCTTGTTTTTTTAAATCTCTTCTTTTTTCTCTACAATTTCTCTGTGCATTGCACAGTCTTACCCTGGCGCGAGCGTGCTGGAAGTCCACTTCTGGAAAGATGTCTTAAATGTTTTCCTCTTGTAAATAATCTTTATTACTGTAGAATGGTGGATTTCATATTGTTTTGAAATTACCTTAAAATCCTTCCTAGATTGGTGGCAGCCATTACCGCTACTGAATGCTTTGGATCAGCAAATATTCAAAGCTTCTGCTTCTATAGGGGTTGGTGATAATCAATTAACCAAGGGTATTTGACTAATAGCATCTGGCTGCTACTTGCCCTCTTAATTCCTAAGGGTCTACTTCATTTTTCAAAGACTGCTCTGCATTTTGGCCTACTTTATGATAAATAGTGACATGATGTAATTTGCAATGTGTTGTTATAAGACCATCAATGAACCAAATGTTTTTTCATGTCCTGTTGCTGTGCCTTTAAAACAGTTATTTGGGAGCGGTTGTCCATAACAGTGGGTATTGGCTTTCAGTGACACAAAGAACCTGAGAGGGGGCATATATTTTGGAAGCCATGTTGTCACAGGATGTCACCTCACAACCTACAGCTTTGAGAAGCCCTATAATATTGCAATATGCTGTGCATGTTCTGTGATACTATTGTTCAGAGAAACTTTGACTTTAGAAAAGGAGATAGTTCCCACCAGTGGGATTATTGGGCATTGAGTAGTTGTACATTACCGGTAATTAAGCCACAACAAAGGGGCTCCGCTACTGAAAAAGAGGCTGAGGTATAAGAGACAGACACATATCTTATGCAGAACCAAAGACAAGACTGGTAGAGTGGGTGAGCTAGCAGAGGCTAAATCAGAGACAATGAAGCTTTGGAGAGTCTGTCTGCTAATTTGTTTGCTAAGAGCAAGGATTGAGAGTAGAGATGAGCGAGTAGTATTCGATCGAATACCTCCCCGCAATAGGTTTCCGTGTATGCAGCCGAACACCAAGGGGTTAAACACATTAAATATTCAATGCACTTAACCCCTTGGTGTTCGGCTGCTTACACGGAAACCTATGGCGGGGAGGTATTCAATTGAATACTACTCGCTCATCTCTAATTGAGAGTAGAACCCAGAGGTGGAAGGAACCTCCCATTGATTGAAAGACTGGAGGAATAAATGGAATAAAATGTGCTAAATGAAATGCTCCAGATTTCTGGCAAAATGTGTGCTTTACACCATTTTAGACATATTAGGAAAGAAGTGGCTTATCACAAAGGTACCTGGAGTCAATTTTGTAAGCCAACAATAGGCAGTCTCATTTAGAGCGAGTAAGCAGTCAATCAGCAGTAGGAGAGAGAAGCCGGCTGCTCATGAGCACCAAGCAATTCCTGACTCAAAGTGCTTGGCCTCTGATGCACCTGATAAACTCTGAAAACTACACAATATTAAGTGACTAATGTAGGGTGTGTGTCACTACTTTATGTTGCCACATAGTGGTGTCTGCACCTGGTGACAGATTCCCTTTAAAATTGTAGAATTCATTTTACAGTAGCTTTGTGTAATCCTCTATAAAAATTGGAGGTCTATGGAAATTAATTCCGCAGTGTATTCCCCCTTCTTTGTCGTGACTTATATATCTATATCTTATTGTATATAAACTACGTATTGCATTGAAGCAAATTGGTTTACAAAAGGCCATTAAGAATTCTAAAGGAACAAGCTCAGAATCAATGATATGCCATTACCTGTACTATTGCCATTATTATCACAGAGTGTTCTGGTAATGGTGATAAAAGTTGATGGGTATGTGGATTCTTATCACACAACCATAGGTAGCAGAGTTCTGCATAGAAAATGCATGGAATATGTCAGCTGTTATAGAACAGTGATCAATACTTACCACATAGAAGTAAATTCATTTTTTATCCATGGAGAAAAAAAACAAAAACCTGGATGTGCAAAATCAGCATAGCGCTAATCCTGGAACTTTGCAAGCCCAGAGCAACTCCATCGGACAGTGGCCTGGGACAGTGGAGCGCCATAGATAGGTATAGGGTTTTCATCTTCCCTGGCAGGTTTCAGTAGGAAATCTCTTTTTTTTTTATCAAGTGATTTGTCAAAGGACCCTATTGACAAGTAGAGAATGTCAAAAGTAGAGAGCCCCTTTAACCTATTTCTTACATCTGACATAATACACTGTTACCAATAAGTATTTGGACACCCATGCAATATAGATATACACTCACCGGCCACTTTAATAGGTACACCATGCTAGTAACGGGTTGGACCCCCTTTTGCCTTCAGAACTGCCTCAATTCTTCGTGGCATAGATTCAACAAGGTGCTGGAAGCATTCCTCAGAGATTTTGGTCCATATTGACATGATGGCATCACACTGTTGCCGCAGATTTGTCGGCTGCACATCCATGATGCGAATCTCCCGTTCCACCACATCCCAAAGATGCTCTATTGGATTGAGATCTGGTGACTGTGGAGGCCATTGGAGTACAGTGAACTCATTGTCATGTTCAAGAAACCAGTCTGAGATGATTCCAGCTTTATGACATGGCGCATTATCCTGCTGAAAGTAGCCATCAGATGTTGGGTACATTGTGGTCATAAAGGGATGGACATGGTCAGCAACAATACTCAGGTAGGCTTTGGCGTTGCAACGATGCTCAATTGGTACCAAGGGGCCCAAAGAGTGCCACGAAAATATTCCCCACACCATGACACCACCACCACCAGCCTGAACCGTTGATACAAGGCAGGATGGATCCATGCTTTCATGTTGTTGACGCCAAATTCTGACCCTACCATCCGAATGGCGCAGTAGAAATCGAGACTCATCAGACCAGGCAACGTTTTTCCAATCTTCAATTGTCCAATTTCGATGAGCTTGTGCAAATTGTAGCCTCAGTTTCCTATTCTTAGCTGAAAGGAGTGGCACCCGGTGTGGTCTTCTGCTGCTGTAGCCCATCTGCCTCAAAGTTCGACGTACTGTGCGTTCAGAGATGCTCTTCTGGCTACCTTGGTTGTAACGGGTGGATATTTGAGTCACTGTTGCCTTTCTATCAGCTCAAACCAGTCTGGCCATTCTCCTCTGACCTCTGGCATCAACAACGCATTTCCACCCACAGAACTGCCGCTCACTGGATATTTTTTCTTTTTCGGACCATTCTCTGTAAACCCTAGAGATGGTTGTGCGTGAAAATCCCAGTAGATCAGCAGTTTCTGAAATACTCAGACCAGCCCTTCTGGCACCAACAACCATGCCACGTTCAAAGGCACTCAAATCACCTTTCTTCCTCATACTGATGCTCGGTTTGAACTGCAGGAGATTGTCTTGACCATGTCTACATGCGTAAATGCACTGAGTTGCCGCCATGTGATTGGCTGATTAGAAATTAAGTGTTAACGAGCAGTTGGACAGGTGTACCTAATAAAGTGGCCGGTGAGTGTATGCGGTTGTGATGTACGTCACATCTTCCGCCGTTAAATAGGTTACAGCATTGGCATTAGTCGCATGCAAGATGCCACGAAGTGAAGAGTTGTCCGATTTCGAGAAAGGGGTAATTGTGGGGTACCACAGAAATGGTCGATCCTTAAGGGACATACCCTGTTTCCCCGAAAATAAGAGAGTTTCTTATATTAAATTATCTAACGAAATATATGACCTGTCTTATTTTCGGGGGATGTCTTATACAGCGTCTGGAGGGGGGAACAATCGGCAGTCATGCTGATGCTTCCTTAGCGGAGCGCCGGCCTGACTACCGGTTGTATGTGATCCAGAAGGTGAAGGGGGGGGGTGTCTTATTTTCGGGGAAACAGGGTAGCAAGCGAACTGAATTTCCCAAAATCGACAGTGGCCTATGTGATTATGAAGTGGAAAGTGAACAGTGATTGTTGGAATGTGCCCCAATTCGGCAGACCACCGAAACTGGGAGATAGAGACCGACGAGTGCTGGCCAGAGAAACCGCACCCAACCAATGGCTCACAAACACCAGGAGTTTCAACAGGCATTCGGGAGTATTGTGTCGATCAATACCCTCCATAAGTTATCACATCAGCTGGGTTCTACCAACTATTGAATATGAATAAATGCTGTTTTTCTATTCTACCGCAGGTGTCCAAATACTTATTGGTAGACAGTGTAGTAGTAGTGTAACAATAGTGGTCCATTTGTATGACTGCTCTATACACCCTATGCAGCCTACAATAGAAGTGCTGATATTCTACAATGAATTGGAATGCATTAGCATTGTAATGCATTGTGTTAATGATCAGATCAGACCTGGGGTTCAAGACACAGTTACAGTAAAAAAAAATATATAACCCCCCCCCCACCACCAAAGTAAATAAAGTGAAACATATACACATTAGGTATCCCTGTGTCTGAAAACACCCAGTCTATACACTTTTTTTAAAAAAAATTCCCACACAGTGAACACCTTTTTGGGAAAAAATGGAGAGCCGAACCATTTTTTTAAAAATTTTTTTTGCTGTTTTGCCTCACATAAAAAGTTTAATAAAAATCAATCAAAGCAATGGGCATTCCCCAAATGGCATAACTAAAAAGTACATCCGGCCCCGCAAAAAAAGTTGCAGATTTTCTCCAGTTCCACCCCATTCAGAATTTCTTTCTAGCTTCCCAGTAAGTTATAGACAATATTATATAGTACCACCATGAAATACAATCTGTCCCACAAACATTAAGAGCTCATATGGCTCTGTGAACTGAAAAATGAAACACTTATTGCCTTAGGAAAGCGGGGAGTCAAAAACGAAAATTGGAAATGCTTGTGGTGGTAAGGGGTTAATAGGGAAACTATATGAAAAATAAGTCCAAACATTAAACTGCAGTATGTATACTAGACCCTTTTTCTTTATCCCCAGCGTGACTTCACTTTCTTCAGTCTTTAACATAGCGTCTCCTCTTATTCTACTAAGCATGAGAGCAATGACTGTGCTGCTCTTATGGTACAAGCTGAGTTCTGTGCTCCCCTCCTCCAGTGACCCCCTATTTTAAGGAAAGTGGTGCCTTGCTGCCAGTTCTGTGAGAGATAAAGCCAAGCTCCCAGCATGTATAATTTGTATTCAACATCCCCATATGTCTGCCGGTATGTAGCATATGTTTGTATGGTATGTTCTGACAAGCCTTTTTTAAACTATATTTAATAACACTGTTAACAATATTTTTAATAACAAAGCTTCTCACAAAAAATATACGGAAAGGTACATTATGCTTGTTTTTACTGTAGGATTTTATAGGCAATATACACAACTATGAGTATACACCTAGGCCCCATACATTGGTGAATACACCATACACTACATACACAGTGTGAACAGGGTCTGAGCAATATTGTACTGTGTTTTATATGGTCTCTAACCAAACAATCTCCAAATAACTAATCTATTGCTGTTTCACTAGAAAGCTGTGACTCTTGTTATCATACTCCAAATCTTTAAAGAACCATGAGAGAAAACTTGCTTTAAGGCTAAGGCCCCATGGGATGTCCCACAGCAATAACATGCTGTGGGAAAAACTGTGGCAGCAATGCATCGCGGTTCTTCCCGCAGCGCTTTAAACAGAAAGTTCAGAGTTTTCCTCTGCGGACTTTCTGTTCCAATTATATCTATGGGGAAATGCCAGCGTTACCATAGATATAATTGACATGCTGTAATTTCCAAAACTGCATCGGTTCTGGAAATCGCAGCGTGTCTTTTTGGCAGTTTTTACTGCAAAGTGGGCATGGGATTCGCTAGAATCCCATCCACTTTGTACTTACTGTAAAACGCTGCGATTTTTCCCATGGAGTTTCAGCCGCCGTCAAAACGCGATGTTCCGGCCTGTGGGGTCCGGCCTATGCCTTGGACATCCATAAGTAACAAAAAGAACCAGTGGACATACAAAGCAAATAAAGTACCTGTGCTGCACTACACACAATACATGCAATCTTTGGTACAAATAGCATCAGCAGAACTGCGGAGGTGCGGAGCATTTGCCCAATTCATAAGTAGACTTGCAGATGTGTAAAGATAGAGTGCTTAGACCATTCTGTTAAGAGTCATTCACAGGGGCCATGCTTTTAATATCCATTTTGTAGATCCATTAATTATAATGACAAAAACAAATGAATAGCCATCTATTTCGACAGTCAGTATTAAAGGGAGTCTGTCACCAGAACCCTGTATACCAATCTTGCACATACACATATGTATATATATATATATATATATATATATATATATATATATATATATATATTAGTGCTACCTGAATCAAACAGTGTTTTCCCCTTGTGAATCAGTGCCTTCATTGAAGCAAAGGCAACACAACACTGTTGGGTTGTTAGGGTTCATTCACATAGAGTAAACGAGCGCTCATTTTGGCAAAATACATGTGTAAAAATAAGACTCCCTTTGACTTCAATGACATTTTTTTACACGTGTAAAAACACGTCAAAATGCACGTCAAAGTACACGTCAAAATACACGTGTAAAATGTCATTGAAGTCAATGGGAGTCTTATTTTTACACGTGTACTTTTACACGTGTATTTTGCCAAAATACATGCGCGTTTACTCCGTGTGAAGGGGCCCTTATTTTTACAGTTGTATTCTTTACATGTGTATTTTGCCAAAATGAGCATGCGTTTGGACCCTTATGCTGCGTTCTGGTAACAGACTCCCTTTAACCCCATCACTACCAGACCAATTTGTGGTCCAGGGTGAGGATAGAATCTTTAGTAAGGGCCTTTTATCGACACATTTATTTATTTATTTATTTTAATTATTATATATTTTTTCCCTTTTCTATTATTATTTTTTTTTTTCACATGGTGTTCCGGTAAGGTCTAAATAGACCTTTGGGGACAATGATCACAGGTTTTTTTTGAGAAGAGGCTGATTTTCCCTGTAACTGGGCTGGTACATTTAGCCCTAGTTGCAGGAGGAATATAGCCTTCTGCCCATTCTATAGAGCTGATCTGGATCATTTAGGACCCAGCAGTTCTAACACATGCTGACCCTGGCAGATATACATAGCGATCAGAAAGGTAGGAGGGGTAATAAACCTACCCTGCCTTCTCTCTGGGAGCTCTGGCTGAAGTTACAGCCGGCTATCCCTTTCAGCAGCTGCACAATTTTGCGCAGCTTCTGAAATCTGCTTGGACGTACCAGTATGTCCGTGCAGAACAAGGCAGCCACCTTACGGATGTAAAAACCCAATGGGTGGTCCGGAAGTGGTTAAAGAAAAAAACTGATGCATTTATGTCTTTTTTTTTTGGGACACAAACATCTTCCCTCCGACTTTCCATCTTTCTTTCTTTCTTTCTTTCTTTCTTTCTTTCTTTCTTTCTTTCTTTCTTTCTTTCTTTCTTTCTTTCTTTCTTTCTTTCTTTCTTTCCATATACACTTAGTGTTTAGGCACAGTAGTGACTAACAGACAAGTGGGCAGTAACACTGCATCAAATACAGCACACAGAGACCCCATCCCCAGAGAAACCATAGTATTACTGCCCCTATTAGATGATGTATGTCATTGAGACCTGCTGACAGATCCTCTTTCAACTCACAGCAACACTCAAATAATCCAAGGGTGTCAGCAACTATAACCAGATCCAGGGGTCTTCAATATCCATCCAATAAGAATATGTTGCTGCACTCCAGCAAGTAAAGGGGAGGAAAAAAAACACATTCAAAACAACTTTTTGAACATTTTCTTATTGGATATACAATATTTCTAAATAAATATACAAGTACAATGTAAAATAAAATCATAGTGTATGAAATAGCAAATACACATTAGTAATGAGGACATACTGTATATAACCACAAGTAAACACAAGAATTCAACAAGATATATATATATATATATATATATATATATATATATATATATATATATATATATATATATATCATATTTTGGGGACATGCGGGTTGACATCTGAAATCAGAAATGTACAACAAGCTTGGCCTTTATGCCACAGTGACCTGTGAATGAATCGGAGGCGAAGAAAGCATAGGGAAGCTCTGATTATGATTCTGAAGATTTGTGACACTGACTGAAACATCTTGTGATTGGAACTGACAGCAAACACAGCTAGAACATGATTAGATGAATGGAATATCAGGCCGTATAACTTAAAGAAGATATCATTATTATAATTTGTATCTTCTGCCTTAAAGCTTCATTTTTTTTTTCCTCAACAAATGCATTCACTAAGTTAATCTCACTGGAGATCATTGTACTTGCTATGAGAATTGGCATTACCAGCAGTTACCTTTCATTGAGCAACATAAGAATGTCTGACTGGAAATGACTAGAGATGAGCGAACAGTGTTCTATCGAACTCATGTTCGATTGGATATTAGGCTGTTCGGCATGTTCGAATCGAATCGAACACCGCGTGGTAAAGTGCGCCATTACTCGATTCCCCTCCCACCTTCCCTGGCGCCTTTTTTGCTCCAATAACAGCGCAGGGTAGGTGGGACAGGAACTACGACACCGGTGACGTTGAGAAAAGTAGGCAAAACCCATTGGCTGCCGAAAACATGTGACCTCTAATTTAAAAGAACAGCGCCGCCCAGGTTCGCGTCATTCTGAGCTTGCAATTCACCGAGGACGGAGGTTTCCGTCCAGCTAGCTAGGGCTTAGATTCTGGGTAGGCAGGGACAGGCTAGGATAGGAAGGAGAAGACAACCAACAGCTCTTGTAAGAGCTAAATTCCAGGGAGAAGCTTGTCAGTGTAACGTGGCACTGACGGGCTCAATCGCCGCAACCCAGCTTTACCAGGATCCTGAATGGAATACACTGACAGTGTATTCCCGTATACCCGATATATACCCCCGATACCCGTTCCAACGGTGTGCCCCCCCACCTTCACCCCAGAAATACCCTGCAAGTCCCCTAGCAATAGAATTGGGGCTATATACACCCACTATTTTTGCTACTGCCATATAGTGCCATTGTCTCACTGGGAATTCAAAGAATATATTGGGCTTACATATAACTTCAATTCCAGGGAGAAGCTTGTCAGTGTAACGTGGCACTGACGGGCTCAATCGCCGCAACCCAGCTTTCCCAGGATCCTGAATGGAATACACTGTCAGTGTATTCCCGTATACCCGATATATACCCCCGATACCCGTTTCAACGGTGTGCCCCCCCACCTTCACCCCAGAAATACCCTGCAAGTCCCCTAGCAATAGAATTGGGGCTATATACACCCACAATTTTTACTACTGGTATACAGTGCCATTGTCTGACTGGGAATTCAAAGAATATATTGGGGTTATAAATACCCTCATTTCTTGCTACTGCCATATAGTGCCAGTTTCTGACTGGTAATTCAAAGAATATATTGGGGTTACGTGCACCCACAATTTTTACTACTGGTATACAGTGCCATTGTCTGACTGGGAATTCAAAGAATATATTGGGAATACAAATACCCTCATTTCTTGCTACTGCCATATAGTGCCAGTTTCTGACTGGTAATTCAAAGAATATATTGGGGTTACGTGCACCCACAATTTTTACTACTGGTATACAGTGCCATTGTCTGACTGGGAATTCAAAGAATATATTGGGAATACAAATACCCTCATTTCTTGCTACTGCCATATAGTGCCAGTTTCTGACTGGTAATTCAAAGAATATATTGGGGTTACGTGCACCCACAATTTTTACTACTGGTATACAGTGCCATTGTCTGACTGGGAATTCAAAGAATATATTGGGGTTATAAATACCCTCATTTCTTGCTACTGCCATATAGTGCCAGTTTCTGACTGGTAATTCAAAGAATATATTGGGGTTACGTGCACCCACAATTTTTACTACTGGTATACAGTGCCATTGTCTGACTGGGAATTCAAAGAATATATTGGGAATACAAATACCCTCATTTCTTGCTACTGCCATATAGTGCCAGTTTCTGACTGGTAATTCAAAGAATATATTGGGGTTACGTGCACCCACAATTTTTACTACTGGTATACAGTGCCATTGTCTGACTGGGAATTCAAAGAATATATTGGGAATACAAATACCCTCATTTCTTGCTACTGCCATATAGTGCCAGTTTCTGACTGGTAATTCAAAGAATATATTGGGGTTACGTGCACCCACAATTTTTACTACTGGTATACAGTGCCATTGTCTGACTGGGAATTCAAAGAATATATTGGGAATACAAATACCCTCATTTCTTGCTACTGCCATATAGTGCCAGTTTCTGACTGGTAATTCAAAGAATATATTGGGGTTACGTGCACCCACAATTTTTACTACTGGTATACAGTGCCATTGTCTGACTGGGAATTCAAAGAATATATTGGGGTTATAAATACCCTCATTTCTTGCTACTGCCATATAGTGCCAGTTTCTGACTGGTAATTCAAAGAATATATTGGGGTTACGTGCACCCACAATTTTTACTACTGGTATACAGTGCCATTGTCTGACTGGGAATTCAAAGAATATATTGGGAATACAAATACCCTCATTTCTTGCTACTGCCATATAGTGCCAGTTTCTGACTGGTAATTCAAAGAATATATTGGGGTTACGTGCACCCACAATTTTTACTACTGGTATACAGTGCCAATTTCTAACTAGGAATTCAAAATGCGCAAGGCTCCCGGAAAGGGACGTGGACGAGGCCGTGGGCGAGGTCGGGGGAATGGTTCTGGGGAGCAAGGTAGCAGTGAAGCCACAGGGCGTCCCGTGCCTACTCCTGTGGGGCAGCAAGCATTGCGCCACTCCACAGTGCCAGGGTTGCTTGCCACATTAACTAAACTGCAGGGTACAAACCTTAGTAGGCCCGAGAACCAGGAACAGGTCTTGCAATGGCTGTCAGAGAACGCTTACAGCACATTGTCCAGCAGCCAGTCAGACTCTGCCTCCTCTCCTCCTATTACCCAACAGTCTTGTCTTCCTTCCTCCCAAAATTCCGAAGCTTTACAGAACAATAACCCAAACTGTCCCTGCTCCCCAGAGCTGTTCTCCGCTCCTTTCATTGTCCCTCAACCTGCCTCTCCACGTCACGATTCCACGAACCTAACAGAGGAGCATCTGTGTCCAGATGCTCAAACACTAGAGTCTCCTCCATCTCCGTTCGATTTGGTGGTGGATGACCAGCAACCCACTCTCATCGACGATGATGTGACGCAGTTGCCGTCAGGGCATCCAGTTGACCGGTGCATTGTGCGGGAGGAGGAGATGAGACAGGAGTTGGAAGAGGAAGTGGTGGATGATGAGGACACTGACCCGACCTGGACAGGGGGGATGTCAAGCGGGGAAAGTAGTGTGGATGTTGAGGCAGGTGCAGCACCAAAAAGGGTAGCTAGAGGCAGAGGCAGAGGCAGAGGTCAGCAGCTTAGGCGAAGCCAGGCCACACCCGGAATCTCCCAAGATGTTCCAGTTCGTACCCAGCCCCGAAAAACTCCCACCTCGAGGGCACGTTTCTCGAAGGTGTGGAGTTTTTTCAAGGAATGCGCCGAGGACAGATATAGTGTTGTCTGCACAATTTGCCTCTCGAAATTGATTAGGGGCTCTAAGAAGAGCAACCTGTCCACCACTTCAATGCGCCGTCATTTGGAATCCAAGCACTGGAATCAGTGGCAGGCAGCAACGGCAGGACAAAGGCCGCCTGCCGTTCACGCCACTGCCACTGCCACTGCCTCTGCCTCTGCCACTGCCACTGCTGACTGTGCTGGCGATGCACTCCAGAGGACGAGCCAGGACACCACTTCATCTGCCTCCGCCACTTTGTTGACTTCTCCCTCATCCTCCCCTGTTCCTGTCTTATCTCCTTCTCTTGCACCATCAAAGGCACCATCAGGCGCTTCTTTACAACAACCCACCATCTCTCAGACATTGGAGCGGCGGCAGAAATACACTGCTAACCACCCACACGCGCAAGCCTTGAACGCCAACATCGCTAAACTGCTGGCCCAGGAGATGTTGGCGTTCCGGCTTGTTGAAACTCCCGCCTTCCTGGACCTGATGGCAACTGCGGCACCTCGCTATGCCGTCCCTAGCCGTCACTACTTCTCCCGGTGTGCCGTCCCCGCCTTGCACCAGCACGTGTCACTCAACATCAGGCGGGCCCTTAGTTCCGCGCTTTGCACAAAGGTCCACTTGACCACCGACGCGTGGACAAGTGCATGCGGACAGGGACGCTACATTTCACTGACGGCACACTGGGTGAATGTAGTTGAGGCTGGGACTGCTTCCCAAACTGGCCCGGTGTACCTCGTCTCCCCGCCTAACATTCCTGGCAGGGACACGAGAAGAACACCCCCCTCCTCCTCCTCCTCTACCGCCTCCTCCTCCGCCACCGCCTCCTCCTCCGCCACCGCCTCCTCCTCCGCTGTTAGATTGACCCCAGCTACGAGTTGGAAACGTTGCAGCACTGGCGTTGGTAGACGTCAGCAGGCTGTGCTGAAGCTGATCAGCTTGGGGGACAGACAGCACACTGCCTCCGAGGTGAGGGATGCCCTCCTCGATGAGACGGCAATATGGTTTGAGCCGCTGCACCTGGGCCCAGGCATGGTCGTTTGTGATAACGGCCGGAACCTGGTAGCAGCTCTGGAGCTTGCCGGACTCCAACATGTTCCATGCCTGGCCCACGTCTTCAACCTAGTGGTGCAACGTTTCCTAAAGAGCTACCCCAATGTTCCAGAGCTACTGGTGAAAGTGCGGCGCATGTGCGCCCACTTTCGCAAGTCGACAGTAGCCGCTGCTAGCTTAAAATCTCTCCAGCAATGCCTGCATGTGCCACAACACCGGCTTTTGTGCGACGTCCCCACACGCTGGAACTCAACGTTTCAGATGTTGAATAGAGTGGTTGAGCAGCAGAGACCTTTGATGGAATACCAGCTACAAAACCCTAGGGTGCCACAAAGTCAGCTGCCTCAGTTTCACATCCATGAGTGGCCATGGATGAGAGACCTTTGTGACATCCTACGGGTCTTTGAGGAGTCCACAAGGAGGGTGAGCTCTGAGGATGCGATGGTGAGCCTTACAATCCCGCTCTTGTGTGTTCTGAGAGAATCCCTGATTGACATCAGGGATAACTCAGATCACACAGAGGAGTTAGGGATAGCATCCGATCCATCACAGCTGGAGAGTAGGTCCACACATCTGTCCGCTTCACTGCGTTTAATGGAGGAGGAGGAGGAGGAGGAGGAGGAGGAAGAAGAGTTGTCCGATGATGTGATGGTGATACAGGAGGCTTCCGGGCAACTTCGAATCGTCCCATTGTTGCAGCGCGGATGGGTAGACATGGAGGATGAGGAGGAAATGGAGATTGAACTTTCCGGTGGGGCCAGAGGAGTCATGCCAACTAACACTGTGGCAGACATGGCTGAGTTCATGTTGGGGTGCTTTACAACCGACAAGCGTATTGTCAAAATCATGGAGGACAACCAGTACTGGATCTTTGCTATCCTTGACCCCCGGTATAAAAACAACATCTCGTCTTTTATTCCGGTAGAGGGGAGGGCCAATCGCATCAATGCTTGCCACAGGCAATTGGTGCAGAATATGATGGAGATGTTTCCAGCATGTGACGTTGGCGGCAGGGAGGGCAGTTCCTCCAGTAGGCAACCAAGTTCTCACCGGTCCACACAAACGAGGGGCACACTGTCTAAGGTCTGGGACACCTTGATGGCACCCCCTCGCCAAAGTGCCGCCACGGAGGGTCCTAGTGTCACCAGGCGTGAGAAGTATAGGCGCATGTTGCGGGAATACCTTTCCGACCACAGCCCTGTCCTCTCCGACCCCTCTGCGCCCTACACGTATTGGGTGTCGAAGTTGGACCTGTGGCTTGAACTTGCCCTATATGCCTTGGAGGTGCTGTCCTGTCCTGCCGCCAGCGTCCTATCTGAGAGGGTGTTCAGTGCAGCCGGTGGCATCATCACTGACAAGCGCACCCGTCTGTCAGCTGAGAGTGCCGACCGGCTCACTTTGATAAAAATGAACCACCACTGGGTAGAGCTGTCATTTTTGTGCCCACCTGTGTAAAGCACCCCAACATGAAACTCCATGTCTGTACTCAACCTCTCCAATTCCTCCGCATCCTCATACTCATCCACCATAAGCGTTGCACAATTCTGCTAATACTAGGCTCCCTCCACCCTGATTTCCCCCAACTCTGCTGGTTAGAGGCTCCCTCCACCCTGATTTCCACCAACTCTGCTGGTTAGAGGCTCCCTCCACCATGAATTGGTCCAAACTGGGCTGTTTAGCGGCTCCCTCCACCATTAATTGGTCCAAACTGGGCTGGTTAGAGGCTCCCTCCACCATGAATTGGTCCAAACTGGGTTTTTTAGAGGCTCCCTCCACCATGAATTGGTCCAAACTTGGCTGTTTAGAGGCTCCCTCCACCATTAATTGGTCCAAACTGGGCTGGTTAGAGGCTCCCTCCACCATGAATTGGTCCAAACTGGGTTTTTTAGAGGCTCCCTCCACCATGAATTTGCCCAAACTGGGCTGGTTAGAGGCTCCCTCCACCATGAATTTGCCCAAACTGGGCTGTTTAGAGGCTCCCTCCACCATGAATTTGCCCAAACTGGGCTGGTTAGAGGCTCCCTCCACCATGAATTGGTCCAAACTGGGTTTTTTAGAGGCTCCCTCCACCATGAATTGGTCCAAACTGGGCTGTTTAGAGGCTCCCTCCACCATGAATTTGCCCAAACTGGGCTGTTTAGAGGCTCCCTCCACCATGAATTTGCCCAAACTGGGCTGGTTAGAGGCTCCCTCCACCATGAATTGGTCCAAGCTGGGTTTTTTAGAGGCTCCCTCCACCATGAATTTGCCCAAACTGGGCTGGTTAGAGGCTCCCTCCATCATGAATTGGTCCAAACTGGGCTGGTTAGAGGCTCCCTCCACCATTAATTGGTCCAAACTGGGCTGTTTAGAGGCTCCCTCCACCATGAATGTGCCCAAACTGGGCTGGTTAGAGGCTCCCTCCACCATGAATTGGTCCAAACTGGGCTGGTTAGAGGCTCCCTCCACCATGAATTTCCCAAAACTTGGCTGTTTAGAGGCTCCCTCCACCATTAATTGGTCCAAACTGGGCTGGTTAGAGGCTCCCTCCACCATGAATTTGCCCAAACTGGGCTGTTTAGAGGCTCCCTCCACCATGAATTTGCCCAAACTGGGCTGGTTAGAGGCTCCCTCCACCATGAATTGGTCCAAACTGGGGTTTTTAGAGGCTCCCTCCACCATGAATTGGTCCAAACTGGGCTGTTTAGAGGCTCCCTCCACCATTAATTGGTCCAAACTGGGCTGGTTAGAGGCTCCCTCCACCATGAATTGGTCCAAACTGGGCTGTTTAGAGGCTCCCTCCACCATGAATTTGCCCAAACTGGGCTGTTTAGAGGCTCCCTCCACCATGAATTTGCCCAAACTGGGCTGGTTAGAGGCTCCCTCCACCATGATTTGGTCCAAGCTGGGTTTTTTAGAGGCTCCCTCCACCATGAATTTGCCCAAACTGGGCTGGTTAGAGGCTCCCTCCACCATGAATTGGTCCAAACTGGGCTGGTTAGAGGCTCCCTCCACCATTAATTGGTCCAAACTGGGCTGTTTAGAGGCTCCCTCCACCATGAATTTGCCCAAACTGGGCTGGTTAGAGGCTCCCTCCACCATGAATTGGTCCAAACTGGGCTGGTTAGAGGCTCCCTCCACCATGAATTTCCCAAAACTTGGCTGTTTAGAGGCTCCCTCCACCATTAATTGGTCCAAACTGGGCTGGTTAGAGGCTCCCTCCACCATGAATTTGCCCAAACTGGGCTGTTTAGAGGCTCCCTCCACCATGAATTGGTCCAAACTGGGTTTTTTAGAGGCTCCCTCCACCATGAATTGGTCCAAACTGGGCTGTTTAGAGGCTCCCTCCACCATGAATTTGCCCAAACTGGGCTGTTTAGAGGCTCCCTCCACCATGAATTTGCCCAAACTGGGCTGGTTAGAGGCTCCCTCCACCATGAATTGGTCCAAACTGGGTTTTTTAGAGGCTCCCTCCACCATGAATTTGCCCAAACTGGGCTGGTTAGAGGCTCCCTCCACCATGAATTGGTCCAAACTGGGGTTTTTAGAGGCTCCCTCCACCATGAATTTGCCCAAACTGGGGTGTTTAGAGGCTCCCTCCACCATGAATTTGCCCAAACTCTGCTGGTTAGAGGCTCAATCCACCCTGATTTTCAAAACAAATGTTGGTGCCAACCTCAACTTACTACAAGGGCCAAATTCACTGCTGGTGACAAGCTCTCCTCACTGCAAGTGCCAAATACACATGTTTCAAGGTGTTTTCCTACTGTCAGAGAGGTGGTATTGAGTGTGTAAAGTGTGTAGTTGTTAGGCTGTGATGTTGGGGTAATAGAGGGTCTTTGGTGTGTTAGATGCCCCCAGACATGCTTCCCCTGCTGTCCCAGTGTCATTCCAGAGGTGTTGGCATCATTTCCTGGGGTGTCATAGTGGACTTGGTGACCCTCCAGACACGGATTTGGGTTTCCCCCTTAACGAGTATCTGTTCCCCATAGACTATAATGGGGTTCGAAACCCATTCGAACACACGAACATTGAGCGGCTGTTTGAATCGAATTTCGAACCTCGAACATTTTAGTGTTCGCTCATCTCTAGAAATGACTGGAAGAATGGGATTCAGGTTTTTCTTTCAGGTTTTATAATAAAGGTAGTAGTTGTAAAATTAAAGTAGATTTTTTTTAGGAAATTACGTGTTTTAAACCCATTCCGACATCCGCTGAAGTAATACAGCAGATGTTGGGTATTTAAATATGGCAGCCACTTGGGAGCTGAGTGGCTGCCATAGCTGTCGGGTTTCTGCTGTATTATACAGCAGAGACCCAGTGCTAATGCCTGCAATCAGTGCCCACAATGATCTCGGACATTAACCCCTCTGGCACCTCGATCAAAGCTGACCAAGGCGTCATTTTGCCGGTGGAGCTGTATGCTCTATTATCAAAGGATTTTGGGCTTCAATTTAGGGCCCAGTGTCAGGAAGCTGAGTTTATGTCCTAGGTCATGGGTGTTCCAGCAGGACAATGACCCCTAAACAGCAATGAGTCCGGATTTAAATCCCATTGAACACCTATGGAGAGATCTTAGAATTTCTGTTGGGAGAAGAAACCCTTCAAATATGAGAGACCTGGAGCAATTTGCAAATGAAGAGTGGTTCGGAACTCCAGTTGAGAGATGTAAGAAGCTTATTGATGGTTACAGGAAGTGATTGACCTAATTTATTTCATACAAAGGGTGTGCAACCAAATATTGAGTTTCGAGTGCCAGTAAATTTGTATGGCTCACTTATGAAGTTTTGCGTGAAATTATATTATTTTAGTCTTTTTTTCTGTTTTTTTTTTTTTTTTTTTCCAATAAAAGGAAATAAACATGTGTATATCAAAACTTGTAACTTCAATCATTTTCAGGAAGAAACTGAAAATTGAGGGGTGCTAACACCGTCATGACTGTGTATATATATATATATATATATATATATACATATATATATATATATATATATATTTGCAAGCTTCTTATAATGGTGGATATCAGAAACCAACAAAGAATGAATGTTGTAATCCTGTCATAATAAGATATTCTTGTGAGGCTAAGAATGAAGGACCTGCATGTTTGGCTAATATGGGTCGACACAAAATGAAAAAATAATTTTCCAGCCCAAGAATGCTGATAATTTCCTAGAGTCATACACATGTAAGTGGGCTATGGTTCAAATGATCAGATATGGAGGAAGGCCCTTGATGTGGAAGTCAGTGGTGATATATTTTCTTTCATGAATATATTGAGTATGGTAGATCCTAGAGAGCTGAAACCTCATATACAACCTTTGCGCCTGATTTATCTATATGCCAAATTTGGTGCAGATTCATCAGGTTTTTTGACAATGTATATAGAACAGATGAAAAACAGCAGATTGTTGAACCTGCTATGCCACCTAACTGGTTTGTTTTATGGTTTGGCGAGGCTAACAGATCACTACCTCCCAAAGTGGTCCTGGTGTTGCTGACAACTAGCTAAGGATCAGACTCCATTGTGCACCCTTGAAAGGACAGACATGATGAGATAAGGTGCAAGCCAAGGAGTTGGTAGCAGATTTCAGGCAGATCTGTGGAGTGGAACTGGAACAAGCCAAGACTGGTACATGGAGGTCAGGTATAAGGCAGATCATAACAACATATACGTGCAGACCCAGAGATGAAACCAAAGGTTGGTACATAGGTATCAGGATAGCCTTCTCAGGAACAAGTAATGAAAAGGTGAGATTTTCAGGTTGCAGGGTAGAAGGTCATGTTCACCCTATGGACAGGACAAGGTATAACAGCAGTGTGATGACTACAAACACAATGCTGTGGAAGAGCATGAAATGGAGAGGGGTTGGCAAATACAAAGAGTACAGACAGCGTACATATATATATATATATATATATATATATATATATATATATATATACTGCAGAGATGCTGCATCTGATGTGGAATAAATATCATAGATAAGTGTGTACAGTATATATATATATATATATATATATATATATATATATATATATATATATATGTAGTACACCTCCCTACATATACTGTGCACACTTATCTTTGATATTTATTCCACATCAGATGCTGCATCTCCCTTCTGTGTGTGATATGTCTTTAGCTTACTTCATCACCTGAGGGTTTATCCTGAATTATATGCCACTTATTCACAAGTAGTGTTTGTGGCAAATAATAGATATTGGCAATATATTACTTGATGTGCCAACAGGGAAGAAGTGTAAAAATTACAAATGGCTATGTATATTTTATCTCAATCTCCTAAACCACAATTGCCTAGTTTTGTTATTCTAGCAGCCCTATATTTGGGTTAAGTCGGACATAGTGCCTGCAGACAAAGCTGGTTACATGTGACATAAGGTGTCAAGTAAGTGGAGGAAATATCACCGGGGGTTTCCAATTAATCTGTATGGGGTGCGCTCATCTCAGGCAATGATTTGAATAAGGTTATCTACAGCTGTGCTCATTGTACTCCCCATGACAGCACTGCCTGGGTGACAGATAACTAGATAGACTCAAGGCCACTGCGGGAATGAGGTCTGGCATGACTTCATCCATCTCCTCTTTTCAGTGGTCTCTATAGATTATCTAGCATCAAAGTATTAATCTAGCTTCCCTGGGTTGTATAGGGTCCAAGCTGTCCTCCGCAGCACCATAAACAAACTTGTGCTGTCAAATCCAGTTTGTAAATTAAGTGTTTTTCGACAGAATGTACATTTATATCTGTCATGTTCTGTACACACCTTTAATATCCACAAGCTGCCATGGCAATTTATGATTTTAACCTGTGCTGTTATTTCCCCCAAGAAATCTGTGGCTTTTCTGTTCTACATCTCATGCTTTATTTTGTTATTATGTTATATTTTGAGGATGGGGATGGCACAATCACATTGATAACATTTCAAGACGTTTCCTCGTCTTGGCATTTTCTGGCCTGAGAACTGAAAGACATTAATAGCACGGAATAGCTGAGGAGGGGCTTTTGCCTAAGAAACATGTCTAAAGCTGGAATTGTGCTTTATTACATGAGCTTCACTAGATTTTGAGAAAATGAATAGGTGTTGCAGAAAATGAATGTAATGTAGCTCACTTTCTCCCCAGCATTACAATGAGGTAAATGGCTCACCTTGGACAGCTGAGCCATATTGATGTACCCTTAGGACATAGCAGCCGAGAATCCAATACTTTCAACTTTCAGAGCAAAAGTTAATATACTAGACGAATATAAATCATTTTCAGCCAGAAGCAGCTTTGTTAAATTGCTATAGGCCAGCAATAATTAACAGCAGTGAGCTGTGTTAGTCAAAATGTGACCTTCTTGGATTATTGTCTAACCTATCTTCTTCGTCTGACTCATTGGTCTGGAGAATTTTAAAGTGTTGCATTAGAAAACTCCCTACTACAATGGAAGCTCTTGTTATGCGGCCTTCACTTACCATACATGGAAACTAGGAACAGGGAACATGGGTCAAACAGGAGTCATTTTATATCTGTTGCACTTGATTATCTATGTTACCAGCTATACACAGTTGTTGTTTTTTAATATACAGCACAGACCAAAAGTTTGGACACACCATCTCATTCAAAGAGTTTTCTGTATTTTCATGACTATGAAAATTGTAGATTCACACTGAAGGCAAAAAAAAAAAAAAAAAGAATTAACACACGTGGAATTATATACTTAACAAAAAAGTGTGAAACATCTGAAAATATGTCTTATATTCTAGGTTTTTCAAAGTAGCCACCTTTTGCTTTGATTCCAGCTTTGCACACTCTTGGCATTCTCTTGATGAGCTTCAAGAGGTAGTCACCGGAAATGGTCTTCCAACAGTCTTAAAGGATTTTCCTGAGATGCTTAGCACTTGTTGGCCTTTTTGCCTTCACTCTGTGGTCCAGCTCACCCCAAACCATCTTGATTGAGTTCAGGTCTGGTGACTGTGCAGGCCAGGTCATCTGGTGTAGCACCCCATCACTCTCCTTCTTAGTCAAATAGCCCTTACACAGCCTGGAGGTGTGTTTGTGGTCATTGTCCTATTGAAAAATAAATGATGGTCCAACTAAACGCAATCCGGATGGAATAGCATGCCGCTGCAAGATGCTGTCGTAGCCATGCTGGTTCAGTATGCCTTCAATTTTGAATAAATCCCCAACAGTGTCACCAGAAGCACCCCCACACCATCACACCTCCTCCTCCATGCTTCACGGTGGGAAGCAGGCATGTAGGGTCCATCCATTCACCTTTTCTGCGTCCCACAAAGACATGGTGGTTGATCAAAGATCTGAAATTTGGACTCATCAGACTAAAGCACAGATTTCCACTGGTCTAATGTCCATTCCTTGTGTTCTTTAGCCCAAACAATTCTCTTTTGCTTGTTGTCTGTCCTTAGCAGTGGTTTTCTAGCAGCTATTTTAACATGAAGGCCTGCTGCACAAAGTCTCCTCTTAACAGTTGTTGTAGAGATGTGTCTGCTGCTAGAACTCTGTGTGGCATTGACCTGGTCTCTAAGCTGCTGTTAACCTGCGATTTCTGAGGCTGGTGACTTGGATGAACTTATCCTCCGCAGCAGAGGTGACTCTTGATCTTCCTTTCCTGGGGCGGTCATCATGTGAGACGGTTTCTTTGTAGCACTTGATGGTTTTTGCAACTGCACTTGGGGACACTTTCGAAGTTTCCCCAATTTTTTGGACTGACTGACCTTCATTTCTTAAAGTAATGATGGCCACACATTTTTATTTACTTAACTGCTTTTTTCTTGCCATAATACAAATTCTAACAGTCTATTCAGTAGGACTATCAGCTGTGTATCCACCTGACTTCTGCAAAACACAACTGATGGTCCCAACCCCATTTATAAGGCAAGAAATCCCACTTATTAAACCTGACAGTGCACACCTGTGAAGTGAAAACCATTTCCGGTGACTACCTCTTGGAGCTCATCAAGAGAATGCCAAGAGTGTGCAAAGCAGTAATCAAAGCAAAATATGGCTACTTTGAAGAACCTAGAATATAAGACATTTTCAGTTGTTTCACACTTTTTTGTTAAGTATATAAGTCCACATGTGTTAATTCATAGTTTTGATGCCTTCAGTGTGACTCTACAATTTTCATAGTCATGAAAATACAGAAAACTCTTTGAATGAGAAGGTGTGTCCAAACTTTTGGTCTGTACTGTATAAATATATATATATATATATATATATATATATATATATATATATTATACATATATATATATATATATATATATATATATATATATATATATATATATACAGACTATTGATTAAAGGCAGTCTACAAACACTAAATAACTTCTTGACCACCTACAGTATATGGTATATATATATTTTTGTTGTGGAAGTGCAATCTTGCTGTCAAGAGAATCAACATTTAATCTCTATGCACCGAAGATGTAGTTATGTCTTTATGCACTAAGGGCATAGCTGTGGTTGTATATACCCTACCTGTATGTGCCAAGTATGTAGTTGTGCCTGTATGCTCTATTGAAAATAGGTGTGTCAATATACATTAAAAACATAATTGTGCCTGCATGGACCAAGGACCATGGACCACAACCGCAACACGGAGCCCACAGGGGGAGCGACAAAGTGGTCTGGCTACACCCCTGCCACCAGACCAAGCCCCCAGGCTCTGGGCCGCACAACCCCATGGGCACAGCACCACAGAAACAGCAGACACCATGCAGCACCGCACCATATGAACAGATCTCAAAAATTCACCTTACCATATTGCCTCAGTCAGAGGACTGAGAGCTAGTAGGTGGGTCCCTTTTTGCCGTCTCCTGCTAATTGTAGCGTCGCACCCAGTAGAGTAGGGACCCACTACAAAGAGGTCGCCGTGAAGTGGCTAGTGGGCTTATACACCTTGATCAATATGTATACTAAGAACCTAATGTTCAGTATTGTAGAATTTGCTGAGAAGCACTAGATCAATGTATAAGACTGGGATGTGCGCGCCATGTCTTTTTCTATTTTTGAATAAATTATTTATATTATTATTACATAATGACTTGCACTATGTTAAAGAGACACTCTACCCAAGCTCAAGCTAAAGTTTCCCTTTAGTGTTCTGACATGACATTCAATGGGTGAGTCTATCACTTATTATTTTGTTCCTACTTTTATCTCTATACTAGCTGGTACCCGCAACTTCGTCTGCGGTGATTGTAGCAGTGGGTATATACAGGCGTGGGTAAGGTTTTCGTACTGTGTATAAGGTATGGGATATGAAATGTAAGTTTGTATCTTGTTTTTTCTGTAATTCAGAGAATACGTGAGACTTTTGTGTTGAAGTTACTTTGTATTTGAGCTGCTATATATACGGTGTTGTGAGAAACTTTACATAGTGACTTTGGGACACAGGTATTTGAAGTTAACCCTTTCCCGCCGATGGCATTTTTTGATTTTCGTTTTTGACTCCCCTCCTTCTAAACCTCATAACTTTTTTATTTCTCCGCTCCCAGAGCCATATGAGGTCTTAATTTTTGCGGGACAAATTTTTCTTCATGATGCCACCATTAATTATTCTATATAATGTACTGGGATGCAGGGAAAAAATTCAAAATGGGGTGGATTTCAAGAAAAAATTTCTGCGACTTTCTTACGGGCTTTGGTTGTACGGCATTCACTGTGCAACCAAAATGACATGTCCCCTGTATTCTGTGTTTTGTTATGATTCCGGGGATACCAAATTTATATGGTTTTAGTTACATTTTGACCCCTTAAAAACAAATCCAAAACTGTTAAAAAATTTTTTTTTGAAAAGTCGCCATATTCCGACAGCCGTAACTTTTTTATACGTGCATGTACGGGGATGTATATGGCGTCTTTTTTTGCGGGACTGGGTGTACTTTGTAGTTCTACCATTTTCAGGAAATGTTATTGCTTTGATCACTTTTTATTCAAATTTTTATCAGAATCAAAACAGTGAAAAAACGGCGGTTTGGCACTTTTGACCATTTTTCCCGCTACAGCGTTTACCGAACAGGAAAAATATTTGTATAGCTTTGTAGAGCGGGCGATTTTGGACGCGGGGATACCTAACATGTGTGTGTTTCACAGTTTTTAACTACTTTTATATGTGTTCTAGGGAAAGGGGGGTGATTTGAATTTTTAATCCTTTTTTTTTTGTTTTTAATATTTTTTTTACTTTTTTTTAAACTTTATTTTTTGCATTTATTAGACCGCCTAGGGGTATTGACATGGGTGGGCGGTGTCGCGGATTGTCAGAGCGGTGGGGGTTGGCAAACATGGCTGCTCCGGAGTGTTAAAGAGAGCCTCCTGGAGTATTGTTAAGGTGAGGGGCAAAGTGGTAAAGTATATGTATATGACATTGTGTGGGGTTAGGGGCGAGGCTGCAGAGGGCAATATGAATTTTGTGGCTTGCTATGGTCCAAAGTGTGTGAGATTGCAGAGATGGTGATGTGAGTTTGGGGTTTGTGGGGGTCCTGGGAAAAACATATGTGCGCTATTGTGACGAAAAGTAGCCTATTGCGCAATGGGGTGTATTAACTATGTTTGTGGAAAATTTCAGCCAAATCGGTCGAGCGGGTTTTGCGTGATTGACTAACAAACATCCGAACACACAAACCCACAAACATCCAAACTCACAAACTTTCACATTTATAATATTAATAGGATAGGATAGCAGTTGAAACTGTTTCCTAGGAACAATATGCGATAAAATTGCATGGACTGTAACACAAGTTTTCCACAGGGGTTACAGAAACTCCAATTACAGTTACTGCTGATGTTTACACAGGCTTCTACCCTACAGTTATAATAAGGGAGATACAGTGCAACCTGAGTGTATGCTTATGGTTTCTAATTTTGGAGAATATATAGTGGATGTTTATCACAGTGTACTCTCAGTGGGCAGAGATGGCACTAGTTCTAGCTACCCATATGATGGGGATTATAGATTGATCAGTTAACGTATAATTTCATTCTTTAAACAAGACATTTAACCTCTCCTTACTTGTCTGTATTAGTAAATATTAGCATTCCCCATTTCCTAATGATAATACTAGATCATTTTTTCTAATCACTTTGAATATGAGGGTAAAGGAATAAGGTGGCATGGAATCATGCCTTGAACAATTTCGCTGTATTTGTAGAGAAAGATTAAACCCTTGTCCCGATTGCTCCTGATAGCATAGCTAGAGCGCAATGCTGGAATAATATTACTTGTATTACATTGGATAATATGTTTTATACATTCTCATGTTGCTTTAATTGGTGAAGGTCATTGTATAATCAGTTTTTTGGCACTTTCAGGAACTGCATAGCGAAATGATTTCTAATAGTTGTAATTAAAGGGAGTCTATCACCAGAAAAACCTGTACCAAACTGACAGTACCTTGAAAAGTGCTTTAGGAGAGTTTCTTCCTACCAGAGCATTGCTCTCCACTGCAGATAACTGCCCCTAACTGCTGACAAAGTTGAAGATGTCACTCAAATAATGGGGGTCCAGGGCTGGACACCAGTTATCCAGAGCAAAGAGCCCCTGCAGGAGAAGAAATGTGCCTAGGGCCCTTTTTCAACTAATTTGCATAAGAATAAAATGTAGATTTTTAAAATTGAACAGCAATGAAGAATAACAAAGGCATCTTCAGCATGTGTAGGAGCAGCCCTACAAGGTGCTGTCATTAGTTTGATACCAGTTTTCCAGCTGAAAGTTTAAATTGTGCCCTTGGCTACTCAGAGTGGGAAATAGCTCCCTATTTAAAGTTTTCTAACAAGTTCTGTAGGGGAAGAAAAATTTGAGAGTAGACCCCTCCGCCTAGTTCATGACGAGATAAAGACACAGGTAGGAGTAGGAGATTAGCCCGATTCTAGATTTTAAGGACACGTTGATCCAGGGTTTTTATACTGACTTGGAGTCGGGAAGGAATTTTTTCCCCTGAAATGGGGCAATTGGCATGAGCCTCAAGGGATTTTTTGCCTTCCCCTGGATCAACACTGTAGGGGATTGTAGGGTTATAGGATGGACTGATGTCTTCATCCAACCTCATTTACTATGTAACTATGTTGTTGGTGGACCACCATCTTTCACAACAGCAGAACCATGTTGTTTCTCACCAAAGCTCCGAGGCCTGCATAGGTTACACTTCAACACTCTGCTGTAAGAATTATCCTTGTGAAGACCTGGTGTACAATAACATCTACAGTAAAGGTATTGCAGTGTGAAGCCAGGTGTCCTTGTTGTGTGCTTAGTCTGATGTCAAACTCCAGGTGACTTACAGACGGCCTGGATGGTGACTTTGCGAAGGCCAATTGGGAGAGCAGTAGGTCAGCTTCAGCAGAAAAGATGAGTGGTGCTGGCCAAATGAACAGCAAATTTCTACCCAGCATGGATCCTGCATGTTGATGCCTTGCTTAGAGCCTGCCATGCTGCAACCTATATAGTCAATAATCTTATGTTAAAAGGCTTGTCCAGACTAAAATAGTTTTCTTTTAATTATCTCAGTGGAGTTGAAATTGTGGTTTTTAAAAAATGTTCACCTCTCCCAGCCTAATTAAAAAATAAGATTTTATCCTGGACAAACTCTTTAAGGATACAACAGGTGTTACATGCTTACATGCAACATTGTATAGTCACTGTAGTACCACAGATGAGCTTGGTGTTGGCCACATGCAATTGCTACTGTTGCCCTTATATTACACTTATTCCTATCAGAAATTTGTGAATAAATTGATATCTGGGTATTACTATTACCCGAGTATCCTTATGCCATCTGACACAATAAGCACTAATTGAACAAAGTCACAATGTATAGGGAATGCCCCAAACTAGAGAGAAGACTAGAGGGCATACCCAAGGAGGCATCATGTTTGGTCACCTCTCTCTCTTTAATGATCATTGAGAAAAGTAGTGGCTTGGTACCCAAAGAGTACTTCCATAAGTAGCACTCAATGGTGGCGGCAGAGCCATATAATTTGCAACACTTCCTGTCCCTCCTGTGCATTGGTGTCACTCTGACACAGGCACCAGGATCAGAGAAGGAGGACCTCACTGGTCATTGGGGATCAGACTGTTAGGACCATCACTGATCAATGAGAGCTGGACAGTGGCTGGACAGACAGCATGCATTGCTGTAATGATTTTAATGTTTTGTCTGTATTTGAATGGAGCACCAAGCAGTGTGAGTCCAACATCTCCATTCAAAACTATGGTGCAAAGCAACCCAGTTTTCTATATCAGTGGGGGTCCCAGTGGTTGGATCTCAGCCAATCATCAGATACTGTTTTCATGGAGAAACATCTGCTTTCAGTTGTCAGATAGGTGGTAGCTGTTGCTATTTCCTAACAAAAATCATGAATAAATATTTCATACCAATTAGATATTTCCTGGTAGAGGTCAAGATCCCAACTAAAGACACTACTGTACATATACACACAGAGGACATACATGGGTCTACTGTATCCATACCTCCCAACCGTCCCGATTTCCGTGGGACATTCACGATTTGGGTGACATGTCCCGTGGTCCCGGTTGGAGGGACCGCACCTCTCTCGCTGACACATATGCGGCTGAAGCAAGGAGCTGACCTGTGTCAGCTCCTCGCTTCGCCGCTGCCGCCGGCTATTGGCTTGTAGACGCGATGTGATGATCGTGTCTACAAGCCAGTAGCCGGCGGCAGCGGCGAAGTGAGGAGCTGACACAGGTCAGCTCCTCGTTTCAGCCGCATATGTGTCAGCGAGAGAGAGGCGCGCAGCGGCGAAGCGAGGAGCTGACCTGTGTCAGCTCCTTGCTTCAGCCGCATATGTGTCAGCGAGAGAGGCGCGCAGAGAGCAGCGAGGGAGCGGAGGAGAAGGTAAGTGTAATGTGGAGGTGGAACGTGAAACTGGGGGCAGATGAAGGAGAGGACGGCATGACACTGGGGGAAGAGATGGAGAGGACGGCATGACACTGGGGGCAGAGATGGAGAGGACATGAATCTGGGGGCAGAGATGTGGAGACATGAATCTGGGGGAAGAGATGGGGGACATGAATCTGGGGGCAGAGATGGAGGGGACATGAATCTGGGGGCAGAGATGGAGGGACATGAATCTGAGGGCAGAGATGGGGGGACATGAATCTGGGGGCAGAGATGGTGGACATGAATCTGGGGGCAGAGATGGAGGGGGGACATGAATCTGGGGGAAGAGATGGGGGGACATGAATCTGGGGCAGAGATGGAGGGACATGAATCTGGGGGCAGAGATGGAGGGGACATGAAACTGGGGGCAGAGATGTGGGGACATGAATCTGGGGGAAGAGATGGAGGGGGACATGAGACTGGGGGCAGACGAAGGGTGTATATGAAACTGGGGGAGAGATAGAGGGGGGACATATAATTTACGGGTGACTGTAGGAGGATTATACTGTGTGCGGGCACATGAAAAATTAACGAGTGGGCGGAGTCAACACAAAAATGGGCAGGGCTAAATTTGCCGCGGCGCGCGTAGCACATTTTGTCCCTCTTTCGGTTCTTCAAAAGTTGGGAGGTATGTGTATCACATAGAGTACGTATAAGGAACAAACAGCTCTGCTACACACAGCACTGCTTCACATACAATAAAAGTACATATACACAGACTAGTGTGCATAGTATGTATTCAAGCAGCTCTACTCCATGCACACATGCAGCCTGCTCCACACAATATATTTGTAGATCTCCACACATACACTCATCACTGCTGAACACATACTCGAACACACACAGCACTGCTATACATAAATATATATCCTATTACACACAGTATATTCCCATAGCTCTACACATACACACACAGCACTGCTTTGCTTTAAACCACTGTAGGCAGTTACTTTACCCATTATTCCTTCTGATAGTAAATCCCGACCCCTTCTTCTCTCATTCATATGATGGGTCAAATGTTCAGGACGTCATGAAAGGTCCCTGACATTTAAATCAGATGAGTTGAAAACGGGACATACCTCCCACCGACCGGGACGGCGGAACACAACCAGGAATATCCCACAGAATCCTGGAGGTTGGAAGGTATGCCGACACTAAAATAAGATGCAGACAATTTTTAGCCAGATTTTCATTGTGTATTACAAGCAGAAACATTGTAACGCTAATAAATTTATATCAGAAATATGGCTAAAATACAATGCAGTGAACAAAGCTTTGCTCTGTGGGCCAGGGTTTTTAACCCCTTCTCAAATTTTTCAATTTTCGTTTTTCATTTTTGATTTTCCCCCTTCAGTACACCATAACTCCTATATTTTTCCACTCTCAGAGCCATATGAGGTCTTAATGTTTGCGGGATAAACTGTTCTTCATGATTCTACCATTTATTATTCTGTATAATGTACTGGGAAGCTGGACAAAAATTCAGAGTGTGGTGGATTTGAAGAAAAGTGTATTGGTGCGACTTTCTTACAGGCTTTGCTTTTATGGAGTTCACTTCGTAGCCAAAATAACATGTCACCTGTGTTCTATGTTTCGGTATGTATGTATGAAGAGATCATTAACTCCTCCTTCCACTCATTGTGATGATGTCTTGCTTTTTAATGTATCTATAGACAGGACTTCCCAAATAACAGGGAGTGAACAGGAAGTTAGCGAGAAGGAAGACATCTTGTGGCAGGAACATTTGTGAGGTTTTTCAGGCATATTGCAGCAACATTACTAATTAGTGCATTACATTTTGATCCAGAATCACATGCTAATAATAAATGAGACTAAGTTGTCTGAAAAATGAGTGACAATTTAAATACAACTTGCATCAAAAAAGTGTTTGTGATATTATGTTGACAAATTTACACTGCCCTCTCCACGTTCTGAAAAGTGGCATAGCAAAGTTATGCTATAGGTGTGGCCATTGACCCTTACCATAGCTTGGTTCACTTTTTTGATGCCTAAAATCTATTTCAGTTATGAGCTTCCATACATCTCATTCTAGATACATGCACAGGTCTCATCATAAATTAGGCGCATACTCCACTGCTATAGGGATTATCAAGCCAGGTCTTGAAAAATCCCCCATTATCATTATGTTCTAACACACCGTATTAGTGTAGAGGAGAAAAGATTGGTAAAATACATTCAACAAATATAACAGAACCATATTGTACCATGTTATATGGATTCTTTTGTATGCAAACATTTTATAATGCACATTTCTGTACCTTGCAAAGGGATTTCTTTTACAGCACAGTTCATGAAGTCAGCTAATGGTCACATTTTATAGATGTATTGTAAGAGTTTTCTATTGGAATTTTCTAGGTTTAGTTAGAAAACATAATAAATTTTAATGCAGAGCACAAATTTGCCAAACGGCAAGAAAATCCATTGCTTTTGAGGAGAGGGTTAGAATAATCCTAAGCAATTTGCTTTATTTTTCCCTCTTGTGCTAGGATTCAATGTTTCTACATGTTCATTACATTATATAATCCCAATGGGTTATTCATTGTCACTAGATCTTAGTGATAGGGATTAATGTGACAACACTCGCTAGTAATGATTACTAATGGCTGTCACACTTTGGTAAAAGCCTACTGACTTTTAACTGTAGAAATAATTATCTGCTGCTTGACCTGTATGTAGAAATGTAACCACTCCAAGTAAGCCGAGATTTGATTTTTATAAATTGTGGTAACTACATGTTTCGATTTGTAAGAATGCATAAATTCTAATTAGAAAAAGAAATGATTGATGCCAAAGTATGAAGAACCCTTTCTTTTTTTTTGCTACAATACAGTCTAAAGGTTGAAATTGTGCAGATACACAGAAAAAAGTCCAGAGATTTCATTAATACGCGCAAATCTAAAAGTAACGCTCTATTTGTATTTATCAGGATACATATTCTCTTTCATTGATCACAGTGATTACACAACACTATTGAATTAATCTGCTAATTTACTAGGTGTTACTATGCAGTTAGGAACGTTCAAGTACTGGAAGACAGAGAAGGTGATAATCCTTCCCTGCCTTCTCTCTGGGAGCTCCGCCTGAGGTTACAGCCGGCTCCCTGTTTCAGCTGCTGCAACTGCTGAGTTCTGCTTGGACGTACCGGTACATGCTTGTAGAACAAGGCAGCCACCTCCTGGATTTATATACCCAATGGGTGGTCCGGAAGTGGTTAAGATTCTCTCGATAGTAGTTCTACTCATAGAGGATTAATTGCCTATTATCTGCATATGTAGTGGTCATATGTAGTTTTTCTTACGTTTCTGGCTTTGTTATCAAGTTATACATTTCTCTTTCACTTTCATTCTATATGTGGATATTTTCAATGTATACATATGTCTACCCTTTGACTGGCAAGGTCATTTATACGTTTACTGCTGTGATATCTTCTTCTTCTATGAGAACTTGTAATTACTACATCTCTCTCCTTTTACTAGTAACTCCCAATGAAAAGTTAGGGGTACCACTGCTGTCCGCCCAGGGGCTTCCGTCCTAAATTCACTGGAAACTGGACAGGGGACAGCTTCCTGGTGATCAGCTTTAAAACCCATTCATTTGAATGGGTTTTAAAAACAAACTGCCAGAGTCCATATGCAGCTTCTCTGCAGGGAAACAATTTTTTTTTGGCCAGATACAAATGAGAACTTGTGTCTGTGCAAAAAAAACTGTTTCCAGGTGGAGAGGCTGCTTACGGACACCGGCGGTTACCTTTAAAAACCCATTCAAATGAATAGGTTTTAAAGCTGATCACCAGGAAGCCGTCCCCTGCCCAATTTCACAGGAATTTAGGATGGAAACCCCTGGACAGACAGCGGTGATAGTGTGAACATCCTTTAAGTAATAAAAAAAAAAGATCCACCCAACAAATTATAGATTTGTCTGTTTTTTTAAAAAAAAATGTGAAAGGCCACCATTAAATAGCCTTGAAACTGTTTGTGGATAAGTTCCTTTTTCATTATGGAGGAACTATTCTGACTAGGGTTGAGCGATCGGGATCGGAAAAGATCGGATTCCGATCGGCGATAAATTTCACGATCACGATCGGAATTCTGATCCTGATAATTTTAGGCAGGATCAAGGTCGGAGGTTATTTCCCACAATGCTTTGCTACTGGACAAGCATTGTGGGAAAAGCTAACAATGTTAGCTAGTCTCCCCACCCTGTACCCACCCACACTCTCATAAGCCACAAGCCCCGCCTTCTTCCTAGGTCTGTAAAACTAACCTGGGAGGCGGGGACAGCGAGAAGAGGTGAGAAGAGGAGCGAGAACAGCGGCAACGATCTGTGCAGGTAAATGGACACCAGGGGGGACTAAGTAGCCAGAGGATTTTTTATTAATCACTACACAGCATGGAGTCTAAAAATTAAAGTGTTCAATTTTTAGACTCCATGCTGTGTACTGAATAGGATTGTTTTTAAAAGCCAATCTTTGATTATTAAAAAAAATCCCATTAGGATCGGAATTGGGATCGGGTTTGAGTGGAAAATGATCGGAAATCGGATTTTAAAAACAATCCTGAAATCTCAAGATCGGCTCAACCCTAATTCTGACTGAACTTTATTTCCAGACTAGGTTTCAGGAAAACCAGGCATTGATCTATACTTACAAAAAGTGACCCTAGAGCAAATTTCCCCTTTCTAAAAAGAAGAAATAATTTGAATATTATTTTCCCAGAATTCTTAGCAGGGCATGCATGGTCTAATAAGTCTCTGAGCACCATAATGTGATGTCTCCTCAATGAAACATAGTATCTCATTCAACCATAAACTCTTTTGTCCAGAGCTTCCTTTTCCTCATGCACACTATTTGCTTGCCTCTGGTGTTACGTTATATACAATACTGTGTAATATGTTGTTGGCATATAAATAAAGGATAGAGAAAATAATAATCTCTCTTTGGACAATAATCGGACTTGGACTCCTCACTTTTCAAGGTGCGACTGAGAAAACAAATAATGAGAAAAATGCAATTATAATGCAAGGCGGTAGGGGAAGCAGTTAACTCAAAGGTAAGCAAATAAACCATTATAA
This sequence comes from Leptodactylus fuscus, assembly GCF_031893055.1. Lineage (NCBI taxonomy): Eukaryota > Metazoa > Chordata > Amphibia > Anura > Leptodactylidae > Leptodactylus > Leptodactylus fuscus. The sequence continues at coordinate 275,609,923 of NC_134265.1, read as the reverse complement.
ATGTAATATACTGTAGTTACAATTCTAGCAGCACTAGACCAGTGGGAGAGCTTCTCATCTCCAGCACATGCTCTTGTGATCTCCTATTAAGCTTTGATCAGAGCTGATCCTGATGCTGTTATCAGTCTAAGACAAAGCTTACAGAAGAAATTCTATTAAAAGAACTGAAAATTGCCTGCAAAGCACTAAACATATCGTCTTCTATGTCTTTCTACCACTTTACTTAAATAATCAATTGTAAATGGCACACATTCTACAGGTGATCCAGACTTACTTGTCTCTACCGTGCTGCTTGGGCTTTGAAGTAGACTTGCACAGTTTCCATTAAGGCTAATTCCTAGTTTTACTCTCAAACCTGCAAAAGTTTTCAGCACTGTTGTAATAGGGGGTTATTACAAGGGGTGATTTCAAGGTGCGTAATGAAGAGTGTAGTCACACATTTCTTTTATTCTGCAAATAGGATACAATTATGATAATAGATATGTATGGCACACCTGCAGTTTTAGTAATTTGTAAATTAATGTTGCTTAATTATTTTATAATGCTAATGCGAAATGTCTGTAAATTTCTAGAATTCATGTCTTCGCTGCTGGCCTACCTATGTTTCTGCACAGAGCTGTAGCAGTCCTTGCTGCTAGATTGTGTCTGTATTCAAGCGGTGGCCCATGCTATTAGTTGACTTCTGTCTTTTCAGATTACCATAATGTTCCATGCTATTTGTGTATTCCCATTCCCAGAAAGAATGATTCACTGCACTGAAGAGCTTAGCTTTTAATTTGAAACCTATGGGTCCAGGAAATTAGAGGACTTGCCCAAGGTCATAAAAAGAATATCTCTTCTTTACACACATGCTACATTATTGCAGTATTCTCTATGCACAAGAAGCAGAATCATTTGCACATAGCACATACATGTAATATAGAAATGTATACCGTAGCACTGCAGGAATAGAAGGGGTAATGGGAAGGGGGATTGTAGGGTAAGAAATAGAACAAGTTTTATTTAAAAGGGTGTTCCCAGAGGCATTACCAGATATGTCCACCCTTAGGGTTGGTTCACACTAGCGCTTGTATTCCGTCCGCAAGGAGTCCGCATGGAGTCCCCCCGAACGGAATACCAATGCAAGCGCTGTGCAGTTAAGCACATGGAGCTCATAGACTATAATGGGCTCCGTGTGCTTGCCGCGCACTGCCCGCACAATTCATTCATGCGGGCAGTGCGTGGCAATCACACGGAGCCCATTATAGTCTATGGGGCTCCATGTGCTTTGCAAGCACATCGCTTGCAATTGCGATTGCATTCCATCCGGGGGGGTCTCCATGCGGACTCCTTGCGGACGGAATACAAGCGCTAGTGTGAACCAACCCTCAACTGACCTTCAGTTTTCAATTTCACATGAAACCAATGCAACCCAGTATTTCAATATCCTAACAAATTCCTTGAAAAGCTGCAACATACAATACAACTACTTGGTGGTCTTATCTAGACACATATAAGATAGTTAGATTATCATTTTGTGATGGTGTATCATACAATCATGTTGTTTTTGGAAAAGCTACTTAGTTTGTGATACATATAGTCAAGAGGACATGTAATATTACGTTCATATCTGTGTCAGAGTCTGACTGGCGTAGAGTTCAGCTGAAATTATACGCAAAAAGTCCTGCAAGCTCAACATTTATGTCAAGCGATTTCAGGTGGAAAACAATGGATACCTGTCTGACCCTATTATAATCAATGGGGTACCTAGGGATCTGTTGTGTGCCAATTGACAAATCTATCTCTATTGTTTAATCTGATCTTCTGTTGCTACGATGGGCCAGAAGAATAAATTAAACAATGCAGATGTGAATACATCCTAAGTAATGACACATCTGTAGATATAGTTTATCGATATGCCATTCATGACCAAACAAGAATTCTTATTTATGGTTGATTCGATTTCCCATGCTATATGAGAAAATTATGATCTATTACTTAAATCCAGTTTTTGTGTAAAATTTTTTTTTACAATTATTTAAAAACTTTCTATACCACTATGCTATGTTTAAAAAAAAATCTTCAATTTCTGCAGTTTTAGGGTTGGTCACTAGGTGTAATAATTCAGATTTTCTGAAGATCTCTCTTTCCGCAGGCACCTCATTGTTATTGTAAGCCGTGTACCGAGGTGGGCTCCCCAGGATACAGCGAAGTCACGAACAAAGGAAGTGAGTCCAATTCAATTTAACCAAGATAGGACTTTACTTAGTTTAGATAACCTCTTTTGTCCAAAAGAACACTCCCAGGTATTACATTTACACAGCCTAGAGGCTGGGACCCTGGTGTTATACAGCACGGTGCCCACTAGTGTGGCCTTCAATATACTCCAAGCTTTTACCTACCTGCAGGCTGCGCCTATGCAGCTGCCTGTTACCTGTTATTACCCTATTACACAGGAACAATTCAGTGTGTGTGACACAGGCATCCGGCGGTGTAACACCAGGGTTTACAATCTTATCACAATACTACTAAATTCCCCCCAAACCAAGCACAACTAAGCAAGTATAATGGTTAGTTAGCTTGCAAGCCAAACAGTGTAAAATTAAACTAAATGTTGCTCCCAGACTTCCTTAAAAGTCCCTCTCTGGGAGATATAACTCTGTAGAAATCCTCTGTGACTTAGTCCTTTTACCAGACAGGTAGATAGTTCACCAGTATTGCAGCCTGGGGTGATGATTATACCTAACTAACTAACTACAGGCTTTTTACTCAGTCCCCAGCAATATGGTGCCAAACTTGCAGTGTGGTGCGTGCACGTTTACTTCTGTTGGGTACCTTTTAGTCTCTGTTAGCATCAGGGTGAAGAGGAGTTCCTCGGACAGCATGCGGTCTCACTGGCAGTCTCACTTCTCAGCCAAGTCTCTGACAGTAATCTTCTCCTTAGGATGGTGTCTGGACAGACTCTGAAAGTCTCAAATCCTCAGCTATTCTTGCTGTGGCTTCTCCCTCCAAGGACCCTCTCTGCACAGTGATGTCTCCACAGCTCTCTCTTCTCCTCTAGAGTCCAGCACACTCTGACTCAAAATGGCTCCTAGAACCTTCCTACAACGATCAGGGTCTCCACATCAATCTTCCAGGGGCATACAGCCTTTTTCCTTTTACTTGTTATCTCGCAACAGCGACCTCTTGTGGTCAAACAACAAAATGTCAGGTTGTGAAAACACCAACTCAATTACACATTGCACATTCACTACACAGGGGCTGTTTCACCCTCTTACATGCCACCCCACTAGAGGTTGACGTCCCTGGCAACCTTTCCCATATAAACTCATCTTGCGCATAGCGCTGTGGGGGTACCCCAGCATTGGACCTGGCTGTCCTACGCAGAGTCACAGAATCAGGGGCACCCGGCACACCCAATGATGGCTGTTCTGCAGGTTGTACAACTCCCTCTCTGGGCGGCAAACTAGACTCGACTTGGTTCCCTGGATCGGCTGGGGCAGGGACAACCCACCACTCATCGTCTAAGGGGGTTTCCCTGGTAACAATGCTAGGAGCCTGTACCACCTCGTCGGCCACCGAGTGTTCAAAATTGCAGCGTCTTAACATGTTACGGTGAAGGTTCCTTGAGGGTCCTCCAGTCCCTACTGGCTGTACCTCATACACTGGAATATCAGGGTCTACCTTTCGCTTCACAACATATGGTACCACCTCCCACCGCCCATCCAATTTTCCCGTTGGCCTCTTGGCCCTGACAATCACACGATCACCTGGGGCGTACTCATCCCTCTGCACCGGCCCTGGGTTGGGGTGTACTATTTGTCTCATGCATTCGCCCACAACCTTATGTACTGCTCTCAGTCGGCGACGGTGTTCTTGCGCCCACGCGGTAGTGCTCCTTGGAGGAGGCTGCATTGGATCTGGCATGTGGAGATCCTCAATCTCTTGACCTGCCCTCCCAAACATCAACATGTGTGGAGAGTAACCAGTGGTGTTGTGTACTCTATTGTTATAGGCCCACATCAGTTCAGGTAGATACTCTGGCCACCAAGCTTTTTGACTATCCTCTAGCGTCCGCAACATCTGTATCAAGGTGCGGTTGAACCACTCACATGCCCCGTTCCCCTGTGGATGATATGGGGTCGTGCGAGAATCGATCCCATAGAGTTGATACAATTCACTCATCAAAGCCCCCTGAAAGCACGCCCCCTGATCTGAATGGATTTTCTGTGGACACCCAAACACTTGTATAAAGTGTTTGCAGACCGCTTCGGCAGCAGATTCAGCCGTCTGATCTCTGGTGGGTACAGCTACTGCATACTTTGTAAAATGGTCCGTCATAACCAAACAGTAAGAATGTCCTGAGGTAGAGTACCCAATCTGTACATAATCAATCATTAGAATTTGCAGGGGGGCAGATGTTTGAATAGTTTGTACAGGGGCACGTTGTTCGGGACTTTTACTCAGCCCGCAGGACCGACATTGAAGATATGCCTTGGTCACCATCTTTCCCAAATCTGGACAATACACAAATCGTTGGAGCCATTGGTACGTTTTGGCACTCCCAAAATGGGCCCCACTCTCATGGGCTTCCTGAGCGGCTACTGGTCCCAAAGACATCGGGATGACAATCTGTTGCCGGTGCTGCAGCTCTGACTGTATGTATATGGTCCGACATAGGAGTCCTTGGATGACAACCAGCTTATCCCACTGTCTCAGTAACTTCTGACCCTCTTGGGTTAAGCTAGCCCGCTCATTCGGCCGTGGCCAGATCTTAGTCCGGATCCACTCTTTCACTTTACATAGGTCCGGACAGCTATTTTGAACCCTTTCCCAATCTTCCAATGTCTTCCCCAGCACCATCGGCATCCCTGAAGCCACCCCACTTGAATGGGTTATGTTCTGGAATGGCGGTATTCTGCCGAGGTGTGGGATTTCACTGTCTTCTAGCCCTTCCTCTCCACTCTTGGTTGGCAACCCCACAGGGACTCGGGAGAGGGCATCAGCGTTGCCATTCTCTCTCCCTGATCGGAACTGGATACGGTATTGATACTTGGAAAGGCGGGACATCCACCTCTGCTCAAGGGCACCTAACTTAGCGTTCTCTAAGTGTGCTAAAGGGTTATTGTCCGTCATCACAATCACTTCTGCACCCGTCAGATACTCTGTGAATCTTTCAGTCATGGCCCATACAAGTGCCAAAAGCTCCAACTTAAAGGAGCTGTAGTTGTCGGGGTTACGCTCTGACTCCCTTAAGGACCGGCTGCCATAGGCAATCACCCTCTCACGTCCATCTTGAACTTGAGATAGCACAGCTCCCAGACCATGTAGACTTCCATCGGTGTACAACAGGAATGGCTTATCAAACTGTGCATAGGCCAGGATCGGGGTACTGGTCAGAGCTTTCTTTAACCCCTCAAAGGCTTCTTGCTGTCGTGGCCCCCACTCAATGGGGCGATTCTTGGGTCCACCAGCTGTGCCTCTCAGTAGTTCATTTAGGGGGCCAGCCCGATGAGAGAACTTGGGTATCAATCTCCTGTAATAACCGGCCAACCCTAGAAAGGCTTGTACTTCACGCAGGGTTCTTGGTTGGGGCCACTTCTGGACGGCCTCCACCTTGCTGGGCGCAGGTTGTACCCCTTCCGGAGTGACTACATGTCCCAAGTACTCTATTCGCTGCTGGAATAGTTGACACTTCTTGGGCTTGATTTTTAGCCCATGATCACGCAATCGCCCTAGGACCTTCTGCAGCTTTTCGAGATGATCTTCAAATGAGGACCCAAACACTACAACGTCATCCAAATATATCAATACCGACTCAAAGTTTAGGTCACCCAAACAGAGCTCCATCAACCGCTGAAATGTCCCTGGGGCATTGGACAGACCGAAAGGCATTCTGTTAAACTCATAGAGTCCCATGGGTAAGATAAATGCTGTCTTGGCCTTGTCCTTTTCGGCCACTGGCACTTGCCAATATCCACTGGCCAAGTCAAGCGTTGAGAAATACTTGGCATGACCGAAGGAGGATAGTGACTCTTCAATCCGTGGAAGGGGGTATGCATCACGGACGGTCTTAGCATTTAGTTTCCGGTAATCTACGCAGAAACGGAGACTTCCATCTTTCTTCCGCACCAAGACCACCGGAGCAGCCCATGGGGTCTTACTCTCCTGGATCACTTGATTCTCCAGCATGCTAGCCACCATTTCTTTCACCTCCTGATACATCTTGGGGGGAATCTGCCTATACCGCTCCCGAATAGGCGCAGCGTCACCAGTGGGGATTTCGTGTTCAATGGCGGTAGCACACCCGAAGTATTCATCGTGTCTTGAAAACGCCTCCTGGAATTCCCACAGAGTGTCCTCCAGAAGCTTCTGTTGTCCCGGGGTCAGAGACCGGCGATCTACTCCCATCAGAGACATGATCACTTGGCCATTCCACTCTGCCGTACCAATGGCTCCAACGATTTGTGTATTGTCCAGATTTGGGAAAGATGGTGACCAAGGCATATCTTCAATGTCGGTCCTGCGGGCTGAGTAAAAGTCCCGAACAACGTGCCCCTGTACAAACTATTCAAACATCTGCCCCCCTGCAAATTCTAATGATTGATTATGTACAGATTGGGTACTCTACCTCAGGACATTCTTACTGTTTGGTTATGACGGACCATTTTACAAAGTATGCAGTAGCTGTACTCACCAGAGATCAGACGGCTGAATCTGCTGCCGAAGCGGTCTGCAAACACTTTATACAAGTGTTTGGGTGTCCACAGAAAATCCATTCAGATCAGGGGGCGTGCTTTCAGGGGGCTTTGATGAGTGAATTGTATCAACTCTATGGGATCGATTCTCGCACGACCCCATATCATCCACAGGGGAACGGGGCATGTGAGTGGTTCAACCGCACCTTGATACAGATGTTGCGGACGCTAGAGGATAGTCAAAAAGCTCGGTGGCCAGAGTATCTACCTGAACTGATGTGGGCCTATAACAATAGAGTACACAACACCACTGGTTACTCTCCACACATGTTGATGTTTGGGAGGGCAGGTCAAGAGATTGAGGATCTCCACATGCCAGATCCAATGCAGCCTCCTCCAAGGAGCACTACCGCGTGGGCGCAAGAACACCGTCGCCGACTGAGAGCAGTACATAAGGTTGTGGGCGAACGCATGAGACAAATAGTACACCCCAACCCAGGGCCGGTGCAGAGGGATGAGTACGCCCCAGGTGATCGTGTGATTGTCAGGGCCAAGAGGCCAACGGGAAAATTGGATGGGCGGTGGGAGGTGGTACCATATGTTGTGAAGCGAAAGGTAGACCCTGATATTCCAGTGTATGAGGTACAGCCAGTAGGGACTGGAGGACCCTCAAGGAACCTTCACCGTAACATGTTAAGACGCTGCAATTTTGAACACTCGGTGGCCGACGAGGTGGTACAGGCTCCTAGCATTGTTACCAGGGAAACCCCCTTAGACGATGAGTGGTGGGTTGTCCCTGCCCCAGCCGATCCAGGGAACCAAGTCGAGTCTAGTTTGCCGCCCAGGGAGGGAGTTGTACAACCTGCAGAACAGCCATCATTGGGTGTGCCGGGTGCCCCTGATTCTGTGACTCTGCGTAGGACAGCCAGGTCCAATGCTGGGGTACCCCCACAGCGCTATGCGCAAGATGAGTTTATATGGGAAAGGTTGCCAGGGACGTCAACCTCTAGTGGGGTGGCATGTAAGAGGGTGAAACAGCCCCTGTGTAGTGAATGTGCAATGTGTAATTGAGTTGGTGTTTTCACAACCTGACATTTTGTTGTTTGACCACAAGAGGTCGCTGTTGCGAGATAACAAGTAAAAGGAAAAAGGCTGTATGCCCCTGGAAGATTGATGTGGAGACCCTGATCGTTGTAGGAAGGTTCTAGGAGCCATTTTGAGTCAGAGTGTGCTGGACTCTAGAGAAGAGAGAGCTGTGGAGACATCACTGTGCAGAGAGGGTCCTTGGAGGGAGAAGCCACAGCAAGAATAGCTGAGGATTTGAGACTTTCAGAGTCTGTCCAGACACCATCCTAAGGAGAAGATTACTGTCAGAGACTTGGCTGAGAAGTGAGACTGCCAGTGAGACCGCATGCTGTCCGAGGAACTCCTCTTCACCCTGATGCTAACAGAGACTAAAAGGTACCCAACAGAAGTAAACGTGCACGCACCACACTGCAAGTTTGGCACCATATTGCTGGGGACTGAGTAAAAAGCCTGTAGTTAGTTAGTTAGGTATAATCATCACCCCAGGCTGCAATACTGGTGAACTATCTACCTGTCTGGTAAAAGGACTAAGTCACAGAGGATTTCTACAGAGTTATATCTCCCAGAGAGGGACTTTTAAGGAAGTCTGGGAGCAACATTTAGTTTAACTTTACACTGTTTGGCTTGCAAGCTAACTAACCATTATACTTGCTTAGTTGTGCTTGGTTTGGGGGGAATTTAGTATGCATAGGCGCAGCCTGCATGTAGGTAAAAGCTTGGAGTATATTGAAGGCCACACTAGTGGGCACCGTGCTGTATAACACCAGGGTCCCAGCCTCTAGGCTGTGTAAATGTAATACCTGGGAGTGTTCTTTTGGACAAAAGAGGTTATCTAAACTAAGTAAAGTCCTATCTTGGTTAAATTGAATTGGACTCACTTCCTTTGTTCGTGACTTCGCTGTATCCTGGGGAGCCCACCTCGGTACACGGCTTACAACTTGGCGTAGTCAGCAGGATACAGCGACCCTCATGGACGGGAATGTGGCGGGAGAGAATCCCCTGGCACCAGCTGTGGTGGTCCAGGGTGCCCCTGCACAGCAAGCCCCAGCGCTGGTAATGCCGGCCCAAGTGGGGTACTTATCGGCCGGGGCACTAATGCAGCATCTGCCAAAGTTTGATGGTAATAATATGACGTTGCAGGACTGGACTCAAAGGGTACGAAGTATAGTTAGACTGAGCAACCTGATACCGGAACTGCGTGCAGAGATAGCATTAGGGGCCCTAGAAGGTGACGCTAGACGGACAGTGATGGTACGGCCCGAATCGAAAAGAGACACTTTAGAAAAAATATTTGCTCTGCTAGAGGGAGCTCAGGGAGGGCGTGCCAAGGTAGCGCAGTTGCGGAGCAACTTCTTCAATCGGTCACAGAGGGAGGGTGAGACTTTAACGCAATACTCTAACGCCTTACAAGAGATGCTGAATGAAGTGCAGCCACGGGACTCAGAGGCTATGGGAGCCTTCAAAGAAGTGGACCGGCTGCTACGAGATCAATTCATCCTAGGGTTATCCAATAAGTTGTTACAGGATAAACTGCAAGAGATGATCCGGGCAGATGCCAACCTGACATTCTATAATGTTTACCTGGCTGCTGTAGAGAGGGAAGAAGCGCCCGTGGCTGTGAATGTGAAGGCTGTGAGTAGCACCCAAGTGACAGGGACCCGAGGAGGTCCTGAAGACCCAGGGTCCTTAAAGGATGTAGTCCAGGCTCTACGGGCAGAAATGAGAGAACTCCGACTGGAGGTGTCTCAGATGCGAGCAGGTCAATCCATGGTTCCAGAAATGACCGCATCGTCCTACTCTTCCCCGCTGAGAGTACACCGTGGCCGAGGACCCACCAACCGAGGCTCATCCGCTGGGCAGGGATCAAGGGGACCCCTCTGCTGGAGTTGCAGACAGTATGGCCATATCGCCAGAGAGTGTAAGGGGGAGGTGGAACCCGAGCCGGCTTTAAACTCCCAACCGCCGCAGTAACGGGGCGTCCTGTGGCGGTTTACCAACAATCAAGCCCCGTACGTGATGAATGCGACCTATATGCTAGCAGCCCCGTTATGGAAGCTGAGCTGGAGGGCCAGAAGGTACGCTGCTTAGTTGATACTGGATCGGAGTGCACCCTGATGCTCCTGGAGTTCTTCGAGAGACACTTCGGACATATGATGGAGCCAGAGGATGGAAGTGTCATCCGGTTGATAGCTGCCAACGATGGTGCGATGGACGTACAAGGGATCGTCTGGATGCGGGTCCGGCTGTTTGGGCAAGACATTGGCAAAAAGGGGATTGTGCTGATAGACCATCCGTCCAGGAGAGGACTCGATGTGACGCTGGGCATGAACGTGCTGAGAGACCTAGATCATCACCTTTATGCAAAGGAAGGACCTAAATACTGGCAGCGGGCCACCACACACCGGCCGACTCAGAAGGTCCTACAGCAGATGGTGAGGAGCTGTAGTTTGCAGCAGAGCACCATGGCAGGGCGCTCCATTGGATACGTGAAGGTGCCGCTGAGTGCCCCAATGAAGATTCCACCGCGACAGGAAAATATTGTGATGCTTCCGGTGGGGGCTGGACGACCATTAAATGGACTAGAGGTCTTGATAGAGCCTGCCCTGCAGGGAGAAACGCAGACCCGCCCTCTGGTAGCCCGAGCACTTGCCACTGTGAAGGATGGGTGTGTGCCTATACGCTGTCTCAACGTTCTGGACAGTGAGTTGTTCGTGCCTGGGAATACCCTGCTGGCTGAAGTTCACGTGCCCGGGGGTGACATCCTTCGCCGGAAGAGCTTCACGTTGCAGCCTGATGGGAGGTCGTCTTGGACCTATGCTGTGACCTCCCATCAGGCTGCAACGTGAAGCTCTTCCGGCGAAGGATGTCACCCCCGGGCACGTGAACTTCAGCCAGCAGGGTATTCCCAGGCACGAACAACTCACTGTCCAGAACGTTGAGACAGCGTATAGGCACACACCCATCCTTCACAGTGGCAAGTGCTCGGGCTACCAGAGGGCGGGTCTGCGTTTCTCCCTGCAGGGCAGGCTCTATCAAGACCTCTAGTCCATTTAATGGTCGTCCAGCCCCCACCGGAAGCATCACAATATTTTCCTGTCGCGGTGGAATCTTCATTGGGGCACTCAGCGGCACCTTCACGTATCCAATGGAGCGCCCTGCCATGGTGCTCTTCTGCAAACTACAGCTCCTCACCATCTGCTGTAGGACCTTCTGAGTCGGCCGGTGTGTGGTGGCCCGCTGCCAGTATTTAGGTCCTTCCTTTGCATAAAGGTGATGATCTAGGTCTCTCAGCACGTTCATGCCCAGCGTCACATCGAGTCCTCTCCTGGACGGATGGTCTATCAGCACAATCCCCTTTTTGCCAATGTCTTGCCCAAACAGCCGGACCCGCATCCAGACGATCCCTTGTACGTCCATCGCACCATTGTTGGCAGCTATCAACCGGATGACACTTCCATCCTCTGGCTCCATCATATGTCCGAAGTGTCTCTCGAAGAACTCCAGGAGCATCAGGGTGCACTCCGATCCAGTATCAACTAAGCAGCGTACCTTCTGGCCCTCCAGCTCAGCTTCCATAACGGGGCTGCTAGCATATAGGTCGCATTCATCACGTACGGGGCTTGATTGTTGGTGAACCGCCACAGGACGCCCCGTTACTGCGGCGGTTGGGAGTTTAAAGCCGGCTCGGGTTCCACCTCCCCCTTACACTCTCTGGCGATATGGCCATACTGTCTGCAACTCCAGCAGAGGGGTCCCCTTGATCCCTGCCCAGCGGATGAGCCTCGGTTGGTGGGTCCTCGGCCACGGTGTACTCTCAGCGGGGAAGAGTAGGACGATGCGGTCATTTCTGGATCCATGGATTGACCTGCTCGCATCTGAGACACCTCCAGTCGGAGTTCTCTCATTTCTGCCCGTAGAGCCTGGACTACATCCTTTAAGGACCCTGGGTCTTCAGGACCTCCTCGGGTCCCTGTCACTTGGGTGCTACTCACAGCCTTCACATTCACAGCCACGGGCGCTTCTTCCCTCTCTACAGCAGCCAGGTAAACATTATAGAATGTCAGGTTGGCATCTGCCCGGATCATCTCTTGCAGTTTATCCTGTAACAACTTATTGGATAACCCTAGGATGAATTGATCTCGTAGCAGCCGGTCCACTTCTTTGAAGGCTCCCATAGCCTCTGAGTCCCGTGGCTGCACTTCATTCAGCATCTCTTGTAAGGCGTTAGAGTATTGCGTTAAAGTCTCACCCTCCCTCTGTGACCGATTGAAGAAGTTGCTCCGCAACTGCGCTACCTTGGCACGCCCTCCCTGAGCTCCCTCTAGCAGAGCAAATATTTTTTCTAAAGTGTCTCTTTTCGATTCGGGCCGTACCATCACTGTCCGTCTAGCGTCACCTTCTAGGGCCCCTAATGCTATCTCTGCACGCAGTTCCGGTATCAGGTTGCTCAGTCTAACTATACTTCGTACCCTTTGAGTCCAGTCCTGCAACGTCATATTATTACCATCAAACTTTGGCAGATGCTGCATTAGTGCCCCGGCCGATAAGTACCCCACTTGGGCCGGCATTACCAGCGCTGGGGCTTGCTGTGCAGGGGCACCCTGGACCACCACAGCTGGTGCCAGGGGATTCTCTCCCGCCACATTCCCGTCCATGAGGGTCGCTGTATCCTGCTGACTACGCCAAGTTGTAAGCCGTGTACCGAGGTGGGCTCCCCAGGATACAGCGAAGTCACGAACAAAGGAAGTGAGTCCAATTCAATTTAACCAAGATAGGACTTTACTTAGTTTAGATAACCTCTTTTGTCCAAAAGAACACTCCCAGGTATTACATTTACACAGCCTAGAGGCTGGGACCCTGGTGTTATACAGCACGGTGCCCACTAGTGTGGCCTTCAATATACTCCAAGCTTTTACCTACATGCAGGCTGCGCCTATGCATACTAAATTCCCCCCAAACCAAGCACAACTAAGCAAGTATAATGGTTAGTTAGCTTGCAAGCCAAACAGTGTAAAGTTAAACTAAATGTTGCTCCCAGACTTCCTTAAAAGTCCCTCTCTGGGAGATATAACTCTGTAGAAATCCTCTGTGACTTAGTCCTTTTACCAGACAGGTAGATAGTTCACCAGTATTGCAGCCTGGGGTGATGATTATACCTAACTAACTAACTACAGGCTTTTTACTCAGTCCCCAGCAATATGGTGCCAAACTTGCAGTGTGGTGCGTGCACGTTTACTTCTGTTGGGTACCTTTTAGTCTCTGTTAGCATCAGGGTGAAGAGGAGTTCCTCGGACAGCATGCGGTCTCACTGGCAGTCTCACTTCTCAGCCAAGTCTCTGACAGTAATCTTCTCCTTAGGATGGTGTCTGGACAGACTCTGAAAGTCTCAAATCCTCAGCTATTCTTGCTGTGGCTTCTCCCTCCAAGGACCCTCTCTGCACAGTGATGTCTCCACAGCTCTCTCTTCTCCTCTAGAGTCCAGCACACTCTGACTCAAAATGGCTCCTAGAACCTTCCTACAACGATCAGGGTCTCCACATCAATCTTCCAGGGGCATACAGCCTTTTTCCTTTTACTTGTTATCTCGCAACAGCGACCTCTTGTGGTCAAACAACAAAATGTCAGGTTATGAAAACACCAACTCAATTACACATTGCACATTCACTACACAGGGGCTGTTTCACCCTCTTACATTATCACAGGCACCACTGCAGGTGATAGTCACAACCAATTTACTCCCGCCTCCTTGCACAATTGCCTTTGTACAGGTCACAGAGCATGCCTAGAAAATTCTGCTATAAATGAATATCTAGGCCTATTGTGTCTATGGTTCATGTGGCTACTGTAAAGCCAATCTCTAAATGTCATCTTCAAACAGCAGCTCAGACAAAATGGCTGCCCGATTGAAAATTATTAGAAAAAAAGGGATAAAATTTACTCTTTGTCATTCGTAAAAAATAAATTAAGTGATCCATTTTTGTGATAAAGATGCACTGCATTGTTAGTTCTGTGCCAGTTCCTGATGGACAATTGTGTTGCACAGGAGTGCGCCTTAGGCCAGAGCCTCTTAATAATTAAGGCGCATCTTGTGCCAGTCAGGGAATAGATTTAGACTGGTGCTGAAAACGCCAGAGTCTTAATAAATACCCCCATTATGTTTGGACCTTACACTCTGCTATAATATCTGGATAAACAAGAAAAGACATAGGGGAAAATTTAATAAATAGAATGCTCCAGAATTCTAGTGCAATTTGCACCCCAAAAAAATCAAAAATTTTTAGATTCTTTTGAGCCACAGTTCTGAGTTGTACACAAAGAGTATGACTTTGTAGGAAAGGGGCATGGCTTATCGGTAAGTGAGCATAGTCTAAGCTGTAACACCTTGTGGCAAAAAAGTTTTGGAACTTATGTCTAAACATAGGACAGATTTATCCAAAAACATTACACACTTTGATGCATCTCGTTCAAGATGGTCTAGTCTACGTTTGTGTTGTATAAAACTATAGAGTATTAGTAAATCTGTCCCATAGATTCCAAACATGTACAGCCTGCAAAGAGTCATGTACACGGGACTCCTAAAGCATTTATGGATTTTATGGGGTTCAATGTTTTGACCCTTTGTGGGCTCAGTGTTAAGGAAAAACCAGTGAGAAATTAGGTAAAAGTTACATACTTGAAATTAATGACTTTTCACCTATCCAAATTTGACAGTTTGTGGGGTATCTGATCTGTATCTAGATAGCAGGAGTTGTAAGCTGGCACTGTACGTGTATGCCACTCCGGCATACATTGGTCATTAAGTAGTTACTTATTTACCTGCCCTGTTGGGAGGAAGTCTGGAGGCCTCTATACACAGTAGATAGTTGGCTTGCTTAGTGTTTCTGAGCAACATTTCTCTACCAAGTATTTGGGCTCTTAGGCTATAGTACTCTGCATTTTTTCATTCTAAGCAAAAATATCCAAAAAGAAAAAGTCCTGTTACTAAAAACTGTACATATCCTTGTAAAAACTACTACTGAACTTACAATTTTACCACTGTAGTCCCCCACTTGAACTACCTTGTCAGATACATACATCATAGACCATACCAAAATTTTTTAATGAGCACAGGTTAGAAAAGAAAAGAAATGAAAAGGAAAATTATATTGAGAAAATATTAAGAAAGGACATCCAGAGTCAGAGGTCAGGTTTTAATGAGCAGATTACTGGAGGCAGCAGCCAGAAACATCCACCGGCACCGCACAAATTCACATTTAGGACAGGTAAACAACAGATGGTTTAGGAAATGTCTCCACTATTGTTAATCAGGAAGGAAAACAAGTAAAACAGACATTTCTCAATGTTGGTTAACAATGTATGGCACGGATTCCAGGAAGATATAATAGTACATCTGCTATAAGGACACTGGTATTAAAACATCATGTATATATTAGTAATATAGTGGAGACATTGTGCAGCCAAACAGGAGTTTAGTGCTCTCTTAGTCACAAGTAATAGGAAGTGAATGTAATTGTCTTCCTCAAGTTTGAAATTTTTGCAACAATTGTGTAACGGTAACTTGAAAGTCCTAATGACACCTCATTCACTTTCATTACTCCTGGTGAATGTATCCTTTCACTGCAATAACTGGCTAAGTGAATTGCAACTGTGCTTATGTAACATATTAGCAAAATGTGATAAGCATAAGGAAGCAAATAAAATATCTAGAGTCTTGTATCATGCATTGCAGAGAAAAGTTTTCTCAAAGTGCTAGTTATACATTATGTTTATGCTGGCCGTTGTAAAAGTCACACATTACTATGGTTTAAAGGGAACTTGTCAGACTATTTGGAACTACTGAACTATCAGTATGCCATTAAATGGGTTTTCCCATCTCACTGTTTCAGCTTTGCCTGAAATCTCTTCTTCTCACCTCCTGTATTTCTTCCCCTCCCAGCCTGTTGAAGGATATGAGGTATCACAATACAATGCACATTCTTGTACAGAAGGACTCAGTGTTATCTGTGTGTTTACATAGAGAGATAACAGACTAGGCTTTATCAGCAAACTGCAATTAGCTGAACGGATTGTCCTGCCGGCACTGAGTGAGTGATGTCACTTGTCCTATCTCACAGGTCCGTGGTTATAGCAAGGTTGTGTAAACAATGGGAGGAATAAGTCCACATAGCAGGCAAACAAAGCAGCATTTCTAAAGCAATATATTTAGGAAAATTCTTCAATTTACATAAGCTACCAGTATAGATAAGGTCCTTAAGATGGGACAACCCCTTTAAGTAGCTGGGGTTTATGGTTCCAAACCTCTGTACCATACCACTGTTACCTTCAGTATCTTTAAGAGTTAAAGTTTGAAGATGCCTAATGTCTGCTGAGCTGAGACCACTGAGAGACACAGACGCATGTGTATTGTGTGCAGTGAAGACTGGGTCAGTACACCTCACTAAACTGTGCATGCTGTACACTTTAGGCACTTGCACAGTGAAGAGAAGTGTACAATTTGTGGCTTCACAATATGCAATGCACATGCTCTGGACTGCCCCATAGGCTTCATTTCAGGGGATACCAGGCACCTTCAAGCATCGGTTTCTAAGAATATCAGCTGTGAGTGGCATACTGGTGGTTTAGTGGGCCCAAACAGCCTGACGGATTTCCTTTATGCAATGAAAATATTTTTTTTTTAGATAGATATAGCAATGATACAAATCTGTCAACAATTTTAAGTGCTATGCTACACATACAAATAAACAATGCATCTACAATTCCTATAACCAACATGCAGCATCGAAGAAACCGTATCTACATGTACATGAATGCATTCGCTGTGTATTTTAAGATTGTATGCCCTTAGGTCAAACTGCAGAAGTGAATGTCCCCAAAGATAATTCTGTCAGAAGTAAAGAGCTGTAGGTCAATGTAATGACTTGTTTTAGTTATCTAGATGTAAATTTGCTTCCATTTCACCTCACCAGCCATGTACAAAAAGCTTCATGACAGCAATAAACACAACATGACATGAATGGGCGCCAGGCCTAAAGATAAGGAGCCCTCACTGTGTAGCGCTGCAATGCCACCATCTGTGCAATTTCATAAATCATGGCTTCACAGTAAATGTAACATTGCTTACAAAATAACCTCTCTAGCAAAGTATATTGTCATATCTGATCATATCGGATATGTTTTAACACCATTTTTGCAACAGTACTAAATAGCCATCTGTGATAGTAGAGCCATCCCACACAATGTAATGGCTTTACAGCACTGCAATAAACCTGTCTACAGTAGCAAGTGACCACTTTTAGGGTTAAACAAATGCTCTGTGCTCATACAATATATTTAGAAAATATTCAACTCCTTCTACTTTTATGTGATGGACATATTTCTAAAATAGCTTTTTGTTTGTTGATCAAATTCAATTTGTACACGTAGGGGTAGATTTACCAATACAATGACAATGCAAACTTAGGGAGCGTTCACACTAACGTCGGTGTCCGACAGGTAGTGTCCGCTCCTAGTGTCCGCTCAAAATCTGTCACGGACATTAGGAGCGGACACTAGCTGTGTCCGTGACACCTGTCATTCACTTAAATGGGCATCGGGTGCGTTCTTTTGCACTCCGTGCCTGTCCTTCCTTGTCCGCAAGTGAAGATGTCCGACTTCTCAAGCAGACAGAAGAAACCTGCATGCAGGGTTTTTCTGCCCGCTTGAGAAGTCGGACATCTTCACTTGTGGACAGGAAAGGACGGGCACGGAGTGCAAAAGAACGCACCCGATGCCCATTGAAATGAATGACAGGTGTCACGGACACAGCTAGTGTCCGCTCCTAATGTCCGTGCCAGATTTTGAGCGGACACTAGGAGCGGACACTCCCTGTCGGACACCGACGGTAGTGTGAACGCTCCCTTAGACTAAACAGTCTTAAACTGCATCAGATTATCATAGTTTCTAATACAGTTTGACAAATCTGTTGCATTATTAGACTGTCTAGTAGAGATGAGCGAACAGTGTTCTATCGAACTCATGTTCGATCGGATATTAGGCTGTTCGGCATGTTCGAATCGAATCGAACACCGCGTGGTAAAGTGCGCCATTACTCGATTCCCCTCCCACCTTCCCTGGCGCCTTTTTTGCTCCAATAACAGCGCAGGGTAGGTGGGACAGGAACTACGACACCGGTGACGTTGAAAAAAGTAGGCAAAACCCATTGGCTGCCGAAAACATGTGACCTCTAATTTAAAAGAACAGCGCCGCCCAGCTTCGCGTCATTCTGAGCTTGCAATTCACCGAGGACGGAGGTTTCCGTCCAGCTAGCTAGGGCTTAGATTCTGGGTAGGCAGGGACAGGCTAGGATAGGAAGGAGAAGACAACCAACAGCTCTTGTAAGAGCTAAATTCCAGGGAGAAGCTTGTCAGTGTAACGTGGCACTGACGGGCTCAATCGCCGCAACCCAGCTTTCCCAGGATCCTGAATGGAATACACTGTCAGTGTATTCCCGTATACCCGATATATACCCCGATACCCGTTCCAACGGTGTGCCCCCCCACCTTCACCCCAGAAATACCCTGCAAGTCCCCTAGCAATAGAATTGGGGCTATATACACCCACAATTTTTACTACTGGTATACAGTGCCATTGTCTGACTGGGAATTCAAAGAATATATTGGGAATACAAATACCCTCATTTCTTGCTACTGCCATATAGTGCCAGTTTCTGACTGGTAATTCAAAGAATATATTGGGGTTACGTGCACCCACAATTTTTACTACTGGTATACAGTGCCATTGTCTGACTGGGAATTCAAAGAGTATATTGGGAATACAAATACCCTCATTTCTTGCTACTGCCATATAGTGCCAGTTTCTGACTGGGAATTCAAAGAATATATTGGGGTTACGTGCACCCACAATTTTTACTACTGGTATACAGTGCCATTGTCTGACTGGGAATTCAAAGAATATATTGGGGTTATAAATACCCTCATTTCTTGCTACTGCCATATAGTGCCAGTTTCTGACTGGTAATTCAAAGAATATATTGGGGTTACGTGCACCCACAATTTTTACTACTGGTATACAGTGCCATTGTCTGACTGGGAATTCAAAGAGTATATTGGGAATACAAATACCCTCATTTCTTGCTACTGCCATATAGTGCCAGTTTCTGACTGGTAATTCAAAGAATATATTGGGGTTACGTGCACCCACAATTTTTACTACTGGTATACAGTGCCATTGTCTGACTGGGAATTCAAAGAATATATTGGGGTTATAAATACCCTCATTTCTTGCTACTGCCATATAGTGCCAGTTTCTGACTGGTAATTCAAAGAATATATTGGGGTTACGTGCACCCACAATTTTTACTACTGGTATACAGTGCCATTGTCTGACTGGGAATTCAAAGAGTATATTGGGAATACAAATACCCTCATTTCTTGCTACTGCCATATAGTGCCAGTGTCTGACTGGGAATTCAAAGAATATATTGGGGTTACGTGCACCCACAATTTTTACTACTGGTATACAGTGCCATTGTCTGACTGGGAATTCAAAGAATATATTGGGGTTATAAATACCCTCATTTCTTGCTACTGCCATATAGTGCCAGTTTCTGACTGGTAATTCAAAGAATATATTGGGGTTACGTGCACCCACAATTTTTACTACTGGTATACAGTGCCATTGTCTGACTGGGAATTCAAAGAGTATATTGGGAATACAAATACCCTCATTTCTTGCTACTGCCATATAGTGCCAGTTTCTGACTGGGAATTCAAAGAATATATTGGGGTTACGTGCACCCACAATTTTTACTACTGGTATACAGTGCCATTGTCTGACTGGGAATTCAAAGAATATATTGGGGTTATAAATACCCTCATTTCTTGCTACTGCCATATAGTGCCAGTTTCTGACTGGTAATTCAAAGAATATATTGGGGTTACGTGCACCCACAATTTTTACTACTGGTATACAGTGCCATTGTCTGACTGGGAATTCAAAGAGTATATTGGGAATACAAATACCCTCATTTCTTGCTACTGCCATATAGTGCCAGTTTCTGACTGGTAATTCAAAGAATATATTGGGGTTACGTGCACCCACAATTTTTACTACTGGTATACAGTGCCATTGTCTGACTGGGAATTCAAAGAATATATTGGGGTTATAAATACCCTCATTTCTTGCTACTGCCATATAGTGCCAGTTTCTGACTGGTAATTCAAAGAATATATTGGGGTTACGTGCACCCACAATTTTTACTACTGGTATACAGTGCCATTGTCTGACTGGGAATTCAAAGAGTATATTGGGAATACAAATACCCTCATTTCTTGCTACTGCCATATAGTGCCAGTGTCTGACTGGGAATTCAAAGAATATATTGGGGTTACGTGCACCCACAATTTTTACTACTGGTATACAGTGCCATTGTCTGACTGGGAATTCAAAGAATATATTGGGGTTATAAATACCCTCATTTCTTGCTACTGCCATATAGTGCCAGTTTCTGACTGGTAATTCAAAGAATATATTGGGGTTACGTGCACCCACAATTTTTACTACTGGTATACAGTGCCATTGTCTGACTGGGAATTCAAAGAGTATATTGGGAATACAAATACCCTCATTTCTTGCTACTGCCATATAGTGCCAGTTTCTGACTGGGAATTCAAAGAATATATTGGGGTTACGTGCACCCACAATTTTTACTACTGGTATACAGTGCCATTGTCTGACTGGGAATTCAAAGAATATATTGGGGTTATAAATACCCTCATTTCTTGCTACTGCCATATAGTGCCAGTTTCTGACTGGTAATTCAAAGAATATATTGGGGTTACGTGCACCCACAATTTTTACTACTGGTATACAGTGCCATTGTCTGACTGGGAATTCAAAGAGTATATTGGGAATACAAATACCCTCATTTCTTGCTACTGCCATATAGTGCCAGTTTCTGACTGGGAATTCAAAGAATATATTGGGGCTACGTGCACCCACAATTTTTACTACTGGTATACAGTGCCATTGTCTGACTGGGAATTCAAAGAATATATTGGGGTTATAAATACCCTCATTTCTTGCTACTGCCATATAGTGCCAGTTTCTGACTGGTAATTCAAAGAATATATTGGGGTTACGTGCACCCACAATTTTTACTACTGGTATACAGTGCCATTGTCTGACTGGGAATTCAAAGAGTATATTGGGAATACAAATACCCTCATTTCTTGCTACTGCCATATAGTGCCAGTTTCTGACTGGTAATTCAAAGAATATATTGGGGTTACGTGCACCCACAATTTTTACTACTGGTATACAGTGCCATTGTCTGACTGGGAATTCAAAGAATATATTGGGGTTATAAATACCCTCATTTCTTGCTACTGCCATATAGTGCCAGTTTCTGACTGGTAATTCAAAGAATATATTGGGGTTACGTGCACCCACAATTTTTACTACTGGTATACAGTGCCATTGTCTGACTGGGAATTCAAAGAGTATATTGGGAATACAAATACCCTCATTTCTTGCTACTGCCATATAGTGCCAGTGTCTGACTGGGAATTCAAAGAATATATTGGGGTTACGTGCACCCACAATTTTTACTACTGGTATACAGTGCCATTGTCTGACTGGGAATTCAAAGAGTATATTGGGAATACAAATACCCTCATTTCTTGCTACTGCCATATAGTGCCAGTGTCTGACTGGGAATTCAAAGAATATATTGGGGTTACGTGCACCCACAATTTTTACTACTGGTATACAGTGCCAATTTCTAACTAGGAATTCAAAATGCGCAAGGCTCCCGGAAAGGGACGTGGACGAGGCCGTGGGCGAGGTCGGGGGAATGGTTCTGGGGAGCAAGGTAGCAGTGAAGCCACAGGGCGTCCCGTGCCTACTCCTGTGGGGCAGCAAGCATTGCGCCACTCCACAGTGCCAGGGTTGCTTGCCACATTAACTAAACTGCAGGGTACAAACCTTAGTAGGCCCGAGAACCAGGAACAGGTCTTGCAATGGCTGTCAGAGAACGCTTACAGCACATTGTCCAGCAGCCAGTCAGACTCTGCCTCCTCTCCTCCTATTACCCAACAGTCTTGTCTTCCTTCCTCCCAAAATTCCGAAGCTTTACAGAACAATAACCCAAACTGTCCCTGCTCCCCAGAGCTGTTCTCCGCTCCTTTCATTGTCCCTCAACCTGCCTCTCCACGTCACGATTCCACGAACCTAACAGAGGAGCATCTGTGTCCAGATGCTCAAACACTAGAGTCTCCTCCATCTCCGTTCGATTTGGTGGTGGATGACCAGCAACCCACCCTCATCGACGATGATGTGACGCAGTTGCCGTCAGGGCATCCAGTTGACTGGCGCATTGTGCGGGAGGAGGAGATGAGACAGGAGTTGGAAGAGGAAGTGGTGGATGATGAGGACACTGACCCGACCTGGACAGGGGGGATGTCAAGCGGGGAAAGTAGTGTGGATGTTGAGGCAGGTGCAGCACCAAAAAGGGTAGCTAGAGGCAGAGGCAGAGGTCAGCAGCTTAGGCGAAGCCAGGCCACACCCGGAATCTCCCAAGATGTTCCAGTTCGTACCCAGCCCCGAAAAACTCCCACCTCGAGGGCACGTTTCTCGAAGGTGTGGAGTTTTTTCAAGGAATGCGCCGAGGACAGATATAGTGTTGTCTGCACAATTTGCCTCTCGAAATTGATTAGGGGCTCTGAGAAGAGCAACCTGTCCACCACTTCAATGCGCCGTCATTTGGAATCCAAGCACTGGAATCAGTGGCAGGCAGCAACGGCAGGACAAAGGCCGCCTGCCGTTCACGCCACTGCCACTGCCTCTGCCTCTGCCTCTGCCACTGCCACTGCTGACTGTGCTGGCGATGCACTCCAGAGGACGAGCCAGGACACCACTTCATCTGCCTCCGCCACTTTGTTGACTTCTACCTCATCCTCCCCTGGTCCTGTCTTATCTCCTTCTCCTGCACCATCAAAGGCACCATCAGGCGTTTCTTTACAACAACCCACCATCTCTCAGACATTGGAGCGGCGGCAGAAATACACTGCTAACCACCCACACGCGCAAGCCTTGAACGCCAACATCGCTAAACTGCTGGCCCAGGAGATGTTGGCGTTCCGGCTTGTTGAAACTCCCGCCTTCCTGGACCTGATGGCAACTGCGGCACCTCGCTATGCCGTCCCTAGCCGTCACTACTTCTCCCGGTGTGCCGTCCCCGCCTTGCACCAGCACGTGTCACTCAACATCAGGCGGGCCCTTAGTTCCGCGCTTTGCACAAAGGTCCACTTGACCACCGACGCGTGGACAAGTGCATGCGGACAGGGACGCTACATTTCACTGACGGCACACTGGGTAAATGTAGTTGAGGCTGGGACTGCTTCCCAAACTGGCCCGGTGTACCTCGTCTCCCCGCCTAACATTCCTGGCAGGGACACGAGAAGAACACCCCCCTCCTCCTCCTCCTCTACCGCCTCCTCCTCCGCCTCCTCCTCCGCCACCGCCTCCTCCTCCGCTGTTAGATTGACCCCAGCTACGAGTTGGAAACGTTGCAGCACTGGCGTTGGTAGACGTCAGCAGGCTGTGCTGAAGCTGATCAGCTTGGGGGACAGACAGCACACTGCCTCCGAGGTGAGGGATGCCCTCCTCGATGAGACGGCAATATGGTTTGAGCCGCTGCACCTGGGCCCAGGCATGGTCGTTTGTGATAACGGCCGGAACCTGGTAGCAGCTCTGGAGCTTGCCGGACTCCAACATGTTCCATGCCTGGCCCACGTCTTCAACCTAGTGGTGCAACGTTTCCTAAAGAGCTACCCCAATGTTCCAGAGCTACTGGTGAAAGTGCGGCGCATGTGCGCCCACTTTCGCAAGTCGACAGTAGCCGCTGCTAGCTTAAAATCTCTCCAGCAACGCCTGCATGTGCCACAACACCGGCTTTTGTGCGACGTCCCCACACGCTGGAACTCAACGTTTCAGATGTTGAATAGAGTGGTTGAGCAGCAGAGACCTTTGATGGAATACCAGCTACAAAACCCTAGGGTGCCACAAAGTCAGCTGCCTCAGTTTCACATCCATGAGTGGCCATGGATGAGAGACCTTTGTGACATCCTACGGGTCTTTGAGGAGTCCACAAGGAGGGTGAGCTCTGAGGATGCGATGGTGAGCCTTACAATCCCGCTCTTGTGTGTTCTGAGAGAATCCCTGATTGACATCAGGGATAACTCAGATCACACAGAGGAGTTAGGGATAGCATCCGATCCGTCACAGCTGGAGAGTAGGTCCACACATCTGTCCGCTTCACTGCGTTTAATGGAGGAGGAGGAGGAGGAGGAGGAGGAGGAAGAAGAGTTGTCCGATGATGTGATGGTGATACAGGAGGCTTCCGGGCAACTTCGAATCGTCCCATTGTTGCAGCGCGGATGGGTAGACATGGAGGATGAGGAGGAAATGGAGATTGAACTTTCCGGTGGGGCCAGAGGAGTCATGCCAACTAACACTGTGGCAGACATGGCTGAGTTCATGTTGGGGTGCTTTACAACCGACAAGCGTATTGTCAAAATCATGGAGGACAACCAGTACTGGATCTTTGCTATCCTTGACCCCCGGTATAAAAACAACATCTCGTCTTTTATTCCGGTAGAGGGGAGGGCCAATCGCATCAATGCTTGCCACAGGCAATTGGTGCAGAATATGATGGAGATGTTTCCAGCATGTGACAGTGGCGGCAGGGAGGGCAGTTCCTCCAGTAGGCAACCAAGTTCTCACCGGTCCACACAAACGAGGGGCACACTGTCTAAGGTCTGGGACACCTTGATGGCACCCCCTCGCCAAAGTGCCGCCACGGAGGGTCCTAGTGTCACCAGGCGTGAGAAGTATAGGCGCATGTTGCGGGAATACCTTTCCGACCACAGCCCTGTCCTCTCCGACCCCTCTGCGCCCTACACGTATTGGGTGTCGAAGTTGGACCTGTGGCTTGAACTTGCCCTATATGCCTTGGAGGTGCTGTCCTGTCCTGCCGCCAGCGTCCTATCTGAGAGGGTGTTCAGTGCAGCCGGTGGCATCATCACTGACAAGCGCACCCGTCTGTCAGCTGAGAGTGCCGACCGGCTCACTTTGATAAAAATGAACCACCACTGGATAGAGCCTTCATTTTTGTGCCCACCTGTGTAAAGCACCCCAACATGAAACTCCATGTCTGTACTCAACCTCTCCAATTCCTCCGCATCCTCATACTCATCCACCATAAGCGTTGCACAATTCTGCTAATACTAGGCTCCCTCCAACATGATTTCCCCCAACTCTGCTGGTTAGAGGCTCCCTCCACCCTGATTTCCACCAACTCTGCTGGTTAGAGGCTCCCTCCACCCTGCTTTCCCACAACTCTGCTGGTTAGAGGCTCCTTCCACCATGAATTTGCCCAAACTGGGCTGTTTAGAGGCTCCCTCCACCATGAATTGGTCCAAACTGGGCTGGTTAGAGGCTCCCTCCACCATTAATTGGTCCAAACTGGGCTGGTTAGAGGCTCCCTCCACCATGAATTTGCCCAAACTGGGCTGTTTAGAGGCTCCCTCCACCATGAATTTGCCCAAACTGGGCTGTTTAGAGGCTCCCTCCACCATGAATTGGTCCAAACTGGGTTTTTTAGAGGCTCCCTCCACCATGAATTGGTCCAAACTGGGGTGGTTAGAGGCTCCCTCCACCATTAATTGGTCCAAACTGGGCTGGTTAGAGGCTCCCTCCACCATGAATTGGTCCAAACTGGGCTGGTTAGAGGCTCCCTCCACCATGAATTGGTCCAAACTGGGGTGGTTAGAGGCTCCCTCCACCATTAATTGGTCCAAACTGGGCTGGTTAGAGGCTCCCTCCACCATTAATTGGTCCAAACTGGGCTGGTTAGAGGCTCCCTCCACCATGAATTTGCCCAAACTGGGCTGTTTAGAGGCTCCCTCCACCATTAATTGGTCCAAACTGGGCTGGTTAGAGGCTCCCTCCACAATTAATTGGTCCAAACTGGGCTAATTAGAGGCTCCCTCCACCATGAATTGGTCCAAACTGGGTTTTTTAGAGGCTCCCTCCACCATGAATTTGCCCAAACTGGGCTGTTTAGAGGCTCCCTCCACCATGAATTGGTCCAAACTGGGCTGGTTAGAGGCTCCCTCCACCATGAATTTCCCAAAACTTGGCTGTTTAGAGGCTCCCTCCACCATTAATTGGTCCAAACTGGGCTGGTTAGAGGCTCCCTCCACCATGAATTGGTCCAAACTGGGGTTTTTAGAGGCTCCCTCCACCATGAATTGGTCCAAACTTGGCTGTTTAGAGGCTCCCTCCACCATGAATTGGTCCAAACTGGGGTGGTTAGAGGCTCCCTCCACCATGAATTGGTCCAAACTGGGCTGGTTAGAGGCTCCCTCCACCATTAATTGGTCCAAACTGGGCTGGTTAGAGGCTCCCTCCACCATGAATTTGCCCAAACTGGGCTGTTTAGAGGCTCCCTCCACCATGAATTTGCCCAAACTGGGCTGGTTAGAGGCTCCCTCCACCATGAATTGGTCCAAACGGGTTTTTAGAGGCTCCCTTCACCATGAATTGGTCCAAACTTGGCTGTTTAGAGGCTCCCTCCACCATGAATTGGTCCAAACTGGGGTGGTTAGAGGCTCCCTCCACCATTAATTGGTCCAAACTGGGCTGGTTAGAGGCTCCCTCCACCATTAATTGGTCCAAACTGGGCTGGTTAGAGGCTCCCTCCACCATGAATTGGTCCAAACTGGGGTTTTTAGAGGCTCCCTCCACCATGAATTGGTCCAAACTTGGCTGTTTAGAGGCTCCCTCCACCATTAATTGGTCCAAACTGGGCTGGTTAGAGGCTCCCTCCACCATGAATTGGTCCAAACTGGGTTTTTTAGAGGCTCCCTCCACCATGAATTTGCCCAAACTGGGCTGTTTAGAGGCTCCCTCCACCATGAATTGGTCCAAACTGGGTTTTTTAGAGGCTCCCTCCACCATGAATTGGTCCAAACTGGGCTGGTTAGAGGCTCCCTCCACCATGAATTGGTCCAAACTGGGGTGGTTAGAGGCTCCCTCCACCATTAATTGGTCCAAACTGGGCTGGTTAGAGGCTCCCTCCACCATTAATTGGTCCAAACTGGGCTGGTTAGAGGCTCCCTCCACCATGAATTTGCCCAAACTGGGCTGTTTAGAGGCTCCCTCCACCATGAATTGGTCCAAACTGGGTTTTTTAGAGGCTCCCTCCACCATGAATTGGTCCAAACTGGGCTGGTTAGAGGCTCCCTCCACCATGAATTGGTCCAAACTGGGGTGGTTAGAGGCTCCCTCCACCATTAATTGGTCCAAACTGGGCTGGTTAGAGGCTCCCTCCACCATTAATTGGTCCAAACTGGGCTGGTTAGAGGCTCCCTCCACCATGAATTTGCCCAAACTGGGCTGTTTAGAGGCTCCCTCCACCATTAATTGGTCCAAACTGGGCTGGTTAGAGGCTCCCTCCACAATTAATTGGTCCAAACTGGGCTAATTAGAGGCTCCCTCCACCATGAATTGGTCCAAACTGGGTTTTTTAGAGGCTCCCTCCACCATGAATTTGCCCAAACTGGGCTGTTTAGAGGCTCCCTCCACCATGAATTGGTCCAAACTGGGCTGGTTAGAGGCTCCCTCCACCATGAATTTCCCAAAACTTGGCTGTTTAGAGGCTCCCTCCACCATTAATTGGTCCAAACTGGGCTGGTTAGAGGCTCCCTCCACCATGAATTGGTCCAAACTGGGCTGGTTAGAGGCTCCCTCCACCATTAATTGGTCCAAACTGGGCTGGTTAGAGGCTCCCTCCACCATGAATTTGCCCAAACTGGGCTGGTTAGAGGCTCCCTCCACCATGAATTGGTCCAAACTGGGTTTTTTAGAGGCTCCCTCCACCATGAATTTGCCCAAACTGGGCTGGTTAGAGGCTCCCTCCACCATGAATTGGTCCAAACTGGGCTGGTTAGAGGCTCCCTCCACCATGAATTTGCCCAAACTGGGCTGTTTAGAGGCTCCCTCCACCATTAATTGGTCCAAACTGGGCTGGTTAGAGGCTCCCTCCACCATGAATTTGCCCAAACTGGGCTGTTTAGAGGCTCCCTCCACCATGAATTGGTCCAAACTGGGTTTTTTAGAGGCTCCCTCCACCATGAATTGGTCCAAACTGGGCTGGTTAGAGGCTCCCTCCACCATGAATTTCCCAAAACTTGGCTGTTTAGAGGCTCCCTCCACCATTAATTGGTCCAAACTGGGCTGGTTAGAGGCTCCCTCCACCATGAATTGGTCCAAACTGGGGTTTTTAGAGGCTCCCTCCACCATGAATTGGTCCAAACTTGGCTGTTTAGAGGCTCCCTCCACCATGAATTGGTCCAAACTGGGGTGGTTAGAGGCTCCCTCCACCATTAATTGGTCCAAACTGGGCTGGTTAGAGGCTCCCTCCACCATTAATTGGTCCAAACTGGGCTGGTTAGAGGCTCCCTCCACCATGAATTTGCCCAAACTGGGCTGTTTAGAGGCTCCCTCCACCATGAATTTGCCCAAACTGGGCTGGTTAGAGGCTCCCTCCACCATGAATTGGTCCAAACGGGTTTTTAGAGGCTCCCTTCACCATGAATTGGTCCAAACTTGGCTGTTTAGAGGCTCCCTCCACCATGAATTGGTCCAAACTGGGGTGGTTAGAGGCTCCCTCCACCATTAATTGGTCCAAACTGGGCTGGTTAGAGGCTCCCTCCACCATTAATTGGTCCAAACTGGGCTGGTTAGAGGCTCCCTCCACCATGAATTGGTCCAAACTGGGGTTTTTAGAGGCTCCCTCCACCATGAATTGGTCCAAACTTGGCTGTTTAGAGGCTCCCTCCACCATTAATTGGTCCAAACTGGGCTGGTTAGAGGCTCCCTCCACCATGAATTGGTCCAAACTGGGTTTTTTAGAGGCTCCCTCCACCATGAATTTGCCCAAACTGGGCTGTTTAGAGGCTCCCTCCACCATGAATTGGTCCAAACTGGGTTTTTTAGAGGCTCCCTCCACCATGAATTGGTCCAAACTGGGCTGGTTAGAGGCTCCCTCCACCATGAATTGGTCCAAACTGGGGTGGTTAGAGGCTCCCTCCACCATTAATTGGTCCAAACTGGGCTGGTTAGAGGCTCCCTCCACCATTAATTGGTCCAAACTGGGCTGGTTAGAGGCTCCCTCCACCATGAATTTGCCCAAACTGGGCTGTTTAGAGGCTCCCTCCACCATTAATTGGTCCAAACTGGGCTGGTTAGAGGCTCCCTCCACAATTAATTGGTCCAAACTGGGCTAATTAGAGGCTCCCTCCACCATGAATTGGTCCAAACTGGGTTTTTTAGAGGCTCCCTCCACCATGAATTTGCCCAAACTGGGCTGTTTAGAGGCTCCCTCCACCATGAATTGGTCCAAACTGGGCTGGTTAGAGGCTCCCTCCACCATGAATTGGTCCAAACTGGGTTTTTTAGAGGCTCCCTCCACCATGAATTGGTCCAAACTGGGCTGGTTAGAGGCTCCCTCCACCATGAATTTCCCAAAACTTGGCTGTTTAGAGGCTCCCTCCACCATTAATTGGTCCAAACTGGGCTGGTTAGAGGCTCCCTCCACCATGAATTGGTCCAAACTGGGGTTTTTAGAGGCTCCCTCCACCATGAATTGGTCCAAACTTGGCTGTTTAGAGGCTCCCTCCACCATGAATTGGTCCAAACTGGGGTGGTTAGAGGCTCCCTCCACCATTAATTGGTCCAAACTGGGCTGGTTAGAGGCTCCCTCCACCATTAATTGGTCCAAACTGGGCTGGTTAGAGGCTCCCTCCACCATGAATTTGCCCAAACTGGGCTGTTTAGAGGCTCCCTCCACCATGAATTTGCCCAAACTGGGCTGGTTAGAGGCTCCCTCCACCATGAATTGGTCCAAACGGGTTTTTAGAGGCTCCCTTCACCATGAATTGGTCCAAACTTGGCTGTTTAGAGGCTCCCTCCACCATGAATTGGTCCAAACTGGGGTGGTTAGAGGCTCCCTCCACCATTAATTGGTCCAAACTGGGCTGGTTAGAGGCTCCCTCCACCATTAATTGGTCCAAACTGGGCTGGTTAGAGGCTCCCTCCACCATGAATTGGTCCAAACTGGGGTTTTTAGAGGCTCCCTCCACCATGAATTGGTCCAAACTTGGCTGTTTAGAGGCTCCCTCCACCATTAATTGGTCCAAACTGGGCTGGTTAGAGGCTCCCTCCACCATGAATTGGTCCAAACTGGGTTTTTTAGAGGCTCCCTCCACCATGAATTTGCCCAAACTGGGCTGTTTAGAGGCTCCCTCCACCATGAATTGGTCCAAACTGGGTTTTTTAGAGGCTCCCTCCACCATGAATTGGTCCAAACTGGGCTGGTTAGAGGCTCCCTCCACCATGAATTGGTCCAAACTGGGGTGGTTAGAGGCTCCCTCCACCATTAATTGGTCCAAACTGGGCTGGTTAGAGGCTCCCTCCACCATTAATTGGTCCAAACTGGGCTGGTTAGAGGCTCCCTCCACCATGAATTTGCCCAAACTGGGCTGTTTAGAGGCTCCCTCCACCATTAATTGGTCCAAACTGGGCTGGTTAGAGGCTCCCTCCACAATTAATTGGTCCAAACTGGGCTAATTAGAGGCTCCCTCCACCATGAATTGGTCCAAACTGGGTTTTTTAGAGGCTCCCTCCACCATGAATTTGCCCAAACTGGGCTGTTTAGAGGCTCCCTCCACCATGAATTGGTCCAAACTGGGCTGGTTAGAGGCTCCCTCCACCATGAATTTCCCAAAACTTGGCTGTTTAGAGGCTCCCTCCACCATTAATTGGTCCAAACTGGGCTGGTTAGAGGCTCCCTCCACCATGAATTGGTCCAAACTGGGCTGGTTAGAGGCTCCCTCCACCATTAATTGGTCCAAACTGGGCTGGTTAGAGGCTCCCTCCACCATGAATTTGCCCAAACTGGGCTGGTTAGAGGCTCCCTCCACCATGAATTGGTCCAAACTGGGTTTTTTAGAGGCTCCCTCCACCATGAATTTGCCCAAACTGGGCTGGTTAGAGGCTCCCTCCACCATGAATTGGTCCAAACTGGGCTGGTTAGAGGCTCCCTCCACCATGAATTTGCCCAAACTGGGCTGTTTAGAGGCTCCCTCCACCATTAATTGGTCCAAACTGGGCTGGTTAGAGGCTCCCTCCACCATGAATTTGCCCAAACTGGGCTGTTTAGAGGCTCCCTCCACCATGAATTGGTCCAAACTGGGTTTTTTAGAGGCTCCCTCCACCATGAATTGGTCCAAACTGGGCTGGTTAGAGGCTCCCTCCACCATGAATTTCCCAAAACTTGGCTGTTTAGAGGCTCCCTCCACCATGAATTGGTCCAAACTGGGCTGGTTAGAGGCTCCCTCCACCATGAATTTCCCAAAACTTGGCTGTTTAGAGGCTCCCTCCACCATGAATTGGTCCAAACTGGGCTGGTTAGAGGCTCCCTCCACCATTAATTGGTCCAAACTGGGCTGGTTAGAGGCTCCCTCCACCATGAATTGGTCCAAACTGGGTTTTTTAGAGGCTCCCTCCACCATGAATTTGCCCAAACTGGGCTGTTTAGAGGCTCCCTCCACCATGAATTGGTTCAAGCTGGGCTGGTTAGAGGCTCCCTCCACCATTAATTGGTCCAAACTGGGCTGGTTAGAGGCTCCCTCCACCATTAATTGGTCCAAACTGGGCTGGTTAGAGGCTCCCTCCACCATGAATTTGCCCAAACTGGGCTGGTTAGAGGCTCCCTCCACCATGAATTGGTCCAAACTGGGTTTTTTAGAGGCTCCCTCCACCATGAATTTGCCCAAACTGGGCTGGTTAGAGGCTCCCTCCACCATGAATTGGTCCAAACTGGGGTTTTTAGAGGCTCCCTCCACCATGAATTTGCCCAAACTGGGGTGTTTAGAGGCTCCCTCCACCATGAATTTGCCCAAACTCTGCTGGTTAGAGGCTCAATCCACCCTGATTTTCAAAACAAATGTTGGTGCCAACCTCAACTTACTACAAGGGCCAAATTCACTGCTGGTGACAAGCTCTCCTCACTGCAAGTGCCAAATACACATGTTTCAAGGTGTTTTCCTACTGTCAGAGAGGTGGTATTGAGTGTGTAAAGTGTGTAGTTGTTAGGCTGTGATGTTGGGGTAATAGAGGGTCTTTGGTGTGTTAGATGCCCCCAGACATGCTTCCCCTGCTGTCCCAGTGTCATTCCAGAGGTGTTGGCATCATTTCCTGGGGTGTCATAGTGGACTTGGTGACCCTCCAGACACGGATTTGGGTTTCCCCCTTAACGAGTATCTGTTCCCCATAGACTATAATGGGGTTCGAAACCCGTTCGAACACACGAACATTGAGCGGCTGTTCGAATCGAATTTCGAACCTCGAACATTTTAGTGTTCGCTCATCTCTACTGTCTAGTCTAACTTTACAACTCCTATTAGTGGGCTTTGTTTATGTCACAAAAATATGCCAACATTTGATGCAATTTTTTGGTGCATAATGTTGCGCTTATAACTTTCTGTAGGTCACACCCACTTTTTGCAAAGCCGTGCCTCTTTTTCACAAAGCCATACCTCATTTTCATACAAGTCATAAAAGGGTCTCAAAAGTATCTAAAACACTTGATAAATGTGGCGCGAGGCCATTTAACCAGAATTCTGACACATTTTGCTTGATAAGTCTTCCCCACTATGACAAAGAGTAATGCATCTATCTATCTATCTATCTATCTATCTATCTATCTATCTAGGGGCGTAACTACCATAGAGGCAGTGGAGGCGGCTGCCACAGGGCCCGGGCCATTAGGGGGCCCGGTGACAGCCGCTACCGCTGCGGTTTTTTTTCAATAGGCTGTTACGGGCCCTATTCACTTGCCGATCCTGGCTGGGCCAGGATCGGCAAGTGACACCGCGGGCCCCACAAAGACTATCATTATACTCGGGGGTCTTTGCAGACCCCCGAGTATAATGATCAGCGGACCGGAGAGGTAAGGTAACATAAAAAACTGTTACCTCTCCACGATCCTGCCAGGCCTCCGTCCTACTTTGTCTGACGTCTCTGACGTCACATGAACCCGGCATGCTTCCCGGGTCATGTGACGTCCGACGTAATTAAAGAAGGACGTGAGCGGCGGTCGACAGCGTAGGAGCCGGGAGACAGGTAAGCAACAGTGTTTTTTTTAAAATGTTTTTATTCCCCGGGTCTCCGATTATTATACTCTGGGGTCTGAAAAGACCCCAGAGTATAATAATTGTTTATGGGTGTCCACAGAGGAACATAATACTGTGTGCAGGGGCCACTATTGAGGTTAATACTGTGTGCAGGGGCCACTATTGGGGTTAATACTGTGTGCAGGGGCCACTATTGGGGTTAATACTGTGTGCAGGGGCCACTATTGGGGTTAATACTGTGTGCAGGGGCCACTATTGGGGTTAATACTGTGTGCAGGGGCCACTATGGGGGATAATACTGTGTGCAGGGGCCACTATGGGGGATAATATGGTGTGCAGGGAACACTATTGGGGATAATACGGTGTGCAGGGGCCAGTAAGGGACATAATACTGTATACAGGGGCCACTATGGGGGATAATACTGTGTGAAGGGGCCAGTAAGGGACATAATACTGTGTGCAGGGGCCAGTAAGGGACATAATACTGTGTGCTGGGCTTACTAAGGGACATAATAGAGTGCGGAGGAGGGGGTCGTTCGAGCTCTTCGGCATCAGTTGGGATGGGGGGGGGGGGCATGTCAAAAGTTCGCCACGGGGCCCCGCCATTCCTAGTTACGCCACTGTATCTATCTATCTATCTATCTATCTATCTATCTATCTATCATCTATCTGCCTGCCTATCTATCTATCTATCTATCTATCTATCTATCTAGTCTCTCCATAAGAGCACAGATTATATAACAGAACAATGTTCTCATGCAGAACATAATCCCTATGATACACACTACCTAGTGAAGAAAATGGTGGTGGAAAATAAAGAGGAAGTTCTCTTCATTTTCCGCATTGTAAATTTACCCTTAACCTTTACGTTGTTAAGTTATATGTAAATTAGGGTATGTTCACATGGTGGAAATGGATTCCGTGTGTGAACATTCCAGCTAACCGTGCAGTATGCCGAAGCAGTGCACCGGCATCCCGTCACGGCATTCTGCTCCGGATTAGGACCAAGGAATGGACCTGATTGGGAGAGAGTCTCGCCGCGGCCGCTGTGGCTAAGTCAGCTGTGGAATCCGTGGCAAGATAGGGCATGTTGCTTCTTTTTTCCACTACTAGCTAGCGGAAAAAAGAAGTGAGCGTCTTCCATTTAAGTCAATGGGAGTCATTTTTTGGCAGTGGATTTTGAGGCGGATTCCGCCTCAAAATCTGCTGCCAAAGAACTCTGTGTGAACTAGCTCTTACTGTAAGGAAAACTGGTGAGTGGGTATCTCCAAAATCATTCACTGACAGCATTCTGCTAAAAATGTGTTTTTACATATTGTGATAGGATCAGGGGCAAAGTGGTAGAAAGAGTGTACATTTCTCCCAGGTTCCTGTCATACATGATCTAGATGCAGCTGAGAAAAGCTGTGTTCTTGGCTGGAGGGTTTAACCAAAACCCTGGTAAAGGTCTGGCTTCTGGAGTAGGGAGTATTGGGTGTGTCTCTACTCCACTCAGCCACTCCCGGTTTTGGGATGTGTAAGGTTTTGGTATCCTGAAGTGTGTATAAAAGGGCAGTCAGTCCAAAGGTATACAGCTCTCTCTGCTCCTGATTTTATTTTGTATTGTATCCATACTTGGCTAGATTGGACTTTCATATTTGTGCCAAAAGGTGCTTGTCTATGTGAGGAGACGACGATCCTGGAGCCAATCCTGTTACTATATATATATATATATATATATATATATATATATATATATATATATATTTTATACACTGTATTCACATGGTCATACAAGACCTCTTGGTGCTCGGTGTTTTATTTTTGTACTAATAGGTTCACTTTATTTATGATTACTGAAGAATGGCTGTGTGGCCCCTGGCAGCAGAACTCTTCATGACATCATAATGTATCACAGCAGCTTGAGGCCACACAAGGTATCCTAGCTGCAAGTGACATCACAATGAGGCACAGAACAGTAATATCCCAGCTGACTGTGTTCTCAGTCAGATAAAGACAACTGGTAGAAGAAAAGGCTGCAGCATCCAACTGGAGAAAGTAATGTTGTCTTCTTTACTAAATCTATGCCATGTAACATGAAATCCCCTACCTTAGGTGTGAAGAGAGACTGATTCCAATAAGGGGCGCTATAGTGCAGGTGTGGGGACCTCCCTTTACACTGGTACATATATCTACAGGTCAGCAGGAGACTTTGAAGAAGTCTGAGCAGGTGCTGGTATAACAGTTGTAACTGCCCCTGGCGGGTGCCGATCACTGCAGACAGAATATAGTGTAATCTATAGAGTGAGCTAGCTGCCAACAGGTCCAATATACAAGTGGCTGTCCTATAGTGTAATCTACAGAGTGAGCTAGTTACTAACAGGCCCGATATACAAGTGACTGTCCTATAGTGTAATCTACAGAGGGAGCTAGCTGCCAACAGGTCCAATATACAAGTAGCTGTCCTATAGTGTAATGTACAGAGTGAGCTAGCTGCCAACAGGTCAGACATACAAGTGACTGTCCTATAGTGTAATCTACAGAGTGAGCTAGCTGCCAACAGGCCTGATATACAAGTGACTGTCCTATAGTGTAATCTACAGAGTGAGCTAGCTGCCAACAGGCCCGATATACAAGTGACTGTCCTATAGTGTAATCTACAGAGTGAGCTAGCTGCCAACAGGCCAGACATACAAGTGAATGTCCTATAGTGTAATCTACAGAGTGAGCTAGCTGCCAACAGGCCCGATATACAAGTGACTGTCCTATAGTGTAATCTACAGAGTGAGCTAGCTGCCAACAGGCCAGACATACAAGTGACTGTCCTATAGTGTAATCTACAGAGTGAGCTAGTCGCCAACAGGCCAGACATACAAGTGACTGTCCTATAGTGTAATCTACAGAGGGAGCTAGCTGCCAACAGGTCAGACATACAAGTGACTGTCCTATAGTGTAATCTACAGAGTGAGCTAGCTGCCAACAGGCCTGATATACAAGTGACTGTCCTATAGTGTAATCTACAGAGTGAGCTAGCTGCCAACAGGCCCGATATACAAGTGACTGTCCTATAGTGTAATCTACAGAGTGAGCTAGCTGCCAACAGGCCAGACATACAAGTGAATGTCCTATAGTGTAATCTACAGAGTGAGCTAGCTGCCAACAGGCCCGATATACAAGTGACTGTCCTATAGTGTAATCTACAGAGTGAGCTAGCTGCCAACAGGCCAGACATACAAGTGACTGTCCTATAGTGTAATCTACAGAGGGAGCTAGCTGCCAACAGGTCCGATATACAAGTGACTGTCCTACAGTGTAATGTACAGAGTGAGCTAGCTGCCAACAGGTCCGACATACAAGTGACTGTCCTATAGTGTAATGTACAGAGTGAGCTAGCTGCCAACAGGTCCGATATACAAGTGACTGTCCTATAGTGTATTCTACAGAGTGAGCTAGCTGCCAACAGGTCCGACATACAAGTGACTGTCCTATAGTGTAATCTACAGAGGGAGCTACCTGCCAACAGGCCCGATATACAAGTGACTGTCCTATAGTGTAATCTACAGAGTGAGCTAGCTGCCAACAGGTCCGACATACAAGTGACTGTCCTATAGTGTAATCTACAGAGTGAGCTAGCTGCCAACAAGCCCGATATACAAGTGACTGTCCTATAGTGTAATCTACAGAGTGAGCTAGCTGCCAACAGGCCAGACATACAAGTGACTGTCCTATAGTGTAATCTACAGAGGGAGCTAGCTGCCAACAGGTCCGATATACAAGTGACTGTCCTATAGTGTAATCTACAGAGTGAGCTAGCTGCCAACAGGTCCGACATACAAGTGACTGTCCTATAGTGTAATCTACAGAGGGAGCTAGCTGCCAACAGGTCCGACATACAAGTGACTGTCCTATAGTGTAATCTACAGAGTGAGCTAGCTGCCAACAAGCCCGATATACAAGTGACTGTCCTATAGTGTAATCTACAGAGTGAGCTAGCTGCCAACAGGTCCGACATACAAGTGACTGTCCTATAGTGTAATCTACAGAGTGAGCTAGCTGCCAACAAGCCCGATATACAAGTGACTGTCCTATAGTGTAATCTACAGAGTGAACTAGTTACCAACAGGCCCAATATACAAGTGACTGTCCTATAGTGTAATGTACAGAGAGATTGCTAGTTACTAACAGGTCTGATATACAAGTGACTGTCCTATAGTGTAATCTACAGAGTGAGCTAGCTGCCAACAAGCCCGATATACAAGTGACTGTCCTATAGTGTAATCTACAGAGTGAGCTAGTTACCAACAGGCCCAATATACAAGTGACTGTCCTATAGTGTAATGTACAGAGAGATTGCTAATTACTAACAGGTCCGATATACAAGTGACTGTCCTATAGTGTAATCTACAGAGGGAGCTAGCTACCAACAGGCCTGATATACAAGTGACTGCCCTATAGTGTAATCTACAGAGTGAGCTAGTTACCAACAGGGCCGACATAGAAGTGACTGTCCTATAGTGTAACGTATAGAGTGAGCTAGCTGCCAACAGGCCTGATATACAAGTGACTGTCCTATAGTGTAATCTACAGAGTGAGCTACCTGCCAACAGGACCGATATACAAGTGACTGTCCTATAGTGTAACGTACAGAGTGAGCTAGCTGCCAACAGGCCGGACATACAACTGACTGTCAGGGGTGAACCTGCCCCTTTCGCCGCTCGAGGCGAAGTGCAGAAAGCCGCCCCCCCCCCCTGCCGGGGAGGGGGCGGAGCGGGGACGTGTCTTAGCGGAGGGGCGTGGCTTAGCAGAGGGGCGGGTTTAGCGCCGTTCGCCGGCAGAGAGCAGGCCCGGAGACTGCCTGCGCTCTGCCTGAGCGTGCGGGGAGGCTGCTGGAGCAGCGCTGCTCCAGTGGCCTCCCCAAACCATTGCTCCGTGCTAAGCAAGTCCAGGACAGCTTGTCCTGGACTGGCTTAGATTAGCAAAAATGCCGCCCTCCCTGAGGCCCTGGCATAGCGCCGCCTGAAGCGCTCGCTTCAGGTCTCCTCATGGGAGGTGCGGCACTGGTGACTGTCCTATAGCGTAATCTACAGAGTGAGCTAGCTGCCAACAGGCCGGACATACAAGTGACTGTCCTATAGTGTAATCTACAGAGTGAGCTAGTCGCCAACAGGACTGATATACAAGTGACTGTCCTGCAAGACCAGTCAGCATAGGTAATGTATAGAGTAATACGCATTGTTGGTAAGTATGAAATATTGTGGCATGACTATCAATGTCATAGTAATGTTACTGTATAGACTGTAAGCTCTTAGAAGCAGGTTCTTCTAAATCTTTACCCCAACATGACCAGAAATATTGTCAAAATTTCTTCATAGAGCAAAATCCAAAACATATTTATCATTGTTACAGTTAGTTGTATTAATTAGAAAAAAATTAACTGTAATTAATTTCAGAATTATTTTTAGAATATTGGGTAAAATATCAGTCATATAATCTATAATCCATATGAAAACATTTACTTCTGAATTGTCATTTTGCTTACATTTTGTGTCAGTAAAGATGATGTAAATGTCCTCTTGCGCTATAATCCCAGCAATGATGCATGGACGTCAGTAATTATGGCAGTAGCTGTATATATTGGCCTTCACCCAGAATATATTATTTATTTTGCTTACTCATTTATCGCCATCATATTTTGCAGCGCTTTTCAGATACTGTCAACAGTGACTTTTAGGGGGAATAGTAGTACAAAACAAGGTGGTTGTTAACAATTCCCCCTGTAACCAGGACTGCTTTAACCATAGGGCAATGGTGCACTTGCAACGGGCCCTATGGTAGTGGAGACCCCCCCCTTGGGACAGTAGGACAGTCCTGCGTATTTCTAAGTGGTGGTGATGGAGGGTCCACTTATGAAACCTTTTGCACTGGGTCCCCCAAGGTGTTAAAACAGCCCTGCCTGAAACAAATCCTACAAAGTACATCAGCTCTGAGCTGCCATCACCCGACCTATAAATTGTGGTCTAGAGAACGTGGCACGAGCTTCCTGCATGAGGCACACGTCCGCCATGATTTCAGCCACAACAACAGTCGGCCAAGTGATAAAAGGAGAAAATGTGACGTCCATGTATGATGCTAATATAGCACATGTGTATACAACACCTTTACTGCAAAATATTGTCTGCACCATTTACATGGCAGGAGACTTATTTTTTGGTCAATAAGGGGTAAAGACAAAATTCTCTGTCCTAGATTGTAAGCTCTTGTGGCCAGGAGGAAATCTCATAATACAATGGGGGAGATTTTATAAAGTTCAATGCATCACGAAACACTGGAATGTATAAAATGGTACAAATATATTACTTTTTAAGTGATTTTTTTTTTTTGGGAGAAGGGGTGTGGGGAAGAGAAGTCATAAAGTATGGCACTTTTAACAAAGACAGGCTATTTTTATGTGCAAAATATATATGTAAATGTACAGTGTGTCAGTCATTAAATGTCATATGGAGGAGGAATCTGACTACTATACCTAGCATACTGGCTCAGATATATTCAGCCTTCAAAAAAATA
The DNA here is from genome assembly GCF_031893055.1 of Leptodactylus fuscus. Lineage (NCBI taxonomy): Eukaryota > Metazoa > Chordata > Amphibia > Anura > Leptodactylidae > Leptodactylus > Leptodactylus fuscus. The sequence continues at coordinate 275,570,358 of NC_134265.1, read as the reverse complement.
AAATGTAGCCATTTTAGAAAATTATTGACAAATCTCCCCACATGTAACCTATAGCCCAGGCCACAATATCTTTAATACAGTAGGTTGTTTTACCGGTCTGGATCTATTTGCAGTAAACCTCCTTTCACCAGCATTACCAGGACCCAATAGAGTCCTGATATTTTATATATATATATATATATATATATATATATATATATATATATATATATATCTATTCAGTAGTTTTCTCTGCTTAGACATGTGGTTCGCGTCTCATTACATCCCAATAAGCTTTAGAGTATGGACCCATAAACAAATATACATCTATAAGAAGTTCTGGACTATTGGCCAGCATAGTAAAGAAAGTTTGCTGTATAGTCTACTGCGTAGGTTGTGATCTCTTAGGAGCAGGTTATTTCATGTCTTTACTCTTAAATGACCACATTTATTCCAAATGTATGCCGTCTGCATGACCCAAAAGTTATAGTTTATTATAGATTATCAGATTTTTTACTTTGTAATTAAATGTACAGAATAACAATTTTTACAAACATTTGCCAGTCCGTGTAATTCCATAGGGACATTTACTTGTGAAATTTGTCATTTTGCTTATGTTTTGTGTCAGTAAAGTTGGTGCAATTTCATCTGACATGCTCTGCAGTCCCCAAAATGGCACATGGATGATGGTAAATTTAGAAGCAGTTCTACATATTGGCCTACACCCAGAATATACCATTCCTTGATGTATAGGGGTAGAGCAGTTTAATTTAATGTAGGGCGGTTGTTACCAACGCCTCCTTTAAGGAATCCTCTTACAATGTACGCCACCTCTGAAATACCATTTCTTGACCTATCAGTTGTGGTCTAGAGAACCTGGCACCAGCTTCCTGCATGAGGCACACTTCCGCCATGATTTCAGCCACAGCCAGCTAAATTTTTTAAAAAAAGAGAAAATATGACATCCATATATGATGTAAATCTAGGGCATGTGTACACAGCACCTTTACTGCAATATATTGTCTGCATCATTTACTATGCAGCAGCCTCATGTGGTCAATAAGGGGTAAAGACAAGATTCCCTGCATTGGATTGTAAGCTCTTGTGGACAAGAGTCTCTCTTATTGTAATACAATGTAACATTATTAGATATATGGAATAATCAGATTATTATCTCTTCTGAGTTTACATACAGGAATACAACAATATGCAGCCAGATAGGTGTGATCCAGGGAGACATCCGATCGCCACATTTGGGGTCAGGAAGGAATTATTTTTCCCCCATGAGACACAATTGGCCCAGAGTTCTCTTGGGTTTTTCTTTGCCTTCCTCTGGTTCACTGGGTTGTGGGTCTTCCCTCAGATAAGAACAGTGATGATTATTACTGATGACAGATGGCGGAGCGATCACTATGATCAGCAATCGGAAGTTTGGACTCCACCAGGTCTGACCGAAGAGCCACAGCCTATTTATGTTATTTAATGTGATAAAATACAAGTAATATATTACTTACTGCTGCTTATTGCTCTGAAAATAAAGAGGAAAAACAGATTCTGGCATTGCCTTGTCTGGAATTATTTTATTACGTAATTACCACAAAGAAAATGAATGGCTGCACTCGATAGTCCCACGGAGAACTGAAGAAAAGACTCATAGGATTACGTTTCTTTACCAAAAATACCACAAAAATTACATGAAAAATTCAGGTATCAGATTAACAAATTTTCACAATTCAAACCTGAAGAATCAGAAGGGTAAGCCACAGAATGAGTAAATGAATGAGTGATGATATAATGCACATTAATGCTGAGTTATCACCTCTGCTCTTTGCAACAGTTATTGATTTTGGTTGACAGAAGATTGTAACATCAAGGAACCTACGTCTATGATATCCATATATCCAACATGGAGAATGAACATCCTATTGGGATAACTTCCTTAAGATCTCTAGAGTTTAGTTGACTATAACAGGCCTTACTACAGATGCATACTTATCCATACTTAGCAGCCTCTAGTATTAGAGGAATAAAGGAAGTGCTTTGGTCAGTTCTTACCATGGGGTCGCACTACGTTTCTATCACATTATAGAGCAAGGTGCAGCCCGTATTAGACATGTGTCCAGTAAAAGCCATAGAATGTCAATAGAAATTCATTGCAGACAAACTACAGTGAAATCCGCATGTATGGATTCAGCTAAGGGCCTCATTCATATACATGTAATGCAACCGCAAACAGCGGCCCAACCAGGCGACTTTAACCATTTATTCCTGAATCAGTGGTGTAACTAGGAATGGCGTGGTCCTGTGGCAAACTTTTGACATGGGGTTCCTCCTCCCCGACGCTGAAGATTACGACCTACTGAACTCCCCCGCTTTTCTACATGCGCTATTATGCCCCATAGTGGCCCCTGCACATATTATAATGCCCCTTAGTGGCCCGTACACACAGTGTTATTTCCCCATAGTGGCCCCTACACACAGTATTATTTCACCTAGTGGCCCTTGCACACAGTATTATGTACCTATGAATAATTACTATACTCTGGGGTCTTTTAAGACCCCAGAGTATAATAATCAGAGACCCAGGGGAGGATACAAACATAAAAAACACTGTTACTTACCTATCCCTGGCTCCAGTGTGGTCCTTGCTAGTGTTGGCCATCTTCAATGACGTATTAGACGTCACTTGACGATAAGGACACAGGCGCCGGGCATGTGACGTCAGGGACATCACACAAGTCGGAGTCCGCCAGGAGAGGTAAGTAATACTGTTTTTTTATGTGCCCTCACCTCTCCTGTCTGTACTGTAGTGATGCTTTTGACTTCCTTACCAGGAAGGATATAGTCACAAACATTGCACCAGCCACACCTAAAATAACCAACTGCTTGCCTCTCCAACACCTATGGACTAACTTATCATTGATGTTTATTCCCTGCCGTTAGGTAATTTGAGGGCGTCAATTTGCTTATGCATAAAATAGTTTTTTTATGGGAAAATGTGGCTCAAAAGCTGAATAATATAGCCATATTTGGAAACTGTAGAATCATCCCTACAAGATAGTGTAATTAGGTTTACAACCAATGTACTGATGACAGACTCCCTTTACGTGTGTATAGGACGGGCGACATAATGTACACAACAGGCCAAACAGTTACTGTTATTCCAAAGCTCAGATGGGGAAAAATAAAGAAGGCAGTCATCCCTGGGTTTTCGTGTGCCTTTTGTAAATATCTATTTCATGTGTGTAACCGGTGTACATTATTACATGATGTAAGACATTTTATTAAAACACTTATTTTTGCCACGGGCCAAAACATACTGCAGTTTTAATGAAAATTAGCCACAATGAAAAGATGATATAAAGCAAATTGGCTTGAGGTTGACATAAATGTCTTTACTACCTAATTTCATAGAATAAATAGAAATCATTAAGCAATGTAATCATATAAAATTCCTCTGGAATGGCGCTTTCATCCATTAGGTTAAGTTTGAGTTCCCTTTGCTGCGCATTTCTTTTTTTTGTATGAAACAGTTTCCCATTTTGTGCTTTTGGGCCGGTTATCTCATGAGCATATTTCTACAGATTGTCCGCCAGCCCTGTGATCCAAGAAGAGCTGTAAGAGAAATGCTCGCTGTAATATGGAAGGGCACTTATTTAACTTGTCTGGCTCCTGCAGTGACTTGTTAAATGAGCAGCTCTGGTTAAACCAGCTGCCACCATGATGAAGCTTTAAATAGGAAGATTGAAATAATCAAGACGAATAGCATGCTTATTATGTGCTGTGATACATTTCTGCGGCTGCCAGCGAGCCGGCTACGTGTGTGTTTTGGAATGGCTGGTTTTCCCCATACCTTTGACATTTTAGTGTTTATTTTTTGGCAATAGCTTTTCCAGTTCAGTGCTACAGTTTAATTGTTATCGTGTTCTCTGATTTCCTAATACACAACATTTAATTTAGCCTTACTCGATTTGCGCTGACCCACATGTTAATATCTGTCATCTGGCCAAATGTCTCTTCTTTTATAAGAGAATTATAAAAATCTGAAAAGAAAGCAACAACAAAAATAGCAAACAATGGAACAAAAAAAAAACAATGCAAGAAAGAATTGAATCATAGTAGTCAGGAGCGTGTAAAGAATTATTGCCTGCTCAAGGTCATGCCGGTAATTCCAGCGTAACTTATCAGCAGTAATATGGCATTAGGAATCCTTCCTGACAGGGTATGTTTTAGAACCAAATGGTGGAAGCGACATTATGACATTAGGTTAACTTCTTTGTTGCTGGATGACCCTGACAAGAATTGCTCGGTGTTCAGGAGGCAATAATTCATACCTCTCACAAAGTTAATTTCTGCTCCTTTCGTTTTTAAAGGACTGATTTATTACAAAGGGCCTTTTAAACTCATCATTCTAATAATGGCCTACTACTCTATTTCATATGAGTTTCATGGCCATGGCTTAATTCACCTCTCCAGCTAATGTATTTTCTACTTCAGATGGCTCTACCTTCCATGCAATTCACCGCTGAGGCTCTATACATTGTAAATGTTCTTTACTCAACTCCATTCTGGCTTATGATTTTTTACTTTATTGAAATGCAAAGTATGCTTTTTTTCTATTAGTATGGTATTATGACATCCTATGGCCATAGAATGGCAACATCAAAATGGTTGCATGAGATTAGAAAAAAATTGCTGCTTTTTTCAATATACTGTGCACTATCACCGATGGTCCATTTGACTCAATTGCCTTTAATAGCATTGTGGTACAATATTAAATTTAGCTTATGGAGAAGACTGTCAATGTTTTAGAAGTCACATATAGCTGTATCATTGTATGTATCATTTTCCCGTATATAGCTTTAACTAAACTTGTATGTAGGATAAGAAGTCTCTATGATTTTTTAATCTAACGTCGTATTTTTAAATTTATGCAGTTGAAATAATGAAAATACATTTTGCAAGTTCTATCTTTTGAGACAGATTCTTAGATGTAGAGTGTTTTTCAGTATACAGATCAGGCATGGTTTTGCAGGCTGCACACTATATATTTTCATCTGCATTAAAAAGGGTCTTCCACTACAGATATGATTATATGTGCCATACTGGTCTGATTGGCGGAGGTCAATTGTACAAGTCCAAAAATGGCAAGATCTTAGAGGATAAATGTTTCCATGTGTATAGAATGGTGGATATACTATTAAGTAGCCAAAGCAGATGTATGCAGGCCTGGAGGAAAAGAGAATTTTAGTACAGATTTATAGTACAGGTGTAGTCACAAGAGAATTTGGGGACAGTTTACAGATCTGTCATACTGGTCTGATTGTGGAGGTCGATTGTACAAGTCCAAAAATGGCAACACTTTGGTTCCTAGAGGGTAAATGTTTCCATGTGTATAGAGTGGTAGATATATTGTTAGGCCGGGACGTAAACGCTACGATTTGCCTGCAGCGGAGACGCTGCGGGAAAAATCGCGGCGTTGTACAGTGCAGGAAAAGTGGATGGGATTCATGCGAATCCCATGCTCACTTTGCGGAAAAGATCGCAGCGCAGACACACTGCGATTTGCAAAGCCGTTGCGGCTTTGCAAATCACAGCATGTCAATTATATCTATGGAAACGCCGGTGGCTTTCCCGTAGATATAATGTTAAGAGAAAGTCTGCAGAGAAAAACTCTGTGAACTTTCTCTTAAAAGAAACAACAGCGGTTCTTTCCGCAGCGCTTTAGTGCTGTGGATACGACCCGTGGGGCCTTAGCCTTAAGCAGCCAAATAAACTATATGCAGGCTTGGAGGAAAAAAGTATTTTAGTACAGCTTCAGCTTTATAGTACAGGAGTTACAAGAGAATTTGGGGACAGTTTATAATTGCTTACTGAACATTGCTGAACATTGCTTACTGAATTGGTGGTAGTGGTTAAAAAAACCAAAAAAAAAAAAAAACAATCATTGGAGCTGCCTCCCCTATTGCTGGAGGTGTTCCTGCTGTGAATTGACCCTTTGAAGCTTTTGCTTTGGCACTAGATTCAGATGGACCAATTACAGAAAAGCTGCAAACACTATCGAAAGAAATAGCATCCACTGGCTCTTATGTGATCAGCCCATTTGAGGTTAGTGCCAAAGCACCTGCTAAATTCAAATGAACAAGTCACAAGAGCCATGAATACAATTGAATTCAATAGTGACAGAACCTCTTCATTGGTCTCACAATGATTTAATCCTGTGATGTGATAACATGATGTCACAATACATGTATAGTGAATAAGAGTGGCTCTTCTTTGATTGGTCCATTTGAATTTGTGCTTTGGTATTAAATTTAAATGGCCGAGGCGTCTATCCATACCTATGATTGTTTTTTTTCTTAACCACTGCCACCATGTTATTTCCTATCCCTGTACGGTGACATTATAGTGTCAAAGCACAGCACATGGGGTTCTCCGTTGCTATACTGCAGACTTCAGAGTCGGATTGTGCTAACGTGTTCTGTCACTCATGTTAACGAGTCCTACATCTATACGTCATTAATATTTGTTATTTTACTACATGTTACATATGGTTCATATGGTGACTAAAGATTTGTATAGAAGCCACACACAAAGCTGACATTATCATGTTTGATTTGGATTATTCAGATACATTTATCAAACCACCAAGAATTCAGACAGAAAAACAAACTAATAGTTAAAAATTCAAGAATGTTCCTCCTACACCGTAGCAAGGAGTCGCTCATTTCGTTCAATTAATTTCTGCATTGCTTATACTTTATTAACCTTTTGTGGTTTACTAATACATTGGGGGCGATATGGAGGTATATGCCGGTTGTAGCCCCAGTAATTGAATCAATCTGGCTTTACCAGTGCTTTGTAATGTTACAAGAAGGATAGAGCAGCTGATAATTGCTTTAGATTGTTCTTGACACAATTGACTCTCCATCTGACATTTTTACTGTTCTGCCATGTAGCACATATGATAGGCTAACATAACAGACAACCGCAGGTGCTATGTCTGAGGACAGTGTGACTCTGACTCTTCATCTCCATGAAGCCTGTGTAGACCTGACAGTAATATCTTAGGCTGTCGTGTGAATAATTTTGTATATGTCAAAGCCAACAATAAAAGAAGCGGAAATTTAACAGGATACAATTTAAGTTGCTCTAAATGTAAAAAAACAAAGTCTGTGCAACCTAGCAACTCAGCAAAGGCTTTTACTGCACAGACTATTGCACATTACAAATGATCAGCTTATCAGCATCACAATGGGTGGAAGAGGACACATTGTACCTTTTTAAATGGCATACAATGAAAGTTACAGAAAAATTACATTGAGAGACAGGTGGAATAATATTTTAGCAAAGGGAAGGAGCATGTCACTGCAAGAAGCCCGAGATTTGGACATAGATTTCTCAGCAGTATCTGTATTAATGATCAGGAGCTATCTATTATTTTTGCAGTTTGCCCTATATTGTAGAAATGGTCATGGTAAAATACTGAACAGGGCTGAGAATCAACTCTGTTTTGATATGTAAGATAGACACCCCCTATCTTTGGTATCATTAGGTACAATTACTTCCTATGAGGTCCCAGACAATGGGCATTCTACTTCCTGCAAGGCTCTAGAGAAAACAGAATCACTACAACATTTAATGCTCTTCTTCCATTTTGTTAGACTTTAAGATGGGAACAGGGTGTATTTGTACTAATATGACCATCATTTTGGAAATATTTGTAGTCACATTCCCAACTGTATTTGTAATTATTGAGTTCTCTGTTTCTCTAGAGCTACCATATTGGTAGTATTGATGTCACTTGTCAAGGTGGTATAAAGCTGGAGATAGTGTGCTGTCCCAGCTTTGGTTTCCCATTGGGATCTACATACATTGCATTGAGAATGATATTTTCTACGAACATAGGGGTAGGGCTTATTTTTGGGGTAGGTCTTAATTTTTTCCATGAACAACAGTCACACATTTGATCCCTGTTTATTTCAATTTTTATCAGAGGTGAGACAGCGAAAAAACAGCAGCTCAGCACTTTTTTTTTTGGCCGCTATGGTGTTCACCATAGAAGAAAATATTTTTATAAGTTTGTAGACCGGCCATATTTGGGCACAAGGATACCTAATATGTATATGTTTCATAGTAATTTCATAGTTTTATGTATTCTAGTAAAACTGGGGGGACTTTTATTGTTTTTTTTTTTTTTATATTTTTTACTTTTTCATTTATTTTTTCTTCTATTGACCCCCCCCCCCCAGGGCAGTTTAAATACTTTGGGGGGATGTCATGTTCAATGATGCCCACAATGGACTCTGATTGCGGACATTAGTTCCAGGTCTCCGCTGTTAGCCATATGACCTCATAATATTAGGTTAAAATATCGCTGTTTCTGATTTGGAGGGCATGGGTTAGCCACATATGGGAAGGGCTTTGCCATTAAAGGAGTGGAGTTTTCCATTAAGGGGGCGGGGATAAGTGAGCTATCGGCTCCTAGCCTAGGTCGCGACTCTTGTTCGCTTCAAAGAGCTGGCACATAGAGTCGGCTCATTCGGGAACGACCCATCACTATTTTCTGGCTGATACGCATCGCAGAGCTGGAAAGAGGATTTTTCTTTGACCTCTATATCATCATTTCTCAAGGTACAATCAATAAATCACCTAAAGGCACATCCATTGCATCTTCCTCACTGGATTTCTACATACAATGAGGGAATGATTATATAGTAAGTTCACTATCTTTCATTGCTTGTGAAAGAAATTACAGCTCACACTCATCAGAGACTTCTCACATACACATCGATGGCAGAATAGATACATTTATGTAAAGTAACAATCCCTCTTTGGCCTTTGATATACCTGTATATACAGGGAAAATAAGGTAAATACGGGACAGATCTCCATAGCAATGCTTTGTTAAGGTGTTGATTGGAAAAACATTCAAACTTGTTTTCTGCTAAAGAAAGTACAATAGGTTAATAAAGTATATACACAAATGTTCAGCAAAATCCTCCCTATACAATAACAAAAAAATTGTTTTTGAGTAAAAATGTCTTTATTTGTTATTTCAAGGGTTGTATGTCATTCCTGGTGCCAGATATTGGAGATTCGGCACAAACACAGACCGAGTCATGAGATATGGTAAAATATTTCATTGGTAATTTAGCCAGAAATTGTTAATATTAATATTGAATATACAAATCATTAATAGGTTTTCCTTTTTATATTGGTGAGAAAGATAGGATAAAATACTCAAACATAGTTACATTTATTTATTTATTTATTTCACCAAAACCACATGCTTTTTCATCTGTTTTAACAATTTTGGCACAATATTAGTCAGTAATAGGTGGCATAAACTTAGACTAGAAAGTCTAAAGGTATACCAAATTCATCATCCATTACCAACCACAGTGAGAAGTCGGATACATTTTAAGAGCGTCTAGTTTACGCTTACACTGGCTAAAGCATATAAAGGATTAGTGTTATTTCTCATTAAATGAAAAAGATTTATAGTATATTATTAGAGATGAGCGAGTAGTGTTCGATCGAGTAGGTGTTCGATCGAATACTACGGTATTCGAAATACTCGTACTTGATCACTACTAGCTGTTCGAAGTTTAAGGTTCGATGCAGAACCAGCGTTGATTGGCAGAATGCTATAAATTCTGCCAATTAACGCTGGTTCTTCTCTTACCTTTTCAAAGTCTTCTCCGCGCTGCGTCCCTGCGTCTTCTTCCGGGTGGAATTCACTCTGCCTAAGCATCCGGCCTAGGCAGAGCCGACTGCGCATGCGCGGGTATGCACGTGCATACCCTGCGCTGGGAGAAGACTTCAAGCAGAATCCAGCCCGACCGTCACTCGTGGACTTGGTAAGTATGATTTTATCGAATGCTGTCTACCCCTGAAACGAGCATTTCCCCCCATAGACTATAATGGAGCTCGAAATCCATTCGAACAATCGAACAGTGTGCAGCTGTTCAAATCGGATTTCGAACCTCGGACACTTTAGTGTTCGCTCATCTCTATATATTATATATTATTGTGTAGTGTTATTATAATACTGTGAATTTCACTGGGATTTGTGAGACTTACTGGGGAGAATTTATTCATTTGGCTTTAGCTATGCCACTCCTAGTGATATTCCCCTGTGACATGAAGTGCTCCAGCCTCTTTAGGGCTAGTTCACACGGGGATATGGACGCTGATTTTGACAGCTGATTTCGCGGCCAAATCAGCCTCCATAAAATGTAGCCCTATGTGAATTGCTAGCTTTTTTTTTCTGCTAGCTTTTTTTATTGCTAGCTTTTTTTGCTAGCAGAAAAAGAAGCGACATGACCTTTCTTCAGGCGTTTAACGCCTCAAAAAATGAATAGGAGTCTATGGAGCACTGAAAAAACCGCTAGCGGTTTTTGGTCGCTTATTTTTGCAGCTGTTTTGGCAAAAACAGCGACCGAAACCGCTAGCGGTTTATTTATTATGTACTTTTTTGTAATGCAAAAAAAAAAGCTTCAAAAAAACAGTGACTGAAAAAGCGTCAAAAACAGTGTCAAAAACAGCGTCCAATGCAAAAAACAGTGTCCAAAAAAAGCGACGCTGAAAAATCAGTGACAAAATCAGCTAGGCTTTTTTCACGTGTGAACTAAGCCTAAGAATTCTGGTGCATTCTTGTGTTAATAAATTAATAAGCTGGCAGAGGCGTCCATGCCCCCACCTTGATATCAACTCCACTCACTTTCTTATATAGGCGCTTCTTTGGCACACATGTGGGCCATGCACTAAAGATTTGCTAATTCTACACCAGAAAACTGGTGTACATTAAATAGTAAATTCCCCCCACTGTCTATCTGTCATGTTTAGGCCCCTTTCACACAGGGCATGGGATGGCATATTTTGCTCCTGATTTTGATGCAGGAAGCCGCATCAGAATAGGCCCAAAATGCACCTGCCGCGACTGTCACGGGTTCCGATGTCGCGGCTTCCCGCTACTGTTAGAGTCAAATCCTCCATCTTTGTATTTCGTCAGTCATCTTGTAACCTTTCACACATAAACTGTATAAGTAAGTTGCAGCTGGCTATTTGTATATCTTATCTTCATGGTATATGGAGGTCACTGAGACTCATTTAGCACCAACATGACATCTTATCTCTGTTTCCATGATATATGCATATAGACATAGTGTGAGCTGCTAGTTCACACATAAGTGTTTTTGAAACTTTCTTTGTTTAAGGACAAAGTACAAAGTCCATTAAGCTATAATGAGATGCAAAATACATGAGGCCACAGCCAATAGTCATGTGCCAGGTTTATCTTATAACCAATCATTTTATGCCAACCATGTTAGAATAGTCCAACCTGCTCTTGTCTGTATTGTATTTAAACCACCTTTGTGCACCATTAAATTAGAACTCACTTGACACACCATCAGCTGTGTGTGTGTGGCTTCTCCAGACCTGAAAATGGGCGTAATTACTTCAGGCCTGATATTTAATTTGGAACTCAGCAACATACTCTATCATGGGGACCCCTTAATGTCCCTAACAGAACCTGGCGCCCATCGTGGGGCATCGATAATCGTTTAATGTGCAGCCGATAGTGTACTGATCCACTCGCCAACCGATTTGGAGACGGGCCCGGAGGACCTCAGATGAATAAAACGGCGCTGTAACAGTAAGTCCTTTTCTTGCCAAATAACTAATCTGAGTTCCTACTTGTTCCGGATCCTGTGTGTCGGTGAGTGAAGATTAGTGCTGCATATGTTATAACAATCGATGCCATATTATATAGTGTGCAAGAACCTGAATAGTATGTTGTCTGTAGTGGGGTGGGAAATGTTATACCTCATTCTTTGTCTACTGTCCATGCTGTCATTTGGTTGCTACATCTGTTATAGAGTGTAAAAAGCGGTGCAGAAGAGAGAGTTATTCTTCATCCTTAATCCCTAGAGTTGCGAGAGTGGAAGTACTGAGTGATTGAAAAGTCCTTGTTTTGGACACTAAGGACTGAGTAGAATCTGAGTAAGTACATGCAATGATTCAGGGGTGTTCGATAGAGGGACACAGACAAAGTGGAGTCTGTGGAAACCAAATGAGGGTTTTGCCCTGAGCACTACGCCAGAACATGCACATTAGAGATTAGTTCAATGAAAACAGAGTGACTGTTTGGGAGGTCCCACTGGGTGAGTCAAAAGTGACCCTCTATTGTCTTAATTGCCCTAGAGGAGTGGGATGCTCACGGCTGACTGGCCATCAGCTATTATGGGGGAGGGACCCTCTGAGGTAGGGTACCCCCATATGAACTAATAGGAATGGAAGAGAGAGAAGAAGATGCCGCTCAAGAAAAAAAAAAAAAAAAAAATTGAAAAGGGCAGGAGTTACCAATGGAGAATAGACAGGACAAATACAGGGATAGAGGGTAACCAGGAAGTGTTTTAATTGTGGAAACCAGGGACACTTGGCTAGAGATTGCTGGTGTCCTAAGCGAAGGACAAAGGCTTTGAGTGTAAGGAAATGTATAGTGAGCATCCATTGACAGTCCAGCTAAAGGGTTAATGTGCTTGGCACATAGCATTGTGTTGTTAGTTTGTTGGTTAGTGGAAAGTGGAAACATGATATGTTTTGTAGTGAGGATACTGCAGGTTAAGTGTAGGTATGTGTATACACATATGTGTGTATATAGGCTTGGGGGTGGACATTAAGTTATTTCTAGAATGTCTATAGTGTCCTTTTATTCAGGAAAGGTTTCCCATTTTGAGAATGCTCCTCTCATGGTAATGTTTTTAAAATTGGATAAATGGCATAAATATGAGATCAACATTATTATGTTTATTTTATAGTAATATGCAAATTGGTAAGAAGATGAAGGCAACTATTTACATGTTTTGGTTTGTTTTCTCCTCAATATTTAGCTGTGCGGGAATTATAACTAACTCTGTACCTATTTGTAGGAATAAGATTTGGCCGTCCCAAGAGAATAAGTGATATCACGGTACAAAATATATGAAAATTTTTATTTTAGTTCAGACAAGTTCTTTTTGATTTAATTGACATTTGTTTTGTTTTGTCTGGAGCTCCAGTGTAATGTTTGTATGGAAGGTTCAGAGAAGTGAATGGGCCCATATATGTGTGTCAGTTATATGTACATGTTACATGTGTCTGCTATGTGTACATGTTCTGTTTGTCCATGTCTGTATTATTACATTTTCAGTCTCCACAGCAAGCAGATATTGAATGCTGATAACCACAGAGGGTGGTGACAAGTAGATATGAGAGGGAGGCATAAAAGTTCTTTCCATTGTTGAATACATATATGTGTGTTCTGGTGTAAATGAGATGTACTTGATATACCATGTACATGTATTATGTACTCAGTGTGTATTGGTGCATATGTGTATCAAATATATCACATGGGCTTTACACTTGTAACATAAATATTTGTTATGGGTTTATACTATAAATCCATGAATGTTAACAATCGGGATTTATTGTGTGAAAAAGTTATTCAGATGTTCCTTCTGATATGGGATTAGGCCCCATAGGGGTAGGCAATACATGTGAACTATCTTGCCACAAGGGGCACAGAACGCCCCTAATATGTACACGCAGGTAAAGATAAATTGCAGTTCTACAAAGTTAAAGTGGTGTTTCTGGGTCATTGTTTGCTACAAGGTGTTAGATAGCTGTGTAAGTAGATCAGAAGTCACTCACATATCTGCTCTGTAATTTAAGGCTTCCGCCTTCTCTGCTGATATATGTTGAGTATTTACTTACCTTAATGAATTTTTGGAGTGTTTAGAAGTTTTAGAGAACTGAATTTACTTGGGATTATATAAATAAGTCTGCTGGGATATGTAGTACTACAGCTATGACAAGTGTGGGGAGAGCCAGCGCAGCTGCTTCCATGATAAGACACGGTTTACAAGGGGTGATAAATCTTGTATTGGAAACAAAGATAACAATGGCTGGACATCTCAGACTGCAGTGTGTTTTATATGTCTTATCTATGTAAGCTTTGCATTCCGTGCTGCACTACAAGTCCCTTCTAACCTGTTAACAATAGTTTCAGGGGAGGAGTAAGGAGAGTCAGATAACTTAAAATTAATTTTACTTTTGCTGATTTGGTTATGTAAATGATGAATCTATTGTTAACTCTGATGAGAATTCTTTTGTTTTAGATGATTCTCGATTTGGGAATGATGGTGGATTCTGCACCAGATATGTCATGGTCACTGAATATGAGGTAAACCAAGGGTAAAACCAAGCACAAGTAGAACCATTATGGAACTGTATGGGTCTCAGCTCATGAAGCTGAACTAGAAGCCATCACTGAGACAGGGTACAATGTCTGAGGGTAGGTGTTTGATATAGTGAGACAATGGTCCAATCTGGAGAGCGAGAGCTTTCTGTAGGGTTAATGTTAAGCTTAAAAGGATTTCCAGGCTGTTCAGATAGTGATGGACCCTGCTGCTGCCCCCACATAGGTGGGTATAGTCAAAAGTCAGGACACACACATCAAGGCTGATACGAAGGAAGGTAGAGGTAACATGTGGGCAGACACTGCCGCTAACCCAGCTGCAGAGGCCTAGGGGATATGCTTTACTGATAATTGGTCACTATACTCGATCCAAACCCCCCCTTTTAGTTCTCTTTTCAGGTTTTACAACACTGAGGCACCAAAAATGGTCCAGGACTACAGTAAAAGAGGATATACAAGTCCTGATCTCCGGTGGTAAGAGAATATATTTACTGAGTGCATTGTCCCCACTGATGGCATAAAGCAGTGTTTAGAAGTAGCCTTGTGTGACCTGGTGAGCAGAGGATGGGCGGCTGCAGGATTTAACATCACTACAGACACTGCATGGCATGTGTTAAATGCAAAGTAGGCCAAAAAGTGAAAAGTTTCTCAGAGCCAGGCCCAGAGCCCTTGTACCTGTTCCAGAGATTGCAGGTTAACTATATGCAGTTACTAAAGGTGAGACGGTATAAGTACGTGCTTGTGTGTATAGTTATTTCTCTTCAGGATGGCCTGGGGCATATCTGGTGAAGAAAGCCATCACAAACGGGGCTGCAGATAGACGGCTACTGAAGATGTAGTGTGTCACGTGTATTGGTATTTTCTGTAAGGTACCCTCCTAAGAGAAGAATTGGCTTTAGCCCATGTCAAACTTTCTTTGGGGGTTGTATTCTTGGCAACTCCTACAGATGTGGTATGGTGTACTGGCTGACTATGTGATGTCTTTGCAAAAACATTTGATTAATGTATGGCTTTGAGTTTTCTCTCCTTCTCAGATTTTAAGTTAGTGGGCGGGACCTATTCATTTGAACCAAGAGATTGATGGTGATAAAGAGACACGTGAGAAAAACCTTGGAACCAAGATTTGATGGTCCATTCCAAATGCTGATGATAACCAGTACTTCTGTGAAATTTGAAGGAGAGCCTAATTGTATCCATGCTTCATATTGCAAGAAAGTATCTACACACAAAGCGATGAAGATTCTCCTGATAATGCTGTTACAGATGGTCCTGACAATAAGCCTGCATAGAACATTTAACAATGAAGTGGGACAATAAGTTTCTTAAACATCATATGATTTTGATCGAAGATCTGAATGTGTCAGATTGTAGGATATGTACTCATAACCCCATATTAGCCTAAGTCATGTCATATATAGCTGTTTCTTTGACGCAACAGGAAATGTTTGAGGTATATAGTTAAGAAGATACCACCTCATATTTTAGGAACAATACATAGTATAAACAAGTAAATATCAGCAAGTTGTAGTAAAAATCTTATATTCATTTTGTTTGTTTAATACAAAGCATATACAAAAGGATGAGCAGACCAAGATATAAAAGGCCAGAACTATGATTGAGATTAGGTTAGAATACAGGAGCATATGAGGGGAATCTGGTAAAGTCCGGCAGTAGACATTAGGTCACTGAAGTACCTAAATATGGATTCCTGTATTCAACCATCTCAAAATGGGGGAATGTTAGAGTCAAATCCTCCATCTTTGTATTTCGTCAGTCATCTTGTAACCTTTCACACATAAACTGTATAAGTAAGTCGCAGCTGGCTATTTGTATATCTTATCTTCATGGTATATGGAGGTCACTGAGACTCATTTAGCACCAACATGACATCTTATCTCTGTTTCCATGATATATGCATATAGACATAGTGTGAGCTGCTAGTTCACACATAAGTGTTTTTGAAACTTTCTTTGTTTAAGGACAAAGTACAAAGTCCATTAAGCTATAATGAGATGCAAAATACATGAGGCCTCAGCCAATAGTCATGTGCCAGGTTTATCTTATAACCAATCATTTTATGCCAACCATGTTAGAATAGTCCAACCTGCTCTTGTCTGTATTGTATTTAAACCACCTTTGTGCACCATTAAATTAGAACTCACTTGACACACCATCAGCTGTGTGTGTGTGGCTTCTCCAGACCTGAAAATGGGCGTAATTACTTCAGGCCTGATATTTAATTTGGAACTCAGCAACATACTCTATCATGGGGACCCCTTAATGTCCCCAACACTACGTAGTAGGCCCAAATGAATGGGCCTAGTCCGGAGGGTGCTGCCACGAGGCAGACTCCGTGGTTGAATCAGCTGCAGAATCCGCCTGAAGAAAGGACAACTCGCTTCTTTTTTCCGTGAGTAGGAACATACCGCTAACGGAAAAAAGGAAGCTAGCGGTCTGCATAGACCTCTATTGTGAGGGGGCGGATTCTGATGTGGATTCAGCGCCAAAATCCGCCCCCTATGAATGAGCCCTTTGTCTCACAGGGGTGTTTCATGTTTCCCAAGTTACTGCCTTCTAAGGGTCTCAGTGCACACCGAGTTTTCTGGTACTGATTTTGAAGCTGAATCTGCCTCAAAATCAGCACCAAAAAAAGCCTCCCAATACAGTTCTATTGGGAGGCTTTTTTTGGAAGCTGATTTTGAGGCGGATTCAGCATCAAAATCAGCGCCAAAAAACTCTATGTGCACTGACCATAACTTTGCAGTTTCCCTTGGAAAAATCCCATAATCCTATTTGCCATACAAATTTCAGAGAAAATGAGTTTGTGTCAAGATGTAGAGAGTCAATGGACTGTTACTGTATATTGCTCTAGTGCAGGGAAGTGGTTAACTCATTTCTCAATGATAGTGACCTAGCAGGACACAGGGGAAGTAGTTAATGATGGTGCACTATATATATTATAAAGGACACGGAGGTACAATGGGATGTGCGTCTTATAATACCTTGCTACTAAATATAGTGTTTTAACAAGTTGTCCATAAAATTTCCAGAGTCATCCATCTTTGTTTTACAGTCAGTACAACATATCAAACTCATTTTATCTCCACCCTGTGAAGACCTAATAATGGAGAAAGTGAAGGTTTTATGTATTTCTCTACGTCACTAACTCTATAAATATATATATAACCCCCAATGCATGTGATTAGTTTATTGATATTTCAATAAGTAGGCCCGCCATTATTAAAAGGGTCATTAACACCTTTCCATGTTCATTAAATAGAGTGCAGTGAAAGACATGACATAGGTGTGAAGCTCCGAGTGCGTTTTATGTGGATTCCACATCAAATATACAACTGGGTTCACAGCCGTGTTGTGTGTTAACACCTTTTTTAAGACTAAATCAAAATGTGTAAAGAAATTGATTTAGGAAATGTATAAGTCTGCTTATTTTTCATCTTTTCAAATAAAAACTGCCTTATAATGTACTTCTCTTTTCACATCAGTCACTGTATTAAAAACCTGAACTGAAAACTAATGACAAAATGACGTTTGAGTAGGAATTTTTAAAAAAAATAAAGAATTTTTATGGAGGAAAATTAAAATTAGATCCATTATTTCCTTTATTAGAAGCCAAAAGCTTATCAGAACAGTGGAGTGCTTCGGTTATTTGGCACCAGGGTGTAGTATATATGGAACAGAGGTGCAGCTAATGGAGTGGTGGTAGCCCCGAGCCCCCTGACTCTGGATGCCACACAGAATTGGTATACAGTGGGACCCCCATTCCCTGACAAGTCATGTTAACCTTTACTTTATCTGTATGTTAGTTTAATGCACAAGTAATTGTATGGTCATTGTTCTAGTGCAGGGGTAGGGAACCTTCGGCTCTCCAGTTGTTGCAAAACTACAACTCCCAGCATGCATACTTGCTCTGCTGTTCTTGTAACTCTCATGGAAGGGAATGGAGCATGTTGGGAGTTGTCGTTTCACAGCAGCTGAAGAGCCGATGGTTCCCTACCCCTGTTCTAGTGTTTTCTGGAAGCTGCATTGAGGTGGGACAATGTTGTGCATATGAATTGCAAGTTATTTGCCTTCCCATGGTAGCACTCAGGCCACTGCCTTGGTTACCCAGAGTAATAGTAATTCCATATTTAACAGCAGGTTCCCGATCTCATTGAGTGGGCCAGGTTGGAGGACAGCCTGCCAGTAGGACAGTTTGAGAGTGGCAGGTTCAGAAGTAGGCATGTTGCTCAATTGTTGACTATTATTTGTCAAACAGTCAACTTTGTTCCACTGAAGTATTCCAACTGCTGTGTCAATACAACTTCAGTGAGGAACAGACTGTCTGTATGTCCTTCATTGTTGGTAGGCAGCAAGGGGTCAAAGTCTGGATAACAGCTTGGAAAGGGCAAGCCAGAGACAATGACGCACAGGCTTCGAAGAAGTGCAGAGGGGGCAGCCATATTGTCATTGACCTGTCAGCGTTTATTACATAGAAGTTCTGCAAACCTTTTACTGCACATAATCATTATGACTCCAATGCCTCTGTATTAGAAATGGCTGAGCCACTTCGTCACAAGCTTGGTTTAACCCAAATATCTCAAATTGTTTGGTTTTAATTAGTGAAGCCCCAGATGAGGTGAAATAAACATTTAAACTCACCTTTCCTCACCTCTTTTGGGCATCCTTTTGGCATTAGACGCTCTCCTGGCCACTGCGGAGGCCTGTGATAGGGCCACAACAGTTACATGGGCACACTTAGTCTCAGGATGTCATGGCGATTGGTGTGCCCATGTCCCTGCTGAGGCCCAATCGCAGATCACCAAGGAGACTGAGAGCACCAGACACCGTGAGGAAGTCCAAAAGAGGGAAGGTGAGTATTAATGTTTTGTTTTTTTTTACACTCCCCTGGGTCTTGACCATGGATATTTTTTTCTTACTTTAATGGAAGTCTGTAATCCAAACCCTGCATACAAGCCCCAGACCTAAAGCTATACTAGGGTCACCTGAATCAAACAGTGTTTTTTCCTTGTGCACTTCTTTTGCCGAGATATTGCTGTTTTTTATCAATATGCAAATTAGTTATTTGATTTTTTTATTTTTTTATTTTATGTAGATTGTGAGCCCCATATCGGGATCACAATGTACTTTTTTTTCCCTATCAGTATGTCTTTGTAGTATGGGAGGAAATCCACGCAAACACGGGGAGAACATACAAACTCCTTGCAGATATTGTTCAAATCCAGGACTCCAGCACTGCAAGGCCACAGTGCTAACTACTGAGCCACCGTGTCGCCCCTTTTGATACAATGACCTTGTCACTGTTAATCCAAAAAGGTATGCGGCAAGCGCTCATTGCTCCATAAACTGATTTGCATATGACAAAGAAAATTCAACATGTCAGCAGCAGAGCCACCGATTCATCAAGTGGAAATCACTAGTTGATTCAGTGCCAGTATCCTATCCATCTGCGGGGCTAGGTTGATATACTCAATGCTGTTGACAGACTCTCTTTAAGAAGCACCATCTGAAAGTAGTGAGCAGACAGTGACAAAACTTCAAAATCTAAAATGGCTCCGATCATCCCCGCTTGGATTGGATCATCCCCGACTGATCATTTGTAGCACAACTGTACAATCTCTAGAGTTTTCTAGTACTGGCTAGATTATTCAGTTGGATTGTCTATGAAATCTTCCTTATCCCTGATAGTAGCTTACATTTTCAGTTAGTCACTGACTGTTGCTGCACAGCAAAATATGCATGATAGGGGTTATATTTTTTGCATATAGCTTCCCATGTTTTTATTGCAATGTTTTTTTGATTAAAAGTTAAGTTTTATTGAATTCGTTTGATTGCTAGTAGAGATGAGCGAACAGTAAAATGTTCGAGGTTCGATATTCATTTCGAGTAGCCCCTCAATATTCGACTACTCGAATCGAATATCGAACCCTATTATAGTCTATGGGGGGAAAATGCTCGTTTCAGGGGTAGGCAACGTTCGATCAAATTACACTTACCAAGTCTACGAGTGAGGGTCAGGCTGGATCCTCCGAGAAGTCTTCTCCGTGCAGCGTCCCCGCGGCATCTTCCGTCTCTGAATTCACTCTGCCAGGCATCGGGCCTGGGCAGAGCCGACTGCGCATGCCCGCACTACAAGCGGACATGCGCAGTCGACTCTGCCCAGGCCCAATCCCTGGCAGAGTGAATTCAGAGCCGGAAGACGCCGCGGGGAAGCTGCACGGAGAAGACTTCTAAAGGTAGGAGAAGAACCAGCGTTGATTGGCCGACTGTATAGCATTTGGCCAATCAATGCTGGTTCTGCATCAAACTTTTACATTCGAATAGCGAGTGGTAGTCGATTGAGTACGAGTATTTCAAATACCGTAGTATTCGATCAAATACCTACTCGATCAAGTACTACTCGCTCATCTCTAATTGCTAGACATCATCCTTTCTACCGTGTTGATCTCGCTCAAAGCCGATGAGGCTCATTGGTCCGTGCATACATCATCCACAGACAACGGGGTGAACCAGGACATTGACTTCCATAGAAGGTTTCATGAGTGGGCTGTGTTTTCCTTTTCCCATATTTCCAATTGTTGAACACACAGCAAAATAAGCCTTATCAAACATCAGTAACAATTGTCAAGCAAATAACACAGTGAACATATATTAAATGCATTAGACACTTATAGTATAAGTACATTTCTAAAATCTGGAATAGACAATGCATTGAATACAAGAGATGGAAATTAAATTATGGTGCTATGGAAACACAAGCGTCCCGATGCTGGCTGGCATGATTTTACTTGTGCTTCTGTACAGGGCTAGAATCCACTTCTTGTGACTGAACAGAAACACAGCTTCATCTTATAATGTGATTGTGTAAATAGGATTGTTAATGCACAGGGGTTTGTGAAAAATAGAATCCCACCGACAGCATAAACCATGGCTGCTGAGATTTTAGAATTTCATTTGCCACCTGTGGAGCAGGGAGATGAGGTGACATGCCCAAGGTCATATAAAACCTGTCTAGCAGTCAGATTTCTTGTTTCACAGTAGGAAATGTGACCTATCCGACCTATACAAATGTAAATACCTAAGCTGTAGGGACATATTTCCTACTGCAAAGGAGTTCGGGATTAAGAAGCAATTGTGTTACTAAATTGGTAAGAGGAGGCCTGCAACAAGGGTAATACTGCATGGAATAGGTGGCCGGTAGATGCCTCATTATGGCCATCCAGCCTCATATCGATTGCACTGACCCTGCCTACAAAACCCTGTGTGCTTCCGAATGAGCTCAGTAATGCGATAGATTTATTTTGCCTTTCATAAGAAGCTGAATTCTAATAACAGAAGAATACCTGTAGAATTATAATCCTTGATAGAGAGGGATAGCTTGTGTACAGGGACTGGAAAATTACTGTTTTAATTATTTTATTGTAGAGCACTTGAAATTGTGCATGTTATTTCCCAGTGCAAATATAACCATTTAAAAGACATTAGAAGACAGTGTGAGAGCAAACATTTTGAAGTGTACTCGCTACATTAAGGTTATTACATGTAATGTGTCTAATGCTTGCTGATGCTATACTTATCACATTTGTGACTTTTTATTGGAAAGGTGTTTTGATACCAAGATTAACCCCTTCTGTCACAGCCCTCTTTCATTTATGGGCTTCCCTTTTTTCCAAAACTGCTTTCCAAAAGCCATAACTTTTTAATGTTGATGTTTATGGATTCATTTGGTACTCGTTTTTTGTAGGACAAATTGTACTTCACAATGCCATTGTTAATATTTCATAGAATGTAGTGGGAAGCTGGGAAACATTCAGAATGGGGTAAACATAAAGAACAATTGCTCTAGCTTCTTATGGGTGTCATTTTTAGAGTATTCACAGCATAGTAAAAATTACATATTACCTATATTCTGGAGGACAGTATGATCCCTGTGAGACCAATTTTATAGTGGGTGCGGAAAGTATTCAGACCGCTTTAGATTTTTCACTCTTTGCTGCATTGCAGCCATTTGCTAAAATAAAAAAATTCATTTTATTTCTCATTAATTTACACTCAGCACATCACCTCAGAACCCCCCCCCAGAAGTGTAGATATTTTTGCAAATTTATTAAAAAAACTAAAAATTTAAATATCACATGGTCATAAGTATTCAGACCCTTTGCTGTGACACTCATATTTAACTCAAGTGCTGTCTATTTCCTTCTGATCCTCCTTGAGATGGTTTTACTCCTTCACTGGAGTCCAGTAGCGTTGAGTGAATAGTAGATACGAATACGTCGCTCCCATGGGAATGCGTGTTACGCTAGGTTCACACCTGCGTTCAGCTGTCCGTTCTGTGCTTTCCGTCTTCTGCATGCCAGAAGATGGGAAAGCACAGACCGGGTCCGGCCGTGAAAGGCGATGAGCATTTTATGCTCTCCGTCGCGAAACCGGATTTTTTTTATCCGGACACAGAGTACTGCATGTCTGACTCTGTGTCTGGATTATAAAACCCGGTTTCGCAGCGGAGAGCATAAAATGCTCACCGCCGCTTACGGCCGGACAGCTCTCTCACCCATTCAAATGAATGGGTGAGAAAGACTCCTGCAGGTTTCCATCTCCTGCCTCTGTTTTAGGCAGGAAACGGAAACCTGAACTACAGAGAGGAGAACGCTGATGTGAACGAGCCCTTAGCGGCCGGCAAATCTTCACAGCGCTTAACCCCTTAGTGTTTGGCCACTTCCACGCATTCCTATGGGAACGAGGTATTTGACGAATAGTTTCGAATACTATTCGCTCATCTCTAGAGTCCAGCTGTGTTTAATTAAACTGATTGGACTTGATAAGGAAAGGCACACACCTGTCTATATAAGATCTCACAGCTCACAGTGCATGTCAGAGCAAATGAGAATCATGAGGTCAAAGGAACTGCCCAAGGAGCTCAGAGACAGAATTGTGGCAAGGCACAGATCTGGCCAAGGTTACAAAGGAATTTCTGCAGCACTCAAGGTTCCTAAGAGCACAGTGGCCTCCATAAATCTTAGATGGAAGAAGTTTGGGACAACCAGAACTCTTCCTAGACCTGGCTGTCCAGCCAAACTAAGCAATTA
Organism: Leptodactylus fuscus; assembly: GCF_031893055.1. NCBI lineage: Eukaryota > Metazoa > Chordata > Amphibia > Anura > Leptodactylidae > Leptodactylus > Leptodactylus fuscus. The sequence continues at coordinate 275,547,027 of NC_134265.1, read as the reverse complement.
TGGGAGAAGAGCCTTGGTGAGAAAGGTAAAGAAGAACCCAAAGATCACAGTGGCTCAGCTCCAGAGTTGTAGTAGGGAGATGGGAGAAAGTTCCACAAAGTCAACTATTACTGCAGCCCTCCACCACTCGGGGCTTTATGGCAGAGTGGCCCAAAGGAAGCCTGTCCTCAGTGCAAGGCATATGAAAACCCGCATAGAACACTCATGGCTGTACTAGCTCAAAAGGGTGCTTCTACTCAATACTGAGCAAAGGGTCTGAATACTTAAGACCATCTGATATTTCAATTTTTCTTTTTTAATAAATTTGCAAAAATATCTACATTTCTATTTTTTTCTGTCAAGATAGGGTGCTGAGTGTACATTAATAAGAAATAAAATGAATTTTTTGCTTTTAGCAAATGGCTGCAATGAAACAAAGAGTGAAAAATTCAAAGGGATCTGAATACTTTCTGTGCCCACTGTACAGTATATACATGGAATTCAGTTATACTACACAACTTCAGCACTATTTCACTACTAAAAGACCACAACTATTCTTCATATTTCCACAGCATTAACACTGTGGCACTACCAAAACAGCTAGCTCTGCTTCACCGGACCTTGTCAAGCAGCTTCTGCATTGCATTCCACAAGTTACCAGTGATGAATTGCCACCAGTCCATGTCCCTTTAGGCTATGCTAGAACTGTTGTGCAGGGACTTATTGGACCCACCACACCCAGTATGAGAATAAAATCAATGTATACCTATGACCAACCTTAGTACTTATAACTCACCTCCAGCTTCTTCCTATCCCATAGACCTTATCTTTATTATTAGTGGTGGTTAGTTATAATTATCAATAACATACCTCTATACTTTCCAAAAGATTTAGATGCCCGTTAAGAGATCACAGCTATTGCTTGCCTATGTACATGTGTGATATTTGAACTGAAATGAAATTCTGCTATATTTTGTTCTAACCACCTACTTGACAACACCATTGACCTCAAATCTATGTGGATGAAAAATTATTTCTTTCATGATGAACATATTGAGCACTGGTGCTTCACCTGTCTATCTGTACAGTGCAGATGTCTAGTTTCTCCTCCATGTGGACAGACCTTTGATCAATCTGTCAACAAGCAGTGAAGTAGGATGGGAAGTGGCAGAATTCACAATCGTGAGGAAATACTTTTTCAAAATGATGACAAGGAAAAGGGATAGGATAAGGGATATAGTGTGACAGAAATTTACAACAAATGAAATCCTCTGCCCAGCAAGGCTGGCATAGGAATATACCAACATACAATGGCAGTAGAGAGATTTCACCCACTATTGGGTAAGGGTTGTGTGGATAACAAAATACTTGCAAAACTGAATTTTTCGGAAACACTGGTTGAACAAACGTTGGCAAGGATAAAGAAAGTTTTAATCCAACATCTTCAAATCCTAATCTTAAAAGCGAGTTTTAACTCCTTCCCACCGAGGCATTTTTTTTAATTTTTGATTTTCGGTATTGACTCTCCACCTTCTAAATGCCATAACTTTTTTGTTTTTCCATTCACAGAGCCATATGAGCGCTTAATGTTTGCAGGAAATATTTTTTCTTCTTATTGGTACTACTTATTATTCTGTAAAATTTACTGGGAAGCTGGAAAAAAAAATTAGAATAGGGAAGAATTGGAGCAAAAGTTAATTTTTGCATCTTTCTTCATTTTTACAGTGTTCACTCTGCAGCCAAAATGACATGTCCCCATATTCTATGTTTCACTACAATTCCGGGGATACCAAATTTATATGGTTTTATTTACATTTTAAACCCATAACAAAAATTCAAAACTTTGCAAAAAAATTTATTTTCTTAAAGTCGCCACATTCTGACACCCATACCTTTTTTTTTACATTTCCATGTACAGAGATGCATAGGGCATCTTTTTTGCAGAGCCAGGTGTACTTTAAGTTATACTATTTTGGGGAATGTCTATTGTCTCATAGCCTGTAGGCCCTCGCAGGCAGGGCCCTCCATCCAGGGGTGAACCTGCTCCTTTCGCCGCCCGAGCGAAGTACAGAAAGCCGCCCGCCCCTCCTGCCGAGAGGAGGGGGTGGGGCGTGGCTTAGTGGAGGGGGCGTGGCGCCTCGAAAGGGGGTGGGGCTTAGCGCCGTTTGCCAGCAGAGAGCAGGCCCGGAGACTGCCTGCGCTTTGCCTGAGCGTGAGGGGAGGCTGCTGGAGCAGCGCTGCTCCAGTGGCCTCCCCAAACCACCGCTCCGTGCTAAGCCAGTCCAGGACAGCTTGTCCTGGACTGGCTTAGGTTAGCAAAAATGCCGCCCTCCCTGAGGCCCTGGCATAGTGCCGCCTGAAGCGCTCGCTTCAGGTCGCCTCATGGGAGGTGCGGCACTGCCTCCATCCCACTGTGCCAGTCGGTCACTGTTAGTATTATATTTGTTTTGTATATTTTGTGTACTGTATGTAAACACCCACATGTAAAGCACCATGGAATTAATAGTGCTATATAAATAAATATATAAATAAATACATGAATAATAATAATTCAAATTTTTATTTACTGTGAAAAAATAGTGGTTCGGCACTTTTTTTTCCCGTTATGGCGTTTGCCATACAGGAAAAATATTATGTGAAAGTTTTTAGACCACATCTTTTGTGGACACCTAATGTGTATTTGTTTCTCAGTAATTTTTAGCTTTTATTTGTGTTCTAGGGAAAGGTGGGTGATTTGAACTTTAAATGTTTTATTGTCTTTTTTTAATAGCTTTTACTTTTTTTTTTACCATTTTATTATCTTCCCCTTGGGGACTTGAAACTGCACCTTTCTATAGTTCATCTCAGGCAGAAGAAAGGCTGTGTTCACCCCTGTGTACAATATTGGCTGTACAACAGTATTTCACTGTCATGTATTACTGTGAGCCAGGCTTAGGTAAGTAAATCAAAATGATATTGATATGCACACTGCAGTACTCCCAGATCTGCCCATTGGATTACTCCACTGTAGTGGAATGTCTTCAGCCTGCCTCTTAGGGCCTATTCACACGGAGTAAACGCAGCACGCAATGTGCCGCGTTTACGGGACGTTAGCGCTGCAATTTTGATGGTGCATGTTTGCAGTCGCGTTAACGCCGCGTTAACACGGCGCTCCGTCAAAATTGCGGCGCAAACGTCCCGTAAACGCGGCACATTGCGCGCCCGTTTACTCCGTGTGATTAGGTCCTTAGCGTTGTGGCCTGGCACACACTGTGTGCAGCTGAGTGCTAATATAAGAGTGAGTGGGTCCTATACTCCTTTTCCATGCAGGACTAGAAGTGAGGGAACATAAAAAAAACCAAACACTGTTGCTTACCTCTCCTGCGCTCCAGAATGCTTCGGGCCTACTTGGTGACATTCCAGATGTCATGTGGGCTGGGCCTGCATAATTATATGTTGCGACACAAGTCCAGCTCACGTGATATGTGGTCCATCATTGAAGATGGCCGACATCAGTGGGGAGTGTGCCGGAGCCCAGGAGAGGTAAGTAACAGTGTTTTTTATGTTTGTATCCTCCCCTGGTTCTCCAATCATTATACTCTGGCGTCTGAAAATACCCCAGAGTATAATAATTGTTCATGGGTGGTCCATAATGGGGCATAGTGCTGTGTGAAGGTGCCGCTATTGGGCATAATATTGTGTTCAGGTGCCATTATGGGGCATAATGGTGTGTGCAGGAATGTGGTTTAGGGGGGGGGAGAGGAGGGGTCGGTCAGGGTCATGTAGGGAGGGGCCCCATGTCAAATATTCACCTTGGGGGCCCAGCCATTCTTATTTACGCCACTAGCTGTGTCCCTACTCCATTCAACCATTCCGGCTTTTGGGATGTGTGGGATTGATTCCTGGTTTCCTGAAATGGGTGTATGTAAAGGCAGACAACACACAGGTATATGGCTCTCCCTGTTCCTGGGAAACCACTTATGAGTTGGACTGCTGTATATTGTGTCTAGGTAGCTGTGCAGTAGGCCCAGCTCTCTTTAGTTAGATACCTGCGTTGTAGGCAGTGGCCGGACGGCTAGGATTTTATTTTGCATTGTATTTGTGTTGTTTGACTGGAAGAGCACTAATAAAACTGGTTGCAGCCACTTGCACCACATTTGGCTGGACTGGGCTTTCTTTGCTGTGCCAAAAGTGCTCATCTATCTGAGGACACGATGATCCCTGAATTAATCCCGTTACAATACACAGTATACATTTTGAGAGTCGATGATTTTTTACAGTTATATACATTTCATATAGATAACAGACCTCAGAGAAGCTGAAAAGTTTTACTTGGTTTCAGAAGTACAGCAAACCCACGTAGCAGGATTCATTCTAATCATATAAACCAAATGTACTTTACAACAAAAGAGGTGGGTGTAATATGGAACAAGTATGATAAATGTTTCCCTGTTACCTGCCAATATTAGAAACACTCTCTGCTTCTTAAACTTCACTGTACTTTATTAAATGCTCGATCGTGAAAAGTTCCTCAATTGTTTGCTTTTGACACTCGTGTAATAGCGGCACACCGCATGGACTTTTGGTCGCTTTTATTAGTAGGTGAACTGCTGATTAAATCCAGATTGCATCCACCTGTCTTGCCCTGTCTTTGGCCGGATCCCCAAAAGTGACACAATCATTTACAGAGGAATTAGAGGAGCAGAGCAAGTATGTGATGCAAAGCCTCCCCTAGGATATGACAGCTCTCTGCTGAGGGATTGAATGCATGGAACATTAGCATTCCTTCTGCTATGCCACTGCTCAAATGGCATCAGTGTTTTCTGTGTGAAGCACCTTGAAAGGCAAATGAAAACACCCAAAGAAGACAGGTAGAAGATTTCAAATGAATATTTCAAAGCTAGACCAGATGGTTGCATCAAGAACATATGAGATAGATGGAGAAAAAAAATGTAGATGAAAGTCACAATGGCAACAAGAAAAAAGGAAATCTAAAATACACACATATCTGGTAAGACAGACTTCCCGGGACAGAGCAAGGGTTCCAATTGCTAATCTGGTCGACAATACACCAGCAATTTCTCCATTTCTATCAGCTGTATAGGATGAATTACTGAATAGAATGGATGAAAATTAAATATTGTTAAAACAAGTGATTAATTACCTGATTATGTGCTTGGCACCAGAAAGAGTCGGTCACGTGACTTTGTATCATTTAGGCTTTCTTCTCCCCATTCTCTTTTTTGTTGCTCTTCCCAGGTTTCTAAAATAACTTTCAATAAGAATAAAAGATTTACAATACTTCTCATTATTCTCATTTCTATACATCCTTTATGTAGCATTTTCACAACTTATGTTTTAGCTTTTACTATTCTTTAAATTTTTTAACAAACATGAGTTCTGAAAAAAAACTTAACACTTGATATGAACTATTATTGGAACCATTACTAAATTAAAATATATGAAGAGAAACTATTTTGGGATAAAATGCTAGAACTGCATTGAAAAATGATCTCTTAGGTAGGTGATGTCCTCAAAAAAGAGGCCAGTGATCTTTGGTGTGCTGCCATTTTTATGTTTTTTTTTGTATATGGTGGAAGTGGCTGTCTTCCTAGTGCATTTCTATCTATCTATCTATCTATCTATCTATCTATCTATCTATCTATTATCTATCTATCTATCTATCTATTATCTATCTATCTATCTATCTATCTATCTATCTATCTATCTATCTATCAGTTGAAGACAAAGTATATCTAACTTCACTGTATATGAGCCAGGGCAGCCAAACGCAGTATTCATGAGAGTACCTCCAATACTGACCACAATAGAGTTAAGGTTTAGGCTTTTAGGTTTAGGTTTTTGGGTAATTCTAAGTTGATAGGAGCAAGGCTATTCTATCATTCAATATACCCTTTTTTAACTAAATACATGTTGGAATAGCCAATAAAAAGACTATTCTAGTCCTACCTTTCTTCTTTTCTTGCTCTCAGCCATTTTCAAATTACTATTATTTTTTTTTGCATCATGGTAATGAAGTTCAGAGAACACAGGGGGTTAAATACCAGAGTAGCAGCAATAGCAGCTGCCACAGGGCCTGGGATCAGAGGGCCCAGCAGGCCCCGGATGTTTTTTATTTTTTCAATAGGCCATTACGTGCTGGAGTTTCTCCAGGAGGTAATGGACCCTATTTACTTACGGATCATTGCTCCTGATCACAACAACCACTGCTTCCACTTATCATGTCCCTTGGGCACCCTTGAGGGCAGAAGGAGAAGCAGAGGAGGCTGTTAGCAGGAGCAGGAATTGGTAAGTGAGGCTATGGGCCCGCAAATCTCAACATACACTGCTATCATTATACTCTGGGTCTTTTCAGACCCCAGAGTATAATGATCGGAGGCCCAGGGGAGGTGAAGGAACATAAAAAATAGTTTTACTTACCTCTCCTGCGCTCCAGCATCCTCCAGGTGTCTTCTGGTCTATTTGGTGATATCACAGACATCATGTGGGCCAGGAAGGTGCCATTATGAGTAATGACTCCGGCTTGCCTCATGTGACATCTGTATCAATATTGAAGAAGGATGAAAGCAGCAAGGAGTGCACTGGAGCCAGGGAAAGGTAAGTACCAGTGTTTTTTATGTTTGCATGTTTGGGCCTCCGATGATTATATTTTGAGGTCTGTAGGAGCCACTGTGGGGCATAATACTTTTTGCAGGCGCCACTATAAGGTGTAATACTGCATGCAGGGGCCACTATGGGGCATAATACTGTGTGCAGAGGCCACTATAGGGCATAATAGTGCATGCAGGAATGCGGGGGGGGGGGATTCGATTGGGGTCTTTGGTGTCAGTCGGGGGGGTCATTATATTGTGAGGACGGGCAGCTATGAGACATTATACTGTTTGCAGAGGCCACTATGAGACATTACACCTTGTGGAGGGGCCACTATGGGACATTATACTGTCTGAAGACCACTTTGAGACATTATAGTGTGTGTAAATGGGGTGTTATACTGTGTGGGGCCAGGAGAGGGGGCACTATGCTGTGAGAGGGGCCCAAGTCAAAAGTTTGCTGGGGAGGCCTAGTCTTTGCTAGTTACGCCATTGCTCCTGGCCCTTTCTTTCACACTCCTCTCTTTGCAAATGACTGCTCATAGATAGGTTTGGGTCACCTGAATCAAAAGTGTTTTCCACTTGTAAATTGTTGCCTGTGTTACTAAGATATTGGCATATTTGTCAATACGCAAATGAGCTTTTTTGGAGCAATGAGAACATTGTCACTTACCTCTTCAAAGCAATGGCAACACCCTAATTGCTCCAAAGAGCTCATTTGCATATTGACAAAGACAGCTATGGAACCTCAATTCACATGGGGAATCATTGTTTGATCTATATGCTACATTGACATGCAGGGCTCTGGTGACATTAATATTATGTTCCCTCTCTTACGGCAGGTTAGAGATGACCTGTGATCAGACCCTTCAAACAGGAATAAAAGTAAAAGCACCCCTAAAGGGGACTGGATTTTCTGCTATACACAGCTTTTTATACCTTAGATAAGCAAATTCAAAGAATTATTGGAAATTCCATTCCAATTTTTTGTTATATGTCTTTGTGACAGGCTTACATTATGTCACGCCGCTATACTTTGGAATCTACTTAAAATCTATGACTTAAGGTGTGTAAATAATCTAAGTCAAGATTGTTGGCGATTACTATGGGGCAGTATTGCTTTATCTAAAAAGCTGTAAAAAAAAAAAAAAAAAAAAAAGAACAAATGCTTATTTTGAGAATTGGTTGCCATCTTTATCCTTCAGGTTCTGCAGAAAGAATGCAAGAAGGGCACAATGAAAAGTTTCCACCAGCCCATCACTAGTATAGCATTTGACATTGCTGTTCTACATGAGATTGTGGAGATCTGGTATTTGTCACGGGGGATTTTGTCATACCTTGCTAATCCATGTACTGAACATTTTCAGGCTGCTGCCTAACAAGCAGCACACACAAAAAGTGTTCATTAAAGAATCTGCAGCACAATAGGAAACTTGATTCACCCTTGAATTACATGGCATAGACGGCAGGCTGGAGTGACTCTCATTTGGTTACACCTATGTAGCTTCCTACAACAAACTTGGTTCAATATCTTATAACTCCTCAGCGGGAAATTCAGGCATTTTAATGATCACTACAATCTCTGAAAACTTCCCACTAAAATCAGAAGAAAAAGTTATGTCCTAGATCTACAAGTTATTACTGTTTTGGGGGTCCTGACCTGTCTCACGTTTGCTCTGTCTATTTTAACTATAAAAGTTCTTGCTTTATTGACCCTCCATTCCTTGTTAGCTTGTTACTGTAGCCTGTTAGAGATGTGATCACATTATGTCAGACATACAGAACCTAAGGATACCTTGGAATGATAAATTTGGGGTGCTGGAGCGTGTAGTCCCTACTCAACATGACAATTGCAATTCTGTGCGTTTACTGTGCTAGGTGGTCCCTTGTATTCTTTAAGTTGATAAATCCATTCAAAGATGGCTCTATAGACATAAAGAAAACTAAAATAAGATTTAGATGAGATGAGATTAAAAAAAATGACTAATTTGTTCGAACCCTTTTAGATTCTGGCCATAGCACTGTTCTCTCCTCTGTAGTACTTCTGAATTATTTATTTTCTACTCTGGAACACCATGTTTTTCACTATTTATATAAAACCCAAATTCTGTACTAATTTATCTCTTATAGTTCAAATTCATTATACAGTTATAGACAGAGCGCTTGGAAATTTACTGCATAGTATGATATTATTTAAATTCAATGGACAACTTAAAGTTTAAGTTGATGCTTATATTTACTACACTGTAGCAAAAACCTTTACATGGTTACTAACTTGTTATACAACTTAGTTTCATTTCCTAGAACATGTGATTTTGGGCCAAAATGTTTGTGCCTTATTTATAATGCAGCTGTTTTCTCCTTGAACAACCTCTCTAAAGTTTGTGCCACTTGGTATTTCCCTACTAGCTAGTTTGCTGTTCACTTCCTGTTACTAAGGAAGTGACCTTAGTAACCTTCAAAATTAAGACGGGGTCACAGTGAGTAGAGGGAAGAGGGGCTGCTCTTTTCACACATTAAATGGAGAGGGAAATGGGCTAGGATGATTATTGTGTTTAGATTTATCTTTTTCTGTGTTAGGGATCATTTTTAAGCTGTATCAAAGCCTAGCTCAATCTAGTGTCCCTGGATCTCCTATATTATGGTCATTTGGGCTTTTCTCATCTATTTGTTTGCTATTTATTCAGCAGTGAGAAAACTGATAGGACACCATGTATGATAGTATATAAAACCATAGAGGCAGATGTTCAGTCTCTATGGGGTGAATTACAAGTATTCTATCAGCAAATGTTAGCTCTGATTTCTGTAAAATTCTGTTAAGGACTAGAGATGAGCGAACACTAAAATGTTCGAGGTTCGAAATTCGATTCGAACAGCCGCTCAATGTTCGTGTGTTCGAACGGGTTTCGAACCCCATTATAGTCTATGGGGAACAGATACTCGTTAAGGGGGAAACCCAAATCCGTGTCTGGAGGGTCACCAAGTCCACTATGACACCCCAGGAAATGATGCCAACACCTCTGGAATGACACTGGGACAGCAGGGGAAGCATGTCTGGGGGCATCTAACACACCAAAGACCCTCTATTACCCCAACATCACAGCCTAACAACTACACACTTTACACACTCAATACCACCTCTCTGACAGTAGGAAAACACCTTGAAACATGTGTATTTGGCACTTGCAGTGAGGAGAGCTTGTCACCAGCAGTGAATTTGGCCCTTGTAGTAAGTTGAGGTTGGCACCAACATTTGTTTTGAAAATCAGGGTGGATTGAGCCTCTAACCAGCAGAGTTTGGGCAAATTCATGGTGGAGGGAGCCTCTAAAAACCCCAGTTTGGACCAATTCATGGTGGAGGGAGACTCTAAAAACCCCAGTTTGGACCAATTCATGGTGGAGGGAGCCTCTAAAATCCCCAGTTTGGACCAATTCATGGTGGAGGGAGCCTCTAACCAGCCCAGTTTGGGCAAATTCATGGTGGAGGGAGCCTCTAACCAGCCCAGTTTGGACCAATTAATGGTGGAGGGAGCCTCTAACCAGCCCAGTTTGGACCAATTAATGGTGGAGGGAGCCTCTAACCACCCCAGTTTGGACCAATTCATGGTGGAGGGAGCCTCTAACCAGCCCAGTTTGGACCAATTCATGGTGGAGGGAGCCTCTAAAAAACCCAGTTTGGACCAATTCATGGTGGAGGGAGCCTCTAAACAGCCCAGTTTGGGCAAATTCATGGTGGAGGGAGCCTCTAACCACCCCAGTTTGGACCAATTCATGGTGGAGGGAGCCTCTAAACAGCCAAGTTTGGACCAATTCATGGTGAAGGGAGCCTCTAAAAACCCGTTTGGACCAATTCATGGTGGAGGGAGCCTCTAACCAGCCCAGTTTGGGCAAATTCATGGTGGAGGGAGCCTCTAAACAGCCCAGTTTGGGCAAATTCATGATGGAGGGAGCCTCTAACCAGCCCAGTTTGGACCAATTCATGGTGGAGGGAGCCTCTAACCAGCCCAGTTTGGGCAAATTCATGGTGGAGGGAGCCTCTAAACAGCCCAGTTTGGGCAAATTCATGGTGGAGGGAGCCTCTAACCAGCCCAGTTTGGACCAATTAATGGTGGAGGGAGCCTCTAAACAGCCAAGTTTTGGGAAATTCATGGTGGAGGGAGCCTCTAACCAGCCCAGTTTGGACCAATTAATGGTGGAGGGAGCCTCTAACCACCCCAGTTTGGACCAATTCATGGTGGAGGGAGCCTCTAAACAGCCAAGTTTGGACCAATTCATGGTGGAGGGAGCCTCTAAAAACCCCAGTTTGGACCAATTCATGGTGGAGGGAGCCTCTAACCAGCCCAGTTTGGGCAAATTCATGGTGGAGGGAGCCTCTAAACAGCCCAGTTTGGGCAAATTCATGGTGGAGGGAGCCTCTAACCAGCCCAGTTTGGACCAATTAATGGTGGAGGGAGCCTCTAAACAGCCAAGTTTTGGGAAATTCATGGTGGAGGGAGCCTCTAACCAGCCCAGTTTGGACCAATTCATGGTGGAGGGAGCCTCTAACCAGCCCAGTTTGGACCAATTCATGGTGGAGGGAGCCTCTAAACAGCCCAGTTTGGGCAAATTCATGGTGGAGGGAGCCTCTAACCAGCCCAGTTTGGACCAATTAATGGTGGAGGGAGCCTCTAAACAGCCAAGTTTTGGGAAATTCATGGTGGAGGGAGCCTCTAACCAGCCCAGTTTGGACCAATTCATGGTGGAGGGAGCCTCTAACCAGCCCAGTTTGGACCAATTCATGGTGGAGGGAGCCTCTAAACAGCCCAGTTTGGGCAAATTCATGGTGGAGGGAGCCTCTAAAAAACCCAGTTTGGACCAATTCATGGTGGAGGGAGCCTCTAATTAGCCCAGTTTGGACCAATTAATTGTGGAGGGAGCCTCTAACCAGCCCAGTTTGGACCAATTAATGGTGGAGGGAGCCTCTAACCACCCCAGTTTGGGCAAATTCATGGTGGAGGGAGCCTCTAACCAGCCCAGTTTGGACCAATTAATGGTGGAGGGAGCCTCTAAACAGCCAAGTTTTGGGAAATTCATGGTGGAGGGAGCCTCTAACCAGCCCAGTTTGGACCAATTCATGGTGGAGGGAGCCTCTAAACAGCCCAGTTTGGGCAAATTCATGGTGGAGGGAGCCTCTAAAAAACCCAGTTTGGACCAATTCATGGTGGAGGGAGCCTCTAATTAGCCCAGTTTGGACCAATTAATTGTGGAGGGAGCCTCTAACCAGCCCAGTTTGGACCAATTAATGGTGGAGGGAGCCTCTAACCACCCCAGTTTGGACCAATTCATGGTGGAGGGAGCCTCTAAACAGCCAAGTTTGGACCAATTCATGGTGGAGGGAGCCTCTAAAAACCCCAGTTTGGACCAATTCATGGTGGAGGGAGCCTCTAACCAGCCCAGTTTGGGCAAATTCATGGTGGAGGGAGCCTCTAAACAGCCCAGTTTGGGCAAATTCATGGTGGAGGGAGCCTCTAACCAGCCCAGTTTGGACCAATTAATGGTGGAGGGAGCCTCTAACCAGCCCAGTTTGGACCAATTAATGGTGGAGGGAGCCTCTAACCTGCCCAGTTTGGACCAATTAATGGTGGAGGGAGCCTCTAACCACCCCAGTTTGGACCAATTCATGGTGGAGGGAGCCTCTAACCAGCCCAGTTTGGACCAATTCATGGTGGAGGGAGCCTCTAACCAGCCCAGTTTGGACCAATTCATGGTGGAGGGAGCCTCTAAAAAACCCAGTTTGGACCAATTCATGGTGGAGGGAGCCTCTAAACAGCCCAGTTTGGGCAAATTCATGGTGGAAGGAGCCTCTAACCAGCAGAGTTGTGGGAAAGCAGGGTGGAGGGAGCCTCTAACCAGCAGAGTTGGTGGAAATCAGGGTGGAGGGAGCCTCTAACCAGCAGAGTTGGGGGAAATCATGTTGGAGGGAGCCTAGTATTAGCAGAATTGTGCAACGCTTATGGTGGATGAGTATGAGGATGCGGAGGAATTGGAGAGGTTGAGTACAGACATGGAGTTTCATGTTGGGGTGCTTTACACAGGTGGGCACAAAAATGAAGGCTCTATCCAGTGGTGGTTCATTTTTATCAAAGTGAGCCGGTCGGCACTCTCAGCTGACAGACGGGTGCGCTTGTCAGTGATGATGCCACCGGCTGCACTGAACACCCTCTCAGATAGGACGCTGGCGGCAGGACAGGACAGCACCTCCAAGGCATATAGGGCAAGTTCAAGCCACAGGTCCAACTTCGACACCCAATACGTGTAGGGCGCAGAGGGGTCGGAGAGGACAGGGCTGTGGTCGGAAAGGTATTCCCGCAACATGCGCCTATACTTCTCACGCCTGGTGACACTAGGACCCTCCGTGGCGGCACTTTGGCGAGGGGGTGCCATCAAGGTGTCCCAGACCTTAGACAGTGTGCCCCTCGTTTGTGTGGACCGGTGAGAACTTGGTTGCCTACTGGAGGAACTGCCCTCCCTGCCGCCAACGTCACATGCTGGAAACATCTCCATCATATTCTGCACCAATTGCCTGTGGCAAGCATTGATGCGATTGGCCCTCCCCTCTACCGGAATAAAAGACGAGATGTTGTTTTTATACCGGGGGTCAAGGATAGCAAAGATCCAGTACTGGTTGTCCTCCATGATTTTGACAATACGCTTGTCGGTTGTAAAGCACCCCAACATGAACTCAGCCATGTCTGCCACAGTGTTAGTTGGCATGACTCCTCTGGCCCCACCGGAAAGTTCAATCTCCATTTCCTCCTCATCCTCCATGTCTACCCATCCGCGCTGCAACAATGGGACGATTCGAAGTTGCCCGGAAGCCTCCTGTATCACCATCACATCATCGGACAACTCTTCTTCCTCCTCCTCCTCCTCCTCCATTAAACGCAGTGAAGCGGACAGATGTGTGGACCTACTCTCCAGCTGTGACGGATCGGATGCTATCCCTAACTCCTCTGTGTGATCTGAGTTATCCCTGATGTCAATCAGGGATTCTCTCAGAACACACAAGAGCGGGATTGTAAGGCTCACCATCGCATCCTCAGAGCTCACCCTCCTTGTGGACTCCTCAAAGACCCGTAGGATGTCACAAAGGTCTCTCATCCATGGCCACTCATGGATGTGAAACTGAGGCAGCTGACTTTGTGGCACCCTAGGGTTTTGTAGCTGGTATTCCATCAAAGGTCTCTGCTGCTCAACCACTCTATTCAACATCTGAAACGTTGAGTTCCAGCGTGTGGGGACGTCGCACAAAAGCCGGTGTTGTGGCACATGCAGGCGTTGCTGGAGAGATTTTAAGCTAGCAGTGGCTACTGTCGACTTGCGAAAGTGGGCGCACATGCGCCGCACTTTCACCAGTAGCTCTGGAACATTGGGGTAGCTCTTTAGGAAACGTTGCACCACTAGGTTGAAGACGTGGGCCAGGCATGGAACATGTTGGAGTCCGGCAAGCTCCAGAGCTGCTACCAGGTTCCGGCCGTTATCACAAACGACCATGCCTGGGCCCAGGTGCAGCGGCTCAAACCATATTGCCGTCTCATCGAGGAGGGCATCCCTCACCTCGGAGGCAGTGTGCTGTCTGTCCCCCAAGCTGATCAGCTTCAGCACAGCCTGCTGACGTCTACCAACGCCAGTGCTGCAACGTTTCCAACTCGTAGCTGGGGTCAATCTAACAGCGGAGGAGGAGGCGGTGGCGGAGGAGGAGGCGGTGGCGGAGGAGGAGGCGGTAGAGGAGGAGGAGGAGGGGGGTGTTCTTCTCGTGTCCCTGCCAGGAATGTTAGGCGGGGAGACGAGGTACACCGGGCCAGTTTGGGAAGCAGTCCCAGCCTCAACTACATTCACCCAGTGTGCCGTCAGTGAAATGTAGCGTCCCTGTCCGCATGCACTTGTCCACGCGTCGGTGGTCAAGTGGACCTTTGTGCAAAGCGCGGAACTAAGGGCCCGCCTGATGTTGAGTGACACGTGCTGGTGCAAGGCGGGGACGGCACACCGGGAGAAGTAGTGACGGCTAGGGACGGCATAGCGAGGTGCCGCAGTTGCCATCAGGTCCAGGAAGGCGGGAGTTTCAACAAGCCGGAACGCCAACATCTCCTGGGCCAGCAGTTTAGCGATGTTGGCGTTCAAGGCTTGCGCGTGTGGGTGGTTAGCAGTGTATTTCTGCCGCCGCTCCAATGTCTGAGAGATGGTGGGTTGTTGTAAAGAAACGCCTGATGGTGCCTTTGATGGTGCAGGAGAAGGAGATAAGACAGGACCAGGGGAGGATGAGGTAGAAGTCAACAAAGTGGCGGAGGCAGATGAAGTGGTGTCCTGGCTCGTCCTCTGGAGTGCATCGCCAGCACAGTCAGCAGTGGCAGTGGCAGAGGCAGAGGCAGAGGCAGTGGCAGTGGCGTGAACGGCAGGTGGCCTTTGTCCTGCCGTTGCTGCCTGCCACTGATTCCAGTGCTTGGATTCCAAATGACGGCGCATTGAAGTGGTGGACAGGTTGCTCTTCTCAGAGCCCCTAATCAATTTCGAGAGGCAAATTGTGCAGACAACACTATATCTGTCCTCGGCGCATTCCTTGAAAAAACTCCACACCTTCGAGAAACGTGCCCTCGAGGTGGGAGTTTTTCGGGGCTGGGTACGAACTGGAACATCTTGGGAGATTCCGGGTGTGGCCTGGCTTCGCCTAAGCTGCTGACCTCTGCCTCTGCCTCTAGCTACCCTTTTTGGTGCTGCACCTGCCTCAACATCCACACTACTTTCCCCGCTTGACATCCCCCCTGTCCAGGTCGGGTCAGTGTCCTCATCATCCACCACTTCCTCTTCCAACTCCTGTCTCATCTCCTCCTCCCGCACAATGCGCCGGTCAACTGGATGCCCTGACGGCAACTGCGTCACATCATCGTCGATGAGGGTGGGTTGCTGGTCATCCACCACCAAATCGAACGGAGATGGAGGAGACTCTAGTGTTTGAGCATCTGGACACAGATGCTCCTCTGTTAGGTTCGTGGAATCGTGACGTGGAGAGGCAGGTTGAGGGACAATGAAAGGAGCGGAGAACAGCTCTGGGGAGCAGGGACAGTTTGGGTTATTGTTCTGTAAAGCTTCGGAATTTTGGGAGGAAGGAAGACAAGACTGTTGGGTAATAGGAGGAGAGGAGGCAGAGTCTGACTGGCTGCTGGACAATGTGCTGTAAGCGTTCTCTGACAGCCATTGCAAGACCTGTTCCTGGTTCTCGGGCCTACTAAGGTTTGTACCCTGCAGTTTAGTTAATGTGGCAAGCAACCCTGGCACTGTGGAGTGGCGCAATGCTTGCTGCCCCACAGGAGTAGGCACGGGACGCCCTGTGGCTTCACTGCTACCTTGCTCCCCAGAACCATTCCCCCGACCTCGCCCACGGCCTCGTCCACGTCCCTTTCCGGGAGCCTTGCGCATTTTGAATTCCTAGTTAGAAATTGGCACTGTATACCAGTAGTAAAAATTGTGGGTGCACGTAACCCCAATATATTCTTTGAATTCCCAGTCAGACAATGGCACTGTATACCAGTAGTAAAAATTGTGGGTGCACATAACCCCAATATATTCTTTGAATTCCCAGTCAGAAACTGGCACTATATGGCAGTAGCAAGAAATGAGGGTATTTGTATTCCCAATATACTCTTTGAATTCCCAGTCAGACAATGGCACTGTATACCAGTAGTAAAAATTGTGGGTGCACGTAACCCCAATATATTCTTTGAATTACCAGTCAGAAACTGGCACTATATGGCAGTAGCAAGAAATGAGGGTATTTATAACCCCAATATATTCTTTGAATTCCCAGTCAGACAATGGCACTGTATACCAGTAGTAAAAATTGTGGGTGCACGTAACCCCAATATATTCTTTGAATTCCCAGTCAGAAACTGGCACTATATGGCAGTAGCAAGAAATGAGGGTATTTGTATTCCCAATATACTCTTTGAATTCCCAGTCAGACAATGGCACTGTATACCAGTAGTAAAAATTGTGGGTGCACGTAACCCCAATATATTCTTTGAATTACCAGTCAGAAACTGGCACTATATGGCAGTAGCAAGAAATGAGGGTATTTATAACCCCAATATATTCTTTGAATTCCCAGTCAGACAATGGCACTGTATACCAGTAGTAAAAATTGTGGGTGCACGTAACCCCAATATATTCTTTGAATTCCCAGTCAGAAACTGGCACTATATGGCAGTAGCAAGAAATGAGGGTATTTGTATTCCCAATATACTCTTTGAATTCCCAGTCAGACAATGGCACTGTATACCAGTAGTAAAAATTGTGGGTGCACGTAACCCCAATATATTCTTTGAATTACCAGTCAGAAACTGGCACTATATGGCAGTAGCAAGAAATGAGGGTATTTGTATTCCCAATATACTCTTTGAATTCCCAGTCAGACAATGGCACTGTATACCAGTAGTAAAAATTGTGGGTGCACGTAACCCCAATATATTCTTTGAATTCCCAGTCAGAAACTGGCACTATATGGCAGTAGCAAGAAATGAGGGTATTTGTATTCCCAATATACTCTTTGAATTCCCAGTCAGACAATGGCACTGTATACCAGTAGTAAAAATTGTGGGTGCACGTAACCCCAATATATTCTTTGAATTACCAGTCAGAAACTGGCACTATATGGCAGTAGCAAGAAATGAGGGTATTTGTATTCCCAATATACTCTTTGAATTCCCAGTCAGACAATGGCACTGTATACCAGTAGTAAAAATTGTGGGTGCACGTAACCCCAATATATTCTTTGAATTACCAGTCAGAAACTGGCACTATATGGCAGTAGCAAGAAATGAGGGTATTTGTATTCCCAATATACTCTTTGAATTCCCAGTCAGACAATGGCACTGTATACCAGTAGTAAAAATTGTGGGTGCACGTAACCCCAATATATTCTTTGAATTACCAGTCAGAAACTGGCACTATATGGCAGTAGCAAGAAATGAGGGTATTTGTATTCCCAATATACTCTTTGAATTCCCAGTCAGACAATGGCACTGTATACCAGTAGTAAAAATTGTGGGTGCACGTAACCCCAATATATTCTTTGAATTCCCAGTCAGAAACTGGCACTATATGGCAGTAGCAAGAAATGAGGGTATTTGTATTCCCAATATACTCTTTGAATTCCCAGTCAGACAATGGCACTGTATACCAGTAGTAAAAATTGTGGGTGCACGTAACCCCAATATATTCTTTGAATTACCAGTCAGAAACTGGCACTATATGGCAGTAGCAAGAAATGAGGGTATTTGTATTCCCAATATACTCTTTGAATTCCCAGTCAGACAATGGCACTGTATACCAGTAGTAAAAATTGTGGGTGCACGTAACCCCAATATATTCTTTGAATTACCAGTCAGAAACTGGCACTATATGGCAGTAGCAAGAAATGAGGGTATTTGTATTCCCAATATACTCTTTGAATTCCCAGTCAGACAATGGCACTGTATACCAGTAGTAAAAATTGTGGGTGCACGTAACCCCAATATATTCTTTGAATTCCCAGTCAGACACTGGCACTATATGGCAGTAGCAAGAAATGAGGGTATTTGTATTCCCAATATATTCTTTGAATTCCCAGTCAGACAATGGCACTGTATACCAGTAGTAAAAATTGTGGGTGCACGTAACCCCAATATATTCTTTGAATTCCCAGTCAGAAACTGGCACTATATGGCAGTAGCAAGAAATGAGGGTATTTGTATTCCCAATATACTCTTTGAATTCCCAGTCAGACAATGGCACTGTATACCAGTAGTAAAAATTGTGGGTGCACGTAACCCCAATATATTCTTTGAATTACCAGTCAGAAACTGGCACTATATGGCAGTAGCAAGAAATGAGGGTATTTGTATTCCCAATATACTCTTTGAATTCCCAGTCAGACAATGGCACTGTATACCAGTAGTAAAAATTGTGGGTGCACGTAACCCCAATATATTCTTTGAATTACCAGTCAGAAACTGGCACTATATGGCAGTAGCAAGAAATGAGGGTATTTGTATTCCCAATATACTCTTTGAATTCCCAGTCAGACAATGGCACTGTATACCAGTAGTAAAAATTGTGGGTGCACGTAACCCCAATATATTCTTTGAATTACCAGTCAGAAACTGGCACTATATGGCAGTAGCAAGAAATGAGGGTATTTATAACCCCAATATATTCTTTGAATTCCCAGTCAGACAATGGCACTGTATACCAGTAGTAAAAATTGTGGGTGCACGTAACCCCAATATATTCTTTGAATTCCCAGTCAGAAACTGGCACTATATGGCAGTAGCAAGAAATGAGGGTATTTGTATTCCCAATATACTCTTTGAATTCCCAGTCAGACAATGGCACTGTATACCAGTAGTAAAAATTGTGGGTGCACGTAACCCCAATATATTCTTTGAATTACCAGTCAGAAACTGGCACTATATGGCAGTAGCAAGAAATGAGGGTATTTATAACCCCAATATATTCTTTGAATTCCCAGTCAGACAATGGCACTGTATACCAGTAGTAAAAATTGTGGGTGCACGTAACCCCAATATATTCTTTGAATTCCCAGTCAGAAACTGGCACTATATGGCAGTAGCAAGAAATGAGGGTATTTGTATTCCCAATATACTTTTTGAATTCCCAGTCAGACAATGGCACTGTATACCAGTAGTAAAAATTGTGGGTGCACGTAACCCCAATATATTCTTTGAATTACCAGTCAGAAACTGGCACTATATGGCAGTAGCAAGAAATGAGGGTATTTATAACCCCAATATATTCTTTGAATTCCCAGTCAGACAATGGCACTGTATACCAGTAGTAAAAATTGTGGGTGCACGTAACCCCAATATATTCTTTGAATTCCCAGTCAGAAACTGGCACTATATGGCAGTAGCAAGAAATGAGGGTATTTGTATTCCCAATATACTCTTTGAATTCCCAGTCAGACAATGGCACTGTATACCAGTAGTAAAAATTGTGGGTGCACGTAACCCCAATATATTCTTTGAATTACCAGTCAGAAACTGGCACTATATGGCAGTAGCAAGAAATGAGGGTATTTATAACCCCAATATATTCTTTGAATTCCCAGTCAGACAATGGCACTGTATACCAGTAGTAAAAATTGTGGGTGCACGTAACCCCAATATATTCTTTGAATTCCCAGTCAGAAACTGGCACTATATGGCAGTAGCAAGAAATGAGGGTATTTGTATTCCCAATATACTCTTTGAATTCCCAGTCAGACAATGGCACTGTATACCAGTAGTAAAAATTGTGGGTGCACGTAACCCCAATATATTCTTTGAATTCCCAGTCAGACACTGGCACTATATGGCAGTAGCAAGAAATGAGGGTATTTGTATTCCCAATATATTCTTTGAATTCCCAGTCAGACAATGGCACTGTATACCAGTAGTAAAAATTGTGGGTGCACGTAACCCCAATATATTCTTTGAATTCCCAGTCAGACAATGGCACTGTATACCAGTAGTAAAAATTGTGGGTGTATATAGCCCCAATTCTATTGCTAGGGGACTTGCAGGGTATTTCTGGGGTGAAGGTGGGGGGGCACACCGTTGGAACGGGTATCGGGGTATATATCGGGTATACGGGAATACACTGACAGTGTATTCCATTCAGGATCCTGGGAAAGCTGGGTTGCGGCGATTGAGCCCGTCAGTGCCACGTTACACTGACAAGCTTCTCCCTGGAATTTAGCTCTTACAAGAGCTGTTGTGGTTGTCTTCTCCTTCCTATCCTAGCCTGTCCCTGCCTACCCAGAATCTAAGCCCTAGCTAGCTGGACGGAAACCTCCGTCCTCGGTGAATTGCAAGCTCAGAATGACGCGAAGCTGGGCGGCGCTGTTCTTTTAAATTAGAGGTCACATGTTTTCGGCAGCCAATGGGTTTTGCCTACTTTTTTCAACGTCACCGGTGTCGTAGTTCCTGTCCCACCTACCCTGCGCTGTTATTGGAGCAAAAAAGGCGCCAGGGAAGGTGGGAGGGGAATCGAGTAATGGCGCACTTTACCACGCGGTGTTCGATTCGATTCGAACATGCCGAACAGCCTAATATCCGATCGAACATGAGTTCGATAGAACACTGTTCGCTCATCTCTATTAAGGACTTAACCTACACAAAATATTGGACCTGGCTTTGACATTCTTTAACAAAGCAACTACCACAGCAAAATGTAGCTAATGTATACTTGTTCACATGGAGTAAAATGAAGAGGATACATCAGCATTCCAGATGAATTGGCCTAATCTTCAGGGAGTTTCGAGTTGTGGAATCCACAGTAAGATTGAGCATGACGCTTACTTTTCCCGCATCATGCTGCAATCTCTGCCATCCATTGTTTTCAATTCGCGGCTAATTCCTCTGTGCCAGTATATCCTTAGGAAACATTTACATTACCAGTGGTGTTCGCTCAGCAGTGTCCGTGGCTATTGTCTGTACAAGATTTTAGCAACAGACACTCTCTGGTCAGTTTGCAATTTCCATTAATTTCAAAGGGCTTTTATCTTGTGTCCTTTAGTTTCCGTTTACAACCATGTCCATTTTTTCAAGCGGACAAAAAAATCCTGCATGCACGACTTTTCTGTCCGTTTGAAAAAACAGACATTAACTGTTCGTTTTTTTGTTTTTTTTAAACGGACACCTTCTAAGTGGACAACAACAGTAGTGTGAACCCTACCTTACTGTGCCACTACGTTGAGCAGTTATTTTTAATGTATTAATATAGAAGGCACAGCATACTATCTAAAATAACTATAGTAACATAGGTGAAATAGTATATAATCCTATCATTTGGAGCTTAGCTCTATACAGGGAACAGAGCTATACTGGATAAGAGAGGACCAGCTGAAATCAAATATTTATGGCCTATCCTAAGGAAAGGACTTTTAAAAAAAATACAACAACTCGCAACTAAGGCTAAATTCACATCTACACAATTTTTTTAAGTTAATCCTGATTCATCAGAGAAAAAGTAGACACCTAATGGAAAGGACTAGAGATGAGCGAACAGTGTTCTACTGTAGCAGTGCCGAGTGTGCATCAGATGTGTAGTTGAGCAGAACTGGCTCAGCACTGCTAAGTCTCTGCATTCGCATAGGAATGCATTGGCCAGCCTTCGGCCAATCAGCGCTGGCTCTGCCGGAGGAGGCGGAGTCTAAGGTCGGACCTGAATGGAGACTGGTGTGGAGCGATCTTAGACAACGCCTCCTCCAGCAGAGCCAGCGCTGATTGGTCGAGTTCCGTACTCTGGCCAATCAGCGCTGGCCAATGCATTCTATTAGCCTGATGAAGTAAAGCTGAATGTGTGTGCTAAGCACACACATTCAGCTCTACTTCATCGGGCTAATAGAATGCATTAGCCAATCAGCGCTGGCCAATGCATTCTATTAGCGTGAACTGAGTTTGCACAGGGGTTCTAGTGCACCCTCGGCTCTGCTACATCAGATTGCTACATCTGATGTAGCAGTGCCGAGTGTGCATCAGATGTGTAGTTGAGCAGAACTGGCTCAGCACTGCTAAGTCTCTGCATTCGCATAGGAATGCATTGGCCAGCCTTCGGCCAATCAGCGCTGGCTCTGCCGGAGGAGGCGGAGTCTAAGGTCGGACCTGAATGGAGACTGGTGAGGAGCGATCTTAGACTCCACCTCCTCCAGCAGAGCCAGCGCTGATTGGTCGAGTTCCGTACTCTGTCCAATCAGCACTGGCCAATGCATTTCTATGGGGAAAAGTTAGCTTGCGAAAATCGCAAACTGACAGGGATTTCCATGAAATAAAGTGACTTTTATGCCCCCAGACATGCTTCCCCTGCTGTCCCAGTGTCATTCCAGGTGTTGGTATCATTTCCTGGGGTGTCATAGTGGACTTGGTGACCCTCCAGACACGGATTTGGGTTTCCCCCTTAACGAGTATATGTTCCCCATAGACTATAATGGGGTTCGAAACCCATTCGAACACTCGAACAGTGAGCGGCTGTTCGAATCGAATTTCGAACCTCGAACATTTTAGTGTTCGCTCATCTCTAGAAAGGACCTTTTCTTTCTTACAATGAAGTCAACAGAACACATAATTTTTCTGGCATAGTGGACTGATATTTTGGTGCACATTTCACACCTTTTTTGCATCAAACATGCACCACAACTCCCGCTTTGCCCCTCACATGCCATTATGAACATCTTTATAAATCACTCATTCAAGGCCCTAATCCAGTTATGGTCAACCTTTTTGAGACCAAGTGCCCAAACTGCAACCCAAAACCCAATAAATTATCACAGAGTTCCAACACGGCAATTTAGCCTTAAAACTCTGTGGACCCACAAATTACAGTCATGTGAGTGGGGCTTTACAGACCTTGTACTGAAAGGTAAAGGTCTCTGCATTTGGTTTTTGAACAATTAATGTTCACTATTTACATTGCACAGGATCTGATTTATAGTGACCATGCAATGTTATTACAGCCTGTACTAATAGCATGTCTGTTATAAAATAGATACTGTGAAGGGACCCCACACAGTACAATTTTCACCATAGTGGCCCCACACAGTAAAATCTGTCCCACAGTGACCCCCACACAGTACAATCTGCCCCGCAGTGGCCCCCACAAAGGATTATACCTGTATACTCCACAGTAGTAGTAGTAGTTCCCCCTCCCCATACAGTATTAAATGTTTCACAGTACTTACCACTCCCCACACATTATGAAATGTTCCACAGTAGTCCCCCTCCCCCCACACAGTATTAAATGCTGAACAGTGGCCCCCACAAAGGATTATACCTGTATACTCCACAGTAGTAGTAGTAGTTCCCCCTCCCCACACAGTATTAAATGTTTCACAGTACTTACCACTCCCCACAAAGTATGAAATTTTCCACAGTAGCCCCCCTCCCCACACAGTATTAAATACTCCATGGTAGTCCCCCTCCCCACAAAGTATTAAATACTCCACCGTAGCCCCCTCCCCATACAGTATTAAATGCTCCACAGTATCCCCCTCAACACACAGTATTAAATGCTCTACAGTAGCCCCTCCTCCCACACAGTATTAAATGCTGCACAGTAGTTACCCCTCCCCACACAGTATGAAATGTTCCACAGTAAGTCCCCCTTCCCATACAGTACACACATAAATATACTTACCTGAAGAGCCGTCTTTCTCCTGTTCACTGCGGGCACTGATGACTTACGTCATCATGCCTACGCCGGTGCAGAGGTCACACTCTACAGTCAATGTAGGCTGCACATACAGCGCTTTACACTCATCATTAGTGTCATTTACACTGACAGCTTTTGGCTGGATGTGCATTTTCACAACCAGCTGAAGGCAACAATCGCTCACTAACGGGGAATCCTGTACCGAATTCCCCATTAGTGAGCGATCCGGGCGACTGCACGCGTGCCAGCAGAAGGGGCTCTGCGTTCTCTCTCTGGCACGCATGCCATAGGTTCGCCATCACGGCCGTAGTCAGAGACTTTAGTAAGACAGGCATACAATACAATAAAAAAAATCTGTTTATATCTACTATTAAGGAACACCTGTTCCTCCAACTGCTGATCTTTTGACAGATCACAATAATGGTCAAGAGTAGATGACCACTTACTCTAACCTGTGTAAACAAAGGAAAGGTACAGAGATATTGCCTGCTCAGTTATAAGCTCTCTTTAGCATGAGTAACATCATATTCTCCAGTATTTACAGGTATGTGGTGCTGCCCCTCAGGGGAAGCCGTACTAAAAACTTTTAAAACAGCTAATAGTGCATCAAATATTGTTTCAGTAGGTTTTCTGCATGGAAGTGGAGACCACCGTGTACTACACAGCACCTCAGTACTGATCCAATCCAATTCAATCAAAATCACATCCAAACAACATTGTCATTTACACAGGGCTATAATAAGGCACCCATGGAGATGCATAGGCCCTTCACTAATTCTCAAAGCCAGTGATTTCATATAAGGGTATGGAGTCTGTGACAAGAATCTTCTCTTGAACTCAAAACCAAAAAAATTCCTCATACTATATAGCAAGCCCAACACAAGGCAAACACCAAACTAACACACATAGGCCACACCTTAAACTAATTGATAAGAATTATCACAACAATATCTATAAAACATATACATTTTATTTTCAATAATTATAAAATACATTCAGTAGGGCAGATGGAATGAGCCAGTGAAAACACAGATACAAACTGAAAAAATCGCAATAGGACCAGAAATATCCCACTGTATGGATATTCATAATTCAATGATAATACACCTATTGAGTAATAATCCATACATATGGTGTAGTTTCATCACAGGTACAAATAATAACCATATACAGTCCTATGAAAAAGTTTGGGCACCCCTATTAATCTTAATCATTTTTAGTTCTAAATATTTTGGTATTTGCAACAGCCATTTCAGTTTGATATATCTAATAACTGATGGACACAGTAATATTTCAGGATTGAAATGAGGTTTATTGTACTAACAGAAAATGTGCAATATGCATTAAACCAAAATTTGACCGGTGCAAAAGTATGGGCACCTCAACAGAAAAGTGACATTAATATTTAGTAGATCCTCCTTTTGCAAAGATAACAGCCTCTAGTCGCTTCCTGTAGCTTTTAATCAGTTCCTGGATCCTGGATAAAGGTATTTTGGACAAACAATTCAAGTTCAGTTAAGTTAGATGGTCGCCGAGCATGGACAGCCCGCTTCAAATCATCCCACAGATGTTCAATGATATTCAGGTCTGGGGACTGGGATGGCCATTCCAGAACATTGTAATTGTTCCTCTGCATGAATGCCTGAGGATTTGGAGCAGTGTTTTGGATCATTGTCTTGCTGAAATATCCATCCCCGGCGTAACTTCAACTTCGTCACTGATTCTTGAACATTATTCTCAAGAATCTGCTGATACTGAGTGGAATCCATGCGACTCTCAACTTTAACAAGATTCCCGATGCCGGCATTGGCCACACAGCCCCAAAGCATGATGGAACCTCCACCAAATTTTACAGTGGGTAGCATGTGTTTTTCTTGGAATGCTGTTTCTTTTTGGACGCCATGCATAACGCCTTTTTTTATAACCAAACAACTCAATTTTTGTTTCCAAAATGAAGCTGCCTTGTCCAAATGTGCTTTTTCATACCTCAGGCAACTCTATTTGTGGCGTACGTGCAGAAACGGCTTCTTTCTCATCACTCTCCCATACAGCTTCTATTTGTGCAAAGTGCGCTGTATAGTTGACCGATGCACAGTGACACCATCTGCAGCAAGATGATGCTGCAGCTCTTTGGAGGTGGTCTATGGATTGTCCTTGACTGTTCTCACCATTCTTCTTCTCTGCCTTTCTGATATTTTTCTTGGCCTGCCACTTCTGGGCTTAACAAGAACTGTCCCTGTGGTCTTCCATTTCCTTACTATGTTCCTCACAGTGGAAACTGACAGGTTAAATCTCTGAGACAACTTTTTGTATCCTTCCCCTGAACAACTATGTTGAACAATCTTTGTTTTCAGATCATTTGAGAGCGGGCTGTCCATGTTCGGCGACCATCAAACTTAACTGAACTTGAATTGTTTTGTAGAAAGAAATGGTCCAAAATACCTTCATCCAGGATCCAGGAACTGATTAAAAGCTACAGGAAGCGACTAGAGGCTGTTATCTTTGCAAAAGGAGGATGTACTAAATATTAATGTCACTTTTCTGTTGAGGTGCCCATATTTTTGCACCGGTCAAATTTTGGTTTAATGCATATTGCGCATTTTCTGTTAGTACAATAAACCTCATTTCAATCCTGAAATATTACTGTGTCCATCAGTTATTAGATATATCAAACTGAAATGGCTGTTGCAAACACCAAAATATTTAGAACTAAAAATGATTAAGATTAATAGGGGTGCCCAAACTTTTTCATAGGACTGTATCTGAGTGAGGAAACATACAGAATCAAGCAAATGGCAGCACACACTTTATGCAGCAAAAGTCACATACAAATGTCCCTTGAAGAGTAATAATCACTAACTCTCATGTGTATCATTTAACAAGGGTTCAGATAACGTCCATAGCCGCCCCAATAGCAGATATGTAGATGGTACCAATATATTGGATCTAATTATCCTCACTCTATTGTGGGTATCGCGGACCATGACTGCCACCAATATGTCCACAGGTACTTAGTACTTCCATATGGGTATACTTTGTAATCCTTGAGGATAATTAGAAAATATAGAGGAAAATAAAATGTATATGTTTTATAGATACTGTTGTGATAATTCTTATCAATTAGTTTAAGGTGTGGCCTATGTGTGTTGGTCAAGAATCTTCTCTTGGGTTACTACCTCAGTTAGCATTTTTTATCCGCATGCAATGCTGATATTGATAGTTGGTATCATCATACAATACTGATAAGCCCTATTCAAACTTGTTTCAGCTGTGTTTCTATCACTAAAGCCACTTCAATATAGGGAAGGATGCTTATTTTTATAGCACTTGACTTTTTATAGCACACATGACTTCCCCTGACAACAATGGAACTTCAATGTGTGTGCTTTTTGACCAGCATTTCCACTTGGAAAATGTGCCAAACACCTCATCACAAAAAACTTGGTGTGACATTTTGGTAAGTCCCACTGTGTCTTAAATCTTACCTATAAAAACCAAGGACAAGATTCAGAGGACAGATACATCTATAACACTTGGGGAGCACATAATACGTCAGAGCAGGTATATATTGTATCCTTGTCTGGAGGTAAAGAGGATTATTGTATTGAGTAATGGAAGACACATGTTATTCTACAACAGAAGGCTTGCCAAAAACATGAGTAAGCTCAAACAAATCCCGTGTTTAGGGAAGATAGTGCGCCAATAACAGTACATCTATTTCAGAGGCGCTTCAAGAAGGCACCAAGTTATAAAGGCCATGGACTGAGAAATGTTAGAGAATTGAAATATGAAGAGTGAACATTTTGAGTTGCTCCAGAATTTATGGTTCTTTTGGGAACAACGGAGTTACTTAAGCTTTACTTGGTGAATCAAAACACATTTTTCTTCATTTTGCACTGTACAATATAAGTTGGTGTTAAGGTATACATGAACTTTGTATGTCTATTTTCTACAGAGCCTCCATTTGTATACAGCTAAACAACATTGCTATATTCTGTATACCATCTGTACTTTTAGTAATCGAAACTTGCACATGTTGTGCCAGACATTGTGGGATTTCTTCTGTGGAACGTTTCTTTACAAAATGTTGATAAGCTTCGTGTCTGAGATTGACTAGCCATCGACTATCTAGCCTTTTCTATCTCTAACTACTTGAGGTTGGTTCTACTAAAGTGTCTTTGTACAGAATCTCATAGATTTGTGTTTTACCTTTTCTCTGGTATACTGTGCAAATATTACTAATTCAGAAATGCAGATGTGTTGTCACCAGGTAAGCAGTCATTGTGTGTCAAGCTAGTGGATGAGATGAACATATAGTCAGAAGAAGGGCCGGGATCAAAACTGAGGATGACAGTTAAGTCCTCGTTCACATCTGCGCCCCAGTGTCCATTATGCAGGTTTCCATTTCCTGCCCAAAACTGGACAGGAGATGGGAACCTGCAGTTATTTTTCAAACCCATTCATTTTAATGGGTTTGGAAAGTGTCCAGCCGGTGAGCGTTTTGTGCTCTCTGCGGCAAAACCATTTTTTTTTAACCGGACACAAAGTTGGATATGCAGGACTTTGTGTCCGGTTAAAAAAAAAAACGGTTTCGCCACAGAGAACACGAAACTCTCACCGGTGCTCACGGCTGGACACGGTCTGCCAGGTTTCCGTGTTCTGCCAACAGAAGATGGAAACCTGAAGACTTTGCTGGGAACCTGGAGACTTTGCTGGAGACTGCTGTGCAGGGGTGAACCTGGGCTTTCTGCTGCCTGAAGTGGCGTCAGAAAGCCGCCCCCCCCCCCCCCCAGGATGGGCAGAGCTGAGTGGGCGGGGGGTCACAAGAAAAGGGCGTGGCTGAGCGGAAGGGGGCAGGGTGAAGCGGAAAGGGGGCGTGGCAGGGGGCTGCAGACACATTGACGCTAAGCCAGTCCAGGTCAGTCCAGTCTAGCTTGTCCTGGACTGGCTTAGGTCAGCAAAAATGCCGCCCTCCCGAGGCCCTGGCATAGAGCCGCCTGAAGCGTTCGCTTCAGGTCACCTCATGGGAGGTGCGGCGCTGCTGCTGTGGTCCGATCTTAGACTACGCCTTCTCACAGACGAGCCTCCGGCAGAACCAGCGTTGATTGGCTGAATGCTGTACACTGACCAATCAACGCTGGTCAATGCATTCCTATGACAAAAAAGTAAGCTCCCTCGTAACCGCAAGCTGCCTGCTCCTAGCAAGGACGAGCCTGCTGCAGAACCAGCATTGATTTGCCGCAGGCTCATCTTTGCTAGTCAGGAGAGCTGGCAGCTTGCGGTTACGAGAGAGCTTACTTTTTATCAGCGCAACTGCAAACGCTGTGCAGTTAAAGTGCACGGACCCCATAGACTATAATGGGGTCTGTGTGCTTTAACTGCACAGCGCTCCTCCTAAACACTCTCCTCCTGCTATTTGTGGACTTGGTGACTCTCCTTTAGTCGAATAGTGGTTTCCCCTGAAACAAACATTTTTTTCCCATAGACTATAATGGTATTTGATATTCGATCGAGTAGTTGAATATTGAGGCTCTACTCGAAACGAATATCGAATCTTGAATATTTCACTGTCCGCTCATCTCTACACTGTGTTAACTAGTAAGTCACACAAAAATGAAGTATTTGTCTATATATGTAGCAAAAGTTAGTGAAACCATCTTTTCCAACTGGATATTTGTTCCCTTTATTCATATAATAACATATTATTATTATTATTATTATTATTATTATTATTATTATTATTATTATTAATAAGAATTTCCTTATTATTATTATTATTATTATTATTATTATTATTACTATTATTTTAATCATCAATGTATTATGTTTTTAATGTTACACATGTAAATGACTGTTATTGTACTTATTTATGTATGTTGTGTAATAGATGATCAGTTTCTTAATAAACAAATGGAAGCTGGTTAGGCTATTTACAAAGAATAAATGAAAAAAATGAACTTGCATAGACTGTCACTATTATTTGTTTTAAATGATGTGCTTACTTCTAAAACAATTGTGCTGAGGGCATAGTCACCTGATATGATGGAAGGTGTCCTCGGTGCTCGAACATAAATCACTTCAATAACCTTTACAGGTTCTTGCCAAGAAGTCTGGGAGGATGCCAATATGATACATCATTTTAAAGTCTGTTTGGCATGGATGGATTGTCACTGATAAGTGTTGTATGCATTGATCTTATATCTCTATATCTTGAGCATTATTGCCTTGACCTGTAATTTGATTATAACAGGAATTCTTTTTTCCAGAGAGGATTTCAGAGAAATGACGATATCTCCATCATCGTTGATCACGCACCATTGATTAAAATACTGTTGTGTCAAGTTCAGACTGAAAAGGAGAAGGCTCAGCTTTTTTTTCTTCAATCTTATTGGTTTTCATTTTCTCCACTTTTGTTTTATCCTTCTTTGATGTAGCAATTGTAGCTGTACTTTTGGTAGTAGCCGCCATAATTACAACTACTATTTTGTTCAACGCTTCTCGTTCTGTTGCTATTCCTGGAAGGCTTACTTTTATTGCATCATTTTTTCTACTTCAGTTTTATATACTTTTTGCAAACAGTTTGCATCCTGTTGAGTGAACAACCATTTCCCTAGATGCATTAAAATCACTAATCTGTTTATCTAATGATGAGTTCAGAATCAGAGTAAACAGGGGATAAATGCAAACAAATCCAGACTGGTTCTGCAATGAGCAAACACAATAATCACTAGAAGATTTCGCAGAGCTATAGTAAATATTCCTCAGGTCTATTGTTTATGTTGGCAAATTAAATTGGTTAAATAATTATTAGATATTTCTTTAGACTGTCAATCAGTTTTATCATTTAGATTTATGCTTCAGTATACTAGTAAAGGATCTCTTCTACAACTAGAATATTGTATAAAGACGGATGAAGCTAATATTCAGGGTATGTTCCATATTTGTTGGTCATATCATAGATAACAGTAACCAAGGACAAACCTTTTGATTCAGTTAGAAGCATTTGTTCATACATGAAAAAAATATCCATCTTGTTGGCTACTTTTCATAGAACAGTCACGACACAAAGAAGTCCCGATGATTGCCTGACATTATGGTGGACTACTCCTGCCCTCCTTGCCTATATCCTTGATCGTCTTCATACATGCCTGATGAAGGGAGCATTCCGAAATGTTGCACAGTTTTTAGAGATGAGCGAACACTAAAGTGTCCGAGGTTCGAAATCCGATTCGAACAACCGCACACTGTTCGACTATTCGAACGAATTTCGAACCCCATTATAGTCTATGAGGGGAAATGCTCGTTTCAGGGGTAGGCAACATTCAATAAAATCATACTTACCAAGTCCACGAGTGACGGTTGGGCTGGATTCTGCTTGAAGTCTTCTCCTGGCGCAGGGTCCCCGCGTCCTCTTCCGGGTGGAATTCACTCTGCCTAGGCATCCGGCCTAGGCAGAGCCGACTGCACGCGTGCGTGCATGCCCGCGCATGCGCAGTCAGCTCTGCCTAGGCCGTATGCCTAGGCAGAGTGAATTGCACCCGGAAGAAGACGCGGGGACGCAGCGGGGAGAAGACTTCGGAAAGGTAAGAGAAGAACCAGCGTTGATTGACAGAATGTATAGCATTCTGCCAATCAACGCTGGTTCTGCATCGAACCTTAAACTTCGAACAGCTAGTAGTGTTCGATCGAGTACGAGTATTTCGAATACCGTAGTATTCGATCGAACACCAACTCGATCGAACACTACTCGCTCATCTCTAACAGTTTTCTCTAATGCCATATATATCTATTGAGTGGTACTAATATTAATAATACATGTTTGTTTCTAATTGAATGTGTCCATTGAAATAAAAATCATCAATATTTCTCTCAAAGCTCTGAAGTACTTTTATATATTACAAATATAATGGAGTGTGACCAGTCCCTCATAGGAACTTGCACCCACTAAAGATGGACTTAGAAGGTATTGTCTGATACTCTCTCTGCACATTGGTATTTATTGCAGCCATTTTTATGAGCCACTGATTTGGGTGTTTCCTCAATATGCAGTCAAGTTTTGGGCAACAGTCCATAAAAAAATTGTATAGGAAGCTGGACAATGTTCAAAGAAGGAATGAATATAGATTTTAGTTTTAAACTAGGTTAACAATACCATATTTATTTACAAGAGAAGGCTAGGGCTTATAAGATGGGGTTATTAGATGTCATTAGAAATACCCCCATAAAAAATAAATTGCATAACGTTTTCTTTTTACAAACCTCAAAAGTCCACTGCTCTCAACCATCACAGAATAATAGCACCAGACTTAAAGGGAATGCCCAGGAATTACAGGTTTTGGCAGGGAGGTTTGGAGAAAGATAGAATAAAAATAAAAACGTACCTTTCCCCAGTGCTCTGGTGTGCCTCACTGTGGTCTGGTCCATCAGTGCCCCAGGACTTGTTCTGGTGAAGGTCCTTGCCACACCAGAACAAGCCCTGGAGCACTGATGGATCAGACTGCAATGGGACACACTGGAGCACAGGAGGTAGGGGAGCATTTTTTTCACCTTCTCTGGCCTTCTTTCTAAAACCAGACAACTCCTTTAAATAGGGCTCCATCTACATTCACTCTCCAATATTTGAATGCAGGACTTTTATTTGATTTGAAAAAGCAAACAAACATGATAAAAGAAAGTTTGCCACGTGTTTACACTGGAGTAAATGCAGGCTCTGGAAACTCTGACGTATAATGTTAATCCAGTGATATGAAGGTAAGGATTAAGAATTATTTTCTCAAAAAGTGGTTTGTGCTTCTACAGTGTATTTTTTGCCTTTTGCATTTGCATAGACCTAAATTATCTTAGTTGTGATACCAATATGTCTAGGCCCATTCTTTAACTATAATAGAAATATTAGACAAAATTGGACAATCTTTTATTTCCCCAAGGCATAGTTGTCTGTGGGACCATCATTGGACATAAGATACTTTCTTTTGTGCGGCTACAGGTTTCTTTTGACTTGCCTGTTTTCAGTGGAAATGTCTTTAGATCATAACCGGACCTTTACTGACTATTCACACTTTGTATTTTCTGGTCTTTGATGACATCTCTACTTGTCCTAAAACATAGGTTTGTCCATCATTTTGTCTAAACATGTCAAGAGCTCTAAGATTTGCCTCTTTACCTCTCTGCTTTACAATCTTCAGAAATGTACCGCTCATGAAAACAGCAGAATTCTCCAGCTGTGCCTACACTGAGCTGTTTGTTTGGACACATCTACAAAGCACTTTCCCATGGCGGAGAAAGCAATCCTGAATGCTACTACTAGATCACGTCTACATTCAGTTTTTATTTGGAATTTTCTTTTACAGTAGCATCCTACCAACACACTAATTCACGCAATAAAACCGCAATCGATGGTTTATTGAAGGACACTATCATAACTGGTAAACCACGGAGGATATGTATGTCATACACAATTTTATTTTTCTAAATATTTTTGAGCACACCTATCATATATTCCCTAGTAATGGTCCTCAATTATGATTATAAATTAGCAGATATAGTAACTCAACACCCCTCCCAAAATTTTTTAAAATATATAGTTTGGATATGACAGATTTTACTTGTGAACTCAAAATATTAGCTTCAAAAATCTTCCTCTATCCTGGTAATATGCTTAAATGTATCGGGGATGGTACAGTGTATTAGCCTCGACTACAAGTTATTTAGGACAGATTTATAATCATCTATCAACTTCCAGAAAGAAGTACAAGGTCTCCACAGGTCTTAGCACATAAACAAGAATATTCACATTCAACAAAAAGAAACAAAGATGATTAAAATGGCGAGGAACTAAATCATGTGATATTTTAGCTGCTTAAAGTAACCTAGTTAGGTGGCAACACGGTGGCTCAGTGGTTAGCACTAGAGATGAGCGAACACTGTTTGATTGATTCGAATACCACGAGGCAAACGCACTAAAAATTTGTATCTCCTCCCACCTTCCCTGGCGCTTTTGTTGCACCAATAACTGCGCAGGGGAGGTCGGAAAGGAACTACGACAACGGAGGCATCGAAAAAAAATCGGAAAAAGTAATTGGCTGGCTAAATCAGGTGACCTCCAATTTATACGAATAGTGGATTTAACATTCGGTTAATTTGAGACTGTGAACTATGTGAATGTGAGACAGGGATAGATGTACTGGCAGGGTTAGCTAGGGATTACCTTTATTTAGGTGGGAATGTCACTCACTCAGCTCTTTGGGTCTCTATCTGGTCAGGATCCCTGTCAGCTTGCGATATGTGCGAGCTGACTTTTTCCCATAGGAATGCATTGACCAGCGTTGATTGGCCGAATGCCATACAGAGTACAGCATTCGACCAATCAACGCTGGTTCTGCCTGAGGCTCATCTGTGAGGAGGCGGAGTCTAAGATCGGACCAGAACAGAGACTGCTGTGGACCGATCTTAGACACCGCCTCCTCCGGCAGAACCAGCATTGATTGGCCGAATGAATAACTCTGTATGGCATTCGGCCAATCAACACTGGTCAATGCATTCCTATGCCGAGATGTAGCAGTGCTGGCCATGTGCTTAGCTCGGCTAATCCAGAGATGCAGCCGCGCTGAGCTCACAGCCAGCACAGCTACACCGGAGATGAAACAGAGCTGGCCGTGCGCTCAGCTCGGCTACTCCGGAGATGCAGCCAAGCTGAGCGCACGGCCAGTACTGCTACACCGGAGAACCACTGCTATGCCGGAGAACCGCTGAACCCTGCTGCGCACTCAGCTCTGCTGCATCAGAGATGTGCTGAACCCTGCTGCACACTCAGCTCTGCTGCATCAGAGATGTGCTGAACCCTGCTGCACATTCAGCTCTGCTGCTCCTCAGCAGAGCTGAGTGTGCAGCAGAGTTCAGCGGTTCTCCAGTGTAGCAGTGGTTCTCTGGTGTAGCACTGCTGGTAGCCAAGCTGAACGCAAGGCCAGCTCTGCTTCATCTCCGGTGTAGCAGTGCAGGCCGTGTGCTCAGCTCAGCTGCATCTCCGGAGTAGGCGAGCTGAGTGCACGGCCAGCACTGCTACATCTTGGCATAGGAATGCATTGACCAGCGTTGATTGGTCGAATGCCATACAAAGTACAGCATTCGGCCAATCAATGCTGGTTCTGCTGGAGGAGGCGGAATCTAAGATCGGTCCACAGCAGTCTCCATTCTGGTCCGATCTTAAACTCTGCCTCCTCACAGACGAGCCTCTGGCAGAACCAGCGTTGATTGGCCGAATGCTGTACTCTGTATGGCATTTGGCCAATCAACGCTGGTCAATGCATTCCTATGGGAAAAAGTCAGCTCACGCATATCGCAAGCTGACAGGGATCCTGATGTAATACAGTGACTTGGGCATGTTAGATGCCCCCAGGCATGCTTCCCCTGCTATCCCAGTTGCATTCCAGGGTGTTAGCATCATTCCTGGGGTGTCATAGTGGACTTGGTAACTCTCCTGAGTTGAAGAGTGGGATCCCCTGAAACGAGCATTTTTTCCCCATAGCGAGACCCTGTTAGAGCCGACTGCACATGCTTATTAAGGTCCGTACAGCCCTCTGACACACGAGTGAACTCGTCCAGGCATCGGAGGTCTGCGCAGGCATCAGACATGAGGAAGAAAGAAGACGAATGGATCCTATGGATTTACCGCAGCCTGCCACTCTTCTGCTTCATCCCTGCTTTACTGTATACTCAACTCTGCTACATCTGAGATGTAGCAGAGCTGAGTATAGAGTAAAGCAGGGACGAAGCAGAAGAGTAGATACTATCTATCTACTCATGAACTTCGCTCAACTTACCTGCACAGAAGTGCTGTCACTGCCAGTTCTGTTCTTCTCGCTCCTCTTCTGTTAGAGATGCTGGGAGAAGGCAGGGCTTGTGGCTTAGGGGAGTATGGGCGGGTACTGGGAGGGGAGACGTGAGTGATGCACTCATGTCTCCCCGCCCACAGTCTCCTAAGCCACAACAATCCCCGCCTACTCCCATAATCTCTAACACTAGCCTAGGGAGGTGGGGGCGCACACGGCGCTCTGAAGGCATGTCAATGAGAGAGGACTGAAGCGGGAAGAATGGGAAGCAGCAGCAATCTGTGCAGGTAAGTGGACAACAGGGGGACTTAGTAGCTAGGGGATTTTTTTTTAATCACTACACAGCATGGAGTCCAAAAATTTAAACAATTTTTGGACTACATGCTGTGTAGTGAATAGGATCGTTTTTAAAATCCAATCTTTGATTATTAAAACAATCCCATTGACTTGCATTGGATCGGAATTGGGATCAGGATCGGGTTCGAATGGAAAATGATCGGAAATCGGATTTTAAAAATGATCCTGAAATTTCAAGATCGACTCAACCCTACTAATGAGTAAATTACATTCATCTTACATTTATTCCCATCATAAATGTTGAACATATTGGAGAGAGGCAACTTTTAAACTTTACATACAGTATTTTCTTTTGTTGCCACATTACTAAAAAACGAAGACTGATAGATCGTGCTTGGAATAAACTTACTTGAGTTGTCCAAATTTGTCCTCATCTCAAGAGACCGTTAAAGATACCGAATCAACCAGAGACAAAGATCATGGGTCAGGATCATTCTGAACTTGTGTTTGTGCTCGCAGCAACCAAAGACTGATTTCTGTCTCTAAGAAAAAGGTCACTCCAAGGACACCTCACTGTGGCTGACTTCTTATCAGACTTTCACCATTCATGAATAACCAAGCAAAACTAGTTTATCAGTGCCTCAGAGAGAAGAGAATAAACATACTTCATCTATATGCTAATTTCCAAGTTACATGTAATAACCAAACTAACAAATAATCAATAAACAATGCAATGTATATATGGTAATATTGATTAAAAACAAACCATTTGATTTGGTTTTCTAATCCAACAAGCTGAAGCATAAAGGTTGAGTTTAGTTAGTATATAAAATAAGAAACTTAAAAAGGAAAAAAGTAAGGCAGATTTCTTGAGTCCCAAGTAAGCTGGAGAAGATGCATGTCTCAACATGTATCCTCTAGTCAGCTCTCTGGATGTGTAATGAAATAGGGTGCTGTGGGGAAGCTGAAGGTTGAATGAATATGCATGCAATTGAACCAGGCATTGTGAATGTTAAGCAGGTTCCCTACAGGAAAGGATGCGGCATGCTTTATGGAGCTAACAGCTGCTTTATAAGTGCAAAGTGCTGAACCACTTGATTACAGTTCTGCTACTAAGATAATATTACCAAATATGAAAAACTGAAAAAGTAATGCTCTTAAGGAGGTTCTTCAGGGTTATAGAAATAAAAGAGCTGATCATGTTTCACAATCTAGTTTAGCGGAATGCTGAACACAGTAAAATGTTTCCGTACTGTAAATCATCATTGCTATGTATGACCTCAGAATATTATTATATACACTAATACTTAGAAACACAAGTTTTGCTACTAGGAAATTTTTATACTAAACCAAGGAAGGCATGAAATGCAAATCATCATCTTATATGCAATGATTATGGAATTCCGTGTCGTTTTAGAAAAAAAGAGATTGAAAACAAACTGGGACCAGGAAAATGTCCCAAGGTAGCGTCATCTGGTTTATTTTCTGATTGGCATAGATAGATTGATAGGACCTTCCCTATCTGTATATAGAGAAATACCTGTCAGTCTAGCCAATGAGGGTGGAAACCAGCCAGATGCTTCCACCAGTTCATAACTTGTCTTTTAATGAAACACTTCAGAGTAATACATACTGTAATAAGGGAGTCTGTCATTATTTCATGCTGCACGTGGCTCCTTCATCTCTTAACACATTTCCTTTAATCGCTGCTTTAAATTTCAAATAGCCAAATTGTAAAAAGTTTTGGTTGTGTTCACTGCAAAAATAACGGAAAAAAAATCAAGCACTCGAAGCTGGCCTCAAGTGTTAAAGGCAACATTTTGCTCAAAGCCAATATCAAATCCTGACAAACAATACATATACATATTCATATTTACATGCATAATGGTACTGGCAGTCTTAATTGTCAATAATAAGGTGGGGTACCCTTTGCTGGGGCTCTCTATATGGTAGACATGGCATATACATAATCATACCAAACTCTTATTAATTACAATGATCGAATAATCATAATACAGTATAGTGGCCAAATAGCAGAGCCATACAATGACCAATAAACTCTGTGTAGTGATGCTACACTAAATGCTCCACATACAAGTCAGCCATACTCAGCAAAGTCAGTGGTGCCAAACAATTATCATATGTGCATGGGGTCCCTTGACTTCCCTAATAGATCACTTTCAGGTAAGGATGGATTGATGATGTTGAATTTTATCATGCTTTGTACTGTACCTCTGTGGAATAAGTTATAGGAGAGGTGGTTGGCAGAGGCCAAAGCCCCTTTTACCCAGCCCAATTTTCAGACTAAGAAAAAATCATTTATAGGAATGCCAACAATTAAGTGAACTCTCATTTCATTGCATCTTTTTTTGCAGTATAAAAGAAAAGGAAGCATGGCAAGAGAGTAGATAGTATGAAGGAATAATCAGCACCCTGACTCCATGGATGACTTCAGACTTCTTCGGGCGGATAGAACACGTGACAGCAGTAAGAAGATAGGAGGAGGGCTTGTGATGAAAGATGATGTACTTCTTGGGACATTTTTTTTGATTAAAGGAACAATAGTGCTAATGCAAGATATCGAACTATCAGCTGGAGATCTCACTATCTATCAAAGGAATTACCCCACGTTATTGTGATAGCTGCATATGTCCCTCAACTCTTTAATAAGCTATTTCTGCCTGTTATGTCTACATGCTGTGACCCCCCTCCTCGTGTCCTCCAACCGTGGTCGGCCTGTATTATCAACATCACTTCGCACAGAGAACTATATGATCCTGGAGATTTTTCTTTCTTCTTTAGTTGGTATGACTCCTAGTATCTATCTGCCATGAGTTTGTATGTGTTTCTCTCTTGCTATATACTACTGTGTTATCCATGATGCTGTATCACACTCAATTTCCCAATTTGGGGGATATTCAAGGATTATCTTATACATCGGTATATTATAATCACCGTATCAAAGACTATGGGGCACAGATTTGGCTATACGATGTGCTATGTTGACTTTCTCTTCATTTAGTACTAGTTCTGTGAAGCTTATTGTCAACAAGATAGATGAAGAGATGTTTTGGAATATCCTAGAGGAAAATATATACCTAAAAAATATGGATCAGATACGGATGTATTAAATGGATAATGGACTAATACATTAATCTTGTCAAGTAACAAAATGAATAGACAACAGATGGAAGAAAATGCAGACATATATCCATTGCATGTATAGAGACAGTGTTTGATTTAGCTAAATACGCCAGGAAAGTGATCTTAGTCTAAGAATCTATTTTGGATAAAACATAAATAGGAAAGTCTTTGATTAAAATGAGTGTTTAGTGCCTATCAAATATGTATAACAAATACATTTGTGTTCCCAATACCACTGGTCCACAGTTTATTTCCCTATAGCAATGCACAGTAGAAGGTACAGTAGGTAACCAAGCTACCAAAAACTAATAAAACATAATTTTTTTTTAGGCAGTGCAAATATGCAACACTTTGTTTAAACAGAGCCAATATTAAATCATGACAGATTAAATGAATATATTCATATTTCAATCCATAATGGTACTGTAAGTCATTGTTAATAATAATCCAGATATGTTGGTTTATTAATATCTTGAGTGCTGACATTCCCGGTGGTGCCATATTTTCTTCTTGTTATACAGGCTATGTAGACAAGGATCCGTGTGCTTAAACAGCAATCCATTTTGAAATCACAAGTGACCAAATAGGTGAAGTAAAGTTTCTTTAGCTGCCTCGGGCTGTGTTCATTGACATGAATAGATGGCCAAATAGGAAAATAATTTCTATCTGCGTATGAGGGACTTTATCCCTTGCCTGAAATATATTGGAGCCCTTGGAAGAATGTTTCTGTTCACCCACAAGCAGCAGAGATTTGAATAATGGTGAAAAATATAGCAGGATCTGTCAACTCTCCTGGCATTCCTGTTTTGGTACATATTTGTATTCCGCATGAAATACAATTATGTTGCATTGTATTCCTCAGAGAATATAGAGACTTAAACCAGCACTTTCTGGAATGGTACCAGCGGAACCACCTCAGGACGAATGCTGGGAAGACCAAGGAGATGGTGATGAACTTTAGTAAGCAGAGAAGTGCTCTGAATTCAGTGGACATCCAGGGAACAGGCATTGAGATGGTCAGGTTCTACAAGTACCTGGGTGTGTTCCTCATTAATAAACTGGACTGGGCTGATCACCTGGATGCACTGCACAGAAGTATCACAGCAGTCTCTACCTGCTCAGGAGGCTGAGGACCTTTGGAGTCCAGGGGGTACTTCTTAGGGACCTTTTCAACTCTGTGGTAGCATCATCAACTTCTTTGGAGTGGCCTGCTGGGAAAGTAGTATACCAGCCAGGAATAGAAAGAGACTCGACAGGCTGATTAGAAGGGCCAGCTTTGTCCTGGGGAGCCCTCTGTACCAAGTACAGGTGATGCATGACAGAAGGATACTGTCTGTGGTGAGCTCCATGCTGGAGAACAACTTCCATTCCATGTAAGAGACCGTGACAGCCCTAGGAAGTACTTTCAGTGACCCACTGCTTCATCCTAAGTGTGAGAAGGAGCGCTATCGGAGGTCCTTCCTCCCAACTGAAGTCAGGCTACATAATCAACATCAGGCCAACTGGGGATCACTCAGCACAGAGAACTAAATGATCCTGAGTCCTTCTTTTCTTTTTTAGTTGCTATGATTCCTAGTATTTTTTTCTATCTGCTATGAGCTTGTATGTGTTCTTACTTGTTTTATCCATGTTGCTGTAAAACACAGAATTTCCAAATGGTTGGATTATCAAAGGCTTGTCTTCTCTTATCAAAAAGCTATTTCACAGCATAATTTCTTATAACTCTGCAATGTGCTGATCCTGTACCTTAATACTTCTTGAAAATTTCTAAATTAATTGAAATCTGTATGTTATAGGTTAGGGGTGTATCCATACACACATACTGTCCCATCAGCCCTCTCAGTGCCATCCTAAATAGGAACACCTCTTTAATAAGAGGTAAACCCTTAAGGCTATCTAGAACAGAACACAGGAGAATTATATACTTAAAAAAAAGTCATAGATAATAGCGCAAAATAACCTTCAGTGTTATACATGTAGCTTTCTCTGGAAACTAAAACAAACATATACACCTACAGAGAAACAAGACCATGTCAAGAAATTGTACAAAGTATCAAAATTTTATTTAATAAATATAATAATTTTTTTTAATAGTGTATTTTATCACAGTGACCCATACTGTGACACCACCAAACCAGGGTAGAGTAACAATTAAACATTGTTTGGCTGATAGTAAGTAGACAAAGTAAGAGGGAAGGCACATCACAGATTTCTGCAGCTGCACCTCCCACTTCCCTCTCTTGTAATTACTTTTAACACAAGACAGATTTCTTTGAACAAGGAGGTTTTTGAACACTTGAAGAGAGCCTTGTAGGGAAAGATGAACCCCAGGCAGCTGGAAGGTGCAGTAATAATGATAGATAGAGCATGCTTTGACCTATCTAGGTAACCATGGAAGGCATGACTGGATAGCATAGGCATATCACATTTTCTGTATGCCTAGTGATATGTTAGATATATGACTTTTTCTTATACAGGTGCTCTTGACACCCAATTACATTACTTCTACAAGTGGTTGACATGAACCTAAGATCACTTTTCTTTAAAATGTGGAAACCTGTCTCTTTAAAAGTGTCAGACTTGAATCTTTTTGCCCGGTTTTATTCCTTTCATTATATTATTACAAAACTAGACAACTCATATCACTCCCTTGCCTCTCTTCATTTACAAGGCAAATGAACAACTCTTCACCCACAATATATTCTTCCTCATTCTCTATGCTGGTTGAAGTTTCATATAGTTTTTTTTTATCATGTCTAGTGCGACCCACTGGGGACATAACTAACATTTATGACATTCATGGATTTTTAAAAAAAGTCTAAAGAACATGGTCTTATTTTTGACTTGAAGATAAGGAGTTGTGTTTAATAATATTAAAATATTTGGACTTTCTTTGCAGAATACAGATGAGACCAGACTTAAATGATCTCCAGTTTACTTAACTAGTACAGTTTCTCAAAAACCAGTTCAACACACTGTTACAACATGTCCACAAAAGTCTTGAAAGGCTGAAATGTCGCCCAGTGAGCCCACAAATAGACACAATTAGGATAGTTAGCATATCCCTTAGTGCTAACTTCTCAGTAGACCAGGTTGATTTGAGAAAAGTGTGACAAACATTTCTTAACATGATACCCAATAGGACAGGTAATGAAGGACACGTCCACCAAAAATAATTTAAGCATTGATGAAAAAGTCACAAGGTCAAAAAAATTTTGGGTGGCAACATGGTGGCTCAATGGTTAGCACTGCAGCCTTGCAGCACTGGAGTCATGGGTTTGAATCCTGCCAAGGACAGACATCTGCAAGGAGTTTGTATGTTCTTCCCAAGTTTGTGTGGATTTCCTCCCATACTCCAAAGACATACTGATAGCAAAAAATTTACACTGTCAGCCCTATATGGGACTCACAATCTACATTTAAAAAAAAATTATTTTTGCACAAAAATTGCACGCCCAAAGATTATGACTTGTTTCATGTCCTCTATGTCGAAAAGCTGGCATACAAGGTGTAAAATTGGCCCAAATATATACAGTAAACATCCTGGTAAAATATTGTTTTTTTATGCGCAGCAAAATCCACTTATATTGTTTGCTGGTTTTCTTTGTTTAAAACATGGCCAGACATGAAAAAATTAAATATGCCAACTTTCATTTCAAAGCTTTTGATGACAACGCTATCAGTACAGGATATATAAAAGAGAGCGCTTTGCGTTTGGAATTAGGTCAATGTCTCTGCTTCTTTGTCTTTTATATATTTTTCCCAAACCAGTAGTTGGAAACTAAGGATCAAATAATAATTAATTAGCAATAGCACAAAAATAAAATTGCAGATAGGATATTAATGATATCATTACATCACACATATAATTACAGTCGTGTTTTCTTTTCGCCTTAATATTGAGCAGCGCACAATGCTATCAGCTAGTCTGTTCAGACCAAGTTATTAGTTTCATTATCTGATACAAAGCCAGTTTATATAAATAAGTGTAATGAATATGTCCTGTCTTTTGTGTTATCCAGTCTACTCAGGGCTATTTTATAATGAGCACACAGAGATATATGTTAATAAACACAAAGATGAACGGGCTGAAACAAACCAATGTAGTCTGCCAGCTTGCCATTATACTTCTTGCACAGAAAGGAAGTGACTGCCAATTAGTTAACCTATAAAGAGGATTAATAGCACCTCAAGGAGAAACTCTTGTGTTGAAGGTCTTTTTGGCAAAGGATGGGTTAATTGTTTCTCTAGGATTAATAAGGCAGACAGCTTGAGAATCATAAGGAATGAATTACAAATGATTTTGGAGCATCTGAATGCATGATGTAGCTCACGCTAGTGCTTGTACAATGTTTTACAGAAATAGTGTCCTGGTTTTATTTTATTGGGTAACAGACATTTATTTGCACTCTATGTATTATTGCTGTATGGTTATGCTATGTTATGTTACCCAGTATATATATAAGGAGAAACGTCAAATAGGGAATAAGCATAGTACTTACAGTATCACTTCCTGCGGTATAATGGTGCTACTTCTTAGGGGGCGTTCACACATGTGCCTCTGTCAGTTTGCCATGTTTCTGTCCTAATCTCCAGTGAAATTGGACAGGAGATGGTTGCTGGTGGTCAGTTTTATAACTCGTTCATTTGAATGGGTATTTAAAGTAAACCAATGGTGTTCGTATGCAGCCTCTCCATGGGAAAACTGTTTTATTTGGACAGACACAAATCCTGTATGTCTGGCTTTGTGTCCGTGAAAAAAAAAAAAAAGGTTACCAGGCAGAGAGGCTGTACACGGACATCGGCGGTTTGCTTTAAAAACCCATTGAAATGAATTGGTTTAAAACTGACAAGCTGCCCCTTGTCCAGTATCACCGGGGATTAGGATGGAAACATGGCGGACTGACAGAGGCGCACGTGTGAACACCCCCTTACTGTGTTATAATGTTTCCCACTTGATTTATCTTAAACTGAGAAAACGCCTCTTCCATTTAAATGCCATTTTAACCGTTAAAGATGCAATAGTTTGTTACAAGAAAGTGGGACATGACA
This sequence comes from Leptodactylus fuscus, assembly GCF_031893055.1. Lineage (NCBI taxonomy): Eukaryota > Metazoa > Chordata > Amphibia > Anura > Leptodactylidae > Leptodactylus > Leptodactylus fuscus. The sequence goes on along the minus strand of NC_134265.1, from coordinate 275,502,917 downwards.
TCTCTATAGACCCTAGCAATACCACTAACGCTGGGTTCACACTAGCGTTTGGCAGTCCGTTCTCAGGTTTCCGTCTTCTGCATGCACCGTTTTTTTTTTTAAACCAGACATAGAGCACAGCATGTCCGACTGTGTCCGTTTAAAAAAAAACGGTTTCACCACGGAGAGTATAAAACGCTCACCGGCGCTCATGGCCGGACACCTTTCAAACCCATTCAAATGAATGGGTTTACAAGAGTCCTGCAGCTTTCAGTCTCCTGCTCTGTTTTGTGCAGGAAACAGAAACCTGCAAAATGGACTCCTGGGCGCAGATGTGAACGAGCCCTAAGGCCAACAAACCAAAAACAAAAGACTTTTAGGGGATGGGTCATCAGGGGGTGCCCAAGTCTCAAATTTTCACCAGAGCCTATAGGACTTTAGTGACCTCCTTTTCTGGAATAGGTACAAATTTGCAACAGTAATACTAATACAATTGTAATGTAGTCAGTAATGGAGCCAAAATACATGATCATGATAAAGGTCAGTATATGACAGGGCACAGCATAAGTCAAGGAAGAAAGTTACAGGCAGAATGAGGAGTAGAATTATATGTACCAAGCAAATAATCTAACAGACGTGACAGTAGTATATACGAGACAAGTTCAGAGTCAATATTAGGATAAGAAAATACAGAAATGAGAACTAGGTAATACATAAACCTTACTATGCCACACAGAAAACCCCTTTTTATACTTTGGTAGTGCATGTACAGTATTTCATACTTTCAGTGTCCACATACCATATTCATAGTATCGTGCATTGCACACCTTGGTCGCGTGAGTCTATACTGTGCCCACACAGAGACCACTTATTATCAAACTGTAAAAAATGTGCTCTCAAAATAATGCCATGAAAGTGATTGGGTTAAATACTGTACATGCACTAAATAGAGAACATTCCCTATCTCTAATAGTATGTTCTCTAGCTTTTTGTACATGACATAGTGCACTTTACTAGCTTATGTAGGTCACGGTAGTAGGGTTTTACAGGATGAATGGATAACCCACACCCTTTTTTGCTACAATCCCTAAAGCTATTCCAGCACTTATTACCCTTTTGTTCTTTAGTGATCTACTTTTCAAAGGAAATGACCAAAAATAATGAAGATAGAAACAGAAAGATACGTGGAATTCCTTTGACTACCCCTTTCGTAAATGCTATTGAGTCTGAACTGAAATTATCGATTCTCTATTCATTCAGTAGACGCTCTCCTTTCACCTAATTGATACATGTTCTAAATTCACAAAAAACATTAACACATTTCAAGGCCTTTGATGATAAATTCCCAAGAAAGAATAGAAGAGGCATCGTTTCAATGTGTCAATTTTAGTTAAACTTTCTTGTTGAACAGGCTGCAAGTGTGACTAGTACAGAAAATAATATTATTCATATTTATAGCAATACTATGTCCACCTTTTACTGCAGGCACACTCTGAAAGGGTTTTCTTTTATTCGGGGTCTTGAGCTAATTTCTTGCTGAGACTCGAAGCAAGAAGATAGCCTTAGAATCAACTGTGGACACCTTATTGAAGGTTCTACTGAGAATTGGTGCCCAGGTTAAATAATCTCGATAATCTGGAAAGTAGGGCAGTGCAAAAGTATTTTTGGCAAACCTCGTGAAATTCATTTCATGAGATTTGCCAGAGTTTCATTTGGCACAAACACATCTTAACCAAAACTACTATCATTATGCTCCAGGTTCTCTTCAGACCCGAGAATCAAATGTTTGTAGGCCCAGGGGAGGACGATTAAGCAAAAAAAAAAAAACAAAACTGTGTTACTCACCTCTCCTGGGCTTTAGCACCAGCCTTTGAGCCTATGGAATGAAGTCACAAACATCATGTGTGTCAAGCCACATCACATAATGACACCGGCATAACCCATGTCTGTGACATCATTAAAGAGGCCTAAAAACTGAAGCCAGAGCCCAGAAGAGGTGAGTAACACAGTTTTATATGTTTGACACCTTCCATGGGCCTCCAATCATTATAATCTTGAGTCTGAAGAGATCCCCAAGTATAATAATAGAACATAGGTGGTGAACTCCATATGGGCCACTGTTTGACATTATATTGTGTAGAGTAGCCTCTATGAGACATTATACTGTATGAAGTTGCCTCTATGAGACATTATACTGTGTAGAGGGGCCAATATGGGACATTATGCTGTATGAAGGGGCCACTATGGGACATTACACTGTGTGAAGGGGCCACTAAGGGGCATTATACTGTGTGAAGAGACCCCTATGGGACAAAATACTGTGTGGAAGGACTGCTATGGAACATTATATTGTATGGAGGATCCCCGATATGACATTACATTATGTGGGCGGTGCCACTATGGGACATTACACTGTGTGGAAGGGCTGCTATGGGACATTATCCTGTGTGTAGGGGTCACTATGGGACATTATACTGTTTGGAGTTTCTGTTACGGGACATTATACTGTGTTGAAGAGCCACTATGGGACATTATACTGTGTGAAGGGGCCAGTAAGGGACATTACACTGTGTGGAGGGACCACTATGGAACATTAAACTTGATGAAGGGACCACTGTAGGATATTATAATGTGTAAATGGGACTTTATAACATGTGGGGGCTAGGAAAGGGGGTGCTATGCCATGTGGGGGTGGGGTTTCTAGGTCTAGGGGACCCATTCTTTGCTAGTTATGCCCCTGATGAAGGATACACCATTGCCAAAAAATAAATCTACAAAGTATAACAATACAGTATCAACAAATCCTCCCAACTGCTCTAAACTGCAAAGCAAGCTGACCACGTGGTACTACTTGCAGACCACCTGACCAAGAATGCTGACGGCCCAAGGGCATATTTCACAGCCACTGAGGGCAGGACTTTCCAGACCTCTCCACTCCTGACACGAGGGCCTGAAATCTGGACCACTGGAATTTAGAAAGAGAATCAGAGAATTATTAACCTCTGGCACATGCACCACAACAAGAATGCATTAATACAGAAACTCCACAAAACTAAATGATTTAAAAATTGAATGACCTGAAGGGAGTTAGCAGATTGCTGGCTAATGGCCTGGAACACCCCCATGTTATTACAGCACAAATGCCTCCACTTATATTACAAACGATTGCCTAATAGCTGAATAGAAAACTAGCCCTCTGGCATTACTCCTGCCACAGAACCACACTTCACTTTCCCTGTAAGAACACACCAGAGCTGTGAGCTGTCAGCTGTCAACACAGATATGTACAATTTAAGATCCATATTAGAGACTAGCACCCACAGCTATACTGACCACCCATTATGTGTCTCCATAAACTGCACCCACACATCCAAATCCAACCTCACCTCCCTTTTCGAGCTACGATAAGCCACATCCACAGATTAATATCTTTATGATCTCAGGGAATGTTGGGCCTTGCTGTTGCTGGAACTGCTCATTGTAGCAGAGCCATGATCCACCCTGATACGCACAATACAACTCCCCAATGGAGTGCATGTAGCAAAAAGCATGGAGAAATTCTCAATCACTTTTTCCTTGACAATGCTAATCAAAACTGCAGTCTGTAAGTCTGTAGCCAATTGCTAAGTATTAATTGATAGCAATGTCTATCCCCCTCCTTCCCTCAATGAGCTTTAGGCCCCGTTCACGGGAATCCGCGTCAGAATATGGCCAAAATCCACCTGCCGCAACTTCCGACAGTCGCAGCACTTCGGTCCAGTGTAGGCCTAAATGAATGGGCCCAGCTCAGAGCGTGCTGCCCTGAGGGGGACGCCGCGGCTGAATCAGCCACAGAATCCGCCTAAAGAAAGGGCAGCTTATTTCTTTTTTCCACTAGTGGCAACATGCTGTTAGGGGAAAAAAGAACGCTAGCAGTCTACATAGACCACCATTGTGAGGGGGCAGATTTTGATGTGGATTCGGCGCCAAAATCTGCCCCCTCTTGCCCCGTGTGAACAGGAACTTACCCTATCCAAATTAAACTTTTCCAATGGCATTAAGGAGAAAATCCTCACATACTCATCCTTCCAGATTCTCTCCTTAGCCTTCTGTTCCAGATAGCCTATTGGCAAATAAACCCAAGTTCCCATTCACATTATGTGTATAGATATATAAAACTTAAAATTTATTGTAGTGAAAATTAGAATAGTGAGTCAATTACAATCCTAGCACTGTTCCCTCAAGGACAAATTACTGTGCTATAACATAGCCACATGAAAATATGTATTTACACCATATATAGGTTAGACTAAAACAAGGGAGTAGAGGGCAACACATGCAAAAGATTAAATTATAGCAATGGTGTAATACACCATATGCTTGTAGAATTCTTATGTCATTTTCCCTCTGCCTAAAGACTAATGAACTAAATAATTGAGCCAGTGGTCACCATAGATCAATCTGGAAGTTGCCTCTATATATAAATGACCTACCTCATGTGGTGTTATGTCAGCCAATAAGATATAGAAAGTCTGAAAAAACATCCACTTGTATTGAAAGTGGTAAATGGAAGGTGCAGTGCTAATTAAAAATGATGAACCTTCCCGATATGTTTCGTCTATAACAGGCGTCCTCAGGCGTAGCGGTATATAAACCATGTACATAACCTCTCAAAGTCTGCCAACTAAGCAAAATATCTTCAAGTGCATCAAATATGCATTTGTAGTGTACAAAAATCTCTCACCAAGATGTACACTACCCAAAAGTACAATATTCAAAACAAGAGCATGATCAGTACAAACCTTATGTATTCATAGGCTGTACTGCTTGCAACAGAAAATAGTCCAATGTAATACACCACTGATGCAAATTCTAAAACTTAACATTTAATTTAAACTGTGCGCGTCAATTTGGCGCGAAAATCAGTATGGACATGTACTGCCTGATGGGGGAGAGGCGCGGTCTCTCCAACAGCTTTATAAACACCAGGTAAGGGCTCAACTGTGCCACCACTGTCACTATAGTGTTAGCCAGTAAGGACTCTACGTACTGAGTGTAGACCTTCGACTGTGGGCAGATGCACTTTTATCCTATGTATGTAGGCAGTTATCTGTAGTATCCATGTACTAAGGTATATTATTGCTAGTCCCCTGAAGAATGGTGCATAACAGCACCAGGAAATGCATCTGGACCAGGGACAACTAGGGCTGTCTACCAGGGAGAGCTTGGGACTGCCCTTGTTAGGGCAGGAGTCATTGGGAGCCAGGGTGTAAGCAGGGTGTTTACAGGGACAATTACCAGCTACCTGTGGTGCCCCTTGTATTGTTTGACTCCTGCCGACACTTTGGTAAGATCGTTAATTTTTTACCTATTGTGTACCTAATACTGTGGGTTACGCTATAATATCTTGTGCTTACACTATGCATGAATGTATTGCTCACAGTTAATCTACTTGTGTGTATATTCTGACTAAACTGTGGTGATTGAGTTTTTCAGATGTTTTATAAAGAATATATCTTTTAACAGTTTAAATTAATTGTTAAGTTTTAGAATTTGCATCAGTGGTGTATTACTACCCAAAAGTAGCATTTGAAAGCCTTTTTAATGAACAGCAGAGATAACACCTTGGTGGCAAGACACAGTGTATTGCGATCACATGTGTAATCATTTATATAATTGTCGATAATATAGCTGAATTCAGTAACTAGAGTAAATAGAGTAACTCTAGAAAGTAACGGGCTCTATTTATTTTACAGATCCACATTACCGATAATGACCAACTCTGCTTCAACTTCTACCCTCCAGACGAGATGCGGAGGGGAAGTGGAGGCAGCTGTGAGCATGAGCAGGGATTGGTAAGTAAGGCCACTGGCAAACGCCAACAAATACTGCTATTATTATACTCGGGGCAGTGGTGAACCTAGCCCCCTGCTGCCTGAGGCGGATGATCATAAGACGCCCCCTCCCATCCCAGACTGAAGACCAGGGGAAGGGGGGTCAGGGTTATGAGGGGGCATCGCGATTAGGTTTTTCTTTTGATTGTCTGCATCAGACAGCGGGGGAAGGTGTGTGTCCTAGTGGTAACATTACAGTGAATACACTGCAGTAATATTTTATTACTTACAGGAGACGTCTTTCCACATTTCCTGTCTCTTCCCTTTGGACAGCCATGGCCACTTCTTCCAGCTGTGACTTGACTCTGTAAAGTTTGCAACACAGACATCTTTGACTCCTTACTTCTCCACGCATTCAACCCCTATATGTGTATATATATATATATATATATATATATATATATATATATATATATATATACTGTACAGACCAAAAGTTTGGACACACCTTCTCATTCAAAGAGTTTTCTGTATTTTCATGACTATGAGTAGAGTCCAGGTCAATGCCACAGAGAGTTCTAGCAGCAGACACATCTCTACAACAACTGTTAAGAGAAGACTTTGTGCAGCAGGCCTTCATGGTAAAATAGCTTCTAGAGAACCACTGCTAGGGACAGGCAACAAGCAGAAGAGACTTGTCTGGGCTAAAGAAATGAAGGAATGGACATTAGACCAGTGGAAATCTGTGCTTTAGTCTGATAAATCCAAATTTGAGATCTTTGGTTCCAATCACCGTGTCTTTGTCCGACACAGAAAAGGTGAATGGAATGACTCTACATGCCTGGTTCTCACTGTGAAGCATGCAGGAGGAGGTGTGATGGTGTGGGGTTGCTTTTCTGGTGACACTGTTGGGGATTTATTCAAAATTGAAGGCATACTGAACCAGCATGGCTATCACAGCATCTTGCAGTGGCATGTTATTACATCCGGTTTGCCTTTAGTTGGACCATCATTTATTTTTCAACAGGACAATGACCCCAAACACACCTCCAGGCTGTGTAAGGGCTATTTGACCAAGAAGGAGAGTGATGGGGTGCTTTGCCAGATGACCTGGCCTCCACAGTCACCAGACCTGAACCCAATCGAGATGGCTTGGGGTGAGCTGGATCGAAGAGTGAAGGCAAAAGGACCAACAAGTGCTAAGTATCTCTGGGAACTCCTTCAAGACTGTTGGAAGACCATTTCCAGTGACTACCTCTTGAAGCTCATCAAGAGAATGCCAAGAGTGTGCAAAGCAGTAATAAAAGCAAAAGGTGGCTACTTTGAAAACCCTAGAATGTACAACATATTTTCAGTTGTTTTACACTTTTTGTTAAGTATATAATTCCACATGTGTTAATTCATAGTTATTTTGCCTTCAGTGTGAATCTACAATTTTCATAGTCATGAAAATACAGAAAACTCTTTGACTGAGAAGGTGTGTCCAAACTTTTGGCCTGTTGTTAGAATCATATCTTCTATCTTGTATTTTGTCATAACTCTTTCTCTAGCAAAGATAAGTCTTGTCTCAAAAGGAAGTGGTTAGACTAATTAACATGGAGATGCTATGGGGATCAAAGAAGGAAAACCCTTTTCTTCTCTAGGTAATAAGGAAATGGAATGCTAATGAATCCTCATGAATCTGATCAGCTTTAGGGCTGCACCTCTGTCTTGTCAATATAGAGTGTGTAACACAGGATGCCTATAGAAACACTGGAAGTTAGATCCAAGAAGTGACACAAAAGTCTTTGATGTGTAATTATCTTCTGAGCCTTGAGATACGCATACTGTATACAGTGACTGTAGGGGGTTAGCTTCCTGGTGGAATGTAATGTTTTAGCCAATGGATAGAGGCTACCATTCCACATCCAATCCTGGTATGTTATGTTACGTCATAAGTCCAACCTGCTTTGTCTGTATAAATATTGCCTTTTCTGTTACAATAAATCAGAACTCTTGATACACAGCCATCTTGTGTCATTAATCAGTTCTCCAGGCTTAAAAGAAGATGGCTGCAGTCCATCTAGGCCTGTTAATTAATTATTTAATTTGGAGCTCTGCAACATACTATGAGGACTCTTTAATGTCCCCAACACTGTACTGTATATATTTATATATATTTAGATATTTATTTATGTCCCACAGTGGACCCCTGCAACCACTATTATGCCTCACAGCGGCTGTGGAGCATAATAGAAGTTGCAGGGGGCCACTGTGGGGCATAATAGAGGTTGCAGGGGGAGGAGGGACGACATTAAAATGGGGAAGCTGGAGGGGGACATTAAACTGGGGCAGGTGGAAGTGGACAGACATGTCCCCCTCCAGCTACCCCCCATGGTTTAATATCCTCTCCAGTTGACCCCAGTTTAATGTCACCCCTCTATCTGCCTTCAGTTAAACTGCCCTACATCTGCCCCCAGTTCCCCCCTATTGCTCACACATGCTGTCTCTTCTTACTTTCTTATCTTCCTTCAGGCTCGATTCCTGACAGCTTGCTTTGTCTGTGCAACTGCAACTATCCCGCGTAGCTCCACCCACTGACGAGTCTGCTGATAGCCTAGTGAACTATAGGACCTGTGATGGTGTCACCACAGTTCCTTTAGCTGATTTGCAATTCAGCATCTATCTAGGTCCTAGATAGATGCCGAATTGCAAGTCTTTAAAGGACCTTTAATGACATAATCATAGGTCAACCTGTGATGACATCAACACAGGTCCTTTAACTTTAATAATGTTTAGGAAAAAAAAAAAGTCCTGTGACTGCCGCCCCCTCCGAAAATGCCGCCTGAAGTGGCTGCCTCACATCGCCTCATTAGAGGTGCGGCCCTGACTCAGGGGTCTCTTCAGTATAATGATCAGATGCCCAAGGGAGGTGAGTGAACATAAAAAACAGTGTTACTTCTCCAGTGCTGATGTCCCTCCTGTCTTTGGGCCTCTGCAATGATGTCTCAGACACCACGTGAGTCATGCCAGCATTGCAATGCATAATGATGCTGGAATAACCCATGTCTGTGATGTTATTGAATAGGGCCAAAGACAGCAAGGAGTCATGGCAGAGGTAAATACCACTGGTTTTTATGTTTGTCATCTAGCCTTGGCCTCCAATTATTATACTCTGGGGTCTGAAAAGGGTCCATTATATAAGATAATACTGTGTGGAGGGGTCACTTTGTGACATTATACTGTGTGCAGAGGCTGCTGTGGCACATTATATTGTGTGCAGGGGCCGTTATGGGACATTATACTGTGAGGAAGGGGCACTATCAGACATTACACTGTGAGGAGGGGCTGCTATGGAAAATATACCGTGTGGAGCCCCTTTGGGACATTATAGTGTGTGTGTGTGTGTGTGTGTGTGTGTGTGTGCATGTGTGTGTGTAAATGGGGCGTCATATGGTATGGGGGCCAAGAAAGGGAGTGCTATGCCATGGGGCCCAGAATGTGCTAGTTATGCCCCTGACTGCATGCCATATTTTTCAACAATTTTATATTCCTATAGGGGTGTAGTATTTTTTTTTTTTTTAAATCAGTGTATTTATGCTGATACCCTGATGGTCTGATGATTACTATTGCAGAGTACAGTGGGGTTCTGAAAGTCTCTTCCTGCTTCCGTTTCAACTTCCATTTCCGTTTCAAATTTATGTGACATCACTGATTCTGCTCTTCACCAAATGAATGTCTTAGAGTAGAGCAGAGTCATGTGATTGAGAAACACAGAATCAGTAAAGTAGGCAGTGGAATGAGACTTGTGGCTTACCCTGCAGCTCTCTGTAAACTACAATTGACAGTTTCTTCACTGTAGTCAATAGTTTGGTGCTAGGGAACCTCTATAAAGTATATGTGACTTCTTCTCTCAATGACAGCTTAAAGGGATTTTCCCATCTCAAGGAGCTTATCTATACTTGTAACCTATGTAAATTGAAAACTTTTCCTAAATATATTGCTTTAGAAATGCAGCTTTGTTTGCCTGCTATGTGACCTTATTCCTCACATTGTTTATACAATGTTGCTATAACCACAGATCTATATTACAAGTGATGTCACTTACTTAGTGCTCTTGCCAGCCGGGCAATAGTTCAGTTAATTACAGCTTTCTGATAAAGCCGAGTCTGTTATCTCTCTATGTAAACACACAGATAACACTGAGCCTGTTCTATACAAGCATCTGCGTATTATCTGATCTGCATAAGTATTGTGATCCTTCTCAAGCCCATTCAGCTAGAGGGAGGAGAGGGGAGAGAGATACAGGAAGTGAGAAGAAAAGACTGCGGGCAAAGCTGCTGAAACACTGAGATGGGAAAACCCCTTTAATAGACTTTTTTGTTAGCTTCTTTAAGCCAAAACTAGAAAATCAAGATTAAAATTGTGAATTACCCAGAACCCTTAATAAAAATAGAGATTTCACTATTAGACAAAGTCACACAATCCTAACTTCAATAATACCGTTAAAGCTTTTCTGGGGTAAATGATGAAGTCGCTAGCCATGCAGAGGTCTGGATATAGCTTTGATCCTAGTCTTCATAGGGCCTAAAGTCATGCCTGAAATTTGTCAACAAATGTAATTAAATTATATTGAAAAATATAATTACTTATCGCCATGGTTCAAAATGTTATTAAGTAAAGTACAGCACAAAATAATCTGTAAATTACTATGAGAGCAAGCGATCCACAATTCCTAGGAAGCGGCAGTTCATAAACTTTGGTACGGTAATTTCACTGTTTATGCTAATACGACATAAAAGAGGTTAGATAAAGGTTGAATACATTCTGCTTACCAGTAAAACAAATACATTAAAAACAACTTTTACTCTTAGACGATGACTGCATCTAGCGCACTCATGAAAATGACTGTCATGATGAAGTTACTTTGGTTCTAGGTGGGACTGCTCCATTAATCCATAGTGACTGAGCCTATTTTTTGCAGATTGTCTGAGCCTGATAACAAACACATGAAAGATAAATTCAGACTGAACAAAGTTCCAGCTACGCATGAAGTAAAAATGCTAATTTGACAGTTTGGTGGATTTGCTTATCATAAGGTGAATTAATTGCCTGCTAGGCATAAAGGGTACATCTTTAAAAGACTCTCGAGTAGACAGAATCTCACTGTTAAATCAAAAGTTCTTCTTGAGGACTCAGGATTCCTTACAGGTACATGATTAAAGCCTGCACCGAGATCTAAGTTCCACACAAAATTTATACAGGTGAAGTTTGAAATCCAAATATAAATGCTCTCTGACATATTTTTGCACTTGTTAGAAGTGCTGAACAGCAATGAAGCTGCGGTTCTACCACAGTCTCGGAGAATTGGTCTGTATCTGCACATGAAAGATTCTGAAACATTCAGAAGCTGCTAGGCACCTGGTGCTGTCTATATAGGTTTTTATCAATTTGCCTTTTATTATTGCAGCAATAGCTGGTTAATGTTGACCATTAATGTTTTTATCAATATTTGCCAGGGAAATGGGAGTTTGACAAGGTGATGTATCTAGAGCAGGAGTCAATCAATTCTAGCAAGCCAGATGGCCTAGTTCTGAACAACAAAGTATTGGACACTGAACAGAATAAATCCATAGTATTTATTTAGCAGAAAAAAAGTCATCAAAATGAGGAATACATTTTTAGAATGTACATAGATGTCTAGAAATAAGTAAAACTAGCACATACAGTATAATGCTGAGATTTCAGTGCATCATGAAATAAAATTCCTATCTTGAGACTACGGGAGCGATAATCATTGCAGCAGTTAAGAACATTTAAGTATGTTTGATGCACCCAAACAGTGGGTGTTTCCATGGATCCTTTCCAGGAAATTATTCTGAGGGTTCAAACTCAACCACTTTTAAAGAGGACCTTTTATGTCCTCATGCACATGCAATTTTAAATACATTGCTGACCTGTGAGGAATGTCCCCCTCCTGACAGTACTTGTCCATAACCCTATACTGGCAGAGGGGGTGTTCCTTACCTTCTAGCGATGACACTGAGCTCTGAGGAATGCCCCTGCTCCAGTTCATAGATCCAGCAATGATTGTAGACTGTCAGGAATGCCCTTCTGACAGTGGGGAGAGATCGGTGCCGAAATTAACGGCACTGATATCTCCATCCCTGGGGAACATAACGGGAAAGCCGTCAGTGTTCTGGATTCATCATCCTTCTAGTGGTATATATAACTGGAAGACTTAGCCAAGGCTAAGCCACAACCAAAATGTCTTCTAAACCACTTATATGCTGTCATAGGGTCTGTTAGTGACATGTTAGTTCTCACAACTTTTTGAGTCAATGTGCAATCTTGCTGAGAATATCAATTTATAACCCATATGAAAATGAGCACTTGGTGCACTTGGGGCATGACCGAGTCTCTAGAGCATCTATTTTTACCTGTATTTACCATGTGTCAACACTATATCTTGATGGGCAACTCTAAGTTCGCCCACTAGAAATGGGCGAACCTCTCAAGATTTGTCTATGGTTTGGGTAGTTTGATGAAGTTGGGAGCAGAAAATGCTCTTTTGTGGAGGGACTGGAGGACGTGCGTAGGTTCTGCCCGATGTTGAAACTGGACTGCACCTATGCACCTATGAGTTGTTGTCAGTATTAGAAAGCACCTGGAATTTCTGTGTTTTTAGACTGTGGTCGCTGAAGCTCAAAACATTGACCCAATGGGCCATGAAAGCTATTTATTACCCCTGCCCATAATTGCTGCTCCATGTGGCATGTCCCTTTCCCCACATGAACAATTATAAAGGGAGGCCCACAGGGACAAGTAGGGACAACTTTCCTAGAGAAATAGTGCCAGCTACTTAATCTCCACGACAAAGCGTAGTGGATTCCAACCAAGTGGCATTACAGTAACTGCTCCTCCAGTAATTTTGCCAGGTGCAAGTAAAAGTTGCAAAGCAGCCAGATGTCACCTTGTCACCCTGACACACCGTCTTATATATATGTATATATATATATATATATATATATATATATATATATATATATATATACCTGTTTATACAGTCCTATGAAAAAGTTTGGGCACCCCTATTAATCTTAATCATTTTTAGTTCTAAATATTTTGGTATTTGCAACAGCCATTTCAGTTTGATATATCTAATAACTGATGGACACAGTAATATTTCAGGATTGAAATGAGGTTTATTGTACTAACAGAAAATGTGCAAAATGCATTAAACCAAAATTTGACCGGTGCAAAAGTATGGGCAACCTCAACAGAAAAGTGACATTAATATTTAGTAGATCCTCCTTTTGCAAAGATAACAGCCTCTAGTCGCTTCCTGTAGCTTTTAATCAGTTCCTGGATCCTGGATAAAGGTATTTTGGACAAACAATTCAAGTTCAGTTAAGTTAGATGGTCGCCGAGCATGGACAGCCCGCTTCAAATCATCCCACAGATGTTCAATGATATTCAGGTCTGGGGACTGGGATGGCCATTCCAGAACATTGTAATTGTTCCTCTGCATGAATGCCTGAGGATTTGGAGTGGTGTTTTGGATCATTGTCTTGCTGAAATATCCATCCCCGGCGTAACTTCAACTTCGTCACTGATTCTTGAACATTATTCTCAAGAATCTGCTGATACTGAGTGGAATCCATGCGACTCTCAACTTTAACAAGATTCCCGATGCCGGCATTGGCCACACAGCCCCAAAGCATGATGGAACCTCCACCAAATTTTACAGTGGGTAGCATGTGTTTTTCTTGGAATGCTGTTTCTTTTTGGACGCCATGCATAACGCCTTTTTTTTATAACCAAACAACTCAATTTTTGCTTCCAAAATGAAGCTGCCTTGTCCAAATGTGCTTTTTCATACCTCAGGCAACTCTATTTGTGGCGTACGTGCAGAAACGGCTTCTTTCTCATCACTCTCCCATACAGCTTCTATTTGTGCAAAGTGCGCTGTATAGTTGACCGATGCACAGTGACACCATCTGCAGCAAGATGATGCTGCAGCTCTTTGGAGGTGGTCTGTGGACTGTCCTTGACTGTTCTCACCATTCTTCTTCTCTGCCTTTCTGATATTTTTCTTGGCCTGCCACTTCTGGGCTTAACAAGAACTGTCCCTGTGATCTTCCATTTCCTTACTATGTTCCTCACAGTGGAAACTGACAGGTTAAATCTCTGAGACAACTTTTTGTATCCTTCCCCTGAACAACTATGTTGAACAATCTTTGTTTTCAGATCATTTGGGAGTTGTTTTAAGTAACCTATGATGCCACTCTTCAGAGGAGATTCAAATAGGAGAACAACTTGCAATTGGCCACCTTAAATACCTTTTCTCATGATTGGATAGATCTGGCTATGAAGTTCAAAGCTCAGTGAGGTTACAAAAACAATTTTGTGCTTCAGTAAGTCAGTAAAAAGTAGTTAGGAGTATTCAAATCAATAAAATGATAAGGGTGCCCATATTTTTGCACCGGTCAAATTTTGGTTTAATGCATGTTGCACATTTTCTGTTAGTACAATAAACCTCATTTCACTCCTGAAATATTATTGTGTCCATCAGTTATTAGATATATCAAATTGAAATGGCTGCTGCAAACACCAAAATATTTAGAACTAAAAATGATTAAGATTAATAGGGGTGCCCAAACTTTTTCATAGGACTGTATATCATCACTCTAAGGGGGCATTCACATGGAGTAATGCCGGGCGTGTATCACAGCCGTACACGCCGGCGTTACGGCAGACTGCCGAACACTTCCCATTCACTTCAATGGGAGCACTCGTAACAGCGGCGTTTACGAGCGCTCCCATTGAAGTGAATGGGAAGTGTTCAGCAGTCTGCCGTAACGTCGGTGTGTACGGCTGTGATACACGCCCGGCGTTACTCCGTGTGAATGCCCCCTTAGGGTACGCAGGGTGGTAGATGAATTAATGGCGGAACCATCCAATGAAATATATTACATTTATTGGGAAGGAGAAAAAATAGTACAAAGATAACGCATTTTGAGATAAAAACCTCTTTTTCAAATCAACCGTACCTTCTGTCTCTCAGAGGCATCTAATATAGGCATATTTTAGCTTAGATGATTCTGAGAGACAGGAGGTACGGTTGATTTGAAAAAGAGGTTTTCTCACCTCAAAACGTGTCATCTTTGTACTGTTTTTTTTTTCTCCATCCCAATAAATTTATTATATTTCATTGGATGGTTCTGCCATTTATTCACCTGCCTACTGTTGGTCTCTGCTTTCAAAGTTTTTTACCCCTGCAACTTTCTTTGCTGTAGGTAAGAATTTTTTCTTTTATTATTTCTACTACTTGGAATCCGAGGGACACCGAAGAAGAGACCTGACGAGCAGCCTTCACTATTCTAGCTTGATATATGCATTAAGTAGTTGTGGAACGCAACCTTACAAGGCAAACCCTAAACTACCTTGGAAAGTAGGGGATCTGGGCCAAGTTGTAAATCCTAACCGATTCCACACAGGAAGCGCTTTTTCTGTTTTATTTATACTCCTCTCTGGGGGCTGAGTGCTCTCACTGTACAGCTCTGCGGTCAGGACAATCAGGTCAGCTAGTTGCAGTTTGTTGATAAAGGTTCTGAAATTGTCTGTTATCTCTCTATGTAAATACAGATAACACTGAGTCTATTCTCTGTAGAATCATGTTAAAAGTTCTATATACACCTATCTAACGCAATATACATTTACTGTGCATATTATTTGATCTGAATTTATATTATATTTCTACAAGGAAAATGTTTGTTCTCATACCGTGTTAGCCAGTGGGTAGGAAATATAAAAAACCCCAAAAACTTGATAGTCTTCAGCAGTTGATACCTTTTTAATGGCTAACTAATAATGATGACAGATTACAATGTTTCAGAACTCTAGGCTCCTTTCTCAAGTAAATTTAAAACCATTTCTGAAGGATGCATATTTATGTACAAAAGGGCACATAGGGATAGAATTCCAGGAGGAAGGGGGGTAGAGGGTCATTAATGGAGTTCCGAAATGTTGTAATCTGTCATCATTATTAGTTAGCCATTAAAAAGGTATCAACTACTGAAGACTATCAAGTTTTTTGTTTTCTTTTATATTCTATTATTAGTAATAATGATAATATCCCATGGCAAAGGCAAAGTCCACATTATTGTGATACTTCATAGTGTTCTTTTCACCAAACAGTCAAAGCTACCTTCCACCAGCTTGCTAAAGAATACAGGAAGTTAGAAGAATAGACAGCAGAAAGGCTGCTGGTTCAGGGAGATGGGAAAACACTTTTAGCAAATGGAGATTTTTTTTCGATTAGCACAAGCCACATCATTGTTTTTGGGTAACCAAAAAAAAAACCCTTAACAAATTGAGATTTTTTTTCACATTAGCAGGCTATGTCACTGTTTGTTGGATAACAAAAAAAAAAAAACCTTAAGAAATGTAGATTTTTACAAGCTAGTGCATGCATTTAAAAAAAAAAAAAAAAAAAACTTTTTCCCAAAAAAACCCTTAGGAAAAATATATATTTCCCTAACAGGATTGAAAACCAATGTATGACACCCTGTGGACAGTCACAGATCAAAACAGACTTATTATTCGATTATTGGCAATCACAGGGTTAACTTTCCAGTGTCTGTACTGCTCTGTGCTCCTATAAGGTTTATCCCTATTTGCCTGTAATTGATTAAACATGACTAAACAGTTCTATTTTTCCTACTCCTATAAATCTATAGTTCTATTAGCAATGTTTTGCTGCTTTGAATAAAATGGAGTAATTGCTAGCGACAAATAAAACGTGCATTCCCTAGCTTCACTATCACTAAAATTCCACATATTCCTGTCCACACCATCTTATATACAGTATATGATTTCTGCACTGTAAAGTGTCCATCTACCTTTGACTATTCACTGAGAGGTAATGTCAGGAGACACTAGACAAATGGCAAATTATTCGCTTTTGTTAAAAACCAGTTTGGAATATTCGGGTCCAACCCAGCTCATGATGAATCAGTTCTCCAATCTCTATTAAACACATGCATAAATATCACGTCAAAACTGATGATGCGCCATTTATGCAAATGTGAGGCCAGTAATTGGTTACAGGTGACCAAATATATTGGAGGTCATCAATTCTTGTGCGGCAGAACAGGAGCTCTAGTGCTGGACTGGGAAACATTCAAAAGATTAAATAACTATTCTTTATGTATTTCATATAGATCCCTGTCATCATTGAAATTTTTAATAAGTTGGACAACAAATTTACAACCATATTATTCCTTAAAGTTTTGACCAGTTTTATATGAACTGGTGTTTTCCTCATATCTGCATTGACTTTATTCCCTGGAAGACAAATGTCATGGAATTAATGACCACCGCAGTGTTATGCCTCAGGTCTATATTATCCATTTTCTGATGAACTTGAGTAATTGGTGAAATGGGAAATTAGAATTTTAAATACAGCATTTTATTTGGCTTATGCCCCAATTCTGCACATCTGTCCAGTTCTGAAGGGCGAGGAATTTATCGTCCTGAAATAGAATTCCTACGGCTCAATGAGGAAGTCAGATTAAACTCTCAGTCACTTGCACATTCCCTTTACACGTTTGTAGCAGATGGCTTATAGCACTCAAGAATAAAGCCCTTAGCAAAAGTTACTTTCATTCATACATAATCTTACCTGCTGTTCTACACAGGTAGAAATGACTTTATAAAACTTATAAAGTTTATTGTTATAAGAACCTTTTTTTCCATGCCTATAAAATGAAATAATATTGCCGATGAAACACTTCCGAGCCAAGGGCTCCCTGTGGAAATTATTTGGCACTAAGCTGTAACCACTGAGTTTTAGTCAACAGTCCACAATATTTGTGGTGAACATATGGCGTCGTTGTCAGCAGTGCCATGGAGATCATGATCTCTACAAATGAACCAAAGAAAATGTGTTAATCAATGCCCATTATACATGTACTTAATGCTTCTGGTCTATAAAATCCTAGGACTTTTGCTTTAGTTTGTATTTTACTACTATATCATTAAGTCCTATATAATCTCAAGCTAATAGTTTCTGTGTATTGACCATGTTTGTACACAAACTGCATATTTTATGTGATTCAAGGGGGTTTTAAGAAGTCAAATATTAATATTCAATATTACATCAGTAGAAAGCAAATGAATCCTGCTTAGATCTCCAGTGTCACCCTTTTCTATTGGACCTCGAGTAATTTGGGTCAGTAATTAATATCCATTTTTATTTATTATTAATCATGTCTCATATATTATAATAGTGGATTGTACTTAACCCCTTCCCACTGTATGACCAATCTATTCATCATGAGCAAGGGGCAATTCATGCTTCAAGGCGAATATTTTCATTGTAGTGATCACGCCGGCACTGGCCCAACAGTTTCACCCATTACATGCCATGGTCAATAGTGACCTTGGCATGTAAAGGGTTTAGAAAGAGGGAAGGAGTTTCCTCTGACAGCCCTTTGGGCCCCGTAGCATGAATGTGTTGTGCCGAGGAGGTGTCATGGCAGCTAGAGGCCTGGCCATAGTCTCCTGCCCTACCATGTAGAGAATGTTATTAGACCCAGTCCGACATTTATAATACCCTGCAATAGAGAAGTATACTTCATTCAGGTATCTGGGTAATTGTTTTGCACAGCTCTCTTAAGGTTCCCCTTCAGAATTTCATTTGTGTTGAGTGGATCATTGCAACACCTTGGTTCTATTCTTTTTCATCCAATCCTGTTGTCCTTTTGTATGACCCAGTTTTAAACTTTAGCTGTTGGATAGATGTCATCATATTTGACTCTAGAATACTTTGGTATACAGAAGAATTCATGGTTGACTCCATGACCCAGATTTACTGTTAGTTAGACGAAGAAAATATAGACAGGCAGTATGAAAATACAGATTTATCACAGTGACTGATGCTGAATGATAAATTTGCCATATTTCTAGACTGACTAGGTGGTATTTATACCACCTCTTAGTTGACTTACCTTGTGCCAGAATTTTTCGACACTATGTTGGCGCATTGTGGCACATTTAAGCCACGTCCCTTTTCATGAGATTTCATGCCTACACGCTGAACATGTTAGAAAATTCATGTCCAACCTAGACGCACCACCCACACTGTGCTTGAGAGGCGCCATAATGAGCCAAAGATGCGCCATGCACCAATGTCTAGTCAAAGCCACAATAATACATCAAGGCCTACAACTGCCAGATTCCCAGGTTATGTGGTTGCAACAGAAGCACAAATCGTCATCCCTGTATCACCAGGGGTATTAGATTTTTGCACTGATATGCTGTGCTTGATTTACATATTAATTTTGCTCTCATCAGTTCAAAGGACATTGTGCTATAAGTCTTGTGGTTTACTCTGACACAAGTCATCTAGACCCATTGAAACCACTGGGTTCAGGTGACATTAATTTAATGTATATGCTCACCTTAAGAACAGTTTTCAAGTGAATGGGTTTGAAAACTGACTGCCGGTTTCCATCTCCTGTCCAGTTTCTCGGGCAGAAGACGGAAACCTGAAAGCGGAGATTGGGCACAGGTGTGAACCCGCACTAACAATGACTGACTGGCACAGTGGGATAGAAGACCCTGCCCACAAGGGCTTACTGTCCATGAGGGAAGAGGGATAGAGACAGAAGGTGAAGTGAGAGACTGTACAGATGGCGGTGTGGTGATAGTAGTGTTATTGGAGGTTGTAGGCCTTCCTGAATAGGTGAGTCTTCAGGGTTTCTTGGAACATGTGATTGTGGGGTCAGTCTTATGTGTCTTGATAATGAATTCCAGAGTATGGGGGATGCACGGGAGAAATCTTGGAGACGGTTGTGTGAGGAGCAGTATATACTTCAGCTAGCAATAGACAAACAGGTGAAAGAATACAGAAGGGGCACAAAGTGAATTTCAGTGCAGGAAATCCATTTACAAAGGATATTATAACATTTATTAATGTCATAAATGCGGAAAGAAAAATCCAAAGTTTTTGAAAGTTTAGGTACACTTTAAGCACAGTATATACTTCTTGAAATGTTGCAAAAGAAAACTAAAGCTTTGTATTAAAAGTGGGTAGAATAGCAACCATCAAAATCATTGGTTTAGTCAGGCACAATCCTCTTCTCCAAATCCTCTTGGTGTTTAGGAGAGCAAGCCATATATGAAATAAGCTGCTTTATTATCTCGGATAAGTCACCTGTAATGGATAAATATTTGATCATTTTCACCATCTCCCTTAAGGTTATGCTACATTGCTTATGACCAAGTGTGGGAAGTGCCTGAGCAATGTAGTGTGCTGACCATTATAAACAAACCTGACATTTGACAGCGCCTTTTCCAAAGAATATATAATGTTTCTGAAAGGTTTAAAGTACAAAAAAAAACACACTAGCAGTGAAGCAACAAAGTTTGATGTTATTAGAAGGGCAGATGGAAATTGTATTAATAAATGCCTTTGCAAACGGCTTGCTGGATTTACTGTATATTTTGTGAATCAGACAAGAATAAATGATTGAAAGCCTCTTAAATAAAAAGTACTGCAGTTAAAATTTCTGTCAGACAATTTATGACATACTAAAATATAAATGCAATTTTTATAGAATGACATTTCTCATAAAAGCTAGATATGTGTTTTGAATTTCTCCCCATCTAGAAGCAAGTGTTGAAAATATTTGCAATGTCAAAGCATTTAATGGTACTAGGAGCAGAAGTATATCAGTTTTCCGCTTTTGTACAAGTGAGGAAATAATAGAAGGAAATTCACTTCGAGAGCTTGAGCTTATAATAGGAGTCTGATCATGAATTCAATATGCACTCGCACAAGCACCTTCATGTCCTTTCTGGAAGTTTGTCAGAATAACATATGATGAGAAAAATTATTAGAGCAAAACTACCATGTGCACAATGCAGCGATTGTTCTGCCCTATGCAGTGGGCACCTCATTCATAAACATAGCACATGGTCATAAAACAACACTAGGTTGGACCCGATTTGGCCTCCTGTCTGTATATCACAGAAGTTCTTCCCACTTGCATTGGTTTCTTCCCATTGGAAAAAGTGTTTTTCACTTTCTTCATAAATATGGTGATTCTTCTGTCTTATGTTAATACTATTATATTACAAAACTGCCATTAAAACACTGAAATGCCTTTACATGCATTTAGATTATATTATGAAGCTACGATAGTGGACAGAAGAAGCAATCCTCACTTTTCATTTGATATAATTTGAAGGTTACCTGAGTTTTCACAGAAAGTTGAAATATGTGCAGGCTCTTGCTGGGCATTCTGTTCTATGACTTCATTAGTGACTTCCTATAAGTTTTCCTCTACTAATATCCTCATTATGTCTGCAAAACATTTTACATTTGTCTCTCGAGCTGTGGTCATGTGCAACATGGAGCAATCTGACCCTTCCCCATATGACTATGACTAACATCACATCAGCAATAACATGAGCAGCCAGAAGTACATACAAGCACATAAGTAGACTTTTCTTACAGCGGAAGCTGTCAGATATGCACAATGTTCAATCCTGTACACAAAGAAAGCTGTTTGCAGACACGTGTAGAGTTTTTGGGAGTAAAATCAGCCCATTTCCAATCACTGGTGAAGACAAAGCTAATTCTTCTTCTTTACTCGCTAAGAAGCTATCTTGTTTTTTTAACAGTATCTACGGACCATACTTCCCAAGTAACAGGGATTGAACAGCAAATTAGTAATGTTTTCTTATGCGGTATGTATAATGTCTATACATAGTGTCTAATAAGCCTGCAATGTTACTATCAGGATTTTAATTGATTATTGTGTTATTTCCGTAATCTCCTAGAGTTTAGAGGCGATTAAATGATGTAGACCCACATGTATTGATCATCATTTGTAAGTTAGGTACACAAGTTTACATCTAAACAAAAATGTTGACTTTCTCTGCCTTGCCATGTAAAAATTAGAAGCATGGATTTGGCTTAGCAGGGGTGATCCAATATGTTCTAGACAGATTGAGTAAGCGTAAAGCCAGTATACTGAACAAACTGTGCACAGATCAATGCTTATCTATGAAATATCTTAGACATTATTGGGGCATTTTGCGAATTAATCCAGATAGTGGTCCTAGTTTGAGTGAATTTCTATTAATTACATATCGTAGGGGACCTAATATCAAAGACAGGCTCATACATAGAAACACCAGTCGGGCCTGCGTCCCGGGTCATGTGACGTACCGGACGTCATTGAAGATGGCCGACACCAATGAGGAGTGCATCTGAATCAGGGAGAGGTAAGTAACAGTGTTTTTTTTTAATGTTGGTATCCCCCCCTTGGGTCTACGATTATTATACTCTGGGGTCTGAAAAGATCCCAGAGTATAATAATTGTTCATGGGTGTTCACAATGGGGCATAATAGTGTGCGCAGGGTCCACAATGGGACATAATAGTGTGTGTAAGAGCCACTATGGGGCATAATATTGTGCGCAGGGGCCACTATGGGGCATAATAATGTGTGCAGGGGCCTCTATGGGGCATAATAGTATGTTCAGGGGCTATTATGGGGCATAATACTGTGTGCAGGGGCCACAATGGGGCATAATAGAGCATAAATAAACTTGGCTTACTTACATAGACTCCGTGACACAGTCCGGAGCTTTCTCTGTGCAGCCCTTAGCTCATGTTTTCATAAATTTTTCCATCTATAATTTTGGATGGTGGAGCTCCACTTTATTGTTTTGGTGTTTGCCTGTGGACTATATATAGACCATACAGGAATGGGGGGGGGATAGGCAGACGGTCAGGGTCTTCGGCGTCGGTCGTGGTGGGGCCCATGTCAAAAGTTCGCCATGGGGCCCCGCCTTTCCTAGTTACGCCACTACTTCTCAGCATTCCCTATTTCAACTGGTGTCTGCGTTGAGATGTTGCTATCAACAAAAAAAGACTCTTTAGCACCACTTGCTTCAATAATATTGATACTGGTAGTCACCAGTTTCATTTTGGGGAAATTTATTACATTGGTTATGTTCTACTTAATATAATAGAGAATCCCATGTGCTATACAGCTATGCTGTACAGTCGGCCAATCAACGCTGGTTCTTCTCCTACCTTTAGAAGTCTTCTCCGTGCAGCTTCCCCGTGGCGTCTTCCGTCTCTGAATTCACTCTGCCAGGCATCGGGCCTGGGCAGAGCCAACTGCGCATGCCCGCTTGTAGTGCGGACATGCGCAATCGGCTCTGCCCAGGCCCGATGCCTGGCAGAGTGAATTCAGAGCCGGAAGACGCTGCGGGGATGCTGCACGGAGAAGACTTCTCGGAGGATCCAGCCCGACCCTCACTCGTGGACTTGGTAAGTGTAATTTTATCGAATGTTGCCTACCCCTGAAACGAGCATTTTCCCCCCACAGACTATAATGGGGTTCGATATTCGATTCGAGTAGTTGAATATTGAGGAGCTACTCGAAACGAATATCGAATCTCGAACATTTTACTGTTCGCTCATCTCTATTGATTAATATTTACTTTTGGTGTAATATCTGCTAGTTCGCCTTAACAATCTGTTTTTAACGTGTGGAGAGTTTTCTTTATCTGTTTTTTAACTTTTGATCCAATAAAATGTACTATTTTAATATACCCGCCATCACTGGTCACTAACTATCCACACTTATTTTGTCCATCTCTTACTGATTTGATTTAGATTTTTCTCTTGTGCTTTCGCTTCATTTTATTAATTGACAAAATTAAACAATTAACCCTTGTTACCCTACAGCATTTTTCCATTCCTATCTAAAACTTTTGCAGAATCTGTATAGTAAAAAAAAAAAAAGACTTGGATAATAGATATGTACACTAACTAAAACACTTTTAATGATATGATTCCATTTGCTATTTAATAAAGAGTGGTTTAAATTACATTATATACATCAATATTAAAGACTTATGCGCATATTCCATTTTACATTTATAATGAATCTTATTCGTTAAATGTATTATTTAATACAATATTTTTTCCCTATACTACTTATGGAAACATAATTCTTTTATTCATGCTGTACAGAACCATACGCTATGTGGAATTAGGTCAGATTGGCAATATATTTTACTTAGTAAATGCTAATCATTTGAATAGTAGATTGATAAGTATCAGACACAAATGTATTTTCTATACTAGTCAAGACAATGCACCCCCTTATCACTATAACACAAGATATTGAAGGCTAAGTGCTCTACCATCAGCTGTGATCTCCCATGTGACCCAGAATATTGTCCAAGTGATTTCTAGTTGTAATTCCACAATCCCTGATCTTCACTTTTACTGTCTTGAGTGTTGACTAAATCTTCTTGATTATTGGCTTTTATGTCAAGCTACTGACCCAAGACCATAACCCCTTTGACTGTTTTATAAAGAGGACAACTTATTATATCTTACCTAATGAGCAGTGCAAGGTAGGTTAAGGTCATATGTTCACACAATATTTTAAGGGTCTAGTAGTTCTTATATGTGGATTCATCTAGAAATTCTTTAAAAAAATTAAACATTCAAACATTAAAATGCAGATGTGCTACAAGTGCATTTATATTTTTATGTTATAAATTATTTATCTGAATTGAAATTGTGGAATATTAACACTGACTGGAGACATTGTATGGCCTCCACTTAAAGTAAATACATAATTTATTACAAAACTTGTACCCTCCACAATTATGCATTGAACTTTATTCCCTTGAAATATAAAATCAGCCACAGTGAAAAACAATTAGGTAAATTTTACTAATATTGTTTTTTTCAAATTTAATCTAAACATTTGTTTCAAGAGCTAATTGTCTTAAAACTAACAAGTTTATCCCTCTTAATTGGTGAGAGAGATAAGGAAATGCAATAAAACAGTAAGTTTTTGGAAAGTGCTGATTCTCCTGGATGAAATCCAACTGGTGGGGAGCGGTTATAGCAATGCTCCTTGGGGTAAGAATATGTATAAAGCTAAGTACACACCACATTTTTGCCTTACTGTCAGCGCTGCACCTCTAATGAGGCAAGGTGAGGTGGCCGCTGCAGGCAATTTATTTTATTTCTTTCCTTTATGTTTTTTTCCCCTAAACTAGCGCAGGAAAGGCCGCTCTGGAAACAACCCTCTCCTGCGCTGGTTTAGACCTCTACATCATCACGCCACCTGCGCTGAGATGCAGACGTTTTATCGTTGGGTGAATAGGAAGTGGCAGAAGCGGGAGCAGCAGCGAGGTCGGTAAGTAGCAAACCTTTTTTTTTTGTTTGTTTTATTGTTTTATAATAAGCCACTACCTGCTGGAGTATCCCCAGCAGGTAGCAGCCTATTTACCTACCTCCCCCGGCCTGCTCATAGCTGACCACTACTTCCCCTTCTACTATAGGCGGCGGAGGGCGGAAGTGAGCAGGCTTGGGCCCAGGCCACGATTCCACTACTGCTATTATTATACTCAGGAGTCTTTTCAGACACACAAGTATAATAATCATAGCCCCAGGGGAGGTGAGGGAACATAATAAACAATGTTACTCACCTCTCTGGGATCCGGTGTTAATCCTAGCAGGCTTTGGGCCTATATGGTAATGTCCCAGACATCACATGGTTTGAGATATTACCACATAGGCCCAAAGCCTGTGCTAGCAGTACCATACAGGCCCCAAGCCAGTGCTAGTAGTAATAGCCTGTTACTGCTATCACAGGATTTGGGCCTGTATGGTAAAAGGCTGTTACTGCTAGCACAGGCTTTAGGCCTGTATGGTACTGTTGGCACATGTTTTGGGCCTATATGGTAATATCCCAGACCATGTGACGTCTGGGACATTACCATATAGGCCTGAAGCCTGCTAGGATTAACATCGGATCCCTGAGAGGTGAGTAATAGTGTTTGTTATGTTCCCTCACCTCCCCTGGGGCTCCGATTATTATACTTGGGCGTCTGAAAAGACCCCTGAGTATATTAATAGTTCATGGGTGTGCAACTGTGGGGCATAATAGTTGGATGGGCTGTGTCCACTGTGGTCCCTGCAACCTCTATTATGCCCCACAGTCTATTATGCCACTGTGGGGCATAATATAGGTTGCAGGGGTGCTGTGGGACAGATTATATATATATATATTGTCAGGGTCTGGGGTTGCTAGGTGGGGTGGCATAGACACACAAGTCCTGTTTCCTTAGTCCAAAACAAAGGTAGATTTTATTTTCACTCAAAAAAAAAGGTAGTGCAGCAACTAAGGAAACAATACAAAAATAAATACCTGCCTGTCTAGACTCTAACTAAACATAGAATAGGTTACCTCACCTAGGATAACAGAAATCCAAAAAAGCTAGTAGAATCATTCAGGACACAGCTCCAAAAATATGACCTCTCTGTCAGCTCTCCAGCCAAGTTCTGCCAAAGTGTTGCTGCTGGAGCTTCTTAAGCCTCCTTGACGAGGAGACTCTCTGCAGCTGAGTCGCTGCCGGAACATCCCCAAAGTGTGGACTGGAGGGGGGTGGAATGACAGGTCCCACTACCAATCCTACCTGTCATTCCTAAAAATCCAGCCCAGTACTGAGCATTTACCAAAATGCTCAGCAGACGAAAGTTGTCTGCTGAGAACAAACATTCCTGAAGTTTTCTCATCTCACCCACCTAAGTAGTCTGGGTGAGATGTACACCCCCTCCATTACCTGACCAGCCATCGGCTTGCTATATATATATATATATATATATATATATATATATATATATATATATGGGTTGGGCACGTGGAGAAGTGAGGAGTCACAGATGACTGTGTTGCAAACTTTACAGAGTCAAGTCACAGCTGGAAGAAGTGGTCATGGCGGTCCAAAGGGAAGAGACAGGGAATGTGGAAAGACGTCTCCTGTGAGTATTAATGCACAAAATATTGCTGCATTATATTCATTGTAATGTTACCGCCAGCACCCCCAACCCCCCTGCTGCCTGAGGCGGATCAAAAGATGAACACTTCCCCTCCCCCGGTATTGAGTCGGAGGGGGGGGGGGGGGCGTGTCTTCATCATCTGCGTCAGGCAGCAGAGACGCTAGGTTTACCACTGCTTACTTTCGCCGTCTGTTGTAGCAATATACATTTTTTTTGCAGTAATCAGTCAAAAAGAGTCTGTTGTAAATACATGGAAAAAACTTTCTGTGAACCTAGGCTAATAGCTCTTCTCCGCACGGAGGAAACTGTCTTGCTCATCATACAGTAAATCATTCAGTGGCCCCTAGGCTATCTCCCATCGTCTATAATGTAAGCATTATTTACATTTTTAAGAAAACCGAGTGAGGCTATTTTTGTTGAAGAATAACGTGATCATTATGAAGTGTGATTTTTGAAAGATTTTGTTTTAGCCTTTGTGTACAAAAAGGAAATGAGTAGAGATGAGCGAACAGTGTTCTATCGAACTCATGTTCGATCGGATATTAGGCTGTTCGGCATGTTCGAATCGAATCGAACACCGCGTGGTAAAGTGCGCCATTACTCGATTCCCCTCCCACCTTCCCTGGCGCCTTTTTTGCTCCAATAACAGCGCAGGGTAGGTGGGACAGGAACTACGACACCGGTGACGTTGAAAAAAGTAGGCAAAACCCATTGGCTGCCGAAAACATGTGACCTCTAATTTAAAAGAACAGCGCCGCCCAGCTTCGCGTCATTCTGAGCTTGCAATTCACCGAGGACGGAGGTTTCCGTCCAGCTAGCTAGGGCTTAGATTCTGGGTAGGCAGGGACAGGCTAGGATAGGAAGGAGAAGACAACCAACAGCTCTTATAAGAGCTAAATTCCAGGGAGAAGCTTGTCAGTGTAACGTGGCACTGACGGGCTCAATCGCCGCAACCCAGCTTTCCCAGGATCCTGAATGGAATACACTGTCAGTGTATTCCCGTATACCCGATATATACCCCCGATACCCGTTCCAACGGTGTGCCCCCCCACCTTCACCCCAGAAATACCCTGCAAGTCCCCTAGCAATAGAATTGGGGCTATATACACCCACTATTTTTGCTACTGCCATATAGTGCCATTGTCTCACTGGGAATTCAAAGAATATATTGGGCTTACATATAACTTCAATTCCAGGGAGAAGCTTGTCAGTGTAACGTGGCACTGACGGGCTCAATCGCCGCAACCCAGCTTTCCCAGGATCCTGAATGGAACACACTGACAGTGTATTCCCGTATACCCCATATATACACCCCAAATCCCCGTTCCAACGGTGTGCCCCCCCACCTTCACCTCAGAAATACCCTGCAAGTCCCCTAGCAATAGAATTGGGGCTATATACACCCACAATTTTTGCTACTGGTATACAGTGCCATTGTCTCACTGGGAATTCAAAGAATATATGGGGGTTATGTGCACCCACAATTTTTAATACTGCTATACAGTGCCATTGTCTGACTGGGAATTCAAAGAATATATGGGGGTTATGTGCACCCACAATTTTTAATACTGGTATATAGTGCCATTGTCTGACTGGGAATTCAAAGAATATATGGGGGTTACGTGCACCCACAATTTTTAATACTGGTATACAGTGCCATTGTCTGACTGGGAATTCAAAGAATATATGGGGGTTACGTGCACCCACAATTTTTAATACTGCTATACAGTTCCTTTGTCTCACTGGGAATTCAAAGAATATATGGGGGTTATGTGCACCCACAATTTTTAATACTGGTATACAGTGCCATTGTCTGACTGGGAATTCAAAGAATATATGGGGGTTACGTGCACCCACAATTTTTAATACTGCTATACAGTTCCTTTGTCTCACTGGGAATTCAAAGAATATATGGGGGTTATGTGCACCCACAATTTTTAATACTGGTATACAGTGCCATTGTCTGACTGGGAATTCAAAGAATATATGGGGGTTATGTGCACCCACAATTTTTAATACTGGTATACAGTGCCATTGTCTGACTGGGAATTCAAAGAATATATGGGGGTTACGTGCACCCACAATTTTTAATACTGGTATACAGTGCCATTGTCTGACTGGGAATTCAAAGAATATATGGGGGTTATGTGCACCCACAATTTTTAATACTGGTATACAGTGCCATTGTCTGACTGGGAATTCAAAGAATATATGGGGGTTATGTGCACCCACAATTTTTACTACTGGTATACAGTGCCATTGTCTGACTGGGAATTCAAAGAATATATGGGGGTTACGTGCACCCACAATTTTTAATACTGGTATACAGTGCCATTGTCTGACTGGGAATTCAAAGAATATATGGGGGTTATGTGCACCCACAATTTTTAATACTGGTATACAGTGCCATTGTCTGACTGGGAATTCAAAGAATATATGGGGGTTATGTGCACCCACAATTTTTAATACTGGTATATAGTGCCATTGTCTGACTGGGAATTCAAAGAATATATGGGGGTTACGTGCACCCACAATTTTTAATACTGCTATACAGTTCCTTTGTCTCACTGGGAATTCAAAGAATATATGGGGGTTATGTGCACCCACAATTTTTAATACTGGTATACAGTGCCATTGTCTGACTGGGAATTCAAAGAATATATGGGGGTTATGTGCACCCACAATTTTTAATACTGGTATACAGTGCCATTGTCTGACTGGGAATTCAAAGAATATATGGGGGTTATGTGCACCCACAATTTTTACTACTGGTATACAGTGCCATTGTCTGACTGGGAATTCAAAGAATATATGGGGGTTACGTGCACCCACAATTTTTAATACTGGTATACAGTGCCATTGTCTGACTGGGAATTCAAAGAATATATGGGGGTTATGTGCACCCACAATTTTTAATACTGGTATATAGTGCCATTGTCTGACTGGGAATTCAAAGAATATATGGGGGTTACGTGCACCCACAATTTTTAATACTGCTATACAGTGCCATTGTCTGACTGGGAATTCAAAGAATATATGGGGGTTATGTGCACCCACAATTTTTACTACTGGTATACAGTGCCATTGTCTGACTGGGAATTCAAAGAATATATGGGGGTTATGTGCACCCACAATTTTTAATACTGGTATATAGTGCCATTGTCTGACTGGGAATTCAAAGAATATATGGGGGTTACGTGCACCCACAATTTTTAATACTGCTATACAGTTCCTTTGTCTCACTGGGAATTCAAAGAATATATGGGGGTTATGTGCACCCACAATTTTTAATACTGCTATACAGTTCCTTTGTCTCACTGGGAATTCAAAGAATATATGGGGGTTATGTGCACCCACAATTTTTAATACTGGTATACAGTGCCATTGTCTGACTGGGAATTCAAAGAATATATGGGGGTTATGTGCACCCACAATTTTTACTACTGGTATACAGTGCCATTGTCTGACTGGGAATTCAAAGAATATATGGGGGTTACGTGCACCCACAATTTTTAATACTGGTATACAGTGCCATTGTCTGACTGGGAATTCAAAGAATATATGGGGGTTATGTGCACCCACAATTTTTAATACTGGTATATAGTGCCATTGTCTGACTGGGAATTCAAAGAATATATGGGGGTTACGTGCACCCACAATTTTTAATACTGCTATACAGTTCCTTTGTCTCACTGGGAATTCAAAGAATATATGGGGGTTATGTGCACCCACAATTTTTAATACTGGTATACAGTGCCATTGTCTGACTGGGAATTCAAAGAATATATGGGGGTTATGTGCACCCACAATTTTTAATACTGGTATACAGTGCCATTGTCTGACTGGGAATTCAAAGAATATATGGGGGTTATGTGCACCCACAATTTTTACTACTGGTATACAGTGCCATTGTCTGACTGGGAATTCAAAGAATATATGGGGGTTACGTGCACCCACAATTTTTAATACTGGTATACAGTGCCATTGTCTGACTGGGAATTCAAAGAATATATGGGGGTTATGTGCACCCACAATTTTTAATACTGGTATATAGTGCCATTGTCTGACTGGGAATTCAAAGAATATATGGGGGTTACGTGCACCCACAATTTTTAATACTGCTATACAGTGCCATTGTCTGACTGGGAATTCAAAGAATATATGGGGGTTATGTGCACCCACAATTTTTACTACTGGTATACAGTGCCATTGTCTGACTGGGAATTCAAAGAATATATGGGGGTTACGTGCACCCACAATTTTTAATACTGCTATACAGTTCCTTTGTCTCACTGGGAATTCAAAGAATATATGGGGGTTATGTGCACCCACAATTTTTAATACTGGTATACAGTGCCATTGTCTGACTGGGAATTCAAAGAATATATGGGGGTTATGTGCACCCACAATTTTTACTACTGGTATACAGTGCCATTGTCTGACTGGGAATTCAAAGAATATATGGGGGTTACGTGCACCCACAATTTTTAATACTGGTATACAGTGCCATTGTCTGACTGGGAATTCAAAGAATATATGGGGGTTATGTGCACCCACAATTTTTAATACTGGTATATAGTGCCATTGTCTGACTGGGAATTCAAAGAATATATGGGGGTTACGTGCACCCACAATTTTTAATACTGCTATACAGTGCCATTGTCTGACTGGGAATTCAAAGAATATATGGGGGTTATGTGCACCCACAATTTTTAATACTGGTATACAGTGCCATTGTCTGACTGGGAATTCAAAGAATATATGGGGGTTACGTGCACCCACAATTTTTAATACTGCTATACAGTTCCTTTGTCTCACTGGGAATTCAAAGAATATATGGGGGTTATGTGCACCCACAATTTTTAATACTGCTATACAGTTCCTTTGTCTCACTGGGAATTCAAAGAATATATGGGGGTTATGTGCACCCACAATTTTTACTACTGGTATACAGTGCCATTGTCTGACTGGGAATTCAAAGAATATATGGGGGTTACGTGCACCCACAATTTTTAATACTGGTATACAGTGCCATTGTCTGACTGGGAATTCAAAGAATATATGGGGGTTACGTGCACCCACAATTTTTAATACTGCTATACAGTGCCATTGTCTGACTGGGAATTCAAAGAATATATGGGGGTTATGTGCACCCACAATTTTTAATACTGGTATACAGTGCCATTGTCTGACTGGGAATTCAAAGAATATATGGGGGTTATGTGCACCCACAATTTTTAATACTGGTATACAGTGCCATTGTCTGACTGGGAATTCAAAGAATATATGGGGGTTATGTGCACCCACAATTTTTACTACTGGTATACAGTGCCATTGTCTGACTGGGAATTCAAAGAATATATGGGGGTTACGTGCACCCACAATTTTTAATACTGGTATACAGTGCCATTGTCTGACTGGGAATTCAAAGAATATATGGGGGTTATGTGCACCCACAATTTTTAATACTGGTATACAGTGCCATTGTCTGACTGGGAATTCAAAGAATATATGGGGGTTATGTGCACCCACAATTTTTACTACTGGTATACAGTGCCATTGTCTGACTGGGAATTCAAAGAATATATGGGGGTTACGTGCACCCACAATTTTTAATACTGGTATACAGTGCCATTGTCTGACTGGGAATTCAAAGAATATATGGGGGTTACGTGCACCCACAATTTTTAATACTGCTATACAGTGCCATTGTCTGACTGGGAATTCAAAGAATATATGGGGGTTATGTGCACCCACAATTTTTAATACTGGTATACAGTGCCATTGTCTCACTGGGAATTCCACAAATAATTTGGGGATTCATTCACCCTACATCTCAGGCTCTTGCCATATTCACCCAGGTTGTCAGTGCTGCACCAGCTCGTTCCCAGACAGCTCGGCCCGAAAAACGCGTTACCTATATAGAGGATTTGGACAATGAAGACAACATGTTCTAAATCTAATGTCTGCACCTTCTCCAGAATTAAAATAAAGGCAGCGTTTAACTTTCAAATAGCACTGCACAAAGGAAGAGCTTATCAGCTTGTCTCATGACATGCTACTGAAAAGTTTCATTTGTGTATCTTAATGTAAATATAGTTGTATAAGCTTTTTGGGTTTTAGGCACTGCCAAGTTATTTATTACCACCCACTCCCTTATAATGATGATGACGCCAAAGTCACTGTGGGTGTTCAGAGCTCACAGCTTTGGGTGACATTTGTCTTGCTCTCTGTCGGTACCAGCTGTCTTTTTGGATACCGTAAAGTTATGTTGACTTTATTAACAGCTATAGAAGCTTTAGCCAGGTTGTGACGGTGTGTAACCCTAACAACACTAAGTGGGATACACATTAATAGTCAGTCTATGTACGCTAAACGTATCACTGAAGTAATTTTTTTTCCCTCTCCCCTAATATAAGAAAGGAACAGACATTAGACCTAGACCGGGGTTCGAGGCTTGAAAAAATCCAGTATTATTTGTTCTTCATGATGTGAAATATGTGTTGAAAAGCAACCCAAGATGAAGTCAGCCATGTGTGCCAGTGTGTTACTTGGCATGCCTTTGCTGGCCCCAACTGTAAGGGTCACTCTCCATTTCCTCCATTTTCCACTCCCCTTCACACCATTTGTGGTGAAGCAATGGGATGCACTGAAGTGCACCCTCTAGCCTCGTGTGGGATAGGGACATCAGATGCCACTCCAACCCCCTCGTCTTCCTCCGCCAGCCAACGGTGCGAAGATGAGAGGAGTGTGCTCTGAATGTTTTCTGCCTAGCAGAGGCTAGTTCTCACTTACGAAAATGGCCCCACTTTGACCTGTATATCAGGCACAATGGTGTAGGTTTCAAAGAAACATGGCACCAACAAGTTGGAAAACGTGGGCCATGCGTGGACCGTGTTTGAGTCTGGCAAGCTCCAGATCTGCTACCAGGTTCCAGCCATTATCACAGGCGCAAAAATGCCAGGCCCCAGGTGTAGCAGGGAAAAAAAAATGCCATCTCAGCCAGGATGGCATCCCTGACCTCGGAGGCACTGTGCTGTCTGTCCCCCAAGCTGATCAGTTTCAGCACGGCCTACTGACATCTCCCCATGCCAGTGTTACAGTGTTTTCCGCTAGTAGCTGGGGTGGAGGTTGCAGCTTCGTAGGGTTTCAGTCTACTCCTGCCATGGCCTGGGAGAGGAGATAGGCCACCCCAGTTTGCACCCGGGGAACAGACTCCACCACATTCACCCTGCCTGTCATTAAAGATAAGCACTGCAGCATCCCTGACCACAGGCGCTTGTCCATGTGTCGGTGGTCAAGTGGACCTTGCAGCAAAGCGCAGAGCTCTGGGCCCGACTGATGTTATGGGACACATGCAGGCGCAAGGCAGAGACAGCACACCAAGAGAAGTAGTAACGGCTAGGCCCAGCATAGGGAGGTGCCCCAGCTGCCATCTGCTGACGGAAGGCCTGGGTCTCCAGAAGCATAAACAAACACCAACATCTCCAGGGCCAGCAGTTTATCGATGAGGCTGTTACAGGCTTGGGCATGGGGGTGGGTTGTATTGTACTTCTGCCTGCAATGAAAAGCTTGGGAAATGTGGAGTGGCTGGGAAGAGGCGCATGATGGTGCAGGCCAAAAGGGCGCATGAGGGTGAACTCCCCAATGTGTCAGAGATAGGTGTGTAGGTGTCCTTGCATCATATACTTGCACCATATTTGGCTTTGGAAGTTAATTTTGTGCCAAAAAGTGGTTAAGACAGCGATCCCTCAGCTACTCCCGTTACACTGTCTATTGAAGTTACCATCTGTGGAAGTGGACCACCATTTCTAAGATCCCAAAGGAAGCAGGCAAGAGATGTGCAGTTCAGAAAAAAAGATGAGAAAATAAGTTTAGGCTGTAGAGCACAGAGGGATCGGAGAGGACAGAGCTGGTGTCGGCCAGGTATTCCCACAACATGCGCCTATACTTGTCCCTCCTGGTGACACTAGGCCCCTGAGTGGCAGTAATTTGTCCAGGGGGGCCATTAACGTGTTCCAGACCTAGGAATAAGTCTTCCAACAGGGTAGAGTTTTGCATGCCTTTGCTTCTACCCACTGTTTTTGCTGCTTAGCTTCCCTCCACATCTACTCTGCTTTCACCCCTAAACATCACCCCAGTTTATGCCTTTGCTTCTACCCAGGTTTTTTGTTGATTTAGCTTCCCTCTACATCTACACTGCTTTAGCCCCTAGACATCACCCCTGTCCATGTGGGGTCGGTGGCCTCGTCATCCACCAACTCCTCTTCCAATTGCGCACTGCCCCCTTACTGCAAACCGCACATGACCACAGCTTGCCTTGATGGCAACTGTGTCTCATGATCCCCACTTAGGTCCAGACAAGTCGGTGGCGGGTCCAAAACCCCAAAATTGGAAGGAAATGGCAGATGCTGCAGTATTTCTAACACCTGTTCCTGGTGCTCGGGCCTGGTCTGTGTTGTACCCTGCACCCTGCTTAACGCATCTGCCATATCCGAAGTTGTGCTGAGCGCATGCTAATGTTTCGTGTCCAGTGCAATGGATGGGATGGGATTTCACATAAGTCTGCCACCCATGGCCACTCATGGTTGAGCAACTGAGGGAGTTGACTTTGACGAACCCGAGGGTTTTGGAGTTGGAACTACATCAAAGGTCTGTGCTGCTCACACACTCTGCTCAACACATGATATGTTTAGTGCCAGCAGTGTGGAGACGTCGCACAACAGCCGTTGTTCCAGCAGGTACAGGCGTTGTAGGAGTGCATAGAGGCTAGCAGCGGCAACTATACACTTTAAAAACTATCCGCACAAGCGCCACACTTTCACCAGTAGCTCAGGAACATTGGGGTACCTTTTTCAAAAGATTAGCAGCAATGAGTTAAAAACGTGGCCCAGGCATGGAATATGTTGCAGGCTGCCAAGCTACAGAGCCAATCCCAGGTTACGGCCATTATCACACATGACAACATGCCTGGGCCCAGGTGCAGTGGCAAAAACCACATTGCCGTCTCATCGAGGATGGCATGACTCACTTTGTAGGCAGTGTGCTGTCTGGCCCCCAAGCTGATGAGCTTCAGCACGGCCCGCTGACGTCTCCCCACACCAGTGTTGCAGCGTTTCCAGCTCGTAGCTGGGGTCAATTTAACAGCGGAGGAGGGTGGTGTTTCAGCCCTCCTCCCAGGAATGTTGTGTGGGGAGACAAGTCAGGCCACCACATTTTGCGACCCGGTCCACGCCTCAACTACATTCAACCACTGTGCCCAAATTGAAAGGTAGCGTCCCTGTCCGCATGCACTTGTCCATTCGTAACTGGTCACATGGAACTTTAGGGCTAAGCGCTGAATTTAGGGACCGCCTCATGTTTGGGGGAAAGTGCTGGTGTGGACGGCACAGTGCGGTGGCGCAGTAGACACTCTGCCCAAAAAGGGCAGAGTGTCCCCCAGCCGGGATTCCAACATCTCCTGGGCCAGATTTCTTGAGATGAGGCCGTTGAAGCCTTGGGCATGTGGGTGGGTTGCGCTGTACTTTAGCATGAAATGAAAGGCTTGGGAGATGGGGAGTTGCTGGGAAGAGGCGCATGATGGCGCGGGCAAAAGGAGAAATGGCAGGAAAAGGTGAGGATAAGGGTGAACTCCCCAAAGTGTCAGAGGCAGATGTGGAGGTGTCCTGGCTCCTGGTCTGGACTGCAGCGCCAGCCCTGTCAACAGTGGAAGAGGCAGTGGCCGCCAGGCCAAACGACGATTATCCTGCGCTTGCTCTCACCCCAGCCCAGGGCTTGCCTTCCAAATGATGGCACCCGCAAGAGGTGGTGAGATTCCTCTCCGCAGATCTCCAAACCATCTTGGACTTGCAAATTGCACTAAATTTGTCATGTAACTGACATGTATATGATGAGTCTATCCATTGTCTGTTCATTTTGGTGAAAGTCAGCCTGTCAGCTGACAGACAGCTGTGCTTGTCAGTGATGATGTCACCGGCTGCTTGTACCCCCAGTTTTTGCTGCTTAGCTTGCCTCCACATCCACACTGCTTTTGCCCCTACACATCACCCCTATCCATGCCTGTGCCTCTAGCCATAAGTCTGCCACCCATGGAAACTCATGGTGCAGAAAGTGAGGGAGCTGACTCTGAGGAACCCTTGGGTTTTGTAGCTGGTACTCCATCAAAGGTCTCTGCTGCTCACACACCCTGCTGAACATACGGTATCTAGGGTTAGAGCGTGTGGTGACCTCGCACAACAGTAGGTGCTTCAGGCAGATGTAGGCCTTGCTGGAGTGTATTGCGGCTAGCTCCAGGTACTGTAGACTTGGGAAAGTGGGTGTCCAAGTGCCGCACTTTCACCCTTAGCTCAGCTAATTTGGGGTATGTTTTTAAAAATCATTGCACCACTACATTGAACATGTGGGCCAGGCATGGAACGTGTTGGAGGCTGGCAAGCTCCAGAGCCCTTCAACAAGCTAAAAAACCTGGCCCCAGGGGCAGCGGGGATAAACAAATTGCCATCTCATCCAGGATGGCATCCCTGACCTCAGAGGCAGTGTGCTGTCCGTCTCCCAAGCTGATGAGCTTCAGCCCAGCCTGCTGACGTCTCCCCACACCAGTGTTGCAGCGTTTTCAGCTCGTAGCTGGGGTAAATCTAACAGCGGAGGAGGAGGAGGGTGGTGTTTCAGCCCTCCTCCCAGGAATGTTTTGTGGGGAAACAAGTCAGGAAAATTCTTGAAACGGGAGAGTTTTGCATCTTTGCCCTTGCTGCCTATGGACATCCCTTTGCCTCTAGCCACCATTTTCCCTGCTTTGCTTGCCTCCACATCCACACTGCTTTTGCCCCTAGACATCACCCCAGTCCATGCCTTAGCTTGTACCCCCAGTTTTTCCTGCTTAGCTTGCCTCCACATCCACACTGCTTTTGCCCCTAGACATCACCCCAGTCCATGCCTTAGCTTGTACCCCCAGTTTTTCCTGCTTAGCTTGCCTCCACATCCACACTGCTTTTGCCCCTAGACATCACCCCAGTCCATGCCTTAGCTTGTACCCCCAGTTTTTCCTGCTTAGCTTGCCTCCACATCCACACTGCTTTTGCCCCTAGACATCACCCCAGTCCATGCCTTAGCTTGTACCCCCAGTTTTTCCTGCTTAGCTTGCCTCCACATCCACACTGCTTTTGCCCCTAGACATCACCCCAGTCCATGCCTTAGCTTGTACCCCCAGTTTTTCCTGCTTAGCTTGCCTCCACATCCACACTGCTTTTGCCCCTAGACATCACCCCAGTCCATGCCTTAGCTTGTACCCCCAGTTTTTCCTGCTTAGCTTGCCTCCACATCCACACTGCTTTTGCCCCTAGACATCACCCCAGTCCATGCCTTAGCTTGTACCCCCAGTTTTTCCTGCTTAGCTTGCCTCCACATC
Organism: Leptodactylus fuscus; assembly: GCF_031893055.1. NCBI lineage: Eukaryota > Metazoa > Chordata > Amphibia > Anura > Leptodactylidae > Leptodactylus > Leptodactylus fuscus. Next base: position 275,464,847 of record NC_134265.1, on the reverse strand, counting down.
CACACTGCTTTTGCCCCTAGACATCACCCCAGTCCATGCCTTAGCTTGTATCCCCAGTTTTTCCTGCTTAGCTTGCCTCCACATCCACACTGCTTTTGCCCCTAGACATCACCCCAGTCCATGCCTTAGCTTGTACCCCCAGTTTTTCCTGCTTAGCTTGCCTCCACATCCACACTGCTTTTGCCCCTAGACATCATCCCTATCCATGCCTCTTCCCCTAGCCATAACTCTGCCACCCCTGGAAACTCATGGTGCAGAAACTTTGGTTGCTGACTTTGAGGAACCCTTGGGTTTTGTAGATGGAACTCCATCAAAGGTCTGTGCAGCTCACACACCCTGCTCAAGATATGGTATTGTAGGGTTTCAGCGTGTGTGAATGACGGACAACAGCCTGTGTTTGGACAGATGTAGGCCTTGCTAGAGTGTTTTTAGGCTAGCAGCGACTCCTGTGCACTTGCAAAAGTGGGCGCACAAGCGCCGCATTTTCAACAGTAGCTTCGGTACATTTGGGTATGTTTTTAAAAAACTTTGCACCACTAGGTTAGACGTGGGCCAAACATGGAACGTGTTGGAGGCTGGCAAGCTCCAGAGCCGCTACCAGGTTCCAGCCATTATCACAGGCGTAAAAATGCCAGGCCCCAGGTGTAGCAGGGAAAAAAAAATGCCATCTCAGCCAGGATGGCATCCCTGACCTCGGAGGCACTGTGCTGTCTGTCCCCCAAGCTGATGAGCTTCAGCACCGCCTGCTGACGTCTCCCCACACCAGTGTTTTAGCGTTTGCCGCTAGTAGCTGTGGTGGAGGTTGCAGCGTCGTAGGGTTTCAGTCTACTCCTGCCATGAATTTTGGCCTGGGAGAGGAGATAGGCCACCCCAGTTTGCACCCGAGGAACAGACTCCACCACATTCACCCTGCCTGTCATTAAAGATAAGCACTGCAGCATCCCTGACCACAGGCGCTTGTCCAAGTGTCGGTGGTCAAGTGGACCTTGCAGCAAAGCGCGGAACTAAGGGCCCACCTGATGTTGAGTGACACGTGCTGGTGCAAGGCGGGGACGCCACACCGGGAGAAGTTGAGACGGCTAGGGACGGCATAGTGAGGTGCCACAGTTGCCATCAGGTCCGGGAAGGCGGGAGTTTCAACAAGCCGGAACGCCAACCTCTCCTGGGCCAGCAGTTTAGCGATGTTGGCGTTCTAGGCTTGCGTGGGTGGGTGGTTAGCGGTGTATTTCTGCCGGCGCTCCAATGTCTGAGAGATGGTGGGTTGTTGTAAAGAAGCGCCTGATGGTGCCTTTGATGGTGCAGGAGAAGGAGATAAGACAGAAACAGGGGAGGATGAGGGAGAAGTCAACAAAGTGGCGGAGGCAGATGAAGTGATGTCCTGGCTCGTCCTCTGGAGTGCATCGCCAGCACTGTGAGCAGAGGCAGTGGCATGAACGGCGGGCGACGTTTGTCCTGCCGTTGCTGCCTGCCACTGATTCCATTGCTTGGATTCCAAATGACGGTGCATTGAAGTGGTGGACAGGTTGCTCTTCTCAGGGCCCCTACTCGATTTCGAGAGGCAAATTGTGTAGACGACACTATATCTGTCCTCGGCGCATTCCTTGAAAAAACTCTACACCTTCAAGAAACGTGCCCTCGATGGGGGAGTTTTTCTGGGCTGGGTACAAAAGGGAACATCTTCGGACATTCCGGGTCTGGCCTGGCTTCGGCAAAGCAGCTGACCTCTGCCTCTGGACATGTCTCTGCCTCTAGCTACCCTTTTTGGTGCTGCACCTGCCTCAACATCCACACTACTTTCCCAGCTTGACATCTGCCTTGTCCAGGTGGGGTCGGTGTCCTCGTCGTCCACCACCTCCTCTTCCAACTCCTGTCTCGCCTCCTCCTCCTGCACAATGCGCATGTCAACTGGCTGCCCTGACAGCAACTGCGTCTCATCGTCGTCGATGAGGGTGGGTTGCTGGTCATCCGCCACCAAATCGACCGGAGATGGAATGGAGGAGACTCTAGTGTTTGAGCATCTGGACACAGATACTCGTCTGTTAGGTCCGTGGAATCGCGAAATGGAGGGGCAGGTTGCGGTACAGTCAAAGGAAGGGAGAACAGCTCTGGGGAGCAGGGACAGTTGGGGTTATTGTTCTGAGAAGATTGGGAATTTTGGGTGGAAGGAGGACAAGACTGTTGGGTAAGAGGAGGTAGAGGCTGACTGGCTGGTGGACAATGTGCTTTAAGCGTTATCCGACAGCCATTGCAAGACCTGTTCCTGGTTCTCGGGCCTACTAATCTTTGTACCATTCAGCCTAGTTAATGTGGAACTTTTGTGCAAAGCGCAGAACTTAGGGCCCGCCTGATGTTAAGGGACACACGCTGGTACAAGGCTCAACTCACCCTAAGTGCCAAAAACACTGCTGGTGCAAGGCTCTACTCATGCCAAGGGCCTCAATCTCTGCTGGTAGCTCAGCTTAAGGTCATGTAACTTTGTTTGGAAGGGCTCATGTTAAGGGCTAGAAAAGTGAATTTTGGAAGGTCTTACCACATCACACACACACACACACACACACACACACACACACACACACACACACACACACACACTCAAAATGACAGTTAAGGGTGAGGGCTTTTGGAATTCCCATTGCCTATTCCATTTGTGGTTGTCATGGGGAACGTGATTTAAAGGGGTGGTTGTTACTGTTTGTTGAGCTTAAATTGGGGTTTGTGTCCATCCATTTGGGGAGTAAAGAAGGTTTCCAGGTATTTTCCCACTTTGATAGAGGTTTTTTTGAATGTGGAAAGTGTGTAGTTGTTAGGCAGTGATGTTGGGGTAATAGAGGGTCTTTGGTGTGTTAGATGCCCCCAGACATGCTTCCCCTGCTGTCCCAGTGTCATTCCAGAGGTGTTGGCATCATTTCCTGGGGTGTCATAGTGGACTTGGTGACCCTCCAGACACGGATTTGGGTTTCCCCCTTAACGAGTATCTGTTCCCCATAGACTATAATGGGGTTCGAAACCCGTTCGAACACACGAACATTGAGCGGCTGTTCGAATCGAATTTCGAACCTCGAACATTTTAGTGTTCGCTCATCTCTAGAAGTGAGTAATCTATCTATCTATCTATCTATCTATCTATCTATCTATCTACCTACCTACCTACCTATCTCCTATCTATCTATCTATCATCTATCTATCTATCTATCTATCTATCTATATCCTATCTATCTATCTATCTATCATCTATCTATCTATCTATCTATCTATCTATCTATCTATCTATCTCTCTATCCCTCTACCATATCTATCTATCTATCTATCTATCTATCTATCTATCTATCTATCTATCTATCTATCTATCCCTCTACCATATCTATCTATCTATCTATCTATCTATCTATCTATCTATCTATCTATCTATCTACCTACCTTCCATATAATAATACATAATTCAACATAACAAAATATAGCATATACAGTATATGTCTCGTGCAAGTAACACACTTATTTATTATCAGGCAAAATGAAAAACTTCCAATAACTGTAGACTAATTTCATATTAAATGTAATACAGGCCATTTTCCACTGTAAAACATGTAAAAATGCAAACTATTGGAGACTTGGAGTCTTGAGTATTATTTTATTAAAAGAGCTTTTCTCATTTCCTCGGTTTCTTGCCATGATTAACTACTCATCGGAGGACTGATGAATCTAATTGCATGCATTATTGCAATACTTTGCAGGACTGTTGAAATAGGAATGATGTAAATAATTCCAAGTCTCTTACCAATGAATAGATTGATAAGTGGGTTTGAGAGCAATTTATTTTATTCCAGTGAAATGTACAAAAGCATTCAGTGTATCTTCACTCAGATATAAATAAAAAAACATAAAAAGTTCATTTATTTTTCCTATTGAGCTTGCAAACCTTACATCTCTTCCATCGTCTCTTTTCATAATGGCGAATAAAATATTTAGCTGCCCTGGTGATTACTCCATCTCTGTTTATTCACTTTCATAAAGAGATAATTTATACTAAGGTAATTTCTTATTATTGCAATTTATTCCTTGAGTTCTTTCTTTTATGTGTCCATACTGCTGAATTTTACCTTTATTACCCAATGGAATCAATTTTAGCAATTAATAGTGTATAGTGTATTACTATATAAAACTGCATCTTTTCTTTGTAAGGACATGGGTATAATATTTCTTAATGTCGTGTCCTACTTTCATATTTTAGTGAAAAAAAAAAAAAGATGCCAAGTAATTGATGCACTGAAATTGATAAATGCTAAAAGATATTTCAGTTACCCTTGGTATATCTTGTGTCATAAAACAATTACTTTACATTTTTGGTGTTATTAAGTTCATTTGTTAATAATATTTTATATTAAAGTAGCTGCAGTACATTCCACAGATTTACGTATTTGAAGATACATGTACAGAACAAAATCAAACGATACAGAGTAAGAAGCCAATAGAGTATTGGGTCCTATCCTGTTTAATATCTTTATTAATGACCTGGTAGAGGGTTTACAAAGCAGGGTGTCCATATTTGCAGATGATACTAAAGTTTGTAAGGTAATCAATAATGAGGAGGATAGTAGAATATTACAAGGGGATCTAAGGAAACTGGAAGTATGGGCAGAGAATTAAGTTTAATGTGACAAATGTAAAGTTATGCACTTTGATTGACGTAATAAAATGTTTAATTATGTACTTAATAGTAAATTACTGGGTAAGACTGCCAATGAAAAAGACTTGGGGATTTTGGTGGACAGCAAGCTTACCTTTAGTGGCCAGTGTCAGGCAGCTGCTGCCAAGGCAAATAAAATTATGGGATGCATCAAAAGAGGTCTAGATTCTCATGACAAGGACATAGTTATGCTTCTATACAAATCACTGGTATGGCCACACTTAGAATATTGTGCGCAATTTTGGGCCCCGATATACAAGAAAGACATAAGTGAACTTGAGAAAGTATAAAGAAGGGCAAAAAAAAAAAAAAATGATTAGGGGAATGGGTGGACTGGAGTACAACGATAGATGAACAAACACGGGGTTATTCAGTTTAGAGAAAAGACGTCTACTGGGAGATCTAAAAACAAAGTGAAGGGACAACACGAAAAACTTTCTAATGATCTTTTTACTCCTAGGCCAGTGACAGTGACAAGAGGACACCCTCTATGTCTGGAGGAGAGAAGGTTTTACCAGAAACATAGAAGGGGATTCTTCACAGTAAGAACAGTGAGGCTCTGGAACTCTCTGCCCCAGGAAGTGGTGATGATGGATTCATTAAACAAGCTCAAAGCGGGCCTGGATGCCTTTCTTGAAGAGAACAATATTACAGGTTATAGACTCTAGATTTTAAGGACACATTGATCCAGGGTTTTTATACTGACTGCCAGATTGGAGTTGGGAAGGAATTTTTTCCCATGAAATAGGGCAATTGGCATGAGCCTCATGTTTTGGTTTTTTTTGCCTTCCTCTGGATCAACACTGTAGGGGATTGTAGGGTTATAGGTTGGACTTGATGGACTGATGTCTTCATCCAACCTCATCTACTATGCAACTATGTAACCAACAGGAATGAGGTCCCTGTATAAACTTATTATATTTATAAATAGGAGTAAAACAAATGGCAAAAATGCTTCTTTTGTACAATGAAACAGCCATAAAGAATAGGTTAGTACAAGAAAAGTTGCATGATGACATTTTTAGGTATAGGGTTTACTGTTGGATAAAAGGATTAGGTTCTGAGGAATGGAGTAGAAGGAGGTTAAAGTGAGAAATGTTAAATCAGGAAATGTGAAAGATCTACCTAATAAAATGTATTTTTAGGGTATTCTTGAAACTGTGGAAATCAGAAACTAACCTTGGGAGTACATTAAGAGAATTGGTGCAGCTTAAGAAAAGTCTTGGAGATAAGGGTGAGAAGTATGAAGGATGTTACTCTTGTTAGATCATTGGTAGAACAAGGGGCATATGAAGAGAAATAAACAGAAAAAGAGAAGAAATATTAGAAGGTGCTGGATTCCAGAGAGTTTTGTAGATGTGAGCGATGGGTCATCTTTTAAAGTAATTTTTATTGCCCAACCTATTATACTGCTGACAATAACCATGTTATTAAATGGATATTTGGCTAATTAAAGGAGTTGACTAATTGTAGACCAATGCTTACTACCAGTGAATAAAAATCAGTGGCATATAGCCCATGGTCATGTGATGGGCACACAGGTATTAACAGGCAGATGTGTGATTACTCGGCTATGACTATAATGAGCTATGTAACTGTGTGTCCATCACATAACTATGGATTATATATCACATGACGATGAACTGTACATCACATGAACATGGATTGATTTTTATCCACTGGTAGAAAGTTGTATGGATGGAACTGTGAAAATGGGGAAAAAAGAACCTGACTTTACAGACTATCAAATTATTGGTCATGTGAATAGCAACCATTCACGTGAATGAATATTAATGCAGCTATTTGACATCCATTGAAAATAACATGTGTGTGAATATAGGCCAAGACAGGGGTCCCCAACCGCCGGTCCGTGGACCAGTACCGGGCCACAGGACATGTTGCACTAGTCCGCGTACCGGCGGTGAGGAGTCAGCAGCTGCTGTGGAGCCGGCGAATGCCTGGGATTGAGCCAGGACCCACAAAACCCACGCTTGTTTGTTGCTCATCGGGATAAGGTGAGCAAAGTGCGGGGTTGAGTTGGGACCCGTTGTATGTCCGGGATTCTAGTACTATGCAGGACATGCAGCAGGTCTTGGCTCCACCCCGAACTCGCCTACCAAACTTTGGGCAACATGTCCCTGTGACTTGTAATGTAGCTATAGTGAGGCTGTAGTGAAGTTAATGGCAGTATTAGGCGTGATATCCATCATCAGTATCCATCTTCATAACAGTCTGTCATCAGTATCCATATTCATAACCTGCAGTGTCTGTCAGTTTACACTTTCTCTTGTGTTTTCATATGTACATGATTCTAATCTACACCCCCATGCTTAACCCCCCCCCCAACCACACCCCTTCCCACCCCCATCCACAACCCCTTCCTGCCCCCATCGGGCCATAGAAAAATTGTCTTGCTGAAACTGGTCCCTGGTGGAAAAAAGGTTGGGGACCACTGGGCTTAGTGTCTCGTCATACTTTTCTACATCGGTATCTGGGCCGCATAATGTTACATGTTCAGTTTTCCATGGACCAATATCTGTCATCTGTTAACCCAGGTGAAGAAATAACTTTCTGGGGATGGAGAACGCTTGATCATTGTGAAGCATAAAGATTATAATGATCTTGCTTGGCCCTTGTGGAGAAAAGTTGAAGAGCAACATGATCTTTAGACTTCTTTTTTGACTTACATCATATATTTGGTCAGTTCTTCAGGAAAGCAACTAAAGACTTCTATGACCTTATATTTGCATATCAGTATCTTTTATACCATTAATTTGGCCCCATGTAGTCAGGAGACAGATGGTGGCTGACAGTTCAACGTGGGTCTTTTTAGTACATGACTAGTTCAGAGTCCCTTAACACAGCACCATTTTTTGTTGACCTAATGGTGGCCGATTATCACTTTTAAGCCACTTTGGCCCAGCTTTTCTTACTACCAATATATTCTATTTCATCACAATGATTCATCTAATAAGTTGTAATAGCCTTTTACTGAATCAAAGCAAATTTCTCCGAATATAAATTTTCTGTATATGTACAGTACTATTTCCTTTCCCTCAAATTCAATGGCAGACTTAACCACATATGTTACATGTCCATCACACCTATTATGTTTTTTTTTGTAATTTCATAATCTTAAACATTTCCAGCAAAGGATTTTACATCACAGCATAGAGGGATCATAAAAATAGCAGATGTAAATGTGTCATTTTAGATAAAGTGTGATATTTTCAACTCAGTAATAGTGTTTTACGAAAAATGCATATCTTGGATGGAAGTCTTAAAATCTTGTCCAATATTTCCGTGTGTTGGATGTGATATTCACAGTATACCATATTTGGCCAGATAAGTTTCCTTAGGGCAAAGCTTAAAAGTTATATTAATAGAATTGTTTTCTTTTATAGAACCATATGGTGGTTACAAAGTTACACAAGTACAACATAAAATTAATAGACCATTACAATATATGGAGGGGAAGTCCAGACACTCATAGTTGAACTAGTGAAGTTGAATTAGCTAGATCAGGAATTCATTTCTGCTTCATGTAAGGGAAGGGGTCACATGTTTTTAATTTTTTTTGGGAATAATTTAGCATTCTATTTTTGGAAGAAAACATGGAGGATTTAATCTCGGTCATGTCTTTAATTCATAGGCATCTCTGTTATTAATAATGATATTATTGCATAAAAAATATTTTCAAAAATTAAAGACATTGTTATTTCAAATATATTGGATAAAGTTTGTTTTCCTCATAGTTTGTAAACTCATAACTTGCTCCTATAGTTTGATATGTCACTTATTTTGGTACATTGTACTTGTTCATGTACCCCCTGATTTGTAAAGTGTTGTGGAATATGTTAGCATCATATAAATTATTATCATTATTGGCCATGCCAATTTCATGTATGAAGGTTAAAAGTTTCATTTTTTTTGTAATCGAGTTAATGTTTACCTGTCGTTTATTTGATTTTCCAGGATAAGCTGCCATATGTGTGTATATGAGGAATAACACTATTTCTGATCATTATATGACTTCTATTTTGCATTGTTTAGCGGTTTTCCCATCTGCATGCTATATCTGTAGTTTACATTCCTCTCTATGCTGGTGGGTACAGACTAGCTGTCATACAATGCATATAGTAAGTTGAGGAGAATTTGCTCTATAACTGTTTCACTCATTCAGAAGCATCTGTAGGATCATGCAGGACATACAAAAAGAAGTGGGAATAAAGTGCTTTGATTGTAATAGAACATTTCTATTCAGCTTAAACATGACTATACCTGTGTTTTCTTATCTTATTGCCTGCACTTTCTGCTCACTCCTCCCCTTTACTCTCTGTAGACTTCTATAGTGGTGATCCATCTGAGACATGTGACCTGCAGGCTGTCTTGAGCTGGCTAGTGCAGTAATTTTCACAGTGAAAGTCAGTTATCAGAGGGAGGAGACCGAAGAGAAAAAGGACTAAGAAGGCATATTACAATGTTTCTTAGAATTGCCTGTAATATTAAAGGGACTCTATCATTGGGAAAAGTCATTTTTAACTAATCACATCCTTGCATAGCCTTTAGAAAGGCTATTCCACACTTACCTTTAGTATGTAGATTGCCTCAGTGGTTTCTGAATAAGTCCGTTTTTATTCATATGCTAATGAGCTTCTAGCCAGCACAGGAAGTTCCCAGCAGCAGTCCTCTCTGCTATTATCTCCTATGTGTGTGAGGCAAACAGGAAGCTGAATCATCATCATCAGCAGCAGCCTCAGATAGGAAACAACAGGGAGAAGAGTGCACGATGTATCGTGCAACATTCTAATTAGCATATGAATAAAAACGGATTTATTCAGAAACCACTGAGGCAATCTATATACTAAAGGTAGGTGTGGAATAGCCTTTCTAAAGCCTATGCAAGGATGTGATTAGTTAAAAATGACTTTTCCCGATGATAGAGCCCCTTTAATATTACAGGCAATTCTAAGAAACATTGTAATATGCCTTCTTAGTCCTTTTTCTCTTCGGTCTCCTCCCTCTGATTTATGCAGAGTTTGTTGAAATAACAGTGGCTATATTTGTAACCATGTTCATGTGCCCATCCAAGGCTGCTGAATGTTACATGACTGGTCCAGTATCTGATGTGTAAAGCGGTGTTTCAACTCACTCCAACATCAACTGTTCAAGTTGATTTTTGCATGCCCAAACATTTTGTTTTCAGATGAGATAAGCTACCAATAAAGGTTTCTAGAATTGGCTCCATCTTCCCATTCAAAACACAAGCATACTTGGCTGAGCTCAGCATGCATTTGTATAACAATCCCCGGAAGGAATAAGCATTTCGCCAACAGTTGTCATATAGAGTGATATAAGGTTCATAACCACATCTGTGTCCATGAGCCCTATTGTGCTAATCATTTAAGATAATCTTTTATCCAAAACCGAACTTAGTTTGCAAACAGCTCGAGAATAGGATCCAGCAAAAAAATAACTTTTATTTGCCAGTAACAGAATGGAAGCAATAGGTGTAGAAATTAAAGATCGTATTGATGGAATGATGACAAATCACTGAGTAAGGATGGGTCAACCTAATCGTCAGAACAATTCACTGGAGTATTTCATAAGTCTAAATAATGAACTGGTTTAAAACCTAACTTTTATTTAGTCGATAAAAAAAATAACAAAAAGCAAAACTATGCACTATACCAATGAGGACATGCCATGTCAGGTGGGCAGGTCCAGATGACGCTGATGACATCCCTGGGCCTACTCCTCAGTGGGTGTTCCTAAGGGGAGTAGCCTCGTCGTTATAAGCTTTTCTCAGTATAGCGTGCCGCTGCTATCCATTCGGACGCAATGTCAGTATGTCTTACACTTTATTTTTTATTTTATTTGCAATATCTGACCTCTGAACCTTTCAGATCGGGGAAACACGTAAGGGTCATGATAGTTCAGTGCAATAGCCTAGCCTCTAGCCGGTATCAGATAGCTTGTTTAGCAGGAGACCTCGTACCTGGGCTAAATGCCTGGGAGGGTTGGGACAACACGGTGGCTCAGCGGTTAGTACTGCAGCCTTGCAGTGCTGGAGTCCTGGGTTCAAATCCTAGGCCAGGAACAACATCTGTAAGGAGTTTATATGTTCTCCCCGTGTTTGCATGGATTTCCTCCCATTCTACAAAGACATACAAATAGAAAAAATGTACATTGTGATCCCTATCTACATAAAAAATAAATAAATGCCTGGGGAGCCTCTCAGGGGCAGCTGTGTCTGGATTGCTGTATACTGGGCTTGTTCTATTGGTTGCCCGTTGTATAATTTAGGGGTCCTGCTTCAAGGAAAAACAATATATTCACCAGCACTCATTAATGTGCTTTTATGACACTTACTTTCTTTTTGACACGTTACTTTGGGCACAAACGCGTTACTTTAAATAAAAGTTAGGTTTTAAAGCAGTTTATTATTTAGACTTATGAAATACTTCAGTGAATGGATGGAATGATGCCAGGTAGTCCATGATTACATTAAACAAGGTGTAAATGGAATACTTAGGTCACAGTTCTTTAACCTATAAAGTAGAGGAAGGTAGACCATAGAAGAATCCCTTATACAATTGCTGCTTTTTATACCATTATATCAAGTTTGTTTTGATTAAAGAGGTCTGGAAAATTCTGTGAAGCTTGGCAGGTTTTCCAGACAATATAAAACAAGGTGTAAGTGAGTTCCTGACACATGAATCAGATCAGCTTGAAACATTGCTTGATCCAAAGCAAGGTCTCAAAGAAACTATTGTTTATAGACTTCTGCTTGACAGATTTGCTTTCTCAAAATGTGTGAAACTTTTACTTTTGTTAACTCATGCATTGCACTGGTATTTGTTGAAGGTCTATATAAAAGCAACTATTGGCAATAACTACAAATAGAAAAATTGGATTCTCATATATTGTGCATTAAATGTTTCCATTTATCTACATAAGATACATTAGTACCCTACGTGAAAGAATTTCTGAGATTACAAAAAGTCAGGCTAGCAATATGGAGGACATTAATGGTGATCTCTGGACAAGTACTGTATTGTCAATACATTGTCAATACATAACAGAACCACATATACAGACCTCAAGAATCTATCTATGAACATAAATCAGCACAGACAATACTGTATAATTTACAATGATAAACTCTTTTCATGTAAATTACTGGCTCGTAACACAGGAGAATTTCCATGATGATTGAATAAGGTGGTGTGTTGTGCTTTATTGTTAGACTGGTATTATGGGCACTACAATGAGTCTGGCAATACCATGTGTGGGTGACTATGAAGAAAGCAGTATTACCAGTTGGGCCCCCAGCTCAGGCTCATGGTACAGTACAGTCATTGTACTAGGTATGAATACTCATGTTCTGCAGTAGTCAGGTGGATACACAGCTGATAGTCCTACTGAATAGACTGTTAGAATTTGTATTATGGCAAGAAAAAAGCAGCTAAGTAAAGAAAAATGAGTGGCCATTACTTTAAGAAATGAAGGTCAGTCAGTCCGAAAAATTGGGAAAACTTTGAAAGTGTCCCCAAGTGCAGTTGCAAAAACCATCAAGCGCTACCAAGAAACTGGCTCACATGAGGACCGCCCCAGGAAATGAAGACCAAGAGTCACCTCTGCTGCAGAGGACAAGTTCATCCAAGTCACCAGCCTCAGAAATCGCAGGTTAACAGCAGCTCAGATTAGAGACCAGGTCAATGCCACACAGAGTTCTAGCAGGAGACACATCTCTACAACAACTGTTAAGAGGAGACTTTGTGCAGCAGGACTTCATGGTAAAATAGCTTCTAGAAAATCACTGCTAAGGACAGGCAACAAACAAAAAAAGATTTGTTTGGGCTAAAGAACACAGGGAATGGACATCAGACCAGTGGAAATCTGTGCTTTGGTCTGATGAATCCAAATTTGAGATCTTTGGTTTCAACCATCGTGTCTTTGTGTGATGCAGAAAAAGTGAGCGGATGGACTCTACATGCCTGGTTCCCACCGTGAAGCATGGAGGAGGAGGTGTGATGGTGTGGGGGTACTTTGCTGGTGACACTGTTGGGGAATTATTTGAAATTGAAGGCATACTGAACAAGCATGGCTACCATAGCATCTTGCAGCGGCATGCTATTCCATCCGGTTTGCATTTAGTTGGACCATCATTTATTTTTCAACAGGACAATGACCCCAAACATGATGTGGGGGTGCTTTGCTGGTGACACTGTTGGGGATTTATTCGAAATTGAAGGTATACTGAACCAGCATGGCTACCATAGCATCTTGCAGTGGCATGCTATATCCGGTTTCCGTTGTGTAAGGGCTATTTGACCAAGAAGGAGAGTAATGGGCTGCTGCGCCAGATGACCTGGCCTCCACAGTCACCAGACCTGAACCCAATCGAGATGGTTTGGGGTTAGCTGGACCGCAGAGTGAAGGCAAAAAGGCCTATAAGTGCTAAGCATCTCTGAGAACTCCTTCAAGACTGTTGGAGGACCGTTTCAGGCGACTACCTCTTGAAGCTCATCAAGAGAATGCAAAGAGTGTGCAAAGCAGTAATCAAAGCAAAAGGTGGCTACTTTGAAGAACCTAGAATATAAGACATATTTTCAGTTGTTTCACACTTTTTGGTTAAGTATATAATTCCACATGTGTTAATTCATAGTTTTGATGCCTTCAGTGTGAATTTACAATTTTCATAGTCATGAAAATACAGAAAACTCTTTAAATGAGAAAGTGTGTCCAAACTTTTGGTCTGTACTGTACTTGGGAAATTATTTAGCAAACTAAACAGTTTATTTTTATATACTGTGGTATATAATACTATTATATGCTACTTTTATACACTATCTACTAGATGTCTCCTCCTAGATGAGGAGACATCTAAGTGCAGCATCAAGTCAACCGGTATCTTTCTGCTCTGGGCTAATATTCTCAATCACACTTCAGGGAGCCCACTCCCCAATATTATAATAGGACCCTAGTTCAAGGCAAGAGCAAGGCAGCAGGCTACTGACTAGACCCCAGGTCAGAACATTTTAGGACAAGTGACATCTTGTGGACAAGTGTCAAGTAATATTTGCATGCAGCTATATAGTAGCCTGGTGGGCCATATGAACCCCAGTCCAACATTGAGTATTATTATGAATATTATAGTGAGGATATGACTCTGAGTTTTTAAAAAAATTGTGGTCTGAATATTTAAAGCTAAGGTTACGTTTGAGGCCATTACTCTAATGTTAATTTTGTTTAACTGTATTTTTGTGATATTTATATATTATTAAAAAAATGTCACTCTTTGTCTTCTTCATCTTTTGTGTTTCACATAACATCCAGAAAGATTATGGGCTATATTGTGTTAGGAGGATGTACTTTCATCAGCAACTATTTATGGGATTGCGGTTTTGTTCTACATGTCTCTTTGTATTTTCACCAGATATTGTACTATAAGAAATATCACCAGACAGATTAATCTCCAGCCCCTCTCTCCCTTCCACTGAATGATCTTCTCACTGTTTTATGACCAATTCCAAATCAAAGTAGTGGCCAGAGAGGTATTAAATACTGAAAATCCAGATCCAGTCTGACAGATTTGATGATGACTGGCATTTCACAGCTAACAGTAGTAAAAACACACTGGTCATACACATCCCATACACATCCTTGTTTCACCAGTTTGATGAGTGACTCCACTTTAGACCTCTGCCAGCCATTTAAGGGTTACAATTAGCCCTTTGCATAATATTCACCAACATGAGCCGATGTAGTTGTATGTAGAATCTCAAATATGTACAAAAGCATTGACTGATGCCTTCCTGCCCAGTGCATTATTACGTCATGCTCAGCAGGTTGTCCCCAACAACTGCATTACTATTACGAAAAAGTGAAGGTTGTGGGTATAGACATTGTGCCTGTGCTATCACATGTAGGTCCTGGCTGCATCACTCAGCAGACACATCATGTGATACCTCGGTACATGTTGCCACAAGTTGCATAACTATATGCAAAATTATGGATAAAAAAGTTTGCTTTGCATAAGAATTAGTAAAGCTCGTATAATAAATCTTTTATATCTCTGATATAATGCATTAAGTTCTTGGCACTTTTTGTAACACCGTTATACTGTCTATAATTTAGATGATCCTTTAGCAATATAAACAAGAGACTCCACACATCAATATGCCTTAGACTGTTAATAATAACTGCTTCATGTGAAGTCTCCAGCATTTGTAAGTTACATAGTAAAAAGAAGAATATGTATTCTCTGTGAAACACAATACTTGAATTATATTTCTGGCACGCTGTGATTTTGAAATTTTGTATTTGCATATCTTTCTGACAAAGGAAACCGTACCATGCTGATAGATGACCATACTATACTATTCATAAAAATAGCTGTCAAAACGCAGAAGTATTATTCATTTTCTCTGGCATATATACAAATATCTAATATCTTATATGGAAATTTGGTTTATTTTAAGCAAGTAAAGTAACAGGAAGTCAGTATGGATCATTGGTGTGAAACGCACAAAGCAAACCCCCACCTCCAGTAAAATGAGAATAAAATTTAATAGCAACTTTACAATGTCTTAAAGCTACATATTTAGTATATACAGTATATTACACAATACAAGACAATGTTTGGTTGAAGATATACCACTTTCTCTTATACAGAAAGACTCCAGGAGTGCAAAATTACTTGTACGGCTTAAGAGGGCAGGACCCGCACATGTATATGAATTATATTTGTCACACATACTGGGATAATTACAAGAAGACCACATATCTATGTGAAAGGAAAGGTCAGTGATGGGTGTGCTACAATATTCAATAGAACATAGATGATAACTGCCAGCTGTTTTATTGACCCCTGTGTGAGATAGTTTTCTTTCTGCATGAAACTGATTTGGAGCAGAAAACTCAGATCACAGCAACTTAAGAAGCATCTTGAATCCTTATTTTTGGCCTATTGGATTTTTTTTCACATTCAGCATATAAAAAAAAATTAATATATGATTTTAGACAAAGAGAACAAAAATGAAAATGGTGGATAGGAAATAACAGGTAAAGAAGAAATATACCATCTCTTGATATGCATAATGTAATGAGTAGGGTTGAGGGATCGGGATCGGAAAAGATCGGAACCTGATCGGCAATCGAGTAAATTTCACGATCACCTAAAAAAGATCTGGAACGGAATTCCAATCCCTATCGCTCAACCCTAGTTACCTGCACAGAACCGCTGCCACATCCTGGAGCTCTGGACAGTGGTTCTGTGCAGGTAATCGGACAGCAGGGGGGACTAAGTAGCTGGTGGATTTTTTTAATCACTACACAGTGTAGAGTTCAAAAATTGAAGCCTTCAATTGTTGTACTCGACTCTGTGTAGTGAATAGGATCATTTTTAAAATCCAATTTTCAATCATTAAAAAATCCCATTGACTTGCATTAGGATCGGAATTGGGATCGGGTTCGGGTTTGAATGGAAAATGATTGGAAATCGGATTTTAAAAACGACCCTGAAATTTCAAGATCGGCTCAACCCTAGTAATGAGCTAAATGTGCGGGATCAAACAGGGATAGTCAACAGGGATAACAGGGATAGTTCAAATCCCACCAAGGGGACCATCTGCAAGGAGTTTGTATGTTCTCCCCGTGTTTGCATGGATTTCCATCCCATCTTCCAAAAAAGACATACTGATAGGGAAAAATGTACATTGTGAGCTCTATGTGGGGCTCACAATCTACATTTAAAAAAGGAAAAAAAAAAGAATAAAGAATCCAGAAAAATGTGATTTGCTAACAGAATTTCATGATCATTATATTCAGTAAAGTTAGACAATCTAGATCAACATATTGTCATGATACCCCTGTTCTTATAATTTGTGGGGATCCTACTGGTGGGACTGCCACTAATCAAACATGTGTCATCTATCTGGTGGATAGTTGATAGGTGTTGATTTTGGTAAAACACCTTTTCTTGGTGAGACTACCAGTTTTCGGGTATGTTCACATGGCATAATTTGGAGAGGAGTATGAGGTGATCTTCCACCTTAAAATCCTCTCCATAACTATCTCTAATCTGCCTCCCTTTGCTTTCAATAGAAGGCAGTGAAAGACACTTAGACTTCAATGAGGCAGCGCTACAATACCTACCCTCACCACAACAGTTATTACAACAGGTAGGCAGTGCAGCTCTCCTACGCTGTCTTGGTGGCAGTAATGTGTAGGAGGTCCCGGGTGTCTGTAGATCTAGTGTTGATGACTCATCCTAAGGATAGGCCATCAATCTTTAACTATAATTCCCCAAGCCACATTCTTTCAAGCCACCAAGACCCTGGTTTAAACCTCTGCTCCTCCTGTCTTCCTTCACAAAATGGTGTCTATCATCTTTAGGAACCATGTCTATAATACACAGACAAACCTCATCCTCTCCACTAGCAGACAATGCAACAGCACTGATCAGGTAAGCATGTGCATCCCTACTGTCTTTTTCCCTATATGCAGGGATTTTAGTTGCTGTAGAGTTGCTGTAATGGCTTTATAGAGGATGAGTCCTAGTCTATAGAGCTGACAATTCTCTTGGACTGAGCTTCAAGAAGTGCTCTGCTTCCTGATGAAGGTTCTGTGCAGGAGAATCCACAACTGGCTGGAACAAGAGGAATTATAAGTAACTATAGTTCCCATAGCAAATGCTAGATTCAGAATGGAGGATTGCTTTAAAGGTATTCTATTATTAAAATCACATTTTTTTTCTCACTAACACGTAGGAATAGCCTTAGGAAAGGCTATTTTTCTCCAACCTTTAGATGTCTTCTCTGCGCTGTCGTTCGGTAAAAATCCCGGTTTTCTTCGGTATGTAAATGAGTTCTATCGCAGCAGTGGGGCCGTCCCCAATGCTGCGAGAGAAATCTCCAGCACCGCCTCCATCTTCGTCTGGAACGGCCTCTCTCTGCATCTTCTTCTGGCGCTGGGTTCAAACTTCTAAAAGAAGACGTGGAGAGAGGACGTTCCAGACGAAGATGGAGGCGGCGCTAGAGATTTCTCTGGCAGCATTGGGGATGCCCCCAGTGCTGTTTGAGTGCTGGGGTCCACCGCCAGTGCTGCGAGAGAACTCATTTGCATACCAAAGAAAACTGCAATTTTTACCGAATGGCAGCGAGGACAAGACATCTAAAGGTAGGAGAAGAATAACCTTTCTTAAGGCTATTCCTTCGTATTCATGAGAAAAAATGTCATTTTAATGATAAAATCCCTTTAAATATAACAGCCAGTGCCAGGCAGCTGCTGCCAAGGCAAATAAGATCATGGGGTGCCTTAAACAGGTACGAACCCACATGACTTGTGCCCCTTTACAAATCACTTGTCAGACCATGCATTGTGTACGGTTTGGGCCACAAGTTAAAAAGAAAGGCATAGTGGAGCTGAAATTGGTTCAAAGGTGGGCAACCACATTAATAAATGGTATGGTCAAAGACACAAAGGAATTTTTCCCTTAAGATGAGAAAAGCTTTCTTATACGGCATATGAGGCTTGGTCTTCCTCTGGGTCAACCTTGCAGGATAATAGGCTGAACTAGATCAACATATGTCCTTTGATGTTTCTATGTTTTTATTCTATCGTGATTTAGTATTACAATAAATGTTTTTCTTCCTTCTAATTTTCCGTACGTTTTAGTGGAAAAAGAATTTTAAGAACCAGTATATGTAAAGGCTCCGAGCAGATAACAGGATATATTCTTCAATGAGATGAAGTTGCAGTTCACTTGATGGCAACGTTTAATGAAGTTAAAAATCTGTTGTAGTGATAGAAACGCTTTTCCGATTGTAGCATATTCTAACTTAGAACAATAATGTGATAAAGATAAAAATGTAAGTGAATTAAAGATATGAGCATAGCATTGCATAAAGTAATTGCTAATTAACTCTAATTTTCTTGTCAAGCTAGCCAGAATCTCAATTTTCCTGTCAAGAAGATCCACTGATTACTTGAGCTCGACTTGCGAGAGATAAAGGCCACATTCAGGAAGAAAATTGTTCTGGTTCAGAAAAAGTGCAATTTTTTAAATATGCCATACAAGTAACGGGTGCTTTAAACATTCACTTGTGAAATCTGCTTGTTAAAAGCAAACTCGTTTAATAAGATATTTTGAGTTAAATCATGAAGAAAAACATATTTGTTGTCGAGAAGCATATGTGTTAGACATCATGTTATGTGGCCTAATGTCCAAAGTATGAGCTTCCGTATACCAAGACGGTACCGTCACGATCTGTCTTGCTGAGTCATGCCCCACCGCCTCGCACCCTGCTGCCAATCACGTCGTGTAGTTTCCATACTAGAATATTGTGAGAGGATTATCACACTCCAGTAACTATGATTAAAACAGGATTATTTGGTAAAATCTCACAATAGGCCTATTTTTATATGCTTGGAATCTTACTGTTAACAGTCATGCATAGTTGAATAGTTGACAAGTACAATTCCTAAATGAAATAAGAGCATAAGGTTTTTTTTGAAAAATAAACTTTGTTAAAAAAAAGAAGAAAACTTACAACCTTGTATATTTTATACTTCCCATATTGACACCCGAACATACATTTTAAGCAGGAGTGGAACAAGAAGTAGGCGCAGTTTATGCCCTCAGGTGTGAGCTGCACATGTATAGATGGCACGGGGGTGGAAGATAATGTGGAGTTCTTATTATAAGAAGGCATAATGGTATATGTATCCAGGGTGAAACCTGTGTGTTAGGTGCTGAGAAAGCTTATCGGTGGCTGATGTAGGTCACTTAGGATCCCTATAACAGATTTGTTCCTAAGTGAACTTTTATATTTTGCATTCAAGAGTTGTCTAGATTAATTTGAAATAACATTGTGTTTTTTGTTCCTTATAATGCATCCTTAGGGTGCATTCACACTGAGTAAACGCTAGCTTATTCTGAACGTAAAACACGTTCAGAATAAGCGGCGTCTAAAGCAGCTCCATTCATTTCTATGGGAGCGGGGATACGAGCGCTCCCCATAGAAATGAATGGGCTGCTTCTTTCACTCCGTGCAGTCCCATTGAAGTGAATGGGGAGTGCCGGCGTGTACGCTCCGGCATGAGCAGAGCTTGCCGTATACGCCGGCACTCCCCATTCACTTCAATGGGACTGCACGGAGTGAAAGAAGCAGCCCATTCATTTCTATGGGGAGCGCTCGTATCCCCGCTCCCATAGAAATGAATGGAGCTGCTTTAGACGCCGCTTATTCTGAACGTGTTTTACGTTCAGAATAAGCTAGCGTTTACTCAGTGTGAATTCACCCTTAGTGGGAGTTCACATTACCGTTACTACTTTAGCTGTCACAGACAATGGTCACAGACTGATTCTGTGTCTGTTCCCCTTGCTGCTAATGTAAACAACATGATGGAAGTTATCTTCTATCCTGTGTTTTTACTTTAGTAATGGAAGATAAAGTTCTGTATGCACAACTTTATCTTCTGTTATAAATAAAAACTAAAAACTAAATAAAAACACACAATAGAAGATAACTTCCGGCATGTTGTTTATATTAGCAGCAATGGGAACAGACACAGAATCAGTCTGTGACAGTTTAATGTTCGTTGCCATCATCCTATGATGGAAGACAGCAAAGGACATTAGTAGTGGTAGTGTGAACTCCCCCTAAGAATATTTTATCTTTTCCTGTTTTGCACCATATCTCTATATATTGGCTGCCACTTACCACATGCCAATACTAAAATCTTTGGGACCCCTTAGGCACCAGGGCAGGAAAGCAACTTACGTTTCTGCACCTCCTATAACTGAAGGGAGTCTGTCAGGAACAAAATATCTCCAAACCAACAATAGTGCATTATAGGAGCTATTAAAAGGAGCAGATACATACTTTTATGTCTGCAAACCACTGAATTGATAGAGAGATAATTATCTTTTGGATATGTAAATCAGCCCCAAGTGCCCCGGAGGCCAGACGTGCCATCATTTCTGAAAGACAGGCATGAAGCAAGCAAAGTGTGAATATATCAATCATGGATAGTGATGTCTCTACATAATTCTAACAAATAAGGCCCAACCTTCAGTGCACTTGAAGCATTTATTAACATATCAATGAAAATATGATTATTGCTGCATTGCTTTATCTGTTTCTGCTCCTATTAAAGGCTTCTACATGGTACCATTACTGGTTTTGGAGGCATTTTTGACCCGAAAGGTTCCTTTTAAATATTAAATATGGGCAGACTTTGGACATAAAACTATGATTCACTATATTTATACTTTATATATAAATTTGTTACAAAGGTGCATTATAAAAATAGAAGAAAACCAACATGTGTAATGTCTCATTAATTGTAGAATGCATGAACAGGTCAAGGCATCAATATATTTAAAGGTAGCAATATATCCCAACATAGCAATAGTGGAGTATTGTGGAGTATCAACATGGCCAGTACAAGTTTCAGTGCCTTCTATAGCATCTCAATCTCATCCAAGTGACGGTTGTTAAACTCAGCCTTACATATGAAAATACTACTGGTATAGCAGTAAAGGGGTTATAGTCCTCCAGCAAGTCCTGCTTATCTTACAGTTGGACCTCCTAGCACTACTACCATTGGCTTATCCAAGAATTCTCGAATTGTCCATCAATATAAATTCTTGAAAAACCCTTATGTTTTTCCCTCTATGAATGAGATAAATCATAAATTGAGATAAATCATGCAATCATATTGTGGTCCCTTTTGTTAGATTTGAATATGAAAACTATTGTGCCATTCAGAAAGACCATTTTTATATGTGCACAATATGCACTTCTGTAAGATTTAGCTATCAAAATATGTGAATGTTCTCATTGTTTTAACCTTAGAAGAAAATGAATCCAATAGCTATTATAAAGCAGAACTACCACCTCCATCACAATAGCATGACCTTTTGTTACCTTATTCTATCATTACTTCTTCTCTGAAATATCCTTCATTCCCTTTTTTTATATATATTTTTTGCTAAATCCTTTCATATATCGGTAAAGCCGATTTGGGCTTAACTTTATATGCTCTGTCCTTTAGCTCAGAACACAAACTGTGCTTTATGACATGTGTTATAAAGCCCTAATGTTATGCTAGCTTTTATTTCTTCAATTATTTGTTCTTGAATTGTCTTGCAGCATGCAATGTCGCCAATATCTAATAAATTCTATAAGCAAGTGTTTTAGATGAAAGTAGAAAAAATTATTCTCCGTTATAGATGATTAGACATGTAACAAATATTAATATCTGCTATATATATTACTTGCATAAGTATGCCAGTAAACATATAAATTAAGGGGTCAGGCAGGAGAAACATATGGAGCAGAGGACAATTTTTACACAACCTGGTAGTCAAGAACTTGAATGTAAATTAGTAAGAGTCAAGTTACACAATTATCACCAGGTAAAACCATAACTGAGTCAAGTGTTGATACCGTGTTTCCCCGAAAATAAAAGTGTCTTGTATTAAATTGTCGTCCTAAATATAGGACCTGTCTTATTTTCAGGGAACGTCTTATGACAACCGGCAGTCATTCCGGCGCAGCGCCGGCATGACTGCCGGTTGTAGGTAATGTGGGGGGGGGGAAGGTATCCTACTTACCTTTCACATCTTCATAGCAGCGCTGGTGCTGCAGTTCGTCCCGTCAGTGGCAGTGGAAGTGGTGGGCGGGGCTTAGCGAGGCTTCCGGCAGTTGCGCCGGAGAGCCTCACTTCACTGGCATTGCAGCCGACTGGATGCTGAGCACTGTACTCCGTGTACACAGGAAAGCTGGCTGCTGCCTCTGCTGTATGTCGGCTGCTGCCTCGGCCTCTGGGATGAGCTGGGAGAGCCGACTTCCCGCAGCATATGCACAGCGGGCATCTCCCAGCTCATCCTACAGCAGCAGGGACAGTGGATACAAC
This sequence comes from Leptodactylus fuscus, assembly GCF_031893055.1. Taxonomy (NCBI): domain Eukaryota; kingdom Metazoa; phylum Chordata; class Amphibia; order Anura; family Leptodactylidae; genus Leptodactylus; species Leptodactylus fuscus. The sequence continues at coordinate 275,442,232 of NC_134265.1, read as the reverse complement.
AGCAGGGGCAGCAGTGTTCAACCGGCTGCAATGATTTTTGGGCATGCCTTATTTTCAGGGGGTGCCTTATATTAGGCAATTCAACAGGGGGTGTCCTACTTTCGGAGAAACATGATAGGTAGCTCCATAATACAGTTGAAGGATAATGCTACAGCAGCAAAAATGTGCAGAACTGTACCAGATCTGTACCATCATCAACTGAACCTTCACGGACCAGAGATCACAGCTTGGCTTTGAACTACTTATACAATGCAAAAGACCAAAACCACTGGCTGATGGCTGAACCTTTTAGTGACATTGATAGACAATTATAGAAAATTAATACCAACTAGGATTATAAAGAACAGTTCTCACTCTGGCGAACCCAGCCTCTTAATTTACTATATCATTGGCATTTTTGAAGCCAGCATACAAAGTCAGAGTTAAGATAAGACAAACTCTTTATTAGAATCAGTACCTATAGTGTGCAAACGAAACAATGTTTTCCACTATGATAAAACTAGCAGTATCAGTTATTCCCAGGCAGTAGGACCTGGCCTTGTAGCCATTCATAGTAGTCACATGTATTACATAGTTTCCAAGATGGTGCCGCATGAGGGGCAGCCTCGATACAGAGCTCTAAGCTGAGAGTGACCTTTAGCTTTCCTTTTTCACTCTTTTTGTCTGTATCTTCAAGAATCATCTACTCAAGCAAACTAGCACTATGAATTAGCTAACTGTAATCGAATGGAAGAACCTGCAGACTATTTTCTTTGTGTCTATTGTTTAAGCTTGGAAGATACCTGATCGACTGGAATTTCCTTTGTACATGTGCCTTGTTGCCATCCCAACACAAGCTAAGGAAAGCATGTTCAACATGAGGCAGACAAAGCATCGAGGAGAAGCGTGCATGGAATTGCTGACTTCTTCTTTCAAGGAAATGTTTTTAGCGTCTATTGCTGATGCATGGAAGATGCCTGTGGTCAGTTGACTGGTATTTATTTATTTTACTGTGGGCACATGGGGCTCTGTTACAGCCTAAAAACCTACCACCAGCCCCCACCCCACCCACGAGTTAAGGAAGCACGGCAAGAGAGCAGCACCCTGTCTATCTGGATGACTTCAGACTTCTTTGGGTGGATAGGACACATGACATTAGTAAGAAGAAAGGAGGAGGGCTTGCGATGAAGGATGGGGTACTTTGCAACATTTTTGTGGTTAAGGAACAATAGCGCTGATGCAAGATACCAAACTATCAGCTGTGAGCATGAGATCATCACTACCTACCAAAGGAACTACCACATGTTATCATGATAGCTGCATATGTCCCCCCACCTCTGCAAAAAACTGTTTCTGCCTGTTTTGTCTACATGCTGTGACCCCCCTCCTCGTCTCCTCCAACCGCAGTCGGGTTGTATTATCAACATCACTTCGCACAGAGAACTAAATGATCCTGCAGTGTGTCTTTTGATTCTTTCTTTTTAGTTGCTATGACTCCTAGTAACTCTCTATCTGCCATGAGCTTGTATGTGTTTCTCTCTTGCTATATACTGCTGTACTATCCGTGATGCTGTATCACACTGAATTTCCCCATTGTGGGACTATTAAAGGATTATCTTATCTTATCTTACATGCTATCCACCAGTCTCCATAGTTTTGCAGCTGCTCTTGAGCAATATTGCATCAATACTAGTATCTAGGCAGTGCACGTATGGTAGTTCATCTATTCCTGTGCTATTTTCCTCTGGAGTGGTAGGGCAATTTGTGAGTATTACTCTTCCTCTTACTATCAAGCTACTACCACATAGCACTTATGGGAACTTTCTCATATGATGAGGGTACACATAAGTTCACTGAATGGAGCCACTAGCAGTATGTTTCCATGTATCCTAGTGGCCTATGTCTAAGGCTACAGTGTATACCAATAGTACATGTTCATTCCCACATAACATCTGTCTGCCAGGGATTACATAAAGAGACAGAACATACATCCACATAAGATTCATGCTTAGTTCTCCCAGATGTTTGGAACAACCTCCCCATTGAGTGCCTTAAAAACTGTGTACAAGTGTAAATAGAAGAATTGATTTATATCAACCATCAAAGGCATATTTCAGAATGAAGATTACACTTAACATGGATTAAAGATTAACATTGGACTGATACTTGAACTCCGCATAAAACCTGTATTTAATAACTTGATCAAGTGCCCATTTTCTTTTTAAGGGTGCATTCACACTGAGTAAACGCTAGCTTATTCTGAATGTAAAACACGTTCAGAATAAGCGGCGTCTAAAGCAGCTCCATTCATTTCTATTGGAGCGGGGATACGAGCGCTCCCCATAGAAATGAATGGGCTGCTTCTTTCACTCCGTGCAGTCCCATTGAAGTGAATGGGAAGTGCCGGCGTGTACGCTCCGGCATGAGCAGAGCTTGCCGTATACGCCGGCACTCCCCATTCACTTCAATGGGACTGCACGGAGTGAAAGAAGCAGCCCATTCATTTCTATGGGGAGCGCTCGTATCCCCGCTCCCATAGAAATGAATGGAGCTGCTTTAGACGCCGCTTATTCTGAACGTGTTTTACGTTCAGAATAAGCTAGCGTTTACTCAGTGTGAATTCACCCTTAGAAGGAAGCCCTTAAAGATCAATTTTATGCAGAGTTGATGTGCCAGTCCTATATTGACCTGTTATTCTATATCTGCTCAGTATTTGGGTGTTCAACAAATATACACCAGAAAAATGTAAGCTGGGGAAATTCTTCTGTATGTTGCCTAACTGACAACTTGCACCAGGGCTCTTCCTGCTGGACCATGGGAGCTAGTTTCATGACGGTCCATAGTCTGGGCACATTTCTGAAAGACAACTTTAGCATGTATGTCATGCACTTTAGCATTTGGTGGTCCTGCTCTATGAGTTGTAATCTTTCCATTAATCTTTTGTATGCAGTAGGAGTACCAGCAAGATCATTGTAACCATCCATTGCAGGATGATAAGGGTAAGAAGAACTACTACAGTCAAAATACAAATATATATTTTAGGAACATAAAAGGGAGATCTAGCACTTTGTGAGGATACACAGGAAGCATTATTACTTTATTTAGGCACAAGGAGGGTGTTATTACTGTTTTGGGTTGTAAAGTGAGTCCATACAATGTTATAATGTATGTGTTTAATGTATAATGGATTATCGTGTGTTTTGTTTTAGGCATGTAAAAGTGTCCTTTACACCCGTGGAACTGGAACTATTTTTTGTACTACCTCTATTAAGTACAAATAGAAGCATTAACTGTTATAGGAGATCATTAGCAGGTGTGAACAGGAGGGGATTGAGAGCGACTCAGCAGGGAACCTGTTTACCAACCTTGGTAACTAGGGCGTCAAATGTCTGGTTTTGTTTGGGAGAGGATTGACAGTCAGATAGGAGGTTAGGTCCCTAGACACCAGGTCCTCATATTTATTCTGACGAAACATAATTTTTACACCAAAATAAAAATTAAACTCTAGACTTGGGATCACTTAACTGGTTTGTAAAAAGCCAGTTTCCTCACTTTTCCTGAGCTCTCTTGTGGCATTAAGTGTAGGTCTGAATGATATTAGTGTACCTGATGGGTCACTGACAGCATGATGCACAGTCTTGTAGGACCACTGAAGTCATTCAGGAAGCCAAAGAAGTCTGGGAATTGTACAGGACAGCACCATGGACCTCAGGAGAAATATTACTGTTTGCTATGAATCTGCACCTCTTTGGGTCTCTGTTTATTAATGGCATATAAAATTCACCATAAATTGTAAAAAATTATTTCCTTCCAGGAAATCATTTAGATCCCTGGATCAGCTTTCCACATTAATACCGATAGCCATGTATATTGTAGTTTACATGGTATATCTGGTACTTTTTTTCAAGGCACTGCATAGTTTCTGAAAACTTTGCGATGAAATTGCACTTCTTTTAACCATAAGCAACTAACAGAATAAATAATAATACTTTCTCTTTAACTACCCAATCACTATAAGTTGCAGCAACCAACCAGAAGAATGTAGAGACACCACTAGTTTGGGCCTACCATCAGTAAAAGGGGGAATTTTTTCTATAAAACCATTGCTTTTTGCAGTATAATCACCATACGTGTCTACAAAACCATGACCATGCACCTCTCCCTACAAAAAGGGTCATTTTTTGTGTGTTTTAAATACATAAAAGCAAGTGTCAGTGCAGTGTATGGTTAAATATAACATACATATTATACCAATATATATATATAATATAATTTATATATATACGGTTTACCATTTTTTTTTTCATAGACATACATGTCATTATCAATATGACATAACTTCTGCTGTGTTTGCCTTGGAAAGCTAGAAATTAGATAGCTAGGTTCCTATAATCCTGACAGTGTCATACAATATGTCTTATGGCAATATAAACTGAACCACCTAAAAAGAAGACTAAATAAATCTTGAGAGGTTCGCCCATCTCAATTTCATAAAATATTTGATAATCTCAAAGGAATAGACCATTCAGCAAGCCTAAGGGCAGCCAATCTCGCTCTGCCCTTTCTACACTCCATTTTATGGAATGACTTCCAATGTCCCTCATGGTCCACTCACCTCTTAGTCTTTACCTTTAGCCCACTGACTTTTTTTTATTCCTTCTGTATCCCCCTAGGAGATCACGTATCTATCCCACTGACATCTCTAACTTGGCTTTCCGAAAACCTACTAAATTGATACCATACGAGAGTTCTGATCACACTGAATAGTGCAAAAACACATTTAAAAAATAATACAGATATTTATGTTGAAGGGTAGACTATGGGAGTAATATTATTCTGTCCGGGGGGTCTCCATGCGGACTCTAACCGGAAGGAATACATATGCTAATGTGAACCGACCCTAACATACATCTCGCCCTTCCACTCACCAATCCAGCTTCCTTGACCCCCTCCTAACCCCTCCAATCCGTTTCTCCTCCTTGTCTTTTCCCTTCTATGGTTGTTAACTTTCCTCTTGGTTGCTAAAAAAATATTGTACAATGTCACTATCATGTAGCTGTTGTGATACCTTACAAAAAACAGTTTTGAAACAAACAAAAAATGCTTATGAGTCTGGCAATATGGACCTGTTAGAGGCAGGGCTGGGGCTTCCGCAGTGCTGTGCCGAGGCTGTCGGCCCTCTCCTTCCTGCACTCTTGAGTTCCCACTTCTGGGTCTCGGGAAGCAGGCTGGAACCTCTGCTGTGTTGTATGGGGTTGCTGGTTTCCTCCTGAGCCAGATGGGGGGCTTTTCAGCCTAGCGGTGAGCCGGAGCCTATTTAAGGAGGGCTCTGGCACTAGACTGCTGCTGGCTATTCACTTGTACCTCGTGTCCTGGTAGTAAGTGTTTTCTCCTGTCCTGATTGCCTATGCTCTGACCCTCTTGCCTTGATCTCTGACCCTGCCTTTGCCTCCTAATCTCTGTACTGTACCTGCTCCTGTTTATAACCCCGGCTAGCCTCTAGACCTCTACTTCCTGAACATTGTTTTGTACAGCTCCTGTTACTGACTCGGCCTGCCTGATATTTTCTTTGGATTCCCCACTGTACTGCATTGCCCTCTTGGTGATGACCCGGACCGTACAACTACATTTTTACTCTCTGCTACCACCTGCCACAGCCTTCTTAACCTTTGGACCTGCACTGCTAAGTGAAACATCTGCTGGTAAGAGATCTCAGTGTCAGATTCTACTGCGATTTGTGGCGTGCTATGTGTTTGGCATTTCCTGACCTGTACTGCTCTGCCCCGGAGTGCTGCCAAGTCCATCCCCACCATCTGGGGTCTGGTGAACACCATTATGGGGTTGGAGTTGGTGCACCCCGGGGGTGTTGGTCACACAGCGCCATATTAAACATTTTGATCTGTGTATCTAGTGTTGATTCTCACTATTTGCTCATATCTGCATCTGCTTTCCTAACAGGACCTATGGGAACTCTATTTGCTGCACCACAGGATTTGCCCTTTGCATAAGCCCTACATTTTATGCCTGCAATGGGACATTAAGGCTAACTTATACTTATAAATATGATCTTTAAATTAATTTCTGGTCATTGAGATGTCTGTGACCCAAAATCTGGCCGTTATAATCAACCAATTAAACTTTTCTATTGAAATAATTTACCTTCATTGACACAAACATGCTAAAAACTATACCCACCATCATATCTGTAATTCTATACTCTGTGGCTTCATGTTCATAAATAAGACCTAATGCTCTCATACAACACACTTAAAACTAGTTTTAAAACTGTTTTTGCACTATTAACCTAATAAATATTCCACAATTTAGTCAATTTATTTGGCCACCGTGTAGCCATACAATAGACTTAGAGATCTAATGTTTGAGCCCAAATTTACACAAAATATTTTTCCAGAATGTATATGTCTGCTAGAGCTGATAAAACATACAAATGTTACTTTTTACCCTCTAAACCGCTCTATACATATATTATGGAAGTATCCTCTAAACTGAAATACAACAAAAAAGCTTAACATTGTGCACATATAATCAATTCTTATACAGAATCCTTGTCCTGAAATTTCAATTGGGATAAACCTTACAGCATCATAAAAGAACAAATCTGTCAAGATCCTGACAGAGAGTAATAGATTATTCTGTTCAAGTTCCAGACACTCAAACAATGGTAGGATAGCGGAGACCATTGACAGGCTATGTCACAATATTAGGTCATGCAAGACAGATGTCTAGGACAGGAGCAAGACTACTGGACCGTGAACTGAGACATAAAGTCAGAAAGTATTTCACTTGCTACAAGACGTATGCAAGTGTGTATAGAAGGTATAGCTGGTATAGCTAATTATTGCATATTTTTGTCAACCTGGAGGTATACAGTAGGTACTGTAAATAGAATTCTCTTTTTAGACTTGTCACTTTGTATCTGAACGCAGAACTCCATTCCTTTGGATTTGATTCATTATATATGAATATGTTCATAAAAAAGAGACAAAAAAATCAGGGTAGAATGAAAGGGCCCTGAGCTGTATGAATATTGTGGACTCACCCCGGACCCAGTTTTCAGGGCCCTTTAAATAGACTGATCATTAGCTGAATGAGCATTCATAGGAAAGCCTATTCTAAATAAATACTCAGTGTTAGGCTGGGTTTATCCATTGCACATGCCTCGTGCAAAGCCTACAACAGGCACCTGGGATGTATAGCTGAAGACAATCTTATTTGTAATGTCCATGGTGAGGAAGGGAGGTCTTAACTGTGAAAGGTGCTATCCACTTCATGGGAAGACTACATATAAAATTCTACTGCCTCTGTGGGCCACTTTTAAGTGGCATAAAATTGTTGGGGAGAGATTTGAGCTGCCATGGACCCCAAACAGCCACTCAACAAGACCATATTAAAATATAAAACAAAATAAATGTAGGACTTAGTCTTTGTAAGAAAACCATACAAAATTGAAGGATGTGGTCCTCTCGAATACCATGACCAATATAATGTACAGTATATTGTATAGTATACAGTACAGTATAAGTGGAAACTAAAATCCATCATAGAAAAATCTGCTTTTACTGGCAATCCTGAGATTATATTTAGATGTTATCTTTTTTTCAGTCTTAATGAAAGATCCCTGAAAGGGTCAAATTGACCTTTCAAGTGCTGCAAATTCTTTTTGAATGGGTCTCAGGTGTTCCTTAACGTCTCTATCAACAGCTTCAAAATGGCACCTTCCTGCTAGTTAAATCTGGCTATAAACTGGTTATCACATGTTATACTATTTGTATATACTCTGGTGGGGCTTGAAATACATAAGAAGGATTATGTATCTGTATGTGATTCCTGAAGAAGAAGAATTGCTAACATTTTTGGGGGTACATTTTTGTATTTTTTTTTTTTAATGGAATTAACTCTGAGTTAAAAAAAAACCATGACAATTCGATGACAATTTGTCCTTTAAGTCATTATGACAATGCTATATTTATATCAGTTTTGTTATGTTTTACTACTACTACTGAATAAAACACCAAAGTAGGTGGAACCTTGAAGCGATATAACAGACACAGCTCCTGCTGGCACCGGACGGGAAGGGGATAATGTATTATGAATGTGAAAGAGAACAAATGGCTTGGTTTACAGGTTCAGCAGGTACACGATGCCACACAGACACACACAGTGCTTTAATTCCCAGGACAAAGTTTACTGAATAAATCAATGAAGAGAGATCTGTAAAAATATGCAACTAGGTATAAACAGAGAAGAAATACAAAATATTATGGAACCGAATATTGCAGCAAACTAACACTATACCTCTAGTTCCCACAGTTACTTAAACAGGTGACAGATGCAAGTCCTTTGGTTTTCCTGGATAGGTTCCTCGTTGGGTTGCACCCTAATTATTGCACAATAATATTTGTAATTCAATGGTATATTTGTAATCCACAGGAAAATGCAGTCTTCCCCTTAAAGTACAATTATAGGCCTTGCTCTAGCTCTCCACTTAACAGACAGTCCTATTTTTCTGATGCTTAGGAGTCAGCGAGAGAGTTCCTTATATATCACCACATGGAATACATAGATGTGCACAAGCCGTACTTACAAGTCCTTGAAGCCTTTCTTTTATGTAGTTTTTTTCACCTTCTGAGCTTCAGGGATGTCCTAACTCAGTCCTCAGCTAGCACCATGGTCACTGTGTCCCCAGACTCAGTCCTCAGCCAGCATATCAGCTTCTCCAGCAGCTCAGGACAGAACAGCTCTGGCTGCTACAGTTCAAGACCCTTCTCCACACAGACCTCACTTCCTGTGTCTTGCTAGGTGATGATGCAGTTGCCTATCTCCAGTGAGGGGCATCAAAACTGCAATGACAGCACTTTGCCAGGCTTGCAGGAGTTCAAAATTTCCCAGTAATTACCTATAATCATACTTTTCAACCTAGAACAATATTTACATTCACAATAATTAATTTCGTTAATTCACTATGGGTAGGTTATCAATTTGCTGCCACATACTGACTAAAGTTAGTTACTGACGATTTATTACTTCACAACCTTACAAATGAACTGGTATTTTGATTATTTTGAGGTCAATCCCATCGCATCTGCAGCTTTCCAGAACAGAATGAGACTGCAGACAGAACAGCAGGGGATCGAGGAAAGGTGAGTATCAGTGTTTTTATGCAAAACATTGACAACAAATTGAGGAAGAACATTTACCTAGGGGCAGAGATGGAAGGGGAACATTATACTGGTGGGGCAGAGATGGAGGGGGAACGTTATACTGGGGGAAGAGATGGAGGGGGGACATGAAATTAGGGGCAGAGATGGAAGGGGAACATTATACTGGAGGCAGAGATGGAAGGGGAACATTATACTGGGGCAGAGATGGAGGGGGGCATGGAACTGGGGGCACAGATGGAGGGGGGAGATTATACTGGGAGCAGAGATGGAAGGGGAACATTATACTGGGGACAGAGATGGAGGGGAGACATTATAATGGGGCAGAGGTGGAGTGGGGATATTATACTGGGGGCAGATATGGAGGGGGGACATGAAACTGGGAGCAGGGACGGAGGGGAACATTATACTGGGAGCAGAAGAATGGGGGACATTAAACTGGAGCAGATAAAGGAGGGGGAGATTAAACTAAGGGCAGACAATGGAGAGACATTAAACTAGGGGCAGACATGGAGGGGACATTAAACTAGGGGCAGATGAAGGGGGGATATTAAACTGGGAAGGATGAATGGGGATATTAAACTGGGGACAGATGAAGTTGGCAATTAAACTGGGGGTTTAAGAGGGACATTAATGTTTAATGTGACCATCCAGCTGCCCCAGTTTCATGTCCCCCTCTAGTTTCCGCCAGTTTAAACTGGGGCATCAGGAGAGGAACTTAATACTGTGGAGCAGTTAGAAGGGAACATTATAATGTGGGGACATATAATTTACAGGTGACTGTAGGAGGATTATACTGAGTGGGGGCACATGAAAAATGAATGAGAATGGGCGGAGTCAATATAAAAGTAGATGGAGCTAAATTTGCCGCAGTGCGCAATGCACATTTTGTCCCTCTTTCTGTTTTTCAAAAGTTGGGAGGTATGTATAAATCTGGTGCATTTTTAGGATGTGTAGTCTTAGTTTATAGCACCTATTGGCTTTCTTATGAATCAAATAATATATTACAGTTTGACACATTTTACAACATTTAAATGGTCCCTAACTTTTCAGATAACGTAGTCTCATTTTATAGAACATGTGATTCTGGACTGACATGTAATGCACTTCGATCAAAAATGGTGCTGCTTTTTGCCTTACAAACCTCTCTAAAGTTCCTATCACTAGGTATCTCCCTTCTGGTCAATTTACAGTTGACTTCCGTGTTACCAGGATACTACATCCCTAGTAGCCAGACAGAAAGTCAGTGGGGTGAGTTTTTTTTTCTCTCTACACAGTGTATATACATGGGATGGGCTGATTTTCCTCACAGCCTCACATATGTCTGAAACTGCAAAGACATTCTGCAGCATCTCATAGCTTACAATGTAAGAATAAAGGCTTCTTTGCGCTAGAATGCACCTCTGGCTGCTTGTATAGTTACAAATGGGATATTATTCACAGACAGCAACAGCTTTACTGACTGTGTTCATAGATTACTCTTTTTTCCTGTCTTCATGATAGGTGCTAGAATGTATTAGATACCTGCATGTTTCTGCTTTATATTTGCAGCTCTGTGTACCTGGATCTCCTATAGGATTGGAGCGGAATGCTGCAACTGGATACCGATGCACTGCACTGGCATCCCGTTGCTGCTAGCCATGCGGAAGTGTTCACACACGGAACGCAGAAATTCCGTTGTGTGAACATACCCTAAGCCATATCCCCTTTTCCCATTAAGCCATCCATGTCCATTACTTTCAACTCATGTCCACCTATTGAGTAAGTATAAAACATGTGATGTCAAAATGGATACGCCAAATGCACCAAGCTGCAAAACAATATGGCACATGTGGCACAATTTTAGGTCAGGGTGAAATCATAACCACAATAGTAAATCTGCCCCATTTTGTGTTATATGTTAACTAATGTTTATTTATACTATACATCCTCACTTTCTTTTCTGTGGAGTTCTCCTTTAAAATGTAGTAGTAAAGGAGTGAGCGGGGGTACATTTTCTAGACAGCCAAGGGTCAATGACAAACTTAATCTGTCCATGTTCTCATATGTAATTTGCTTTATTTAGAAAAATCGAAACATGTACTTCTGCTTACAAAAGCAGAGCGTATAATAGAAAAGCTGTTCTTATATTTCCAATGAGACACAGCACATAGCATATGCCATTCTGAAAGCTTAATTACAATCTCCATCTTTCTATACACTATATTTTAAACATTGTTTCTATTGAATGAGGTTTGCGGTCTGTACTCGGTCCATCCAACATAAATGTTAATTACAATTAAAATCTAATTGTCGCAATGTGCTGACAATAAACCTGTTTCTATAAATTGCAATCTCATTTATTTAATGTCAATATATTTAACGAAATTAAATATACATTGAGGTTTGCATAGCATAGCCAAGAAACTCTGCTTACCTTGAGTGCAATAAGTCCCAAAGGAAGGATGCAATGTATAAATGAATAGCTTCCACACAACACAATCAATGCTATTGAAGTGCCACATTCACTTACGTGTACAAATATGAAACATGCTACATTTAAATCAATTCTCAAAAACTTGTGCTTTATTGTTTTGGGAACTCCATTCTTCTGAGGGTTGAATAGATTAATATCTGACATTAAAGTAAATGAACTATTTTAACAGTTTTGCAGTGACTGGAAAGGAGAAATCAGGACAAGCAGAGAAATCAATCTAAGCCTAGTAACAAAGAAAACATAAAAGTCTGTTATTGGAAGCTAACTTAGTCATGACAGTACAAATGCTGTATTAATTATTACTTATCATTGATGAATGTGCGCACTCCATGTTCCATAGTAAATACATAAAAAAACACACAAAAAAACCCACCCTGTTTGAGCTTTGTTCACACTGCTGTTGTATAGGTTCCATTTTTTAGGGCCTATGACTCATTGGAGTCTTATGGACCCAATGACTTGTAATGGATTATGCAGATTTCTGCTGAGATTTTGGCTTTATTGGAGAGCAGATTGGGAAGGTTTTTTATTGGAGAGAAAAGTGAAGAAGACTTCACAATCAGAACCTGATAAATCTTTAGCATACCAGTGTGAACAGAACTTTGCAAGCCTCATAAATGTGCAATGTTGCTTAACAGTTATTAAAAATGGTGCATACATAAATGCAGTTTAAGGCCGGGGCCCCATGTAGCGTAAACGCTGTGGCAAAGACTGCAGTGTTTTACAGTCCCTGCAAAGTGGAGGGGATCCTAGCTAATCCCATCCACACATTTCAGACAAACAGACAAATAACCGCAATGGACATGCTCCGATTTCAAAAATGATACCTATGGAAACGCTGGGGTTTTCCCTATAGGTATAATTGAATCAGAAAGTTCACAGAGGAAAACAATGCAGACTTTCTGTGAAAAGATCTGCAGGAAAAAACACAATGCATAAGGGGCCATAAGTGATTGAGCCTTTTCCCAGGGTAACAAACAAAGCATATTGTTTTGCAGGGGTTTTTATACACCATCCCAAATGTATTTTGGAAATTAAAAAAAAAAAAAATCCTACCTAAAATGAAACAAATAACAGTAATCACCAAATTTACCTTTTTTATGTAAGGTATTCACAGAAAGTATTTATACCCTCAGTGGCCAAAAGTCACGGGAAGGCGTGTCAAAGTGCCTGTTGTGATGGATATGATGCTCAAACAGTGTGACACGATGTGGCCTATGGCACTAGTGTCACCAGGATATCTGAGCAGTCTGATGCAGATGGGTGTCTCGTGAACATGGCATCCCGTGTAAGACGCATGGGCCATAGCATTTTGGAGGTTACCCAGGGATTTGGGTTTCTGAAGTCAACAGTGTCTCGGGTGGACCTGCAATATCGCAGAGACAATGTTGGCAGCAGCGTAAATCAGCACATGATCACATGATCTCACCTCTTCAGAGTCGTACGGGGCTCTCGATATTCTACTGTGGGTCAGATCACTGCCGATTTGAATGTGGGGCACCGGGACCCCATTTCCACCAGGACTGAATGCTGAGAACTGTTGATGCCCGACCCATGTCCCTTTGCTGACATCGCAACACAGAGCTCGAAGACTAGCATGGGTCCGCGACCATTGACATTGGACCATGGAACAGTGGCGGCATGTGGCATGGTCTGATGACTCATGGTTCCAGTTGTACAGAACTGATGGGTGTGTGAGAGTGTGGCGTATGCCCCATGAAGCCATGGATCCGGCATTCCAACAGGGACATGTCACATGGTGGCTCAGTGATTAGCGTTGCATCGCTGGAGTCCTGGTGTTCAAATCCCACCGAGGGCAAAAAACCATCTGCAAGGAGTTTGTATGTTCTCCCTGTATTTGCATGGATTTCCATCCCATATTCCAAAAAAAAAGACATACTGATAGGGAAAAATGTACATTGTGAGCTCTATGTGGGGCTCACAATCTACATTAAAAATAAATAAATAAATTGATTGATTGTGTGAAATTTGCTAACATTTATAAATGTCAAGTAAAATATTAGACTGGTGTAGTGGGAGGACCAAACTTTTTCAGTAGCTTAAAATAAGATTTGCTCAATGTGCAATGGTGGATCTACCATGTAGCAACCGTGGCAGCTGCTATGGAGCATGCAACTTTAGGGAGCTCAGTCGGCCTCCTTCTGCTTTTAGTGTGTGTTAGGCAATAAAGGTTGTGTACTGCCAGTAAAGGGGACACTATGCCATGAGGGGGGAGGGGGTTCCCAAGTCAAATGCTAGTTATGCTCTTGAAATGTGGCAGAGGAATTTGCACCATTACCCTTGCAAATGTGTTTCTCTGGTCTTGTCACTGCATCTTGATAGAAATTACAGTTCTTTTAAAGTCTTCTAAGATGTCTTCTAAAGGTCTTTAAGATTGTTCTAACCAGGATTCACACTAACCAATATTTCTGGAGAAGAGTAGGTTTGTTAAGGTTTGCGTGCCTTTATTTAATGGTCAAAGCACCTATAAAGCCCCAACTACCAATCCAGTCTATTTAAGTAAAAAATTGACTTTTTTGCCATTTAGCATTTAGAGAAGTCATTGACGTAGAGATTCACTTACTTTTCTTCTCCCTGTACAGTGGGTGTTTACGCAGTGTGCTGAATAAGACCTGCTTTAAGAACATATTGGGACAAATGTATTAAAAAATGCATATCGTACACCAGCCTTAATAAATGACTGACGCAAGGAAAGAGAGATAAAGGAAGAGGCTGTGGCCTTGTCATAAATCAGTTGGACGTCCCTCCCCAGAATGGAAAACAGTTAGGAACTGGCCATAGCTTTCCATTATAGCTCCCTCCAGAAAACTGGCATGAGCTATAATAAATCCATTAGTCTGAGGAATCCTTGACCTGCCCGAATCCCTGCCCCACTCCACCCATATTCACACAATATAGCAGCCACGGCACAGATGGAGATTTGGCAAACATTTTGCACAAGACAGATCCTTGGCAAACATGTTGCTTAATATCATCCCTGAAAACTGCCATAGAGGAATTTCCCCACCACCACCTTTGATTTCATTGTATCTATCTGATTGACCATTTTTGTGATCATTTTTAACTGACCTCCCTATCTATTTTGATAGACAAAGATAGAGCATAAGAGCCATTGATATATGTACAAGGGTACTATAATGACCTTGTGATGTCAGCTCCATGAAAAAGGCACCGTCATGTGAATAATGTCTAATAGACATGAACATTACAGCTGTTTATTAGTTTTGTTGCATTGTGTCTGTCTATAATTGTAACTTACATAACAATAAGACCTAATTTTCTTATAATCTATGCGCAAACCCATGTAATTCCAAAGAGTTTGCTTCCATTTACTTGTATTATTCCAAGTTGAATTTATGGCGTCATTTCCATTCTACCACAAGGATCACTGATAATGGATGTCAACCACACTTTTTTTTTTTACCCATATAGATTTTATATTCTTCTTTTCATTTTTTTTTTTAACCTTTTCATATATTGAACTTTACCCAACAACTATATTCTCAAACTTTTCTGTTGGAAGAAGTCACAGTTCTTGAAAAAATGTTAACCATGTTTTTCAAACCTCTGCATTTTAGATATAGCTCAAGCGTCATCCTATTTTAATGTGAGAATATATTCCGGATCAGTATTCTCTCTGTGATATTACATTGCACGACTGCTGTTCTACCACATAGACTTATTCTAAATCCATTTACAATATATCTGGCCCTCTCTCGCAGTACTCATTATCGGCATATAAAATAATATTCCTCCTTCAGCATTTTCACTACATGAAACTGTATTAATCATAACTGGTAAATGTGCTTTTAATAAAAGTAGAGAGGATTACCTTTTACCAGCTTCAGGGAGGCAGTGTAAAGAACATAGCGTTTGAAGTGCATTGTGTATTCATTTATGTTATGTTATAAGATTGACATAAACGCTAATGCTTCCCCTAAAACCACGGTGCAAATGTGGTACTACTATATATAAATGTGCTTAGAGACATTAGGCAGATGAGAAGGATTTAATACCCACAATTTTGCAGTTTCTACGTTTTTTCTCCTAGCTTTCCAGGGTTTAATGCCGCCTTGTGCCTGCAGGGGGCAATGTTGTATCACATTAAAATTTTGTTTTGTTTTTGAATGCGAAAAAAATAAATAATGGAAAAAATTAAAAGTGAACAAAGCTAAAAAGCATAACATTTGGTCAGGAAGAATATCTTTTTGTTAAACAGTGCAGTCCTTGGCTCCCCTGATGCAACATCTTTTATATTATGAATTGCAAAGTAGCCGATAAAAAAAAGTACCAAAGGTTCAAAATTATTGCCCTCGCATTTTCTTGCATAGAATGTTTTCCTAATTGCCATTCAGTACCCAATTACACTGTGCATTTGTAAAACAGCGAAATATTGGGGGGTTGATTATATGCAAAAATGCGTACCTGGGGGATTGTGTGAAAATATATTCAGCTGATCGACTTTAAATGAACAAATATGTTTTTTTTTTTAGTGCAAAATGTGCATTGCCAATTATCCCGTAGTCTTCGGTTTAGCACAGACATTAGGAACACATTTAAATAGTTCAGCGCTGGATCAGTACTGTGTGTTTTCTTGTTGCCTGTGTGCTCATGTTAAATCGGATTTGTATTATGATTTAATCTACCGCCTCTGGATCCCGGACAAGTAAATCTCACTTTGCCAGTAGTAGATTTCCAATATCGTATCTATGAGTGTTTTATTTCAATACATTAGTGATATATAGGAGCCTGGCCACACACATAGGCATAGCTGTCAGCAGAATGAGCAGCTCTGAACCCCCATAGACATGTACATTTAGCATAACTGAATGGGCATTGGGATCTCAATAGTGAATGGGGAGAAACCTGCTACCAAACACCTCCAGCAGCATTTTATGTCTCTGGATCAGACATATTGAAATCAAACTGCCTGAGCCTACTCTCCTTCAACATCTGCTATTTGAGGAGACTTAGGAGACCCCCCCATACACACTACAGTATATGGCTAGCTGGTACCACCAGACTCAGCAGGTTTGGACATTAATGTACTGTTCAGAGCAAGTCATTATAAAGTACGTTGCGATATATCTTACCAGAGATAAATGCCTTGTTTTTGTTCATATCAGGGTATTTACATGCTTTCCCTCCCTCTAATAAAATAACTGGGACCATCACTCATCTATATGGACTGCAAGTCATATGATTCAGATGAGCCATGTCTATAGAAGTCTATGGAGAATGGAGGGAGAAGGTGTGAGCAGGAGGTGATGGAGATAAGAGAAGAAACACAGGCTTAGGTGATTTCTACACAAGAAAAATTAATGTGTAACAGATGTCCATTTTTAGAACAATAAGAGTCAGTGGGTACACGTACAAGTCATTTTTCTTAACAGACCATTGAAAAATAGGACATGTTATATGTTATGTTCATTTTTACAGATGGATAAACCAATACAAGTCAATGGGTCTGTTTCCAACATCCATCCAAACAGATTTGCATATATGTGATGGTCATTAAAACAGATAAGTGGTTTGGGTCAAAAAATACACCAATAAAATGAATCCATTTTTTAACTGACAATAGTTCTAGAACATACAGTAAGTTTTGCTTGTTTTTGGAACTGTTTTTGAGTAGGAGAGATAGTCATATAGCAGATCACTTCTGTACTCAATATATACAGTACATGACAGCTAGTACCTACCCACCAGTTTAAAGAGAACTACAAATTCCAGATCTAACACGCAGAGGGATAAACTGCTTAAAACTGCAGAGTATAAGTCATAAAATATCCAGAAAGTGTTGCTTATATATTTATCAGTATATACAGCTACAAAGATGCTAGTCCATACCCTCATAATCTCCTGCTTAGGCTACTGTAACACCCTTCTCATTGGCCTCTCTGCAAATACTCTCGCCCCCTCCAGTCCACCTTAAACTGTGCTGCTCGCTTAATACACTTCGTCCCCCGGTCTTCATCGGCCATTCCCCTCTGTCAATCCCTTCACTGGTTACTCATTGCCCAGTGAATAGAGTTCAAAATACTAAAGCTGACATACAAAGCCATCTACAACCTGGCCCCTCCATATATCTCTGACCTAATCCTCTGCTACCTGCCCACACGTAACCTCAGATCCTCCAAAGACCTCTTACTCCGCTCTGCTCTTATCCGCTCCTCACACAACTGTCTCCAAGATTTCTCCCGTGCATCCCCCATACTCTGGAACTCATTACTAAGACACAAGTAACCATGAAGACTCACCTATTCAGGAAAGCCTACAACCCCCAATAACACTACTGTCACCACACCGGCATCTGTACAGCCTCTCCCTCTCCTTCTGTCTCTATCCCTCATAGACTGTAAGTCCTTCACCACTGTGCCAGTCGGTAATTGTTAGTATTATATTTGTTCTGTATATTTTGTGTACCAGATGTAAACCCTCAAATGTAAAGCACCATAGAATTATATAATAATGTACAGCAGCATGGAATTATATAATAATGTACAGCAGCATGGAATTATATAATAATGTACAGCAGCATGGAATTATATAATAATGTACAGCAGCATGGAATTAATGGTGCTATATAAATAAATAATAATAATAATAATAATAATAATAATAATATATAACCTGAAATGGCAGGTGCACTTTAAGAGCATACTGAGCTACCTGTATCTGACGTGAAGTGAAGTGCAGTGTTTTGTTATACAGATGGAGTGTACATGTGCAGTGTAGAAAACAAGGATACTTGCCGTGTATATAGGCTCTATTTATATGTGCTGCCGCACTGGGTGTATTTCGCTCCTCTTCTCGGGATCAATTCTGTGAGTATAGAACAGAGGATTGAATAGTTAGAATATAGTTCATTGAGGGTCTTTTATTCTGTTCATGTGTATATAAATACCATTAAAATGTATTACTAATGCCACAATCAGATATATACATTATTGGAGAATACAATCCAACATTATCAGAAAAAACCTCAGCTCTCCATTGGTGAATAAAATGCAATGCTGGCGTCAGTGTTCATTCTTTATGTTCTTTGTTGGTTTTATACACAGTGAACAAGTCTGTGTATTTGGTGTACTTGATTATAAAAAATTCTCATTCTGTAAAAATCTTTATATTAAACTATAAACCTCTTCTGGCACCATTTACCACAATACATTCCCTCAATTTCTTATAAAAAAAGAAACCTTATAGCTCCCAGAATCCACTGAATTCCCATGATGCTCAGTCAATATCATACCCATTCTCAGCTTCACTCATGGATATGTGTAAGGAAAAGACTAAATACTATTTAACTATACAATAACAATACCATTTTATGTACAGCCCTTTTAGTCGTTGTTATGAAAACGGTGTATAAATACTATCATTAGGTGCATTAAGCCCCTGTGACACTAGCCCTGACATATGTGTGCCCTATATACAGTAGGTAAATCAAATTGAGATGGTCACAGAGGACAGGGACTAGAGGAATCTGTTGAAATCATATAAGCCACATAAAGAAACATTATTGTTTATTGTATAAATCAGCTGATCCCTGCATAGTATGTATTCTTACTTAACATGTCAAATGTATTTTTTAAGAGTAATGAATATAATAAGAAACTTTAGGCTAGATTCATATCTGCATTGGATGCGTCTGCATCAGTTGGAGACTCTACTGTAGAAACTCGCCAAAAATCGATGGAGAGAAAAGTCCTGCACAGAGTACTTTTCTCCCCACCTGGTTTCATTACAAAAATGGCAGAAACTTAACAGACGCCCAATGGACACCTGCGGACCTAAACATCATAGAGACCAGCACAGGTGTGAGCTTAGCCTTACAGAGAGTGTAAAGGAATTGCTATTTGTGCAATCCCCTAGTGCTGCTGCTGAAACCAGGAAGAAGGGAAGACAGAGACAGTGAGTCCTAAACTTGACCCAGCCCTTGTTCCTACCTACTTTCCAGACCTGCCCTAGGTGACAGAAGGCAATTTGGCGACGGTCCCTTCTCTTAATAAGTGTACACAAAACAAGACAAATAACACAGAAGAAGAGTCAGCAATCTGAGGGTCAAAGCCAGAGAGACAAAGCAGTACAAAATTGTAATGCAAAAGAGTATTAACAAGGGAAGCCAAAGGTGGTCAGAGGTCAGTAATATAATAGTAAGAGCAGGTAGGAAGAAAGTGAGGACAAAGTAACAGGACAGAGTCAAAATAGCCAGCAAACCTGTGTGGGCTGATGACCTGTAAATAGGAAGCCCAGAACCTGACCCAGACATGATTGGTAGACAGGCTGTATCACATAGGCAAGGCTAAGATTAACTATTTATTGAACAGTCGGAAACAAGGTGCAGGAGATAGATGTGGTGGAAATTCAATTACAGAGGATAGGTAATAGAACAGTGTTCACACAGAACAAGACAAGAGGAACAACACAGAAGCAGAGTCAGCAAGCCAAAGGGTCAAAGCCAGAGAGACAAAGCAGTACAAAATCGAAATACGAGAGAACAGTCACAAGAGAAGACAAAGGTCAGAGGTCAGTAATACACTAGAAAGAGCAGGTAGGAAGCTAGTGAGGACAAAGTCACAGGACAGAGTCAAAATAGCCAGCAAACCTGTGTGGGCTGATGGCCTGTATATAGGGAGCCTATGACAGGCTCCAGACTTGATTGTTAGACAGGCTGTCAGTCACACAGGCAAGACTAAGATTAACTATTTGAAGGACAGAGGGAAACAAGGTGCAGGAGATGGGTGTGGTGGGAATTCAATTACTGAGGATAGGTAATGGAGCAGTGTTTTACACAGTAGACACCCAGCGCTAATGCCCACAGTCGGTGCCCGCACCAATCGGGGGCATTAACCCCTCCGGCGCCTTGGTCAAAGCTGATTGAGACATCATTCTCTCGGCGGCGCATGGGTGCTGCTATTTTCTAGGTGATCACTGGTAACTGGAGCAAGCTCCGGGTCCAGGATCGCAGGGAGCCTTGTGAGTTACCTGTAGTAGAAGCCCCTGTATATTATGTAGTGCAAGCTGCTCTTTCTCCTTCTCACAGAGGTCCATCTAAGAAGCTGCCTGTCGCCTCGTTCTGTGAGTGTTATTTATGTTGTCCTAAGTACTCATAACACTCATTTAATTTAATTTCCATTCAGATTTAATATTTCAGCTTAAATGAGTATTTATGAGCACTTAAGACAAGAAGGATAACATGACACAAATAAATTGGCCGCTGCATTATAGTCTGGTGCCTCCTCACACCCCAGATTTTGATTGTTGGAGGCCCCCGGCAGATGAACAATTTTTTTAAAAAAATTCATATTCACCTTCTGCTACTTTTTCTGGGCCTTCTTCTTGTGCCCGCTGCTCTTATGGTGATGTCAGGCTCTTCTCTTTTCAATACATGGGGTCAGCGCTTCGGCCTGTGTTATAGGCCTCAGCTGTGACCTTGGTGCTTATGGCATGCTTATGTGACCACTGGTAGCATAGGCTGGGCCATAACCTTTTATACTGTGGGGTATGTTTTAAGTTAATTTAAACTGTTGTTCGTACCAAACTTGTTCAACCTGAAACTAATGAGGGACCCGAGATGCCAAACCTACAAGGAATCTTGACAGGTTCGTCCATATGGAATTGTTGGTCGCAATCCTGCACTGGTGTAAAAAAAAATCATATTACTTATTTGAAGATGATGTGATTAGCAGAAAACTAAGAAAAATAACTGCATATGTTTAGCCTCTCCATTGTTTGAATTTGGTTAAGGACTCCAACTTCTTACGAAACCAATTCAATACAATAGTATAATATCCTAGCAAAACATTTAACATGCTGCAGTTGTGAGAGATGCCCTTTTGTATGTTTGTCCACCATGATGAATTCTTTGGTTAGGGTATTGTCCAAAGCTCATCTTGTTCAGAGTGGAATTGTCGATGTGGCATAATGTGGGTCATTTTGCTTTGAGAAATAGCTGTGTCTTAAGCTAATGACAGGACATGTGACTTGCCACTATGCCTTATTATTTATTATTATTTACACTTACTTGTATGGTGTTATTATATTTTGTGGCACTTTACAGACATTGCCAGTCACTGTCCCATATAGGGCTCACAACTTACATTCCCTAGCAGTATGTCTTTGGAGTGTGGGAGGAAACCACGCAAACATCGAGAGAACATACAAACTTCTTGCAGATATTGTCCTTGGCAGGATTTTTTTTTTTTTTTATAGATTGTGAGCCCCATATAGGGATCACATTGTACATTTTTTTCTCCTATCAGTATGTCTTTGTAGAATGGGAAGAAGTCCACACAAACAAGGGGAGAACATACAAACTCCTTGCACATGTTGTTCCTGATGGGATTTGAACCCAGGACTCCAGCACTGCAAGGCTGCAATGCTAACCACTGAGCCATCGTGTCTCCCCTTCGTTGGCAGGATTTGAACCCAGAACTCCAACATTAACCACTGAACCACTGTGTTATGCATGCCTTCTTTATCTCTGCAATATGGCTAAGCCCCACCTTCCTTCGATAAAGAGGAATTGTCTGAAACACACTCTGGTGTTGTGTATGATTCTCTGAGCTGCTCCTATGGACTTCAATAAATTGATACATAGATCAGATTGCGCTCACACAGAGACATATATGTCATCTCATGACAGAAATTGTGAATCCATACACCTGAAGATATGAGTGAAAAGGAAGGGTTAGGTACACATTGGTACATTCTTGCGTTCATACAGACCCCTCCATTTTGGAAACATCTCAGAAGGTTCCATCTGATCTTTAGTAAATAGATGCAGTTGTTTTTCAGTGAGTGTAGGTTTTTTGATCAGTTTCAGACAGTCTTGTAACGTCAGAGTAGACTTAGAGTCGTAAGCAGAGAAAAAGTCATTTTTGTTTAACAAGATCTATTACAACATTTAATATCTTTGCACACACTGTTAACTTATGGAAAAATAGCTTCATAAATCAGTACACTTTGATAACTTAAGTTGTCTTTTCCTCGAACAGTGCCTGGTATTAAGGCTTCACTTCTCAGAATACAAATCACTAAGGTAAATTCTGTGAAGATTATACTGTAAATCAGCAAAAAATCCTGGGAGATTTCAGCTCTGAGACTTGCA
The DNA here is from genome assembly GCF_031893055.1 of Leptodactylus fuscus. Taxonomy (NCBI): domain Eukaryota; kingdom Metazoa; phylum Chordata; class Amphibia; order Anura; family Leptodactylidae; genus Leptodactylus; species Leptodactylus fuscus. The sequence goes on along the minus strand of NC_134265.1, from coordinate 275,419,464 downwards.
AGATTGTGAACGCAACTTTGGACTATAACACAGCCTGTTATTCAGAATCTGTACAAAATAGTAACGTAATATATTTACTTACTTATTTCAAAGGCTTTATGTTTGCTTTAAAAAAAAAAGATAAGTGTCACATCTTAGCAATGACCCTCACATGGATTTCTCACAGTTGAATGCATCTTCTCTTTCTCTTTTCTCTCTGCCTTGATATTATAATATCTTTCTTACAAATTGATAATACAGGTTTGAGCTTAAATGCAAAAATAAAACCTGAAGATTAGCCGATTTCTATTATCAATTGTGACAAGTCATCTGCAGGTTCATTTAGTTCTCTATACATTCTGTTTTCTCCATAACTATTATTGCAGAGAAACTTTTGTAAGTAAATAGTTTTATACCTACAGTGTGACCCTTGTTCAGTACATATTTGCTATTTATCTTCTTCTCGGAGATGTGTCATTAACCAATCCAATCTGAAATCACCATATATGTTCCTGCTTTAGGAACACAGCTGAAATATGTTGACATTTGATAAAGGTTTTTTTTTTTTTTTTGTAAAACATGATTTGACCAACCAAATAGCAATTATGTTTAATTGAAATTATGCCAAATCTGTCATGCCTGCCAGCTGCAGCCCTGCTATGTGACATATTGTAATTCATAAATGGAGAGATGGAAAAGATTCAAAAGAAAAATTATATCGGAGTTTACTGGAAGATCTATCTATCTATCTATCTATCTATCTATCTATCTATCTATCTATCTATCTATCTATCTACCTATCTATCTATCTATCTATCTATCTATCTATCTACTATACACTTATAAAAATGTACACTAAACCATACAATTCTATATTGTTCTAACAAGCAGAACGTTGCAGAAGAAAAAGCAATTGTAACGTTTCTGCCTGTTTTAGTCTCTGCACCACCCTCCGCTCGCACACTGTGGTGCTGGAGGTGTATCCAGGTTGGTTCTTTGCGTAGTGTGTTTCATTGCACTGTGTAAACACTGCTCTATCTCTGTAATTTTATTTCCACCACACCTATCTCCTTCACCTTGTCACCTTGTGTCTTTACTAGAAAGTTCATCAAATGGTCAATTCTAGCCTTGCGTGTGCGATTGACAACCTGTCTTCCAATCAAGCCTAGGCCGAGTCTTTGGCCATCAGCCCACACAGGTTTGCTGGCTATTGTGACTCTGTTCTTAGACCTTGTCCCTGTTCAGCTCCTCCTTCTTCTACTATCATATTACTGACCTCTGTCCCTTGGCTTCCCTTTTGACTACTTTCTTGGATTTTGATTCTGTACTGTGTTGCTCGACTGTTACCAGAACCTTGGCTAGCTGACCTCCCTTTGTTGTTGATTGTCTTGTCTGCGTTCTGTGTTGTCACTTATATAGGAAAGGCCCGTCATCCAGTTGTCGCCTATTGCTTAGGATAGGACTGGCAAGCAGGAAGGGATAGTGGGAGAGTTTCAGCTTAGGGCTTACTGTCTATCGTGTCCCCCCCCCCCCCTCCAGGGTTCACCAGCAGTTACTGGGGAATTTCTCTGCTAGCAATTCCCTTACAGCAATGTAGACTATTATTTGTGTACCATAAAAAACACCAACCAGTACACCATATGTTTTTTTTTGTAGATTTTTCATTTCATACAGGAAGATAATATGCTGTTGAAGTATGAATGACAAATTTGTGACACAAATATATCAGCAAACATTGAATGGAAATAGAAACCCCTAGCGATCTCTAATAGTATGGATGTAAGAAGTGCCGATAGAAGTGACAAGCATCAATAGCAGGACCAGGAGGTTCACAATAAAATGAGCAATTAAAGAGGAAGACATAAATACCACAATTTCCAGCTTTTCTGAATCTTTTTCTGAAAGATTGTTCATTCTCAGAGATTGTATAATCATTTATCTAACACTAGATTAATAGTTTGCTTGATGGCTAATAAAAAAAAGTTGTAACTGGATGTAGAGGTTTTTCTTCTACAGCATGTCTTTATTAGAAAGGACCTGACAGCTTTCCAGGCATGTCTATTGTAGTAGATACATATATCCTACATGAGCTAAGAATTTTGAAGCATTTTTTCCTTTCTAATATCCCTGCATTTTACCAATTCTCTGTTTTCCCTTCTAGGAATTTATGAATAAACTGACAACTGGGTGTTACCAACATTCCTTTCAAAGGGTTGTGACTCTACACCGTCTGACACTATTAGCATTGAATGACTGTCAGCATTGTCTGTAAATAGGTAGATGTCCAACTTGTAATGCCCAAACATCACATTATTTACACATTTTTAAGGAGAAATAACTGAGTAACTAATATCAATGCACATCACGATCCTGCCAACCATACCAGTGGGATGTTGTCCTAGGCCGCAGATGTGGTCAGCTATCATGGAGAAGATGTCCAGCCACATTATCCCTCTTGCAGGTTATCTTCTGGTGTTCTCTACTGTCAAAGGAAGGGAGACACAGATAAGCAGAGAACAAGGCCTTCAGTGTCAGATTCTTTACTAGGTGACAGAAAGAATAACACTTAATGACAACAGGAGTGAACAGGTCTCCAAAACCCCCGATGACAGATATCATACTCCCGCCAGTATAATGGATGCAATGCTTGCACTGCAAGAGGGCAATACATAACTTGTGCTGCGGAGTAACCTTTGGATGCAACTCCATTCTGCTTTTTAAGAGCCATTCAGTGATCTGGTTATTACAATTCTGTGGGGAGGCTGTAGTAGAAATAGGGGCTTAATTATTATGTGGGGGGCACCCACAGGAGATGGGAATGAGAAGCTTGTGTGCACAGGCATGTTGTGATGTGAACAAGTCTTCATGGCAGTCTAGAGAAGGAAAGGGAAATCTAAATGCTTCTAAAATGTACAATTGGGACACTATGGGGAAGTTGCGTAAGGGGGTCCATCCTGAGCTTTTGTACCAGGGCCTTTGAGCCATAAATTACACCCCATGGCATCGAACATGCCAACAGCATCTTTATACTGCAACCAGGGGAGAGAAAAGTCCTCCGTGCAGAAATGTGAACCTAGCCTTATCCATATCTTCAGTAGTCCTGTATTATATTCTGCTTATTAAAGCTTATGTCAGTACTAGTCTCAGTATTGGTTCTTTTTAATCCAAAATTTTTATTATTGACTCTGTTTGACTCCACAATGTTGTTATTGGTTCCTCAAACCTTTGCGTAGTGTCAGTTCTACATTTCTTGAGATGGAAGATAATATGTTTCACAGTGACTTTGTTGTTTGATGGGGACAATGTCACTCCAGCTGTCCACAGCTGGGATACTGACTTGGTAAAATCCCGCATCATTCCAGCAAGGGCTTGTGGGAAAGTCGCGCATGATGTTAAAGGGAGCTTCCCCTGGAGGGCAGCAAACAGAGGCACTGTTTCCCTATTTACATCTTGGGAAACAGATTTGCGTATTCTTCCCATTTGTTGTTTGAATGAAAGACATCATTGTATGTCTTGTAGGGTTTCACTATAAGTATCTCTTATATGTTATACAGTAAGGCTAAGGCCTACATTGCAGAAACGCAACAGGAAAAAATTGCTGGGTTTTACAGTAGCAGCAAAGCGAATAAGATTTTGGTTAATCTCATCCACACATTATGGAAAAAAAGAGATGCGTAATGGTGAGGATTTTCCCTATAGATGTAATAGGGGAAGAAAAAAAAGAAGAGAAAACACAGCAAAACTGAATGAAAAATGCAGCAGAATAAAACATTCAATTTTTCCACAACATTTTTTAGCTGCATTTCTCTTTATGGGGCATTAGCTTAAAGGGGTATTCCTATCTCAGAAATCGTTTCTCAAATAACCACTTGCATGACATTATTAAAATTTGCAAATAGCTTTCCTTTTTTTCTGCACCATTTTCTATTTATTTCCATTTTTCCTGAGGTTGTTTACTTGTAGTTTCCATAAGATTGATCCCGCAAAATATCACAGCACGGAGTATCAATCCAATCCAGCCTGGAGGCCCAGAGACAACAAACAAAAAGCAAAAGGCCTAAAATATAAGTTTTAATAATCTACATTAAAAATGTGTGCTTATGCGTCTTTCATTGCTCCCTGGTGGCACACTGTAGATTCCCCTGACGCCACAAACACACTACACACTATTGTGATCTGGCATCTGAAGTGGTAAGACTGTTCATGGTTTTTCTTGTGTAGTTACACCTTGCTGCGGTCTGGTGAACTGAACATTCCTTGATGAGCCAAGAGATCTTGGGCTATGGTTTATATTGTGACTTCCAATTTATGAGTGTCATTGGTATAGATGGTATTTTTAATGTAAATTTATTAAAAGTTATATTTTAGGAATTTCTGCTTTTTGTTAGTTTCCATAAGATACAGTGCAGTGGTCAGGCATGTGCAGTGTGATCTGTACATAGTGATATAAGCATGGCCAGAAGTGTGCTGTCTTTGGGTGAATTCACACTGAGTAAACGCTAGCTTATTCTGAACGTAAAACACGTTCAGAATAAGCGGCGTCTAAAGCAGCTCCATTCATTTCTATGGGAGCGGGGATACGAGCGCTCCCCATAGAAATGAATGGGCTGCTTCTTTCACTCCGTGCAGTCCCATTGAAGTGAATGGGGAGTGCCGGCGTGTACGCTCCGGCATGAGCAGAGCTTGCCGTATACGCCGGCACTCCCCATTCACTTCAATGGGACTGCACGGAGTGAAAGAAGCAGCCCATTCATTTCTATGGGGAGCGCTCGTATCCCCGCTCCCATAGAAATGAATGGAGCTGCTTTAGACGCCGCTTATTCTGAACGTGTTTTACGTTCAGAATAAGCTAGCGTTTACTCAGTGTGAATGCACCCTTTGAGTTCCTGGTCCCGTCAACTTTCCTTATCTCTATAGAGCTGAATAGGAAGCCTCTGATATATGCACTGTAGCATTATTGCTGTCCTAGTCTACAGATGCAGATATAAGCATAGAAGCGTAGTTATAGGAGCTGTTATTATGCTTTGTCTATAAAGCACACTGTTATCTCTATATGTAACTATAGAGATAACAGTCAGTACTTTGCTGAAAGGATAGGAACGGAGAACCTAAAGCAAGAAAGTCTATGGTCTCTCTTACATTTCTAAGACAAAGGAGGGGAGACTTTCAATGATAGCTGTGACTTTTATTATTCTTCCTACTCCTCTTCCATGATGCTCTGTTTATTACAGTACGGGGGGGGGGGGGGGGGAGAGAGATTTTAAAAGGATCATTGCAGAATCTATAAAGAAAAATAAAACAAAACACTACTGGCTTAGGTGCCTAGATGGAAACAAGCATACTGGTATTAGAAAAAATGTAGAGTGAAACAGTATCACTCCGAAACAGTGCGGTAAAATGCATGAAAAACTCCTGTTGGGTCATACATTACTATGTAGAAGTATTAGGAGAATGCACAGAGAACTTCATGTCGTGTAAGGTAACCTGGTGCCCTTCCACAAAACAGACACAGCTGAGGAGAATGCTGAGGATGAGAAATGGGATTACTCCTTTAGGCCGGGGACCCACTGGCTGAAAATGGCACGATTTGGCAGCGGCGGAAACGCTGCAGTAAAAATCCCAGCGTTTTACAGTACTTGCAAAGTGGACGGGATTCAAACCGTTGCGGTTCTGAAAATAGCAGTATGTCAATTATATCTACAGAAACGCTGGCAGCTTTCCTATAGATATTGTAACAGAAAGTCCGCGGAGGAAAACTCCATGAACTTTCTGTTGAAAGTGTGTTCATGCCGCGGTTCTTCCTGCAGCGCTTTAGCTTTAGCGCTGCGTTTCCGCCCAGTGGCGCCTTAGCCTTAAGTATACAAATACTATTACAGCCATCATTATTAAAGGGATCCTATCATTCAAACATGATTTTTTCTAAGTACCACGTCGGAATAGCCTTAAGAAAGGCTATTCGTTTCCTACCTTTCGTCAACTTCTCCAGGCCTCAGCTTGCACAGTATTGTAAGCGGCCATTTTCCCATGGCCTGTGAGCATGCGCAGTCTGCTCTGCCCAAGGCCCGAGGCCTAGAAGTTACAAGCCACCACCGGAAGAAGACGCTAAAGAGGACGCTGCTGACGAAGATGGAGGCGTCGCTGGAGAGAGTTCTCTCACAGCATTGGGGACACCCCCAGTGCTGTTTGAGCGCTGGGGCCTGCCCCCAGTGCTGCGAGAAAGCTAATTTACATACCGAGAAAAAACGGGATTGTAGGCGAACAGCGGCCAGAGAAGACGATGAAAGGTAGGAGATGAATAGCCTTTCTTAAGGCTATTCCGATGTGGTACTTAGAAAAAATCATGTCTGAGTGATAGGATCCCTTTAATAATCATTTGATAATTCTTGTCATTATTGGCATCAATATATTGTAGCTTTTACAGGCCTAGATACGCTTAAAGGAAGCAGTCCTGGGCACTTTGTATAATGAACAAGCAGGTATCCTTTCTGTTAGAAGCACCCTAAGGATCCCTACCCTCCATTAAAAGCTTGAAGAACCCAAAAGACCCTGTATCTCTCAATGCCAATGCACCCCTAGCTGGCAATTCTGATCTATTGAGCATGTGCGGACCGGGAGACATCTTTGCGGCATCGCCATGTAGTTCATGCATGCGGAATACCTCAATTGCCAGAGAACTCTTGCCCGAGTGGCACAGTCACTGTGCACCCATCGCCGATGCCTGGAGTTTCCAGCAGGAAGGAAGGTAAGTATAATGGGGAGTGATGGGAAGTGAGTTGACGGGAAGTGAGAGAACGGGAGAGGAGGGGTAGGGAAGGGAGGGGGATATAGCCTGTGGCACTCTGTTTCCAGAAGCAGTGAAATGGATTATCTCAGGATACTTTGAATATGTGCCTGATGTGCTGGGGCGGTCACGTGACCTCCCCAACGATAATGGTAAATATACATTTTTGCTAATGAAAGTAATTTATAAAGTAGGTGGGGAGGGTGTTTAGTGTTAAAATGGTATTTTATCCCAGACAATCCCTTTAAGTCACATCCAATATGTCATAAAAACACGCCCCCTTTCCATGAAGCCCTATCTCCCTTTTGATAAAATTTTGGTCCAGCTTTAGGTGTATAATATTTTTCCATACATTGCACATTTTCTACCAAGGTCAGGTTGCAGCCATGCTGGTACATCTTCCCCACTGTGCGTTATGTGTTAAATTTCCACATACATCATGCACAAGATGGGCATTGAATGTATTCTCATACACAGTTGATACAATGTAACTTTTTTGTTATGTTGTTTGCTTTCTTGTTTATGGATGATTGATCTAACACATGCAGGCAAACAAATAATAATACTAATTGTGTTTCCTGGAGGTCTTTTTCTTGCTTTGTATTATCTTTTTCTTTTTTTATTTCATGTTGTATCTATACAATATTAAGATGGCTTGTGGATAAAAAGAAATAATTATTATTTTACCGAATCCATCACATGCAAATCTATGGGGAGAACAGCTGACATATTGTCACTGGTGACAATCACTGAAACTATATCTACTGACTTACTGTCAATCACACTTGTAGTAATAATGAAACTCTAAGATGGGGATGTCCGGGAGGCCTGTCAGCTTCAAGGAAACAGAAGTGCTTGATGAAAACGATATGTGGAGGTTACCTGAAATGTCTTCTAGGCTGAGAAACAGTATCACAAATGGCTTAAATGAACTAGTATAGCCAGACTGATCTTGACCTGTATGTTTCTGAAGTCATGTTCTAAAACTTTATATACTGCATAATGTATTCAGTGCAGGACATGTTTACTTGTGTGTTGTTGAAATAATAAGGATGTACATTGTTTTTCTTAGTGTGCATATGTCTTTATATGCATTATCCTGAAAACTGAATGGACAGGACAATTATCCTCTTGAGTATAATAATACAGATCCTCAATGATGCTAATCTTCTTTCAATTTTTGCTCCATGAATGGATGGAATTTGCAGAGTTTTCCTCTTCAAGGATCTCCATTATTACAACTATTATTACAACTATTACTGCAGAAATGAATGTCCCAGTTTACCCTAATGTTATACTAACTATTTTAACAATTTACTGACTGACAATACTCTTTATGGTGGTTATTAGAGGGCTTATTATAGCTGTCAGTTGTCATATACATCTGGATATGCACAAGAGATAGTTGAATATACAGTTTATGCCGTATATATTGGCACTGCAGCACAATCAGGTCATTTCTAGGAGTCCAAACACCTAGATGTAACTAAATCCAGTGCAGACCTCCTGTGTCAGTTTTCCCCTGTAATTGACAGTGTTATTAAAGGGGTTGTCCAGTTTCAGAGCAATGAGAGACAAATATTATTATTGTTTTTCTAATTGAAAGTTATACTTTTTTCCAATATAATTGCTGTATAAATTCCAAATGGTTTTTTAAACCTATGCTTGCTGTTACTCATTTTGCTAAGTTCCATTGGATACAGTTCAGTCCATGGTCACATGATATATGGTCCAGGGTCATGTGATGGACAAATGTATGGCTCGATATACAGTATTAACAGTGCAGTAATCAGACATCTGAATGGTAACGTCTGAGCATGGACTGTATATCACATGACTGGCTATGGATTTTTAGCCACTGGACGTAAGCAGAATGAATGAAAGGAAGCAGGGATCTAGCAAATTATAGATACAGTGAGGAAAATAAGTATTTGATACACTGGCGATTTTGCAAGTTTCAGCTCCCTCCAAAGATTTTCATTTGGGATCAGGTCTGGAGACTGACATAGCCACTCCAGGATCTTGAAATGCTTCTTATGGAGCCACTCTTAAATTTCACTAGGTGTGTGTTTCAAGTCATCGTCATGCTGGAAAACCCAGCCATAACTCATCTTCAAAGCTCTTACTGAGGGAAAGTAGAACACAAAAAGAGAGACACCGAGCGCTCTGAGTGCAGTAGTTATATTAGTTCGGCATGAGAGTAAAATAAGTGATAAAAATAATACCAGTTGGCCTCTTACCTGAAAAGGTTGTGAGCAGTCACAACCTCTATATGCGTTTAAATGGAAACACAGGTGGGATTGGCAGCAGAGACAACAAAACACCATCTGGCCTGACATGTTAAGAGTTCTGTTTGCACTTGAAAAAGGGCCCGTAGCGGCCCGAAACGTATCGTGCTATATCACAACAAATCTATTCCATTGGACCATTTGGTCTCCGCATCATTTCTCCACCAGCGAGCGGAGATCCAACACGAACTTCTGGTTCTTGGTTCCTTAATGAGGGAAAGAGGTTGTTGTCCAAAATCTCATGATACATGGCCCGATCCATCCTCTCTTCAATACGGTGCAGTTGTTCTGTCCCCTTTGCAGAAAAGCACCCCAAAGTATGATGTTGCCACTCCCATGCTTGACGATTGGGACAGTATTCTTGAGGTTGTACTCATCCTTCTTTTTCTCTAAACACAGTGCGTGAAGTTGATAACAAAAAGTTCTGTTTTGGTCTCTTCTGACCACATGACCTTCTCCCATACCTTTTGTGCATCATCCAGATGGTCATTGGCAAGCTTCAAAAGGGCCTGTACATGTGCTGGCGTGAGCAGGGGGACCTTGCATGCACTGCAGGATTTTAATCCATGACAGCGTAATGTGTTACTAACAGTAATCTTGGAGACTGTGGTCACAGCTCTCTTCAGGACATTGACCAGATCCTCCTGTGTAGTTCTGGGCTGATTCCTGACCTTTCTCAGAATCATCCTTACCTTACGAGGTAAGATCTTGCATCGAACTCCAGACTGAGGAAGAGTGACAGTTATCTTGTGTTTCTTCCATTTTCTAATAATTGTGCCAACAATTGTTGCCTTCTCACCAAACTGCTTTCCTATTGTCCTGTAGCCCATCCCAGCCTTGTGGCACACAATACCACATGCTGGATGATTGAATACGCGCCAATTCACACAGTTACACACGCCACAGGATTAGATACGCGCATCTACACACAATTCCACATGTCGGAGGATTAGATACGCATGTCTTCACACAGTTTTAGACACCAGAGGATTAGATACGTGCATCTATACACAGTTACACATGCCACAGGATTAGATATGCACGTCTTTACACAATATCATGTGCTGCAGGATTAGATACGCACATCTGTACACAGTTCCACATGCTGCAGGATTAGATATGCACTACACAATACCACACAATGGAGGATTAGATACGCGCCCCTGCAAACAATACTACACGGCAGTGGATTAGATACGCACTACTGTGCACAACACAACACGGGGAGGGTTAGATACACGTGTCTGCACACAGTACCACATGCCAGATGATTAGATACGCATGTCAGCACACCATACCACACATCGGAGGATTAGATACATGCGTCTATACACAGTTACACATGCTAACTTGTAACTTCTAAGCCTCGGGCCAAGGGCAAGCCAACTGCACATGCCCGCCGGCCATGAGAAAATGGCCGCTTACAATACTATGTAAGCGCCCATTTTTCTTGTGGCTGCGAGCATGCGCTGTTGGCTTGCCCAAGGCCTAGAAGTTACAAGCCGCCACTGGAAGAAGATGCGGTGAAGACCTCGCTGCAGAAGAAGAGGAGGCAGAACTGGAGAGTGTTCTCTCGCAGTATTGGGGCCGCCCCCAGTGCTGTCTGAGCGCTGGGGCCTGCCCCCAGTGCTGTGAAAGAACTCATTTACATACAGAGAAAAAACGGGATTTTAGGCGAATGGCGGCGCGGAGAAGACAACGAAAGGTAGGAGATGAATAGCCTTTATTAAGGCTATTCTGATGTGTTAGAAAAAAAGTGATTGATTGATAGGATCCCTTTAAGCGACAGTCATACTACACCCGTAAGACTCTCTAGTGTGAAACAGGCAGCGGCGCACCACTAATAAGGCGACAATTTCGGATATTGACCAGATCCTCCTGTGTAGTTCTGGGCTGATTCCTGACCTTTCTCAGAATCATCCTTACCTCACGAGGTAAGATCTTGCATCGAACTCCAGACTGAGGAAGAGTGACAGTTATCTTGTGTTTCTTCCATTTTCTAATAATTGTGCCAACAATTGTTGCCTTCTCACCAAACTGCTTTCCTATTGTCCTGTAGCCCATCCCAGCCTTGTGCAGGTCTACAATTTTGTCCCTGATGTCCTTAGACAGCTCTTTGATTTTGGCCATGGTGAAGAGGTTGGAGTGTGAATGGTTGAGTTTGTGAACAGGTGTCTTTTATACAGGCAACAGGCTTAAACAGGTGCAATTAATACAAGTAATGAGTGCAGGGTAGGAGAAACTAACAATAAACTGTGAAAGCCAGAATTTTAGCTGGTTGTAGTGTTGTAGTGAGGATGCAGGTCACCTGGAATAAGTTCACTATGCAATAATGACTTTTATGGATCAGAACACTACTCCATGCTTCCTCCAAGGTTCTCTGTCTATCATCTCCTCCTCCTAGCACAGCTCCTCCTCCATTACTACCTCACTGTTGCTAGGCAGACAAAGCAAAATGAGTAAGTTTTTTTTTTTTTTTTTTTTTTTTTTTTTTAGATTCTGTCTCTCACAGTTGAAGTTTACCTACAATAAAAATTACAGGCCTCTCCATTCTTTGTAGGAGAGGAAACTTGCAAAATTGCCGGAGTTTTCCCTCTGCGGACTTCCTGCTTCAATAATACCTATAGGGAAACCGCCGTTAATTAGTTACATGCTCTATCGGCAGTTTAGTCTCATTAAAGGCAAAGGGCAGAGCTGCGATGCCAAGCATATCCACTGTAAAATGTATGGTGCTATGCTTGGTTTTCTGTGAAGAGCCTGTAATGTCTTCAAACCGTTAAACATAGCAAGATATCCTAGAAAATTCCTTTAATTGAATCTTATAAGCACTTGACCATAGCCAGAATTTTACATCAGTGTCTGGACACCTGTTAGACTAGTAACATATTGTGGGAGCCCTTTTAACATGTTAAAAAGTAAAAATGCCTTTAATATACGCAGATAATATTTGCAACATACGTCTTCTTCGTCCTCTAAAAACTTGACATAGTTTTGAAAATTCACCCATCTGCTACAAATCAATAATTATTATTTTGATGGAGCAATTAACTTTCTGGAAAATAACACGAAACATACTTATTTGCAAGCGCACATTTGCTATGCTGGAGCTAGACTGCCCCTACAAGTTAGCATAGCTATGGTCCCATCTGTATGCAGAAATCATACGTCTTACATTATGGCACTTCAATAACATTTTCTCTTTTTCTTGCTAGACTGAAGTTGAAGTTGAAGATAAAATAAAAGATTTGCAGTGTTTTAACATCCACCCTCCATCTTGGCAGCACTATGCGTAAATGTGTCACTTTATTCAACTTACTGGCATCTGTTGCGGTTATTGCTGTCTCCACAAGATACAAATTCAAAGTTATGTTTTAATGAAACATAAGTGAAGCAGTGAAGAACATAAATAGAAAAGAACCTTTCCATTTGCAAACTTCCAAAAACAGGACATATTGATTGGTAACCGAGCCAAACCTTGACAGATATATCGCAGTATAATAAAGTCTCTTTGTCTCAATACAATACAAATACAGAAAAAGACTGTTTGTTCTGCTACAAGTGGATCAATTATCATGTTCATTTTTAGTTCAGGATTTTTGGGTTTATTTTTACTCGACAACATTTTTATTTGGATTTTTATTATATTCTAACCGGTAACAAAGCCAGACAAAGAATGGCCGTGCTCTGCTAATCTGCCGTGAACGTATTTCCTCGTGGCGCGGCTTTTTATAATGAACGGCTTGGCAGCTTTTTCCCAGACATGTGGACATTTTAGTTTTGGTTAAACAGCTGACATTCTTGTCATGGGTCCTCTAATGCATGGTACTGTCGTAAGGAAGATCAAATAAATCCTATTTTTCAGTTTAGAGTCTTGTTATGGCTGTTTCCCTCAAGCCTCCTGGCTGTTCAGTGTTTGCTTTAGAAATGTACATCATACTGGAATCCATAGAGAACCATTATTTGTCTGACAGGATATTTATAAAAAAAAACTGCATTAGCTGCAGCTGGGAGTCAATATGTTTCCCTCATAGAGATGAGCAAAGAGCAGCTTGACATATTTAAATACAATGCTTCCATTTAAAATTCAGTCAATTTTCTATTGCTTTAAAAGATTGTTTGATCGAAATGTATTCCAAATGCATGCTGGGAGTGCGTGCAGCTTACCATTTTTTTTTTTTTTCGCCGTGCAGAAATTGTTTGATTTTCAGATAAGAAAAGAGCCCTGTTTATACTGGCAAAATCTTTTAATCGTCGAGAAATATCTGCGACTGCTGAACTTTATAGATTGCATGAAGTCAGCATGATTAAAAGAAACCCCATTAAACTCTTGTCACCCCCATCAATTTTTTCCCCAGCAGATCACAAATGCCATTTACGGAACCAATGTCTGTCCAATACGGCGAAGAGTTACACTGCTAATCTGGCTAAGAAGAAAATATGCTGATACAACGTCTTCCAGATAGGATTCAGATAAAAAGAAACTGATATCTGCAGAAGGACTACAGGAAGATGCTATCAGCTTAACCACCTCATCGAGATACATTTCTTAGCAGACAAACAGCCGCATCCCGAGCTGATAGTGAATTGGTTAATACAATCTTCAAATTACACAGGACATAAAAGCAGCCACTCAGACCGAATACGCTGCTTATTTCTTTATAGTCTTTTCCATTTGTAGTTTCCAGCTCATACATATTTTATCCTTTTTAACATCACAGACATTTGACGTTTCTTATATGTATGAATTCCACCATGCATTTATTCTCATCTCCATGGGCAGATTTATGAAGGAATCGCCTTGTTATGTTTAGTAAATCGAAGCCGTAATCTCACTTCTTGCTAGTTTCCTGCGCAATTTAAGAAGCAGCTCCTGCCTGCTGGAAAATGTGCTTTATGAAGCTGCTTTTTCATAGTGATGTGACCAGGAATACAGGTGTAGCGGATTTCAAGCAATGTAAAATGAGGCCTTTATTTGTTGTACGCTCAGATGAGTCGGATCCTTTCATCTGCCTTGAGCACAATGCGGCGCGGGCTTTGTAAATGTCTGCCATTATCTGACGACAAGACTGTTGACACTAATGAACTAAACTATTAATGATCCATTGCGTGTCTCTTACTTTTTATGCTGAATTATAAATGGCTCACGGAGCAGAAATAACAGGCGCGTTATATGAACTTACGGGATGTAGATCTGTAAGGCAGTGTCGTCTAAGAAGAGAAAATGATTAGCCGCTCAAAGGTACAAAAACAAGCAGGAACAGTGGCATAATACGGCAGGAGACGCATGCTTCTTTACATACACAACACAGATTAGAAAGGAGAGGTCACTGAGCTCTCCATTCAAGCAATGGAATCGGGATACTCTTCACTGCCTCCATTAATTGCAAACTTTAAGAGATCAGTGATGGAACTGTAAATTCATGCGGCACGTTAATCCTCAAGGTAAAATGATATAACTTTGTATACAAATAATGTTACATTTATCTGCAACCTCATTGCTTTTCATACCATCGTTGGCTTGCATCAGTGCCATATGGAGGAAACTCTTATGTGGGATATAAGTGTTTCATTTAACAACTAAATGGCCTCTAAATATAAACCTGTGATTCTTAAAGTTTTATTATAATTTTTAGAAACTTTACAAAATCTAAAAAAATCATAACAATGGCTGAATGATAAATCTTTCACATCTTTTAACTGCCTTGCCTAAGTTTATATTACATTGTATCTTAAGCCCCATCCCTTTAATGATAAAGGTGCAGAGATGAGCCAAAATGAGTCACAGTTTCTAGTTGGACCTACAAGAGTGTATCTGACCCAATGATAAGGGCACCCCAGATCATTCTTGTTTGGGGGACAAATGGCGCTACAGCACCCTCTCCTTGTTTTTCCCTCCTTTACTCTCCTATTACACTTCCCGCCCTTTTACCTCAGTCAAGCAGTAACAGGATCATCCTCAGGTTAGCAGGCAAATGTTCTGGATATATGTCAGATGTTTACAGTAGGCGTCTCTCTCAATAGCTGATTGGCCAGTCCACACATGGAGGGCGGGACTCTGCATTTACATAGCCGACTCATCAGCTGTTCAATGTCAGTCTTCAGTCCCCCAGTGACTATTCAGTCAAGCCCCCTCCAACCTTTTATCTTAGCCCTGCTTCTCATGGTGTTTATTTCTTGGGGGTTAGTCTACCACCTAATGCTGGTAGACCAGTTTCAGTAATTATGTATTAATTGATTATTTACATTTTATGGACTTTGTTCAATTTAATTACATTTATTTATTAATCATTTATTTATATGTATGATTATCTATTATGGGTACCTTAATAAACTCCATGGCCAATTTTCATCACAAGAAATATATATTCACCATAAGTGTGCATGATTCATTCATTCATTCATTCATTCATTCATTCATTCATTCATTCATTCATTCATTCATTCAAGGTTAATGTTTTTTTATGGAGAGGGAAGTGGGTGCTTGTGGTGCCTTGTTCTTGATGGTTGTCGCCTGGTCTTTTGCTTAGTCATAAAGCCAACAGATCATGGGATGTGGTCAAGTTATGTGACTGCATGGATGTGATGTCAAACAGATTATATCAGGAAGACAAAGCTGAAAGAGCATCAGAGAAGAGAGTGGTGCATATTTACTATTCGACCCTGGTAAAAAGTGCACCAAAATCTGAGGAAATTTGCTTAATTTTTTGGCCAAACCTTCCAGACTTGCGTGTAAAGAAGATGTGACTTCAGGGAAAATTGGAATGGTTTAGCTCGAAAACAGATGTGGCTTAAATGCACTAAATTGAGTAAAACATTGACATTAAATTCTGACTTGAAGTAAACCAGACCTGCAAGTCTTTCACTCATATTCCAACTGCCATACACATGGTCACTCCACATGTACAATCCATCACTGATATCCAAGCTGAGATACATGCATCAGAGGATTAGATACACAGGTCAGCACACAGTATCACATGTTAGAGGATTAGATACGCACATATGCACACATTTCCACAAGGCGAAGGATTAGATACGTGCATCTGCACACAGTTCCACATGCCAGAGGATTACATACATGCGTCTGCACAAACTACCACACGCTGGAGGATTAGATACAACACAGTATCACACGGAAGAGGATTAGATACATGTGTCTGCACACAGTTCTACACACCAGAGGATTAGATGTGCACATTGGCACAAAGTAACACATGCCAAAAGATTAGATACGCACGTCTGCACACAGTTCCACATGCCAGAGGATTAGATACATGCGTCTGCAAAAAGTACCACACGCCGGAGGATTAGATACACAGGTCAGCACACATTATCACACACCAGAGAATTAGATACCCGCGTCGCACAAAGTACCACACTACAGAGAATTAGATACGCACGTCTGCACAAAGTACCACACGCCAAAAAATTAGATACGTGCATCTGCACACAGTTCCACATGCCAGAGGATTAGATGTGCACGTCTCCACAAAGAACCACACGCCAGAGGATTAGATACACAAGTCAGCACATAGTATCACACACCAGAGGATTAGATACACGCATCTTCACACAGTACCATACACCAGCCGGAGGATTAGATACGCGCTTCTGCACACAGTACCACAAGCTGGAGGATTAGATACGCATGTCTTTACACAGTACCTCCACGCCGGAGGATTAGATACACGCCACTACAAACAATAGCACACACTGGAGGATCAGATACTTGCCACTGTACACAGTACCACATGCCAGAGGATTAGATACGCATGTCAGCACACAGTACCACATGCCAGAGGATTAGATATGAGCGTTTGTACACAGTACCACACGCCGGAGGATTAGATACACAAGTCAGCACACAGTAACACATGCCGGAAGATTAGATATGTTCGTTTGCACACAGTTACACATGCCAGAGGATTAGATACGTGCGTCTGCACAAAGTACCGCATGCCAGAGGATTAAATACACAAGTCAGCACACAGTATCACACACCAGAGGATTAGATACACGCATCTTCACACAGTACCACACGCCGGCTGGAGGGTTAGATATGTACGTCTGCACACAGTACCACATGCTAGAGGATTAGATATGCACATCTTCACACAGTACCACATGCCAGAGGATTAGATATGCACCACTGCCCACAATACCACATGCAGGAGGATTAGATATGCACATCTGCACACAGATGTGGTATGTGGTATTAGCCACAGGATTAGCTATACGCAACTGCACACAATACCACATGCTGGAGGATTGGATACGCACCAATGCACACAGTTACACACGCCACAGGATTAGATACGCGCATCTACACACAATTCCACATGTCGGAGGATTAGATACGCATGTCTTCACACAGTTTTAGACACCAGAGGATTAGATACGTGCATCTATACACAGTTACACATGCCACAGGATTAGATATGCACGTCTTTACACAATATCATGTGCTGCAGGATTAGATACGCACATCTGTACACAGTTCCACATGCTGCAGGATTAGATACACCCGTCTGCGCACAGTTCCACACTCAGGAGGATTAGATATACACTACACAATACCACACAATGGAGGATTAGATACGCGCCCCTGCAAACAATACTACATGGCGGAGGATTAAATACGCACTACTGTACACAATACAACATGGGGAGGGTTAGATACACGTGTCTGCACACAGTACCACATGCCAGATGATTAGATACGCATGTCAGCACACCATACCACACACCGGAGGATTAGATACATGCATCTATACACAGTTACACATGCTAACTTGTAACTTCTAAGCCTCGGGCCAAGGTCATGCCGACTGCACATGCCCGCCGGCCATGAAAAAATGGCCGCTTACAATACTATATAAGCGGCCATTTTTCTTGTGGCTGCGAGCATGCGCAGTCGGCTTGCCCAAGGCCTAGAAGTTACATGCCGCCACTGGAAGAAGATGCGGTGAAGACCTCGCTGCAGAAGAAGAGGAGCTGGAACTGGAGAGTGTTCTCTCGCAGCATTGGGGCCACCCCCAGTGCTGTCTGAGCACTGGGGCCTGCCCCCAGTGCTGTGAAAGAACTCATTTACATACAGAGAAAAAAATGGGATTTTAGGCGAATGGCGGCGCGGAGAAGACAACGAAAGGTACGAGATGAATAGCCTTTATTAAGGCTATTCTGATGTGTTAGAAAAAAAGTGATTGAATGATAGGATCCCTTTAAGCGACAGTCATACTACACCTGTAAGACTCTCTCCTGTGAAACAGG
The DNA here is from genome assembly GCF_031893055.1 of Leptodactylus fuscus. Classification (NCBI taxonomy): domain Eukaryota; kingdom Metazoa; phylum Chordata; class Amphibia; order Anura; family Leptodactylidae; genus Leptodactylus; species Leptodactylus fuscus. Next base: position 275,401,146 of record NC_134265.1, on the reverse strand, counting down.
CAGCGGCGCACCACTAATAAGGCGACAACATCGGAGGGGTGACAATTTTACAATTTTTTTTTTTTTCGCTGTAATGTTACCACTGGGAAGGGGAGGGGGTGTCTTTTTATCATCCACCTCAGGCAGCAGAGAGGCTAGATTCACCCCTGAAGCAGGTACAGTGGTATAACAAAAGACAGATTCCCCAAAATAGAGCTATACACACTACGAGTATGAGTATATAAGACAAACATATACCGTAACTTATACAGTGTTACAGGTACATTATGCCATAACAGTGAAAGTTTTGACCTTAGAATAGTGACAGCAATTGAGCCTGTGTAAAATTGATAGCTTCATCAATCTTCCTGTCCCTCACTGTCTTTTACAGCGTGAAGTGCTGATCACAGTAAGTTCCTTCTTTTGTGACACAGCAGAGAGTCTGTCTGGTAGAAGTGATCTAAACTTCACTGCTTCTTCCTGGACGATGGTGTTCTGATGGGTCACCACTGCTTTAGACTGTGTAAATGCTGTGACAATTATATATATATATATATATATATATATATATATATATATATATATATATATATATATATATATATATATACAGTGTTGGCCAAAAGTATTGGCACCCCTGCAATTCTGTCAGATAATACTCAGTTTCTTCCAGCAAATGATTGCAAGCACAAGCTCTTTAGTATTAATATCTTCATTTATTTTGCTTGCAATGAAAAAACACGAAAGAGAATGGAAAAAAAAAGTCAAATCATTGATCATTTTACACAAAACTGCAAAAATGGGCAAAACAACTGCGAACAACCGCTTCCGGTAACCATCAATGAGTTCTTACAATGCTCTGCTGGAATTTTAGACCATTCTTCTTTGGCAAACTGCTCCAGGTCCCTGAGATGTGAAGGGGGCCTTCTCCAAACTGCCATTTTGAGATCTCTCCACAGGTGTTCTATGGGATTCAGGTCTGGACTCATTGCTGGCCACTTTAGAAGTCTCCAGTGCTTTCTCTCAAACCATTTTCTAGTGCTTCTTGAAGTGTCTTTTGGGTCATTGTCCTGCTGGAAGACCCATGACCTCTGAGGGAGACCCAGCTTTCTCACAGTGGGCCCTACATTATGCTGCAAAATTTATTGGTAGTCTTCAGACTTCATAATGCCATGCACACGGTAAAGCAGTCCAGTGCCAGAGGCAGCAAAGCAACCCCAAAACATCAGGGAACCTCCGCCAAGTTTGACTGTACGGACCGGGTTCTTTTCTTTGAAGGCCTCTTTTTTTCCCCTGTAAACTCTATATTGATGCCTTTTCCCAAAAAGCTCTACTTTTGTCTCATCTGACCAGAGAACATTCTTCCAAAACATTTTTGGCTTTCTCAGGTAAGTTTTGGCAAACTCCAGCCTGGCTTTCTTATGTCTCTGGGTAAGAAGTGGGGTCTTCCTGGGTATCCTACCATACAGTCCCTTTTCATTCAGACACCGACGGATAGTATGGGTTGACACTGTTGTACCGTCAGACTGCAGGGCAGCTTGAACTTATTTGGATGTTAGTCGAGGTTCTTTATCCACCATCCGCACAATCTTGCGTTTAAATCTCTCGTCAAGTTTTCTTTTCCGTCCACATCTAGGGAGGTTAGCCACAGTGCCATAGGCTTTAAACTTCTTGATGACAATGTGCACGGTAGACACAGGAACATTCAGGTCTTTGGAGATGGACTTGTAGCCTTGAGATTGCTCATGCTTCTTCACAATGTTGCTTCTCAAGTTCTTTGGTCTTCTTTCTTTTCTCCATGCTCAATGTGGTACACAAAAGGACACAGGACAGAGGTTGAGTCAACTTTAATCCATTTCAACTGGCTGCAACTGTGATTTAGTTATTGGCACCACCTGCTAGGTGCCTCAGGTAAGTAACAGGTGCTGTTAATTACACAAATTAGAGAAGCATCACATGATTTTTCAAATCGTGCCAATACTTTTGTCCACCCCCTTTTTTATGTTTGTCGTGGAATTATATCAAATTTGGCTTTTTTACAATTCTCTTTGTGGTTTTCCATTGAAGACAAATTAAATGAAGATAATAATACCAAATAATTTGTGACTGCAATCATTATCTGGAAGAAAATGAGTAGTATCTGACAGAATTGCAGGGGTGCTAATACTTTTGGCCAACACTGTATATTACCTTTGAGATTACAGCCTCATAAGTGTGTGTTCACTGTATACACAGTGTACATTGTATGTTATGAGTTATGTATATATAATATAGGGTGTAGTTATAAATTTTGTTCTTTGTTAGTAGTTATGTCTTGTTGTATAAGTATATCTATTGTGTTTGTTAATTTACATGCACACTACATATCCTAGAATACAGGTAACTAATTAGGATGTTATTTTGGAGATTATTTATAAGTAAATGCAGAGAAGCCAAATGCCTTTGTGTGGGGTCAGGCGAAACAGTGTGCAGGACAGATTTTGGCCTGGAAATCCCTTTAATGAACAAAGGAAAATATCAATTCAAAGGTACATATGTCATAATTCATACTTTATGACCATTTGTGTACTTGAATATGGTCAAAAAACACAGACGCTTCAGAAATCTTCAGAACCACTCAATTTTCAAAATGTGATTTCATTTAAAAAAAAAAAAAAATGTACATATCATCCCAATTTGAGATATCCATCCAGAGCTTCCAAACATAAGTTATATAACTGTTGACTTGGTGAATGGCACTAGCCTGCCCAGTCATAGATGAGAAGTTCTCAAAAGGAAGCTGAGTTAAGATTTCTACAAAAATCTATCATGGACAAGACATTTTTGTCAGATACCTGGAGCAGGGCAGTTTTAACACATTGGTGGGCCCAGTGCAAAGATTTCATAAGTGGGTCCACCATCACCACCACCAAGTTTGAACCCAGCGCTGGAAGAAGACGCAGAGAGAGGCTGGTTCAGACAAAGATGGAGGCGGTGCTGGAGATTTCTCTTCTGGTTTTCTTTGGTATGCAAATGAGTTCTCTCGCAGTACTGGGGGTGGTCCCCAGCGCTCAAACTCATTTGCACACCGAAGAAAACCAGGATTTCTACCAAACAGTGGCGTGGGGAAGACATCTAAACGTAGGAGAATAGCCTTTCTTAAGGCTATTCCTACGTGTTAGTGAGAAAAATGTCATTTTAATGATAGAATCCCTTTAAGGAGTAACCAGAGCAATGTAAGTGATGGCATTACTTCATGCCTCCTGCTTCCAGGACACCGGGAACAAAGAAAACAGCTGGGTGGTGAAGCAGGGAGAGGATGGCTCCCTACTTCATCACTGGTTGCAACTCATTGAGGTAAAATGAGCTGGGGTAGCTTGAGCCCACTTCCCTGGACAGTGGGACAGCAAATATAGGACTGTCCCACCATCCAAAGGGAGCCCCCACTACCATGGGGCCTGATGAAAGTGCACCAAGCTTATAATCTGTGCAATTCCTCCTCCCATCTTCATGACCTAGCTTAGTAAGAGGTATGTTTCATTATGTTAAGCTCTTTTATTTTGCATATTATTTTGCTTATGTGTATACCTTTTTTTATTATACCTTTTTTTTCCTTTTGTAACTACTGTAAAGTTTTGTGGATAATAAACTTTGACATTTATTAAGATAACCCCACAATGCACAAGAAGGAAGATGTAATTAAGCTTTGTTACCTTTTGTATACCAGCTTGCTAGTAGGTGCAAGTGTGAATGGGCCTAGTATAGCGATGACTCCTGTACCATAGGTGGCACGTGGAGGCAGCTATTTGTATTGCTGCTTGTGCAGCTTCACTCCTTTGTAGCCAGTGCTATAGGTGAGTGTGTTAGTGAGTTGGAAGCGGAGTCCCCCAGTTAAGGTCACATTTGGGGTCACATTTGCTAGCGTGTCTTGGGTTTCTTTGGATTCCTTGCACTCTATAATACTTTCTGTTGTAGATATCCCAGAGTTGCTGCAGGAGGGACATGATGGGAGTCACTATGCTACAATCAGATTTATTTGACATGAATGACTCTGTGTCAATTTGACAAATAAAAATGCCCTTCATAGGATCACTTCCTTCCAATAATATAAATATACTGGTATATTCCTTTGGGAGGAAGAAATGGGCTCTATTTGTAGCATACAAATCCATAAAAATCTTACCTCTGCATTCATTTTTGATCATTTAATTTTTTCTGCTTAGAGTACTTGATGAAACCAGAATTTTATTATTCCTACCAAGAAGTTTCAGTCCTAGTTACATAGATAAAATGCATACGAATCACTGAAAAATTATGTTCAAACACTGGTGTCATTTTTTATTAGTATAAATGATGACTTCATTTCTCTGTGTAAATCTTTTTCTATTAGTTTATGACAGGCCATAGAGTACATTTAGATATGACTTATCAAACCTTTCATGTTCCTGCAAAATGTGTACGGTTCTCCAATTTTATCATTTAAGTATTGATTTATCAGTGCATTTAATGAATTAATGACCAATTCCGGGGGGATAAAATAATAACACCACTTGCTAGACATCTATTTTCTTTGCAAAGAAGTCAATTTATCAAGATAATAAAGTACAGTACACTTATTGCATGGTAAGTATGCTTAAGTGACCTGACTACTGAAACTATTCATTAAAGAACAAAACTTTAGGACTTTGCACTTTTAAGATTCAATTTACATTAGTTGTTCAACACTATATTAGATATATTATGGACGGAAGGAAGGAAAATATCCATATTATTATATAGGTATTTTGATTATTATCTGCAAGGAAAATGAAATGTTCACTAAATTGACTCTACTGTAGTCAGTATCCTAACATAAAGAAATGGCACATAAAGGGTAAATTCTGAATCCCAAGAGCGTTCTCTTACGATTAGAGATGAGCGAACACTAAAATGTTCGAGGTTCGAAATTCGATTCGAACAGCCGCTCACTGTTCGAGTGTTCGAATGGGTTTCGAACCCCATTATAGTCTATGGGGAATATATACTCGTTAAGGGGGAAACCCAATTCCGTGTCTGGAGGGTCACCAAGTCCACTATGACACCCCAGGAAATGATACCAACACCCTGGAATGACACTGGGACAGCAGGGGAAGCATGTCTGGGGGCATAAAAGTCACTTTATTTCATGGAAATCCCTGTCAGTTTGCGATTTTCGCAAGCTAACTTTTCCCCATAGAAATGCATTGGCCAGTGCTGATTGGCCAGAGTACGGAACTCGACCAATCAGCGCTGGCTCTGCTGGAGGAGGCGGAGTCTAAGGTCGGACCAGAATGGAGACTGGTGTGGAGCAATCTTAGACTCCGCCTCCTCCAGCAGAGCCAGCGCTGATTGGCCGAATTCTGTACTCTGGCCAATCAGCGCTGGCCAGTGCATTCTATTGGCGTGATGAAGCAGTGCTGAATGTGTGTGTTTAGCTCAACTACGCCGGTGGAGTAGTTGAGCTAAGCACACAGATTCAGCTCTGCTTCAATCAGCACTGGCCAATGCATTCTATTAGCTTGATGAAGCAGAGTGTGCACAAGGGTTCAAGCGCACCCTCGGCTCTGATGTAGCAGAGCCGAGGGTGCACAAGGGTTCAAGTGCACCCTTGGCTCTGCTACATCAGAGCCGAGGGTGTGCTTGAACCCTTGTGCACACTCTGCTTCATCAAGCTAATAGAATGCATTGGCCAGCGCTGATTGAAGCAGAGCTGAATCTGTGTGCTTAGCTCAACTACTCCACCAGTGTAGTTGAGCTAAACACACACATTCAGCACTGCTTCATCACGCCAATAGAATGCATTGGCCAGCACTGATTGGCCAGAGTACGGAATTCGGCCAATCAGTGCTGGCTCTGCTGGAGGAGGCGGAGTCTAAGGTCGGACCAGAATGGAGACTGGTGTGGAGCGATCTTAGACTCCGCCTCCTCCAGCAGAGCCAGCGCTGATTGGCCAAAGTACGGAATTCGGCCAATCAGCACTGGCCAATGCATCCCTATGGGAAAAAGTTTATCTCACAAAAATCACAATTACACAACCGATAGAGCCCCAAAAAGTTATTTTTAATAACATTCCCCCCTAAATAAAGGTTATCCCTAGCTATCCCTGCCTGTACAGCTATCCCTGTCTCATAGTCACAAAGTTCACATTCTCATATGACCTGGATTTGAAATCCACTATTCGTCTAAAATGGAGGTCAACTGATTTCGGCAGCCAATTACTTTTTCCAATTTTTTTCAATGCCCCCGGTGTCGTAGTTCCTGTCCCACCTCCCCTGCGCTGTTATTGGTGCAAAAAAGGCGCCAGGGAAGGTGGGAGGGGAATCGAATTTTGGCGCACTTTACCACACGGTGTTCGATTCAATTCGAACATGGCGAACACCCTGATATCTGATCGAACATGTGTTCGATAGAACACTGTTCGCTCATCTCTACTTACGATGTTTTTACTTGTACTATTCTTTATTTTCCACTGTTTATCCATAATGGTAGGCAGCAAAAGTGGTAGGCAGCAGGATCTATATTAATGAAGCATAATACAACACATAGTGCAGGCCATACGGAGCAGGTTTTTTTAGAGAAAGAAATGTCTTTATATCTCATACATTTAAAAAATAGAACAATGACCATCATTAAAAATAGCACATAGCACAATCTCGCCTGGATTCTTCTTCTGTCAGGCTTCTTCCGGGGCATAGTTCACATACTCATATTACAGACTTACATATGCAGCATCCCAGAGCAATGCTGTATACACTCACCGGCCACTTTATTAGGTACACCATGCTAGTAACGGGTTGGACCCCCTTTTGCCTTCAGAACTGCCTCAATTCTTCGTGGCATAGATTCAACAAGGTGCTGGAAGCATTCCTCAGAGATTTTGGTCCATATTGACATGATGGCATCACACAGTTGCCGCAGATTTGTCGGCTGCACATTCATGATGCGAATCTCCCGTTCCACCACATCCCAAAGATGCTCTATTGGATTGAGATCTCGTGACTGTGGAGGCCATTGGAGCACAGTGAACTCATTGTCATGTTCAAGAAACCAGTCTGAGATGATTCCAGCTTTATGACATGGCGCATTATCCTGCTGAAAGTAGCCATCAGATGTTGGGTACATTGTGGTCATAAAGGGATGGACATGGTCAGCAACAATACTCAGGTAGGCTTTGGCGTTGCAACGATGCTCAATTGGTACCAAGGGGCCCAAAGAGTGCCAAGAAAATATTCCCCACACCATGACACCACCACCACCAGCCTGAACCGTTGATACAAGGCAGGATGGATCCATGCTTTCATGTTGTTGACGCCAAATTCTGACCCTACCATCCGAATGTCGCAGCAGAAATCGAGACTCATCAGACCAGGCAACGTTTTTCCAATCTTCAATTGTCCAATTTCGATGAGCTTGTTGTTAGGATTATGCAGAGACTGCGGCCATGATATGGGCGTCGCTGTCTGTTCCTCTGCAAAATCCAGGGTTGCAAGGGTTAACCTGCCTTGCAACAGCCGGGCGTGGTTGACTGGTTGATCGACATGTGTATCAACCAATGGACGCTCGGATTGGGCAGCTGGGCTATTTACTGGTGACCGCCCCTTGCCTATATAAGGGGGCTGATCTGGACGCCCGGCGCTCTATGATCTCATTCAAATTCCAAACCCTGAAGTGATGTGTGTTGTGTGTGCTTGGGTTCCTGCCTGAAATATTAGAAATTGCCCTAGTTAGCAAAAGACCCCTGAGCTAGCAATGCCACTGGTAGTCAGGCAGCACGCTGCCTTGTATGTTTGTGGTGCAACTCTGTAGGGGCAGCTAGTAACTCTTCCCAGACAGGGTGACTGGGAGTGGGCTTGGCAGTAGTTGCCTGGGTGGTTGGGTGGAACTACCACACACAGGGTTACTTGGTCTCTGGCTAGTCCTGGAGTTCAGGCTAGCCAGCTTGTTTATTTGTGCGGCTGCTTTTACTGCACAGAGCTCTGTGAGTTGCAACAGAGCTCACCTGGTCATTTAATTTAGCTGGCAGTGACAGGAACTGTTAGTCTGTATTCACACCAGGTTGGTTGCAGTAATGGCCCAGAGGGCTCCGTAGGGTTTTATTTGTTTATTTTTTTAATAAACCCTGCTGACCATAACAGTATCATAGAGCCAGAGCCCCGCCGCAAAATGGCTTCAAAAACGCATTTAGTGAATCTTGTTGAAAGTCTGAACACACGCCTGGGAGCGGTGGAGCAACACTTGCAGCAATCTCCACCTGCTGCCCCAATTAATTTTTCTGACCTGTCTCAAGGTTTAGTTCAGGCTATGGCTCAGTTGGTTGGTAGTCTGCCGACCCCTGCAGCGTCACCGTGTCCACTCCTGCCTCCGGAGCGGTATGCGGGTGAGCCGCAGGGATGTCGGGGATTCATACACCAGTGTAAAACATACATTGAAGCTTGTCCAAGTCTCTTCCCAGATGAGAAATCTAAAGTAGCCTTTGTGGTTTCCTTGCTCACTGGGAGAGCATTGGCCTGGGTCACCCCGTTAAAAGAACGGGACGCTGCGGACTTGGCTACACTAGCCGCGCTGTGTGAAGCACTACGCCTGGTGTTTCATGGCCCAATGCCCCAGTCCACCTTTGCCTCGCAGCTCTTACGTTTAAAGCAAGGCCAGAGCTCAGTAGCGGACTTTGCTATTGAGTTTCGAACCTTGGCATCCGAGCTGGATTGGCCAGATAAGGTACTGGTGGCAATATTTTGGGAAGGTTTGTCCTCAAATATTAAGGACGAACTAGCAGGCCGTAAGCCTTCTACCTCCCTCTCTGCCCTAATAAATTCAGCTACTCGTGTGGATACACAGTTGTCTTATAGGAGAGTGGAGTGGGGGCTCGAGCATAACCTCATGTCTCTGAGGGGGGGTCATAAAATCTACCACTGCCTCGCCTGTTGTGGAGTCCACTGAATCTATGGACACCTCCCATGCTTCCACTCCTGGTGGCAGCAGGAGTAGGAAAATTAAGGGGGTAATTTGTTACCGTTGCAACAGGCCAGGGCATATTGCCCCTCAATGCTCGACTCCATTAGAAAAGAAAGCTAGTCAAGTGTCCATCGGGGGTGGGTTATTTGGTACACAAAAGTCCCATAACCGTGTCCGTTTTCCAGTAGCCTTTAAACTGGGTAATGGTTGGGTTAATACTAGAGCAATGATAGACTCTGGGGCCATGGGCAATTTCATGTCAGCCAAATTCGCCCAGCAAAATGGTATTCCCATGAGAGCTCTTAAGACCCCCATAAACATTACGGTGGTTGATGGGTCTCAGATTCGGCCGCAGATCCGATTTGAGACGCCACCGTTGCTTCTGCGGTGTAGAACACTGCATACAGAGGAGCTCTCTTTTCAAATCTTGGAGGGCTTATCTGATGCAGTATTGCTAGGTCTCCCTTGGTTACGCCGTCACTCACCAGTCATAGACTGGAGGCAAGGGGAGATTATTAAGTGGAGTCCGGAGTGCAAGGGAAGGTGTATGGAGGCTATACCATCAGCCGTCCCTCCAGTGAGGCCTTCAAAGCAGGAGGGCTTACCCCCTCAGCCTGCAGAGATCATTGCTATAAATGCAACTAAGACTCTGCCAGTACCTAGGTCTCAAAATTACTCCACTGACCTGTTGCCAAGGGCAACGCCGCCTCAACGCAGAAACAGGAGGCGTAAATCTGCAAACAAGTCTTTTTGTCCCATGCTATCAGGTGCCAGGGAGGGTTTTTGCCCGCAAGGGAAAGCTAGGGAAAAACCTAACACTAAGCAGAGTGTTGGCACAGTTTCTGGGCAGAATAAAGGGACTAGACTTGTATACACCCCTGACTTGCCAAATTTTTTTTTTAATGGCAAGGCTCCACGGCCTGTGCACTCTACCATGAGTCAGGCCAAGGCCAGGAGCAGAGCAACAGCTGACATCAGACATAGGTCAGGGACGGAGTTGTCCCCAAAGGATCGTGTCTGGCTCACTCCTCGCCATTTTCGTCTCCGACCCGGAGACGCATGGCGTCGTTGCGCCGTGGAGGGGGGGGGGGGGGGGGTAGTGTTAGGATTATGCAGAGACTGCGGCCATGATATGGGCGTCGCTGTCTGTTCCTCTGCAAAATCCAGGGTTGCAAGGGTCAACCTGCCTTGCAACAGCCGGGCGTGGTCGACTGGTTGATCGACATGTGTATCAACCAATGGACGCTCGGATTGGGCAGCTGGGCTATTTACTGGTGACCGCCCCTTGCCTATATGAGGGGGCTGGTCTGGACGCCCGGCGCTCTATGATCTCATTCAAATTCCAAACCCTGAAGTGATGTGTGATGTGTGATGTGTGATGTGTGATGTGTGATGTGTGATGTGTGATGTGTGTGCTTGGGTTCCTGCCTGAAATATTAGAAATTGCCCTAGTTAGCAAAAGACCCCTGAGCTAGCAATGCCACTGGTAGTCAGGCAGCACGCTGCCTTGTATGTTTGTGGTGCAACTCTGTAGGGGCAGCTAGTAACTCTTCCCAGACAGGGTGACTGGGAGTGGGCTTGGCAGTAGTTGCCTGGGTGGTTGGGTGGAACTACCACACACAGGGTTACTTGGTCTCTGGCTAGTCCTGGAGTTCAGGCTAGCCAGCTTGTTTATTTGTGCAGCTGCTTTTACTGCACAGAGCTCTGTGAGTTGCAACAGAGCTCACCTGGTCATTTAATTTAGCTGGCAGTGACAGGAACTGTTAGTCTGTATTCACACCAGGTTGGTTGCAGTAATGGCCCAGAGGGCTCCGTAGGGTTTTATTTGTTTATTTTTTTAATAAACCCTGCTGACCATAACACTTGTGCAAATTGTAGCCTCAGTTTCCTGTTCTTAGCTGAAAGGAGTGGCACCCGGTGTGGTCTTCTGCTGCTGTAGCCCATCTGCCTCAAAGTTCGACGTACTGTGCGTTCAGAGATGCTCTTCTGGCTACCTTGGTTGTAACGGGTGGCTATTTGAGTCACTGTTGCCTTTCTATGAGCTCGAACCAGTCTGGCCATTCTCCTCTGACCTCTGGCATCAACAACGCATTTCCGCCCACAGAACTGCCGCTCACTGGATGTTTTTTCTTTTTCGGACCATTCTCTGTAAACCCTAGAGATGGTTGTGCGTGAAAATCCCAGTAGATCAGCAGTTTCTGAAATACTCAGACCAGCCCTTCTGGCACCAACAACCATGCCACGTTCAAAGGCACTCAAATCACCTTTCTTCCCCATACTGATGCTCGGTTTGAACTGCAGAAGATTGCCTTGACCATGTCTACATGCCTAAATGCACTGAGTTGCCGCCATGTGATTGGCTGATTAGAAATTAAGTGTTAACGAGCAGTTGGACAGGTGTACCTAATAAAGTGGCCGGAGAGTGTATGTTTTGTGTTTGTTACATGTACCTCGGGGTTGTCTTGTCTATATAAGTGTTTATGGTGAAAGCAATATGTCTGCCATTTTACTGTACATACGCACTTATCTTTGCACTTTTTGCTGTTTGTATGATGCATACTACCTCATGACTAGAGATGAGCGAACAGTGTTCTATCGAACTCATGTTCGATCGGATTTTAGGCTGTTCGGCATGTTCGAATCGAATCGAACACCGCGTGGTAAAGTGCGCCATTACTCGATTCCCCTCCCACCTTCCCTGGCACCTTTTTTGCTCCAATAACAGCGCAGGGTAGGTGGGACAGGAACTACGACACCGGTGACGTTGAGAAAAGTAGGCAAAACCCATTGGCTGCCGAAAACATGTGACCTCTAATTTAAAAGAACAGCGCCGCCCAGGTTCGCGTCATTCTGAGCTTGCAATTCACCGAGGACGGAGGTTTCCGTCCAGCTAGCTAGGGCTTAGATTCTGGGTAGGCAGGGACAGGCTAGGATAGGAAGGAGAAGACAACCACAACAGCTCTTGTAAGAGCTAAATTCCAGGGAGAAGCTTGTCAGTGTAACGTGGCACTGACGGGCTCAATCGCCGCAACCCAGCTTTCCCAGGATCCTGAATGGAATACACTGTCAGTGTATTCCCGTATACCCGATATATACCCCGATACCCGTTCCAACGGTGTGCCCCCCCACCTTCACCCCAGAAATACCCTGCAAGTCCCCTAGCAATAGAATTGGGGCTATATACACCCACAATTTTTACTACTGGTATACAGTGCCATTGTCTGACTGGGAATTCAAAGAATATATTGGGAATACAAATACCCTCATTTCTTGCTACTGCCATATAGTGCCAGTGTCTGACTGGGAATTCAAAGAATATATTGGGGTTACGTGCACCCACAATTTTTACTACTGGTATACAGTGCCATTGTCTGACTGGGAATTCAAAGAATATATTGGGAATACAAATACCCTCATTTCTTGCTACTGCCATATAGTGCCAGTGTCTGACTGGGAATTCAAAGAATATATTGGGGTTACGTGCACCCACAATTTTTACTACTGGTATACAGTGCCATTGTCTGACTGGGAATTCAAAGAATATATTGGGAATACAAATACCCTCATTTCTTGCTACTGCCATATAGTGCCAGTTTCTGACTGGTAATTCAAAGAATATATTGGGGTTACGTGCACCCACAATTTTTACTACTGGTATACAGTGCCATTGTCTGACTGGGAATTCAAAGAATATATTGGGAATACAAATACCCTCATTTCTTGCTACTGCCATATAGTGCCAGTGTCTGACTGGGAATTCAAAGAATATATTGGGGTTACGTGCACCCACAATTTTTACTACTGGTATACAGTGCCATTGTCTGACTGGGAATTCAAAGAATATATTGGGAATACAAATACCCTCATTTCTTGCTACTGCCATATAGTGCCAGTGTCTGACTGGGAATTCAAAGAATATATTGGGGTTACGTGCACCCACAATTTTTACTACTGGTATACAGTGCCATTGTCTGACTGGGAATTCAAAGAATATATTGGGAATACAAATACCCTCATTTCTTGCTACTGCCATATAGTGCCAGTGTCTGACTGGGAATTCAAAGAATATATTGGGGTTACGTGCACCCACAATTTTTACTACTGGTATACAGTGCCATTGTCTGACTGGGAATTCAAAGAATATATTGGGAATACAAATACCCTCATTTCTTGCTACTGCCATATAGTGCCAGTGTCTGACTGGGAATTCAAAGAATATATTGGGGTTACGTGCACCCACAATTTTTACTACTGGTATACAGTGCCATTGTCTGACTGGGAATTCAAAGAATATATTGGGAATACAAATACCCTCATTTCTTGCTACTGCCATATAGTGCCAGTGTCTGACTGGGAATTCAAAGAATATATTGGGGTTATGTGCACCCACAATTTTTACTACTGGTATACAGTGCCATTGTCTGACTGGGAATTCAAAGAATATATTGGGAATACAAATACCCTCATTTCTTGCTACTGCCATATAGTGCCAGTGTCTGACTGGTAATTCAAAGAATATATTGGGGTTACGTGCACCCACAATTTTTACTACTGGTATACAGTGCCATTGTCTGACTGGGAATTCAAAGAATATATTGGGAATACAAATACCCTCATTTCTTGCTACTGCCATATAGTGCCAGTGTCTGACTGGGAATTCAAAGAATATATTGGGAATACAAATACCCTCATTTCTTGCTACTGCCATATAGTGCCAGTTTCTGACTGGTAATTCAAAGAATATATTGTGGTTACGTGCACCCACAATTTTTACTACTGGTATACAGTGCCATTGTCTGACTGGGAATTCAAAGAATATATTGGGGTTATAAATACCCTCATTTCTTGCTACTGCCATATAGTGCCAGTTTCTGACTGGTAATTCAAAGAATATATTGGGGTTACGTGCACCCACAATTTTTACTACTGGTATACAGTGCCATTGTCTGACTGGGAATTCAAAGAGTATATTGGGAATACAAATACCCTCATTTCTTGCTACTGCCATATAGTGCCAGTGTCTGACTGGGAATTCAAAGAATATATTGGGGTTACGTGCACCCACAATTTTTACTACTGGTATACAGTGCCATTGTCTGACTGGGAATTCAAAGAATATATTGGGAATACAAATACCCTCATTTCTTGCTACTGCCATATAGTGCCAGTTTCTGACTGGTAATTCAAAGAATATATTGTGGTTACGTGCACCCACAATTTTTACTACTGGTATACAGTGCCATTGTCTGACTGGGAATTCAAAGAATATATTGGGAATACAAATACCCTCATTTCTTGCTACTGCCATATAGTGCCAGTTTCTGACTGGTAATTCAAAGAATATATTGTGGTTACGTGCACCCACAATTTTTACTACTGGTATACAGTGCCATTGTCTGACTGGGAATTCAAAGAATATATTGGGAATACAAATACCCTCATTTCTTGCTACTGCCATATAGTACCAGTGTCTGACTGGGAATTCAAAGAATATATTGGGAATACAAATACCCTCATTTCTTGCTACTGCCATATAGTGCCAGTTTCTGACTGGTAATTCAAAGAATATATTGGGGTTACGTGCACCCACAATTTTTACTACTGGTATACAGTGCCAATTTCTAACTAGGAATTCAAAATGCGCAAGGCTCCCGGAAAGGGACGTGGACGAGGCCGTGGGCGAGGTCGGGGGAATGGTTCTGGGGAGCAAGGTAGCAGTGAAGCCACAGGGCGTCCCGTGCCTACTCCTGTGGGGCAGCAAGCATTGCGCCACTCCACAGTGCCAGGGTTGCTTGCCACATTAACTAAACTGCAGGGTACAAACCTTAGTAGGCCCGAGAACCAGGAACAGGTCTTGCAATGGCTGTCAGAGAACGCTTACAGCACATTGTCCAGCAGCCAGTCAGACTCTGCCTCCTCTCCTCCTATTACCCAACAGTCTTGTCTTCCTTCCTCCCAAAATTCCGAAGCTTTACAGAACAATAACCCAAACTGTCCCTGCTCCCCAGAGCTGTTCTCCGCTCCTTTCATTGTCCCTCAACCTGCCTCTCCACGTCACGATTCCACGAACCTAACAGAGGAGCATCTGTGTCCAGATGCTCAAACACTAGAGTCTCCTCCATCTCCGTTCGATTTGGTGGTGGATGACCAGCAACCCACCCTCATCGACGATGATGTGACGCAGTTGCCGTCAGGGCATCCAGTTGACCGGCGCATTGTGCGGGAGGAGGAGATGAGACAGGAGTTGGAAGAGGAAGTGGTGGATGATGAGGACACTGACCCGACCTGGACAGGGGGGATGTCAAGCGGGGAAAGTAGTGTGGATGTTGAGGCAGGTGCAGCACCAAAAAGGGTAGCTAGAGGCAGAGGCAGAGGTCAGCAGCTTAGGCGAAGCCAGGCCACACCCGGAATCTCCCAAGATGTTCCAGTTCGTACCCAGCCCCGAAAAACTCCCACCTCGAGGGCACGTTTCTCGAAGGTGTGGAGTTTTTTCAAGGAATGCGCCGAGGACAGATATAGTGTTGTCTGCACAATTTGCCTCTCGAAATTGATTAGGGGCTCTGAGAAGAGCAACCTGTCCACCACTTCAATGCGCCGTCATTTGGAATCCAAGCACTGGAATCAGTGGCAGGCAGCAACGGCAGGACAAAGGCCGCCTGCCGTTCACGCCACTGCCACTGCCTCTGCCACTGCCTCTGCCTCTGCCACTGCCACTGCTGACTGTGCTGGCGATGCACTCCAGAGGACGAGCCAGGACACCACTTCATCTGCCTCCGCCACTTTGTTGACTTCTACCTCATCCTCCCCTGGTCCTGTCTTATCTCCTTCTCCTGCACCATCAAAGGCACCATCAGGCGTTTCTTTACAACAACCCACCATCTCTCAGACATTGGAGCGGCGGCAGAAATACACTGCTAACCACCCACACGCGCAAGCCTTGAACGCCAACATCGCTAAACTGCTGGCCCAGGAGATGTTGGCGTTCCGGCTTGTTGAAACTCCCACCTTCCTGGACCTGATGGCAACTGCGGCACCTCGCTATGCCGTCCCTAGCTGTCACTACTTCTCCCGGTGTGCCGTCCCCGCCTTGCACCAGCACGTGTCACTCAACATCAGGCGGGCCCTTAGTTCCGCGCTTTGCACAAAGGTCCACTTGACCACCGACGCGTGGACAAGTGCATGCGGACAGGGACGCTACATTTCACTGACGGCACACTGGGTGAATGTAGTTGAGGCTGGGACTGCTTCCCAAACTGGCCCGGTGTACCTCGTCTCCCCGCCTAACATTCCTGGCAGGGACACGAGAAGAACACCCCCCTCCTCCTCCTCCTCTACCGCCTCCTCCTCCGCCACCGCCCCTCCTCCTCCGCCACCGCCTCCTCCTCCGCTGTTAGATTGACCCCAGCTACGAGTTGGAAACGTTGCAGCACTGGCGTTGGTAGACGTCAGCAGGCTGTGCTGAAGCTGATCAGCTTGGGGGACAGACAGCACACTGCCTCCGAGGTGAGGGATGCCCTCCTCGATGAGATGGCAATATGGTTTGAGCCGCTGCACCTGGGCCCAGGCATGGTCGTTTGTGATAACGGCCGGAACCTGGTAGCAGCTCTGGAGCTTGCCGGACTCCAACATGTTCCATGCCTGGCCCACGTCTTCAACCTAGTGGTGCAACGTTTCCTAAAGAGCTACCCCAATGTTCCAGAGCTACTGGTGAAAGTGCGGCGCATGTGCGCCCACTTTCGCAAGTCGACAGTAGCCGCTGCTAGCTTAAAATCTCTCCAGCAACGCCTGCATGTGCCACAACACCGGCTTTTGTGCGACGTCCCCACACGCTGGAACTCAACGTTTCAGATGTTGAATAGAGTGGTTGAGCAGCAGAGACCTTTGATGGAATACCAGCTACAAAACCCTAGGGTGCCACAAAGTCAGCTGCCTCAGTTTCACATCCATGAGTGGCCATGGATGAGAGACCTTTGTGACATCCTACGGGTCTTTGAGGAGTCCACAAGGAGGGTGAGCTCTGAGGATGCGATGGTGAGCCTTACAATCCCGCTCTTGTGTGTTCTGAGAGAATCCCTGATTGACATCAGGGATAACTCAGATCACACAGAAGAGTTAGGGATAGCATCCGATCCGTCACAGCTGGAGAGTAGGTCCACACATCTGTCCGCTTCACTGCGTTTAATGGAGGAGGAGGAGGAGGAGGAGGAGGAGGAGGAGGAGGAGGAGGAAGAAGAGTTGTCCGATGATGTGATGGTGATACAGGAGGCTTCCGGGCAACTTCGAATCGTCCCATTGTTGCAGCGCGGATGGGTAGACATGGAGGATGAGGAGGAAATGGAGATTGAACTTTCCGGTGGGGCCAGAGGAGTCATGCCAACTAACACTGTGGCAGACATGGCTGAGTTCATGTTGGGGTGCTTTACAACCGACAAGCGTATTGTCAAAATCATGGAGGACAACCAGTACTGGATCTTTGCTATCCTTGACCCCCGGTATAAAAACAACATCTCGTCTTTTATTCCGGTAGAGGGGAGGGCCAATCGCATCAATGCTTGCCACAGGCAATTGGTGCAGAATATGATGGAGATGTTTCCAGCATGTGACGTTGGCGGCAGGGAGGGCAGTTCCTCCAGTAGGCAACCAAGTTCTCACCGGTCCACACAAACGAGGGGCACACTGTCTAAGGTCTGGGACACCTTGATGGCACCCCCTCGCCAAAGTGCCGCCACGGAGGGTCCTAGTGTCACCAGGCGTGAGAAGTATAGGCGCATGTTGCGGGAATACCTTTCCGACCACAGCCCTGTCCTCTCCGACCCCTCTGCGCCCTACACGTATTGGGTGTCGAAGTTGGACCTGTGGCTTGAACTTGCCCTATATGCCTTGGAGGTGCTGTCCTGTCCTGCCGCCAGCGTCCTATCTGAGAGGGTGTTCAGTGCAGCCGGTGGCATCATCACTGACAAGCGCACCCGTCTGTCAGCTGAGAGTGCCGACCGGCTCACTTTGATAAAAATGAACCACCACTGGGTAGAGCCGTCATTTTTGTGCCCACCTGTGTAAAGCACCCCAACATGAAACTCCATGTCTATACTCAACCTCTCCAATTCCTCCGCATCCTCATACTCATCCACCATAAGCGTTGCACAATTCTGCTAATACTAGGCTCCCTCCACCCTGATTTCCCCCAACTCTGCTGGTTAGAGGCTCCCTCCACCCTGATTTCCACCAACTCTGCTGGTTAGAGGCTCCCTCCACCATGAATTGGTCCAAACTGGGCTGTTTAGCGGCTCCCTCCACCATGAATTGGTCCAAACTGGGGTTTTTAGAGGCTCCCTCCACCATGAATTGGTCCAAACTGGGGTTTTTAGAGGCTCCCTCCACCATGAATTGGTCCAAACTGGGGGTTTTTAGAGGCTCCCTCCACCATGAATTTGCCCAAACTGGGCTGTTTAGAGGCTCCCTCCACCATGAATTGGTCCAAACTGGGCTGGTTAGAGGCTCCCTCCACCATGAATTGGTCCAAACTGGGTTTTTTAGAGGCTCCCTCCACCATGAATTGGTCCAAACTTGGCTGTTTAGAGGCTCCCTCCACCATTAATTGGTCCAAACTGGGCTGGTTAGAGGCTCTCTCCACCATGAATTGGTCCAAACTGGGTTTTTTAGAGGCTCCCTCCACCATGAATTTGCCCAAACTGGGCTGGTTAGAGGCTCCCTCCACCATGAATTGGTCCAAACTGGGGTTTTTAGAGGCTCCCTCCACCATGAATTGGTCCAAACTTGGCTGTTTAGAGGCTCCCTCCACCATTAATTGGTCCAAACTGGGCTGGTTAGAGGCTCCCTCCACCATGAATTGGTCCAAACTGGGTTTTTTAGAGGCTCCCTCCACCATGAATTGGTCCAAACTGGGCTGTTTAGAGGCTCCCTCCACCATGAATTTGCCCAAACTGGGCTGTTTAGAGGCTCCCTCCACCATGAATTGGTCCAAACTGGGCTGTTTAGAGGCTCCCTCCACCATTAATTGGTCCAAACTGGGCTGGTTAGAGGCTCCCTCCACCATGAATTTCCCAAAACTTGGCTGTTTAGAGGCTCCCTCCACCATTAATTGGTCCAAACTGGGCTGGTTAGAGGCTCCCTCCACCATGAATTTGCCCAAACTGGGCTGTTTAGAGGCTCCCTCCACCATGAATTGGTCCAAACTGGGTTTTTTAGAGGCTCCCTCCACCATGAATTGGTCCAAACTGGGCTGTTTAGAGGCTCCCTCCACCATGAATTTGCCCAAACTGGGCTGTTTAGCGGCTCCCTCCACCATTAATTGGTCCAAACTGGGCTGGTTAGAGGCTCCCTCCACCATGAATTTGCCCAAACTGGGTTTTTTAGAGGCTCCCTCCACCATGAATTGGTCCAAACTGGGCTGTTTAGAGGCTCCCTCCACCATTAATTGGTCCAAACTGGGCTGGTTAGAGGCTCCCTCCACCATGAATTTCCCAAAACTTGGCTGTTTAGAGGCTCCCTCCACCATTAATTGGTCCAAACTGGGCTGGTTAGAGGCTCCCTCCACCATGAATTTGCCCAAACTGGGCTGTTTAGAGGCTCCCTCCACCATGAATTGGTCCAAACTGGGTTTTTTAGAGGCTCCCTCCACCATGAATTTGCCCAAACTGGGCTGTTTAGCGGCTCCCTCCACCATTAATTGGTCCAAACTGGGCTGGTTAGAGGCTCCCTCCACCATGAATTTGCCCAAACTGGGCTGTTTAGAGGCTCCCTCCACCATGAATTTGCCCAAACTGGGCTGGTTAGAGGCTCCCTCCACCATGAATTGGTCCAAACTGGGGTTTTTAGAGGCTCCCTCCACCATGAATTGGTCCAAACTTGGCTGTTTAGAGGCTCCCTCCACCATGAATTGGTCCAAACTGGGGTGGTTAGAGGCTCCCTCCACCATTAATTGGTCCAAACTGGGCTGGTTAGAGGCTCCCTCCACCATTATTTGGTCCAAACTGGGCTGGTTAGAGGCTCCCTCCACCATTAATTAGTCCAAACTGGGCTGTTTAGAGGCTCCCTCCACCATGAATTGGTCCAAACTGGGCTGGTTAGAGGCTCCCTCCACCATGAATTGGTCCAAACTGGGTTTTTTAGAGGCTCCCTCCACCATGAATTGGTCCAAACTTGGCTGTTTAGAGGCTCCCTCCACCATTAATTGGTCCAAACTGGGCTGGTTAGAGGCTCTCTCCACCATGAATTGGTCCAAACTGGGTTTTTTAGAGGCTCCCTCCACCATGAATTGGTCCAAACTGGGGTTTTTAGAGGCTCCCTCCACCATGAATTGGTCCAAACTTGGCTGTTTAGAGGCTCCCTCCACCATTAATTGGTCCAAACTGGGCTGTTTAGAGGCTCCCTCCACCATGAATTTGCCCAAACTGGGCTGTTTAGAGGCTCCCTCCACCATGAATTGGTCCAAACTGGGTTTTTTAGAGGCTCCCTCCACCATGAATTGGTCCAAACTGGGCTGTTTAGAGGCTCCCTCCACCATGAATTGGTCCAAACTGGGCTGTTTAGAGGCTCCCTCCACCATGAATTTGCCCAAACTGGGCTGTTTAGAGGCTCCCTCCACCATGAATTGGTCCAAACTGGGCTGTTTAGAGGCTCCCTCCACCATTAATTGGTCCAAACTGGGCTGGTTAGAGGCTCCCTCCACCATGAATTTCCCAAAACTTGGCTGTTTAGAGGCTCCCTCCACCATTAATTGGTCCAAACTGGGCTGGTTAGAGGCTCCCTCCACCATGAATTTGCCCAAACTGGGCTGTTTAGAGGCTCCCTCCACCATGAATTGGTCCAAACTGGGTTTTTTAGAGGCTCCCTCCACCATGAATTGGTCCAAACTGGGCTGTTTAGAGGCTCCCTCCACCATGAATTTGCCCAAACTGGGCTGTTTAGCGGCTCCCTCCACCATTAATTGGTCCAAACTGGGCTGGTTAGAGGCTCCCTCCACCATGAATTTGCCCAAACTGGGTTTTTTAGAGGCTCCCTCCACCATGAATTTGCCCAAACTGGGCTGTTTAGAGGCTCCCTCCACCATGAATTGGTCCAAACTGGGCTGTTTAGAGGCTCCCTCCACCATTAATTGGTCCAAACTGGGCTGGTTAGAGGCTCCCTCCACCATGAATTTCCCAAAACTTGGCTGTTTAGAGGCTCCCTCCACCATTAATTGGTCCAAACTGGGCTGGTTAGAGGCTCCCTCCACCATGAATTTGCCCAAACTGGGCTGTTTAGAGGCTCCCTCCACCATGAATTGGTCCAAACTGGGTTTTTTAGAGGCTCCCTCCACCATGAATTTGCCCAAACTGGGCTGTTTAGCGGCTCCCTCCACCATTAATTGGTCCAAACTGGGCTGGTTAGAGGCTCCCTCCACCATGAATTTGCCCAAACTGGGCTGTTTAGAGGCTCCCTCCACCATGAATTTGCCCAAACTGGGCTGGTTAGAGGCTCCCTCCACCATGAATTGGTCCAAACTGGGGTTTTTAGAGGCTCCCTCCACCATGAATTGGTCCAAACTTGGCTGTTTAGAGGCTCCCTCCACCATGAATTGGTCCAAACTGGGGTGGTTAGAGGCTCCCTCCACCATTAATTGGTCCAAACTGGGCTGGTTAGAGGCTCCCTCCACCATTATTTGGTCCAAACTGGGCTGGTTAGAGGCTCCCTCCACCATTAATTAGTCCAAACTGGGCTGGTTAGAGGCTCCCTCCACCATGAATTTGCCCAAACTGGGCTGTTTAGAGGCTCCCTCCACCATGAATTGGTCCAAACTGGGTTTTTTAGAGGCTCCCTCCACCATGAATTGGTCCAAACTGGGCTGTTTAGAGGCTCCCTCCACCATGAATTTGCCCAAACTGGGCTGTTTAGAGGCTCCCTCCACCATGAATTTGCCCAAACTGGGCTGGTTAGAGGCTCCCTCCACCATGAATTGGTCCAAACTGGGGTTTTTAGAGGCTCCCTCCACCATGAATTGGTCCAAACTGGGGTGGTTAGAGGCTCCCTCCACCATTAATTGGTCCAAACTGGGCTGGTTAGAGGCTCCCTCCACCATTAATTGGTCCAAACTGGGCTGGTTAGAGGCTCCCTCCACCATTAATTGGTCCAAACTGGGCTGGTTAGAGGCTCCCTCCACCATGAATTGGTCCAAACTGGGCTGGTTAGAGGCTCCCTCCACCATGAATTGGTCCAAACTGGGGTTTTTAGAGGCTCCCTCCACCATGAATTGGTCCAAACTTGGCTGTTTAGAGGCTCCCTCCACCATTAATTGGTCCAAACTGGGCTGGTTAGAGGCTCCCTCCACCATGAATTGGTCCAAACTGGGTTTTTTAGAGGCTCCCTCCACCATGAATTGGTCCAAACTGGGGTTTTTAGAGGCTCCCTCCACCATGAATTGGTCCAAACTGGGCTGTTTAGCGGCTCCCTCCACCATTAATTGGTCCAAACTGGGCTGGTTAGAGGCTCCCTCCACCATGAATTTGCCCAAACTGGGCTGTTTAGAGGCTCCCTCCACCATGAATTGGTCCAAACTGGGTTTTTTAGAGGCTCCCTCCACCATGAATTGGTCCAAACTGGGGTTTTTAGAGGCTCCCTCCACCATTAATTGGTCCAAACTGGGCTGGTTAGAGGCTCCCTCCACCATGAATTGGTCCAAACTGGGTTTTTTAGAGGCTCCCTCCACCATGAATTTGCCCAAACTGGGCTGTTTAGAGGCTCCCTCCACCATGAATTGGTCCAAACTGGGCTGGTTAGAGGCTCCCTCCACCATGAATTTCCCAAAACTTGGCTGTTTAGAGGCTCCCTCCACCATTAATTGGTCCAAACTGGGCTGGTTAGAGGCTCCCTCCACCATGAATTTGCCCAAACTGGGCTGTTTAGAGGCTCCCTCCACCATGAATTGGTCCAAACTGGGTTTTTTAGAGGCTCCCTCCACCATGAATTGGTCCAAACTGGGCTGTTTAGAGGCTCCCTCCACCATGAATTTGCCCAAACTGGGCTGTTTAGCGGCTCCCTCCACCATTAATTGGTCCAAACTGGGCTGGTTAGAGGCTCCCTCCACCATGAATTTGCCCAAACTGGGCTGTTTAGAGGCTCCCTCCACCATGAATTGGTCCAAACTGGGGTGGTTAGAGGCTCCCTCCACCATTAATTGGTCCAAACTGGGCTGGTTAGAGGCTCCCTCCACCATTAATTGGTCCAAACTGGGCTGGTTAGAGGCTCCCTCCACCATTAATTGGTCCAAACTGGGCTGGTTAGAGGCTCCCTCCACCATTAATTGGTCCAAACTGGGCTGGTTAGAGGCTCCCTCCACCATGAATTTGCCCAAACTGGGCTGGTTAGAGGCTCCCTCCACCATGAATTGGTCCAAACTGGGTTTTTTAGAGGCTCCCTCCACCATGAATTTGCCCAAACTGGGCTGGTTAGAGGCTCCCTCCACCATGAATTTGCCCAAACTGGGCTGGTTAGAGGCTCCCTCCACCATGAATTGGTCCAAACTGGGGTTTTTAGAGGCTCCCTCCACCATGAATTTGCCCAAACTCTGCTGGTTAGAGGCTCAATCCACCCTGATTTTCAAAACAAATGTTGGTGCCAACCTCAACTTACTACAAGGGCCAAATTCACTGCTGGTGACAAGCTCTCCTCACTGCAAGTGCCAAATACACATGTTTCAAGGTGTTTTCCTACTGTCAGAGATGTGGTATTGAGTGTGTAAAGTGTGTAGTTGTTAGGCTGTGATGTTGGGGTAATAGAGGGTCTTTGGTGTGTTAGATGCCCCCAGACATGCTTCCCCTGCTGTCCCAGTGTCATTCCAGAGGTGTTGGCATCATTTCCTGGGGTGTCATAGTGGACTTGGTGACCCTCCAGACACGGATTTGGGTTTCCCCCTTAACGAGTATCTGTTCCCCATAGACTATAATGGGGTTCGAAACCCATTCGAACACACGAACATTGAGCGGCTGTTCGAATCGAATTTCGAACCTCGAACATTTTAGTGTTCGCTCATCTCTACTCATGACTAATCACAGGCCACAGGGCGGGATTCTAGAAAAGGGTTTATATTCTCCAGTAACTGTAGCAAAGTCGACCCAGTGGTTTAGAATTCTTGTGGTTCAGGAGTTCAGAGATCCAGAGAGCCAGAGGACTAGCAGATCAGATCCAGTTGCAGATAGCAGCGTTCTAGCTTCAATCATCTTATTCCAAGGTATAACCAGAGGCTGCCCCGGAGTTACTGAGAGAACTTTGGGGATTCCTGAGAGACACAAAAAGCAACCGCTGCATCTGACTCAATTATGGATCCAATATGATTGCACAGGACAAACCCCGACTGCATGGGGTCAACAGCAACCAAAATTCACAAAAAAGTGCTATGAGTAAGGGACGCAACAACATGTTCTGAAACACGTAAGCTGTTGTTTTTCTTTCTGTCTTGTTCCTGGAACATGTAAGATGTTTCCTTTTATTTATTAACAAAAGTAAAAGTTATATTTTATATAATGGTTGCTGTACATACTTTTTGTGAATTTTGGATTCCTGAGGGACATCTGTGTCCGTGCCAATAGAAGTTACAGAGGTACCCTACAGGAGTCTGAATATGGGCCTGCCTTCCAGGAACCCAATTTTCCTAGTAGGACTCTTAGCCCCGCTTCATACCCTAACTGATTTAGGGAGTGGTATGAGAGGAGGAGAGGAGAAAAGTACGTCAAGTACTACAGTGTCTGTATTGCCTTGGCGAAGCTCTTAAAGGGGCTCTATCAGCAAAATCATGCTGATAGAGCCCCACATATGCGTGAATAGCCTTTAAAAAGGCTATTCAGGCACCGGTAAAGTTATATTAAACTATCCCCCCAGTTTTAAAAAAATAACCTAAAAAAGAATGTGCTCTACTTACGGATCGTGCACGCTGGGCGGGCATTCTGGGTGTGTCTTCATCTTCCTCCACGCCTCTTCTTCCTCCGATGTCCTCCGGTCCAGTCTTCTTCCAGCGCTCGCTTGCGGACACTGATATGAAAAAAACGGCCTGGGCGCATGCGCAGTAGCATGCGGCTTCTACTATGGCTACTGCGCATGCGCCCCGGTTATCACTGTCCGTTCGCGAGCGCTGGAGGAAGACGGACCGGAGGACATCGGAGGAAGAAGAGGCGGGGATGAAGATGAAGACACACCCTGAATGACCGCCCAGTGTGCACGTTCGGTAAGTAGAGCACATTCTTTTTTAGGTTATTATTTTAAAACGGGGGGGAGGTATAGTTTAATATAACATTACCGATGC
The DNA here is from genome assembly GCF_031893055.1 of Leptodactylus fuscus. Classification (NCBI taxonomy): domain Eukaryota; kingdom Metazoa; phylum Chordata; class Amphibia; order Anura; family Leptodactylidae; genus Leptodactylus; species Leptodactylus fuscus. Next base: position 275,375,924 of record NC_134265.1, on the reverse strand, counting down.
CTGAATAGCCTTTTTAAAGGCTATGCACGCATATGTGGGGCTCTAGCAGCATGATTTTGCTGATAGAGCCCCTTTAAGTCGTGGACATTGTCTATTGAACTGTATGCTGTATTCACCTTGCAAAGCTGCTGGAGCATCTGTTGGTGTTCAATAAAAGTTATTTGGTTTACCCTTCAACTGCTGGACTCCTGAGTCGTTGCCTCACCATCAGGGCATCTCCTGAACAACATCCACATCAGCTCAGTATTGAGAGATCCCCTCTCCTACAAGGAGCGCCCCCGGGGGATAGTACAAGGACTCTACCGCATACAACAGGTAGTTCTGCAGGACCCCCTTTTTCTGCACAGCCTCGTGGAGGGTTCGGGGTGTGTGAGTAGCGCACCAGGCCTAACAGGTGGCACAGCCTGTGTTGTCTCTTTCCACACGCTCCGTTCTCCACCACTGGGTTCCTGCACATAGTTGAATATCTATCAGCTTTCTAATCACTTAATTCTGATTTAACAAATTATTTGCATAGTAAACGTAACCAGTTATGTGCATTTAATATACTAAGTCAATATGCCAAACAATACCTTATATAGCTACAAAAAAACAGCTGATACAGATGATACACTTATTATTCACCACTGATGTGCCATTCAGCCCATGGCTTCTAGACATGTATCCAATAGACCATAGCATATGTTGAATATTAATTTTGTGAACATTTTCCATTCTTATTATTCACTTGCAAGTGCAGTGTAGCATACCAAAAAGCCATTTCAAGCTGGCTGCTTTATATGTACTGTACATCTGAATGCATGTATATGTATGGATTAGCAAAGTTGAACTTGGGACTATTGCACAGTGTAGTTAAGTTAAACTTTGCAACATCTAAATGTTCAAAGGTTTTTTTGTTCTTTTTTGTAGATTGTGAGCCCCATATAGAGATCACAATGTAAATTTTTTTTCTATCAGTATGTCTTTGTAGAATGGGAGGAAATCCACTAAAACATGGGGAGAACATATAAAATCCAGGACTCCAGCACTGCAAGGCTGCCGTACTAACCACTGAACCACTGTGTTGCCCCATGTTCAAAGTTTTTTTTTTTTCGTGAGTTATTAATTGATGACCTATTCATCAATCAATCTTTTAACCCTTTCCTGAAATCTAACGTACTATTATTTTTATTTTTTTTAGTGCACCATTAATTCCCTGGTGCTGTACATTTAATGGTTTACATACAATACATAAAATAAACAAATCAAGTGCAATACTAACAAGATCAAACTGGAAAGGTGGGATATAGAGCCCTGCCCACAAGGGCTTATGGTCTATGAGACAGTAGGAGAGGGTAGAAGTTGTTCAGATGGTTGTGTGGAGAGCCTGAAAGAAAATCACACAAATGCAGTTTTTCTCTAATTCAGATTTTTTTTCCTCAGCTTCCCAGTACATAGTGTGGAAGTACCATAATGAAGTACAATTTGTTCTGCAAAAAATAAGCCCTCATATGACTCTGTTAAAGGAAAAATAAAACAAAGTTATAGCATTTATAAGGTGATGAGTGAAAAATGAATGCGGTGGGAAGAGGTTAAAGATTGGTAGGAATCCACCAGTCAGACAACTAAGGTCCAAGCTAATCAGCTGTCCTGAATTATATTCTGGGGTCCTTTCAGACCCTAAAGTATAATGATCAGAGGCTCAGGGGAGGTTACAAACATATAAACCAGAGGTACTTACCTCTCCTGGGCTCCGCCATGGTCCTCTTCAATGAAGTCACAGATGTGGGTTACGCCAGCATCATTTTGCATTGCAACACTGTCCTGCCCCATGTGACATTTGTGACATCACTATAGAGGCGGAAGACTGCATGGAGTTGATGGAGAGGTGAGTAACACTGGTTTTTATGTCACTCACCTTCCCCTGTCCTCTGATTACTATACTCTGGGGTCTGAAAAAACCCCAGTGTATAATGATAGCAGTATTTATTGGGGTTCGCCCAACAAATAACCTTGCCTTGGGCCTGCGACCTTACTTAGTAATCCCCACTCCTGCTCACGCCTGCTTTTGCTTCTCCTTATTCCCTCCAGGGGGCACCAGGATCGTGATATTAGATGCATGGGGCAGTAGAGGCAGCCATGAGCAGGAACAGGGCTCGGCAAGTAAATTGGGCCTTCTACCTGCTGGGGGTTTTCCAGCATGTAATGGCCTATTTAAATAAAATTTTTAAAAAAAGCAGTAGGGGCCTAGTCCTGGACTCTGTGGCAGTCGCTACAGCTGCTACGGTGGCACTTATGCCATTGATTTACTCTCACCTTCCATTACCTCTTCTGGACCTCCTTGCAGAATCCGGCGATCCATATCTTCCTCCTCCAGGCAGATGATGACAGAGAAGAGCGCCAAAGCCAGCGTTTGGAGCTTTTCTGTGACGTCATGAGCTCAGTGCCAGCACTTGATGTTATGACACTCAGCAAGCTCCAGTCACTACTCAGGCCCAATCACAGGCCTCAGTAGTGACCATGGGTGCATGACATCACAGAAGATAGAGAGGGACCGGACGCCATGAGGAGGGACAGAAGAGGTAACAGTGAGTATAAATATATTTTTTAGAAATTTTTGTCACCTGCCTTGGGTCTGAAGAGATGCCTTTTGGATTTATATGAATAAATTTGCTTTGTTTGAACTAACAGCAGTATACTATGTTTGTATTTAGTTGTTTTGGTTAATAGCATTGTCTATAACAATGGTATATGCATCAAATCTAGGAAAAAGAATGTTGGAACTAACCCAGAGGTACAGATCAATTATATTGTACAAGCCCTAAGAGAAATAGTATACTCTGCCCATTAAACTGCATCCAGCATAGTCCCTTTCCCGGCACATGGGGTCAACTTCAATATCAATGTTAGTTGAAAACTCCAATAAATAAAGCGATCCTTGACCTTATTTCAAAACCTCTGACATAGCCCCTTGACAGCTTTACTGCATTCTGTCTGGAAAATACAGTAAACCACCGCTGTAAAAAACTAATATTAGAGTATAGTGTTAAGTGCCTTGTTTACTGGAACCCGAGACACTAGTGAACATTCTTAAGTCTATTCCATTCTGAATGTAAATAAGACATTTTAGCAGATAGAGCATCATATGTGGATGGAAATAATTTTTTGTAAGATCTTTATTTACATTTATTATTATGTCACATATGGGTCACATAGACAATATTAGTTAATAATAGGGATGGGTGAACCGCTCAAGAGTTATTTAATTCTGGATCATGAGCTTGGCTTTGTTTCCGGTCGAATCAGTTTGGTACAAAACACATCTTAAATTGGCTTAAAACATAGTGTAACACACTGCCAGGGCTCATGGGAACCTATCTATATCATTTCCAACTCTCTAAGTAAAACACAGCTAAAGTTATTTCAAAGTGAATGTGACATGGAAAGACAAATAATAAGCAGTGGATACAAACTAAGAATTATTAGGGGAATGAGTGGACTGGAGAACAACGATAGATTAACAAACCTGGGGTTATTCAGTTTAGAGAAAAGACGTCTACGGGGAGTTCTAATAACAATGTACAAATACATGAAGGGACAATACAAAAAACTTTCTAATGATCTTTTTTACTCCTAGACCAGTGATAGTGATAAGAGGACATCCTCTACATCTGGAGGAGAGAACATTTCACCAGCAACACAGACGGGCATTCTTTACAGTAAGAACAGCGAGGCTCTGGAACTCTCTGCCCCAGGAAGTGGTGATGGTGGACTCATTAAACAAGTTCAAAGAGGGCCTGCATGCCTTTCTTCAAGAGAACTATATTACAGGTTATTGATTCCAGATTTTAAGAACACATTGATCCAGGGTTATACTAATTGCAAGATTGGAGTCAGGAAAAAAGTTTTTTCCCCCCTTAAATGGGGCAATTGGCCTCATAGGGTTTTTTGCCTTCGTCTGGATCAACACTGCCGGGGACTGTAATGTTATACGTTGGACTTGATGGACTAATGTCTTCATCCAACCTCATCTACTATGTAAGTATGTACTGTTTGACCATACACTGCACTGCAACTCACTTTGGTTATAATGAAGAAAAAAAAAGCATTGTTTTTGTAAAAACATTACCTCATTTTGATGACTTGTAAGTGCTGCAGGATTCTTTATATTTGGGAGACAAATGAAGAAGAATTGGCTTTTCAATGAAAATGAAGACGTGGCCTACATTATTGTTTTTTACATTTTTAACTCAGATTTACTAATTCTACTATTTTCTTCCATGTCAAGAGTGTTCTTAGCCAAAAAGATGGTCTTTGTAGCTTAAGTTGTTAATCTTCTTTATGTTTCTGTAACTTCTTTGGAGTGTACAACAGTGGAAACCCATTTTCTCAACACGTTGAAACATTTACTGTATATACTGTATATATACCATAAATGTTTACATGGGAATGCACATTTAAGTTTTATTGTGCTTAGATGTGAGACAAACTGATAATATAGCCCTTGAACCAGAAAAGGTTGTGAACCTTGCCTTTAAAGTAACATGATTCAAGGTCTTGCAGTACATGTATGCTAAAGAAAAGGAGCATATGTATAAGATGAAATATGTAACCTGAGGTCGGCTTAAAAACACATTTATTTTTAAGTTGGAATTTAAAAAAAATGATCTAGAATCCTTAATGCTTCTTTTCTTACAATTTTGCCTTTTTACTATCTTTATACATTTTATCAACTAAGTTACTTTTTAAACCATTTACGCTATAACCTTTTGGATCTATCATCCATACATTATTGATGACTTGCACTTTTCTGACAGAGCACCTGGGAGATGAGGAATTTTGGGAAATGTACTGCAGCAAAAAATAATTATAGCGGCTCTGAACTTGGCATCAATGTTCTTCACTTTTGGCAAAGGGTTATTAATTGTTCAACTCTCAATAAAATAATATATCAATATAAATGATGGCCCAACATTTCTCCGTTATCTGCCCTTATGGGTTTGCTCATTCTCTCCGTTACATACAGTTGTTCTGCTGCGGCTGAGCACATTTCTTGTTTTCGCTGCTTACAGATGACATGAAAAACAGATCTACTACTGTGCAAAGCTTCAGCAGGATTCGTAACAGCACCAGCTCATCATCTATGAAGTGAATATTAGAAAAACCCCAAAAGACTACTTAGTCTAGACGAGTGCTAATATTTCAAGCCCATGATACAAATAACCTCTATCCGTGGAGAAACATTTTAGACTTATTGGAAACAGTAAATCTATTCTTCACCAGTAGAATCTCTTATTTATCACGTGAATGATACATTACATTCGGCTACTAAAAGTTTTCCGTTGAGAACCAACTTATCTTGAATGGATGTATAAGATGACAAGGCAAATACACTTTACTCATTCTAGATGCAAAAATATGAGATGAGAATTTATGTTATCCAAAAATATTACTTTGGAAACAAATCTGACTGTAGGAGAGATAAAGAAGAGTTGGGATGATTCATTGCACGTCTCACATAACTTGCAAACATGATAAAGAAATTTAGGGAGGTGCATTATTCTGCAGTTTTGTTGTTTAAATGAATTCAGCAACACATAATTTCAAAGCGAGATTGGTTTGTCGATAGAACTTGAATCTTCCGCAAAATAAAACCTTGACTTTTTTAGTGCTGATTTAAAAAATTGAATTTTACATAAGTCATGGGAAAAGCAGCAAAATGGCTGTAATAAGGGAGGGGTAGGATTTATTAAGACTATCATTTTATATGCCAGTCATAATCAGTTCCCCCTCTGGGATGAGATGAGCCTGAATTATTATAGTATCTTAATAACTCTGGCACACAGGAAATTTATGCCAGTCAGGGACTGGCATAGATTTCAAGTGTAATTTATACTAGTTTTCTGGGGTGAGTTATAATAAATTGTTCGAGACAAGGCATCTTCATCCAGGCCTGCTTTGACCTCCACCATGATCTGCCCAAGCAGGATCCAAAAAGAGGGCCGTGGAGCATCTTTGGGGAAAAAAAGGACAATGCTCCAAAGATGCACTGCAACTATTCCTATCTACACCAATATACCAATGTATAAAGGGAATAGTAAATTCCCCCCACTGGCTTTGTATGACTCTGTATAAAAGGGGTCACCAGCAGTTTAGACTCTTAAAACAGTAATAGATTCCATATGGACAATAGAGCAATCACTCTGGACAAAAGGAAAAGGGATGATGAACATTCAATGTAGGGAACCCACTGGGCACTCCATAGTATGGGATAGCCAAAGGTCAACTTGCAATTATTGAGGAAACTATCTCCAATGCCCATATGCCATTTGTATTTATGTATTTATATCCTCCGACCATCTTTACAAGACATGGTGGTAAACAATGATAGGTATATTGGCATGCCCATTCTTTGGGAATATAGTGCAGTCGGGCAGTAATACTACTAGTTTTAAGAAATGTACTCCATTTCTCTTACAGTATGTATAAAAACCATCTCAAAGTAAAGATATCCTTGTTACAACGAGACCTCTTAAAATATCAAATGAGATAAACATACTGAAAATGCATGAATACAAATGTGTACTATATGTCTACATAAATGTGCATACATAGCATCAAAAACTAGTGGACATACTCAAGTAATTGTGAAGATAGTGCTGATATGTATGTGACACATGCATTAGATAACATTCTGATTCCTATTACACGTGTTTGTGCTAATTAATCATCTATAATATGTATAAATTCTTCATTGGTGCTCAAGAGATTTTATACTATTAAATATTTATTTGTAAAAACCATGCAAATATAATCTGTTCCCTAAGCGTATTAGTAGAGCTAATTTATAAGGTGGGCTCTGCCTAAAAATAATTCCTGACTAATTAATGTAGCTAGAGAAAAAGCCTCTGACATGCTTGTTCATGTGGGAGAGCCAATTTCTCAATGTCTCCTCTAAGTGCCTTACAATTCTTTTTATGTATTAGCTTGTGCACATTAAAGTTGTGGCCTTCAGACTGTAAGAAGCATTTCATCCTTGTAAAAGTTCTTAACTATGGCCTTCAAGCAACACTAGTCTGGCCACTGAGGTGTCTTCTCCAATTCGGAGCCATTGATGTAGCTGTCAGGCCTCTGATAGACAAATCTCTTCATTCGGGTTGAGAGCTATTTACAGTGTATCTGTCTGTGATGTGAACTCTCATAGGTAAATATGGAAAAAGGTGAAAAGAAGCTGCCAAGTACAATCATAAGCCTGGATGAAATCAGTTGAAGTTGGCCTTGTACTCCTTGTAGGGCCAATGCACGTATTGGACATTCAGATATATTTGACCTAGCGCCCTGGATCCTAGGGCCTGCCACTCACTTTATTAGGCCACATGTATTTACTCCAGACGCTGGGGCTACGTAAAAGCTTTACAAATGTAAAGTATAGTGACATCATTGTACTATTTACAATGTGAAAAAGGGGTTAGATGAGAATCTTGTTTTCTAAGCATAATGTAGGTATTACTATTACTAGAGATGAGCGAATACCGTTCGATCGAGCAGGTATTCGATAAAATATAAGGCGATTCGACATATTCAAGGACAGGGCTGTGGTTGGCCAGGTACTCATGCAACATGTGCCTATACTTTTCCCTCCTGGTGACACCAAGCCCCCCCAGTGGCAGTAGTTTGGCCGGGGGGGGGGGGGCAATAACGTGTCCTGCACCTTGGAGAGTGTTCCCCTGGGGGTTGTGGACCGGATGGCAGTTGTTGGCCTCTTTGAGGAAATCTCCTCTCTGCCGCCAATGAGGGTTGAGGTGCTTGTGGCAATTATTTATGCGATTGTTCCTCTCCCCTACCAGAACAAAAGACGAGATGTTATTTTTATACCGGGGGTCGAGGATTTCAAAAATCCAGTATTGGTTGCTCTCCATGATGTGAACAATGCCTTTGTCTCTGGAAAAGCAGCCTAGCATGAAGTCAGCCATGTGTTCATAGTGTTACTTGGCAAGACTTTTCTGCCCCCACCGGAAGGGTCACTCTCCATTTCCTCCACTTTCAACTCCCCTTCACACCATCGCGCTGAAGCAATGGGATGCACTGAACTTTCTCACTAGCCTTGTGTGGGAGAGTGACATCAAATGCCACTTCATCCTCCTCCTCTTCCTCCATCATCCAATGGTGAGAAGATGACATGAATGTGCTTTGAATGCTTTCTGGCTAGCAGCAGCTACTTTAGACTTACGAAAATGGCCACACTTTCACCAGTATATCAGGCACAATCGGGTAGGTTTTTAAAAACCGTGTTTGAGTCTGGCAAGCTCCAGAGTCGCTACCAGGTTCTGGCCATTATCACACACGATCATGCCTGGGCCCAGGTGCATCAACGAGAAAGACATTGCCGTTTCATCTAGGATGTCATCCCTCACCTCGGGGCAGTGTGTTTTCTGTCGGCCAAGCTGAGCTTCAGCATGACCTGCTGACGTCTCCACACGCCAGTGCTGCAGTGTTTAGCACTCACAGGTGGGGTTGATGTTGCAGCGGAGCAGCAGGCTTTCTGAGAACCCCTGGCATGAATTTTGACCTGGGAGAGGAGATAGGCCACCCCAGTTTGCGAGCCGGGCCAAGCCTCCACTACATTCACCCAGCCTGTCATTATAGAGAAGCAGCGTCCCTGACCGCATGTGCTTGCCCATGCGTCGGTGTTCAAGTGGACCTTAGAGCAAAGCACGGAACTCATGGCCCGACTGATGTTATGGTACACTTGCTGGCGCAAGGTCAGGACGGCACACCAAGAGAAGTAGTGAAGGCTAGGGGCAGCATAGTGAGGTGCCGCAGCTGCCATAAGGTCACGGAAGGCCTGAGTCTCCACTAGCATAAGCGCCAATATCTCCAGGGCCAGCAGTTTTGAGATGAGGCCGTTGAAGGCTTCGGCATGTGGGTGGGTTGCACTGTACTTCTGCCTGCAATGAAACACCTGGGAGATGGGGAGTTGCTGGGAAAAGGCGCATGATGGTGCAGGCAAAAGAAGCAGAGGCAGGAAAAGGAGCAGATGAGGGTGAACTCCCCAAAATGTCAGAGGCAGATGTGGAGGTGTCCAGGCTGGTGGTCTGGACTGCAGCACCAGCACTGTAAACAGTGGAAGAGGCAGTGTAGGCAGCGATGGGCGACGATTGTCCTGCGTTTGCTCTCTCTCACTGAGCCCAGTGCTTGCCTTACAAATGACGGCGCATGGCTGAGGTGGTCAAGTTGCTTTTCTCAAAGCCCCTATTCAGTTTTGAGTTGCACAGTGTGCAAAACGCACTCAGTTTGTCCTCCACGCATACATTGCGAAATCTACACAACATCGAGGGAGGTGGCTAACATGGGTGAGTTTTGAGCGAGTGGCTAGTACAGGGAAAATCTTGGGCCTTGCTGGCTCTGGCCTGGCTTCTGTGAAGCAGCTGTCCTGTGCCTCTGGACATGCCTCTGCCTCTAGCTGTAGCTTGACCACAACCTTGCTCCCCAGCTGAATTTCCACGCCCTTGGGCATGTCCTCATCCATGTTCCTTAGTGCTATCCTTATGCATTTTGTGATGTATACAAATGTGTGGTTTTTTTTGGTATACAGAGAGACTAGATATATTGAGAGTCTATTAGGTCCTATATTCCGTATGACAGTATACAGGAATGAGTGACTTCACAAACTTATGGATTGTATACCAATTTTGTGCTGGTAAAAGGGCGAAGCCACCTCAAGGCCCGTAATCTCTGATGGTACCTCAGCTTAAGGGTGTCACAATACCCTTACTAGTAGTCTAGAGACCAATGGTTGGAAACAGGGAGTATAATAATATCAATGCACAGATAGACTTACAGTCCGTTCAATGGAAGGCAGGGAAGCTTGGCCGGAAGCAGCGGTCCTATTATCAGCAGGAGGGCTTGCTGGAGGCAGTAGTTCCACGGCTCCTATGGACCAGGTGGATGGCAAGTCTTTGGTAGCAGGAGGACTTGCTGGGGATAGTAGTTAGAGGTAGCAACCAACTTGGCAGGTGAATAACCAACTTGGAACAGTCAGTCAGAGCTTGAGGAACTTGGTAGAAGACAGACTTCTGGAACCAATACTCAGGCAACAGAGTAATCACAACACACATGCTAAATAATCAAGAATCAGGAAACCAGGGTAAGTCACAGGCAGGAAACACAAAAAACGCCATCTTGACTGCTGGCAAAAAAGAGTTCAACAAAACAAGATCCTGACAAAGGGAATCTAACTTAATTTTGATGGGCTCACGTTGAGGGCCACAAAAGTGAATTTTTTAAGGTCTTATCTCACACACACACACACACACACACACACAATCACAGTTAAAGGTGGGAGATTTCTTATTGCCTATGCCATCTGTGGTTGTCATGGGCAAAGTGATTTAAATGGGTTCATGCTAATGTTTCTTTTGCTTTAAATTTTTGTTTCTGTCCATACTAATGTTGAGGAAACAAGGTTTCAAAGTATTTAGACTTTCATAGAGGTTCTATTGAGTTTGGAAAGTGTCCAGTGGAAAGGATGGGATAGGATTGCACATAAGTCTGCCATCCATGGGCACTCATGGTTATAAAACTGAGGAAGCTGACTTTGATGAACCCTTGGATTTTGGAGATGTAACTCCATCAAAGGTCTCTGCTGCTCACACACCCTGCTCAACATATGTTATCTAAGGTTTCAGCATGTGGTGATCTCGCACAACAGCCGATGCTCCAGGCAGATGTAGGCATAGTTGGAGTATTTTCCGGCTAGCAGCAGCTACTGTAGACTTATGGAAGTTGCCGCTTTCATCAGTAGCTCGTGAACATTGGTGTAAGTTTTTAAAAATGTTGGAACCACCAAGTTGAAAATGTGGGCCAGGCGTGGACTGTGTTTGAGTCTGGCAAGCTCCAGAGCCACTACCAGGTTTTGGCCATTATCACAAAGAAACAAGCCTGCGCCCAGGTGCATCGGTAAACACCACATTGCAGTCTCCTCTAGGATGGCATCCCTCACCTCGGGGGCAGTTTGCTTTCTGTTGGCCAAGCTTATGAGCTTCAGCATGACCTACTGACGTCTCCACACACCAGTGCTGCAGCGTTTCCAGCTCACAGTGGCGGTCAATGTTGCGGTGGAGGAGGAGGCTTTGTGACAACCCCTGCCAGGGATCTTGGGCGGGGAGAGGAGATAGGCCTCCCCAGTTTGTGACCCAGTTGCAGCCTCCACTACATTCACCCAGCCTGTCATTACAGTGATGCAGTGTCCCTGTCCTCATGCTCTTGTCCAGGCGTCGGTGGTCAAGTGGACCTTAGAGCAATGCACGGAACTCATGGCCCGTCTGATGTTATGGGACACATGCTGGCGCAAAGCAGGGACGGTACATCAAGAGAAGTAGTGACGGCTAGGGGCAGCATAGCAAGGTGCTACAGCTGCCATAAGGTCACGGAAGGCCTGAGTCTCCACTAGCATAAACACCAACATCTCCAGGGCCAGCAGCTTTGAGATGAGGCCGTTGAACGCTTGGGCATGTGGGTGGGTTGTGCTGTACTTCAGCCTGCGATCAAACACCTGGGAGATGGAGATTTGCTGGGAAGAGGCGCATGATGGTGCAGGCAAAAGGAGCAGAAGAAGGAAAAGGGGAGGATGAGGGTGAAGTCCGCAAAGTGTCAGAGGCAGATGTGGAGGTATCTTGGCTGGTGGTCTGGACTGCAGCGCCAGCACTGGAAACAGTGGAAGAGTCAGTGTCAGCAACGCCAGCCAACGATTGTCCTTTGTTTGCTCTCTCCCACTGAGCCCAGTGCTTGCCTTACAAATGATGGCGCATGGCTGTGGTGGTCAGGTTGCTTTTCTCAGAGCCCCTATTCAGTTTTGAGTTGCACAGTGTGCAAAACGCACTCGGTTTGTCCTCCACGCAACATAGTTTTTCTCGAGTGGTTAGGACAGGGAACATCTTGGGCCTTGCTGGCTCTGGCCTGGCTTCTGTGATGCAGCTCTCCTGTGCCTCTGGACATGCCTCTGACTTGGTGACACCTTTTCTGGTGCAGTGCTTGCCTCCACATCTACACTGCTTTCAACGCTACACATCACCCCTGTCCAGGTTGGGTCGGTGGCCTCGTCGTCCACCCCCCTCCTCTTCCAATTGCTTACTCTCCTCTTACTGCAAACCGCACAAAACCACAGCCTTCCCTGATGGCAATTGTGTCTCGTCATCATCACTGAGCCAGAGAAACACTTATTGCGGGTCCACAACCACAGAATTGCCAGGAGATGGCGGATGCTCCAGTGTTTGGGCATCAGGACAGAGAAATTTGTCTGTTAGCTCCTTGGATTCGTGAAGTGGTTGAACAGAGTCAAAGAGTGGAAAAGGACCCAAAAACAGCTCCTGGGAGGGGGAAAGGGTGGGATGACTCTGCTGAGAAGATTGGGCATGTTGGGAGGAAGGAGGGGCAGACTTTTGGGTATGAACACAACTGTAGGTAGTGGCTGACTGGCTGGTGGAAAAGAAACTGGAAGCATTATCCGCTAGGCCTTGTAACATCTGTTCCTGGTGCTCGGGCCTGGTTACATTACTGGGTGCCAAGAAAGCTGTTGAAAAGCCACTATATATTGGCTGAAGTTTTTAGATAAAAGTCTAGGGCTGAGATATTTGACCTAGGTGAACCTAAAGCTCTATACCTCTACTCTAGTGAAAAGTCCTATAAGGTATGTGGGGTAAATTAAGCATCTCTTTATCATGAATTTACTCAGCCAGCTAAAGCTGAGTTTGCCCTGAAGCCCATCTCTCAGAAAACTAGAGGCATCCTTTAAAAGCAACTGATAAACTGTGATTTGAATGGATGGCCAGTCACAATAAAATAGTAAAACCCTTCATGAAAATATCACTTTTTTATTGTAGATTTTAATCCATGCATTAAGTAAATATATTTGCCACATAACTCTGGTGCCATAAGTGCATTTTAATGACATACCTAATTTTAGCTTTTAGAACCAATCAAATAGTTTACCCCCCTGTGTTATAGCAGTCATAACTTTTTATTGGTTCATCAGTTTGTATGAGACCTTGTATTGTGCGGGACAAGTTGTATTTTCATAGGAATCTATTATATAGCAATTATATGTATTTTTTTTTTATAATATATATATATTTTTTTTTTTTACTTTTTTTTTACTGTTGGACTTTAATAAATGTTGCCTAACTTTTCCCTGTAAAACCACTCAGATGCTATGGTCAACATGGCTAAAGACCTTTCAAATGTGTTAGAGGATTCCTATTAACATATATATCCTGCTTGGAGAGGGAGAAAGAGGTTAAAGATAGACACAGACAGAAGTATTTATTGCAGTTCAAAGAAGGCATAGAGCAGAGGTGAAGAGCTACTCCAAGAGCATTTGTACGAGATTTAACCCGTACTTCTGCACTTCAAAGATCAGACAACACAATGAAAAATATACAGTCTCCATGGATATGGGGAGAAGAAGGATTAATTCTCTTACACAAGGTTAGGAGACATAAATCAGACCCCCAGACCCCTAACTGTACAGGAGAAGCTACCGGGAGACACATCTACTACTAATTATCAGCGAATAAACACTGAATGTCATAAACTGCAATGGCCTTTGCCATTTCAACAAACCCAATAGTTACAATCAGCAGAGGGGTTAATGCAATATGTTTGTATCCTGTGAACCTTTATTTTAAAAAGTGGTTGTCCAAATATACATGTCACGAGTTAATGTAGTAATGAAACATAATCTGTAAATGCAATAATCCAATGACTATACAATATATAGTTTACATTTACATGGCCTAATTTAGGATCTCATCATCCAGTCACTTCTCATTTATATTTCACTAGATATAGTACTCAGGTATAAAGTATGGGTCTAAAGCAGCAGTCTCCAGGGGTACACACTGCAAATAACCGCTGGTCTATGTTACATGCTGCAATGCAAGCAGATCCCCCATCACAGGATGGATGCTTACACATGGCTTTGGTTACCATGCTTAATTTAGAATCACAGTGAGTACTTGCATTAGTAGTAATGGAGCCATTCATTGTGCTTACTGGTGCCCTGACAAGTAGTAAGCAGCATTCTTTACTCTGCTGCCCACTTGCTCTCAGCTCTGAGTGCTGATGTGACAGCGGGCTCTGGAGCAGAGAAGAAGCATGGAGCAGAGTGGTGATAAAGGCAGCTCACCACTTGCTTCTGGGGCACCAGAAACTGCAATGAGCGTCTCCATCAGTTATGGTGGTGTAAGCTGATGGCTGGTAAGTACTGGAAGGGGTGTACATCTCACCCAGATTGCTCAGATGGGTGAGATAATGAAAATCCAGAGAGTTTGTTTCTCAGCAAGCAACTATGTTTGCTGAGAATTATTTAAGTGCTGTGCACAGGGCTGGATATTTAGGGAATGGTAGGTAGGCTGGTAGTGGGACTTGCCATTCCCATCAACTCCATTACACACCTTGTGGACACTCCTGCAGGAACCCAGCTGTTTGGGATTGTCCTCATTAGCGAGGCATAAGAAGTCTGGTAGGAGAGCAGACTATGCAGAGCTCGGCATGAAAGCCACAAAGGAGGTTGCTACTGCTGGAGACAATCTTCACTGTCTGAACTTGTTTCTATTGTAAGTGAGGTAACCAATTTCTGTTTAGTTAGAACCCAGATGAGCAGGTGTTTATTTTATGTTTTTTCTTTCTGTGCTGCATATACCAATGTGTATTCTGAGTGAATAAAACTCAACACTTGGATTGTAACCTTGGAGTCTGTGTCATTGCCAAACACCCAGCACTCCCAGATCCTGACAGGTGGAAATAGGGAGCCTTCACATGGAGTTTACTCTCTGCTCATTCTGAACGTAAACTCGTTCAGAATGAGCGGCATTAAAACAGATCCCATTGATTTCTATGGGTGCAGGCATCCACGCGTTCCCCATTGGAATCAATGGGAGGCTTTTTTACTTATTGCTTTCAATGTGTTACGCTCGCATGCTGGCACCCATAGAAATCAATGGGATCTGTTTTAACGCTGCTCATTCTGAATGAGTTTACGTTCAGAATGAGCGGAGCGTAAACTCTGTTTGAAGGCTCCCTAAGAATGGTGCCAATGGCCATGCTTGGCGGGGAATGGGGGGGGGGGGGGCGTAAGTGGAACCTGCATGTAGTTCAGCATGTAACACAAACATCACTGTATGTGGGGGACATTATGTTACACATGAGAGCACTGTGGGGGCCATAACTGTTACATGTCATTTGAGAGATCACTAGTTTGGGGGGCTACTTGGTTGGGTCTTTTTCTCACTAGGGGGTACTTCACTTGAGAGGGTTGAGAAACACTGGTCTAAAGAATCGCACTGAAATCAGGAAAAAGGGCAGCTGCTGCCCCTTTTTAAGAGTTATGACCAATAAAGCATAATATGCAATGGGGGATGATACATAACAACCAACCTTTTAAAAGTTCTAATCTGTACATGAATTGCTACTGGTAGATAAAAAGGTAAAATGTATCTGGCACTGCCTGGGTATAAAGTGTGGGTCTAAAGGATCCCACTAAAGTCGCGAAGATCACCGGGCAGCTGCCATCCCTCAAGAGTTACAACTTAAAACTTTTATAAGGTCCTTTTCAAAAAGAAAATACTAATCTGCTCAGAATAGAAAACTGCTCTATTGTACCTTCCCATGTAAGACTATGGAGTAAAATGCTTGACCTGCTACTGGTGGAAAAAAATGTAAGAAAAATAAATAAAGCCAAAAAATCATGGAGACTACAGAAGATGAAGACTGGTTTTCCAATGATGTAAGACAAGACGTGTTGGGGGAGGGGGGTCCTCTGACAGTCCTGTGAAAATAGCTGATGCCATAGAGAAAGAGAGTAAGGCTGGTCTTCAAGAAGTGTCAACACCACGATTTTGCTATGTTGGAAACATTTTACAATACCTGCAAAGTGAATGGGATTCTGGCTATTGCCATCCACACATTGAGAAAATTATCTGTAGCAGACAGTACACTATTGGGATAATTGCAGGGGGACATTAAACTGTGAAGACAACTGTGGGGGGACAGTATAATGTTGTGGCATACCATGTCAGGGTAACTATAGGGGTCTTATACTCTGTGGGGGCAAATACAGACCTGGATGGGAATAGGCAGACTCAAAGAGAAAGTGGATGGGTTGGGTGTAGGTCTTCCTACACGTAAATTCTCTGTGACACATACACAGCATGCCGCACATTATGTCCATCTTTCAATCCTTTGAAAGTTTGGAAGTGTGTTTTTTATTTTTTACTATGTTTTGTACTTTCTATTGACTTTTAGGGCAATTTAAACTGTTTTGTACAATGATGGTATAATACCTGTAACTTCTTTACTATCTTTCTATTACCAATGCTAGATACTCAGAAGCCAATAGTCATGATATGTCTGTTGTTTTAGAGCCCCGTTTCCCATTGATAATGTCAGTACTGTTTTCATCACCTTTAAAATGTGCTTGGTGGTGACACTGAGTCTGAATAATTCTGATTGAATTTACTGTATAATAAATTAATATTGATACTGCATGGATTATGTAGTACTGTGTTCCTTAATGTGATCTGTACCATATACTAATCTTGTTATTTTAAATGTTAGCTATCCACAAGACTATTAAAATAGCTGAAGGTTAAACTGGGCAGTAAGTGATTTTACTTCCGAAAAGTCATATTCACTTGCCCTGAAGTGCTTTAGCTGCTGAAACATAAAGGGCTTTGTCGCAATATATCATAAGATATGATTGGTAGGACAGCAGAAGAGTAAATCTAAATCTGTTCTTGGGAGAGTTACAAAAGTCATTGACATGGCTGAAAGAGGGAAAAGTGCAAAGACACAGTAATGAGGAGGCATGCCGTAGAGAAAGGGATAAAAATGTCAGACTATGCCAGAGAAAAAGATTGTCAAAGTGAGCATGCAGGCTGAAGCTCCGCTGATGTCCAAGAAGTGACACTGCTGCTAACAAAATAAATATGTCACTCTTATGAGAATTAGCACTACTACTAACCAAAAATGTATTTTATATATTGATCTTTAAATCTAACCCTTATGTGCAGCCAAAGGGTTAATGGGATGAAAAGTATAAATAACATAATACTATCAAATGTTCTACCTATATTTATGAATGCATCATAAGCTTCTGTACATTAAATGGGCTCTCTATGAGGCCATATTATTTATCTATCTGATATGTCACTCAGGACCCCCACCAATCTGGTATTTGCACAGTGTACAGCGCTGAAAACATATGGTTATATATACTGTGCTCAAAAGTCCTCATGGAGAGCTATACGTTTACACTAGCAAAATGAAAGAGTCCGATTTAACCCTGCTGTTCTGTTCGGGTCCATATGACCCGAAACGAAATTTGAGACCCTGCAGATTATTTATTATGTAGATCTGAAACTTTTGATTAATTGACTTTTCCTCATTTGAGGGATTCTTACTATGAGTGTTGCTCTTTTGTTTACTTTTTGTTACACGCTGATTGTTACACTTGTACTGTTCGGGTCAATATGACTCGATAATATTTTATACTGTTCAACAGGTCGCTAATTATTTCTGCCTGCAAAATGTATTTGTTTTCCTGTGTACTTCATCTCATTATTCAAAAGGGTCGACGAAAAGGACATAATGTCACACATGACAACTTTTTCACATCCTACCAACTGGGCCAGATGTTGCGAAAAAGAGAATTTGCCATGATGGGTACTATAAGGAAAAACAAGCCAGAACTGCTGCAAGGTCTCCTTAGTAAAGGAGATGTGTATAGTTCTACTTTTTACTTTACTGGAGATACAACAGTTGTGTAATAACACTACTGTCACCAGACCACCATCTGAACAGTCTCTCCCCTCACCTTCTGTCTCTATCCCTCTCCCCCATAGACTGTAAGCCCTTGCGGGCAGGGTCCTCTGTCCCACTGTGCCAGTCAGTCATTGTTAGTATGATATTTGTTTTCTATACTTTGTGTACCGTATGTAAACCCTCATGCAAAGCACCATGAGATTAATGGTGCTATAGAAATAAATAATAATAATTAGAGATGAGCGAGTAGTATTCGATCGAGTAGGTATTCGATTGAATACTACTAGCTATTCGCAGTAAATAGTTGATTCAGAACCAGCGTTGATTGGCCGAATGCTGTACACTGGCCAATCAACGCTGATCAATTCATTCCGATGAGAAAAAGTCAGTTGCCTCGTAACAGCAAGCTGCCAGCTCTCCTCAAAGTTATTGCCATATAAAATGATCAAATCAAATTATTGAAAAATGTCCCACACTCATGAAGGGGTGGCAGCCATGTTAAACTATTAAAACAGTGTGCACCATTTCCATTCTCTATTTACTGCCTTTGGAGGTGAGTGGCTTTCTCTCTTATCTTCTCTATGCTCCTCATAGCCTAGCTGGCATATAGGTACTGTAAACAGTGCCACAGGAATATATGAGGCAGACTGGTATATTTTTTATTTTAGATCAATCATATGACTAGGTAGTATGCAGATGCTCCTATGCTTTGCTTCGTCTTTACTTGTTACCTGTTCTGCTTGATGTATGATCTATTTATCCAGTTGCTTTCTTGCTATAACTGACCACCATTGTTATATGCATAGATTATTTTGTCAACACCTTCTGTACCTGATCTACATGGTTTTGCATGTTATTTTTGAATTATGGAATTCTTCTACATCTAGTCTATATTACCATGGGTATAACACCTTAATAAGAGACAATATTTCCTATATTGACTGGATTTTATTGTTTCTATTATTGTATAACATTCTGAGTTGTTGAGTTCACATTTGTATAGGAGTCTTCATTTCAGAGAAAAAAAATCCAAATGAGGACTTTTTTCTCTAGTGCTGTAACATCTTTGCCTGTGCAGGCCTCTGTGCTATCCTCTGGTCGCACGCTTCGGCGCAGGAGGGGTGTTCTGTTGTGATCCTTTATACTTGTTGTTGTAGCGCAGCTGAGGATTCAATGCTGTGTGTTTAGTTCCTTTGGTTACTATGGAGCTAAGTTAGTAGCTTCTGACTGACAATCCTCCTGGCCAATCAAGTTTAGGGCGGATTCCTTTATGTACTTTTCCAGCCTGCTCCCTTATGCTCGCTATTGCCTTTTGTGTGCTGGCTGTAAACCATTGCCATCTATATTCATATTTCTGACTTTGACTACTCTTTTAGATTCTGACTCTGTATCTCGCTGCTTGACTGGACTTGTTGTTTGCCTTTTCTGCCTTCTGTGTTTATCACTTACATCATAGGAAGGGACTGCCACCCAGTTGTCCTCTACTGCTTAGGGCAGTTGAGTCAAATAGGCAGGGACAGGGAACGGGTCCAGGATTGGGACTCACTGTCTTGTTGTTCCCCTCCTCCCAGGTTTTATCAGCAGCTACTGGGAAATGGGTCATCCAGCAATTCCCTAACAATTGCTTTCAGTTTTGAAATGGTGGACAAGGTACAGAACAGGGATTGTGGCATCTTTGGTTGAAGAAAAGGCCTTCCGTTAAAGATGTGCTCCATTATCACACATCCATGCCAAAGAACTAACATGGATACATTGTTAAATTGCCATACTATATTCAGAAATGACAATGTAAATAATTTCCTTATATTTTCTGAAAGTAAACACTCATAAAATAGGCTAACAAAAGATCTTGAGTATCCCATAATTACTTTATGCTTAATTAGATATAGGGGAAATCTATGAAGGCTGACGTTACTAACGCCAATCTTCATTGCCCCATAGCTGGCGGTGGGTGGGTGTACGAGGCATAATAAATCTGCACCTTAATGCCTACAACGTTTGAGACACTGTTCACCAATTAAACACAAAAAGAATACTATTTTGTTGTATAAGAAATGCACGTATAATAGTTTTTGTTTCCCCTAGAGATCTCTACCAGTGCACGCTTTACCTATACTAATTAGCAAAATAATTAACAAGTTTAAAATGTTCTAAAGCGATCATACTTAAGATAAAGACATTTTCTCACTACCATCAAAAGTAATTTCCACATATTTAGATTAGAATAAATTGGGATCTTAATAAGTCAGAATAATTTCACAGTGTGTTAAGGTGATTAACTTTTGACACTATCATAAAATACCTTGAATGAAATATTGTATTTTTTCGACATTTAGGGAAAGGCAGTTTAGGGAAAGTGGTTAATTGGCTCCTGTTCATCTGCTGGGTGGAGATAAGAATTCTATAAAAGTGCTTGAACTAAGTTAGAAATTAAACTGGAAAGAATCAGAAAATGAAGTGGAGTTATATTATGTGAACATTCCATTTATTACACAGTTACTGATGTTAAAAATAATACATATTCATCATTCTCAACTGTTCTCTCTGATAATCCCCCATTTTTTAATGAAGAAGCTTAGAAAATGTGATATTTCAGTCTTTTAGTCTTGCCTTAGATTGCATGCATTCTCATCTACCTGCTTCTAACAAAATGGAAGTGCAAATTGCCGCAAAATTTTGTGTCTGACCCTTTGAGGACTCCTAAGCCCTATTGATGTAATGTCAAAGTTACAACAACAGATATGGCTATGTGCAAATAGATAGCCAGTGGTCACAGCCTGTTTCTAAATTTCTAAACATTTTCATATTAAAACATGGTCCCTGAATTATCTCCTTTTGGGGGGCAGAAGATGCCTGTGGGTGTAGGTATTGGAAGAAGCAAAGGCTTTTACAAGTGCTCAGAACATTATCAGCATGTAGCAATAAAGAGTGCAGTTTGCCATGCTCACCAAGGCTCACCACTATCACGGTTGGTCTTAGCCAACATCATCATCATTATCATCATCATCAGAACAAGGTTCTTCGAATTCTTCCAGTTCTCCTCAAGGCTGGGACCCAGACACCTCCATTTTCTATTGTATGTCATCTCATCTCTGCGGGTCCCTAACAACCCCATGGTGTGGCAGTTGTTGTTCTTCCACCATCCCTTGTGGCATGTGTGAGAATTACCACTAATATAAATATCAGAGGGATGACAAAACTGATGCAGCACTTTTCCCTACTGATAAATCCAGTGGTGTACTCAAAACAAGATAGCAACAGAGGATGTCCATGAAGAAGATACAGGAGGAGGCATTCAGGTGCTGTCTGGTGTTGAAAGACTGAACCAGACCTGCCCAAACATGGACATATCATTACTATCACTGTGTCATGATTTGGTGGTGCACTGTCACCACTGCTGCTCACAACTTTAACCCAATGGGAAATAAAAGACACTGCCCATAGTTGCTACTCCATGTGTTAATGGTGAAGGTGCTTTAACTGCATCATCGGCAAAACAGCCAGGTGCAAGTTCAGTTGACCAATATGTGAATGAGCACTTGTTGTTTGCATTCAGTTGTCATTGATGGCTGACAATGCAATTGAGAAAAGGGGAGGAGGACAAGGTAATGCAGAAAGTGAAGGTGAAGATAATAAGTCATATGCTTGTTGTGGTCATGGTGACCTGGCTACAAGAATGACCATGAGGAGGAGGAAGACTGTCTTACTCAAAAACCCACCCCTGCAACTGCCAATTCATTGTTCCCATATGACTTTGTGAACTTGAAACTAGTGATGAGCAAATTTTTTTCATAATGTCCCAAATATTCAAAATTGTTAGGTTTTTAACTAAACCAAATAAATACCAATTCTCTTTGGAAGAACAAAAATGGTTGTGTAAAAAGAAAATGGCTACTACCACGTCTTAGACCGAGAAATACAGAGCAGACATTGCCATGTGTTCAGTGAATCACACCTCACGTGATACCAACATGTGACAATCTCTCAGCGAATAGAAAGTGGTAGGTGGACCTTACAGTACATATGTCATATATGTAAAGTTGTGCATTTGTTTTCAACTTCAATTGCTTAAAATGGTGGACATGCACAAATATCTGTGTTCTATCTCACTGCATGTTCCTCCTGAACATATAACGCACTGTGCATTATGCTGTCTTTCTGTACTGTCAATCATGTCTTCTTTATCTTTGCTGACACAGATCCCCAGGAGCGGATTGGGACCAATTGGGATTGGGCCACAGAAAGTGACCCCCAAGGACTGGTGAATAAACATAATAAACAGATTTACTCACCTCTCCTGGCTCTGTTGCCTGTCTTCCGGTATGTTTATGTCTTTATGACATCATGAATAACTCCAGCATAATGTTACATGGGTCATGCCAACATCATTTTGCATCATGATGCTTATGTGATTTTCCTCAGCGGTCTCTGGAGAATGAAGAGACCCCAGAGTATAGTAGCAGTTTCAGTTAGGATCTGTGCTGTCTGAACAAAAACGCTGAGCAAACCTCACACAATGAATCGCTTGAAATTCATTCAACATATACTCTCAGCAATAGTCAGGGTAAGGGCTAGGCCTCAGGGCAGGTAGCTTGCTGGCTGTTAGGATTGTGCAGTAACTGCGGCCATGATAAGGGCGTCGCTGTCTGTTCCTCTGCACAATCCAGGGTTGCAAGGGTTAACCTGCCTTGCAACAGCCGGGCGTGGTCGACTGGTTGATCGACATGTGTGTCGACCAATGGACTCTCGGATTGGGCAGCTGGGCTATTTGCTGGTGACCGCCCCTTGCCTATATAAGGGGGCTGGTCTGGACGCCCGGTGCTCTATGATCACATTCTGTAACCTGAATTGATGTGTGTGTGTGCTTGGGTTCCTGCCTGAAATACCATTAGTTTGCCCTAGCTAGTAAATGACCCCTGAGCTAGCAATTCCACAGTTAGTCAGGCAGCATGCTGCCTTGTGTGTGTGGTAAAAGTCAGTAGGGTCAGCTAGCAAAACTTCTCAGACAGGGTGACTGGGAGTGGGCTTGGCAGTAGTTGCCTGGGTGGTTGGGTGGAACTACCACACACAGGGTTTACTTGGTCTCTGGCTAGTCCTGGAGTTCAGGCTAGCCAGTTTGTTTATTTGTGTGGCTGCTCTGACTGCATGCCTCTGTGAATGTTAACAGAGCGCACCTGGTTCTTTATTTTAGCTGGCAGTGACAGGAACTGTTAGCCTGTGTTCACACCAGGTTGGTTAGTAGTCAGTGGCCCAGAGGGCTCCGTAGGGTTTTCATTTGTTTTTGTTTTTTTAATAAACCCTGCTGACCATAACACTGGCCTAGTGGCCCATTTTACAGATGGCCCACCAGGAATTTTCTCGGTAGAATACATGACCGATCCGCCCCTGCACATTCCATTTTCTAGTAGTCATGCAGCATCTGCTGAGAGAAAGTTTCCTCATAGCCCAAGATTTCCTCTTCATTTTTCCTCTATTTGATGAATTGGATGAGAACTGCCAGCATTTTTTTGATGTAGAGGAGGTACAGATGGAAGACATGAGTGTTGTTCTAGATAGTAGTATCAGGGCCCCTTCACACTACGGATATGCTGACTGATTCTGAACGTTAAAACACGTTCAGAATCAGCACATATAAAGCAGATCCCATTCATTTCAATGGGAGCCAGCATACAAGCGCTTCCCATTGAAATGAATGGGCTGCTCGGAATGAGCCGAGCGAGGCGTACACGCGAGCGCTTCCCATTCACTTCAATGGGAGCGCTCGTCGAGAAAAAAGCAGCCCATTCATTTCAATGGGGAGCACTCGTATGCCGGCTCCCATTGAAATTAATGGGATCTGCTTTATACGCGCTGATTCTGAACGTGTTTTAACGTTGAGAATCAGTCAGCATATCCGTAGTGTGAAGGGGCCCTCAGGGTGTGTATTACTGGTGGTAATGCTGGTAGAGAGAAATTTGTTAGGAATTGTATACGTATACAGAAATCCCATTGCTATACTGAGTCACAAGTAACTGAAGAAGGTGATAAGGAATCCAATGATTATTCTATTACAGATAGTGTTTATTCTACATTACCAAATGCCAAATCAATAGCAAGGTGGAAAATCAGGTGCAGGGCAGGCACAGTTCTAACACCAGGCAGAATCCACCACCTTCTCCAGTTCTTACACACTGGAGCATTTACCACCCCAACTTCACCAGGCAAGGCATTGGTTCCATTTTCCTCCCTTGCTTCATGGTTGTAAGGTGAAGTGTACATTGAGTGGTACTTTTGCGCTTTTAATAGTGTGCTCGAAATTTTTCTTGAAATTATACGGATTTACACACTAAAATAGTTGTTGCTGCACAGGCACCCATATTGGCAGCAATCCACATAGACACAATGTTCACTTTTGGAAGTTGGTCCAGCTTTTTCAACTGGCAAGCTATGCAGTAGGTACACTGATAGTGTGCCCCAATTTTTTCTTGAAATTATGTTCAAGGGGTTCTATCATTGTCAAAAGTCATTTTTAACTAATCACATCCTTGATACTTGTAAGAAGGGACAAGTATTATACAAGACATGTGATAGATAATTGGACCTGTGGAAATTTGTGCATCAGGGTAAAAGATTTTAAACTTCTGACCTTTCCTTCAGGGCAATGTTGCCCTCAGCTGAAATGAGTGCAAAAACTACAGTAAGAAAAAGATTTCTGTTTTTCTAGTTTCCATGTCATACATTTGCACCAACTTAAATTAATAAAGGTGTACATTTCTCTTTGAAGTGCATGCACATAGCACATCAGGCAAATTTTTTCAGGGTTGGAGAAGAGGCATGCACCATGAAAATTTTCAAGCCATTCTACTCTACCCCAAATCCATGCCCCTTTTGGAGCGCTACCCTTCATAGTACCTCCTTTTATTCAGTATTCTCGATCCCGCTAATTGAAATTATGCCTCTGTGTATTATATGGGATATTCAGCTTTATAATACTCATGGCCAAACTTTAGGATAGGCCATCAATATAACATCTGTAGGGCTATGACACCCCAAAAGCCTTCAGATCAGTGGTACCAAGTCACCGTTTTCTTAATTTGGTGTTGTGGATAATAAAAAAACTGGGCTCCTGCAGCCTGGAACTGCATTGTCTATAGCAAGGAATTCGGTTTCAGTTTGGGATTGGATAATGGTCAGGGGTATAAAGATGTCATGGTAAGTGCTTCAATCTAGCCATTTGTGCAGAGTGACACACTGCCTCGACTACCCAGGAACTACTGCATACGACAGTTGGGGTCACCCCTAGTAGTGATGCGATATGAGAAGGACATCCTGTGGCCACTTGTGTTGCCTTTCATGTCAATCCTTACAACAAGCATTTTTCAGCAGGATAATGCTTGCCCACATGCAGCAATGTTTTCTCTGAAATGTCTCTGCCAGATTCTAATACTTCCTTGGCCTGCCCAGTTGCAGATTTATGGGTCCAGCTGGGAGGCCAGCTTTGGCAACCTCTGGGTTTTCAGGATCTACAGGACCAGCTGCAATATCTGTGGGCAAATATGATGCAGATCACACAGAACCTATATGCCTTCATGCCCAACCATATCTCATCTTGTATCCAGGGTATAGGTGGCCTAACACTTATAGAACCTCTTTTCAATTGCACAGTTTTCCCCAATAAACTTATAATTTTAATCTAATATTGTAATGATGTCTGTAAAGCGCTGTGAAATATGGTGGCACTCATATAAGTAAGCTAAATAAATAATAATAATAATAATAATAATAATAATAATAATCACTTACATTACCATACAGAAAGTTTCAATCAACTCCAACAACTTCTTGTGCATAATCTTTTTTGGCAATCAGTGTACTATGTTTTACCTTAACAGTGAATAATGTATTTTTTAAAGAAAAATGTGAATATGCCAGCAACTTTATCTCACAATAGCTCTTATAAAGAAGAAGGTCACCACTTCATGGTTGCTTTGTTTTTTCAGTGCTAGTACATTTAGTAAGGACAGCTGGTATACATACACAGACTATTTTATCACTTCTTTATTGTAATCTGTAATAGGAAATGTCACTTAGTGTTATGAATTAATAAAACAATTGTTTAACATGTAAGTCTTCACAATAGGAATTCAAATATAAATTCACCTATTGCCACCATTCTCACCTGCCTTGTCCCTGGATTTTACAGTACGTATACAGTCATGGCCAAAAGTTTTTAGAATGACACAAATATTATATTTTCACATGATCTGCTGCCCTCTGGTTTTTATGTGTTTGTCAGATGTTTTTATCACATACAGAAATATAATTGCAATCATATTATGAGTAACAAAAGCTTATATTGACAGTTAGAATGAGTTAATGCAGCAAGTCAATATTTGCAGTGTTGACCCTTCTTCTCAAGGACCTCTGTAATTCTCCCTGGCATGCTCTCAATCAACTTCTGGACCAAATCCTGACTGATAGCAGTCCATTCTTGTACAATCAATGCTTGCATTTTGTCAGAATTTGTAGGTTTTTGTTTGTCCACCCATCTCTTGATGATTGACCACAAGTTCTCAATGGGATTAAGATCTGGGGAGTTTCCAGGCCATGGACCCAAAATCTGATAGCAGTCCAAATGAAATGTCACTGTCACTGTCAATGTTCCCTGAGCCATTTAGTTATCACCTTTGCTTTATGGCAAGGTGCTCCATCATGCTGGAAAAGGCATTGTTGATCGCCAAACTGCTCTTGGACGGTTGGGAGAAGTTGATCTTGGAGGACATTCTGGTACCATTCTTTATTCATGGCTGTGTTTTTAGGCAAGACTGTGAGAGAGCCAATTCCCTTGGCTGAGAAGCAACCCCACACATGAATGGTTTCAGGATGCTTTACAGTTGGCATGAGACTGGTGGTAGATCTCACCTCGTCTTCTCCGAATAAGCTGTTTTCCAGATGTCTCAAACAATCGAAAAGGGGATTCATCAGAGCAAATGACTTTACCCCAGTCCTCAGCAGTCCACTCCCTGTACCTTTTGCAGAATATCAGTCTGTCCCTGATGTTTTTTCTGGAGAGAAGTGGCTTCTTTGCTGCCCTCCTTGAGACCAGGCCTTGCTCCAAGAGTCTCCGCCTCACAGTGCGTGCAGATGCACTCACATCTGCCTGCTGCCATTCCTGAGCAAGCTTTGCACTGCTGGTAGCCTGATCCCGCAGCTGAAAGACTTTTAAGAGATGGTCCTGGCGCTTGCTGGTCTTTCTTGGGTACCCTGGAACCTTTTTGCCAACAATGGAACCTCTCTCCTTGAAGTTCTTGATGATGCGATAGATTGTTGACTGAGGTGCAATCTTTCTAGCTTCGATACTCTTCCCTGTTAGGCCATTTTTGCCCAGTGCAATGATGACTGCATGTGTTTCTTTAGAGATAACCATGGTTAACAGAAGAGAAACAATGATGCCAAGCACCAGCCTCCTTTTAAAGTGTCCAGTGGTGTCATTCTTACTTAATCATGACAGATTGATCTCCAGCCCTGTCCTCATCAACACCCACACCTGTGTTAATGGAGCAATCACTGAAACGATGTTAGCTGGTCCTTTTAAGGCAGGGCTGCAATGATGTTGAAATGTGTTTTGGGGGATAAAGTTCATTTTCTAGGCAAATATTGACTTTGCAAGTAATTGCTGTTAAGCTGATCACTCTTTATAACATTCTGGAGTATATGCAAATTGCCATTAGAAAAACTGAAGCAGTAGACTTTGTAAAAATTAATATTTGTATCATTGTCAAAACTTTTGGCCATGACTGTATATCCTATAAACCAGTTTATTAGGGAGTTTCGTTATAACCTAGCAATACCTTCACACCTTGGTTTGTCTTCTTCCTTTAAATAAAATACAATCACAATCTCAGCTATGCAACACATCCTATTATTTGTTAAAAAGATATCATAATAATATCATTGCTAAAATTAAAATTCCTAAAAAATTTAAAGGGATCCTATCAGACACAAATTTTTCTAGGTACCTTAAGAAAGGCTATTCTTTTCATACCTTTCGTCGTCTTCTCCGTGCCGCCATTCGCCTACAATCCCGTTTTTTCTCGGTATGCAAATTATCTCTCTCGCAGAACTGGGGGCGGACCCCAGCACTCAAACAGCAATGGGGCCATCCCCAATGCTGCGAGAGAAGTCTCTCCAGCACCACCTCCATCTTCGTCAGCAGCGTCCTCTTCAGCCTCTTCTTCCGGCAGTGGCTTGTAACTTCTAAGCCTCAGGCCTTGGGCAGAGCAGACTGCGCTAGCCCACAGGCCACAAAAAATGGCTGCTTACAATACTGTGCAAGCTGGCATCTGCCAAGTATGGAGAGGGCTTAGCTCCTTCATACAGCTCCTTGCAACCAATGACTTGCAGGTATGTCATTGGTTGTTAAGGGGTTAAAAGAGCAGAGAGTAATCAAGAAGAATAAATAAAGGATATATTGGAAGTTCCTTCTTTATCTGCATATAATAAATATCAGTGTGAACAGGACATCAAAGCCAGACATCAAAGGAAACCAAAATGTAAGAGGGACTTTTACGCATTCCTGACTTATAGACCCAGTCACATTCATGACCATTGCAGCACTTATAGCTGACTCCCTTATATCACATGTAAAAAATTGCCAGCCTATCCCTAACCCTAATACTCTCTTTCTTTGCTAGTTACAAACCTGAATAAATGCTAACAGTTTTTTCAGTATGATGCTGTCTAGTCACCATGATAGAAGACCACTAATGTCTAAAATATCTGTTCAGGCTTGAAAGCAATGAACAAATCTCTTACCACCACTGCATAACCTAACATTCAATATAACTAACACCAAAAACTAATGTTGGTGCTCATCTCTCGTTATTAAGCACTGAAGGACGTGGTTTATTTTATACTTAAATACGTGTTTTTCTGCTTTCCCATTTTACCCATACATTCTTTCTTTTTATATCCACATAGTCATATGAGATCTTGTTCTTGCACAGCAGGTTGGGAAACATTTAGGTTACTCATTTAATTGTATCAACTCTTTCTATGTTGTGCTATTTTTACACAATAAAAACTTATTTGTCAAATAGAAATTGTTTTAGTGACATCTTATTCTAAGTGCTATAGCTTTTTTTTTATATTTTCATCATCAGAGCTGTTTGAGCTGTTGTTTCTACTGGTATGATTTTGGGTTGTATATGACTTTAGAAAACATTTTAATACCCTTTGTACGTAATCCCAGTATGAACACTAGGGGGAATGATTTCTACTATAGAACATTGCAATACTTCTGTTTTGCAATATACTACAGTTTACAAAGTGATACTGACATGACGAGGGAAGCCTTTATTAGGCCCCTTGTTGCTATGACAATGCCTCAGTAACCAGTGATTGAATTGTGTTGGTGCCAATGATGAAGCGGAGAATACAAAAAGAACCCTTAGATGCCACAGTCATCATGGATGGTGGTATCTAACAGGTTAAATGGTCATGGACAGTGGTTTCATCCACTCGTGGCTGTTAGAGCAGGATGTCAGCAGTGCTTTACAGCTGACATCCTCTCTGATGGTGGCAGGTCAGCTCCTAAAGCGTCCCTGCCTTTATGACATACTATTACAGGAAGCAGAGCAGCTATTATGCTAATTATGGGAAGCAGTTATTACCATTATGGTGGGTTAAATATTGTTCTTATTCTCTTTTCCAGCAATAACAAAAGAGAATATACGGCCTAACAAATTGATAACTTAAAGGTCCTGAGATATGCTAAATATATATGAGGGTCCCCTAATTTACCACCTCGGGTACCAGGGTCCTAGTGTGATTGCAAATTCTGTACCCCAATGGAAACACTCCTGCTGCCTCATAAGCTGTTTTGTTTGTAGGGTATTGAAAAGAAGACAGATACATTCTATGTGGAAAAAAATGGTTATGTGTATTTGAGTAACAGGGGCTAGAGTATTTAAATCTTAATATATATGACATACAAGCTCACTACCTGACCATTAAACTAACCATAATTAACTATGTCCTTCCATTTAACAATCATCTTTTGTGCCTAATTATGACTACTACTGCTGGGGGCCAGGTTTCAGCAATTCATCTTTGTAAGTGAAATTGCCAGTAGTCCAATTTATTTTCTAAAATGTGACAGTTCGGTAATTAATTATTTTCTTGTCACTGTCAGGCATTTCACTGATGCCAAATCGCTAATTAAAATGTTCCTTGACATTGGTGTCAATGCTAATAGGATAAACAACTCTGTACTTACACAGTAGTTTAACTAACTATTTTATATTCAAGTGTAGAACATATTATTTTAATGTTAAACATGCTGTCATCAGTTTTGCAGAAAGACCTCATGAAAAAGATTGCACTGCAAAAGAAGCTGCACAAACATGTACTGTAACCTTCAACACTCAGGCTGCGGTCACACCAGTGTTGTGTGACTGTTCAGGGACTATTTCCCCCATTGTACTTAAAATATACAGAGAGAAAAGTCCTGCAAGCAGGACTTTTCTCTCTGCCAATTACTGGTGGAAACTCGGTGGACCCCATTATAGTCTTTAGGGTCTGCGTGTTTCCATGTGTAAGCACTTTTTAAGTAGATAGGATTTCCATTTTTAGTCCCCAAGCAGACCCAAAGAGTGGAAACCCAAATGCTAGTGTGAACCTAGCATCAAGAGGACCTTTCACCATCTTCACCAACTCCAGCTCTTTGTATTTAAAGGGAGCCTATCACTGCCCCAGGTACTTTAAACCACTCCCATAGTGCTGTAGATGCGGTTAGCAGAATAAAAAACATGCCTTTCATAAGTTTCAGAGGCCCAGGGATGCAGAGAAAAAGCACTATTATTCTTTATACAAATGAGGATCTTGGAGCACAGGGGGAGTTTTCTTCTATTACTGAGCACTGTTGCATCATTACTAAATCTCCATCCTGCATTCAGCTCATCCCACCTTGGTAGTGGGAGTTGATCCTCAGTGTGAGTTGAACCAAAAGCCTGAAAGATGCCATGAGACTGCCGAATGCCCAGGAGAGGTGCATCAAGGTGAGTTTAAGTGTTTATTTTTACTCATCTCTCCGGGGTCTCCACTTATTATATTTTAGAATCTCCAATGAACCTAAAATTTCTGGTGTCAGAAGCAAACAGCTCTTTATACAGTCCTATGAAAAAGTTTGGGCACCCCTATTAATCTTAATCATTTTTAGTTCTAAATATTTTGGTATTTGCAACAGCCATTTCAGTTTGATATATCTAATAACTGATGGACACAGTAATATTTCAGGATTGAAATGAGGTTTATTGTACTAACAGAAAATGCGCAATATGCATTAAACCAAAATTTGACCGGTGCAAAAATATGGGCACCTCAACAGAAAAGTGACATTAATATTTAGTAGATCCTCCTTTTGCAAAGATAACAGCCTCTAGTCGCTTCCTGTAGCTTTTAATCAGTTCCTGGATCCTGGATAAAGGTATTTTGGACAAACAATTCAAGTTCAGTTAAGTTAGATGGTCGCCGAGCATGGACAGCCCGCTTCAAATCATCCCACAGATGTTCAATGATATTCAGGTCTGGGGACTGGGATGGCCATTCCAGAACATTGTCATTGTTCCTCTGCATGAATGCCTGAGTTGATTTGGAGCAGTGTTTTGGATCATTGTCTTGCTGAAATATCCATCCCCGGCGTAACTTCAACTTCGTCACTGATTCTTGAACATTATTCTCAAGAATCTGCTGATACTGAGTGGAATCCATGCGACCCTCAACTTTAACAAGATTCCCGGTGCCGGCATTGGCCACACAGCCCCAAAGCATGATGGAACCTCCACCAAATTTTACAGTGGGTAGCAAGTGTTTTTCTTGGAATGCTGTTTCTTTTTGGACGCCATGCATAACGCCTTTTTTTATAACCAAACAACTCAATCTTTGTTTCCAAAATGAAGTTGGCTTCTCCAAATGTGCTTTTGCATACCTCAGGCAACTCTATTTGTGGCGTACGTGCAGAAACGGCTTCTTTCTCATCACTCTCCCATACAGCTTCTCCTTGTGCAACGTGCGCTGTATTGCTGACTGATGCACAGTGACACCATCTGCAGCAAGATGATGCTGCAGCTCTTTGGAGGGGGTCTGTGGATTGTCCTTGACTGTTCTCACCATTCTTCTTCTCTGCATTTCTGATATTTTTCTTGGCCTGCCACTTCTGGGCTTAACAAGAACTGTCCCTGTGGTCTTCCATTTCCTTACTATGTTCCTCACAGTGGAAACTGACAGGTTAAATCTCTGAGACAACGTTTTGTATCCTTCCCCTGAACAACTATGTTGAACAATCTTTGTTTTCAGATCATTTGAGAGCGGGCTGTCCATGTTCGGCGACCATCAAACTTAACTGAACTTGAATTGTTTTGTAGAAAGAAATGGTTCAAAATACCTTCATCCAGGATCCAGGAACTGATTAAAAGCTACAGGAAGCGACTAGAGGCTGTTATCTTTGCAAAAGGAGGATGTACTAAATATTAATGTCACTTTTCTGTTGAGGTGCCCATATTTTTGCACCGGTCAAATTTTGGTTTAATGCATATTGCGCATTTTCTGTTAGTACAATAAACCTCATTTCAATCCTGAAATATTACTGTGTCCATCAGTTATTAGATATATCAAACTGAAATGGCTGTTGCAAACACCAAAATATTTAGAACTAAAAATGATTAAGATTAATAGGGGTGCCCAAACTTTTTCATAGGACTGTACTATATAGTAATAGTAGCCTGGTGGTGTTACTGCAGCTCAGTTCCAACTGATAGCTGATATCTCCATGCACTGTATAGTATGATGATAGTGTGGCAAACCTACGATCTGTGGGTTAGTCGATCAGGGTTGCCACATGTTAGTATATGACTGACCATTACTGTTGGTAGAAAATAAACTAAAATAAGATAATTTGCTGTAACAGGGGTCAAACGTGGTCTGGTACCTAGTCTGATCATTACATTTAGGAGATGTCGTAGTGACTTCATTTGATTTGTATTAATCAGAAATAGATTAGAGGCAATCAATAAAGCCATATTGTATATCATTCGTTAAGTATACAAATTTTTTTGCTATGACTAGAACTATTTTTTGGGAATTTCATATAGTCTTGCATATGATATTATTAGACAATTATCAGTGACATGTATACTTATTCAGAATTTTTACCACATATATAACAGATCACATTTAAAGGACATGCATAAAGTAACATTTTATTAATATAGGTTATTCATTTTTTTGTAAGTATCTGAGAGGTTGTGTAAAAACTTTGACTTAGAGAGGTGGACAGATATTATCAAGCAGCAGAAACACCAATCTACACTTTCCTAGCTATCTATAAATGGCTCAATTATATTATGATGCAATGCTAAATCAGTGCTTATCATTATCTGCTGAAAATACCAGTACATCTAGGTCAATCCATAAGGAATATTCAGACATCACAAGAGTAAGCCAGTTAGCAGGTCAAGTAACAAGCTCAGGGCAGACATCAAAACATCAGTGGTGAGTTAAAAGCAAAAAAACACTCTCAACAAGGTACAAAAAAACGACAAAAATGTACTAGAAAACTAATAGAAGCCTATGGAACTTTGTGACCTCTTTAGATGGTATGCGCCTTGCTTACTGCTTCACACATAAGTACTATCACAGCAGGTTTACAGTGCTTAGAAGTGTATGAATATCAAATCAAGTACCATTATGAGTGTAAAAGCAAGAAAGCCCTGGAGCCTAATACAGTGTATCCTTATCTACTATACTGTATGGTCTGGACTCTTGAAAAAACCTTGTTTACTATATTAAACGTAGGTGGTTGGACTTATGGGATTGCAGGTAAAAAACAAAACAAAACAAAACCAGCAAACACTTTTTAACCCCTTCCTGCTAGTGGCATTTTTCAATATTCATTTTTGACTCTCCACTTTCCAAACCCCATAACTTTGTTATTTTTCCGTTGAAAGAGCCATATGTGGGCTTCATGTTTGTAGGACAAATTAATATTCATAATGGTATAATTTATTATTCTCTACAATGTACAGAGATGCTGTAAAAAATTCAGAATGGGGTGGAATTGGAGAAAAAGTGCATTTGTGTGACTTTCTTATGGGCTTTGTTTTTATGACGTTCACTGTGCAGGCAAAACAACTTGTCATCTGTATTTTATGTTTTGGTACAGTTCTGGGGATACCAAATTTATATAATTTTATTTACATTTTAACCCCTTAACAAAATCCAAAACTTTGCAATATATATATTTTTTTTAAGTTGTCATATTCTGACACCCGTAACTTTTTTTTTTTATATTTCCATCTACAGGGATGCATAGAGGGTATGTTTTGTAAGGTCAGGCATACTTTTTAGTTATACTATATTGGGGAATGTCTATTGCTTTAATAACTTTTTATTCAAATTTTTATCAGAAGTGAAACAGCAAAAAATGGCACTTTTCACACAAAGACACCTAACATGTATGTGTTTCACAATAATTTTCTACTTTTATATGTATTGTAGGGAAAGGGAGGTGATTTGAATTTTTTATATATAACCCCTTACCGACATCTGCCATATTAGTATGGTGGAAGCCAGGTGTTTAAAGATGGCAACTGATTGGGAAGTAGGTGGCCAACGAGGTAACACAGTGACTCAGTGGTTAGCACTGCAGCCTTGTAGTGTTGGAGTTCCGGTTTTTAATCCTGCCAAGGACAACATCTGCAAGGAGTTTGTATGTTCTCCCTGTGTTTGTATGGATTTCCTCCCATACTCCAAAGACATACTGATAGGAAAATTGTACAATCTACATAAAAAAAATTCCTGTGTCCACTCGTCATGCATTCACTTCTGTGGAAGTAGTGAATATAGTTGTTCCCTGTACCATACCTCCCAACCGTCCCGATTTCCGCGGGACATTCACGATTTTGGTGACGTGTCCTGCGGTCCCGGTTGGAGGGAGATATGTCCCGATTTCAACTCAGATCTGCGTCTGGTGGCCGCAGATCTGAGTTGAATACATACGCGGCTAAAGCAATCAGCTGTCACAGCTCAGCTTCTTGCTTTGCCGCTGCACTCCAGCTAGTGGCTGTGTAGACGCGATGTGATGATGTCACATCACACGTACAACTGTGTTAGCAAGACTGCGGAGAGAACGGCGGGGGTGCGAGGAAAAGGTGAGTTTAAGTGGTTTTTGTGTGTAGACATTGAGGTGGAACATGAATCTGGGGGCAGAGATGGGGGGGAAATGAATCTGGGGGCAGAGATGGGGGGACATGAAACTTGGGAAGAGATGGAGGGGACATGAATCTGGGGCAGAGATGGGGGGACATGAATCTGGGGGCAGAGATGGAGGGGACATGAATCTGAGGGCAGAGATGGGGGACATGAATCTGGGGTAGAAATGGGGGACATGAAACTGTGGGCAGAGATGGGGGACATGAATCTGGGACAGAGATGGAGGGGGGACATGAAACTTGGGGCAGAGGAAGGGTGTATATGAAACTGGGGGGAGAGATAGAAAGCACTAAAGTGACAAGTCAACTATCTAAGGGCACTTAGGGCTATTACAGTGTTTTGGGACAAATAGAAGCATCATACTATGTGACATGGCCAGTGGCGTAACTACCGCCATAGCAGCGGAGGCAGCTGCCACAGGGCCCGGGACATTAGCTACCGCTGCTATCTTTATACTCGGGGTTCTTTTCGGACCCCCGAGTATAATGATCGGCGGACCGGGAGAGGTAAGGGAACATAAAAAACATGTTACTTACCTCTCCACGATCCTGCCTGATGTCCTCTGACGTCACATGAACCCGGCCTGCGTCCCAGGTCATGTGACGTCAGACGTCATTAAACAAGGACGGCAGAGGAGTAGGCAGCGGAGAAGACCACGTAGGAGCCAGAGACAGATAAGTAACAGTAGTTTGTTATGTTTTTCTCCCCCCTGGGTCTCCGATTATTATACTCTGGGGTCTGAAAAGACCCCAGAGTATAATAATTGTTTATGGGTGTCCACTATGGGGCATAATACTGTGTGAAGGGGCCCCTATGGGGGGTAATACTGTGTTAAGGGGCCACAATGGGGCATAATACTGTGTGCAGGGGCCCCTATGGGGCATAATGCTGTGTGCAGGGGCCACTATGGGGGATAATACTGTGTTAAGGGGCCACTATGGGGCATAATACTGTGTGCAGGGGCCCCTATGGGGCATAATACTGTGTGCAGGGGCCATTATGGGGGATAATACTGTGTTAAGGGGCCACTATGGGGCATAATAGAACGCTCAGAAATGCGTAGGAGGGGGTCGGTCGAGGTCTTCGGCGTTGGTCGGGGGGGGGAAGGGGCATGTCAAAAGTTCGCCACAGGGCCCCGCCATTCCTTGTTACGCCACTGGACATGGCCTACAACAATTTTTTTTCCCCACAGGGCACTGAACTCACAACATTCTAACTTCTTTGTGTCCTTTATGGTATGGTGTGTGTGTGTTTTGGGAGGGGGGTGGGGGGTGGGCACTAAAGAAATATTGAATCTAACAAAGTGTTAAAACAATCCTGCTCAGAACCGCTGTTCTAGTCATAAGTGGAGTCTTCTTTTATCTCCTAATAGCAGCAGTGTTTGGTGAATTTAATAATTTGGGTCTATTTTACTGTATTTTACTTTGTTGCCACATAATAGAACAAGGCAGTTAGGATATTTGTAACAGAAAAACAGATCTTCAACCATTAAGCTTCACACACACGTCATGCGCACAAAGCCTGTTCAGAGGAACGCCATGTCTTATTTTATGGAGCCGCAGGCATTGTATGTACTGACATATGGTGCCTCCCTACAGCACTGTATTACAGAGCTTTTCTGATATCTGGAAGACAATATTTCCATTATGACTTGTCTGATTCATATGGAATCTGGCAAAGACAAATTTTATATGAAATCAGAGGCAGAACCCAATATATGTCTATAGGCACTGCAATATGGTGGTGTGTATGAGACCTTGGGAAGATATATTATGAAATTAATCAGCACTACATTTTGGATAAAATATATTAAAATATAAATACACTTTAAGTAAAATCACTTTATATTTTTGTTATTTTTGTACATAGTAAAATATTTGGTAAGAATTGGGTTAACATTACACAGTGAAAAAAAACAAAAATTAGCAATGCATTTAGAGATAAGTTCAGCAAATATCTCAAGCAACTGATATAGTGTTATCATACCTGAGTACAAATTATAACATGGGCAAGAGGAACAACACCTGTAGAGTGACACCAGCGCTTATGGACGGACAGGAATAGAAAATACTGCTTGTGTGTTCACACTGCTCTGTATACTGTTCTTACTGCTCAATCAGTCTATCACTAGCAGAATTTATATTCAGGAGGAAGATGGACTGTCTGCACATACTTTTTTGGTGTCAAAGTGCAATCTTGCAGATGAGAAAAGCAACTTTTTAAATGCATGTAAATGAACTTCCTGGTGCAGAGAGGCAGAGTCTAATGAAGCACTTGGTTTCAGCCATGGTCACCACATATAGTCTGTACATCTTTATGAATGGGGGAGCTCTGGGTAGTGATAACAGGTAATAATGGATGACCTGACGGACCCACATGCATAATATATATAAAAAAGCTTGTCTGTATACCTTATTTAACTCATTCACGATTTCTGCTGTAATATTACTTCAACAGTACTGGCATTTAAATATGGCGAATAGAGATGAGCGAACAGTGTTCTATCGAACTCATGTTCGATCGGATATTAGGCTGTTCGGCATGTTCGAATCGAATCGAACACCGCGTGGTAAAGTGCGCCATTACTCGATTCCCCTCCCACCTTCCCTGGCGCCTTTTTTGCTCCAATAACAGCGCAGGGTAGGTGGGACAGGAACTACGACACCGGTGACGTTGAAAAAAGTAGGCAAAACCCATTGGCTGCCGAAAACATGTGACCTCTAATTTAAAAGAACAGCGCCGCCCAGCTTCGCGTCATTCTGAGCTTGCAATTCACCGAGGACGGAAGTTTCCGTCCAGCTAGCTAGGGCTTAGATTCTGGGTAGGCAGGGACAGGCTAGGATAGGAAGGAGAAGACAACCACAACAGCTCTTATAAGAGCTAAATTCCAGGGAGAAGCTTGTCAGTGTAACGTGGCACTGACGGGCTCAATCGCCGCAACCCAGCTTTCCCAGGATCCTGAATGGAATACACTGTCAGTGTATTCCCGTATACCCGATATATACCCCGATACCCGTTCCAACGGTGTGCCCCCCCACCTTCACCCCAGAAATACCCTGCAAGTCCCCTAGCAATAGAATTGGGGCTATATACACCCACAATTTTTACTACTGGTATACAGTGCCATTGTCTGACTGGGAATTCAAAGAATATATTGGGAATACAAATACCCTCATTTCTTGCTACTGCCATATAGTGCCAGTGTCTGACTGGGAATTCAAAGAATATATTGGGGTTACGTGCACCCACAATTTTTACTACTGGTATACAGTGCCATTGTCTGACTGGGAATTCAAAGAATATATTGGGAATACAAATACCCTCATTTCTTGCTACTGCCATATAGTGCCAGTGTCTGACTGGGAATTCAAAGAATATATTGGGGTTACGTGCACCCACAATTTTTACTACTGGTATACAGTGCCATTGTCTGACTGGGAATTCAAAGAATATATTGGGGTTATAAATACCCTCATTTCTTGCTACTGCCATATAGTGCCAGTTTCTGACTGGTAATTCAAAGAATATATTGGGGTTACGTGCACCCACAATTTTTACTACTGGTATACAGTGCCATTGTCTGACTGGGAATTCAAAGAATATATTGGGGTTATAAATACCCTCATTTCTTGCTACTGCCATATAGTGCCATTGTCTGACTGGGAATTCAAAGAATATATTGGGGTTACGTGCACCCACAATTTTTACTACTGGTATACAGTGCCATTGTCTGACTGGGAATTCAAAGAGTATATTGGGAATACAAATACCCTCATTTCTTGCTACTGCCATATAGTGCCAGTGTCTGACTGGTAATTCAAAGAATATATTGGGGTTACGTGCACCCACAATTTTTACTACTGGTATACAGTGCCATTGTCTGACTGGGAATTCAAAGAGTATATTGGGAATACAAATACCCTCATTTCTTGCTACTGCCATATAGTGCCAGTTTCTGACTGGTAATTCAAAGAATATATTGGGGTTACGTGCACCCACAATTTTTACTACTGGTATACAGTGCCATTGTCTGACTGGGAATTCAAAGAATATATTGGGAATACAAATACCCTCATTTCTTGCTACTGCCATATAGTGCCAGTGTCTGACTGGTAATTCAAAGAATATATTGGGGTTACGTGCACCCACAATTTTTACTACTGGTATACAGTGCCATTGTCTGACTGGGAATTCAAAGAATATATTGGGAATACAAATACCCTCATTTCTTGCTACTGCCATATAGTGCCAGTGTCTGACTGGGAATTCAAAGAATATATTGGGGTTACGTGCACCCACAATTTTTACTACTGGTATACAGTGCCATTGTCTGACTGGGAATTCAAAGAATATATTGGGAATACAAATACCCTCATTTCTTGCTACTGCCATATAGTGCCAGTGTCTGACTGGGAATTCAAAGAATATATTGGGGTTACGTGCACCCACAATTTTTACTACTGGTATACAGTGCCATTGTCTGACTGGGAATTCAAAGAATATATTGGGAATACAAATACCCTCATTTCTTGCTACTGCCATATAGTGCCAGTGTCTGACTGGGAATTCAAAGAATATATTGGGGTTACGTGCACCCACAATTTTTACTACTGGTATACAGTGCCATTGTCTGACTGGGAATTCAAAGAATATATTGGGAATACAAATACCCTCATTTCTTGCTACTGCCATATAGTGCCAGTGTCTGACTGGGAATTCAAAGAATATATTGGGGTTACGTGCACCCACAATTTTTACTACTGGTATACAGTGCCATTGTCTGACTGGGAATTCAAAGAATATATTGGGGTTATAAATACCCTCATTTCTTGCTACTGCCATATAGTGCCAGTTTCTGACTGGTAATTCAAAGAATATATTGGGGTTACGTGCACCCACAATTTTTACTACTGGTATACAGTGCCATTGTC
This sequence comes from Leptodactylus fuscus, assembly GCF_031893055.1. Taxonomy (NCBI): domain Eukaryota; kingdom Metazoa; phylum Chordata; class Amphibia; order Anura; family Leptodactylidae; genus Leptodactylus; species Leptodactylus fuscus. Next base: position 275,335,947 of record NC_134265.1, on the reverse strand, counting down.
TGACTGGGAATTCAAAGAATATATTGGGGTTATAAATACCCTCATTTCTTGCTACTGCCATATAGTGCCAGTTTCTGACTGGTAATTCAAAGAATATATTGGGGTTACGTGCACCCACAATTTTTACTACTGGTATACAGTGCCATTGTCTGACTGGGAATTCAAAGAATATATTGGGGTTATAAATACCCTCATTTCTTGCTACTGCCATATAGTGCCATTGTCTGACTGGGAATTCAAAGAATATATTGGGGTTACGTGCACCCACAATTTTTACTACTGGTATACAGTGCCATTGTCTGACTGGGAATTCAAAGAGTATATTGGGAATACAAATACCCTCATTTCTTGCTACTGCCATATAGTGCCAGTGTCTGACTGGTAATTCAAAGAATATATTGGGGTTACGTGCACCCACAATTTTTACTACTGGTATACAGTGCCATTGTCTGACTGGGAATTCAAAGAGTATATTGGGAATACAAATACCCTCATTTCTTGCTACTGCCATATAGTGCCAGTTTCTGACTGGTAATTCAAAGAATATATTGGGGTTACGTGCACCCACAATTTTTACTACTGGTATACAGTGCCATTGTCTGACTGGGAATTCAAAGAATATATTGGGAATACAAATACCCTCATTTCTTGCTACTGCCATATAGTGCCAGTGTCTGACTGGTAATTCAAAAAATATATTGGGGTTACGTGCACCCACAATTTTTACTACTGGTATACAGTGCCATTGTCTGACTGGGAATTCAAAGAATATATTGGGAATACAAATACCCTCATTTCTTGCTACTGCCATATAGTGCCAGTGTCTGACTGGGAATTCAAAGAATATATTGGGGTTACGTGCACCCACAATTTTTACTACTGGTATACAGTGCCATTGTCTGACTGGGAATTCAAAGAATATATTGGGAATACAAATACCCTCATTTCTTGCTACTGCCATATAGTGCCAGTGTCTGACTGGGAATTCAAAGAATATATTGGGGTTACGTGCACCCACAATTTTTACTACTGGTATACAGTGCCATTGTCTGACTGGGAATTCAAAGAATATATTGGGAATACAAATACCCTCATTTCTTGCTACTGCCATATAGTGCCAGTGTCTGACTGGGAATTCAAAGAATATATTGGGGTTACGTGCACCCACAATTTTTACTACTGGTATACAGTGCCATTGTCTGACTGGGAATTCAAAGAATATATTGGGGTTATAAATACCCTCATTTCTTGCTACTGCCATATAGTGCCAGTTTCTGACTGGTAATTCAAAGAATATATTGGGGTTACGTGCACCCACAATTTTTACTACTGGTATACAGTGCCATTGTCTGACTGGGAATTCAAAGAATATATTGGGGTTATAAATACCCTCATTTCTTGCTACTGCCATATAGTGCCAGTTTCTGACTGGTAATTCAAAGAATATATTGGGGTTACGTGCACCCACAATTTTTACTACTGGTATACAGTGCCATTGTCTGACTGGGAATTCAAAGAATATATTGGGGTTACGTGCACCCACAATTTTTACTACTGGTATACAGTGCCATTGTCTGACTGGGAATTCAAAGAGTATATTGGGAATACAAATACCCTCATTTCTTGCTACTGCCATATAGTGCCAGTTTCTGACTGGTAATTCAAAGAATATATTGGGGTTACGTGCACCCACAATTTTTACTACTGGTATACAGTGCCATTGTCTGACTGGGAATTCAAAGAATATATTGGGAATACAAATACCCTCATTTCTTGCTACTGCCATATAGTGCCAGTGTCTGACTGGTAATTCAAAGAATATATTGGGGTTACGTGCACCCACAATTTTTACTACTGGTATACAGTGCCATTGTCTGACTGGGAATTCAAAGAATATATTGGGAATACAAATACCCTCATTTCTTGCTACTGCCATATAGTGCCAGTGTCTGACTGGGAATTCAAAGAATATATTGGGGTTACGTGCACCCACAATTTTTACTACTGGTATACAGTGCCAATTTCTAACTAGGAATTCAAAATGCGCAAGGCTCCCGGAAAGGGACGTGGACGAGGCCGTGGGCGAGGTCGGGGGAATGGTTCTGGGGAGCAAGGTAGCAGTGAAGCCACAGGGCGTCCCGTGCCTACTCCTGTGGGGCAGCAAGCATTGCGCCACTCCACAGTGCCAGGGTTGCTTGCCACATTAACTAAACTGCAGGGTACAAACCTTAGTAGGCCCGAGAACCAGGAACAGGTCTTGCAATGGCTGTCAGAGAACGCTTACAGCACATTGTCCAGCAGCCAGTCAGACTCTGCCTCCTCTCCTCCTATTACCCAACAGTCTTGTCTTCCTTCCTCCCAAAATTCCGAAGCTTTACAGAACAATAACCCAAACTGTCCCTGCTCCCCAGAGCTGTTCTCCGCTCCTTTCATTGTCCCTCAACCTGCCTCTCCACGTCACGATTCCACGAACCTAACAGAGGAGCATCTGTGTCCAGATGCTCAAACACTAGAGTCTCCTCCATCTCCGTTCGATTTGGTGGTGGATGACCAGCAACCCACCCTCATCGACGATGATGTGACGCAGTTGCCGTCAGGGCATCCAGTTGACTGGCGCATTGTGCGGGAGGAGGAGATGAGACAGGAGTTGGAAGAGGAAGTGGTGGATGATGAGGACACTGACCCGACCTGGACAGGGGGGATGTCAAGCGGGGAAAGTAGTGTGGATGTTAAGGCAGGTGCAGCACCAAAAAGGGTAGCTAGAGGCAGAGGCAGAGGTCAGCAGCTTAGGCGAAGCCAGGCCACACCCGGAATCTCCCAAGATGTTCCAGTTCGTACCCAGCCCCGAAAAACTCCCACCTCGAGGGCACGTTTCTCGAAGGTGTGGAGTTTTTTCAAGGAATGCGCCGAGGACAGATATAGTGTTGTCTGCACAATTTGCCTCTCGAAATTGATTAGGGGCTCTGAGAAGAGCAACCTGTCCACCACTTCAATGCGCCGTCATTTGGAATCCAAGCACTGGAATCAGTGGCAGGCAGCAACGGCAGGACAAAGGCCGCCTGCCGTTCACGCCACTGCCACTGCCTCTGCCTCTGCCTCTGCCACTGCCACTGCTGACTGTGCTGGCGATGCACTCCAGAGGACGAGCCAGGACACCACTTCATCTGCCTCCGCCACTTTGTTGACTTCTACCTCATCCTCCCCTGGTCCTGTCTTATCTCCTTCTCCTGCACCATCAAAGGCACCATCAGGCGTTTCTTTACAACAACCCACCATCTCTCAGACATTGGAGCGGCGGCAGAAATACACTGCTAACCACCCACACGCGCAAGCCTTGAACGCCAACATCGCTAAACTGCTGGCCCAGGAGATGTTGGCGTTCCGGCTTGTTGAAACTCCCGCCTTCCTGGACCTGATGGCAACTGCGGCACCTCGCTATGCCGTCCCTAGCCGTCACTACTTCTCCCGGTGTGCCGTCCCCGCCTTGCACCAGCACGTGTCACTCAACATCAGGCGGGCCCTTAGTTCCGCGCTTTGCACAAAGGTCCACTTGACCACCGACGCGTGGACAAGTGCATGCGGACAGGGACGCTACATTTCACTGACGGCACACTGGGTGAATGTAGTTGAGGCTGGGACTGCTTCCCAAACTGGCCCGGTGTACCTCGTCTCCCCGCCTAACATTCCTGGCAGGGACACGAGAAGAACACCCCCCTCCTCCTCCTCCTCTACCGCCTCCTCCTCCGCCACCGCCTCCTCCTCCGCCACCGCCTCCTCCTCCGCTGTTAGATTGACCCCAGCTACGAGTTGGAAACGTTGCAGCACTGGCGTTGGTAGACGTCAGCAGGCTGTGCTGAAGCTGATCAGCTTGGGGGACAGACAGCACACTGCCTCCGAGGTGAGGGATGCCCTCCTCGATGAGACGGCAATATGGTTTGAGCCGCTGCACCTGGGCCCAGGCATGGTCGTTTGTGATAACGGCCGGAACCTGGTAGCAGCTCTGGAGCTTGCCGGACTCCAACATGTTCCATGCCTGGCCCACGTCTTCAACCTAGTGGTGCAACGTTTCCTAAAGAGCTACCCCAATGTTCCAGAGCTACTGGTGAAAGTGCGGCGCATGTGCGCCCACTTTCGCAAGTCGACAGTAGCCGCTGCTAGCTTAAAATCTCTCCAGCAACGCCTGCATGTGCCACAACACCGGCTTTTGTGCGACGTCCCCACACGCTGGAACTCAACGTTTCAGATGTTGAATAGAGTGGTTGAGCAGCAGAGACCTTTGATGGAATACCAGCTACAAAACCCTAGGGTGCCACAAAGTCAGCTGCCTCAGTTTCACATCCATGAGTGGCCATGGATGAGAGACCTTTGTGACATCCTACGGGTCTTTGAGGAGTCCACAAGGAGGGTGAGCTCTGAGGATGCGATGGTGAGCCTTACAATCCCGCTCTTGTGTGTTCTGAGAGAATCCCTGATTGACATCAGGGATAACTCAGATCACACAGAGGAGTTAGGGATAGCATCCGATCCGTCACAGCTGGAGAGTAGGTCCACACATCTGTCCGCTTCACTGCGTTTAATGGAGGAGGAGGAGGAGGAGGAGGAGGAGGAAGAAGAGTTGTCCGATGATGTGATGGTGATACAGGAGGCTTCCGGGCAACTTCGAATCGTCCCATTGTTGCAGCGCGGATGGGTAGACATGGAGGATGAGGAGGAAATGGAGATTGAACTTTCCGGTGGGGCCAGAGGAGTCATGCCAACTAACACTGTGGCAGACATGGCTGAGTTCATGTTGGGGTGCTTTACAACCGACAAGCGTATTGTCAAAATCATGGAGGACAACCAGTACTGGATCTTTGCTATCCTTGACCCCCGGTATAAAAACAACATCTCGTCTTTTATTCCGGTAGAGGGGAGGGCCAATCGCATCAATGCTTGCCACAGGCAATTGGTGCAGAATATGATGGAGATGTTTCCAGCATGTGACAGTGGCGGCAGGGAGGGCAGTTCCTCCAGTAGGCAACCAAGTTCTCACCGGTCCACACAAACGAGGGGCACACTGTCTAAGGTCTGGGACACCTTGATGGCACCCCCTCGCCAAAGTGCCGCCACGGAGGGTCCTAGTGTCACCAGGCGTGAGAAGTATAGGCGCATGTTGCGGGAATACCTTTCCGACCACAGCCCTGTCCTCTCCGACCCCTCTGCGCCCTACACGTATTGGGTGTCGAAGTTGGACCTGTGGCTTGAACTTGCCCTATATGCCTTGGAGGTGCTGTCCTGTCCTGCCGCCAGCGTCCTATCTGAGAGGGTGTTCAGTGCAGCCGGTGGCATCATCACTGACAAGCGCACCCGTCTGTCAGCTGAGAGTGCCGACCGGCTCACTTTGATAAAAATGAACCACCACTGGGTAGAGCCGTCATTTTTGTGCCCACCTGTGTAAAGCACCCCAACATGAAACTCCATGTCTGTACTCAACCTCTCCAATTCCTCCGCATCCTCATACTCATCCACCATAAGCGTTGCACAATTCTGCTAATACTAGGCTCCCTCCACCCTGATTTCCCCCAACTCTGCTGGTTAGAGGCTCCCTCCACCCTGATTTCCACCAACTCTGCTGGTTAGAGGCTCCCTCCACCATGAATTTGCCCAAACTGGGCTGTTTAGAGGCTCCCTCCACCATGAATTGGTCCAAACTGGGTTTTTTAGAGGCTCCCTCCACCATTAATTGGTCCAAACTGGGCTGGTTAGAGGCTCCCTCCACCATGAATTGGTCCAAACTGGGCTGGTTAGAGGCTCCCTCCACCATGAATTTGCCCAAACTGGGCTGTTTAGAGGCTCCCTCCACCATGAATTGGTCCAAACTGGGTTGTTTAGAGGCTCCCTCCACCATGAATTGGTCCAAACTGGGCTGGTTAGAGGCTCCCTCCACCATTAATTGGTCCAAACTGGGGTGGTTAGAGGCTCCCTCCACCATTAATTGGTCCAAACTGGGCTGGTTAGAGGCTCCCTCCACCATTAATTGGTCCAAACTGGGCTGGTTAGAGGCTCCCTCCACCATTAATTGGTCCAAACTGGGCTGTTTAGAGGCTCCCTCCACCATGAATTGGTCCAAACTGGGTTTTTTAGAGGCTCCCTCCACCATGAATTTGCCCAAACTGGGCTGGTTAGAGGCTCCCTCCACCATGAATTGGTCCAAACTGGGTTTTTTAGAGGCTCCCTCCACCATGAATTTGCCCAAACTGGGCTGGTTAGAGGCTCCCTCCACCATGAATTGGTCCAAACTGGGCTGGTTAGAGGCTCCCTCCACCATTAATTGGTCCAAACTGGGCTGTTTAGAGGCTCCCTCCACCATGAATTGGTCCAAACTGGGTTTTTTAGAGGCTCCCTCCACCATGAATTTGCCCAAACTGGGCTGGTTAGAGGCTCCCTCCACCATGAATTGGTCCAAGCTGGGTTTTTTAGAGGCTCCCTCCACCATGAATTTGCCCAAACTGGGCTGGTTAGAGGCTCCCTCCACCATGAATTGGTCCAAACTGGGCTGGTTAGAGGCTCCCTCCACCATGAATTTGCCCAAACTGGGCTGTTTAGAGGCTCCCTCCACCATGAATTGGTCCAAACTGGGCTGGTTAGAGGCTTCCTCCACCATGAATTTGCCCAAACTGGGCTGTTTAGAGGCTCCCTCCACCATGAATTGGTCCAAACTGGGTTTTTTAGAGGCTCCCTCCACCATGAATTTGCCCAAACTGGGCTGTTTAGAGGCTCCCTCCACCATGAATTGGTCCAAACTGGGCTGGTTAGAGGCTCCCTCCACCATTAATTGGTCCAAACTGGGCTGTTTAGAGGCTCCCTCCACCATGAATTGGTCCAAACTGGGTTTTTTAGAGGCTCCCTCCACCATGAATTTGCCCAAACTGGGCTGGTTAGAGGCTCCCTCCACCATGAATTGGTCCAAACTGGGTTTTTTAGAGGCTCCCTCCACCATGAATTTGCCCAAACTGGGCTGTTTAGAGGCTCCCTCCACCATGAATTGGTCCAAACTGGGCTGGTTAGAGGCTCCCTCCACCATGAATTTGCCCAAACTGGGCTGTTTAGAGGCTCCCTCCACCATGAATTTGCCCAAACTGGGCTGTTTAGAGGCTCCCTCCACCATGAATTGGTCCAAGCTGGGTTTTTTAGAGGCTCCCTCCACCATGAATTTGCCCAAACTGGGCTGGTTAGAGGCTCCCTCCACCATGAATTGGTCCAAACTGGGCTGGTTAGAGGCTCCCTCCACCATGAATTTGCCCAAACTGGGCTGTTTAGAGGCTCCCTCCACCATGAATTGGTCCAAACTGGGCTGGTTAGAGGCTTCCTCCACCATGAATTTGCCCAAACTGGGCTGTTTAGAGGCTCCCTCCACCATGAATTGGTCCAAACTGGGTTTTTTAGAGGCTCCCTCCACCATGAATTGGTCCAAACTGGGCTGGTTAGAGGCTCCCTCCACCATTAATTGGTCCAAACTGGGGTGGTTAGAGGCTCCCTCCACCATTAATTGGTCCAAACTGGGCTGGTTAGAGGCTCCCTCCACCATTAATTGGTCCAAACTGGGCTGGTTAGAGGCTCCCTCCACCATTAATTGGTCCAAACTGGGCTGTTTAGAGGCTCCCTCCACCATGAATTGGTCCAAACTGGGTTTTTTAGAGGCTCCCTCCACCATGAATTTGCCCAAACTGGGCTGGTTAGAGGCTCCCTCCACCATGAATTGGTCCAAGCTGGGTTTTTTAGAGGCTCCCTCCACCATGAATTTGCCCAAACTGGGCTGGTTAGAGGCTCCCTCCACCATGAATTGGTCCAAACTGGGCTGGTTAGAGGCTCCCTCCACCATGAATTTGCCCAAACTGGGCTGTTTAGAGGCTCCCTCCACCATGAATTGGTCCAAACTGGGCTGGTTAGAGGCTTCCTCCACCATGAATTTGCCCAAACTGGGCTGTTTAGAGGCTCCCTCCACCATGAATTGGTCCAAACTGGGTTTTTTAGAGGCTCCCTCCACCATGAATTTGCCCAAACTGGGCTGTTTAGAGGCTCCCTCCACCATGAATTGGTCCAAACTGGGCTGGTTAGAGGCTCCCTCCACCATTAATTGGTCCAAACTGGGCTGGTTAGAGGCTCCCTCCACCATTAATTGGTCCAAACTGGGCTGTTTAGAGGCTCCCTCCACCATGAATTGGTCCAAACTGGGTTTTTTAGAGGCTCCCTCCACCATGAATTTGCCCAAACTGGGCTGTTTAGAGGCTCCCTCCACCATGAATTGGTCCAAACTGGGCTGGTTAGAGGCTCCCTCCACCATTAATTGGTCCAAACTGGGCTGGTTAGAGGCTCCCTCCACCATTAATTGGTCCAAACTGGGCTGTTTAGAGGCTCCCTCCACCATGAATTGGTCCAAACTGGGTTTTTTAGAGGCTCCCTCCACCATGAATTTGCCCAAACTGGGCTGGTTAGAGGCTCCCTCCACCATGAATTGGTCCAAACTGGGTTTTTTAGAGGCTCCCTCCACCATGAATTTGCCCAAACTGGGCTGGTTAGAGGCTCCCTCCACCATGAATTGGTCCAAGCTGGGTTTTTTAGAGGCTCCCTCCACCATGAATTTGCCCAAACTGGGCTGGTTAGAGGCTCCCTCCACCATGAATTGGTCCAAACTGGGCTGGTTAGAGGCTCCCTCCACCATGAATTTGCCCAAACTGGGCTGTTTAGAGGCTCCCTCCACCATGAATTGGTCCAAACTGGGCTGGTTAGAGGCTTCCTCCACCATGAATTTGCCCAAACTGGGGTGTTTAGAGGCTCCCTCCACCATGAATTTGCCCAAACTCTGCTGGTTAGAGGCTCAATCCACCCTGATTTTCAAAACAAATGTTGGTGCCAACCTCAACTTACTACAAGGGCCAAATTCACTGCTGGTGACAAGCTCTCCTCACTGCAAGTGCCAAATACACATGTTTCAAGGTGTTTTCCTACTGTCAGAGAGGTGGTATTGAGTGTGTAAAGTGTGTAGTTGTTAGGCAGTGATGTTGGGGTAATAGAGGGTCTTTGGTGTGTTAGATGCCCCCAGACATGCTTCCCCTGCTGTCCCAGTGTCATTCCAGAGGTGTTGGCATCATTTCCTGGGGTGTCATAGTGGACTTGGTGACCCTCCAGACACGGATTTGGGTTTCCCCCTTAACGAGTATCTGTTCCCCATAGACTATAATGGGGTTCGAAACCCGTTCGAACACACGAACATTGAGCGGCTGTTCGAATCGAATTTCGAACCTCGAACATTTTAGTGTTCGCTCATCTCTAATGGCGAACACTCCGTATTTTGGGGTGTATCGCGGGCCTCAGATCTCATCTCTGATTTGAAGTAACCTGGCATGGCCACTACACACAGAATGGAACGGTCTGCAACTGAATCTTCACTTGTACTATCCATTCATGAAATGTTATTTTATAATGACAGGCACACTTCAATTCATAACTCAGAGTGTAAGCATCCATAGACACCTATAGGATACACATCTTATGATAGGATTCTGCAAAATCTTTTTTTTTTTTAATTTAAAGTTGGTCATCTTTTGCCGCATCTTGTTATGTGTTGAGACTAGAGATGAGCGAGTAGCACTCAATCGAGTAGGTATTCGATCAAATACTACGGTATTCAAAATACTCGTACTCGATCGAGTACCACTCGCTGTTCGAATGTAAAAGTTTGATGCAGAACCAGCATTGATTGGCCGAATGCTATACAGTCGGCCAATCAATGCTGGTTCTTCTCCTACCTTTAGAAGTCTTCTCCGTGCAGCTTCCCCGCGGCATCTTCTGGCTCTTCATTCACTCTGCCAGGCATCGGGCCTGGGCAGAGCCGACTGCGCATGTCCGCTTGTAGTGCGGGCATGCGCAGTCGGCTCTGCCCAGGCCCGATGCCTGGCAGAGTGAATGAAGAGCCGGAAGACGCCGCAGGGACGCTGCACGGAGAAGACTTCTTGGAGGATCCAGCCCGACCCTCACTCGTGGACTTAGTAAGTATAATTTGATTGAACGTTGCCTATCCCTGAAACGAGCATTTTCCCCCCATAGACTATAATAGGGTTCGATATTCGATTCAAGTAGTCAAATATTGAGGGGCTACTCGAAACGAATATCGAACCTCGGACATTTTACTGTTCTCTCATCTCTAGTTGAGACAAAAGAAAGGATTAGGAAGAACATGAACTAAGCGTGAAAAATTCCTCTTTTGTGTGACTTTTTGGCATTATAGGGATGCAGTCTCCCACACACTGCCTGAGTTGATCTCCGTGTCCACTCCTGCCTAATTTCAAAGCTAAAAGCCCTGATCTTTATGCTGCCATATTATTAGATTTTCAGGAGCTCTAGATACAAATAATAATTTTATCTCTCACTGTACCTTTTAAATATTCCCACGAGTATATAGCTAGGACTTTGACATAGTTTGGACTTGAATTCGATATTAAAAATCCCTTAGGACTATTAAGCACAACCTTTAATAAAAGTAATTTTAGTCTCATATTTTGGCTGCATTAAAATATAATAATCCTGCAAAGTTCAGCATATCTTGTTTTATATGCACTGTCAGATACAATTGCTGGGAAAGTAAATGTTTTTCTAAGATGGGTAAATAATCCTCCACTGTTAGAAAATTTGTGTATCAACATTTTGTTGCAATTTACATATTAAATGCATTTAATGAGTGCAAACATACACATATTAAGGAAATTTGCATATTAGTTGTTAACATATATTTTAGACTGTTAGTGCAGACCTGTTTTAATTGTGTTCATTACGCATTCTGCTCTTTTGTAATTATGTTGATGTACTGTGCACCATATGCTTTTGTTGGTTTTACCTTCACTCTGTAATGTGTGCAGAAGCCTTAGTGTTTTTTTAAGTTTGTAATGTCCTTGGCAAGGTGAACAGATAAAGACAAACATGCAGTGGAATAAGAATTTGTAGTAAACTGTAGTATATTTCCAGTGCAACACCATGCTACTTTTTTGTTTGTGCTTTAAAGGTTTTTTTTGTCCTTTATATTTTGCTTTTTTTTAATTATTTTATTAATTTATTATGAATAATGTTATCTCTTTCTCTACCTGGTCTCTACATACTGTAACTTAGCAAATTATAATGTTATAGGAAATAAGTAACACAGTAACCTATAACCATGGGGATGCATAGGTCTGCAAAAGTTCTGTATAAAGATAATGGTAGGATTGTTAGTGCAAAATGATTCCAAGAACGGCCACGTCTGAGCACTTAGACACTCTCCATTTAAGTATGGAACACAGGGAATCGGTTATGTATGCATTGCAACTTCTCTCTTGACAACCGGGGAAATATAATAGTTGTAGGATCAGTGAAGGTCTCATTAAACTGACCCCATCTAATAAGTCATTTAAAGTATATCCTATTCATCTGCCATAAAATATCCCTACTGTATAGGAATGACACAGTGATCATTATGTATTATATTCCATCATTTGCATTTTGGTAATGTTTCTGTTACATTTTTCCCAGCTTACTTCAACAGGAAAAAAAATACCTTGCAAGCATATTGGGGTAGATCTGATTTGTCTGATTTTCCTACAGTAGGAAGCCAGAGGCTGAACATGTCATTTACAGTTAAAGGGATGGTGTTGAACAGCAATTCCAGAGGAAAGCTAGAGCACTTGTGGATGTCTGTAGGCAAATCCAGGAAAATAAGTCTACCCCTGATACACTTGAGGACTGATTTGCCTCTCCATAAAAAGATGACTGTTTCTGCATTGGTTCATTGTGTTTTGGCCACACACAGTGGTGTAACAATCGCGGTCGCAGGGACCATGATAGAGGTCTGAGAAAGCCTTGTTCCCCAACCACTATACCTATACCAATAGATGCCAGTCCAAAGGGTGTGACTAATAATAAAAAATATACTTATACTCACCTCTCCTGGGTTCAGCACTCTCTCCAGCGCTCTTTCAGATGGTGACTGCTGGGGACTGTGATCAGGTCCCAGTGATCACATAGGGTGTGCTAGCAGTGACGTCTGGGACACTTAACCTCAGTCAACAGTCAGAAGAGGACCATGGAAGATACAATTAACAAACAGATGAAGTGAGGATGCCAGGAGAGATGAGGTAAGATGAGTATAAGTGTTGGTTATTTTTAATCACTTCTCCTGGGCCTCTACTTATTATACTCTGTGGTATATATGGAGCATATAATACTGTGTGGGACCACTGCAGAGTATATAATACTGTGTGGGACCACTGCAGAGTATATAATACTGTGTGGGACCACTGCAGAGTATATAATACTGTGTAGGGACCACTGTGGGGATATAATACTCTGTGGAGGCCACTGTGGAGCATATAATAATGTGTGGGGGCCACTGCAGACCATATACCACTGTGTGGGGGCCACTGCGGATCATATAATACTGTGTGGGGGTCACTGCAGGGCATATAATACTGTGTGGGGGCCACTGTGGCGCGTATTATACTTTCCCAAACTCTGAAAGCAACCCTGCATCTGTATATAAAAACTTTATGTCTACCATTTAGCAAAAAACTCAATCTTACAACACATAACAAGGATTATGCATTATGGCATTATAAATTGCTGTGCTTCATTTAAACTTTACTTAATTCCTTATACTTCCAGTTATAGTCAAGCTGCTTGGTTAATAGCACTGCATGACATGACATCAATACAAAGTGATTAGAGGCTCCTCAGTCCTGAAAAGCAAACATGACATTAAATGCTTTAAAAAAAATGTACAAAAATTGGGACATTTAGAAGTGGTGATAAAATGAAGCAAGTTTATGAAATTCTCATTTCTTTTGATAAACAAAAAGAAAAAGCTTATTGTAGATGACCTGAACATTCCTGAAGAAGAAACAATGTCCGTGAAAAAGTTATGTTATTGTGTGGTATGAAATGTACAGAAATAATTTTCAGGAATAAAGAAAATTATATAAAAATATATGTGAGAACACTAGTCCTTGCTTTACTGGCAAATGTATAGGTCAAGGAAACGTTCAACTTTTTGCAGGGACAACTGCTTTACTGGAGCATGATTATGTAACACAGGGATGATAGCAGAGCAGAGAGAGTCCTTTATTCAACATATGCAAAGTCCATTCACCTGAAACTCGTACTGATTCTGTTTTACTCCCGGAACCCGGCTGTGTTACATAGCCGAGAGCCGGGACAAGCAGCCCCATTAAACCTCCGGTCGGAGCTCCGCTCTGATCGGTGGTTTTAACCCATTGGATGCTGTGGACAAACATGTCCGTGGCATCCAAGGGGTTGTGAGATAATAATGACCCCCTGGGCACCCCTTGATCTCGCTGATTAGATATGTGTATTAGATATGTGTGGATTAGATATGTGTATCTCATCCACTGATGTGTGCTGAGCTGTGTATCTAATCATCTGGTATCTGATACTGTGTGTTGAGCTGTGAATCTAATCCCCTGATGTATGATAGTGTGTGCTGATCTGTGTATCTAATCCTCTGATGTGTGATACTGTGTGCCGAGTTGTGTATCTAATGTGTGATAGTGTGTACTGAACTGTGTATCTAATCCCCTGATGTGTGATAGTGTGTGCTGAGCTGTATATCTAATCATATGATGTGTGATACTGTGTGCTGAGTTGTGTATCTAATGCTCTAATGTGTGATAGTAAGTGCTAAGTTGTGTATCTAATCATCTGGTGTGTGATACTGTGTTCTGGGCTATGTATCTAGTCCCCTGATGTGTGATAACATTTGCTGAGCTATGTATCTAATCATATGATGTGTGATACTGTGTGCTGAACTGTGTATCTTATGCTCTGATGTGTGATAGTAAGTACTGAGTTGTGTATCTAATCATTTGGTATATAACACTGTGTTCTGAGCTGTGTATTTAATCCCCTATGTGTGATGGAGTATGCTGAGCTGTGTATCTAATCCTATGTGTATTGGTGTGTGTGGTGAGCTGTGTATCTAATCCTCTGATGTGTGTATCTCAATTTGGATATCAATATTGGATACACCTGTAGTAATGCTGTGTACATGTGGAGTAACTGTGTTTTTGCCAGTTGGAATATGAGTGAAAGATTCGCAGGTTTGTATTGGCTAAAGCAGGTCACTGTTTTGGGAATATTGTATCTCAGGAACGGTACATCCGAGAGAATCCTTCCCGGACACATGTATCTGTATGCCAAATGTGGTAAATATTGGTCCAGTCATTTGGTTGCGCATAAAGAACAGACAGACAAACAGAAACTCATATATTAGACTAAAAGGAGGACCCGGCTTCACATGGGTATATTTCATTTTTTGTTTGTGTCATGGCCCCATAAGAATTGTCCAGTTTTCCACTGATGTATTTTGTATGTTTTTTGTGTGTGTGTCCATAAGCGTCATGTGATCATGTCTATCTCATTTTGGATATTACTGAAAAACTTGTGACTTGGTTGCTGTGAAAACCTGGAGTAAAGATCTGATGTGTGCTACTCTGTGCATAAGCGTGTCTCTAATCCTCTGACGTGTGGTACTGTGTGCAGACGCACATATCTAATCCTTCAGTGTGTGGAACTGTGTGCAGATGCATGTATCTAATCTTCCAGCATGTGGGACTGTGTGGAGATGCATGTATCTAATCCTGTGGCGTGTGGAACTGTGTGCAGACATGAGTATCTAATCCTCCGGCGTGTGGTACTGTGTGCTGATGAATGTATCTAATCCTCTGGCGTGTGGTACTGTGTGCAGAAGCGCGTAACTAATACTCAACGTGTAGAACTGTGTGCAGACGAGCATATCTAATCCTCCAGCATGTGGTACTGTGTGCAGAGGTGTGTATCTAATCATCTGAAGTGTGGTATTGTGTGCAGACACATGTAGACACATGCAGACGAGCATATCTAATCCTCTGGTGTGTGGAACTGTGTGCAGACGCGAGTATCTAATCCTCTGGCGTGTAGAACTGTGTGCAGTTGCTTGTATCCAATCCTCCATCATGTGGTACTGTGTGTTGATACGTGTATCTAATCCTCCACTGTGTGATACTGTGTCCTGATGCACGTATCTAATCCTCTGGTGTGTGGTACTGTGTGCAGAAGCGCATATCTATTCCTCCGGCATGTGGAACAGTGTGCAGAAGCACATATCTAATCCTCTGGCATGTGGAACAGTGTGCAGAGCCACATATCTAATCCTCCAGCATGTGGAACTGTGTGCAGATGCACATATCTAATCCTCCGGCATGTAGTACTGTGTGCTGACACGCATATCTAATCCTCCAGCGTGAGGTACTATGTGCAGACGCACGTATCTAATTCTCCAAAGTGTAGAACTGTGTGCAGATGCGCGTATCCATTCTTCCAGCGTGTGGTACTGTGTGCAGACCCGCATGTCTAATCCTCCGGCGTGTGGTACTGTGTCAGTACTGGAACGGTACATCTGAGAGATTTAAGATCTCATCTTAAACCTTCCTGGACACTTAAGGCATCTGTGTGCCAAATTTGGTGAAGATCGGTCCAGTCGTTTGGTCACGCATAAAGAACAGTCAGACAGACAGAAATCCATTTTTATAATATAGAGAGACTAACAGGAGGACCTGGCTTTGCATGGGTATATTTCATTTTATATTTGTGTAGTGGCACCATAAGAATTGACCAGTTTTGCACTGGTGTATTTTGTATGTTGTTTTTGTGTGTGTCCATAAACTTCATGTGATTATGTGTATCTCAGTTTGGATATCAGTATAAAACTTACGATCAGTTGTTATGGATACCTGGAGTAAAGCTGTGTGAATCTGACCTTGTGTAACAGTGTCATCCATAGCACCCTCCCCCTTTAAAGCTGACATACAGCAATGAAGAAAAATGGCTGGGTTGCTATGGAAACCTAGAGTAAAGCTCTGATGTGTGGTACTGTGTGCAGAGCCATGTATCTAATCATCCAGCATGTGTTACTGTGTGAAGAGGCACATATCTAATCCTCCACGTGTGGTACTGTGTGCAGAGGCGCGTATCTAATCCTCTGGTATGTGGTACTGTGTGCAGAGGCACATATCTAAACCTCTGGCTTGCGGTACCGTGTGTAGAGGTGCCTCTCAAATCCTCCAGCTTGCGATACTGTGTGCAGAGGCATGTATCTAATTCTCTGGCATATGGTACTGTGTGCAGTGGCGTGTATCTAATCCTCCAGCTTGCGGTACTGTGTGCAGAGACACGTATCTAATCCTCCAACAGGTGAAACTGTGTGAAGAGGCATGTATCTAATCCTGCGGCGTGTGGTACTATGTGCAGAGGCGCGTATCTAATCCTCTTATGCGTGTTTTTCAGTTTGGATATCAGTGTGGGATTATGCATGTGGAGTGCATGTTAAAGACTTACAGGTTTGTATGGGGTCATTGTTTTGGGAATCATGTTTCTCTGGAACGATACATCTGAGAGTGTTGAGGCCCAGCCTTAAACCTTCCCAGTCACCTGATGTATCTGTGTGCCAAATTTGATGAAGATCAGTCCAGTCGTTTGGTCTCGCATAAAGTACAGACAGACAGACAGACAGAAACTCAATTTTTATAATATAGAGAGATATAATATACAGAGAAACAATATATGCAGTATTACTTTAGCTACTCATGTAAAGATTGTGAAACCACACCAATTTTACCCATGTATATGAAAATGTAGACTCTACAGTGGATTCATTTGTAATACATTTGCTTTATATTTCTCATGATATCCTTTACTTGTGTATGTCATTCATCATAACAGAACTGCATTTCAATAGTCTACAAATAATAATGACAATTGGAATAATCACCACTTCTACATTGTATTTCTGAAGCACAGCTGAAAACAGATGTGTCATTTAAGAATAATAAAAGTTCATGACATCTAAGATTCCCTCCTGGAGCAGGTGTAGATTTAATATGTCAATAGATGCATATTTCCATATAAAAATATATTAGTATGTAAAACTGAGCTGAACCACACATTATTTCCCGCAGTGCATTTAGATTCATCCTCGACTGCACTGAATTCTTCCCCATTAAGTTAGTAATATAAAAAGAATCCTTGATCTCATACTCCCTGCGGCATCAGGGAGAACGCATTTACATCCCATATTGAATTAAATGGTCATACAGATTGTCTAGGTGTAGCGTACAACACTTATTCCCATTAATAACTTTGTTTCATCAGGCAAAATCTAATATAGACTATTGTTTCTGGATATGTTAGTACAGTGCCACCGATATTGATAGCCTGCAATACAATGCCTGTACATGTACAATATATGTGGCAGTGTCATGTGTCTACAGGAATTACATAGCAAATACACCGACTGCGGCCTCTGCGTTCAATCATAAAACCGTCTCATGATTGATTTCCTTTAGATACAGTATTCAGTATGTTTGTTCAGTACGCAGATTGTCAGAGCGACAGATGTATCTATAAATATCTCACAATCAAGATTGATCTATTTAATAATGGACTTTCCTTTCTCGCGCAAATGGTTGAAAATTATATTTGCAATTTTTTTTTCCTTTCTTCCCAGAAAGCGTATACGCTGTAGTACACTTCAAGGTCTACTCTAGTGACAATGCAATGACTGGGACATTATAACATCCATTCTCATTAACCTAATGACAGGTTTCAGATTTAGACCTTTCTGTAATAAAACTGAAGCATTAGGGAAACGTAAAACTCACAGCAGCTATTTTATTGGTACATTTCATTGGATTTGTGTCCAGTTCAATCAGTGTAATAATTTACATGGTCATACCAATTTTACCCACGGGCGCTTTACATAGAAGAACTTACGTATGCAGATGATAATTAAGATGTATTGATTTCTCCGACCAGTGGATGGTTATTATTTTTTTAGGGTCATGATATAATACTAAATCTCCATTTACAATGATATTTTATTTTACAAGCTATATTTGTTACTGGCAGTGATAGTAGACAGCTGCAAATGTCATTGGATTCTTCTGCTTTCAGTGCTATTGTGCTATTAAATAGAGATGGTAAAAAGTCATCATATTGGAGATCAGTGACAAATGGGAGAGAATTATTAAAGAGTTGCTTATCTTTATCCATAGACATTAGATTGGTAGGGAACCCAATTATCAATATGGATTGGTATTGAGTTAAAGGCAGAAACCAATCCTATCAGTGGCAGAGAACTTTCATTTTTACTAAGGAAAATGATTATTCTAGACATTAGTATGCAGCACAGTGCACAGTCGAGTTAAGGAACTATGTCACTGCCTTTTTTTGTGATTGCATCCTAATTTGTGGAATTTAAGTCAAAGTCATGTAGAAGTCACAGAGAAGAGGCCTTGGAGTTTATTCGATATGAAGAATCTATTTTATAGGTCTGTCAAACAAGGTCCATACACACAAATGTAATTCTCTAAAGTTGGGTTCATTGATTATATTTATAAACTTATGGAATAAAATAATCTGTTGTATTGTCTTTGTTTGCAACTTGCAGCTATGGCTGACAAAGAAGTCCTGAAGTAGCTATAACAACAGTCTTATACATATAATGTAAGGAAATTGCTATGACAACAATTCCCCAGTAGCTGCTGATGAACCCTGGGTTTGAGGGGCACAAAAAGACAGTGATCCCTAAGCTGAACCCACCGCTGGCCCTGCCTGCTTGCCTAGGCGGCAAAGGACAACTAGTCGACAAAGACCTTCCTGTATAGGTGACAACACAGAACAAAGACAAGACAAACAACAATAAAGGGAGGTCAGCTAGCCAAGGGTTCAGTAACAGTTGAGCAACGCAGTACAGAATCAAAATCCAAGAGAGAAGTCAATAGGAAAAGTCAGAGGTCAGTAATATAATAGAAGCAGTAGAGAAGCTTCACAGGGACAAGTCACAGGACAGAGTCTCAATAGCCAGCAAGGCTGTGTGGGCTAATGGTCTGTATATAGGAAGCCAAAGACCCGCCCTAGGCTGGATTGGAAGACAGTCTGTCAATCACACGGACAAGACTGGAATTAACCATTTAATGAACAGAGAGAAGCAAGGTGCAGGAGATAGGTGTGGTGGAAATTCAATTACCGAGATAGAGCAGTGTTCACACAGTGCAACGAAAAACAATAAGCAAAGAATCAAACTGAACTCTCCTCCTGCGCCTCAGCATGTGAGCGGAGGGTGGTGCAGAGACCTGAATAGGCAGAGACGTTACATATAAGTAGCTTTGCATCAAAATTAACAACCCAATGTGTCTCGAACGACAGTAGTAGAGGATAATTTATGTCGCTAATATGCAAGTGTATGGTAGGGAGCAGAGGTATATCTAGAAGTTCTTAGTCCCCGATGCAATATTTGAATATTTGAAGATCCCCGCTTACCACATACTATGTATATACTGGTATCTTATGCTGTAATGAGATTTTTGCTTCTCTAGTATCCAGGGTTTGATAGAAACTGCATGCTCTGCACTTCCGACAGCTACACCCCTAATAAGAATGCTAAACAGTTTTTTTTTGGGGGGGGGGCACTCAAAACAATAGGGGAATTTACTATTTAATCTATGTCAGAAAGCTGGCATAGATGGGCATACATGAGGCACAAAGCCTATATGTGTACCAAAGATGCACCAATTTGTCATTTTCCTGACTTCAGGGTTAGAGAGGGGACATCTTGGTTCATTTGATTTGCTATAATGTGAGAAATACCAGCGTTATGAGTTATACCAGAAATCTATGGCAGTTCCTGGCTATTGTAGATTTCATATATGAAGCATGGGACCCCAAGTCATATGCCAGAATTATTAAAGGCCAAAGCCTCTTAATAATTTTGGCACCTCTAATTCCAACAAAAAACATCAACATAGGCTCACAATGTGCTGTTCTTAATAAATTACATGTTGCCCATATCCTAAATATCAGTACAATTACTGTGATATCAATGTTATATAGTTTTTCTGATGATTTAATACCTTGATGAAAAACCAAAACTTTGAAAAAGTTGCCATATTCTGATAGCCACGATTTTTTGTATTTCCATGTACTGAGCTGTTCATGGCATCCTTTTCTGAAGTCTAGTTGTAGTTTCTATTGATACCATTCAGGGGTTTGTCTGATGGTTTGATCACAATAATTTTCAGCAAAAAACAGCTAAAAAATGACAGTTCGCCCACTTTGTTTTTTATTTTTCCTCCTACACCGTTCACAGTATGGTAAAAATATTTTATGTATCTGTAGCTCAGGAATTTTTGGATGAAGGAATGGCTAATGTGTTTACATTTGTTTTTGTTTGATATATATATATATATATATATATATATAGAGAGAGAGAGAGAGAGAGAGAGAGAGAGTACTATGCAGAAGTTTTAGGCATGTGTGTGTGTGTGTGTGTGGGGGGGGGGGAATGTTGCAATGTAAAAAAGTAAAAATAATAAAAACATTTGATTTTATTGAGATTTCACTTAAAGGATGTCTACCCCAAGTCTATTTAACTGTCACAACTGTGCTAAAACACACATGCCAGGAAAAAACAACGTACATTATGTCACTCTTGTAGATTTGGCGAAAAGCAACTTTGAAATATGCAAATGAGGCAGTTGGTGCAGTGGGAAGGGGCCTTTAGAGTTCTGGAGCGCTTCTCTTGCACTTCAGACCCCATTCATCTAATGCCTGCATCATCCCGTGTAATGACAGTCGATCCTCCCACTGCTATGACCATACACATCCTACTTGAGTAGTAAGAGCAGGCCTGGGCACCAAGTGACTAATTTCCATTAGAACTTAAAATCGTTTTTCTCCAACTCTACAAACGTAACATACATGACAAACATAAATTGTTTCTCACAGTAATCTGCTCTGTAATGCAGTGCTAGCAGTTGCATATGCTTGAGAAGTGGTTGACTCCCTTTATTTTGTTAACTGACTAAACTATATTGAAACTAAACTATTAACTTCTATTTTTAATATCACATTTTTATTGATTTTCTAATACAAATACAAGAATAATAAACATGACTTGCAAGGTACAAGAAATTGAGTCCTTACAAACATTAAGGACTAATCAAAATGAAGAAGGTTGGAGTATTTCTGAACTGGTTACTTGATAAATGTGCAGGCAAACTCCAATTCTGTTACAACAGTCCAGTAAGGGATGCGGGAGCAACATGGTGGCTCAGTGGTTAGCACTGTAGTCTTACAGTGCTGGAGTCCTGGGTTCAAAGACAACATCTGCTAGGAGTTTGTATGTTCTCCCCATGTTTGTGTGGATTTTCTCCCATAGGAGAGCCTTAAATGGAGCTTACAATCTACATTAAAAGAATGGGGCAACACGGTGGCTCAGTGTTTAGCACTGCAGCCTTCAAGTACTGTTGTCATGGGTTTCAATCCTGCCATGGACAACACCTTCAAGGAGTTTGTATGTTCTTCCCGTGTTTGCATGGATTTCATCCCATATTCCAAAGACACACTGATAGGGAAATAAATGATTGTGGGGTCCACAATCTACATTAAGGGTCCATTCACATGGAGTAAACGCACACACATTTTGGCAAAATACACGTGTAAATAATACACATGTAAAAATAAGACTCCCATTGACTTCAATGACATTTTACACGTGTATTTTGATGTGGTTTTTTTACGTGTTTTTTTACACGTGTAAAAAAATGTCATTGAAGTCAATGGGAGTCTTATTTTTTACACGTGTATTTTGCCAAAATGAGCGCGCATTTACTCCGGGTGAATGGACCCTAAAAAAAATCAGTTCAGGAAGAAAACTGAGAGAGTAAGAGTAAGTAGAGACAAGCCCTAAAAACCCCTTGTACAAAAAAAAAAACTTCCTGAAAGGCTAAAGCGCCACTTTGCTGAAATGCAACAAAGTTGTTGCAGATTTTGCTGCATTTTTATTTTGAGCCAAAAGTCAGTGGTGGATTAAACATTAGGCAGATGTCTAGGTTCTTCTGTTATATTTTTTTTTCATTCCTTTTCAAGCCACTCTTGACTTTGGTTAAAAAAATGCATCAAAATCTGCAACAAAAAAATGCTGTGTTTCTGCAACGCAAGCCAAATGTATCTGATCCTGAATCAAGGAGAATGCCAGGGCCTAAAGTGGTTAATATGCTTTACTTGTAATATGATTTAATATCTGTATACTGCTTTAATTAAACAAGTAGATTTACTTTGCATTTGTAATCTTGTTTTTCACATATTTTTGTGGATTTCAACTAGGCTGTTTGCTTTTATTCCATGATCTTAAAACATTGGTTGATTGGCATCATAGACCCAAATGAAATAGGCCCTGGTGTATGGGTGTACAATATAGGAAATGTACAAGTATTGGGATCAGACATTGATGTGAGGGCTAAAATGCCAAGATAGCTTTGTTACATACAATGACGCTATGCGAGCAATTGGAAATCAATCAATCAATAAATTGGTAGTTACATATACATGAGCTATTTTTTCATAGTTCTGGATAGATAGATTTAATTAATTTTATTAATATTTATACTGTGTCTTGATATTGACAGTGTTGCTGTATCTGTTTTTCTGATTTCACCTTATGCTATTATGCATTAAGCCAAGATTTTTCAGTTTGCCACTTATTAATATTTTTATCTTCATGATTTTTTTTTTTATTTCATTGCCTGTAGCTTTTCTCTTCCATTGTCTCAGGAGGTAACTGAGCAGCCTGTGGGTTCTTGCATTAATTTCAACACGTTTTTCATATGAATTTCATTTATTTATATAAGCAGTAAAACATCCTGGGATCCAAAAATATTAACTGAAGCTTTCGGTGAATTTATGGTGTATAATTAAACTTTTACAGAAAATGTAAAATACCAATTATAACGCAAGCATTAGATTAATTAAAGGAGCTCTCCGGAAGCCCTACTGATACACCACTATTGTAAGGAGAGGCTATTAATATTAATATCCCAAGAAACACCTTTAAAGTGCAGTTGTAATAATACAGAAGCATGTGACTTATTGCGGGGTACACCTATATTCTCGGCAGTTCATCAGCGACAGAGGAGAGATGCTAAGTTATGGCAAACAACTGAGCAGAAGGTGCTGTAACTTGACCGACATGAAAAGATAACTTCTGGACCGTGGAAATATACAAGACGATAGACCCTCGACACTGCGAAACATCTTTATGCCTCAAGACATTAGTATTAAATATATGTATTTGAAGATACCTAGCCCCAGCTCTCAAAATAAACTACATAACACATCATGTAACATCCCCCTTATTATAATGTAATGTAACATACCCCTTAATGTAATGTAACATACTTCTTATACAATACATAGGGGTATGTAAAATACCCTTTAAACAATACATAATAAATAGAATAAATTGTGATAAACATTTTATATAACCGTACTCTTGAAATGGCACATGAAAACTAGAAAAACTAAAATAATTTTTCCCGTAAAAAAAAAATAAAAAAATAAATAACCTCCCAGCAATAGCTGTCCCATGTACTGCTGCAGGCAATATCCTCACACTAAAGAACTTCATGTGAAGCGATGTTCAGAATAGACTATTGCCTATTGGATTAGCCTAATAAAGTAGGTAACAGCCAGTTAGAAAACCTGCCAGAATGGTGCAAGGCACAAAAACTTTCTGGTACCTAAAAAAAAAATTGTGACAGTCCCTCAAACGCAGGAATGTTGGTAAGAATAAATTATGTGCATGAAGCCTTAGAGTACAGATTAGACAGATATATAACTCCAAACTGTATTCTGTGTAGACAAAGTGGCAAAAGGTATGTTCACACGGTGGAAAATGAAGAGAAATTCCTCTTCATTTTCACCGTAGTCTAGTCGTAACGGGATGCCAATGCAGTGCTTCAGCATTCCCTCAAGGCATCCTGCTCCTGAATAGACCCAAATGAATGGACTTGATCAGGAGGGAGTCTTTAGCCACAGAATCTGTGGCAAAATCGAGCAGGACGTTTCTTTTTTCTGCGTATCACCATTCTGTTGCGGTTTTCCACCGCTGAATAGGCCCAAATGAATGAATCTAACCAGTGAGGTGTCTCAAGCCATGGCCTCTGAATCAACTGCAGAATCTGGGGCAAGATCCAGCAGGACATATTTTTTTCAGTTTCCTGCTCCAATTAGTTTCAATAGGAGGTGTGAAGGTAAACCATGTCCATTCTTATTTTTATACATGCTTTATACTGCTTAAGGAATTATATTTTTCTTTGTGCAACGTTTATACATTAAGATGGCGCCTGTATCCGGTGCCGCACCCAGAGGCTGACGCACATGATCGTCATGTGGTTTACAAGAAAGACAGTATCATTTCTTTGGAAATCGAAATCTAAGAGATGTTGAAACTTAAGAGCCAATGACTGATCGCCAGTGTATTCGGATACAAGACGTACATGCTTACAGCCTGCCGTTATCTTATCTTTCTTGCATTCCTGTATAAGATTTGTGACTTTCTCAATAAACCTCAGTACTGTGTGAGCAGGCACAGCGCCTTGTTGCATGGACTGAGATGAAAACTGACTCAGTGTGTCGGAGTTCATCTTAATCAGCGCGCACATGCATGATTGATTTGGAGCAGGTGACTGACCACTGGAAGTGACCCGTATTCTGGCGGAGGTCATTACCTCAACAGAGGTAGAAAGAAGAAGGAATCTTCTGCTGATTTCAGAGCAAAATACACAGCAAAATCAGTGCCAGACTCCACCATGTGAACAGGGCCTAATCCTGTTAATAGTGCCACTCCACAGTGGCCACCACACAGTATTATGTGCTTGACAGTGGCCCCAACAAAGAATTATGTGCTCGACAGTGGCCCCCACACAGTATTATATGCTCACAGTGGTCCCCACACAGTATTATATGCACACAGTGGTCCACACACAGTATTATATGCTCACAGTGGTCCACACACAGTATTATATGCTCACAGTGGTCCACACACAGTATTATATGCACACAGTGGTCCACACACAGTATTATATGCTCACAGTGGTCCTCACACAGTATTATATGCTCACAGTGGTCCTCACACAGTATTATATGCTACACAGTATACCCCTAAGTATAATAATTAGAGGCCATGGGGAAGTGATTAAAAATAACCAACACTTATACTCACCTCTCCTGTGTATCCTCGCTCCTTCCTCGGTCCTCTTCTGCCTTGTGACTGAAGTCACGTGCTCCAGGTGTCACTGCCGGGGCCTGTGATTGGGCCTCAATG
Source organism: Leptodactylus fuscus (assembly GCF_031893055.1). Classification (NCBI taxonomy): domain Eukaryota; kingdom Metazoa; phylum Chordata; class Amphibia; order Anura; family Leptodactylidae; genus Leptodactylus; species Leptodactylus fuscus. The sequence continues at coordinate 275,310,728 of NC_134265.1, read as the reverse complement.
CTCACATTGGGTGCGATGACGTCCTTACATTGGTGCTCCCTATGTGACTGCTAGGATCAAATCATAATTGCCATCAATGAGGCCTGGGATGTAGGACCTCAGTCACTGGCAGGAAGAGCTCCAGAGTGTATGCTGAGCCTAGGACTGGTGAGTATAAGAATTTTTTTTTAATCACCTAACCTGGACTGGCACCTATTGGGAAGGGACCCAGTGATCGGCAGGCCCCTTTCCTTTAGCAGGCTTTCCCTGACTGCTATCATGGTGAACCAGGACCCAGGCTTTTCCAGCTGGCCATGGGCCCTGTACCCTACACCACTGCCGAGTGGCCTCTCTTAGGAGTTTGGGGCCTGGGCACTTTCCCGGGTAAGCCAGGTGTTGACCCCAGCCCTGTTTATATCAGTGCCAAACTATGTTACAATGTCCGCCTGAAATTGATAGACGAGAAAGTCCCACATAGAGGACTTTTTCCTCTGACGATTTCAGTTTTAGAACGACAGACACCCGCGGACCCTATTGTAGTCAATGGTGTCCACCAGGCTTTGGGTGTAATCGCTATTACAGTGGTCTGATTGTCCATTGTTCTGGTCCTCCAACAGACCAGAACAATAAAAAAGTCTATGCTAGTGTGAACCTATTGTCAGTGCTATTACCCTACAGTACCCTACAGGGAAATGAAGTATTGTTTAGTGACCTTTTAAATTAAAGGGTTCTGTCCACTTTGGTTGAGAGATGAGGATCCTGAATTGGGGTTCTACTTTATTAACTTAGAATTCTCTGATTGGAGTATATAAAGATGGGGTTTTGAAACTAGATATGTCCAAATTCATGAAGAGCAAAAGCAAATATCATGTTAGGTATAAATACAGATGTTTAGATAGCTCTAGCTTCAACTATCGAGCAGCGGCAATGTATGAAGTTGCTTTCATGTGATAATTTCATGAGATTATCATGCAACTGTCACATAACAAATATATTCATTGGAACGAGATTGCTAAAAAAGTGAAGTGATGCACAAATCTTGAGACAATTGGTACTGAATTGTCATATTGCATGACAGATGTCTTACTATACTGTCTGTGTGGAAATTCAGAAATAGATCTAACTGTTTGGTGTTTATGTGTTAATAAAGATATAAAAGTCTTACAGTTCTCAATAACAGAAATAAAATAATAGCCTTGCCAGAACTTTTGTATTGAACATCAGATATTACTGTAAAAGGCTGTATTGTCTGCGACAAAAAAGTGTAATGTATGTGTTACAAAAGACTTCAAAACTTTTACAATAGATGTCATATCACAATTGAAAAATATCTGCTGTGCAATGTCACCTTCACTAAATAAATATATAAACAACATACTATGCTGTGTGATAAGATCCATCAACAGAAGCTAGAATTCTTGTTGATGGTTTCCAGGCAACAAGTCTTTTTTTATGCCACGCAGTAAAATGGGCTCTAAAAAGTCTGAAAGTATCTTCATGAGTTATTGCAGAGATATGTATTATGTACTGGCCAACAATGCAACAAGGTAAAGAAAGGCAAAGCTCAACTGTTAAAGCAAATATACATGCTCCAACTGGCCCATAGGTAAACAGGTGAATCATTGAGCCAGGTAGCCAAGTGGGACCCCAGCTCACCCAGCCATGGCACAGGACTCTCATTGTACGTCACACAGATACTCATTGTACAGCATTTCAACCAGACTACGCTCACTGAAGATTCATGGAGGATAAAACAAAAAAGTTCAGCTTAACATTTAATGATATACTCAATAAAATATATGTACCCACATATCATTACAAAAAAAAAAAATAGCACAGACAACAGTTCCTTCCCTGTTAGGGTGCATTCACACTAAGTATACGCTCAGCTGATTCTGAACGTAAAACACGTTCAGAATCAGCGCATACAAAGCAGATCCCATTCATTTCAATGGGAGCCGGTATACGAGCGCTCCCCATTGAGATGAATGGGCTGCTTTTTTCCCTATTGGTTTCAATGTGATACGCGCGTATGCCGGCTCCCATTGAAATGAATGTGATCTGCTTTGTACGCGCTGATTCTGAACGTGTTTTACGTTCAGAATCAGCTCAACATATACTTAGTGTGAATACACCCTAAGAGTGATAATATGCGCTTCAAGGAAAAAATATATAAAAGGGAATGAAGCCGGTGATGATATTCGGCGTCACCCAGTTCTGATTAGATATAGAGGCTATATAAATATAAGGTATCCTCCAGCCTATCAAATTGTTACAAGTTAAAGTGAATACTATGGATAAACCACAGTGTTCACAGATCAATGTATGTACTGATATACTAGCTTAATACCACTGCTATAAAGTTACCATAGTCAGAACTAACTGCATTTCCTAGCTCCCCGATGATGTGAATCGGTACTAGTGCATTTCCTTGTTCCCACCATCGGAGAGTTGGGAAATGCAGTTTTCATGGCACAATACTTAATTTAGGGACTTGTACTTTGTGCATCTACTTTATTCACCTCCTGAGAAACCCCTCTGATGTTGCATGAGGCTATCGAGGTTATGAGACAATTGTTATAAAAAGTCCCTGAGTTCCTACAAAAGACATCTGCTAGGTGTTTGCATGTGTTTACCCTCAAACTCCAAAGACAAACTGATAGGAAATGTAGATTGTGAGCCCTATATGTGACCGTGATTGCCAACATCTGTAAGGCACTGCAGAATATGATAATGCTAGACATGTAAAACAAAAAAATAAATAATTATGTCCAAGATATAAGAGTTTGAAGTGACCCTGTCCTTGTGTCATATTTTGTACATTTTACACAGCCCCATACTCGAAGCTTATACTCCATACACAGTTACGCTGGGTTCACACCAGTGTCCTATACACCAGTGTCCTATCTCCGTTCTCAGGTTTCCGCCTTCTGCAGGCAGAAGACGGAAACCTGTCAGACCATGTACGGCCGTGAGGGTCAGTGAGTGTTTTGTGCTCTTTGTGCAAAACCATTTTTTAAACCGGACACAAAGTCCTGCAAGTCCGACTTTGTGTCTGGTTAAAAAAAAATGGTTTCGCCTTGGACAGGTACAAAATGCTCACCGGTGTTCACAGCCGGACACTTTTCAAGCCCATTCATTTGAATGGCTTTGAAAAATGCCTGAGGTTTCCGTCTCCTGCCCAGTTTCAGGCAGAAACCGGAAACCTGAAAGCGGAGATCCAGGGCGCAAATGTGAATGAGCCCTTACTCAGTGAGAGGCAGAAACAGATATCAATACAGAAGCCAAGGAAAGATCATAGAGATGCAGGGTGTAACAGAAATTAGCAACAGTGTTCACAAAGTATACAAAATGTATTAATGACACAAATACTGCCAGCAAATCAAATGTTGTCCAAAACTTTAGTTATGCTTTAAGCCACATTTTTGGCAACCAGTCCTTACAATACCATCACTACATGTGACTTCTGGCTAACCAAAGAGGCATTCACATGGAGTAACACGGCGCTGCAAAACAGAATACCATTGACTTCAATGGGTTCCGGTTAAAGCGTGTAACACATTGAGATCAAGGGGTTAAAAAGCCTCCCATTAATTTCAATGTGTTACACATGTTAAACGGAACCCATTGAACTGAATGGGATTCTGTTTTGCAGCTCTGATTCTTACACAAGTTATTGTGCCAGAATCAGTGCCGTGTTACTCCGTGTGAATGCACCCTTACGGTTAACTCCAAAAAATATTACGTGGCCTTAACATTAGAGCTTTCCGTCCTCAAGGCAGCTGTGTTGACTTATCTACCTAAAACAATGTTTTCTGGACTTGCTAGGATCCAATTAAATAAATCAGAGGTGGACATACTTCTTCACATCAGAAGGTCACGAGAAAATGTCAGCAATGAAGGAATTAGCAGTATAAATATATACCATTGGAATTTAATGTAATAAAAATTAATTATTAGTTAAAACTAGAGATGAGCGAACAGTGAAATATTCGAGATTCGATATTCGTTTCGAGTAGGGCCTCAATCTTTGACTACTCGATCGAGTATCCCATTGTAATCTATGGGAAAAAATGCTCGTTTCAGGGGAAACCACTATTCGACTAAAGGAGAGTCACCAAGTCCACGAATAGCAGGAGGAGAGTGTTTAGGAGGAGCGCTGTGCAGTTAAAGTGCACGGACCCCATTATAGTTTATAGGGTCCATGCGCTTTAACTGCACAGTGCTTTTCAGTTGCGCTGATAAAAAGTCAGCTCACCCGTAACAGCAAGCTGCCAGCTCTTCCAACTAGCAAAGACGAGCCTGCTGCAAATCAACGCTGGTTCTGCAGCAGGCTCGTCCTTGCTAGTCGGAAGAGAGCTGGCAGCTTGCTGTTACGAGGGAACTTACTTTTTCTCATAGGAATGAATTGACCAGCATTGATTGGCCAGTGTACAGCATTCGGCCAATCAACGCTGGTTCTGCCGAAGGCTCGTCTGTGAGGAGGCAGAGTCTAAGATCAGACCACAGCAGTCTCCATTGTGGCCCGATTTTAGATTTCGCCTCCTCACAGGCAAGCCTCCGGCAGAACCAGCGTTGATTGGCCGAATGCTGTATACTGGCCAATCAATGCTGGTCAATTCATTCCTATGAGAAAAAGTAAGCTCCCTCGTAACAGCAAGCTAACAGCTCTCCCTACTAGCAAGGACGAGCCTGCTACAGAACCAGCATTGATTTGCCGAATGCTATACACTGTATAACATCCGGCCAGTCAACACTGGCTCTGAATTGAATATTTACTGTGAATAGCTAGTAGTATTCGATCAAGTATGAATATTTTGAATATCGTAGTATTTGATCAAATACCTACTACTCGTTCATCTCTATTAAAGACTATAATGATCCCGCTTGCAGTAATCTGAAAATAATCTGTTATTTAAGTGTTTTTCTTTTTGTTGCTCACCTAATAAACAATCTTGCAGCCTGTGGTAACCCCTGAAGGACCGGGCCAGTTTAGTTTTTCCCTCCCCACATTTCAAGAACCATAACTTTTTCATTTTTCAGTTCACAAACTTGCATGGCGGCTTATTGTGGACGAAACAAATTGTACCTTGATATTCTGTGCAATGTACTAGGAAGCTGGAAAAAAATTCAGAATATTGGAGAAAAATACGCTATTTGGCTATTTTGATTTTTTTTCACCGCTATGCTGTTTACCATATGGGTTAATTATTTTAATATTTTAATAGTTCTGCCATTTTGGAGTGCAGGGAGACCTAATGTGTTTGTTTACTTTTTTTTATATACTTTTATATGTGATCTAGGGAAAGGTGAGTGATTTGAACTTTTATGTTTTATTTGTTATACTTTTAAAAACTTTTTTTTTTTTTTTTTTTTTTTTTTACTTTTATCACCAGACACCCTAGGTACCTTGAAACCTAAGGGGTCTGATCACTTATACTATTCACGATCTACTTTCCTGTCCGCATGACTCGTGCAGAGACCGTGCAGAAAGCACACAGACCCCATTATAGTCTATGGGGTCCATGTACTTTCACTGCACACCGCTTGCCAATGTGTTCGGTAGTCCGTCTAGGGGTCCCGTTGCGGACTCCCCCGAACGGATTACCAATGCAGATGTGAACAAGCCCTTAGGCTTCTCAGTGGAAGAACCGCTAGCAATCAGACATTTATCGCTTATCCTGTATATAGATAATAAATATTCATTTATTTTAATCCATAGCCACAGCTGTAATACATCAAACATTCAGTAGGCTATCCGCTTTTTGCTCCTGGTTTTGTGAGATTCTAGACGATGGGGGGCTGTCCTACCTGTATTCTGGACTATCAAATACCAGATTAAAGGAATTTTATCATAATTTCTGCATTTTGTGAAATAGTTACACAATACAATGGATATAGTATTAAAAAGACACCTTTGCGCAAGGTTTTCAGTATTTTACACTATTGCAAATGCGTTCATCTTTTATTCTGACAGGCTTGTCTGATGTTTCTATGAATATTTCTTTATTTGGATGTCAGTGTTTGGAATAAGAATACATGAATACATTGATTTTGTAGCTTCAGGGGTGCAATATACAAAAGCAGCAACAGTGCCATCAGAAAGTACAACAGCTATATTGCAAATAGGAAAACCTTTGTATATCATCTGAAACTGTAAATCAGACTATGAATGGTAAATCAAGCAGAACAGGAGAATAGTCTTCTTTGATGCAGAAATTACTGCACCACTCATAGGAAGACATTCCGGCAGGAACGCTCTCTGAGGTGTTTCTCAAAGGCAGTAAGATGACTGAAGTTTTTTCTGTGAACATCACTTGTCTTCTATCAAAGGAGAAAACAAACAAACAGAAAAATGTCTAAAGGACAAGAGAGGGAGAATTGCAGAGATATCACCGTGTATGCTCTTCAAATTCCCAGACATTTGATGTGGATATATTGCGCTCAGAGAACTTATGTGTTTATGTTGTTTTTGACACATCCTATATTACAACAAGAGTTCCTTAGATAGATTGGAGAGAAAATGAAACAATAACAACAAAACTCAGTCATGCAAACTTCTTATGACTTCAACCGTAACGCCTTCACATTTTTATAGAGGTGTCTACAAACTTAAAGGAGTGTCCCAGCTACATAGAGGTAGATTAATGTACCTTAAATTAAGGATTAAGGGGGTGGTCCAGCTTCAGTAAATAATTGTTATTCTTTGTATAAAGAAAAAATTCCTGTACAATTTACCACAAATCTCAGTTTTTTGTCCCTTTTTGTTCACTTCCAATGGATAAAAATCAGACCATGGTCATGTGATAGACACGCAGGTAAACCTATCATTACACCATGTATGTCCTGTGTAGTAAAATACCTCGAAGCACCGCTGATATTAGGACCGTCCACCTGACTGCTAAGCTTAGAATGAGCAGGGATATAACTAAGTAAAGTTAATCCTTATTCACACATCAGTGTTTTGTATCAGTATTTCCAAATTAAATTCAAAAGCATGTCAAATACACAAATCAGGTGCAAATATTTCCATTATATATTGAAGGATTTTATTAATCTATTCACACCATTTATTTTTTTTTGCCATATATGGGTGGAAACATCTTTGGTACCTGGCCCTTTATTGTGACAAAGGGTAAAAAAAATAATGATGTGGCATATCATTCCTTCCGCGGTCTGTTGGCAATCTTTGACAAAAATGGTTGGAGTGTGGTGGACACCAATGCGAGTTGGGGTGGGAATCCTTTGACCCAACCAATTTACTATAACTCATGACAGAAAGCTGCAGAGGATTTGATTAAGACTGAAGTACAGAATGCAAAACTTTATAAACTCAACCCATTACTTGCAGCAACCCGAAGGATAGAAGCGGTGGTTGAGAGTAGAAGTTATGGTGGTGATGTCACGGGTGGGTAAAAGACATTTCACTAGCTCCTCCAGCCCACCTTCCTGTCTGGACACCATTGATCGTGGCATCCAAAATACCTGATGGTACTTATAGCTAGTAGTTTCCCCTGGGGCACTTCCAGTTGGATATAGGTCCTCTCTTAACCTGAGCTGTGTTATGGTGTTTGAAGTTGGGGCTGAATTAAATGAAGTTCCAGGAACCCAGATACCTGAAGATGAAGGGTTCTGGAGGGTTCCACAACCTCAATTTCATCCAATATGGCACATTTTTCGATCAGCTCCTCCAGCCCAACTGTCAGACTGGACACCTGTGATATACCCAATGGTGGTGGTATTTTCTCCTGGAACACTTCCAGTTGGAGAAACCTCCTTTCTTAGCCTGACCTCTGTGGTGGTGATCGGAAGTGGGTCTGAATTAAATGAAGTCCCAGGAACCCAGGTACCTTGAGATGAAGGGTCCTGGTAGGTTCTACATCCTGAAGTTTCTCCAATATGTCACACTTTCTCCCTGCATGGGGGTTGACAGCTTATCCTCCGTCTTAGGGCTTTAGCTGGACTGCTGGGCAAATAGCTATTTTCTTTCTTTCAGGGGCTGCAATGGGCACATAGCATGTGGTCGTAACTATGACTGCTAAACACTACAGGCTAATGGGTACTCGACTATCAAAGTCTCCACCTCTTAGTCTAAAACAGTGATTTTCCAAGCCCTTTAAATGGAAGTGAGTCAGACCACAGTGAAAGGGTCCTAAAAAGGAGGAAACAAACATTAATGGAAAGCTGCAAAACACACAAAAACAACACAGTGACACATTACATAATCAAAAAAGAAAAACATATAAGCACTGGGTTGCTGCATATCTCTGTGCAGTCCCCACTTCTACATGTTGGTTACAAAAACTGACTGATACAGGACACTGAACTGTGAATAAGACCTTAAACTGATTTTTTTTTTTTTTTTTAACAAACCTATGCATCTTTCTGCTCAGAGTCTTCTGTTTCACAACATGTTTCCTGTAAAATAGATTGCATTTTCAAGCTGATAGCTTCTCTTTAACCCCTTAAGGACGCTGACAGTTTTGACCTTCAAGAAGCAGCGACATCTTAGAAATCTGACATGTATTACTTTATTTAGTAACAACTTTGAAATGCTTCCACTTATCCATTTGATTCATGTGTTTTCTGAGACATATTGTACTTTATGTTAGTATATGTACTGCTTACGCTGGCGCATACAAGGAAGGAGCTCCAGCTGTGCAGTTTAATGTGTTTCATGGCAGTGGCGGATCCAGGCTTTGCGGGGCCCTGGGCAATTGACTGTGGCAGGGCCCTACTTACAAAAACCCGACATGTAGGATTTTTCTGTCCGCTTGAAAAGTCGGACATCTTTAGGACAGGCACGGAGTGTAAAACAATGCACCCGATGTCCATTTAAAGGGGTTCTATCAGCAAAATTATGCTAATAGAGCCCCACATATGCGTGAAGCCTTTAAAAAGGCTATTCGGGCACCGTAAATGCTACATTAACCCCCAGTCCCGTTTTTAAATAAAAGCATAAAAACATATATGCAAATCTTACTGAACATGCACTGGGGGCGGTGATGCACGATGCCGTGTCATCTTTGGGCACACCTGCCTCTTCTGTCTTCTTGGAGCGACGCCCTCTGGTCCCGTCTCTTCTGCCAGCTTCCTATTGGTCTTCCGGCTTGAGGTCTTCAAATCTCGTGCCTGCGTAGTAGTGCTTCCCTCTGGATTGCTACTGCGCAGGCTCACTCACCATTTTACTTAATGGCAGTTCGCAAGCGTGCAGTACGCTTGTGTAGCTCTACGGGGACTGGCAAGTGAGCCTGCGCAGTAGTGCTCCGGAGGGAAGCGCTACTACGCAGGCGCGGGATTTGAAGACAAGAAGACGGAAGAAGACACGGAACCAGAGGGCGTAACTACAAGAAGACAGAAGAGGCAGGCGTGCCCAAAGATGACGTAGCATCGTGCATCCCCGCCCATGGTGCATGTTCAGGTACGATTAGCATATATGTTTTAATGCTTTTATTTAAAAATGGAACCGGGGGTTAATATAACATTTACGGGGCCTAAATAGCCTTTTTAAAGGCTATTCACGCATATGCGGGGCTCTATTAGCATAATTTTGCTGATAGAGCCCCTTTAAATGAATGCAGAATGTCAGGACACAGCTAGTGTCCGCTGCTAATGTCCGTTCAAGATTTTGAACGACATTAGCAGCGGACACTGACGGTAGTGTGAACGCCCCCTAAAATACTCCATGTGCCTCATATTAATAGCAATTAACCCTATCATGTCCTTCACATTAACCCCCTGTGTGCCTCACATAAGGGTAACTGATATGTGAGAGACATGGAGGTAATAATGAAGTATCTTCATAATTAGTACCCCCACTTTGCTGGAGCTTCCTCTTCTCCCTCTCATGTTTAAAGAGGACCTTTCACCACTTTTGGGCACATGCAGTGTTATATACTGCCAGAAAGCCGACAGTGCGCTGATTTCAGCGCACTGTCGGCTTTCCCGATCTGTGCCCGGTGTAAAGAGCTTACGGTGCCGGTACCGTAGTGCTCTATGGTCAGAAGGGCGTTTCTGAACATTAGCCAGAGACGTCCTTCTGCCTCGCGGCGCCTATCGCGCTGTGCTGTGGAGCGGGGAGGAACGCCCCCTCCCTCTGCTCACACAGCTCGTCCATAGACAAGCATTATCAGGAGCGGGAGGGGGGAGTTCCTCCCCGCTCCACAGCACAGCGCGATAGGCGCCGCGAGGCAGAAGGACGTCTCTGGCTAATGGTCAGAAACGCCCTTCTGACCATAGAGCACTACGGTACCGGCACCGTAAGCTCTTTACACCGGGCACAGATCGGGAAAGCCGACAGTGCGCTGAAATCAGCGCACTGTCGGCTTTCTGGCAGTATATAACACTGCCTGTGCCCAAAAGTGGTGAAAGGTCCTCTTTAAGATGCAGGACGGCAGGGTCCATCTTCTGTACAGTGATAAGCTCCGCCTCCTCGGCTCTCCTCACCCTCTCATTGGTTGACAGAGGGCAGCCAGAGAAGGGGGGTGAGGAGGGAGCGTCCTCTATCAGTAGCTGCAGCTCCCTGGCTGCTGTCTGTTAGCCGATGCTGGAGGTACACAGTGTGCTTCACACATATACTTCCTAATAGGGAAAGTATATGTGTGAGGCACACTGTGTGCAGGGAGCTGCAGCTATTGAAAGAGGACCGACAGGGGACCCCTGCAAGTGCTGGGGCCCTCGGCAATTTCCCTGCCGACCGACCCGAGTTTTGTTAGGTATGGGCTCGCCCGGCCCTGGATCCACCCCTGTTTCATGGAATCATGGCTTTATGATGAAATCAATGACTCAGTGGTTTCCATTTAGAGCTTTTATATTATTAGGGGGACAGGGATGTCACTAGTACTGGTAAAAAGAGATCAGGGTAGCTCATAGTGTTTGTTAGCAAGTATTGGTGTCTGGAGGAACGTGCCATGGTTAGGGTCTGTCACTGTCGTAGGGACATTGAGATCCTTGCTGTGGCTCTGCAACCATTTTACTTCTCAAAGGAATTCTCCACTGTAATTGTGGTGGTAGTTTACATTCCACCACAAGCATCATGTGATGCTGCGGGCAAAGTTCTCTCTGGTTTGGTGTTTGGTCTACATTATAGGTATCTCAATGTCCTTATCATAATCACAGGAGACTTCAACCATGTTTTCCAACCCTTTCTTAATTCTATTAATTAGAGAAGTGTGCTGCCAGGGAAGTGAAAACAACTGACTTACTGTAAAGGTGGTTATAGGTCCATTGCCTTGAACCAACTTGGTTGTCTGATCACAACTAGTGTCTGGCTTATAGGCCAGTGGTCCCTTGCTGCCCAGTTGTTGAGAAGCAGCTTAGAAAGTGGTCTACCAAGGTCAAAAATTAACTACAGTCCTGCTTTGGGTCTGATTGAGATGTCCTTCTCGACATGGAGGGGAGGACGTAGATATGATTACTGGGGGAGTAACTGATTATATTAACTTTTGTACAGACAATATTTTGCCTGTCAATGAAGTCAAGTGCTACCCTAACAATAAGCCATGGTAGCTAAAAAGCCCCTAAACAAACAAAAAAAAAGCAGGTATTTGCCAGGAAGGATAAAGAGCCAGCTAAAGCTGGGCAGAGAGATATGAGAATTATGCTGACAGGCTGTAAACTAGGCTATAAGCGCATGGTGAAAAGTAAACTAGATATGAATGAAATGAAGCACGTCTGGTCTGGTAGACGTCTGAGCTCAACGCTGCTGTATGTTCTGTAACAGGTGATAAGGAATATGTGGATCAGTTGAACAGATACTTCAATAGGTCCAATGAGACTGCTTTGGGTCAGGAAGTAGATGAGGTAGACACCTTTTGCAACTTGTGAGGGTGAGGGATGTCTCATAGTCAATAAAACTGCAAATATGAGGAAGTTAAGGCGGCTGGGTTAGATCATGTTGCTCCTGGGATCCTGAAAAGCTGCATTGCTTGGCGGCTGTGTGAGGTGTCTGTACATCTGTTTAATATGAGTGTTAGTGTTCAGTGTGTTCCAGTGCTTTAGGAGACTTCCTGGTTGGTGTCTGTGCCCAAAAAAGTGGGACAGCAATTTGAGTAACTATCATCCAACCTGACATTGCAAGTCTTGAAGTTGTGTTGTCTGACTTAAGGATGTGTGGCCCCACTCTTAGATCATTTGCAGTTGCATACAGTGCTAAAGTGTGGATGGAAGATGGCCTCATTCATTTATTGCATAGCATATATATGCACTAGGAGGCTAGAGGCTCTTCAATTTGGCTCACCTTCTAGCTGTGCATTAATACAATTCGACGAAGTTTGCTGGCAAAAATGCTAAATTTACAGAAAAGGGTTTACATTAGGAATTGTGAATAGCCTGTCCGAAAAGACATGTCTTTAGTTTGCACTTGATGCTGCAGAAATTTCGTGATAATCTGATTCTCTGGGGTAAATCCACAATTCATAGAAAATTTGGAAAAATTAGCAATTTATAAAGTATGTATTTTTTTTTTTTTGCTTGTAGTATAGATAGTTATACCACACAAAATAGTAAATGTTTAACATTTTACAAAACTCTATTTTATGTTGGCACCGTTTTTGAACATTCCTTTTTTAAGGACATTTAAATACTTATAAGTTTAACAGCAATTTCTCAAAACTTATTTTTAGGGAACAGTTCATATCTAAAGTGACATTGGAGATTTAGATATTACAAATCCCTATAACTCATCCCATTTCAAAAAACGCAAATCTATCTATCTATCTATCTATCTATCTATCTATCTATCTATCTATCTATCTGGCAAAATATTGCAGTTTATGTTAAAGAATATTTACAATTTCCAGTGTTTAATGGTTGCAGCTAGTGTTAAATAGGGTCATGCTAAATAGGGCATGAGCCTATTTAACACTCTGGAGAATGGAATGAATGTCTCACATGGCTTCATGTCATGCTATAGAAATCACTGAACTAAGACAGCCATAAAGATAAGAACCTGGGACCTGTGAATTGTTTACATGTTTATACTAATAAGCCTCTACTCCTCATCCCCTTCCCTCCTGAAATCCTATCCCTATGTGTCCTGTTGTACATAAATATGCAGCCTTCAGAAATTGATCTTAGTTATATCTGAAGAAGAAGCCAAAGAGCTTCGAAACGTTATATTCTGTCATCATTAAGAGTTAGCCATTAAAAAGGTATCATCTACTGAAGACTCCCAAGTTTTTTGTTTTTTATATTTACTGGCTAACACAGTACAAAAACAAACATCTTCTTCTTTATACTAGAAGGTTAATATTAAAGAACATTGCATGCTTGTCTGCCCCCCTGCCCCCATACTTACTAGTGGATTACTAATATATATATATATATATATATATATATATATATATATATATATATATATATATACAAGTTTAAATTCATAAGATGTAGTATAATCAAAAGATGCATATATAATGAAATAGAATGATAAATCACCAAAGATTAAAACAGATATTAAAATAGTCCTGCATTCATTAACATTTAGGAAAACACCAGGATACATTATCAGCAGATTAAAGAGGAAGGCTTATAAATTCATTACAATGCTGAAAGTATTACAGGAAAGTCCACTTTTTTTTAGCAGAATTTATTATTTTCACCACTTTCGTACAGAATGGTAATGTTCTTGCAGTTTTTAACTGTGTATCAGCTGCAATGTGTGGTTTTACTCTAGTAGAAAAAAAAACAATTACCTTCATTACTGTTAAGGTAATTTATTTTTTGTTATTGTTGACTTGATCCCTAAGTGAAAAATTAAGCAACATGCTAAGTAGTCATTATTATGTTCCTACCGGTTCATTGTTGTAATGTTTTTATAGCTCCTTTACATAGTTAGCTGTCCTGCTGAATCTGACATAATCCAACAACACACTGCGCTGCTCCTGTCAGGTATCTCTGCCTTTCCAACTCCCTCCTTCCTCTCAGTGTTAAAGATAGCGGCAGGAGTAGGAGGAAGTTGTACTCGGTAAATCAGAGTGGAAAAAGAAGAAAGCATTCAGTTTTTAAGGGAAGACAATAGATAGATAGGAAAATCTATTTAATCACATAGCTTGTGTATAAATATCATAAAATGTATCCAGCTCTTAAAAAGATATAATATTGCAAAGACTGGAACAAATTAAATGAAAAATAAGTAAGGGCTCTTTCACATCTGTGCCCGTACTCCGTTCTGCAGGTTTCCTTTTCCTGCACAAAACAGGGGCAGGAGACGGAAATCTGCCAGCATCTTTTCAAACCCATTCATTTGAATGGTCTTGAAAAGTGTCTAGCCGTGTGCACTGGTGAGTGTTTTATGTGCTCTGTTGCAAAACCGTTTTTTTTAAACCAGACACAGAGTCGGACATGCAATACTCTGTGTCCGGTTTAAAAAAAAACTGGTTTTGCGCGGAGCGCGTAAAACGCTCACCGGCACTCACAGTCGGACTTGGAATGACAGGTTTCTGTCTTCTGCATGCAGAAGACGGAAACCTGAAAACGGAGTTCAGGCACTGGTGTCAACCCAGCGTAAACTGTAAAGTATCTGCCTGTTCGGGTCTCTGCGCCACCCTCGCATGTATGCTGCAACGCAGGAGGTGGGCTCATTTTGATTCTTTGCTTAGAATTTTTCATTGCGCTGTGTGAATACTGCTCTATTACCTCTCCTCTGTATTGAATTTCCACCACACCCATCTCCTGCATCTTGTTATCTCTGATCATCAAATGGTTAATTCTAGCCTGGCCTGTGTAATTGACAGCCTGTCTACCAATCAAGCCTAGGGCAGGTCTTTGTCTTCCTATATACAATCCATTAGCCCACACTGCTATGCTGGCTATTGAGATTCTGTCCTTAGACTTTGTCCCTTCTAAGCTCCTCTGTCTGCTACTATTATATTACTGACCTCTGGCTTCCCTTTTGACCATTCTCTTGTATTTTGATTCTGTACTGTGTTGCTCGACTAGCTGGCTAGCTGACCTCCCTTTGTTGTTGTTTTTCTTTTTTCTTTGTTCTGTGTTGTCACCTGTATAGGAAGGGCTTTGTTGACCAGTTGTCCTCTACTACCTAGGGCAGTGTGGCAAGCAAGTAGGGCCAGCGATGGGTTCAGCTTAGGGCTCACTGTCTTGTTGTGCCCCTTCCTTCAGTGTTTTCCATCAGCTACTGGGGAATTGCTTCTCTAGACTTATTGTATGTCTTCAACATTTACTTCTTTCTGCATCTTAGACAAACATCATATCCAATTCCTTTCATGGGCATCCCATTGGTCTTATATTGAACATTCATCTATCATGAGCCACAGTTTGGACATGGTTAATAAAAATTGTATTTTATAGTTGTGAAAGTTAAACTGTGTACCCTCATCTGTCTGCTTACTGAATATAAAATGGGGGAAATTATTTAGACTGGGAGATGCACTTGATTTTTAAGAGTCTGCAGCATCCCAATTTTAGCACAAATGGGAGAGTCCACAGACAGACTTGAAAAAAAAAAAAAAAATAGTATATATATTAGCTATAACACATATTTTTTATGCCCTTAGTTATAATAAATCTGATTGACAGAGGCATCCCCATTCCATGCCGACTTGATTCTTCCAACCCAACCCCTATATCTATAAAAGTGTTGAGTGGGGCACAAATGTAACAAAGGTGCACATCCTGGCCAGCACACCACACAAGATGTGCCTCTTAGGCCGGGTTCACACGGGGTTTTTTGTGCTGGATTTTGACGTGGAATCCACCTCCCAACTAGGCCTATTTATTTGGGCCTGATCCGGCGCGGAATGCCACGACTGGATGCCGGTGAACAGCGGCTAGCTGTTTTTTGAACCGGAATCTGTGACGGCCCCCGCATCAAATTCCAATCCAAAAATCTCATGAGTGAACTTACCCTTATAGAGCAGTTTTCTTCTTTGCATATGATATGTTCTACCTAATGAGATAGTTGGGAATAGGAGTTGATGGTCAAAGTGTTAATATTGTGTGGAGAAGTCTTAATGGCTTTATACTAAGATGCACTTATGAAACTACTCTAATAGTTGAAGCAATTTTATGCATACATATTAATCTAATTTACATATGTCCTGTACACATTTAATCTCTCACACACTTTTTTCAGAATATATAGGTGAATGTAACATCTGGACATATACTAGTTTGTTCTCTAGCTTAACTTTATGTGGGGCCAAAAAAAGAGCAAATATCCAGCAATCAAATGGTCTAAAGATAAGACTGGGTTCACTTGTAGTGGTAATGTGCCATGCTGGAGACTATATTTGGTCAAAACTTTTTGACTTCAAGGGTTTTACAAGTGAAGAACATTTTTTTCACATGCTCTGTACAGCATATAAGTGCATCAATAAACTATAGCCATTTTTAGTATAATCTTGTGGTTTTGCACCATGGTTATTGGTTACTACTACCATGTATGAACTTCCCTAATGCTTTAGCGGGATAGTTTAGTTCCACACTGATACTTTGCATACCCTGTTAATAGAGCACTTTCCTTTTATTGTTTTATTTGATATATTCAATTTTGTAGTTTTGGTGGCAACAAACTTTTAGGTTTGACTTTGAAAACTAATTTTGAATCTAGAGTTTACAATCCTTACAAAAGCCTGGAGCATCGGGAGTAAAAGAGAAGAAAGTTTACAGATATCAAAGCAGTATCGGGTGTTTTTATATCCTGCATGACTGATTCACAACACCTGTAGTGTTTCTCCTTGAGCACTTTGTTCTTCAGGGGTTCATGTGTGAGACCTACGAAAAGTCAGATAAAGATCAGATAACAACTAATGTTCAAACAAACAAAAAAAATAATCATTGCAACCGCAAGACACTAACACCAAGATTAAAAGAGGCTATATTTATGTCCACTGTCTTCTGGTCCAAAATCGTTCTCACGAAGAGTAAATCAGTGTGAACCTTAAAGACTTGGCTAATTCTTTAAGGGAGTTTCTTTTTTTGTGCTTACTGTATGTTATCAAATTTAAAAATATTAAATATTATAGTATACCTTTTGTGAAAATTACATGATTGCTTTTACATGGTTAGCAGAAAAATCTGGAGTTAGCGATGAGACACAGGGTTGTGATTTCATCTATGGTTAACATATAGATGATACACAGGAAAACGCATATATTGGAAATACCATTATCTTCTTTATCCCGCCAACATGGAAGCTGGTTCGTTGGCACTATTGACAACAAATAGACAACTGTTTGACTTATTGTTTGTGAGTTTCCAGTTCTTAAGTAATCTTCTGAAGGAGAATATTTTAGCCAGGAAGGCAATGAACACACAACTCTTCTCTGAGACCTCCCAACAATGGATTTAATTTATAAATTTATAATAACACTTCTGGGACTTGCACTTCAAATTTCATCCAATGGGAATTATGCCTTTAGGGCATCGCCTCTAATCATAACCACTTACAGTATCTGATGCATGTATATTATTATTATTATTATTATTAATAATAATAATAATAATAATAATAATAATAATAATAATATAGCACCATTAATTCCATGGTGCTGTACATATGAAGGTTTACATACGGTATACAAAATATACAAAACAAATATAATACTAACAGAGACCAACTGGCACAGTGAGATTGAAGACCCTGCCCTTAAGGGGTACAATCTATAAGATTGTATACATTAAGATGCAGATGATATACATTGCATGCATACAGGTGTATACATTAACATAATATAGTGTAGTGTACATCAATTTTAAAACTAGGCAAAGTACAAACCCTCGTACAAATGCATACTGGAACGTATCAGCACTTATCAAACAAAGTGAAATTATGTACCCTATATGCATTGGATAGATTATTCTTTTACAACTGGATATTATCATAACTCTTGTCAGTGGTGCGTTTCCCACAAGGCCTGACTATCTTCCCAGATCCGCCCATTCACAGGAGTAAATTTGTCAATTTATTTATATATTTACCAGAAGAACACAAGAGAATGCAATGGAAATTCTGCATTATCAATGAGTAGCAAAACAGCAGAGTATTGTACCAGTAGCAGATTTGTGCTTTCTGTAAGGAGTACTTACAGCACAGCACTATTTTAGATCCTGCAATGGAAAGATAAGAACACACCTTCAAATACAGTAGAGGCAGTGTCTTAGAGAGAAGAGAGAAATCATGAGTATTTATTCCTTTACACTTGTAACCCCACCTACACGGGTGACCCTTATGAAAACTGCTTACGTATAGAAGATATTAATAAATTACATTTTAAAGAGCTGGGTTTCTGATAAGTACTAGACCATAGACAGTTCCAGCACTGAAGGTCATATCCATTACCTCTCCTCTGTAATTGAATTTCCACCACACCCATCTCCTGGACCTTGTTTCCCTCTGTTCATCAAATAGTTAATCTTAGCCTTGCCTATGTGATACAGCCTGTCTACTAATCATGTCTGTGGCAGATTCTATACTTCCTATATACAGGTCATCAGCCCACACAGGTTTGCTGGCTATTGTGACTCTGTCCTGTGACTTTGTCCTCACTAGTTTCCTACTTGCTCTTACTATTGTATTACTGACCTCTGACCTTTGGCTATTCTTTTTTATTACAATTTTATACCGCTTTGTCTCTCTGCCTTTGACACTTAGCTTGTTAACTCCTCTTCTGAGGTGTTTGTCTTGTCTTGTTCTGTGTACACTTATTTAGAGAAGGGATAACCACCCAGTTGCTCCTGTCATTAGGACAGTTATGGAAATTAAGTAGGGACAGGGGCTGGATTGAGTTTAGGGCTCACTGTCTCTGTCTTCCCCTTCTTCCATTGTTCCGACAGGGAATTACACAACCAACAATTCCCTTACAAAAACTCCGCAAAATTTTTAATTATCCATAGTTTCAAACTGTTTAACTGTTAATTTTCTACACATTTATATTGTTATGTTCCTGGGGAAAACTTCTTTCATTAATCTATCCAGTATATTATACTGACATATAGATTGGCTGATATGCTATATGATGAATATCTGTATTAACAACAATAAGGTTACTGTGAGCTGGAGCCAACCTGGCTCAGGGGTACATGGAGGGATTCACCTGTTCACTTGTGGGCCAATCTGAGATCACACACAACCTTTTATCAAATACAAGGAGGTAGGGGTGGGAAATTCAGCATATTAAACTCATATTCTTCCTATTGTATGGTTTAACTTTGGCCTCCATTTGCATATGTAACATATCGGGCTTGACCAAGATTTTTGGCTCACCTGAAGTACATTTATTCAAAGGAGTACACGTGGCAGTCCATATTGTAGAGGATACAGACTTGTCAACTTTTGGAGACAATTGTCCAGGTTTCTCTCCTCCATGGATATACAGACTGAACACATGCATAGAATTATGCATTGGTCTATTTTTGAGATGCCTCAGTAAATTCCTTGTCTTAAAGGTAGATTATATTTCTGTGGTTGCCCCCATTTTCTTTTTAAACATTTATGAAATATAAAGGATATGTCAAGGTTTAGAAAATATGTATATAATTTTTGTTCCAGAAAAAGAGATGTTCCTGCTCATTGACTGTGTCCAGTGTTGTAGCTAATCACTATGCCAGTGAATTGGGATGCTGCAATACTCTTTACATGGACAAAAGTTGAATTGCTTCTAGAAAAAAACAGGTTGTTGTTTTTAATCTGAACAACCCCTTTAATCATTATAAAAAAACAAGAGTAATGTGGCCTATTACCTTTAACACAATTTCTTTTAGATTTGGGATTCTCTTACTGCCGTTTGGTGCTTGGCGAAGAAAGTATTTGCAAATAGTAAGCAGTTAGGAATAAGATAGAAAACATAGCCCTGTTCATTCTGTAAAAAGTCTTAAGTGTAGCCCTGAAGATACCTTTTAATTCAAGGCAGAGCCCAAATATGCTACTTTCTTACTATATATCCTATTAGTGTGCGGTGTTTGCAAAGATGAATATGTCAGCAGAGTTCTATAACAATATATTACCTGAAATAATATACTATTATTACATTAAGGAAAACATAATGTTTTTAAAAGTAGAAATAAATGTACAATATGCGCTTGCCAACTGATAGTGAAGTTTATGCTATTCAATAAAAAAATGTACTCTGGCTTTTACTAGAATAATGTTTCATCTTTATGTGGCATTTACAATGCTGTGTTTTATTTCTTTCACAATGGTATTGTGGAATTTCTGTTTAGCTGTTGGGTAGTGTTCAATAGATCACCAAAGTCCCAGAAAATGGGAAGTTGAATATGTCAGTAGAGTACTCACATATATCCATTCTTCCCTCTGGGCATTATGTCGGAAACCTTTTATATTGGTGACATACCCACACTGCTGACTTGTAATAATAGAAATCTCAAGCATAGGTATTTCAATGGTAAGTGCTGCAAACGTCTAAGATGGCCCTGGTGTAGCTCTTATTACCCTGTATTCTTTTCAATGATATTTTATTCTACTTGGAAACATTGCCCTTGGTTATCAAATAAGGAAAAATAACCGTTACTGCCATCCACTGACCTTGAGAATTAGCTAAGGAAACACTTGTCTTGACTGAATCAGTAAGGGCTGCTTTATCATCTTCTTCTTAACCTTGTATTAAGTTCAGTGATGAACACAGCACACTTTATAATGTCACAGTGCAAGGACGCTAGTAGCTTAATGTAGGTTAGCTACTTGTACTACTAAAGGTAGTTTGGTGCCACCAATTCAATTGTAAACTGGGCCTGCCACCAAACATGAGCAACCTTAAAATAGTCCTCGGAGATGAGAGGTATTATATACCCCTAGAGAGCTGACAATGTTCTGAATTCAGGAACACCCTCAAAGACACTACTCTTCCATAGCCTTGTACTGTCGTGAGTGTGTTACTCACAGCCCAGTGATGATACTAGACTGTAAGGCCTGCCATTCTGACAATGGAAGGATATCAGTGCCGAAAATAAATTGATATCTCCAGTACTCATGCACATACAAAGTTGCACTGAATGCAGCCCACTGTCAGCTTTTTAGCAGTATATAATGCCGTCCATCTCCACGGACATGAAATGTCCGCTATATATATATGCTCTGAAAACCCCTAAAAACACCTCCAAATCCCTAGAAAATTACTCTAGGTGTGTAGATGTAGTGAATCTGTTTAAGTGCACAATAACTGAACTCATATTGGAGCCTCATAGTCCTCATAGTGGTGTTACCCTGATTCCTCCCTCACTCAAGTTATCACTCTTGCCTTGTGATGTGGTGTTCGATGCTGTATTTTTCTCCTGGATCATTGGAAGAAGTTGTACTTGGAGGATGTCTCTGGAGAAGAAAAGGCGAGCACTACGATGAGTTCTGTGTTATGTTTCTTAGGCTCTGTACTGTCAGGTCAGCGGTATCAGGCAAGAGCAGGCAGATCCGCTTTACAGGGAACCTGTCTGAGTTTTTTTCCCACCCTAAATCAATCCCAAGATGTGCAACATCACCGGTTTTGGAGGATCACTGATACAGCCAGTGTTCTTCCAGCAATACCTTTGTATCAAAACAGGGTCTCTAGGAACTTGGTAATAGTGATGTCACTGAGGGTAATTTTTTTTTGTTTTAATTGTAACCCATTCTGTGTCATAATTCATTGATATAAGATGTAAAGTATATAATGTGTACGATATATAGCTGCAGAACTGAATCTGACACAAGCTTATTATTTAAGGGAGATACAATATGAACATGCTATAGCACATTATTGAAGTAGAAATGTATTTTTCTTCAATTAGCACAGGATACCAAGGTTGTATGCCCATTCTGAATGTAAGACCGTCCTTGATATTTGCATTCATTTGCTCACGTAAATAATATAAAACCTTACTTGCTTCTTTTATTAAAAGTATATTAAACCTTGAGATTGCACTTTCTTATGTTATTTATGAAGAATTACAGCACTAGTTCATTTTCTTTTCAATCTTCAGCAAAACAATGAAAAAGGCTATACACACCATATGTATCATATTTAGGACTATTTGCTTTATTGTAGTGCAGAATACAGTGCAAGCCATATTTCTACCATGCAATTATTCTTAACACATTGTCATGTAAATGACGTTTATTTTTCACTATTGTGAAAATAACATAATTATAATGTATAGTAAATCATTCTACAAAATATCTAGCAGTCGTATTTTCTTTATTGGTGAATAACCTTGAAGCAGTAAGTTAACTCATCTGGCATCAACTATATTTACTGTAAAACAACCATAGTTAGAACCATAGTGGAAATGTTACTTGAGTGTATTGCTCATAAGATACATTGACACTGACATTGCTTAGAAAGTTGTTCTGATCTATCATAGGATCAGAGCAATGGTCTGAAAAACTAAAATAATGAAGGATACATATGGTACAATTTCTTTTTGTATCCATCAACATTGGATGCAAATGTTAATAAAATTATGACTAATAAAGGCAGAATATGTTCATGATGCATGGTGTGCCCATCTTACCACTGAATCCCAATCACAGGCCTCAGTAGTGACTCTGGGTGCATCGCGTCACAGAAGAGCAGTAGGTGCCATGAGGAAGTAGAGACAGAGTGAAGACGCCCCCAGGAGGCCGAAAAGTGGTAACGGAAGGTGAGCATAAATGTTTTTTTCCTGGGCCTCCAGCTGTTATACTTCAGGGTCTGAAGAGACCCCAGAGTATAATAATTTTATATCCCAAATAGTTTGGTTTCATTATGTGTATATTTCATATTACAAATAAGCACTATTTACTATAAGGATTAAAGACATATGTTCAGGTTTTATGAGTTTTTTCATAAAGAAAATGGAATAGATTGAAAAAAGAAGTACCACCTGTTCTTTTTAGGTTCTCACCCTACATCACACCTACTATTGTCCTCAAAACTGCAATAACAAACTCTCAATGTGTGCCCTACCTTATTCAAAATGTTCACATTCAGCTAATTACAATACTGTATGTTACTTAGGCCTGGTTCACACCTGCGTTAGTTAATCCTTTCGGGGTAGTCCGCCCGAATGGACTACCAAAAGCATTGACAAGCGGTGAGCAGTGAAAGCACACAGATCCCATAGACTATAATGGGGTCTGTGTGTTTTCTGTGCAGTCTCCGCACAAGTCATGCGGGCAGGAAAGTAGATCATGAAGTACTTTTCTGTTTGTATTTTCCATGCAGACACCGCACGGAGAACACACAGATCCCATTATAGTCTATGGGGTCCGTGTGCTTTCATAAGCTCACCGCTTGCCAATGCGTTCAGTATTCCATTTCGGGGGTCCCCATGCGGACTCTCAGAACGGATTACCGAATGCAGATGTGAACAGGCCTTAGTCAATTTCCTTGTATTATTTTATTCCATTTGTAGGTGCAGTCCTTGGTGCTGTCCATGGCTGATGTAAAAGCAAAGTAAGCATCTTTCCATTGCATTCCTTACAGCTGACAACTTAATCAAGCATTCCTTAATAGTCTTTGGAACAAACAACTACTTAAAATGACAAAGAAATATCCTGCCTGTCTAATTAAGTAACAATCCCCATACCTTATAAATATCACAAGCTCCTAACTAGAACCAGTAGGACATATACAATGCAAAGGTCCTAATCTAATATGCAAAATTATTGCTAATGCAGCTTGGTTAGGAGAAAACATGACATAAATGCAAAACGGGAAACTTTAGCTGTTTGAATGTCTCCTTTCTATTCTTTGAAAACTGCAAGATCACAAGTAGAGGTAGGAAAACTGATTTATTACGAGCTGAGTTTGACCTGAATCAAAAGCATACAGTAGCTAGTGGGGGAGAAGGGGGAAGGGGCAGAAGGGGTGGTGTCCCCAAGTCCACTAACCTTGTGGGGCCCACTCTGGAGCTGTCGCAAACACACAGATATTACATCTGTATCAGTGTCTCTGGGACACTGATACTGTTGAAATATGTAGTAGAGCAGGAAAACCAGCTTCCAGCTCCAGCTTCCAGCTTCTACCTTCTAGCAAGAAAACCAGCTTCCTGCTCTGCTATTCTGCTAAGTTGGAGGCCACAGGCTTGTAGGAACTTGCGGCCTCCAGGTATCCCAGTAACCGATAAAGACATCAATGTCCTGACTCAGGTCATGCTAACGTCACTAAACTGTGCCTCCTTTACCAGGACGCTGATGGTGCCCAGAGAACTAATGGAGGCAAGTCCGTGCATAAGGGGGTTAAAGACAGGTAAGTAATTTTTTATTTATTTTTTTGGTTGGGGGAGTGGCAGGGGAGTAGCTTAATAGTAGGGGAAATAATAATTTAAGGAGTATTATTAATATATGGGGTCATTGGGCCAAGCATTGGCAATACAAATAGGTCATTAGGGGGTATTGGGAATCAGCATTTATGTAAGGTAGTATTAACCTTTGGGGTATCGGGCTGTATTAAGCATGAGCATTGATTTAAAGGGGTTGTCCAGGTATTTCAGATGTCAGGGAGGAAGATACCTGTCTCCAGGGCTTCGGTGTCTGCTGACATTGTCCAGTCCAGCGTGCGTTTTGCCTTTACCAGTTGGAAGTCTTGCTCTGCACATGACTGCTGAAGCCAATCAGCTACAGGAAAGGAACCAGTGACGTCACTCACATATGTCACCACCTCCTCTCCTGTGGTCTCAATAATCACATATTGTGCAAGACTTCTGCCGGCAAAGGCATGGCACACACTGTACCAGAGCACTGAAGACGGTTGAGTAAGTTTTTATCCCCCACCTCCTCCCTGACTTCTGAAATTTTTTGACAACCCCTTTACAAGGGATGCCCAGGATAAACCATTTTTGGCGAGTTGAAAAAAAAACAACAGAATCATACTCGCCTGTGTCCAGTGCTCTGGTGTCTCCCACTGCAGTCAAGTCTAGCAACACCACAATGGCTCTTCGAGCAGAAGTCTTCATCACATGTGAGCACTGAGATCGATCAGCAGCCTAAGGAAATAAATGGCCTCAGCGGTGGGGACTTCCACTGGAACAAGACCCCGGAAGCAGCAGGACCAGACCGCAGAAGACACCAGGAACAGGTGAGTGTGTTTTTGTTTTGTTTTTCACCTTCCCTGGCCTCCCTGGGAACACAGTGCACATCATTAATTGATGGACACTCTTCTTCCCAGATCATAACTTTTAATTCAGACATCAGGGGAATGTTATAATGTATCATTCTCTCTTTACCTGTGTTGGGTCAGTTCTTACCTTTTACGTATACAGAACAGCTGCAATGTTGATGTTGACAAGAACATGGGCGGCCAAACACTCTATACTGCTGAACTGCTGAGCTCAGGGATTGGCTGTAGAGGTCCCATTAGCTGGACGTCACTGCTGCAACTGCACCATATATAGAGCAGTGGAGGTGACAGGCGGTCCAGAACAGGAAGAGAGCCGAGCATGCAGGTAAGTGTTGGTGCATTTTTATTTTATATGCCTCCTCTGCTGAATGCATTAAAATACCTGATCCTGGAGAACCTTTAAGGGTGGGTCCAATAACTGCCTTTATATCCTATTTTCCCCCTCCTATGGAGGAGGTTGCTGATTGCTATTCCCTCCCTCTGCCCATATGTACGACACTTGTAATGACCTCTCCGCATAGACAGAAAGGTATGGAAGGGCCTTTAGTAAATAATACATTGAAAAGTTCAAATGAATTTATTCAATCAATGTTATTTTAGCCGCTATGCTGCACTTCTCATCTCTGTGCTATCCTTTATGTTTGCCATGCTTCTTATGATTACAGTGATGTTTTTACTCTGTTTCCTGACCGTTTATTTTTTGTCTGAGAAATTATAGTATGTTTCTTTAAATTTTACAAACTATGCAACAAAAATATATATGCAGTACCTTACCGCAATAAATGGAAATGTTGAATAAAAATAATATTTTAGCTGTAATCTTTATTAAACGCAACTAAACTTTATTGTAAAATAAGACATGAGAAAGTTAAAAAAAGGTATATAGACACAATATATATATATATATATATATATATATATATATATATAATTAATGATGTAAAGTATCCAGTAAATTATGTGCCTGAGATATAATTAGAAAACAACAAAAGGTTAATTAGCTTCTCATTAGAATGAACAATATGTAATTCTGTATGAAAAATGTTAATTAATATCAACCCGCAGTTTGTTAAATAAAAAATGCATTCGATAAAATGATGAGAGAAAGAATTGCATGATGTGTACAAGGTGTATTTTTGAAGGAACTTTAACAAATTTCATATAGATAGATAGATAGATAGATAGATAGATAGATAGATAGATACAGTTAGGGCCAGAAATATTTGGACAGTGACACAAGTTTTGTTATTTTAGCTGTTTACTAAAACATGTTCAGAAATACAATTATATATATAATATGGGCTGAAAGTGCACACTCCCAGCTGCAATATGAGAGTTTCCACATCCAAATCGGAGAAAGGGTTTAGGAATCATAGCTCTGTAATGCATAGCCTCCTCTTTTTCAAGGGACCAAAAGTAATTGGACAATGGACTCTAAGGGCTGCAATTAACTCTGAAGGCGTCTCCCTCGTAAACCTGTAATCAATGAAGTAGTTAAAAGGTCTGGGGTTGATTCTAGGTGTGTGGTTTTGCATTTGGAAGCTGTTGCTGTGACTAGACAACATGCGGTCAAAGGAACTCTCAATTGAGGTGAAGCAGAACATCCTGAGGCTGAAAAAAAATAAAAAATCCAACAGAGAGATAGCAGACATGCTTGGAGTAGCAAAATCAACAGTCGGGTACATTCTAATAAAAAAGGAATTGACTGGTGAGCTTGGGAACTCAAAAAGGCCTGGGCGTCCACGGATGACAACAGTGGTGGATGATCGCCGCATACTTTCTTTGGTCAAGAAGAACCCGTTCACAACATCAACTGAAGTCCAGAACACTCTCAGTGAAGTAGGTGTATCTGTCTCTAAGTCAACAGTAAAGAGAAGACTCCATGAAAGTAAATACAAAGGGTTCACATCTAGATGCAAACCATTCATCAATTCCAAAAATAGACAGGCCAGAGTTAAATTTGCTGAAAAACACCTCAAGAAGCCAGCTCAGTTCTGGAAAAGTATTCTATGGACAGATGAGACAAAGATCAACCTGTACCAGAATGATGGGAAGAAAAAAGTTTGGAGAAGAAAGGGAACGGCACATGATCCAAGGCACACCACATCCTCTGTAAAACATGGTGGAGGCAACGTGATGGCATGGGCATGCATGGCTTTCAATGGCACTGGGTCACTTGTGTTTATTGATGACATAACAGCAGACAAGAGTAGCCGGATGAATTCTGAAGTGTACCGGGATATACTTTCAGCCCAGATTCAGCCAAATGCTGCCAAGTTGATCGGACGGCGCTTCATAGTACAGATGGACAATGACCCCAAGCATACAGCCAAAGCTACCCAGGAGTTCATGAGTGCAAAAAAGTGGAACATTCTGCAATGGCCAAGTCAATCACCAGATCTTAACCCAATTGAGCATGCATTTCAATTGCTCAAATCCAGACTTAAGGCGGAAAGACCCACAAACAAGCAAGACCTGAAGGCTGCGGCTGTAAAAGCCTGGCAAAGCATTAAGAAGGAGGAAACCCAGTGTTTGGTGATGTCCATGGGTTCCAGACTTAAGGCAGTGATTGCCTCCAAAAGGATTCGCAACAAAATATTGAAAAAAAAAATATTTTGTTTGGGTTATGTTTATTTGTCCAATTACTTTTGAGCTCCTAAAATGTGGAGTGTTTGTACAGAAATGTGTACAATTCCTACATTTTCTATCAGATATTTTTTTTCAACCCTTCAAATTAAACGTTACAATCTGCACTTGAATTCTGTTGTAGAGGTTTCATTTCAAAACCAATGTGATGGCATGCAGAGCCCAACTCGCGAAAATTGTGTCACTGTCCAAATATTTCTGGCCCTAACTACATAGGAGATAGATAGATAGATAGATAGATAGATAGATAGATAGGATATAGATAGATAGATAGATAGATAGATAGATAGGAGATAGACAGATAGAGAGATAGATAGATAGATAGATAGATAGATAGATAGATAGATAGATAAAACAAAAATTAACAAAATTGATAAACTGTATGTGGATGATGCATGTTCAGATCTACAGTAAGTGGACATCTCACCACCACTGTATTGTTATCAGGGTATCACTTTTATGCCCCCTAATCTGTGTTTCCTGGTCACTAATAATATTCTATACAATTATGTTATACCATGTTGCCTCGCCTCCAGAGCAAGACATGTTCCTGTTCTTCAGCATATGTATTATCAAGCCCTTAGTGGCTGCCTCGATACAGCTGGGAGCAACCTTTATCTTTCCTTTCTCACTCTTTTTCTCTGTATCTTCAAAAATCCTGTAACCAAGCAAACTAGCACTATGAATTAGCAACTATAAATTGAATGGAAGACCCTGTGAAGTTTTTTGTTCCTTTTGTTACTATTGTAAAGCATGGACTCAAGACCTGGTTCAACTGGTTTCCTGTGTGTGCACATGTGCCTGTTACCATCCCCCCAGAGCTAGGACAGCATGGACACCATGCGGCATGGAGGAGAAACCTACATGGAAATGCGGACTTCTTCGTTCAAGGAGATGATTTCTGGAGTCTATTGCTGATGTGTGAAGATGCTACAGCTGACTGGTATTTCTTTCTTTTACTGTGGACACATGGGACTCTGCTACAGCCTGGAAACCTACTATCACCCACCTACCCCAGGAGTTATGGAAGCTTGGCAAGAGAACAGCACCCTGTCTACCTGGATGGCTTCAGACTTCTTTGGGGAAGTAGAATACAGTGGTAAGAGGGAAGGAGGAGGAGGAGGGCTTGTGATGAAGGACATTTGGGGCATTTTTTTTGTGGTTAATGGACAATAGTGCTGATGCAAGATACCGAACTATCAGCTGTGAGCATGAGATCTCACTAACTACCAAAGGAACTGCCACATGTTATTGTGATAGCTGCATATGTCCCCCACCTCTGCAAAAATGTTTTTCTGCTTGTTATATCTACATGCTGTGCCCCCTCCTCGTGTCCTCCAACCACAGTCGGCTGTATTATTATTAACATCACTCCACACAGAGAACTAAATGATCCTGCAGTGTGTCTGTGTTTCTTTCGTTTTAGTTGCTATGATTCCTAGGATTTCTCTATCTGCAATGAGCTTGTATGTGTGTTTCTCTCTTGTTATATACTACTGTACCATCTATGAAACTGTAGCACTGAAATTTCCCCATTGTGGGACTATTAAAGGAATATTAAAGGAATATCTCTTAAGTTTTTCGGGAGAAACCCAGAATCTAGAATGCTGCTGTGGAAACATGCCAGCACATTTAGGGTATGTTCACATGGAGTTTTTTGCAGACGGATATTGACGTGGAATCCACCTCAAAATCAGGCTTACAATAATGTCTCCCATTCATTTCAATGGGAGTCACTCACTTTTTTTCCCAGTTAGCAATTTTTTTCAGCTAGCAGGAAACAGAAGCAACATGCCCTTTCTTCACGCAGATTCCGCGGCTGAGTCAGCCATGGTGTCCACGGCTCCTGTTCACTCCTCATTAGGCCCATTCATTCAGGAGCGGGATGCCGTGACGGTTGCATCGGCATCCTGTTGCGGCTAGTAATGCGGAAAAGTCACCCTTATAGTTCACATTCCCTGTTTTCATTTTCAGTTAAAAAAAAAGTACCTGTGGCACTAACCAATCCAGTAGAATTTATTGTGAAGACACACAGTCAGGCAAATGTTATGGGAACTAAGAATGGGTCGTGTTGGAATTTAGCATGCCCCACCATTTCTTTCCACAGGTGATAAACTGCTACCTGAGGTGTCTGAGTGTGTTCTGCCCATTTATAGAAAGGGGCCCCATTTTGAAAACTTTTGGATCAATGTAAAGCACTCCGATAAGACCTATCAAATGTTTTTTTTCAGTCTTTTGAGACAAAACCAGCAAAGGGGTACCTCAAGATAGAACATAATGGATAACATCCATAGTCTTCAGATAATTGTACTTTGCCTAAATCTGCAGGCAGCATTGTATACAGCAAAAGGAGCTGAAATTGACATATAAGAACACATTGAATATAACTTGTCATTTATTGATTTATGAATTCCAGTAGGCTGTGCATGTAGGAATAGCTGTCATTCTAACCCAGAGGTTCTGACCTGGTTCCGGCCTCAGGTCACCTAATTGGAACAAGCCCCCGGCCCCTGGGTAACTCCTCTTCTGTTTTCACTATTAGTTATCTGTGTTATAGGGCTGACTTTACTAAAGTAAACCCTTGAAATAATGAAAGGAGGGAGGGATGGCGTGTCCTAGGGATTGGTGACTGGGGTCAGAATCAGGCCATATGAACAAACTGCCAGAGGATGTCAGGTTAGGTTTTCAGCTACCAGTAAGAGGTCTGGCTAGTATTCAATATTTTAGTATATTGAAGCCACTAAGGGGGCATTATACTGTTTGGGGGCACAAAGGGACATGGTTTTGAAGGGATACACCCTAAGTGGACATGGGCAAAGGAAAGGGGAAACTTGAAATACATATGTTTTGTCCCTCTTTCAGTTCTTTGAAAGCTGTTGAGAGTCATATAAGTGGATATTGTAACCAAAGAGACTAAACCTCAGTTTTGCATGGTTTGGGAGCTGAAATGTGCCAGGTTCATTCCTGAAGTAAAGAGTGATGTGTTCTATACCTGGTAAACTGCACCAGGTCTTTTGCCTTGTTTTTGCACTTCACCTTCCACCAGCTAGAAGGCCTTTGGAATTGCCCACTATCATCCACACCAATGCACAGACATCGGTCCTGCGGGAAGCTTTGGTGAAAAAATTACCAGACTGTGACAGATAGAGTTAAAAGTCTAGTCGCCATATTTGGGCCTTTTTCCTGCGATTATGTGTTTCACCAATCACCACCATTTCCCTTTGGGTTCTGGGTCATTGTACATAGAATGAGCAGGATTTGAACACAATCTATACTGTATATTTTACATAAAATTTTATATCAACCTGTGCATCTTTCCTTCTGCTCTATAATATGATGTCTACAGGTGACTGCAAGAATATAACAGGTTCCCTTTAAATAACTTTCCCTTCATAGCTAAAGGAGAAACTCTCACCATTTTATTCTGAGAATGACATTAGAACCAGATGAAATGCTGATCAGCCTGTTTAGCATAGTAACCTCATCTAGTATGCTAATCGGAACTATTAATATGATTCTCAGTGTTTCAAGCTACAAGGCTCTGCTGGTGTTAACCAATGCACCAGTGAGTATAGGAAGTGCATTGCTCAACATGTAATTTCAATGCTGAACCATATTTACTATTCTTTGGAAGTAATATGTTTTTGTATTGCTTTATTTTTCAGATTCTAGATTTTCAATATACAGCACTGGTGAAAACTAGTTATAGGAGATGCTCCATCTTGTGTCATTTCTAATAAGGTGTCAGGCAGGAAAGATCCATTTTCTGGATTCAAAAACATCTTGCAAACTTGACTATGGTCTCAAGCCTGAGGAAGAAAAACAAACCTTTCTCTTCTGCCTCTTGGTTATAATATTGGTTATCTTTAGATCTACCAGCTAGATTCTAATGTAATAATGTTTGGAGTCCTGACAATATGCATGTATTGTTTAGCATCACTAATAGATTCATTGGAATTTGTGTCTAAATAGATCCCCTGAAATCTCATATTGCTGCCTTCTTTGCTCAGTCTAGTTTATGGGATGATGACATCTTTGCTTTGACAATTAGGCTCATTTGCATAATGATTGTGTTTTTTTCCCCTTCTACAAAGCAGTTTCCTTCCAAATCAAACATACAAATCCCTAGCAGAAATTAATAAACTATTTATGAGCTTTCAGGCCAGTGGAAAAAGATGTATAGTCATGCACAATGAAATCACTGTAAACAGTCAAGAATGGCATTCATAATACATCTGCTCGCAGACATAGAGGATGTTGTAAACCACAATGGTAAAATATTACAGATACAAGCGGCTTTCTTTTCATTCTTTTAACTATGCTATTTACAGCACCATTAAACAACCATCCCGATAGCAGCTCATTCTGTAAATTCAGTTCAGCAATAGTGTTAAAATGAAAACGCATAGATGAGAGATGCAGTCGCTGAAGCCATCCTTATAGATGAAACAAAGCAGATTCTATCATTATGTATTAGCTATGCTGTTCCGTAGGACACTACAGTATTACTCCATAACAGATAGGTAAATGACTAATATTAGCTCTGCTACATCTGGGATTTGGAAGCATTTGCACACAAGAAATTGAGGCAGAGTATAGAGAAGTGTGTTGTTGCCATTTGTCATTCTGTCTATCAGTATTTGTGACCATAAATATGAGTCCACAGAACAAAAAAGAAATGTCCAAAAAGTGTATTCCACCAATTACACCCATATCCTACAGAAAATAAAAAGAGCTCAAAGGTTTAAACAGTTAAACATTTGACATTTTTTCACACATGCTTTCTTTAGTATTCAGGTAGACCTTTCCTACAAGGTTGTTTAGGCTACGCAGGTGGTAAGTCTCCAAACTAGGTGGCTAGCGGTAACATTAACGTGAATACAGTTCAGTAATATTTTGTTACAGGAGAAATCTTCCCACATTTCCAGGCTCCCTGATTTCCAGTCGTCTTCCCTTTGGACTGCCAGCTGTGACTTGATTCTATAAAGTTTTCAACACAGACATCTTTGACTCCTCACTTCTCTATGCACCCAACCCCCATATATAAACATATACTGTGTGTGTGTGTATATATATATATATATATATATATATATATATATATAATAGAAGGTTGCAGGGGGCTGCTGTGGGTAATAATAGAGGTTGTAGGGGCTTCTGTGGGCATATTAGAGGTTACAGGGGCCACAGTGGCCCCTGCAACCTCTATTATACCCCACAGTTGCCCACCCAATTTTATTATGCCACATAGTGGCCCACCCCTGAACTAATATTATACTCCAGGGTCTGAAAAGATATAATAAGTATAACAATCAGAGCCCCAGGGGAGGTGAGGAAACATAATAAACAGCGTTACTCACCTCGCCTGGATCCGGTGTTAATCCTAGCAGGTTTCGGGCCTGTATAGTAAATTCCCAGACCACGTGACATCTGGGACATTACCATACAGGCCCTGTTACTGCTAGCACAGGCCTCGGGCCTGTATGGTGATGTCTCAGATGTCACGTGGTCTGGGACATTACCATACAGGCCTGAAGCCTGCCAGGATTAACACCAGATCCAGGTGAGGTGAGTAACACATTTTATCATGTTTCCTCCCCTCCCCTGGGGCTTCGGTCTGAAAAGACGCCCGAGTATAATAATAGTGATATTTGGGGATAGCGGCCTGGGCTCGCATAGGTAGTTAAATTGGCCGCTATCTGCTGGGATACTTGTGCAGGTAGCAACCTATTAAATAAAAAACAAAAATACTTACCTACCTTGCGACCCCTTGCCGCTGCTCCTGCACCGCCTTTTCATCACCCGGCAAAAGATGTCTGCATCTGAGCGCAGTTGGCATGAGGTCCAAACTAACACAGGGTAGGGTTGCTTGTTTTGTTTTCAGAGCAGTTCTGACCTGGACTAACTTAGGTAAAAAAATAAATAAATAAATAAAAGTCCTGTGACCACCACCCTGTCCGAAGTTACCGCCTGAGGCGGCCGCCTCACCTCGCCTTATTAGAGGTGCGGCCCTGACTCTGCACACCTGAAAGGGTAGCCTGCACAGCCACATCTTTTTATAGAGCACAGTACCCCTTCTGACCAACATAAAACATATAAGGTTCTGATAGTCTGTTATAGTCTATATCAGTTTCTAATCTTTGGCTCTCATGGCTGGGAGTCAATCCTTTGATACCCCTCCTTTTCCCCTCTTCCCTATCTCCTATCCCTTATCACTTGACCTTTGTTTTATTGGTTGTTGTAGCTTTGTGATGTAGGATCTGTGCCTTTACTGTATGTGGTGTGTGAGATATTTATTGTACTGTATTCCAGCCCACGCTGTGTCGTAGAACACTGTATGTTTGCAACTTGATGACTGACTGTAAATAAAGCTATTCAATCTCCAGTTGTTGGGAAACTACAACGTCAGCAGCGTCCAGAGCCTTAAGAAGAACACCGACTCAAAATGAAGCATAAAGAACTATATAGAACTATACAATCCATGAACATATAAAATTAGAGTGAAGAATATATAATATAACTACTGGTTTTATTTAGTGAAAAACATATTTTTTCTTTGTGACTCTTCCTTCCCATCAACAGTTTTATCCAAAGTCTCAGATAATCCCACAGTTACTGTAAGTATTCAATTAAAGCCACCAGTTAATGAAACAGATTGTACGTGAATCCCTATGGCCCCCGCACTCGATTAAGCTCAAAGGTCACATTCTGATAAATTTTCCTTATTTGATGCAGCTCAGTAACTGTAACAAAACAGAAAGGCCTGTTCATCCGGCAATCTTCCAGTTCATTGTAAATTCTGAATCTGTTTTCTGAATTTTATAGGCATAGCTACTGGGAGCCGGTGCTAGAAAAAGTCAATGCACAAATCGTATTTTTTATGAGTAACTAAGGATCAATATTTTTTTTAACTTTGCGGGACACACAAGTAGAACACAACATTATAAAACTGTTAAATTAGGCAGTTACTGTAGCTATGGGACAATAGCACAGGTACAATGTACAATTGAGACGTTAATTATTTGGTGTGCGGAAGATATATTTTACTTAGTAATAAAAATGTTGCAAAGGAATATTTTGTGTAGTGCGGTGCTTGGAATTCGTCTTCTGTACTGAAATAAATCATAGTGTTAAATCCTATGTTAAATGATTTACCTTAATGGGGTCAATGGGGACCTCAGTGCTAGTGCCCTTGTTCATTCTTAGAATGAAGAAGCTGCAGCATTTGTCAAGTGCTGTGTTTCCTACTTAGTTTTTTATCTGACCAGTGATACTTCTGGCTATTTGTTGTGCAATGAACTTTAACACAACCCTATTTATTTCACTCTGTTGCTGTTTTCTAGACAGTGGGTGGCCAAGAGCATCATTGTCAAAGCGCATTGCCAAAAGACCCACAGTCGCTTCAGTTCGGCTGGGTCCTAGGGGTCAGACTTCCATAATGTAATGACATATACTGGTGATATATCATAATATTGTAAGGTGGACAAGCCTTAATAAAATAGTGTTTCACAAGTTAATGTCTGTTACTCTTATATGATTTTATTGTTTGTATTTGTTGGTATACAAGATTCTTTTCTTTTACTTCTGTTCACATGTAATACTGTGCTCACCACTAAATATGCTAACATTTTTGATACTTTGGAATAATATGCAAAATGGTGCTTTAAGAGATGGATTCTAAAGGTATGTTCACAAGCGAAATTTGCAACACTTCCACGTGGCTAGCCACAATGGGATGCCGGTGTAGTGCATTGGCATCCAGTTGCGCCATTCCACTCCGGATTAGGCCCGAAGAATGTGCCTAATTGGGAGGGAGCCTCGCACCACGGACGTCCCGACTGAGTCAGCTACGAAATACATGGCAAGAAAAAAGAAGCGACTGGCTCCCATTGAAGTCAATGGGAGCCGTATTTGAAGCCGGATTTTGAGGCGGATTCCACGTCAAAATCCAGTCCAAAAAACTCTGTGTGAACATACCATAAAAGTGGTAAAACTTTTTAAAGGGGTTGTATGAAGACATACAGATGTGTCTATGTTTATATTTGTGATTAAAACATTTAATTCAATATTGAAACATGCTAGCAAAGTCCTCGACAGTCTACAACTCACAACCACTGTGGGGCTGCACATAATCATATACATGTGTAAGAAACTCATCCTGTGACTCAGAAGCATGAAACCATGTTGGTTGGAAAAGCTGGTTATCTCATGATATACATATCTGGCATGTTCAGTTAAGAGGGAAGATAAGGAAAAACATATCTCTATGCAAATATGCTAAGAGTTTATCGGACATATTCTGGAACGTCTGATTATCACAGCAAGATATTCCTGTTGCTCAATACTCCTTCGAGAAATACTGGAACTTTTGCCTACCTTATCCCAAACAAGAGGAAGACCGTGTCACACTACTCAGCTGCCCAGAACACTCCCACAATGTGCTTTCTGCTCATTTATGTAGAAATAAAAAGTAACTTTTCACCAAAATGAAGTAGCCATTCTACAAACAAATGATAGCACTGTGCACATGGATCTGAGTACTATAAGGTACTGGAGACTGGTTTAATAATGTTTTTGTTTCTGACAGATTCCCTAAGAAGAAAAACTGCACAAATGTCCCAATTTCAATGTTTCTCTAGTGGTTCCCCACCCTTTATCAGTTATTTGCTACCCTGTTTCCCCAAAAATAAGTCATTCCCCAAAAGTAAGACATAGCAGAGGTTTTGTTGAATTGCCTAATATAAGGCACCCCCTGAAAGTAAGACATCCCCCAATAATATGGTAATCTTTCTGCGCAAAGATTGTATGAAGAAAAACATTGCAGCCAGCTGTACACTGTGCACGATGTTCTGTGTGCACAGATATGCCGGCTGCTGACACCACTGCAATACGTTGTATCCACTGTTCCTGCTGCAGTAGGATGAGCTGGGAGATGCCCGTGGACATACACTAAGCATCATATGCGGCGTGGGAGCTCCACTCTCCCAGCTCATCCCACAGCAGCAGGAACAGTGGATACAAATAATGGGATCACAGCAGCAGCAGCCGCCGACTTTCCTGTGAAAACAGAGCACCGCACACAGCGTTCAGCCGGCTGCAATGTTTTTCTTTATACAATCTTTGCGCAATCTTAGCACATAAGACATCCCCTGAAAATAAGACATAGCATGTCTTTAGGACCAAAAATTAATATAAGACACTGTCTTATTTTCGGGGAAACAGGGTAGCAGGTAGTTGGGTATCTGCCAGTACTGTACATGAGTGTGATACAGTAACAACAACCAAGCAGAATTTGCATGGTTCTTCACTGAAACTTGGGAGATCAGTCATTGCCTGCTGACCCCAGGCTATTTCAGGGACTCTGCCCATTTATACTCTACAGTAAAGTCCAGTCTGGAAGTAACACTTCACTCTCAGGTTTAACCTCAAGTCAAATCCAATGTAATGCAATGGCTCCGCTCTCACTTTAAATGTGTGATTTAGTGTGAAATTAAATTTTGAAGAATATTTGCCAATTTATGTTCTTTTACTCCTTGAAATATTTGATATTCACTGTAAATATAATTTACTTTTTGCCATTAGATTAATGCCCAATAGTAAACTATTGCGTTTGTGTGCACTGTCTTCTTGTTTGATGTCTGGTATTTGTAACTTAAGAAGCATTTAATAAAGAAATAGAGAGCTTGTAAAACTGAAGAGGAGCATGACTTGTGTTTCCCGAAGAACAAAAGATTAGATATTTTATTAAAGTACCACAAAGAAGTAATTATCTGATATTAGCTCTGGAAGGTGAACTTGTAATATTGAAGATGATAAAAAAAAAGCTTGTTTCAGACCCGTACCATCATAAACATGACTGTCAATTCACCTTCACTTCACCTGATTGTTTGATAACTGACCCCACTTTATATGAAACAATGCAATAAATACTCAGGGTGCACAACACCAAGACTTCATAAAGATTAAAAACTGCATTTAGCTTCTTTTTCCATTTTATCTGATTTAGCCATGTAATAAGATATATCATCACTAAGAATAAAAATCTCTGTAGCTTTTAGGTTGCTATCGTACCACGTTTCAGGCAGGGAGTCATTAATGCTTTTACATGAGTTAAAAAAAAAAGGAGGGGGATTGTTTTTGTGGATGTAATAGTGGCCAGGAACATAAAATATAAAAAAAATATATAAACATTTACAATAATTTAGATGAGGCTAGATGAAGAAATGGGTCCATTAAGTCCATTGATCCAAAGATCAAAAAACCCATAAGGCCAGATGCCCCGTAAAGGGGAAAATATTCCTTTTTGACTCCAACTCCGACAATCATTATAAAGAGCTGGATCATCTTGTCTTTACCAAAAAGAAAGGGATCTAAGAAATTTTTGAACTTGCATAATGAACCCATCATCACCCCATCATGTGGCAGCAAGTTCCATAGCCTCACTCCTCTTACAGTAAAGAATCTATATCTGTCGCTGGTGAAATGTTGTCTCCTTAAGGTGTAGAGGATGTCCTTTTTTTTTTTGTACTGTCCCTTCATGTATTTGTACATTGTGATTCCTCATAAACTCATGTTGATTGGATGTTGTAAGATTATACTCCAGGATAGCATCTCTTAAAAAAACCTTCAAATATTTTACCAATCATAATTTATAGTTTCCTGGATCATTTTTTTTTTACGCCTTTTTGTATACTTGAACAACATTCTTGTGAATACCATTAGGACCTAATTTGTCTACTTTAGTACTTTTAAGGCATTTTTTTTTATGTAGATTGTGAGCCCCACATAGAGCTTCCCCTATCAGTATGTCTTTTTTGGAATATGAGATGGAAATCCATGCAAACACAGGGAGAACATACAAACTCCTTACAGATGTTTTTTTTTTTCCCTTGTTGGGATTTGAACACCAGGCCCCAGCACTGCAAGGCTGCAGTGCTAACCACTGAGCCACTGTGTGGCCCCCAATTTTAAGGCATTTAATAGATTAGCCTTTTCTTCATCCTCCTACACCATTACTCCCAGAAAATTCTTGAGAAGGGCAACAGTCTCAGTTCCCATTTTCGTGTTATGTAGGTGAATAATATTTTGGGGGGCGTACTTTCTTTCTCAATCCTTACAACCTTTATACTGTATGTGCTTTATACTTACGGTATTTTCTCCTTATAATTATTTAATGCTTCTTCAGTTCCCTCCTGTTTTAATAATTTAAATGCTTTCTTATTACGGTATCATTTATTGTACTCCTTTTTTTTACTTTCGAAGCCTATGTATCCTTTATAATTTTTGTGTGTAAAATGTTTAACTGAAATAAATACATGATATGATAGCAGCCTTATAAAACATTATCATGCAATATTGAGTTGTCCCCTGAAGTCAATGCCTGTCACTATCCCCTATTTGGACATAAGGGAATTGTAGAGGGTGTTCCCCACTTGAGTATTTCTTATATTAATGAGAACAGGGAGCCACTATATAAGTGGCGTAACTAAAGTCTTGTGGGCCCCACTGCAATCTTTTGTCCAGGGCCCCCTTCCTCATCCCTACAACAAATTCTTTTTTTTTATGCAGATTGTACAATCCCTGTCAGTATGTCTTTTTGGAGTATGGGATGGAAATCCACGCAAACACGGGGAGAAAATACAAACTTCTTGCAGATGTTTTTTTTTTGCCCTTGGCAGGGTTCAAACTGAGGACTCCACTACTGCAAGGCTGCAGTGCTAACCACTGAACCACCGTGTGAACCCTTCCCTAAAAGCAAATTCTTGATAGTGATGGTTATAGGTGCTAAGGAGTTTAATCAGTCTTAGGGTAAGTTTACACCGAGTTTTTTGGTCAGGGTTTTGAAGCTGTAATAAACTCAAGACGCTGACCAAAAAGAAGGTTTCCTTTGAAATCAATGGGAGCCGGTCAGGTCTTTTTTCCAGGAACCGTTTCTTCCGGCTCCCGGAAAAAAGAAGCGAGGTGCTCATTCTTCAGGCCGAGTCATCTCGCGATTCAGCCTGAAGACACACCCTCCTCCGGACTAGGCCCTTTCACTGGGTCTAATCTGGAGCAGAGTACTCGGCTGGATGCTGGTGCAGTGCACCTGCTTTCAGTCGCGGCTACCCGGTTTTTGGATTGGAACATGAGGCAGCCTCCAAAAAACTCTGTGTCAAGTTACCCTTAGTGTGATTAGGGTAATTTGTGGGTCTCCTTGGATTATGGGCCAGGTAGAAGCTGTAATTTCAATACTGATGCCAGTACTAATATTCCTCCAAAGGCTCATGGCTCCTGGTGCAACTGCACCCTCTGCACAGCCTCAAGTTATGCCCCTGCACCATGGTAGACTTTATCCATCTATATTTCATGAATAGCAATTAATCTGAATTTCTACCAAGCAGTAGTACCTTCCCCTTTCATTAGATGAGGCTTCCCCTGGGAAACCAAGACATAGGAGTGAACCTGCCACCATTAATATGGCATCTGCAATCTAAAAGGGAACTTATCTGATGAGAGAACCCTTTGAAGTTAGGCTATCATCAGAAGCATAGCTAGGGGTTTGGCACAGGGAGGGCAAACATATCCAAATGGGTTATAGCCTACCTGGGTATACTGATATTATCACTATACGGTCACTGTATAGTGATATACTGGCTGTACACAAGGCTCTACATACAGTTTAAGTAAATACAGTAAAGGGAAATATTGTGACTTACAGGTGACATCTCTGACTGTAATCTTATTTCTCATCTCCTCCATTTGGACCGCCATGACCATTTCTTCCAACTGCAACTTGTCTCTGTAAAGTTTGCAGCACAGACATCTTTGGCTCCTCACTTTCCATATACCTCACCCACATTTTACTTGCCTATACTAAGTCTTCATCCTGCTGCTACCCCCAATTATAAAATATATTATATAAAAATCCCTTGATAACGAATGATGTATCTTAAATTAACAATGCCCCTTAATTAATACCTCCTGTGGGATTGTTCAGGATCAGAAATATTAATGCAGGCAGCCGGCCAGGTTTATAAATAAAAATGTACTGAAACCTGCATCCCCCTCTGTCCCTTCCCTGGGCCCACCATCACCTTCACTGCACTATTTGTATCCGGTTACAACACTGATGTCAAGTTGACAGGACCGCTGCAGCCGATAGCCACTCTCTAAAGTACAGCAGTATATAGTGTTGTACAAGCAATATAGTGTATACAAGCAAAAGTGCAGACAGCTCAGTGCAGGTACAGGGGAGATTATACATTATAACACTATGTATCTGGATTATAACGCTGACCTGCTTTAAATTTTATGATAGTACAATTAAAATTAATAATGCCCTTCAATTAAGAATGCCCCCTGTCCCCCCCCCAATAATACTTCTATATGCCCCCTTAAATCATTAATGCCCCGTGTCCCACCTAATAATACTGCTGCATTTCTGCTTAAAGGGCTTGTCCAGGCAAAAATGGACAACCCTTTTAACTTTTAAATCAGCAATAGGTATTGAAAAAAAATGTAAAAACTTCATACTCCCCAGTCCCCAATGCTCCGGTGTACTTCTGCTGAACAGGTCTCTTCTGGAGTTTCACTGAAGTGGTCAATCAGCAGCTTTAGTTGTGACATGACCACTGAGGCCAATCAGTGGCTTCAAGGGAACTCCTGAAGAGACCTGGGAGAAGCCGCCAGCACAGAAGAACTGGGAGGCGTGGGAGAATACCGGAACATTAGGAACAGGTGAGTATGCTTTTTTTTTTCACCGACCCCTGCTGATTTAAAAGTTATAGGGGATGTCCAATTTTGTCTGAGCAACCTCTTTAAATGAATAATGATTCAGCGGTCACAGGACAGGACTTGATACATCACTCGCATATGACCCTGGTGATATCTCAGGTCCTTTTCTATGACCACTCAGGCCACTAATCTACTGGTTGGGGGAGGAATTTGGGTTTCAGGACCACCCCACATGTAACAGTGCCCCCCTCCATTAGTTATAGCCCCCTTTCCAAATAAGTAATTCTGTTAGCTGTGGGGGCACTATTACTGTAATTGGGCTCTAATAGCTTCCCCCACAGGTAATAAAGTCCTTCCCCCATGTAAATAATGCTAGAGAATATAGAATGGTATGTGGGGAGACTATAACCTGTGGACGCTGCAATTAGCTCACTATTACAACAATAGTGCCCCCACAGGTTATAGGCCCTCCACATAATTAATGCTGTTACCTGTGGGGGGCACTATTACTGTAATAGTGAGCTAATTGCACCCCCACAGGTTATAGTCCCCCTCCCCCACATACCATTCCATATTCTCTTGCCCTGTATAGTTCTACTGTACTTATAGAGAAGTGATGGGGTGTATGGGGTCTCCACTTCACACAGCCTGTGCGCATCTTTTATTTTCCTACTGGAACCTCGATCCTCTAGTCTATAGTTACACTGACAAGAAAGTAGAAGATGTGCACAGGCTGTGCAGGAGGAGGTAGTGCTCACCTCATCACTGCTCCGTATGTACAGGTTATAAGATGGCTGAACAGGAAGCTAATAGCTTCCTTATCTACAATGTATTTCAAATACATCAATGTCCTGTAGATGCTGATCCAGTTTAGATTTTTCTGTGCACTATCGGTGGCCCCAGAGTGGGCCCTACATAGTCAATGGGCCCACTGCTCCACCCCCCCCCCCCCCCGCTAGCTTCACCTGTGCTATCATAAATGAATGCATTAAATAAGATACAGTTCAAAGTGCTAGTTAAAGGATAAGGTCAGGTTTATATTCAATGCACCGAGACCCAACAGAATTTTAGTGAAACAAGGTTACAGATATGTCTTCCCTCCGCTGGATGTGACCAAATAGTATCTTTTCTAAACGCAGTATGGTTATGTTAACTATCCCGCTTGTGTCTATATATGAGTTTTTGTGAGGATGTCATGATGTTATGTTCAACTAGTTTCAGGACAAATTGGAATCATTAACCAAATTTGAGATCAGATAATTGTGGTCATAGCCATATGTCATCACAATGTGATCTAAGGTTGACTTAGCAGAACCATGGGG
Organism: Leptodactylus fuscus; assembly: GCF_031893055.1. Taxonomy (NCBI): domain Eukaryota; kingdom Metazoa; phylum Chordata; class Amphibia; order Anura; family Leptodactylidae; genus Leptodactylus; species Leptodactylus fuscus. Next base: position 275,268,022 of record NC_134265.1, on the reverse strand, counting down.
TTGACTTAGGAGAACTTGCTTCAATATGATTTGCTTTGTTCATCTCTAATCTTGTGGCATCGTGCGTGAATCTGGTATCAGATAAACTTATTTTTCTTTTTAGAAAAGTGAAAGTGTTCACATTGGTACGTATCAGTGAAATCTCATAAATTAGATGTTCAACCCAAGTTTCATATTTTTAATCTACTTAGAAAAATTATGTAACCACGTCTGACAATTTGACCCCATAACTTAAACATGTGCATTTTGTTGCATGGCTGGTTATAAACTTCATTAATATTTCCTAAACTTGTTAATTTCAGCAGCATCAATTGACCATCTAATGTGTATGGAGACCTCCCAACTCTCCTGACAGATGATAGTAGGGTTTTAACAAGCTCAATTATTGTTATTATTAATTATTATTTTGTTGCCGGAGCAGATAAGCTGACACCAGAGATATTTAGGAGCCGCTTACTCCCCTTTCCCCACTAAGTGTATATGTGTATTTTATAGAAAAAAGGGGGATAAGACTGACTAGCCCTGGACCAGCAGCCAACAATGTAATCTGTACTGCCTGCCATAGCACCTTAGTGATATACATGTGTAATCTCATGTGGTAATGTGCATGTGTCATCTATATTCAGTGAAAGTTTTGATGTATAGAGATGCGTATGATGGAATTCAGGAGGGATTACATTTCTGCAATATTAGTACAGTTATATATGAAGGCTCATCTTGCACTTTTCTACCCATGTAATACTTGGATTATTAGCAGTATGCCAAGTGGATGTCAAGGGTCTTCTCCTGAGGTTTCCTTTACTATTCAAGATATCCTTTAAGTCACATAAGAGTAAAGTTTTGAAAAAAAAATCCATACTTTCCAGAAGGATGTGCTGCGGCCGTTGTAGTCCCCTCTCTGTTGAACAATTTTTGTTATAGCAGCAGACTTCAGTGACAAGGTTATAGATGATTCTGTACGTGCCCAGATTGAAAGATCACTGGTACAGACGTTTGCTTATTATTTTATTGTAAGCAGTTACGGCAGAAGTGTATTGACAAAGAAAACATTTTTTCCCTTGGGATTTTTTGGCAATTGTTTTCTACCTGACTGGTCACTCTTGCTACTGCATTTCACTCTCTCCTGTAGCGTATTTTCAATTTATTAGCAGTCCCTACTGTGTTTTTAGATACATTATTAACACTATGTTACTGTCTAGTAACCTTTTCTTCCCGCTTGTAGATTTGCTAGCCAGACATTAAACTGACCCTTCTGCTCTTTTCTGCTTATGAGGAAAATGTAAATAGGCAAGAATGAAACACATAGCAGTGCCAGACATTCGCCCCTTGTATAATTTATAGCCATAATATTCCTTGAAAACAAAGTTGATGTACTCTATGGTGCCCACACGTTTCTAAATTGAAATGCCATCCCCATTTTCAATCTAAAATACGAGAGAGCAGACTGCGCGGTTACGTATCGCTTTGCCTGACTTCAGCTTCTTAATTATGTTTGTCTGACTTGAAAATGGTAATGTTATCATTAGGTTTTGCTGTTCTTATGCTTGTGCTGGTTTGTTCTGCATGAAAGCCAAGCTCAGAATTGTAATTTGCAGATTATGATTTTGATGCAAGGTATTACATTTCTTTTTTGATTCTTCCCCTGAGTCTTCTTGAATCTTGCTTCGGCATTTTTTATCCTTGCATAGACGGGAAATGTAACATTTTAGCTTAACTGTCCTAATCATAGTGATGAACGAAAGGTTACAGAAGTGTTAAGGATACAATGTCCCTGTGAACAACTGCTGAGTTTGTTACACTATCCCAGAGTCCCAAGTTGTAAATATAGTCATAGTAGGCTATGGACTTTTTTTGTGCCTAGAGGGCAAACTGTGCTTAGGGCTCTGTTACACAGGGAAATAATTGGTCCAATTATCAAGGACAAACATTGGTAGGGTCACTTGTTCCCAATAATTGGTCCATGTGCATGTACCAGAGATCACCCGACAAACAAGCAAATGCTCAGATAAGATGACACCTTTTATGCAGCACAAAAAAATAATTGTTTGCTGGCAGCTCATCTCCTCGTGTATGTTCTGCCAGTATGGGGGATACAACAGTCTATGTAAAAGGCAGATGCAAACAATCAACATGTCATATCATTGTATGGTGCTTGTCTTCCCCTGCATCTTCCCATGTAATACGACCTTCATTTACAGATGTGGCAGAACTAACTTTGTCATTTGTCAAATTCATTATGGCATCACTGTATATCACCATTTTAAAACAACCCTCTAAGACACCTAAAAGCAGATTCTATTAGTAAGTGCCCAGTAATCTAATCATACAGATCCTAGAAATTTGGGTAGTAATATTCTGTGTGTAGAACGACCGTTGTATAGAACTGCCTGATTCTTACAGTAACAAGCAGTGGAAACATTTTAAAGTGAATGTTTCACCAGAAATTCATCTATTATTTAAATCATATTTTTACATTAAATATATTTAGAAATATTATTTGGTGAAGTTGCTAGGTTAAGTTTGGCCTAAATTTTCCAAGTTATTATCTGTATTCGGAAAAAAAAAAAAAGATTCTTGCAATTCCAACTCTTGCCCAAAGCCTGTTGCTTCCTGTCTCCTGGAGATGGACCATGGGCCATATTCACAGTTCTGGAGCAGACCCTATTGACTTCAATAGGTTAGTTATCCAGACGTGACTCCTACAGAGAGGAGATTAGATAAACTGTGAAATCCCCTGTTCTGATTGGTGGAATTTGTTTCTCACCTACATATATTTGATTAGCTTACTGACAAGTAAGAGGACTGCTGCAAAGAAATCTCCTATAGAAAACAGGAAGTGTCAGCAGATTATTTGGCTTAATGGGCAGAGTCAGAACTGCAGGATTTTAACAATTTAAAAAAATAAATATAACAATCTTTTTTCAAAGTCGCAAAAAAGTCTTAAAAAATATGTTTAACATAAAACTTGATTTCACATATGGGTTATTATCTTGTCACACATTTCCTTTATTGTAATTGTGATTGCGAAAGAAGCTGACAAGCAGTAGCTGAAACAAACATCCTACGTACTTGTACGAGTATATATTGTTTATGGGAGCTAATGTATACTAGTCTGATGGTAAAAGACCCTGAAAGTTGTAGAAAAAAGACTCTCCCTAGTGTTTCCCAATCCACTCTGATCTTTATTTTCTGGTATCTCTCAACAGACTCGAGAAATGTTTGCTCAGCCACTCATTGGCCAGCGCAGTGATCTGTTTCAGACAGCGATTACATCAATGGGCACCTTGAGACATTTACTGTGCGTGTCAAGATCACTGGGGACCAAGCAGTATTGGATCTGGAGTGGTGTAGGATTAGTATGTCTGTCTTTTTTCATTGGCCTCCGGTTTGTTTTTCCAGAAAACTCCTTTACATCTTTTAGGACAGGATTCTTTACACATTTTAAAATGCAACAATTGATATAAATAGGAAATATATTTTTCCTTTCAATTATAAAATATTATATGTCCACACTGTGTTGACACAACCAATGCCTGTGAATATTACATGATGGACACACTGTGCTAAGACGCCACAGCTTACTATCTGTGAATGGTGCCTTGGAATAATGTCTCTGGCTGCACTTATTGCCTATTTTTTTTGTGCTATTTTCTTCTTTTTATTCACTTGAGAAATATAGTAACAAACCAATGGACTGGAGAAACCAGATCCGAATACTAAAAGAGCCCAAGGGATGGAAGTTTACAGTATATCCGCACCCATGCAGCCTCATCACACTAGCAAACAATCTGACAGTTTGAAGTGTTTAGCTGTATACACTATATACAATACTTGTCAGATAGCAGATAAGATTTTATAGAAATGGTACAATGGTACTGTTCATTGTCATAAATTGCAAACAGTTAATAGAATGTACAATCGATATATAGATATTTAGCAAACTTTAGCAATCGCTGTAAAGTAAAATATGCAATATTAAGCATAATTACTTATTTATAAATGGCAATGTATTCAGTAATACAGCATATATGACCTAATGTATATTGGCATATGTTATACTCACATCTAGGGACCTTCTTTAAATAGAGTCTATGAGATGCAAAATTGCTCCAACAACAATAACATGGTGTTGTAGAGGCCTTTATATGGAACATATAAGAATTATTGTAGATTGTAGATTTGGGCTGTGTCTACATGAGCACCAGCAATCCCTTAGGGAAAGTTAACGCTTGTGCCAGCACAGTCATGCCTGTCGCCCACTTGCAACATGATTTGAATAGGAATAAGTTTCCACTGTATGTAAAATCCAGTTCCACATATCCCCAGGTATGCTCTATATACTATTAAAGTCCCCAACAAGATCATATTAATGTTTTAGGAGCAATTCATAAGATAATACATTCTCTTTAAGAGGACGGATCAACTATCCAGATATCTCTGTTATGATAAACAATTGTATTCCTCACAATATAATGCTTCTGGAACATCTTTACTTATAACTCTATGTTGTGTTGTGTTGTTCCCCTGTTATACCTTCTACAAATTTATTATTAAATTGGCAAGTGGGCGGTACCAATTGGAGGTGTGTCTCTACATACCCTGTCAATGTTCAGTCAATGCTGATATTGCCAGTTTTTGTGACACTGACTGTCTAGGACACACATCTTCAACAAGTACAATGTTAACTTGCTTTGTTCATGACCTGTTTCTTAATTTTGTGAAATAATCATTATACAGTCTGTCTCAGATACTAGACTCTATGTAATATATAATCTAGTAGCTTTCTCTTTATAATGAAATCTTTGGTCTGGTGCAGCAGTGAATGTGATTGATCAGAATAACGGTAAGTATATTTATAAGTGCAGCAACCCATCACAGAGACCTGGAGGCTGGGAGTTGTAGGCAGAATGATAAACCAGAGAGACAAAGCAGTACAAAATCATAATCCAAAAGAGAAGTCACAAGGGATACCAAAAGTCAGAGGCCAGTAATACATTAGTAGCAGAAAGAGGATCTTAGCAGGGCAAAGTCAAAGGACAAAGTCAAAATAACCAGCAAATCTGTGTGGGCTGATGGCCTATATATAGGAAGCCCAAGACCTGCTCCAGACTTGATTGGTAGACAGGTTGTCAGTCACACAGGCAAGACTAAGATTAACTATTTGATGGACAGAGGGAAACAAGGTGCAGGAGACTGGTATGGTGGAAACTCAATTACAGAAAAGTGGTAACAGAGCAGTGTTCACACAGAGCAACAAAAAACTGTAAGCAAAGAACCAAACTGAACATGCCTCCAGCACCGCAGAGTGCGAGCCAGTGGCGTAACTACCATGGTAGCAGTGGTAGCAGCTGCCACAGGGCCTGACACCTTAGGGGGCCCAGGACCCCTCACTAGTTAATATGCCAAAAATATAAATAAACAATAAATTTTACTTTTTGAGGCCCAAGGCCACCTGAGGTGTCGGGTTCCGGGCGGTGGAGGGCCTCAGCGTGCATCCTGACAGTGGGGGAGGGGCGTAGACATTGTGCAGGAAGAAGATAGAGCCAGGGGATGGAGTGAGCAGCGCTGAGAACTTATGGAGAGTGAGTGCAGACTGGTGAGTTTAACCCATTTGTGCAGGGCAGGCTGTCAGCACACAGTACTGTGCTGGCAGCTGCATGCTGCCTGGTGATGAAGGGGTTATTACAGTACATAATACTGTGCTACAGGGGCCACTATAGGGCATAATACTTTGTTCAGGGGCCACTATAGGGTATAATACTGTATACAAGAGTCACTATAGGGTTTAATACTGTATACAGGAGCCCCATGGAGGGGGGACCCATGTCAAAGGTTCGCCACGGGGCCCCGCCATTCCTAGTTACACCACTGATGCGAACGGAGGATCACGCAGAGACCTGAACAGGCAGAGGCATTACAGTTTACTTATGTTTTAACTGACCAGATAGGTATCTGCAGATCTGGGAAGTTTAGAAAGAAATGCTTTGGGGAGTCGCTAGCACTAGTGCATGATAACATGTCTTATAACATTACAAAACGTTTTACAGTTTACAAGTACTTCATTGACTGTATCATACATATTACAGAATATAATGTGAATAATATAATATGGAGTAGCCCTTAAGTTCGTTATAGCAACAAATTGGCCAGATCATGAAATCTTACTGATGGAAATCATATATCATTGACTAAAGTGAATTAGGATAACTTATAAAGTTTTATTCATTCATACAGTATCATATTTGATAAGAACATTTCCAAAAATATTAGTAGAGAATAACAGTGACGGGAGCAACAACTGATTTAAACTCAATTTCCCATTTCTCTATATTTTGGCTTTTCTTTTGACTCTTGACACTGTCTACCATCATATGTTTGATCTTGACCTGTTCTATTTCTCAAAAAGCACTGCTAATGAAATTTCTAGCTATATGGGCACTTTTGTTGGAACCACAGCCTCATAATAATTTCCCTTGAGTTAGTATCAAATCAAAGTACAGAGATTTATATGAAAGCCTTACCCTATAGTACAAGCTATAGAAATAATAAAAAAATAAAGAGAATGAATGACATTTAGCTGTAGGTCTACACAACTCTACTTTTTAATAATATGAATCTGTATTAAACCGTACTGCAGAATCCCAGATGTGTTACACACAGTTCATAGATCAATCAGCTCTAAGACTTCTGCTCAAAGTCTTCCATACAATTCAAATAATATTAGCCATCACCATTGCCGTATATTTTATCATTTCATCTCAAAGTTTAAAATGAAATCATTTGTTCAAACACAGTGGAGAGAATTTATCAAAGCGCCGATGACACTTTTCTGGTGTAGTTGGGTGATAATGTGGCGCAATGGGGGACAGTGTGACATGTTCCCCATTCTGCTCCGCTTTTGCTGTACTGTAAAAAAAGGGTGTGGAAAAGCTGCGTTTCCAAAAATTCTTCATGCTAAATTTTGGCTGGACAATTGCTATTTTTTTTTTTTTTTGCTATATATTTAATAGGAAAAGAAAAACACAGAGAAAAGTGCTCCAAAAACATAATGAAAAAAGCTGTGGAAAAAATTAAACAGGTTTTGCACAGACTATAAAGGGGTCAGTGTGTTTTCTGCGCAGTGTCCACACGGAACATGAGGACAGAAAAGTAGATCATGATTAGAGATGAGCAAACACTGTTCGGATCAGTGATCCGAACAGCACACTCCCATAGAAATGAATGGAAGCACCTGGTACGCAGACTTTGCCGGCGGCCGGCCGCTTAACCCCCCCCCCGCGTGCCGGCCGCTTCCATTCATTTCTATGGGAGCGTGCTGTGAGCGTGCTGTTCGGAACGACTGTTCTTTAATTGTGATGTATTTTCATGTCCGCATGATTCGTGCGGGCAGCACACGAAAAGCACACAGACCCCATTATAGTCTATGGGGTCCATGTGCTTTCACTGCACACTGCTTTCCAGTGCATTCGGTAGTCCATTTGGGGGGGTTCCTATGCGGACTTCCGAACAGATTACCAAACGTGTGAACCAGGCATCAGACATGTATTAATAGCAACAACAGGAAGTATCCAGCAATCCAAATAGTTAAAATTTAACTTTTAATTGAAAAATTGTATGAATGAATTAATATTCAAAACATCGAGCAAAGACGTAAAAAGGCAAAAACATATCGATACAAAAACACTAACGCAACATACCGAACCACTAATCAGACATGTATGCCAGTTTTTTTTTTGTAATAAACCTTGACAGAATGTTGGTAAATTTTATTAGAAAATCTGCCCCACTCTGTTCTGAGTAGTATTAAGGGGGTTTGGCTTAATTTATGAAATAGCATTCTGATTTTGCCATGTCTTTTGCAAAAATCTTATTAAAAAATCCAACACAACAGCAACATGCCACAGTTGCTGCCTGAGGTTTTACTGTGCTTTTTTACAATGATAACTGAATGCTTTTTATAGAAGTAAATGTTACTATGAATTTCACCTGTAAGCCATTGCCCATCAGATAATAAACATCTGGTTTAGGCTAGAGCAACGCAGTCATTTTGGCAGGGTCGGCTCCAGGTTTTTATGGGCCCTTGGGCGACAGAGCCTCAGTGGGCCCCCTTGTGGAGGAGGCGGGAAGTCGGGACACTGCACGTCACAGATGAAGCGAGTGACGTATCGCAGGAGTGTGGCATCACCAATGCCATACCTCCCAACTTTTGAAGAGTAGAAAGAGGGATAAAATGTGTGGCACACTCTGTGCGCCGCAGCAAATTTAGCTCTGCCCACTTTTATGTTGACTCCGCCCATTCTCATTCATTTTTCGTGTGCTCCCACACAGTATAATCCTCCTACAGTCACCCATAAATTATATGCCCCCCTCCATCTCTCCCCCAGTTTCATATACACCCTTCCTCTGCCCCCAGTTTCATGTCCCCCCTCCATCTCTGTCCCCAGTTTTATGCCGTTCTCCCCCTTCATCTGCCCACAGTTTCATGTCCCCCCGTCTTTGCCCCAGTGTCATGCCGTTCCCCCCTTCATCTGCTGCAGTGTCATGCCATTCTCCCCCCCCTCATCTGCCCCAGTGTCATGCCATTCTCCCCCCCTCATCTGCCCCAGTGTCATGCTGTTCCCCCCTCCCCTTCATTTGCCCCCCAGTTTCATGGGCCCTCTTCATTATGTTCCACCTTAATGTTTAACACAAAAACCAAACAACACTTACACTCACCTTCCATCGCTCCCCCGCCACTCCTCTCTCTGCTCTCACACCATTCACATAGTTGTAGGCGCGATGTGACATTATCACATCGCGTCTACACACGCCGAAGCCGTGCCACAGCGTTAAAGCAGGAGCTGAGCTGTCACAGCTCCTGCTTTAATCGCCTATGTATTCAGCTAAAATCGGGACAGGCAAGTGCTGGGGCGGGCAAGTGCTGGGGGGCCCCCAGAGGCTCTGTGGGCCCCGGCACTTGCTCGACTACACCGTGCGCTGACGCCGGCCCTGCATTTTGGCCACGACTTCAGTAATTTTGGCATGTGCTGCTTTGCAGTTTCCATATTGGTTATTCACAATAGTGTCATTTGTCCATGCAGACAGTTCACAATCTGCGCTGTTAGAGACATTTTGTAACCGTGGGCCCAAAAGCCAATAACATCCCCTTTTGCAAGTGTGATAAATTGCCCATTTCACCCATGACAGCAACAAGTGATTTGTGCCCAGACAGCCTACCACACAGCCTATATACCCAACAAGTAGGCATATGACACATCTCTTCCATAATAATGTGACTTGACTGTGTAGAAACAAGCTATTTTCTAGTTGTATACTCATGTACTATGTCACAAAAGATATTACAAACTTAGTTACAAACAATGCCTCATGCTGGAAATGATCTAATGTTTGCATTTGACTTATATATTAGAATACCTGTATATTCCAAAAGGTTATTGTTTGTGCGTATAAGAGTCATGGATATGCCATAAATGTCTGAAGGGGGAAGAAATAGTCATAGCACAGACAAGAACTTGTATATGGATGATCAAACTTGGTATCTGTATTTTTCACATTTACACAACACACGGGGATTGAATCTGCTAACAGTAAAATAAATGTATATTTAGTGAGAGAGCACCTTATCATTTGTTACTTTCCTTCTCATTGTTTAAACTGACTGATCGCTATACCTTACGGCAGGACTGTGATGTTGAGAAGTCAGTGATAGTCACAAGTGGATGATTTCAGGAAGAATGATTGTGCTCCTTAAACAATAAGAAGCTGTGCAAGCAAGAAGGAAATCTAGACTTAATATATTGTAAGCAGCTTCAGTTGGGAAGAAATATGAAATAAGAATATTTTCTTATGTCAACTCTTTTATGAAAGTTAATAAAGTTTGACAATTATTTATGAATAGAGATGAGCGAGTACTGTTCGGATCAGCCGATCCGAACAGCACGCACGCATTGAAATGAATGGAAGCACCTGGTACTTCCGCTTTGACGCCGGCCGGCCGCTTAACCCCTCACGTGCCGGCTACGTCCATTCATTTCAATGCGTGCGTGCTGTTCGGATCGGCTGATCCGAACAGTACTCGCTCATCTCTATTTATGAATGACATGTATTTTGACTTATCAAACATGATGACATCTTGATTTACAATCCTGAAGGCAGTGCTTCAAAAACTGTAAGGCGGGTCTCAATGATGCAGCGCCCCCTATATGTTTATGAGGTATGTAGTTTTGTTTCCAGTGATCTTCTGTTGATCCCATGTGCTGCATCTGCTATTTTAGGGCAAGCTCTGGTTTAGCGACATAAATAATTTCATGATTATAATAATGTTATAATAATTTCAGGAAGAAAATAAAAGATTAATATTTTAATTTGGTATGCTGAGGCCTAGAAGGTGCCTTGTACAGGCACATAAGGCTACTTTAACCCTTACTGATATTTGCAAAACACATTGATAGACATTAGAAGCTAGAGAATGGTGCAGGTCAAGGAACTATGTCAGCTGTTTTTTCTTTTCGTCACCTTCCCCCTCAAGGAAAAGGAACACAAACTGGTCACAGAATTGTAAAACCCTCAAAATTATAACAATAAAAACTACTGCTCACAACATAAAAAAAACACAATCACAGCTTTATCAATATAATAATTACATTTCTAATACTCAGAATAGGACGAGCTAACTTTTTTTAATTTTCTTGCTTATAAATTAGTAAAACAAACAAAAACTATAAATTTGGAATCACTGTATTGGTACTGACTTCACCACATGGTGAATGTCAAGAAAGCAAAACCACATTTTTTTTTTTCAATTGTAATTTTTATTGGAGTTTTATAACAAAGATAATATACAAACAAAATACACAGAGTACCTATAGCATAAACAGATCCACACCATAGGGACCACACAGATCAGATAAGAAAGTACAAAAGCCGTGGCATTAAATAGGGGAGACAGGAAACAAAAACCAGAAGGAAGGAAAGAAATCAGAAAAAGGGAACTCATCTCCAAACTGCGATCAAGTCAAAGATGGAACTGGTGAGGCGTGGAGCCCCAGTCTCAGACTAGAGGTATTGAAAAGCCAAAAAGGCATCCCAGGACCTCCAGATATTGCCTGACTTCTGCTCCTCATTATGGATATAGTCTGTCAGGTATTCAAGAGTTCTAATCTCCCGTATCTATGAGTATAAATCCTCAAGAGATGGAGGTAGAAGAGAGCCTCCAATATTTAGCAAGGAGGCAACAAGTACTTTTGAGAATGTACAGGAGAAGCTGAACGTTCAGATGAACCACCAACACCTACCCATCAAAGGTGTGTACCTGTTGCCAACATGGTTGGAATTGGGTTTGAACAAAACAATAAATCAGCTCGACGATTTCTGCACCTCCAGCAATTATCTGGTATAGCAAGTTGGAAAGAGTGGAGCAAGGTTGGGGTGTGAAACCAATGCATCATAATTTTATAGAAATTTTCTTTAGTCGCAACACAATGGGAGATTTTAGTTGCCCATCTTTATCCACGACAGGTATAGGTTTTCCCAGATAATTCTCCTATTACCACATGAAGGGATGAATGGGGACATGTTTAGGGAGTGGGTCAGATAGGATATGTCATATATATCAGAGATAACACCTGCAGTGGAGCGATAAGACTTACTCAACCTTTCAAAATGGGTGAGGAGAGACATCTGAGAGTCTCTCAAAATGGCATTTGCTAGATTATGTATCTGAATGTAAGTGAATTAATTCTATGGAGGAAGGAAGAAAAAACCTGGATTTTAAATTGAAAAATGGGAGCAGGAAACAAGTACTGACCTGATACTGCTGCCGTCAAACCTGGAGGACATTGTGGGTGAAACAAAAAAAAGCCAACATAGAGGAGGCTGGGGAGGACAAGGGGCACATGAGTGAACAGATATCTATGATTAGTGCTATAGGGTCCAGGAGTGAACAGAGACAGTTTAGGGTCCATTCATACGGAGGAAAATAGTGTGGAGGAATTTGGTGTGGAATTTTCCACATGGAAAAAAAATCCTCCCATTGATTTCAATGGCTCCTGCTAGCTTTTTTTTTCCACTAGTGGAAAAAAAAGGTAGCAGAACCCATTGAAATCAATGGGAGGTTTTTTTTTCCACTTGGAAAATTCCACACCAAATTCATCACCGTTTTCTTCTGTGTGAATGCACCCATAAACTCCCTATCCCTAACCTTAACTCCCGAGATGTCTGGTTTCAAAAGAATGGCTGTTGCAGGGTCTCAATACAAAATAGGAGAAGAGAGAGCAGGCAGTCCAGTCAAGTTCCTTTATGTAAGGGGAAAGAAGAGGAGGATGCAGGGGATTAATGGTGGCCGAGGGAGTCGAGTACATTTTTTTAAATTGCAGCATGTTAATTTTAGCTGTGGAATTGCAAGCATTCTCTCTTTATTGAAATGATATTCTGAGTTTAATGATTCACGGTCATTTTGCAATTCATATGGCTATGGCATACAATAGATATGCATTTCACATAGTTTACTTTTGAGCAAAGTGAAAAGAATAATGGACTGAAGATGACACTTGAACTCTTAACACTTTTCTAAAATGTCTCATGAAGCATATTGATAGCCTTAGTTCTGGCTGCCAAGAAAAGGGCAAAGGTGGTCTCAAAGTGAGTTTGAGATTGTACACGGAACTTGACGTGTGCTCTTGATAGAAGACTCACAACATTGGCATCAATGTAGGATAACACTATGCTTTCCTGATCATCCAAAAATATGGACGTTGAGTTTTCTTTAACATCTACAGTAGCAATACTAAGAAGCTTGTGATAAAAATTAATAAGGTGAGAAAAACATGACTCCAAAAATATCAAGTTATAGGGCATTGTAAGCCCCAAATCTATTACACCCTGGAAATTCTCAAGTTTGCCTAAAAATATACCATTTGTATACAGTTCACATAAGCTCATTTAGTATTTCAAAGGTCAAGATTCCAAGGTTTAAGTAAACTTGTGAGATGTTAGATTTATTTCTTGCTTAAAAGACTGTGCCTGTGACTGAACCTGAGCCAGTCTGAGAAGAAATGATGCCCTAAATCTTTCATCAAAAAGTAGATTCATCATTGTGAACTGCACTTATGGTGATTAAATAGTAATTCCCAAACCTATTCACATCTTTAGTCTCAATCACTTCACAAACAGTGATCTTATTATAAATCAGGGCAGACCCAAGGCATTAAATGTTGTCACTTGCTGCCCAAGGATGTCAAAATCATTCTGACAAATACAGTGGCAGACTTTACTATACTGTATGCTGCTATTTGGATTTGAGAATCTGCATTTGCCAGAACCAGGTTTTTTTTTTTTTTTTTTCTTTTTAATGTAGATTGTGAGCCCCACACAGAGCTCACAATGTACATTTTTCCCTATCAGTATGTCTTTTTTGGAGTATGGGATGGAAATCCATGCAGACACGGGGAGAACATACAAACTCCTTGCAGATGTTTTTTTTGCCCTTGGCGGGATTTGAACACCAGGACCCAGCGCTGCAAGGCTGCAGTGCTAACCACTGAGCCACCGTGTGGCCCCCAGAACCAGTTTTTTGACAGTTATAATAAATGTCTGTGATTTTCATAAAGTCAGATTTCTTCAAGTTTTATTTTCTACCATATATTATAAGGAAAATGTTTGTTTTTGCACCGTATACATATTGGCCATAAAAAGAATGGAAACATTTTTTCTAAAAAATTATATGATATATATATTTATACATTGTCAGGGTCTGGGGTTGCTAGGTGGGGTGGCATAGACACACAAGTTCAGTTTATTTAGTCCAAAACATAGTTAGAGTTTATTTCCACTCAAAAATATAGTGCAGCAATAAAAGGAAACAAAAATACAAATACAAATACAAAAATAAATAACTGCCCGGCTAGGCTCTAACTAAGCATAAGAATAGGTTACCTCACCTATGATAATATAAATCAAAAGCCGGTTGAATCATTCAGGACACAGCTCCAAAAATATAACCTCTTTCTTTGGCTCTCCAGCCAAGCTCTGTCCCCAGTCTGCTGCTGGAGCTTCTTAAGCTCCCTTGATGAGCAGATTCTCTGCAGATGAGTCGCTTCAGGAACATCCTCAAAGTTTGGACTGGAGGGGGGTGGAATAACAGGTCCCACTACTAACCTACCTGCCATTCCTAAAAATCCAGCCCAAAACTGAGCATTTACCAAAATGCTCAGCAGACAAAAGTTGTTGTTGTTGTTTGTCTCACATCTGCTCTTCTGAAGGGATAACTTTTGGTGGCTTTTTTTTTTGGAAATCCAATTCTTCGACAAGGCAAACAGCTAAAAATGTATCTCCCAAATAACAACTGCAACCCTGTAGCACTTACTAGTCATCAAAACCGACTAATTATTCTACAAAACCATTGTTTTATGGTATTTAGAGCATTTTAAATGTCTAAATGTATAAAAGCAAGTGGCAGATTAGTGCATCGTGAAAGAGGTCCTTTCATGCCCTCAGAGATGTGCGGTATTACATATGGCAAGAAAGCTGACAGTGCTCTGAATTCATAACATTTTCCCAGTGATATGGATATCAGTGCTGTAAAATATCTCCCCACTATTAGAAAGGTGGGCCTTACAGCCTGGCATCATCACTGGACTGTAAGGAACGCTCCCCGGACAGTACTCTTTTATAACCTTGTACTGTCATGGGGGTGTTCCTCATAGTCCAGCAATGAGGGTAGGCGGTAATGACTTTCTTATAATGGAGAGATACTGCATCTGTGCTGAACCTGACGGCACTAATATCTCCTGTACTGGGGTACATACTGGGAAAGGTGACAGTGCGCTGAATTCATCCCACTGTTTGTTTTTTAGCAGTATTTAATAACACACATATCTGAGGACATTAAAGGTCTTCTTTAAACTAGGAGTTTATATCCATAGAGATACATGACACTTTGACATAACTTGGCTATTGCTTGCCTTAGGGTCTTAGGAGTCCTGCCAGTGTTATACTCTACATTTAAGGTGTATTTAAGGTACTTGTTTGATCAGAAATAAATCTAGGACCCAAGACACCTGAACAAGAAACTAAATCAATCTTCATGGGGTTTGCCCATCTCTACTCTATCGACAAATAGATAAATATATAGTTATGTGTGTCCGAATAAGGTCCCCTCAGACAAATTCTTTATTTCACAAAATGGTATTTTATTTAGCAAAAGTGATAAAACATAAAAAACCTATATAGGTGTGAAACCATGTCACAGACCATGTAACATGACATTCATAGGTCACATGGCCTATTTGGAGCTCATTCCCAGCCTTTACAGTATACATTCTACAGCGCGGTGATTAGTAAGTAGTAAAGAGACCACGGTGCTTGCCCAAATCCTGTGATCCCTACAAATATCTGAGGATGGGGGTGTCACGTGTTCAACCTAAACTAATCTGATATTTATAACCTATCCAAAGGATATCATCAATAACTTAGTCTCAGGAAACCAAAATAACTGAATTATTCTGCATCCTTAAACAATTAAAGAGGACCTTTCACCTCCTGGTGCACATGCGGTGTAATACTCCAGTGATGACGCTGAGCATTGAGGAACGCCTCCCCAGTACACATCTATGGACAAGTACTATCAGGAGGGGAGGGAAGCGTTCCTCACCGCTCTCAGAGTACAGCACAATAGACGCTACTGTGAGGAAGGGTGTTCCTGACTGACTGTCAGAAACATCCTTCTGACACTGAAGAGCTACGGTACCGGCACAGATAGCTCTTCGCCGGGGGCACAGAACAGGAAAGCTGATAGTGAACTGAACACTGTCGGCTTTCTAGCGGTATATTTAACCGCGTATGCCCCAGGAGGTGAAAGGTCCTCTTTAAGAAGTCTATCCCACCTTTCCCAAAATAACACATTTGAATGGATTTTTGAGTGTTTATCCTAAAGGGCTTTAAATACATTTGATCATTGTATGGTAATATTAATATGGTTTACAGTAATAGTAAAAGTAAATTGGGCATTGTAGTATAGTATATTTATAGCGATAGTTGTGCTTAACATTAAAAAAACCACCTTTCTTTCGTTACTCCTTTCTATTTCTCTTCCATTCTTTACCCTCACGGTCTAGTCACTATATCTCTATGTCCTCCTGCTCAATGAGCTTAGCCTACCAAACAGAGAGAAATTGTCTGTCTATATTGACCTACCAGCGATATGTTATTCCAGTGAAAAAAATTCTGCTCGTCTTCAATATGGCATGTCACAATATTACCTCTGCTATGTCTAAATGAATGTAGAAATGTATATAATGAACACCAAGCCTGTTTGATTTTATCTTCCCTTGAGGTTTTATTTGAGGCAGAAAATCTGCATGAGCTTTTCAAAGATCTATTTCATAAATCAACATCAGTGTTTGAGTTTCTGCTTGGTGAATCTGAAAACAAATCTAAAGTGACAAAAGTATGAAGAACAGCATAAATGTGAAAATAAATCGGCTAGGTAGAAGCCAGCCGTGTTCTGGGATTAGCCTAAAGAGAAAACTGAAAAAAATAGATCAAACACTGCATAGCCTAAGAAAAAATTGCACTTTAATTTATTGAACATCATCTTAACAAATGGCTTTGTATTATGAAAGGCGGTGATAGTTTACAATAAGCTATATATAACACATGGGATAGCACTGGTTACTTTTTTTTATCCTTAGAATTATTATTTTATGCTTTCCAAAAATGAAAACAAAGACAGTTCTGAATTTCAAAGGCTAGAAAGATATAAATTATTTTCAAATGGAATCTGCATTTGCGCAAGTAAAACATAGTTTTCTATGAAACAAATAGGGTTCATATATATTTCATGCAATGTCTGTCATTTGAAATATGAGGATTTCAGGGACATCTTAAGGAGACGGTGCCCTTTATCTAACACTGGCAGCTTAGACTACCTTGTAGTCAGCCTGGATAGAACTAAAATGGATTCAAAAGTAAAATAATAACTAGTAACAAATATTGATAACTGAAATTAATAGATGTATCTATATGCTTTCTTTATTGTTACTGGTGCTTGAAAGTTTGTGAGCCCTTCAGAATCTTCTGCCTAAATTTGGCCTAAAACTACATCAGATTTTCACAAAGTCATAAAAGAGAATCAAATCAAACAAATGAGTCAAAATATTAGGCATGGTAACTTCTTTTGTAGAATAAAATGGTCCAATATCACATATCTATGACTGTCAAAAGTATGAAAACCTTTAGGATTACCTGATAATCTGAAGGTGAAATTAGTGTCAAGTGTTCAATCAATAAAGTGACAATCGTGTGAGTGGGTGACCAGTTTCATTTAAAGAACAGAGATCTATCAAAGTCTGATCACATAACCTGTTTGTGGAAGAAGATCATGGCACAAACAAAGGGGATTACTGAGGACCTCAGAAGAAGAGCTATTGTTGCTCATCAGAATGGGAAAGGTTGCAAAACTATCTCTAAAGAGTTTGCTCCTTCAGACAGGAGGTTTACTCTAAAATGTGTTGCATGTCTGCATTATGTCCTATGGTCCATCTTTTCAATAAGTGTGACTTTAACAATAGCAGTGCCCATGAAGCCCATTTTTCTACTTACTACTTTGCATACCTATGTGGATCCCCAGACAGAAGAGTCAGCAGGCAGGTGCGGAGTTGTGCCTAGATTGATCCAAATAAAGTGAGATTTGTGCTATACAGTACATACACCTTTCTTCACTTGGCTTACAATGGTTACACACTAGGAGTGCCCCCTTCTTTCAGCTCTTTTGTATGATTTGTGACATTCACATTTATACCCTACGTGTAGATCAAATATACTGCTTTGCAACTGGCAAGGTTAGAAAATATATATATTTCTATATGTGTTGTCATATTACACACACACATTATAATCCATGATAAGAAATATATATGCTGCTTAAGAAACATGCTGTGAGGCTATGTGACAAGATGGCGCCTGCATCCAGGATGTGATCCTGGTGTGCAAGAAGACATGTTCTTGGCTTGCTGCCAAAAGATAGTGCCTGCCTGGGAAGCATAGCGAAAGACCAGGAGTACCTGCTGGCTACTATATTAACCCTGTGTTGATTTAATAAAGTGCATCAGTACACTCTCTTCAATGCTAAGGGCTCGTTCACATCTGCGTTGTCCTCTCCGTAATGCAGGTTTCCGTTTCCTGCATAAAACAGAGCAGGAGACGGAAACCTGCAGGACTCTTTCTCACCCATTCATTTGAATGGGTGAGAGAGATGTCCGGCCGTGAGCGGCGGTGAGAGTTTTGCGCTCTCCGCCGCGAAACCAGGTTTTTTAATCCGGACACAGAGTCGGACATGCAGTACTCTGTGTCCGGATTAAAAAATCCGGTTTCGCGGCGGAGAGCATAAAACGCTCACCGCCGCTCACGGCCAGACCCGGTCTGTGCTTTCTGTCTTCTGGCATGCAGAAGACGGAAAGCACAGAACGGAGAGTAGAACCTAGTGGACCTAGTAGAACCTAGCGTCAGAGAGGAGTTAATACCAACATTCTGTGTCTGGTGTTTATGCCTTGTTGCCAGCACTTAGCACATATCAATTAGGACAATGACAGTTACCTGAGAGATTTGGTCAGTTGGTTAACAAAGGGTGCCATGACCTTTTCACAACCACTACTGTAGTAGCAGAAAAGGGCAAACTTTCTTTTTCCCAAGTCATGAGTTTGTGTATGTGACAGACTCTCCATCCCTGAAGTTCAGCATGGTGAATGACAAATAGAGATTGAAAAGGCTGACAGAATTGGTTTGCTCACCAAGTCTATAACTCTAAAGTTGCATGTCACAGTGTATCTATATCTATCATATATACAGAGGG
This sequence comes from Leptodactylus fuscus, assembly GCF_031893055.1. NCBI lineage: Eukaryota > Metazoa > Chordata > Amphibia > Anura > Leptodactylidae > Leptodactylus > Leptodactylus fuscus. Next base: position 275,249,175 of record NC_134265.1, on the reverse strand, counting down.
TTGTGACAACATTACCAGCTACAGAAAGTCACGGCTTTGATTATTGTGTAATACATAAATTATTCCATCCTATAAAATTATATTTGTCTTAACAAATAAAATAATAAATATTAATAAAATGTATCCGCTATCCACAGACAGAAGTCTCATAGAAGTGAATGAAGTGTTGACCAAGCGGTGACCATTTTATTCAAATTGAGGATTTTCAGACCCCCATTGTCCTGAGCTCTGGCAATCTCAGTAGTCAGTCCTCTTGTGATCAGGTATTTATTCTTTTTTTTATCTGGAAATTTAAATATACAATTGGAGAATAGGACAGTCCTTGCAAATAAAGGACAATGGTACACTATGTTTAAAGCTTTAAGTTAGAACCTAAAAATGCTGTAATGAAATAATTAATAAGATATTATTATAGATGACAATAAAGCACAAAAGGATTTCTGAAGGTCAAATGACATTTGCCAATGGATATTGTATGTTAGCGGTTTATTATTCGGTGTCACTGCATAGGTACTATTTCTTTCAAGCAACCACTGTGAAATAATCATCTGACCTGTGACTTTACACAGTGAAAAAAGGCCAATGTATTTGTTAATGTTGGATGGTCTTTTATTTTCCTAGCATGGTAAGAAGTCGTGCTGTGTCCCAATTATAGTGCCCAGGAAGCAATGTGGTTCTGGCTCACTTATTAAATGAGATATCTCCGGATACAGAAGAAGGTTACTTTTCTTTTTTTTTGCCATCATGGCGCATTCAAGCAGGCCATGAGAGTGCAGCATAAAATGAACATCTCCTACAAAGAACAGCAGGTTGCTGAAAAGACGTGTGCTTATTCTGAGCAATTTCTGACTTTTATGAGCAAAGAGTATAGATGCAACCAATTCTTTCTGTGTGTCCCAAAGCAGCAGATAGATCTTGCCCCTTATAATTGGTTCAGGAGTCGTAAAATGCACCGTAATATAAAAGTGTTAACAGTGCACTGTCAGTGAATCATAGCTACTAAAATGTCTGTTTGTCCCATATTTAACATAATTCTATCTATCTATCTATCTATCTATCTATCTATCTATCTATCTATCTATCTATCTATCTATCTATCTATCTCCTAACTTTCTATCTATCATCTATCTATCTTTCTATCTCCTATCTATCTATCTATCTATCTATCTATCTATCTATCTATCTATCTATCTATCATCTCTCTATCATCTATCATCTATTATTGAAGTCAGAAATTAACATACATTTGTGTTGAACTCAATAAATATTAGTCATAATGTCATAATGGAAGCCTAAACCAAAAACTGTGTGGCCGAAGCTTTATGTCATCCATTTCCATGGCAGAGCAGCTCCATGCAAGCTTTACATCACCAAGCACAAATCCAAGAGTCACAGCAATATGTCCCAATTGGAATTTAGACCAGTGGAACTGTGTAACAAATTCTATGGTTGCATTGCACCAACTGTAAAGTTTGATAGAGGAGAGATAATTCTATTGGGTTGCTTTTCAGAGGTTGTCCTCAAACACTTAGGGCATCTTAATTAACCAGGAAACTAAGACATTTTGGACAATTGTATGATTTCCACTCTGAGGGAACAGCTTGAGGAAGACCCTTTTATGTTCCACCATGACTGTGTACAGTTATTTATTTATTTATTTTTTTATGAGTTTGGTGTGGAAGAATTTGACTGCGCTACAGTCCAGCACCAGTGTCTGATATAACAAATGCTCTTTTTGATGAATGGACAAAAATTCCCAGATACACTTCAAAATCTTGTAGAAAGCCTTCCCAGAAGAGGGTAAGTTATTTTAAATGGGACCAACTTCATATTAATGTTTAAGGATTTAGAATGGCATATCAGAAAAGCTACTGTATCTATGATGTGTAGGTGTTCTAATACTGTTTCGACATAGTGTACTGTATGTCTAGATACAGCATCTTTCTAGGCATATACAATGTATGTTAGCTACCACTGATGCCATTGGCAATACCTCACTGATATCATTGATGTAAGCCCCAGCCTAGAGGCCTAACATGTAATATCAATTCTAGCTCAAAGGTGTTCCGTGGAGTTGAGGTCAGGGATCTGTGTGGGTCTCTTTCTAGACCAAACTCACCAAAAAAAACCTCATTGTACAAAATCATGCTAAAAAGAAAAAGGGCCTTTCCCACAAAGTGTAAGGCATAGAATTAGATATCCCTTCACTGGAACTGAACCAACTCCAGATACACAGCCCCATAGTATTATCTCTCTCTCTTCTGCCAAATTCACTGCTGTTGCAATTCAGTCAGGCAGAGAAAGTTCTGCTGGCATTTGCCAAACCCTGACCAGCTGACTGCCAGGTAGCAAAGCTTGATTCTTCATTCCATAGAACATGTTTTCACTGCTCCAGAGTCCAGTGTCGGCTTTACACCTCTCCTTCCAAGTCTTGACATTGTGCTTGGAGTTGATAATATGAAGCTCCCATCACATGGTTTTTGCACTGATCATAATGCAATGTGAGATCTAGAATTGTTCAGTCAGCAGAGCATTTGCAACTTTTTTACTATACATTTCAGCATTCAGCAATGTTGTAGAAAGCTTTCCCAGAAGAGTGGATGTTCTTGTAACTGTAACTGTAAGGGACCAACTTCATATTTATGCCTACAGATTTGGAATGGGATTCATCATGAAGGTACATGCCTTCATGAATTTGGTTAAAGTTCTATACAATTTCAGGCTTAAGTAGAAAGTAGAGATGGGCGGAGATCTTAAGTTTAGTATCAGATTCAAGTGGTTCAGTCCAAAGATTTGGCCGAAACATGTCTGGCTGAGTGGTGGCAGTGGCAATAGCTATAGCAACATGTCTGGCAGTACAGCATGGAATAGTGCGACACGTAAAATGATGTCCAGCTGTTTATAAGTAGCAGACAGCATCAGCAATACAGTAAATGGAACATGATGCAGGCAGACAGTGGCAACTCTATTCAGAGACATCATCCAGAGGTGTATGAAAATCCTCATGGAACCATGCTTTATTCATTTTAAAGGGGCTCTATCATTGGGAACAGTCATTTTTAACTAAGCACATCCCTGAATAGCCCTTAGAAAGGCTATTCCACAAGTACCTTTTGTATGTAAATCACCTCAGTGGTTTTTGAATGAGCCCGTTTTTATTCATATGCTAATTAGTAGAGATGAGCGAACACTAAAATGTTCGAGGTTTGAAATTCGATTCAAACAGCCGCTCAATGTTCGTGTGTTCGAACGGGTTTCGAACCCCATTATAGTGTATGGGGAACAGATACTCGTTAAGGGGGAAACCCAAATCCGTGTCTGGAGGGTCACCAAGTCCACTATGACACCCCAGGAAATGATGCCAACACCTCTGGAATGACACTGGGACAGCAGGGGAAGCATGTCTGGGGGCATCTAACACACCAAAGACCCTCTATTACCCCAACATCACTGCCTAACAACTACACACTTTACACACTCAATACCACCTCTCTGACAGTAGGAAAACACCTTGAAACATGTGTATTTGGCAATTGGAGTGAGGAGAGCTTGTCACCAGCAGTGAATTTGGCCCTTGTAGTAAGTTGAGGTTGGCACCAACATTTGTTTTGAAAATCAGGGTGGATTGAGCCTCTAACCAGCAGAGTTTGGGCAAATTCATGGTGGAGGGAGCCTCTAAAAACCCCAGTTTGGACCAATTCATGGTGGAGGGAGCCTCTAACCAGCCCAGTTTGGACCAATTCATGGTGGAGGGAGCCTCTAACCAGCCCAGTTTGGACCAATTCATGGTGGAGGGAGCCTCTAAAAAACCCAGTTTGGACCAATTCATGGTGGAGGGAGCCTCTAAACAGCCCAGTTTGGACAAATTCATGGTGGAGGGAGCCTCTAACCAGCAGAGTTGTGGGAAAACAGGGTGGAGGGAGCCTCTAACCAGCAGAGTTGGTGGAAATCAGGGTGGAGGGAGCCTCTAACCAGCAGAGTTGTGGGAAAGCAGGGTGGAGGGAGCCTCTAACCAGCAGAGTTGGTGGAAATCAGGGTGGAGGGAGCCTCTAACCAGCAGAGTTGGTGGAAATCAGGGTGGAGGGAGCCTCTAACCAGCAGAGTTGTGGGAAAGCAGGGTGGAGGGAGCCTCTAACCAGCAGAGTTGTGGGAAAGCAGGGTGGAGGGAGCCTCTAACCAGCAGAGTTGGTGGAAATCAGGGTGGAGGGAGCCTCTAACCAGCAGAGTTGGGGGAAATCACGGTGGAGGGAGCCTAGTATTAGCAGAATTGTGCAACGCTTATGGTGGATGAGTATGAGGATGCGGAGGAATTGGAGAGGTTGAGTACAGACATGGAGTTTCATGTTGGGGTGCTTTACACAGGTGGGCACAAAAATGAAGGCTCTATCCAGTGGTGGTTCATTTTTATCAAAGTGAGCCGGTCGGCACTCTCAGCTGACAGATGGGTGCGCTTGTCAGTGATGATGCCACCGGCTGCACTGAACACCCTCTCAGATAGGACGCTGGCGGCAGGACAGGACAGCACCTCCAAGGCATATAGGGCAAGTTCAAGCCACAGGTCCAAATTCGATACCCAATACGTGTAGGGCGCAGAGGGGTCAGAGAGGACATGGCTGTGGTCGGAAAGGTATTCCCGCAACATGCGCCTATACTTCTCACGCCTGGTGACACTAGGACCCTCCGTGGCGGCACTTTGGCGAGGGGGTGCCATCAAGGTGTCCCAGACCTTAGACAGTGTGCCCCTCGTTTGTGTGGACCGGTGAGAACTTGGTTGCCTACTGGAGGAACTGCCCTCCCTGCCGCCAACGTCACATGCTGGAAACATCTCCATCATATTCTGCACCAATTGCCTGTGGCAAGCATTGATGCGATTGGCCCTCCCCTCTACCGGAATAAAAGACGAGATGTTGTTTTTATACCGGGGGTCAAGGATAGCAAAGATCCAGTACTGGTTGTCCTCCATGATTTTGACAATACGCTTGTCGGTTGTAAATTACCCCAACATGAACTCAGCCATGTCTGCCACAGTGTTAGTTGGCATGACTCCTCTGGCCCCACCGGAAAGTTCAATCTCCATTTCCTCCTCATCCTCCATGTCTACCCATCCATGCTGCAACAATGGGACGATTCGAAGTTGCCCGGAAGCCTCCTGTATCACCATCACATCATCGGACAACTCTTCTTCCTCCTCCTCCTCCTCCTCCTCCTCCTCCATTAAACGCGATGAAGCGGACAGATGTGTGGACCTACTCTCCAGGTGTGATGGATCGGATGCTATCCCTGACTCCTCTGTGTGATCTGAGTTATCCCTGATGTCAATCAGGGATTCTCTCAGAACACACAAGAGCGGGATTGTAAGGCTCACCATCGCATCCTCAGAGCTCACCCTCCTTGTGGACTCCTCAAAGACCCGTAGGATGTCACAAAGGTCTCTCATCCATGGCCACTCATGGATGTGAAACTGAGGCAGCTGACTTTGTGGCACCCTAGGGTTTTGTAGCTGGTATTCCATCAAAGGTCTCTGCTGCTCAACCACTCTATTCAACATCTGAAACGTTGAGTTCCAGCGTGTGGGGATGTCGCACAAAAACCGGTGTTGTGGCACATGCAGGCGTTGCTGGCGAGATTTTAAGCTAGCAGCGGCTACTGTCGACTTGCGAAAGTGGGCGCACATGCGCCGCACTTTCACCAGTAGCTCTGGAACATTGGGGTAGCTCTTTAGGAAACGTTGCACCACTAGGTTGAAGACGTGGGCCAGGCATGGAACATGTTGGAGTCCGGCAAGCTCCAGTGCTGCTACCAGGTTCCGGCCGTTATCACAAACGACCATGCCTGGGCCCAGGTGCAGCGGCTCAAACCATATTGCCGTCTCATCGAGGAGGGCATCCCTCACCTCGGAGGCAGTGTGCTGTCTGTCCCCCAAGCTGATCAGCTTCAGCACAGCCTGCTGACGTCTACCAACGCCAGTGCTGCAACGGAGGAGGAGGCGGTGGCGGAGGAGGAGGCGGTAGAGGAGGAGGAGGAGGGGGGTGTTCTTCTCGTGTCCCTGCCAGGAATGTTAGGCGGGGAGACGAGGTACACCGGGCCAGTTTGGGAAGCAGTCCCAGCCTCAACTACATTCACCCAGTGTGCCGTCAGTGAAATGTAGCATCCCTGTCCGCATGCACTTGTCCACGCGTCGGTGGTCAAGTGGACCTTTGTGCAAAGCGCGGAACTAAGGGCCCGCCTGATGTTGAGTGACACGTGCTGGTGCAAGGCGGGGACGGCACACCGGGAGAAGTAGTGACGGCTAGGGACGGCATAGCGAGGTGCCGCAGTTGCCATCAGGTCCAGGAAGGCGGGAGTTTCAACAAGCCGGAACGCCAACATCTCCTGGGCCAGCAGTTTAGCGATGTTGGCGTTCAAGGCTTGCGCGTGTGGGTGGTGGTGGTTAGCAGTGTATTTCTGCCGCCGCTCCAATGTCTGAGAGATGGTGGGTTGTTGTAAAGAAGCGCCTGATGGTGCCTTTGATGGTGCAGGAGAAGGAGATAAGACAGGAACAGGGGAGGATGAGGGAGAAGTCAACAAAGTGGTGGAGGCAGATGAAGTGGTGTCCTGGCTCGTCCTCTGGAGTGCATCGCCAGCACAGTCAGCAGTGGCAGTGGCAGAGGCAGAGGCAGTGGCAGAGGCAGTGGCAGTGGCGTGAACGGCAGGCGGCCTTTGTCCTGCCGTTGCTGCCTGCAACTGATTCCAGTGCTTGGATTCCAAATGACGGCGCATTGAAGTGGTGGACAGGTTGCTCTTCTCAGAGCCCCTAATCAATTTCGAGAGGCAAATTGTGCAGACAACACTATATCTGTCCTCGGCGCATTCCTTGAAAAAACTCCACACCGAGAAACGTGCCCTCGAGGTGGGAGTTTTTCAGGGCTGGGTACGAACTGGAACATCTTGGGAGATTCCGGGTGTGGCCTGGCTTCGCCTAAGCTGCTGACCTCTGCCTCTGCCTCTAGCTACCCTTTTTGGTGCTGCACCTGCCTCAACATCCACACTACTTTCCCCGCTTGACATCCCCCCTGTCCAGGTCGGGTCAGTGTCCTCATCATCCACCACTTCCTCTTCCAACTCCTGTCTCATCTCCTCCTCCCGCACAATGCGCCGGTCAACTGGATGCCCTGACGGCAACTGCGTCACATCATCGTCGATGAGGGTGGGTTGCTGGTCATCCACCACCAAATCGAACGGAGATGGAGGAGACTCTAGTGTTTGAGCATCTGGACACAGATGCTCCTCTGTTAGGTTTGTGGAATCGTGACGTGGAGAGGCAGGTTGAGGGACCATGAAAGGAGCGGAGAACAGCTCTGGGGAGCAGGGACAGTTGGGGTTATTGTTCTGTGAAGCTTGGGAATTTTGGGAGGAAGGAGGACAAGACTGTTGGGTAATAGGAGGAGAGGAGGCAGAGTCTGACTGGCTGCTGGACAATGTGCTGTAAGCGTTCTCTGACAGCCATTGCAAGACCTGTTCCTGGTTCTCGGGCCTACTAAGGTTTGTACCCTGCAGTTTAGTTAATGTGGCAAGCAACCCTGGCACTGTGGAGTGGCGCAATGCTTGCTGCCCCACAGGAGTAGGCACGGGACGCCCTGTGGCTTCACTGCTACCTTGCTCCCCAGAACCATTCCCCCGACCTCGCCCACGGCCTCGTCCACGTCCCTTTCCGGGAGCCTTGCGCATTTTGAATTCCCAGTTAGAAACTGGCACTATATACCAGTAGCAAAAATTGTGGGTGCACGTAACCCCAATATATTCTTTGAATTACCAGTCAGAAACTGGTACTATATGGCAGTAGCAAGAAATGAGGGTATTTGTAACCCCAATATATTCTTTGAATTCCCAGTCAGACAATGGCACTATATACCAGTAGCAAGAAATGAGGGTATTTGTAACCCCAATATATTCTTTGAATTCCCAGTCAGACAATGGCACTATATACCAGTAGCAAGAAATGAGGGTATTTGTAACCCCAATATATTCTTTGAATTCCCAGTCAGACAATGGCACTATATACCAGTAGCAAGAAATTTGGGTATTTATAACCCCAATATATTCTTTGAATTCCCAGTCAGACAATGGCACTATATACCAGTAGCAAAAATTTTGGGTGCACGTAACCCCAATATATTCTTTGAATTACCAGTCAGAAACTGGCACTATATGGCAGTAGCAAGAAATGAGGGTATTTATAACCCCAATATATTCTTTGAATTACCAGTCAGAAACTGGCACTATATGGCAGTAGCAAGAAATGAGGGTATTTGTAACCCCAATATATTCTTTGAATTCCCAGTCAGACAACGGCACTATATACCAGTAGCAAAAATTGTGGGTGCACGTAACCCCAATATATTCTTTGAATTACCAGTCAGAAACTGGCACTATATGGCAGTAGCAAGAAATGAGGGTATTTGTAACCCCAATATATTCTTTGAATTCCCAGTCAGACAATGGCACTATATACCAGTAGCAAGAAATGAGGGTATTTGTAACCCCAATATATTCTTTGAATTCCCAGTCAGACAATGGCACTATATACCAGTAGCAAGAAATGAGGGTATTTGTAACCCCAATATATTCTTTGAATTCCCAGTCAGACAATGGCACTATATACCAGTAGCAAGAAATTTGGGTATTTATAACCCCAATATATTCTTTGAATTCCCAGTCAGACAATGGCACTATATGGCAGTAGCAAAAATAGTGGGTGTATATAGCCCCAATTCTATTGCTAGGGGACTTGCAGGGTATTTCTGGGGTGAAGGTGGGGGGGCACACCGTTGGAACGGGGATTTGGGGTGTATATATGGGGTATACGGGAATACACTGTCAGTGTATTCCATTCAGGATCCTTGGAAAGCTGGGTTGCGGCGATTGAGCCTGTCAGTGCCACGTTACACTGACAAGCTTCTCCCTGGAATTTAGCTCTTATAAGAGCTGTTGGTTGTCTTCTCCTTCCTATCCTAGCCTGTCCCTGCCTACCCAGAATCTAAGCCCTAGCTAACTGGACGGAAACCTCCGTCCCCGGTGAATTGCAAGCTCAGAATGACGCGAAGCTGGGTGTCGCTGTTCTTTTAAATTAGAGGTCACATGTTTTCGGCAGCCAATGGGTTTTGCCTACTTTTTTCAACGTCACCGGTGTCGTAGTTCCTGTCCCACCTCCCCTGCGCTGTTATTGGAGCAAAAAAGGCGCCAGGGAAGGTGGGAGGGGAATCGAGTAATGGCGCACTTTACCACGCGGTGTTCGATTCGATTCGAACATGCCGAACAGCCTAATATCCGATCGAACATGAGTTCGATAGAACACTGTTCGCTCATCTCTACTAATTAGCCTCGGTGCACCCCAGAAGTCTCATTGTGCACCCTCTGCCTATTTTTTCCTATGTATGTGTACAGCACAGGCTGCTGCTGATGACTTCCTGCTTCCTGTTTGCATACACAGATAGCAAAGAAGAGATGAGTGCTGCTGGGAACTTCCTGTGCTGGCTGGAAGCTAATTAGCAAATGAATAGAAAAAGGACTCATTCAAAAGCCACTGAGGCAATTTACATACAAAAGGTAGGTGTAGCAATAGCATTTCTAAAGGCTATGCAAGGATGTGCTTAGTTAAAAATGACTTTTCCCAATGATAGAGCCCCTTAAACAAAAGTATTATTTTCCATCTGTACATCCCTGCAAACAATGTATTTGCCAGTATTCTGCACCAAGGTAAATAAATACACTTCTTACTTCTCATATGCTGAATTCATCCAGTCCTGACTCTTCCTTTGCATCTGGTCACATGCTTGTGATGTCATGAAAGGTTCTTTAGTCTATGACTGTCCATGTTAAATCTTGTTGTCTCTTGTGTCTTGAGGTATATTTCAGCTTCCTCTTTTGCACTGAAGACGTCTCCAAGCAGAGTGTAGTTGAGCTGAGTGTGCAGTATACGATACTGCACACTCAGCTCAACTACTCCAGAGTAGTTGAGCTGAGCGCACGGCCCGATGTAGGAGAGCTGGCAGATGTAGCAGTCCGATGCAGCAGACTGACACACTCAGCTCTGCTGCATTGGACTGCTAACATCGGCCAGCTCTGCTACATCTCCGGTACTGCTGTACACTGGCCAATCAACGCTGGTCAATGCATTCATATGGCGAGATGAAGCAGAGCTAGCCCTGCGGTTAGCTTGGCTACTCCAGACACCGGAGATGAAGCAGAGCTCAGCTCTGCTACACCCAACCATCCCTCCAGCCACCCCTCCTGTCACGCACACAGCTCTGCACTACTCCCAACCATTCCTCCATCTACTCCTCCTGTCACACAAATCTAGTGTGTAGCAGAGCTCAGCGCACACTCAGCTCTACTACATCTCTACAACAGAGTGTACAGATGTAGCAGAGCTGAGTGTGTGCTGAGCTCTGTTACACCAGAGATGTGTGTGACAGGAGGAGTAGCTGGAGGGATGATTGGCAGTAGTGCAGAGCTGTGTGCGTGACAGGAGGAGTGGCTGGAGGGATGGTTGGGTGTAGCAGAGCTGAGCTCTGCTTCATCTCCAGTGTCCGGAGTAGCCAAGCTAACCGCAGGGCTAGCTCTGCTTCATCTCGCCATATGAATGCATTGACCAGTGTTGATTGGCCAGTGTACAGCATTCGGCCAATCAACGCTGATTCTGCCGGAGGAGGCGGAGTCTAAAATCGGACTAGAATGGAAACTGCTGTGGACCAATTTTAGACTCCGCCTCCTCAGGCAGAACTAGCGTTGATTGGCCGAATGCTGTACACTGGCCAATCAACGCTGGTCAATGCATTCCTATGAGAAAAAGTCAGCTCCGGCATATCGCAAGCTGACAGGGATCCCGACATAATAAAGGTACTTGATGCCCCCAGACATGCTTCCCCTGCTGTCCCAGTTGCATTCTAGGGTGTTGGCATCATTTCCTGGGGTGTGATAGTGGACTTGGTGACTCTCCTGAGTCGAATGGTGGGATCCCGTGTAGCGAAGCATTTTCTCCCATAGACTATAATGGGGTTCGATATTCGTTCGAATAGTCGAATATTGAGCGGCTATTCGAAACGAATATCGAATATCGAACATTTTACTGTTCGCTTATCTCTAAATATTACAATTGCAAAGAAAAATGTAGGTGGTGGTAACAGCAACAATTCTTTTGGTTTTGGTGGCAACACCAATGGTCTCAGGATTGTTGTACTTCCTGAGAATGAAAAGTAAGTTTTAGTTCCCTGGTAGTAATGTGGCACTTGCTGGGAAATCTATTTTTCCTAGTCAGAGCAATCTTCTTCCTCTTTTTGATGAGCTGGAGTAGAACAGTCAGAACTGTTTGCAAGCAGAGGAGGAAGACATGACTGTTTATAGTAGAGGTAGTAATGGCAATGGATGTGGTACTACTACACAATATACACAATAGGATGACACTTACCGTAATGGTCATTTCACTGTTTAGAATATGTACGCAGTATGAACACCTCATTCTCCCAGGGTTCTTTATGACCAAGTGTTCACTGTAAAACAAATCTCTGAACATCTGTAAGTTAGGACAGCAGCTTGCACAAGAAATCTATATTGGTGTATAAATATAAGGTTAAAAATAGTATAAACTTCAGTGGTACATTCCCTTTGTCTGTATAATACTGGAAAGTTTCCCAAGCGATGTCAACAAACATTGATATTCCAAAAGCATTCAATGGATTTTTTTTTACTTTTCTGTGTAAATGCTAAGCATTTTGTTCCAGTAAAGTGAATGGGCATATATGGCTTTATGGTATATTATTGCCTCCATCTTTGAGTAACTACTGTTACGAGCATCTATCTCTCAGCAAAACCTAATGTTTTCTATGTAGAAAGAAAAATCAATCAAATAGTTTGCTCTCCATTAAAACAGAACGTTCGAAGTGTCAGAATCCTTCAATGCAGTCCATTGAGACTGCTCATAAAAACCCAGTACAGTTTTATAAAAAAATAAGTGCTCAGTTGTAAATAAGGGTGATGGCTTCAGTTCTTACCTATAAGTATTCTCAGAAGAGTTATCACTATTTAGTTCTCTTTCACCACACAGCCATGGAAGTCTATGACACTGCAGGAAGTATACATCTTTTTAGCATGATCTACCAGGGCAGTACAGCTGGTTGAGTTGTCAAGAGCCTATGTACCCACATAGAGCCGCCACAGGCCATTTAAACACAAAAAAACAGGTGTGATTATGTTGAAAGGATTGCTGCTTCCTCTAACGTTAACCATAAGGTCCCTCAGAGACCAGAGAAAGAACTGCAAGTGCAATGTGAACAAAACTTAAGCAAATAAAATCTATGAGGATTAGTTGGGATCTTTTTTGAAAATAGGTTTATCACGGTGGTTACATCTCTATTTAAGGGATTCTATCATTAGAATCCACATGTAAGAATAGCCTTAAGAAAGACTATTCTTCTCTTACCTTTATTTTTCTGATCTGTGCCACCATTCCTGAGAAATATATAACAACAGCACTGGGGGCGTCTCCTGTGCTGTCTGAAAACTCTCCAGAGACGCCTCCATCTTCTTCTCCGCCTCCTCCTCTTCTTCCGCATCATGGTCGCATCTTCATGCAAAAGCGCTGACTGCGTGTGTCTGTCATTTTCCTGTGGCTGAATGGGAGAGGCCAGAGGAAGATGGCCAACAGACATGCACAGTCGGCGCTTTTGGATGAAGATGCAATGGTGACAAGGAAGAAGAGGTGGAGAAGAAGATGGAGGCATCACTGGAGAGTTTTCAGACAGCATAGGGGGTGCCCCCCTGTACTATTTGAGTGCAGGAGAGCTCCCCCAGTGTTGTCTGAAAACTCATTTATATATGGAAGAAAGAAGACATTTCTTAGGAACGGCGACGCAGATCAGAATAATAAAGGCAAGAGAAGAATAACCTTTCTTAAGGCTATTCCCACAAGTACTTAGTTAAAAAAGGGATTCCAATGATAGAATCTCTTTAAGAACACAGATATGGCTTCATTGAAGCTGATCTTATTGGAATTAAACAAAAAGAAATGTAAAGATTCATGAGCAAAGTTATTCCAAAAGCTGCACTAGGTAATATCTAAATGTAAGGCTTCAAACTATATATATATATATATATATATATATATATATATATATATATATATATAGTGCCTACAAGTAGTATTCAACCCCCTGCAGATTTAGCAGGCTTGATAAGATGCAAATAAGTTAGAGCCTTCAAACTTCAAACAAGAGCAGGATTTATTAACAGATGCATAAATCTTACAAACCAAAAAGTTATGTTGCTCAGTTAAATTTTAATAAATTTTAAACATAAAAGTGTGGGTCAATTATTATTCAACCCCTAGGTTTAATATTTTGTGGAATAACCCTTGTTTGCAATTACAGCTAATAATCGTCTTTTATAAGACCTGATCAGGCCGGCACAGGTCTCTGGAGTTATCTTGGCCCACTCCTCCATGCAGATCTCCAAGGTTATACAGGTCTCCAAGTTATCTAGGTTCTTTGGGTATCTCATGTGGACTTTAATCTTGAGCTCCTTCCACAAGTTTTCAATTGGGTTAAGGTCAGGAGACTGACTAGGCCACTGCAACACCTTGATTTTTTCCCTCTTGAACCAGGCCTTGGTTTTCTTGGCTGTGTGCTTTGGGTCATTGTCTTGTTGGAAGATGAAATGACGACCCATCTTAAGATCCTTGATGGAGGAGCGGAGGTTCTTGGCCAAAATCTCCAGGTAGGCCGTGCTATCCATCTTCCCATGGATGCGGACCAGATGGCCAGGCCCCTTGGCTGAGAAGCAGCCCCACAGCATGATGCTGCCACCACCATGCTTGACTGTAGGGATGGTATTCTTGGTGTCGTATGCAGTGCCATCCAGTCTCCAAACGTCACGTGTGTGGTTGGCACCAAAGATCTCGATCTTGGTCTCATCAGACCAGAGAACCTTGAACCAGTCTGTCTCAGAGTCCTCCAAGTGATCATGAGCAAACTGTAGACGAGCCTTGACATGACGCTTTGAAAGTAAAGGTACCTTACGGGCTCGTCTGGAACGGAGACCATTGCGCTGGAGTACGTTACTTATGGTATTGACTGAAACCAATGTCCCCACTGCCATGAGATCTTCCCGGAGCTCCTTCCTTGTTGTCCTTGGGTTAGCCTTGACTCTTCGGACAAGCCTGGCCTCGGCACAGGAGGAAACTTTCAAAGGCTGTCCAGGCCGTGGAAGGCTAACAGTAGTTCCATAAGCTTGCCACTTCTGGATGATGCTCCCAACAGTGGAGACAGGTAGGCCCAACTCCTTGGAAAGGGTTTTGTACCCCTTGCCAGCCTTGTGACCCTCCACGATCTTGTCTCTGATGGCCTTGGAATGCTCCTTTGTCTTTCCCATGTTGACCATGTATGAGTGCTGTTCACAAGTTTGGGGAGGGTCTTAAATAGTCAGAAAAGGCTGGAAAAAAGAGATAATTAATCCAAACATGTGAAGCTCATTGTTCTTTGTGCCTGAACTACTTCTTAATACTTTAGGGGAACCAAACAGAATTCTGGTGGTTTGAGGGGTTGAATAATAAATGACCCTCTGAATAAACTTTTCACAATTTAAAAAAAAATTAAACAAAGAAATAACATTCTTTTTTGCTGCAGCGCATTTCACACTTCCAGGCTGATCTACAGTCCAAATGCCACAATGCCAAGTTACTTCAGAATGTGTAAACCTGCTAAATCTGCAGGGGGTTGAATACTACTTGTAGGCACTGTATATATATATATATATATATATATATATATATATATATATATATTCTGAACGTCAACAATTTACCCTAAAACCACCTCAATTTATAATGTTACTTTGGAAATAATTCAACTTAATTGTCTATACCTATGAGGGATTTGTAGGCCTTAGGGCTTGTGTATTAGTTTAAATCAATAGAAATATGAAGCACAAATCCTGCCTCCTAATGATTACCCAATACTAGAAACAAGAGAAAAATTATGGGTAACCTCCTGGTCATACATATTTGTTTATGGAATATAATCCATTTCTTGGAGACCAGAACTAGAGGTTCTTTTTTATATAAATGTATTGCATTAATTTATTGTATGATCAGTCTATTGTGCAGTGGAGATTCATCGATTCATGAATTACATAAAATACAAATGTTGTTTGCTGTCAGCCTTAAATATTGATCACATATACATAATTTTGCTACAAATATGTAATTTCATATGTAATATATTACATATCTGTTATAATGCCTTTTCTTGGTTTTTATTAGGGGGAGGGGGAAATAAGGGCCTTACCTACCTTTGTATGTTGAATGGAGAAAATTATGTTTTTCCCTGTTTTAATTTCCTTTTCATTTAATTATTTGATCTAACAGTATGTCAGGGAAGTGACAAGCCCTACACAGGGGAGGGGCACAGGCGTAAATGTTTCTGGCACAGGTTGCAGCAGGGTCAGGGGGCATGTCAGCAGGAGTCACTTCCAGAGGCCTGAGCTCTCAGTGTCACCTTGTCAGTCTGTGACTCATGTCCCCTTGCCACTCTGTGACCTCCTCATGCTGCTGCCACCTCCACACTCTGTCACCAGGTCACTCTATGACCTCCTAAGGCTGCTGCCACTTTGTCATCGGGTTACTCTATGGCCTCTTAAGGCTGCTATCACCTCCACATAATCTCACCTTGCCACTTTGTGACCTACTCATGCTGCTGCCACCTCTCCACTCTGTCACTTTGCCACTCTGTGGCCTCCTTATGCTGCTGCTACCTCCTCTGTATGTCCATTTGCCTCTCTGTGGCCTTCTTAGGCTGTTGTTTCCTCAACATTATGTTGCCTTGCCACTCTATGGCCTCCTTATGATGCTGCTATCTCAAAACTAAGTCACTTCTTATTCTGTTCCCACCCTCTCCATTCCATAACTGGGCCACTATTTTGCCTTTTTTGGCCTGGTTGACATCATCATTTATTTGACCCTTGTTCTGAACTGTCAGAAGGAAGGAAAAATGAGATGTATAAATGCTGACCGAGTGAAGGCGGATGCTCAGCAGACAGGATCAGATTTTTTGGGGGGGTTATTGTTTTAACGGATCAGAGGAAGGGCAAAATAATTATTGATGTCAACAAAAACTTACTGCTGACACTCTTTCCATTCTGTCAGGGGGCTCTTCTTGTATAAGCAGTTTATAGAACAAGTTCTGTAGACATCTATGTGGAATCGGCAGACAATGCTGTAAAAAGAGTGCTCTCTTTCACACTACGGTAGGATATTGGGCCTCTGCACAGTTTTTCATATGTGGCACTAACATCGACCTATAAGGCTGAGTTCACACTTGAGTTACTTGGTCAGTTTTGGCCCCGTAACTGGCCAAATAAGTGAGGTGTGCAGCAGTTCTAAGAGTGAAGCCTGTCATGTGCGTGTCATACTCATTGACTGCATTGTTTGACTACCACAGCCGACTCCCCATGTGTGTTACTGCAAGGCACAGAGTTGTACACTACTATACAGGAAGTCTGCAGCCAGGAAATAGCTGTTTTTTATTTGCTGAAAATTAATTTAAATTGAATTGAATCTTTTTGGGAAATTCAGAAAATTTGGGACATTTTTGAAAACTTCATTCATCTCTAGTCATTACCAACCCTGATGTAAAATGGCTTTACCCCTTGAAAAAGGGTGGTGATGAAGCATGTGGTGGGGAAGGACAACTTCCCTTCTGTATCCATTCAAATTGACACAGTCATGGCTAAATCTAGTGAATGAAGTGGTTGGAGAGGGAGAAAGAGACCAAAGGTCCAGAACTCACACAATGCTGATGGAAATTTTCTCTTGTGATGTTTTGCATGTTCTTTCTTGATTCATAGATAGTTTTCTCTTTATTAGAAACAGTGGGGGAAATTTATCAAGCAAAATGCACCAGAAGTTTGGGGTCATTTGTGCCACAAAAGCTGTCTAACATGCTGTGCACCACATTTATCAAGTGTTTTAGATACTCCCTAGACATTTTTCACAACTTGTATTGAAAAGGGATGCAGCTTAGCAGAAAGGAGGTATGGCTTCAAAGTAAGTGAGCATGGCACATTGTTACAAAGGTATGCAGCAAAATTTTGTACATTTTCTGGCGTAAACTAGGCCAATTAATAAGAGGTGTATAGTTAGACTAGACTAAGAATACACCAGATTTATAAAACAGCAATTTAGACTGTCAAGTCGAAGCTTGAACTGTCTAATGTTTAGATAATATTTGTCAATCTGCCCTAGTGTCTTCATAAGGTATGTTCACACAGCAGAAACCTTTTCCACCGTGTGAACTCTCCACAGTGCACTGGCATTCAGTCACGTCATCCCACTCCTGATCAGGCCTGAATGAATGAGCCTAATCGGGAGCGAGTCTCACTCCGCGGACGCCACAGCTATCTCAGCCATGGAATCTGTGGGAAGATAGGGAATGTTGCTTCTTTTTCCCTCTATCTGAAAAAAATCGCTGTTGGGAAAAAGAAGCAAGCGGTTCCCATTGAAATAAATGGGAGCCTTTTTTGCAGGCGGATTTTGAGGTGGATTCCGCGTCAAAATCCGCCTGCAAAAAAACTCCATGTGAAGTAGCCCTTCGAGGAACTGAAGCCAATGATGACAAGTACTAAACAGAACAGAGACAGAATAGAGACCAACTGTGTCCACTTCTCAACAGCAGAACTTTTCAGATCATAATAAAGGCTATAATATTACAGATGTAATCTTTTATACTGAATACATTTTTTTTTAATTTAAGGGGCAATTAAACCCAAATGTGAATTAAGTGAGATGAAATCGAGTATGAAATGCATCATTACTTTATTGCGCTGTTCTTCTAGATGATCAAAATAAGCATTGCATTTTAGTTATTTATCCTACCCATTGTGAGACAAAGAAAAATTCCTCCAATAATACAGATCAACACTACAGGGATTTTTTTTATTTAATTAATTTTTTTTTTTATTTCATGACTTGATTTCCTGATATCATACTTCAACCTTTGTTGGAGGAAAATATTCCCCTACCTCTATTTTTACGTTTTATATATTGCTTCAATTTCCAAAGCAGCATGTCCTGTACCTTTCTGACATTTACTGTACAAAGTTCATGAATTCTCTGTCCTAGTCACTGACGTATATGTCAAAATCCGCTTGTCAAATTTCCAATTCTATGTATCCTGACCTGATCATATAACCTCTGTAATGTTGTGATACACAGTATTGTGCATCCTTCATATAGTGAGATTATGACCTCTCAAAGCAATATCATATATCTCTACTCAGGTGGAGAGATATATACTTAAAAGTATATTGGTTTGTCAATTTATTGACTACAACTGAAATATCACCTAATGTTACACCTGTCAAAAAGGCAGGTAAAATTGCTGTATACAAGGATAGATAGATAGATAGATAGATAGATAGATAGATAGATAGATAGATAGATAGATAGATAGATAGGACAGGAGATAGATGATAGATAGGAGATAGATAGATAGATAGATAGATAGATAGATGATAGATAGATAGATAGATAGATAGATAGATAGATAGATAGATGATAGATAGATAGATAGATAGATAGATAGATAATAGATAGATAGATAGATGATAGATACATAGATAGATAGATAGATAGATAGATAGATAGATAGATAGATAGATAGAAGATAGATAGATAGATAGATATATAGATAGAAGATAGATAGATAGATAGATAGATAGATAGATAGATAGATAGATAGATATTTTAAATCACTCAAAATGTATTTTATTGTTTTTTTAAGATGTCTGTTATCTCATTTTAGGGCTGTCAGATAGTGGTGTCTCTGGACAGTGTTGGTTCCAAGTTTGTGTGGGCTGTTCTGGAGCAACTCAGAAATAAAAAAATAAAAAACACAGAAATTGGGAGTTTTTTGCTGAGGCAGGCCTACTGGAGTGGACTGTAATACAGTCCATTCCATACAAGTAGATAGAACCTATTCAGACGTTGGAAAGTAAAGAGGAATTTGAGGCTTATGGTGGTGGATGCAGAGCATCAGCATTCCATTGCGGATTTCCACCGCTGATTGGGCATAAATGAATGAGTCCTAAGCCACAGCGTTCAAGGCTGAATGCAGAATCTGCAGCAAGTTTGAGCAAAATGCTTTTGTTTTCAGCGTCCTGCTCCAGTCACTACCTCCCAAACAAAGGGATACTGAATAAGGAAAGAATCTGCCACTGATTTGGTTTCATAAATCAGCACCAGATTCCACCATGTGAATTGGGCCTGATACTGTTAACAGTGCAATAAACGCTTTCATACTGTATACATCAGTGAAAGGGCTCAATACAAAAACTAAATGGTCCCTCACAGATGCTCTCTCTCTAAATATAGATACACACACACACACACACACACACACACACACACACACACACACACACACACACACACACACACACACATATATATATATGTATATATATATATATATATATATATATATATATATATATATATACAGTTTTATTTATACAGACCTTTTGGCCTCCCCAATCCCACATGGCATAGTGCTCACTTTCCTGGCCCCAAAGCAATATGATGCTCCTTTTACATACACTTTAATGCCCCACATTTGCCCATTCACCATGTATAATGTCCCAAAATAGCTGACACCCAGTATGATGTCCCAGAGCAGCCTCTCCGAACAGAATAATATCCCATAACGGCCCATCCACACACTATAACATCCCATAGCAGCCTCTCCACACAGTATAATGTCCCATTAGTGACCCCTTTACACGTTACAATGTCCCATAGCAGCCGTTCTATGCAGTATAATGTCCCATAATGACCCCTATATATAGTATAATGTTCCATAGTGTCCCCTCCACACATTATAATATCCCATAGCGGCCACTCCACACAGTATAATATCCCATACTGACAACTCCACACTGTATAATGTCCCATAGTGGCCCCTCCCAGAGTATAATACCGCATAGCAGGTCATCCACACAATATAATATCCTGCAGTGACTCCTTCACACAGTATAATGTGCCATAGTGGCCCTTACAGTGTTTATTGCAAAAAATGTAAAAATGTTAGGTTCCACAGAACCTGAAATTTTGGGGTTCACCACCCACAAACTATTATATAATGATCAGAGGCCCAGGAAAGTTGATCACACATAAACACATAGTTACTTCTCCTGAGCTCCTATGCAATTCCTGGCTTTCTTCAGGCCTCTTCAATGACATCACAGATGTAGGTTACACCAACCTCATTATGCATTGTGACGCCAGCCTGACCCACGTGACGTCTGTGATGTCATGGAAGAGGCCAGAATACAGCAGGGAGTAAAATCGGAGCCCAGGGAGGTGAGTAACACTGTTTTTTATGTTTGATAACCCCCCAGGCCTCCGATCATTATAATCTGAGGTCTGAATAATAGCAGGTTTGATTTGGACATATTAGGTCTGAACAAAATTGCAACAGTGGCTTAACTAAAGTCTTGTGAACCCTGGTACAATTTCTAGTCTGGGGCCCCCTACCTCATCCCTACAGTGAATTCTTGATAGTGATGGTTACAAGAACTAAGGAGTTCAATCTTAGTGTGGTTAGAGTAATCTGTGGCTCTCCTTGGCTTATGGGCCAGATGGAAGCTGCAAGCTCCATACTGATGCTAGTGCTTATGGTTCCCTTAAGGCTTCTGGGTGCCAATGCGACTAAACCCTCTGTACCCCCTCAAGTTACGCCCCTGCTATCCAATTTGGTTGCCTCTTTTGTATAGGTGGCAAGAGAAGTGAAAAATAGCATATTGTACTTTAGCACAAATAGAGCATGTGTCAAGATTTGGTCTAAATGATTTATGAACTCCCCCCTATTATTTTGAAGAGCTGTATAACTTTATAACTTTATATCAAGCAATAAAAAAATCATAAATTAAAAACATTGTGATATTTGGCTGTTCCTCTCAAGTACCCCCAGTGGTGGGGCTATTATGCACTAAATGAATGTTGCAATGGTCAGTTTTCACCTTGAATGATAGACTAATAAATAATAGAAATACACATACTCTCTTTTGAAGTTTTAAGAATATAATAGATCTTTTTGAAAGTTGTAGGAGAAAACTTAACAAAAACTTAATGTTGTTAGTAAGAACTACAAATTGTGATAGTAACATCAGCCTTGTATCAATTTGGCATTCAGCAAACACTTCATTATTTGTCATGTTTTATTAAAAAGACCATCTGGCCATCTGACTGATTGGCAGCCATATAGTACTTCTAAATTCTGTAGTCAGGGGTTTTTAAGTGTCGTTCTATCCAATTTATTAGATTTAAAATTGACCACTTGAGTGTAGTCAAAAGCAATAGATTGCTGAACATGTCATCCTTTGGCAGTGTCTACCCAAGAAAACAACAGTTTTAATCAAGCTCCTTGAAGAACTAACAGCATTGCTGTGTAACGTAATTTATTATTCTCAAATACAGAGTTATGCAAAACTTTTTTGATATTAACTTTCACTCCTAAACTTATTAATGTAGAGAATATAAAATATTCAAAAATATCATCTACTTTTTACAGCACAAAAGGAACACTTTTATAACAAATTAAAAGAATTATTAAAAATGTACATAGTAAATTTACAATTACAAGGCAGGAATTAGGAAATGTTTGGGGTTATAATTTATTGTACCCAGAAGAGGCCATTGACTCGTGGTATAAGGAATATGATGTTACAGAGACTCTAATATTAAACAATCATAAAACAAGGAATGAGAACAAATTCTACATTTGTGGAACTAGGATATCATTTGGAAAAGATTCATTAAAAACTTGTAAGACATTTTGTACACTTTGATGGATTCTGCATGATAATGATTCTGCATGATAATGGCATGAGCTCCCATAGAGTTAATGTAAGGCTGTTTTTCTTGCTTTTTAAAATACATGTAAGAAATACCAACTGTTTGATGCTTTTTATATGACATCTTTACAATCTACAATCTATTCTGTATGCAACGGCCAGGCTCATCTATCAGTCTAGATGCTACAGCGATGACTCCAGTCTGTCTCAGTCACTACATTGGCTGACTATTCATTCAGAATACAATATAAACTTATCACCCTCATCCACAAGACTCTCCATTATGTTGCACCTCCCTACATTTCCTCCTTCATCTCTGTCTATTGCCCAACCTGTGCTCTGCATTCACTCATTGACCTAAGACTAACATCCTCTATCCTCCCACGCTCGTATACAAGACTTCTCCCGAGTTGCAACACTTCTCTGGAATGCTATACCCCAGACAATCAGAATAACTCCTAATTTGTACAGCTTCGAGCGCAAACTAAAGACACAACTTTTCAGACAGGCCAAAACGTAAATAGAATCACTAAAACAAACCCTTCCTGCTCCCATATTACCCCATACAAAATTATGCCGTTTCAGACTCAGACCCTTCTGCACATGAAGGGACATGACTGGTGATGGCTCATACAGATTTATGTTTGTGTAATGACAGTAACCTATAGTGCAAAATTGTCTAACCACTGTATAAGCAATGCTACCTTCGATTCCGACCCTGCTACCTCTTGTGTCACCCCCTCTACCTCATAGATTGTAAGCTCTTGCAAGCAGGGTCCTCAGTTCCATTGTGTAAAATTACTATTTCTTTCTAATGTATCTTTCATTCTGTACTTGTCCCCTACAAATTGTACAGTGCTGAAAATTATGCTGGTGCTATATAAATATAATGTACTATTATTATTATTATTATTATTATTATTATTAATAAGCTCTATTTAAAGGGGTCTTTCACCACCTCCACCAACCAGTTCTGAGCATCTGCTAATAAGGAGTGTTAGGCAGTAGAGATGAGCGAGTAGTACTCGATCAAGTAGATATTTGATCGAATACTACAGTATTCGAAATTCTCGTACTCGATCGAGTACCACTCGCTGTTCGAATGTAAAAGTTCGATGCAGAACCAGCATTGATTGGCCAAATGCTATACAGTCGGCCAATCAAAGTTCTTCTCCTACCTTTAGAAGTCTTCTCCGTGCATCTTCCCCGCGGCGTCTTCCGGCTCTTCATTCACTCTGCCAGGCATCGGGCCTGGGCAGAGCCGACTGCGCATGTCCACTTGTAGTACTCCCATCTGATGAAACAGTGCATAAAAATCATATCAGGCACCAAAACTAACTGCACAGATTGTTTTGGGAACAGTGAGGCTTGAAGAAAAAACTCCAACTCTGATGGGAACAGCGCCTATTAAACGATGCAAAGGGCTTCATCATAGGTGTTGAAAGGTCATCTTTAAGGCTTTTTTTTATGTCTAGTATATACCAGGCTATATAAGTTAAACAGATGTGGGTGACAGGTGCAGTATATCACTTCTAGAGTTATGTTATTAAAAAAAAATATATATATATATTTAAAATTAAATTTGTGCCACTGAAGAAAATAGCATATGCTATTGGATCCCCTATTTTAGTAATACGATAATGTATACCAGCTAGACAAGTACCAAACACCATTCTAATTCTAAGAATATATTCAGTATGTACAGATATGTCCTCCCTTACCTTATTCTTAGCAGATGTGTGTCACAACGTAAACAGCTTTCCTCCCTTCTGAGGACACTGAGTATATAAACTTAGCATAGTTTCCTTTAATATTTAAAACATGTTTTGTTTTTTTTTACAAAACTTTTTCTTGACTTTTTTTGTTCTACTGAGAAGTTGATTGAGAAAAAAACAAATGTCACATCTAAAGTATGTAGAATTGAAAATCATTTTAATAACCTCTAAACCCACAAGCTAAAATACTGTGTATGTGGATCATTAATGCTGCAAAGACCAAGGAGATGTTAGTGGACTTTAGTAAACAGAGAAGTGCCCCGACCCCGGTGGAGATCCAAGGATCATGTATTGAGATAGTCAGGACCTTTAAGTACCTGGGTGTGCGCCTCAACAATAAACTAGACTGGGCTGATCACCTGGAGGCGCTGCACAGAAAGGGTCACAGCAGGCTCTACCTGCTCAGGAGGCTGAGGACCTTCGGAGTCCAGGGGCCACTTCTTAGGGCCTTCTTCAACTCTGTAGTTGCTTCAATCATCTTTTTTGGTGTGGCCTGCTGGGGGAGCAGTATATCAACCAGGCTGATCAGAAGGGCCAGCTCTGTCCTGGGGAGTCCCTTGGACCCAGTACAGGTGGTGGGTGACAGAAGGATACTGTCTGTGGTGACCTCCATGCGGGAGAACAAATCCCACCCCATGTATGGGACCTTGATGGGACTTGGCAGCACTGTAAGTGACCGACTGCTTCACCCCAAGTGTGAGAAGGAGCACTATCGCAAGTCCTTCCTCCCAACCGTGATCAGACCAAGCAAAGATCACTCCGCACAGACAACTAATGATTATGACTATGAAGTCTTCCTTCTTTCTTCTTCTGTTCCTTAGCTGCTATGGACTCCTAGTATATCTTCTCTTCTCAACATATGTGTGTCTACGTCTGTAATATATTACTGTGTATTATCCTGTATCTGTATTACTATGCTGCTGTAACATACTGAAATTTCCCCACTGTAGGACTATTAAAGGATTATCTTATCTTATCTTATATAAATTTATTTTTTGATATTGTGTCAGGGGTGTTTGGGTGTATTTTTGTAACATATTTTTATTAACATAACCTTCCTAACTTCAGTCAAATAGAAATTACACTTTAACTATTGACTTTATACTAGCATCTGCAGAGGGGTGTATCCAGCTGCTGGTGTACTTCACCTTTTCTACACTATTGCTTGATTTCCACGGATCTTCTAATTGGGGCTGTTGCTACCTCCTGGTGGAGGTTATGGGGTAAGGCTGTAGTCCAAATTGTCCTGCTCCCGCTACTTCTATTGCAGCTTCTTTTCCTTGGTTGCTGATGTTCTGGAAGAGGATAAGTATTGCCTTGATTAGTACGCCTAGCAAAATTCAACTTCACGCCATGGAACTCAAATTGGAAGACTTAGAAAACAGGTCCCGGAGGGCAAACATCAGGATAAGAGGAATACCAGAATCAATTACCACACTGAAGAACACTGTGGGATATTACCCCAAAATGACCTGTCTTTGCTACTGGGCATCCTAAAAACCCCAACATCCCTAGAACATCATGCTAAAGTTGCATTACTCAGTTCTGAGAGACCAACTCTTGTCCTGTGTGCTTGGTCAGAAGATGACCTTGTATTAGCCAGTTTCAATATTCAGGCCCCTGACAAAGTCTCTACACATGGCTCTTAAATGAATTTCCTCACAGATCCAGGTATTAAGCAGTGTCCTTCCTCTGTCTTGACTGAATTATTCACCCACAACCATGCAACTGATATTTCCCTTATAATCCTTATATTGGAGGCTACTCACATTAAGGAGAGCCATCCAAATTACAATCAGATCTGGAATATAAACTGCTTAAGTTAGAGCTGGCTAACCAATGACATCCCTCTAGTTATATGATAAAAGCCATCAAAGACATAAAGCTACAGTTTGATGCTCTAAGCACACATATAACAGAAAAAGCTTTCTGCTGGACTCAGGCCAAGTTCTATAAGTATGCTAACAAACCAGGTAAAATGATGGCACTCAAGTTGAGGGCCCAACAAAGATTGAATATAAGTCTACCGACTTAGGGACCAAGATATACTTATTAGACCTCAGAGTACAATTGGTGGAGGCCCAGGGGAGGTATAAAATTAAAAAAAAAAAAAAAAAAATTATAGTCACCTTCTGTTACCTCTTTGTGGCTCCTTGTAGCGTCTGGCACTCTTCTTGTGATGTTCGGTGCTCTTCTGTGTCGTCGGCCCAGTGATCACAGATAATTCCTGTAATATGGCCACCAGTGGTCACATGGGCAAGCCGACTGTCATAACGTCATGATGTCATATTTGGGCATATAAAAGGCCTTGTATACCTAGGCATATTGTATATTATCATAAGAGACTGAGAGGTCTATCAGTTTCCCACCTCTAGAAGTACCACAAATCAGCCAGGTTATCACAAACCTGCTCTCCATATAACACAATGGATTGTCCACTGTGGCCATCCTTATAATCGGCTTTTGTAGCCCCCACATCATTGCAGCCCTTACTCTGGTCCCCTCAGGCATCGAGAAGTGCCTTGAGACATGCAATGAGGGTAACTACTTACATGTTACATGTGGTAGAAATCCAGATTTCATTATGACCTTTCTTCATTATTCTGCAACCCCGTTCTTCCCACCTGGCCTATCTTCATAACAAAACAAGAAACACTGATTACAAAAAATATATATTTTACATAACCACATGCCCCCACATCTGAAATATTTAGAATGCACCAAGATTTCCATTTTTTGAAGCCCACCTCACCCACTATACAGCTGATGAGTTTCAAGATACTCTGCTTATGTAGGATCTTGGACAGGGGGTCACTCTTTTTTATATATAGCATATTGAATGCCCCATGTCAGACTATTAAGCTTTCATAACTGGTTGGGAGACCGACTTGGAGACCAATTTGACTTTTGACCATAATATTGTACCCATATCAGTAAAGGTAGTTGTCAGAACTCACTTATGAAAACCTACTGAATGTATATGGTCCCAGCCAAACAACACCAAATTTATGAATAGCTCTCACTCTTATGCTTCAAGTGGTGTATGGATGTTAGAAATACTCTCCACAATTAGTGTACTTGCCCTGTAGTCAAGCGAGACTGGTTATTGCTACACAGATTAGTGCAAAGGCTCCTGGTTCAGCCCCAGTCATTTACGGGTCCTATCTTTCTCTTAGGCATTAGGCCACCGGGCTAACGTTATGCCCAATATAAACTGATGCAGTATCTCATATCAGCCAGAATATATGTGGCATTCCAATGGCGGACCTCAACCCTCCTCATTTCAGTTATTATTAAACAAAAGGATACTGTTATGTCTTTAGAGAAGCTATTATAACTGATACACGTCCCCACTTTGATAAGGTCTGGTGTCCTTGGATTAACGAATCTTGCACTCCTGGACTGTCCAATTGTCTCCAGTTGTGATCCACAGGTTAGGCGACACATATTCCTTCTTCTTTCAACTCACCTATAGACCTTTGTGATGGCGGTGCTCTACTTCACACTTCATCCTCCCGCTTTTTTCCTGTCTTTGTTAGTTCATCTCCTATTTATTTCTATATCCGATGTTGTTTAAGACTATGAGACTATATTCATAAAATGTATCTTATGTACTGTTGTATTATACATTGTATTATTGACCTGTTGTATTTTGAACCTGTTTAACAGCATATGATTTTTGCACTTGCTAATCATTTGTTATATTCATTGAATACCTTTGAAGCTTAACTAGCATCTACTAAGTTTGTTTTTGTTCAATATTTGATAAAAAAAAAAAAGCTGAGAAATTTTTGAACAAGGTTTTATAGCTATTATTTATCATCAACAGCATATTTAGAGCACCACGTAAAAAATAAAACTTTACCATGGACATCATATACACATTGCATGGATTCTGAAAGTATAGCTTCATTATATTTTTATGTATTCTGCTGCTGCTTTCTTTCCAATATAGTATATTAGCACTTGTAACATTTTAGCTGTTAGCAAATGCTGCTTTTACAGTTGTTCATCAAAAGATTGGGTAAGAATCTATCAATAATGCCATTTTAACTGCTATATTTTAGCTGGAAATATAAAAATCTAAATTAATGGATGACATGAAGCTGAAATTGAATCATGTTTTATTAGCCTCACTAATACATTTAAAATAAATTAAAACTCCTTTTTTATGACTCTTGTTCAATTGAAAGCTGAAAAAAGTGAAGACTCGGTTTACATTTCACAGAATTTCTAAGAATTGAATGGAAGCCAAACAAAAAGATTTAGTTTGCTTACTAAGCTTGACATTTCAGCATAATGAACAAATCCTTCAAAAGAAAATTAGCTAGTGGTTCAATAAAGCGTATTATTTTCACCTCCATGGAGAGATTTTGCCTTTTTCTTTGATGTTACCTTTAAAATAAAATCATGTTTGATCTTTTTTGAGCAAATAATTTTTTATCGATTGGTATGGCTTTATATGATGAGAAACAACAGATGTTGAAGAACTATGGTATGCAAAAAATAAATGTATCATGACAATTAAAGGTCTGTATTGGAGATGAGCAAATTTTGGGGGTTTAGCTTCAGTGGTTTGGACAAAACGCTTGAATCGATCATATTCGGTTTGTTCTGAACCAAGAGCACAAATTGCCTTAAAAAGTAATGTATGACAATTCGAGGGCCTAGAGGACTCTGACACTTTTCTCGCTCTTCAACACAACAAAGGCAGAACTTGTAATGTCACAGTGACATTAACAGCTATTGCAATAGGTAAAGGGATGATGAACCATATTAACAAACATACTGTTTTAAAACACATTGTGTTATTGGAAGAAGCAATGGATGAGATATGCTGAACACTGGCTTAAAATCAGTGTCACTGTCATCATCATGCTACTGTGACATAGTGGGATAATGTCTCCTATAGTTATATATAATGAGCCATATACTCCACAGTTCTATCTGCTTCTTCTATAATTGTATGCTATTGCTTTCTGCAGGTGCCAAACAACTGTGGCCTGCCATAAATATTTATTGCTGGACAGCTGAGTCTCCCAGTCTTACCAATGGTGGCAGATGATGTGGCAGGGGTGTTTACTTTGTCTACATTGCTCTGTGCTTTAACCACTCCTTATTTATTCAGGCCCTTTGGCCCTTACATACAACAACAAATGCATTATGAATAGATGTGCCTCTTATTGGTCTCGGACACAGTATAGACTGAGTTAGAATTCACCTTTTGACTCTGAGAATTGTGATTGAGATTGATGTTCAGTAGCACAATGACAGACATAAGCTATGATCATGGTCTAACACTGTGACGGAGACACGGAGTGACTACAGTCTCTCTGTATCAATTCAATCTGAGTATTCTTCTCCAGTTCTTCCTAACACAGACTCTGTGCTACCCCATACCATTCTATCTGTGCATCAGTATTTCTTAACTCTCTCACTATGACTGTCTGAGATACTCCTATCTGTCTAATCTTTCACCACAAACACTTCTCTTCCTTCCCGCGCTTTTATAATGCCCATGAGACTATGGTGATGGAATCATCAGTGACCTCAAACCTATAGTGTCTCATTGTAGTTCCTTTCCATGCTTTCATTTACAACTAGGCATTACCATTACTCATCTAGGGCTATGCCCCTACATACTGACAGTCTGAGATTATTACTGACAGCATCAGACTGTATCCCTATTCTATTTACAAGGGGAATGGTAACGGTTTTCTATTAGGCCGGGGCTACATGGAGAAGTTTTGCAGTGAAAACCGACCTACCCGCAATTTGCAATATTGTTCTTGGGAAGCTTGCATATTTGAACACTATGGGTGACCATGAGCCACAGGCAATCGCCCACAATGAACATTATAATCTGCCCTGGTTTGAAATCACATGTCACTGAGGGACATGACTACTCAGAATTTAAAGGGTTTCTATCATTAGAATCCTTTTTTCAGGCCATCAACTTCTTCCCCCACCTTTAAATGTCTTATCCGCATCGTCATTCTGGTGATATTCACGTTTTCATCGTATGCAAATAAGTCTCCAGACAGCACTGGGGGAGGTCCCCCTGCACTCAAACAGCACTGGGGGCGTACTCTTTCTGCCTGCAGACTCTCCAATGATGTGCTCCATCTTCTTCTTGCGATCCTCTTCTCCAAGTCTTCAGCTGAAAGTGCCGACTGCGCATGTGCGACAGCCATTTTCCTGTGGTCAAATTAACAATCGCATAAGAGGCCACAGCAAAATGGCCGCAGCACATGTGCAATCAGTGCTTTCGTTTGAAGACGCGGAGAAGAGGCGGTCGCGAGAAGAAGATGGAGAGTCTGCAGGCAGCACAGTGGACTCCCCCAGTGCTGTTTGAGCACAGGGGGACTGCCCCCAATGCTACCTGGAAACTCATTTACATACAGTGAAAACCATGAATATCCCTGGATCAGTGGCGCGAAGAAGACATCTAAAGGGGAAGAATAGCCTTTCTTAAGGATATTTCAACGTGGTAGGCCTGAAAAAAAGGATTCTAATGATAGAATCCCTTTAAGATAAATCACTGAACCGAGCAAGTCAATGCATAAAATGTAAGCTTTAATAATAAATAACATAAAAGGCTCAAAACCACTAGATCAATACCTGACACATATATGTATCAAGTATCAAGGTCTTTTCCATAGATATAAGACATAGTGGATGATCTATTCTCTCATCCGTATAAAATATATCAGCAATTATAGTGGTATATCTCTGAGTAACGCTGATGTATAGAAAGGTAAAAGAAAATTCAGCATGTCCACTGCACATATTTATATATATATATATATATATATATATATATATATATATATATATATATACACACCATATTTTCCGGACTATAAGGCGCACATAAAATCCTACGATTTCCTCAGAAATCGAAAGTGCGCCTTATAGTCCGGTGCGCCTTATATATGGATGGAAACTTCAATTGTAACTTCTTACAATTAAAGTTAGAGATGAGCGAATACTATTTGAATAGCACGCTCCCATTGCAATGTATGGAAGCGGCACGCCGACTTTGCCGGCTGCAGCTGCTTAACTCCTCGCCAGGGGTGAACCTACCCCTTTTGCCGCCCGAGGCGAACTACAGAAAGCCGCCCCCTTCCCCCCCAGGAGGAGGGGGCGGGGTGAAGGGGCGTGACAGAGCGAAGGGGGCGTGGTGGAGCGAGGGGGCGAGGCTTAGCGCCGTTCGCAGGCAGAGAGCAGGCACGGAGATGACCTGCTCTCTGCCTGAGCGTGAGGGGAGGCTGCTGGAGCAGCGCTGCTTCAGTGGCCTCCCCAAACCACCACTCGGTGCTAAGCCAGTCCAGGAGAGCTTGTCCTGGACTGGCTTAGGTAAACAAAAATGCTGCCCTCCCTGGGGTCCTGACATAGCGCCGCCTGAAGCGCTCGCTTCAGGTCGCCTCATGGGAGGTGCGGCGCTGCTCCTCGCGTGCCGAGCGCTTCCATTCATTTCAATGGAAGCGTGCCATTGAAATGAATAGAAGCGGCTGGCACGTGGGGGGTTAAGCGGCCGCCGGCAAAGTCTGCGTGCCGCCGCTTTCAATCACATATAAGACGCACCGAACAGCGCTGCACCTTATAGTCCGGTACGCCTTATATATGAACCTAGACAGGACTATAAGGCGCTCATGGGTAATGCGCCTTATAGTCCAGTGCGCCTTATAGTCCGCAAAATACGGTAGTTTCCTGATGACTCCCACAAAATAAAGATGGTAAGCCCACTGGCACTATTGACCACCAGCTAGCACAATGAACTTCCATCAACTTCCACACACCCTACCCTTCTGTTATAAAGGATGTACATGGAAGGTCAAGACACAGCATTCTCATCATGGCTAAGATATTCTTGCCATCAAAAATACCAATAACAGTGGGATAAAATATCAGTGTGCAGATTGAAAATTGAAAAGGGATATTTCACTCCATATTGTAACAGCACATTTTCCTCAATGGGCTTTTTGAAAGGAAAGAAGCTTGTTTTTAGTATTATTAGTTTGAAAAATTAGAAAAAATAAGACCTGGGCTGTCATATTATGTTAAGATAGGTTCAACAGCACAGTCATCCCTCTTGCAACCATCAAGAAAGGATAATAAAATGAATTGCTTTTTCTAAATGTAACATGAATATTTTTGCATATTTTAGTCTATACATCCTCTTAGAAAGGAATGATTTATAATATTCCATTGTCATATGAATGGTATGGTATGAATGGAAATTAGTATTTGACATAATAATAATAGAGGTATGACATCCACAAATATTCAGCATCTGTTGCTTTATGTGTTAAAGTATTAAGCACTATAATAATGCACTGCCACTCATAATACAGCATAAGAATATGAGGAAGATACAAGCAGCACTTCAGCTCACTAAGAGCTTTTCTCAAGTATTCCCTGATATAGTAGAAAATGTTACCGGATAAACAGAATTGCAAAAATTTCAAGTTTTATTTTTTCCCATATATTTTCTGTTCCTAATTATTCTTAATGTTATATCTTGACCAAAATATTTTATAAAGAACTTAGAATAATACGCTCCTTGCCAATACCCTGCTGCTCTTCCCTATCTCCTACTATTCTCTGTTCTTGTTCCAGTAGTGACATGTAGATATGACATACTGTATGACTTGTGCAGCCAGTGCTTTCCGTGGTGTGGAATTGACACATCATTGCTGGAATAGGAAGATAAAATCTATGGCAGGGTAGAGGAGAGACATCATAGGAGAATGGTAAAGTGAGTAATTTTTATTGAAATGTTTTACACAAGTATTTTACAAAAGGGAAAGCCACAACATGTGGCATAACAAGTGTAACAAGTTTTGCAAATACACTGCAAACACAAAATACAAAAACCAAAGAGGAAGGAAAGAAGAACAGACATAGGATAAGATGGGGAGAAGGAGGGGGGGAGTGGGAGAAGAGGGAAAGATGGTTTGGACAAGATCAAAACCTGTACAAAGTACAGTAGGTGTCCCAGTGTGACCAGATAGAGTTGATGGACTCCACAGTGTGGTTCAGAGTGGCAGTTAAAAATTCAGGGCTGCGGATGTCTTTCATTCAGGCAATCAATTCAGACCTCGCGGGGGGGAGTACATGCTTCCAAAGATGGGCAATAAGAGTCTTCGCTACAGTACATAGGTAGAGAAACAACCTAGACATCTTCTTGCCCAGATGTCTGGGAGGTAGTTTGATCAAATAAGTCATACGATCCAGCAGGACCCCCTACACAAAGAGGGTTTCAGTAAGGAGTTGCACCTCCATCCAAAAAGTACGGATGATAGGGTAATCCCATAAGATATGACACATAGCACCCAACAAGGTCTGACCGCTGTGGGGAATCGCTCAGGTAGATTCTTGTAGCAGTGCAGGAAACAGGCACACAGACACTGGATTGCAAACGAGTTCAGGCTTTATTCACATGTGACGCATACACTGCTTTTGCAAAGCCACAGGATAAACAAAACAAAACCCTTCTCAGCTGAGAAACTTTTCCCTGACTATACAGGAGACTGGCTACCTGTCTCCCACTTTGGCAACAACAACAGGTAACACAGTACCTGCTTTGGAGGTCTGGTCTGGACAGTTCAACTCTGTCTGTGTGGTGCCACACTGCTAATCTTCACACTCAGACTATTATCAGGCCTTGATTAGTCAGCTGACCTCCCTGGTGTGGGTCTCACCGTACACCCTTTAGGCGCCTGGCTGGAATATACCTGTCTTCCCAGACCACACCCTTCACCCTCTCACACCGCCAACGTGAAGAGGAGAGAGTGGGGTTGAGAGTATGGAGCAATGCTGGCGTGTGATACCAGTGCATAATGATTTTGTATTAGGTTTCTTGAAACGTGATGCAGGACAAAGATTTAGCAGCTCAGGACCATATGACCTGCCACTGTCCGGGTGAGACCTGTCTACTAGGGTCGAGTAAATTTCACGAACGCGATCGGTTTCCGATCCCGCCTAAAAAAGATCAGGAACGGAATTCCGATCCCAATCGCTCAACCGACTTACCTGTACAGAACCACTGCTGCTATCCGGAGCTTCGGCCGTTGTTCTCTCCTCTCTCTCTTCGCACGCCGGCAGAGCGATGTGCACACCCCTGCCTCCCTAGGCTAGTGTTACTGCTGGGAGTAGGCGGAGCTTTTTGTGGCTTAGAAGAGTGTGGGCGGGTACAGGGAGGGAAGACATGAGTGATGCACTCACGTCTCCCCACCGTGTACCCGCCCACACTCTCCTAAGCCACAAGTCCCGCCTTCTCCCAGCATCATTCACACTAGCCTGGGAGGCGGGGGTGCGCACAGCGCTCTGTCGGCGTGCGAAGAGATAGAGGAGAGAAGAGAACAACGGCCCAGAGCTCTGAGGAGCAGCGTACACATCGGGAGAGGAGGCAGCAGCAGTTCTGTGCAGGTAAGTGAGGGGGACTAAGTAGCCGGTGGATTTTTTAATCACTACACAGAGGGAGGCTTCAATTTTTGGTCTCCACTAGAGATGAGCGAGTAGTATTCGATTGAGTAAGTATTTGATCGAATACTACGGTATTCGAAATACTCGTACTCGATCGAGTACCACTCGCTATTCAAATGGAAAAGTTCGATGCAGAACCAGCATTGATTGGCTGAATGCTATACAGTCGGCCAATCAACGCTGGTTCTTCTTCTACCTTTAGAAGTCTTCTCCATGCAACTTCCCCGTGGCGTCTTCCGGCTCTGAATTCACTCTGCCAGGCATCGGACCTGGGCAGAGCCGACTGCGCATGCCCATTTGTAGTGCGGGCATGCGCAGTCGGCTCTGCCCAGGCCCGATGCCTGGCAGAGTGAATTCAGAGCCGGAAGATGCCACGGGGACGCTGCACGGAGAAGACTTCTCGGAGGATCCAGCCCGACCCCCACTCGTGGACTTGGTAAGTATAATTTGATCGAACGTTGCCTACCCCTGAAACAAGCATTTTACCCCCATAGAGTATAATAGGGTTCAATATTCGATTCGAGTAGTCGAATATTGAGGGGCTACTCGAAACGAATATCGAATATCGAACATTTTACTGTTCGCTCATCTCTAGTCTCCATGCTGTGTAGTGAACAGGATTGTTTTTAAAATCCGATCTTTGATCATTAAAAAAAAATCCCATTGACTTACATTAGGATCGGAATTGGGATCGGGATCGGGTTTGAATGGAAAATGATCTCAAGATCGGCTCAACCCCACTGTCTACTCATTTAGTCATGTACTTATGAGTGGGGGTGACGTCCCTCAGGGGAAGACAGGAGCCGATATATGATAGTTATAAGCCCCTTAGTAGAGGTGCTCAGTGGCTGGCAAACCTAGGAGCAAGGTAAAGTAATCCAAGGACTTGAACTCCAGGTGAGTACTACTTCTATTATTTTACACTGTTGTGATCAGTTTTAGGCTATGGTTCTATGGTTCTGCAGAAACACAGAGGGGAAAAAAAGTGTTTTACACTGTCAGCAAAGCAAATGAGATTTTAGTTCATCTCATCCGCGCATTGCAGAAAAAAAAGGGTATAAGGTCTTTATTCCCCATTTACACAGCAAAATTTCATTGCCTGACATACAGTACAGTATTGTTGAAAGTAACTTTGAAATAACAGAAAATGATAAGTAAATCATAAGTGCAAAGCAGGAGTAAGCTCACCACTATGCTGCTCTCCTGTGTAAGTGTACCCTGGGGAATTCAGTGGTTAAGACTGAATTCTAGGTCCTGGGTGCCAATAATATAAACATGGGGTCTAATTTACAAAGTTCAGTTAAAAACCAACTTCATATTAACCCCTTCCCGACATTCGCCGTAATAGTACGGCGCTGCTGGGAAGGGCTTCCCGCAAACCGCCGTACTATTACTGCGGATGCATGGTGCGCACACAGAAACTGTGTGCGCACCATGCACAGCGGGTGTCAGCCGTAACACCCGTGGTCGGAACCGGGTCCAATTGCGGGTGTTAACCCCTGAGATGCCGGTGATCAACATGACCACCGGCACCTCCGGGGTTACAGTGTCATATGGTGCCGATCGACACCCCCCGCGCCGGTTTCGGGGGGTGCCGGTGTTCGTAGGGGGCAGCCCGGGGTCTGATCAGTGACCCCGGGTCTGCCCCTTCACTTACCCCCTCCTCGCGCCTGGCTGATCCTGCCGTAAATGAAGCTGTCAGCCTGTGCGTCTACACAGGCTGACAGCTTCCTATACAATGCAATACACGTGTAACACGTGTATTGCAGCGTATGTGTAGTGAAGCAGTGATCAGCCGATCACTGCTTCAATCCCCCATGGGGACAGGAAAAAAAAGTTTGAAAAAAGTAAAAATAAAAAAGTTTAAATAAGTTTAAAATAAAATAGAAATAAATAAAGACCCAAAAATCCCTTTTTCCCCATATAAAATGTTTTATTATGTAAAATAAAGAAAAATAGAAAAAAAACATTACATATTTGGTATCACTGCGTCTGTAATAACCTGAACAATAAAATTAAAACATTATTTAACCCAAACGGCGAACATCGTAAAAAAAAAACGTAGAAAACTGCACAAAATAATGATTATTCACACCTTTCCCTTACAAAATGTTCAATAAAAAGTAATCAAATGGTCAGATGAAAACCAAAATGGTACCAATAAAAAGAAGAGGTCTTCCCGCAAAAAATAAGCCCTCAACCAGCTCTGTCTAGCGAAAAATAAAAACGTTATGCCTTTCAGAAGATGGTGATGCAAAAACAATAGATTTTTTTCCCTGAATTGAATTCTATTCTGCACAAATAGCAACGCATTAAAAAATCATATAAATGAGGTATCACCGTAACCGTACCGACCCGCAGAATAAAGGTAACATGTTATTTATGCTGTACGCTGCACGGGAAAAAAAAATGCTAAAAAGCAATGCCAGAATTGATATTTCCTTTTACATCCCACCCAGAAAGAGTTAATAAAATGTAGTCAATAAGTTACAGGCCCCAAAATGGTGGCATTGAAAAGTACATCTAATACCGAAAACACCAAGCCCTCATATGGCCACATTGCCAGAAAATAAAAATAAAAATCTAGCTTGTACAATGTGAAGACAAAAACCCCAAAAGTCGCCAAATCATTAGGACATAAGTGGCTGCGACTAGAAGGAAATGTATAAGCTGTGCGAGCGTTTTCAGGGGACACCCCATATTTAGAGCTTATGAGAGAGCATACACCAGCGCTGATCCCCCAGAATGCCCCTCTTCCCCGTCCGTGTCATAGGAGCTAGTGGGAAAATAGAATGGGATTTGGTGTGCCCAATTTACTCCGCACAGCTTACACATTCACTTCGGGGTTACTAATGCTCACTACATCACTTGATAAATTCTTTGAGGGGTGCGGTTTTCAAAATGGGGTCACTTTCTAGAGATTTCCACTGTTTGACTCCTCAAGGGCTTTGTAAATGCAACATGGTTCCTGAAACTGATCACAGCCAGATCTGCCCTCTAAAAGCTCTTTGGCGCGCCTTCCCTCCTGCGTCTTGCTGTGTGTCCATATATTAGTTTACACCCACAAGTGGGGTACTATGGTAGTCGGGAGAACTTGCCTAACACATTGTGGGATGCGTTTTCTCCTTTAACCCCTTGTAAATGTGCAAATTCTAGGGCTAAACGAAAATATTAGTAAAATAAATTCAAATTTGAAAATTTCACCTCCATTTTGTATTAATTCCTGTTAAGCACTTATAGAGTTAAATTACTAGGTATATGTTGTTTTGGCTTATTTAAGGGGTGCAGTTTTGAAAATGGGGTGATTTATGGGGGGCTTTAATACAAGGGTCTTTCAAAACCCTTCATAACTGGATTAGTCCCTTAAAAAATGGGTTTTGGAAATTTCTTGAAAATTTTGAATATTGTTGTTTCACTTGTAAATCTTATAATGTCCGTAAAAATTAAAAGGGTGACTAAAGTTTGATGCCGACATAAAGCAGAGATCTGGGACATGAGATTTATGATATAATTTTGGCGGTCTGACTATCTGTATGTAATGCACATCATTTCAAACTTTATAAAATGCATATTTTTCAAAATTTCCACCAAATTTCCAATTTTTTCATAATTAAACACAAAACATATCAACCAAAATTTACCACTAACATGAAGTACAATGTGTTACGAAAGAACAATCTTAAAATCACTTTGGTAAGTTAAAGTGTTCCAAAGTTATTGCCACATAAAGTGACACATGTCAGTTTGAAAAATCGAGCTTGGTCAGGAAGTCAAAAAGTGCCATCGGCGGGAAGGGGTTAAAAACATGAAGAAAGCACATCCATCTAAACAAAATCCTCTCTTAACAATGTACATATATTATGTGTATCACAAGTTGATCTTTTAAAGAATTTTACACCTTCATGATCCTGTAAAAACATTTTACACCTTGAAAAAAGTCTCTTAGGTATTAATACACCTAGCACTTTAAATATGCACAGGCTTAGAAACAGAGCAGGTGCTAAAACTGCTATTTCTCTGCTATTTTACTCAGATCGCAGGCATTTAGTACTTGTGAAGACCCCCCATCCCCCATAGTGGGGGCACTTACCTCTTACGTTATATTGCCTGCACCACAAGGGAGATATCTGATGCCTTCAGGAGCCTTGTGAAGTACTAAGGCTTGCCTATGGCAGATCTCAATGCTTATACACGTATTATCCCATAGACTGCAATACAGTCTGGTGGGCTAAAACAAAAGTTAAAAAAGTAAAAATATAAAAAAAAATTATTTCCACCCCTTTTACTAAATCACAAAGAAATATAAACAAAAATGAAGAAATTAGATATACCCATGTCCAAAATTTCCCAAATCTAAAAATATTTATCCCAAGTGATAAACAACCTTGTGGTAAAAAAAGAAGGTCAGAATATCCAAATTGCTGTGTTGTCTCCTCCCAAAAATTAGTAGTAATACAGATACAGGATAATAAAACGGTAATATATTACAGAAGTAGACACACATATACTGAGAAAATGAAGATATACTGGGAGTCCATAGCAGCTAAGTAAGAGAAGAAAGAAGGAATACGTCATTTAGTTTTCTGTGCGGAGTGATCTTCACTTGGCCTGATGTAGATTATACAGCCTGATCGCGGTTGGGAGGAAGGACCTACGATAGCGCTCCTTCTCACACTTGGGGTGAAGTAGACGGTCACTCACAGTGCTGCCAAGTGCCATCAAGGTCTCATACATGGGGTGGGATTTGTTCTCCAGCATGGAGGTGACCACAGACAGTATCCTTCTGTCACCCACCACCTGTACTGGGTCCAGGGGGCTCCGCAGGTCAGAGCTGGCCCTTCTGATCAGCCTGTCAAATCTATTTCTGTCCCTGGTTGATATACTGCTCCCCCAGCAGGCCACACCAAAAAAGATGGTTGAAGCAACCACAGAGTTGAAGAAGGCCCTAAGAAGGCCCTCAGCCTCCTGAGCAAGTACAGCCTGCTGTGACCCTTTCTGTGCAGCACACCCAGGTGATCAGCCCAGTCCAGTTTATTATTGAGGAGCACACCCAGGTACTTATAGGCCTTGAATATCTCAATGAAAGTCCCTTTGATCTCCACAGGATCGGAGTACTTCTCCATTTACTAAAGTCCACCACCATCTCCTTGGTCTTCCCAGCATTAATCCTGAGGTGGTTCTGCTGGCACATTCAACAAAATCCAGGTTTAAGTCTCTGTATTCCCTATCGTCACCATCAGTGATAAGGCCTACTATTGCAGAGTCATTGGAGTACTTCTGTAAGTAAGAGAAATGGGGCAAGAACTGTACCTTGTGGTGCCCCCATACTACAGATCACAGTGTCAGACAGATAGTCCCGGGCTCTCACATATTGAGGTCGGTTTGTGAGGTAGTCTAGTATCCAGTTGGACAGATGGTGGTCCACTCCACCAAGGTTCAGCTTGTCCCTGATACGGTTGTCAAAATACGGCAACTAAAATAATGTTGGACATTTTTCAAAGTTTTTAATTTTTGAAGAGGTGTTAACATAGCAAAAACTGTATAAATTTGGTATCGCTGTGATCATGCCAACCCAAAGAACATGAGGAACATGTAATTATTACTGCACTGTGAACATCGAAAAAAACCAAACCTTAAATTGAAATTTATATATGGAAGCAAGTTATAGTAATGGTTCCCCTGACTGAATAGCAACCTCCTACCATTATATATGTCTACATATCATTTACTTATATTACTGCAAAATGTGTATACCTTTGAAAAACACTCCTCTATGGTTAAAATACTTCTTAAAAATGTTAAGAGGAGTATTTTTACACAGCCAGAAAAAAATGTAGAGTGACCTATGGATATCAGAGAAATCAGAGTTAAAGGTAGACAAATCTGCACAATCCATATGACATGTAAATTATATAATTCACAAAAAAGAAAGAAAGGCAACCCCAACCAACGGGAGACCATCCCTAAACCCAGTTGCCCAATCTAGGTACATACTCAACAAGTAAAAAGCTCTTATACCAGTATCTTCATATGGTGGAGCAATTTATTGAAACCAGATGACACACCACATATTGGCCCACGCAAGGGTTCTTTTCAAGTGCCTTGTATATCTAATGTTTGTGCGACATACAATATACAGATAAAAATGATATTTTCCTGTATTTTTTAAAACTGGAACTCGGCAAAAAAAATAAAATGTGAGCTATGGAGTTGATAGAGCCATCAGACCTTCCACAGAGGCATGCGGTGCACCTTTGCAACTAATGACCCTCAATCCAAAGTTAATTTGTATCATTTGAGTTTAGTATGGTAGCAAAAGCGTTCCTAATAGATTTCTGCCATGTTTCATTAACTAGAGGTTAAACAGGAACAGGAACATAAGTATTTACAAATCAGCACGTCTACCCACTATCAGCTAAACTAACTTATTTGTGCCAAAACTGTATTAAAGATAGTTAATGAGGGCTGAAAATGTATGGAGTATGACACCGATTAGAATAGCATTCTGATTTGTAAAATATTCACCTTTCCTGCCTCCTAACAAGTAATTGTATATTCCTCACATAGACTTATCCACCTGGGAACTTTGCATAGGCTTTGCTAATTGGCAAAACAAATCTCTCGGTGTCAAGATGATCTTTTTATTTATTAATGTGTGAAACTAATAAGTGTATTAAAGTTGTTTCCAAAGAAAACAAAAGAAAATACTTTTACAAATGCAAAGTGTCTATTTGAACAATTAATTATTTAACCCCTCAATGGCTTCACATATTGTGCCTTGCTTGCTCTGGCATACATTCGACCATGAATGGTTCATTATGTAGAGATATCAACTTACATTCAGCATTGATACTTTTTTCCCCTAGATGTAGACGATGTCCCATTTTCATGGTTACAGGTTTCGGTGTATGAAGACTATTAAAAAGTTTCCAGTATTATCCATTCCTATAGTTACACATTATAAGTAGGGTTGAGCGATCGTGTTCGGAAAAAATCGGATTCTGATCGGCAATCGAGAATCCCGAACACAATCTTTTTAGGTGGGATCGAGATCGGTGATCATTTCCCACAATGCTTTGCTAGCTAGTCTCCCATTCATTCTAATGGGAGACTAGCTAACATCTCTAGTAGCTACTTACCTGAAGAGATGGCTGGTCCGGTGCCCGGTCTTCCCGTTCTTCTTCGTCTCGCTGTCCCCTGCCTCCCAGGTTAGGAGAGTGTGGGTGGGTTAGGAGAGTGTGGGCGGGTACTGGTAGGGGAGACATCATGGCTCCTCGCCCTGTTCCCGCCCACACTCTCCTAAGCTACAAGCCCCGCCTTACTAGCTCTTTAAACACTAACCTGGGAGGCAGGGGGCAGCGAGGCAAAGAAGACCGAGAACACCGAGTACTGGACAAGCCATCTCTTCAGGTAAGTGGACACCAGGGGGGACTAAGTATCCAGAGGGTTAAAAAAAATCCTCTGGCTACTTAGTGATTAAAAAAATTCACTACACAGCGTGGAATCTAACAATTAAAACATTCAATTGTTAGATTCCATGCTGTATAGTGAATAGGATTGCTTTTAAAATCCGATTTCCGATTAGTAAAAAAATCCCATTGATTTGCATTGGGATCGGAATTGGGATCGAGATTGGGTTCGAATGAAAAATGATCGTAAATCGGATTTCAAAATCGATCCTGAAAAATCAAGATTGGCTCAACCCTAATTATAATTAGATTACCATGTGCCATCTTTACCTGCAGGGGATGGGGACAAGGGATGAGGTGGAACAAGAGAGTGTAGGCACATCATGTATATCCCCCAGCATTTACAGCAATTAGTGCTCCTCCAATGAAACAGTGAAACATGAAAAAAACTGACTACTAAAATTTTCCAATAAAACTATATACCATAGAGAATGTAAAGTGAAGTAGTTCCATTTTTTAGGCTGTCTAAATCAAGATATTTATCATTGAGGCCTGTGAATCAAACCGACTCTCACAACACCAAAGCATCTAATGCAAAGCAGCAAATGTACTACAATAAAAATGTTATACTCATATACTCAGAGGACTAAGTACATTAATCCCTATGATTGCCAAAGTTTGTTGAATTTTTTGTGCCACCTAAAACTAGGGATAGTCATATTGGTTTCAGTGTAGACGGTGTATTGTATTATCTGGTCATAGCACTTCAAGAGTTTTTCTGAATCATTATACTACA
Source organism: Leptodactylus fuscus (assembly GCF_031893055.1). NCBI lineage: Eukaryota > Metazoa > Chordata > Amphibia > Anura > Leptodactylidae > Leptodactylus > Leptodactylus fuscus. The sequence goes on along the minus strand of NC_134265.1, from coordinate 275,206,825 downwards.
TAAGAAGCAGTGTGATCTACTATGGATGGTTGGTATTTCAGGTTCTGAAAATTGCCGTGCCAATTTTTTTCCCAGCGGCCTATGTAAACCAGTATCCCATGAGGTGAGAAAGAATGCAGTTGTTTGTACAACAATTGAAACTGCTCTTTCAGGCATAGCTGTTCTCTTCAGAAATATTTCCAGCCAACTTGGTCCACATAGAGATGAGCATTTACTTCTAAATTGTTTGACTGCAGAACAAAGTTCTGCTATTTGTAGCAAATTTAAAGGCGGAGCATTGTAGTGAATAATGGAGGAAATTGTTTCTCTGTCTGTAGATGTGTTCAAATCCTTGTGTTACGTTCATTTATTTTTGTCTTTGTTGTTTACTTTACAAAGCTTAGTATCATCTTAGTATATTGAAATTCTGCTCCTCAAGCACTCTGGCATCACAACACTTATTAAGTAAAGTGATCAGGAATAGAGATGAGCGAGTAGTACTCGATCAAGTAGGTATTCGATCGAATACTACGGTATTCGAAATACTCGTACTCGATCAAGTACCACTCGCTGTTCGAATGTAAAAGTTCGATGCAGAACCAGCATTGATTGGCCGAATGCTATACAGTCGGCCAATCAACGCTGGTTCTTCTCCTACCTATACTTACCAAGTCCACGAGTGAGGGTCGGGCTGGATCCTCCGAGAAGTCTTCTCCTTGCAGCTTCCCCACGGCGTCTTCCGGCTCTTCATTCACTCTACCAGGCATCGGGCCTGGGCAGAGCCGACTGCACATGTCCGCTTGTAGTGCGGGCATGCGCAGTTGGTTCTGCCCAGGCCCGATGCCTGGCAGATTGAATTCAGAGCCGGAAGATGCCGCAGGGATGCTGCAAGGAGAAGACTTCTCGGAGGATCCAGCCCGACCCCCACTCGTGGACTTGGTAAGTATAATTTGATCGAACGTTGCCTACCCCTGAAACAAGCATTTTCCCCCCATAGACTATAATAGGGTTCGATATTTGATTAGAGTAGTCGAATATTGAGGGGCTACTCGAAACGAATATCAAACCTCGAACATTTTACTGTTCGCTCATCTCTAATCAGGAACATATGGATTCAGAAAAGCATTGGAGAAAAATATAATGCCTGTACTAAGAAACAAAAAGTTGCATATTTCGGAACGTGAGTAGATTGAAATCTCTCGTTTGAAATTTTGGACCTCTCTTTTTTTGCAAAATGCTCCAGGTCTCTCATATTTGTAGGGTGCCTTATCTCAATTTCAAAACCTCTCCACAGGTGTGCAATGGGATTTAGACCCAGACTTATTGCTGACAACTTAAGAATTCTCCAGCACTTTATTTCCATGCATTTCTGGGTGCATTTTGAAGTATGTTTGGGATCATTGTCATGCTGGAAGACCCATGACCAAGGACACAATCCCAGCTTTCTGATACTGAGCCCTACATTTAGATCCAAAATCATTTGGTAATCTTCAGCTTTAGTAATGCCTTCTATACAGTTTTGACACCCAGGGCCAGAAGTAGGAAAACAACTCCAAAACATCTTGGAACCTCCACCATAATTGACTGTTGGTACGGTGTTCTTTTCTTTGAAGACCTCATTCCATTTTCAGTAAACAGTAGAATGATGTACTTTGCCAAAAAGCTCCTATCTTGGTCTCAGCTGTCCACAAGGTGTTTTCCAGAAGCAGGGGCGGATCCAGGGTCGGGCGAGCCGGGCAACCGCCCGGGGCCAAGCGCCCAGCGGGGCCCCATGGCGCAGCCCGGACTTAACAAAACGGTCCCGGTCGGTGGGAGGTATGTCCCGATTTCAACTCATTGGCGACCTACGGACACTGATGAGCTGAATGCATAGGCATTTTAAGCCAGAGCTGTCACAGCTCAGCTCCTGCTTTAACGCTGCGCTCCGGCATTTGTAGCTGCGATGTGATGTCATCACATCGCGCCTACAATATGTGTGTGAGTGAAACTGCGGAGAGAGCGGCGGGGGAGCAAGGGAAGGTGAGTGTGGTTTTTTTGTGTTAAACATTAAGATGTAACATAATGTAGGGGGCCCATGAAACTGGGGGCAGATGAAGGGGGAGGGAGGAGAACAGCATGACACTGGGGCAGATGAAGGGGGGAGAACAGCATGACACTGGGGAAGATGAAGGGGAAGAGAACAGCATGACACTGGGGCAAATAAAGGGGGGAAAACAGCATGACACTGGGGCAGATGAAGGGGGGAGAACAGCATGACACTGGGGCAGATGAAGGGGGGAGAACAGCATGACACTGTGGCAGATGAAGGGGGGGAGAACGGCATGACACTGGGGCAGATGAAGGGGGGAGAACAGCATGACACTGTGGCAGATGAAGGGGGGAGAATGGCATGACACTGGGGTAGATGAAGGGGGGTAGAACGGCATGACACTGGGGTAGATGAAGGAGGGGAGAATGGCATGACACTGGGACAGACGAAGGGGGGAGAATGGCATGACACTGGGGCAGAGACGGGGGGGACATGAAATTGTGGGCAGATGAAGGGGAGAACGGCATGACACTGGTGCAAATGAAGGGAGGAGAATGGCATGAAACTGGGCAGAAACGGGGGGACATGAAACTGGGGACAGAGATGGAGGGGGGACATGAAACGGGGCAGATGAAGGGTGTATATGAAACTGGGGGAGAGATGGAGGGGGGACATATAATTTACGGGTGACTGTAGGAGGATTATACTGTGTGGGAGCACATGAAAAATGATTGAGAATGGGCAGAGCCAACTTTGCCGCGGCACGCTGCGCACCAGACGTTTTGTCCCTCTTTCTAATCTTCAAAAGTTGGGAGGAATGAAGCACGAGGCCGTTAAAGGGGTATTCCCATGTCCCTTACTCACCAGTCTTCGCTGCTGTAAACTCTTCTTTCTTCCTGGTTTTCTTGCGTCAATTTGTGGGCGGGGTTTCATATGCAAAGCCAGCAGCGAGATGACGTTGCTTCTATGCCGCTAGTCTTCCATGCGCGCTCCCGATGCAGCTAATAGTACACAAATAAGGCCAGTTTTATAAGTTGGTCAAACACAGCTAACTATTTTTAAAAAATGCCTCAAAAACACATTTTTTGGGCTAATTTTTTTAAAAAATCCTGGGGGGGACCCCCAGACTTTCCGTTCCCCTGGGGGGTATTCCAGACCCCCTGGTAAGTAGGGCCCCGCCAAAGTCAATTGCCCAGGGCCCCGCAAAGCCTGGATCCACCACTGTAAAGAAGGATTTTACTCATGTATACGTTTTGGCAAATTGCAGTCTAGCTTTTTTTGGTCCTCCTGGGTCTCCTGTCATAACACACTGATACACCCTGCGCCTGCAGGACAGCTTTCATTTCTATGGTCTTGTTTGGGACTACTTATCAACTATCCGAACTATCCTTCATTGCAACCTTTTATCACTTTTTCTCTTCCGACTAGGAAGATTAGCTACAGTGCCATGGATGGTGAACTTTTTGATTATGTTGCGCACCGTGGACAAAGAAATATTAAGATCTATTGATATTCTATGGAGTATTCAGGCACACTGCTACTGAAGTCAATGGGGCAACAGGTACTTTTCCCTTTTGCTTGTCAGGTGTGTATTTGTAATGTATTGTAATATGTGAGGATGAGATTATATTAAATGTGTGCTACATATGGGTTGCTTCTGATGTGCAACTCCCCTAGCTATATTCTTTATCATCTTGCCATATCCTTGCTGATGAATTGTTAATACTGTGTGAACTTGGGACTCTCTAATTAGTCTTGTCGCCACACAACACTGGCACACATTGGTAGAAATAAAGGTACAACAGTGCAGGTTTATTATGCACAGTCACAAACATCAACTTAAAGCAGCTTGCTTCAGCAGCATACATAACAGTATAATACAATGACCTTAATTCACAGATACAAACAGACAACTCAGAGCTTGACTTCCACTTAGCTCTTTGACACTGTAGGTTCAGGCTTAGCAATCTGATATGGTTCCCTCCCCCCCAGACAGCATACACACATACTTAATCTCTTTAATAACTGCATACATGTGGGCACCAAGTTCAGGCAACACCAGGAATGGAGTATGGTAGTGAACTTCCTACACAGGACATTAAGTACTCTTAATTCTAGATCCAAACTCCAATTACTTCCATCACTGAGACAAGAAATCTCAGTGGCACATATCTGTCATCAACCACTTTACCATTGGACTGCTTACAACTCTATAATACATTCAACTTGTTGAATTTCTGCCCTTATAGATATAGTGCCATCGGTTTCTGTATTTTAGAAGCTGGACTGTGTATGAATTGTAGCAACTCAATAGTGATGGGGTAGACCACATAAAGTTGCAGTACTGAGGTGCATAGTGTATTAAAGACAACAATACTCTGCTAATTCAATAGTGAGAGAGTCCCAGACCTCTTCTGGCAGTAACATAAGCACAGAAAACTGTGTGTTGGGAACTTCATGGCCCAGCAGCTGTATGCAAGACTTATTCTCATCAAACACATTTCCAAGTGTTGGAATGGATTAGTGTAAAGCACACTACCACTGAACTCTGAAGCAGGGGAAACATGTTCTGTGTAGTTACAAATCACTCTTCTATGACCAGCAGTCTTTGGTGAATACCAAAAGAATGTTACTTGCCTGACTGCACTATGCCAACAATGTTTTTGTTTCTGGGGCTGACCTAGGTCCCTTAGTTAAAGTAAGATATTTTGGACAACTGTATGTTTCCAACTTTGTGAGAAGGCCGAAAATGCTAAATCTTGTAGTAAGCCTTTCCAGAAGAGTAGAAGTTGTTTTATCTACAAATGGGAGGCGCCCCAATTCTTTTCTCCATATAATGTAGGTACAGGATACAGTAAAATGGTCAAATGATGAACCTATTGACATTGGCATGGATATGTCTGGCTAATATCCTGTAGCACGGTGGCTCAGTGGTTAGCACTGTAGCCTTGCAGCGCTGGAGTCCTAAGTTCAAATCCTGCCAAGGGCAACATCTGCAAGGAGTTTGTATGTTCTCCCCGTGTTTGCGTGGGTGTCCTCCGAGGACTCCGGTTTCCTCCTATACACCAAAGACATACTGATAGGGAATGAAGATTGTGAGCCCTGACTGACAATATCTGTAAAGCACTGTGGAATATCATGGCGCTATGTAAGTAAGCATGATAAATAAATAATTTTCTTATACAGTGACCACTAATAACACTTGAAAGCAGACCTAATACTGAAGAATACAAAGAGAACCTTTCAGCTCTCCCATCGGGTGTACTTTAGCAAATACTAATGTACTTTATGAAATAAAATTTCTAGCAAAACATCTTTACTTAGAATTCTGCTTTGTGTTGTCCTTCTGTTAACTCTCCTAGAAATTTATGACTAATTAGACACGTGTTAGGGTTGTGTTCCACCATAGTCTTATACTGTTCAAGCAGTGTTGCCAGTTGCAAGGCCACGCCTCTTTGACAAGAGGAATAATAACACCAAATTGTCAATTTATTAAAAAAGACGGAAAGACAGTGAAACAGTACAGCTTAGACTGAGAATATAGATGCTCTACCATTCTTAATTCCTGAAAACAATTTCAAGCATTTGCTAATACAGGAATTTTAAGGGAAGGGCATTTTAGGGAAGGTTGAATATTACGCAGTAATTACAAAGTTTTCATAGACAACTTTGCTTCTGCTAACAGGTTGCTATCCAAAAACTTTAGTCCTTTTGAAAATAAGCTATTAGGTAGAAGAGATAATAGTAGCATCAGTGTGCCACAGGCTAATCCACCGCTGTAAGGGACATGATTAAGATCACTTTCTTTACAATTTAAGTGCAATGAAATGAACCACATACTGTAGTTATCTTAATGACTTTGTGACTCCGAGAAAGTTTAGGCAATCTACCTTTTGGTGCAGTAATTTTCATTTATAAACAAGTAAAGCAAAATAATTTCTGAAACTGTGTATTCGAAGATTTGAAAGCAAACTTTATTTAATCAAGACACCTACGGGAGACAATCTGTCAGCAATTATAGTAGTGACAGATTCTAACATGGAAGCTTTGAGAGAATAATACATTGTAAAATGTGCTATTTATTGCACAGAATACAGAGTGATGGCATTTACAGAGACACATTTTATGGGCTGCACTATACTCAGAGCAACATGGTTGAAACTATGCTTTATTTGGGTGTTTTGGTTATATGCAGATCCAGGGGTGAACCTAGGGTTTGTGCAGGGCTGAGTGGAGGGGGCAGGGCCGAGCGGAGGGGGCGAGGGGGAGCGAGCGTCGTTAGCAGGCAGAGAGCAGGCAGGGAGAGGACCTGCTCTCTGCTAAGCGTGAGGGGCGGCCGCTGGAGCAGCACTGCGTCCACAGGGCCGCCCCAATCCACCGCTCGCTTCCCATGCCGGGCTGCTGAGACGGTGACGCTAAGCCAGTCCAGGACAGCTTGTCCAGGACTGGTTTAGGTCAGAAAAAATGCCACCCTCCCCTGGGGCCCCGGCATAGCGCCGCCTGAAGCGGTTGCTTCAGGTCTCCTCATGGGAGATGCGGCGCTGTGCAGATCCTACTATATACTGTAGCACTATTTCCCAACTGGGGTGCCGTGGAGACCCACAGGAGTGCCATGACAATCCAGTAGGGAAATGGCCGGACGCCCCCTTTTAACTACATCGGCATCCTTAGGACGGCGATGTAGTTGAACAGAATGGCGCAGCAGAAAGGTTTTAGCTTCCTCTTCTATCATTCAGGCATTAGCTAGTGATGTCGCCTGCAGACCTACATCAATCTGCAGATAAGAAGCAAGAGAACCTAGGAGCTCCAGGAGACCAAAATGGGTAAATGTTATTGTTATTTCTATAGCATAGCTACAGGGTGGGGCCAAGGGGGGGGATTAGTTGTCAATGGGCTACGGGGGGGGGGGGGGGGACAATATCAGTTGTCAGGGCCCACTGGGGGGGGGGTTGCTTAGATTAGAAACATCTATTTATCCTGCAGACCAGCTGAATGACTAGAAACAAATTGCTGTTTCTTAGACACACTTTTCCTTATGGATGAATGACATAGGCATAGAGCAGGAGAAGGAGAAATATAAGTAGGCAATGATGATGGATGTGACCTGGATGGATGTGGCCTGTCTATAAAGAAGACCATGCGGAGAATGAGTGTGATGGTACTGCTATTTCTATTTTACCAAATGAGATGGTGACACCAATTTATGTGAGTATGGAGAGATCTAGTTCCTACATGTGTGCCTGCACAGCAGTGACTTATTTCCTCCTTGAAGATCTTGTGCCTTACCATAGATTTGTCATTTGGAAATGTACAAAAAAATTCCCATACAGGAAATGACTGCTCATAGCTGCCAATACCAACAGCAGTGCAAACATATCTGCAAGTGCCACCAGTGCCATGTGTCTACCACTATTACCTCCACCACCACCGACTGTCACATCTTACAACTCTGCCTCCTTTGCATCCAAAAAACACTGCCTATCCTCACCCAAAACATTAAGGAGAAGAAGAAGAGGAAAATGTTATTAAAAAAGAAGAAGAAGATAAGATTTCGCACTACAAGAGTGACCTGTCCACAGTCAGTGTTAGAGTAGAGTACTCTGCATGAGGGAGCTAGGATTTGTGCAGTCATAATGGCACTGTATTAAGAAAAAACTGCTCTGTTGCAAAAATAAAAATAAAAAAGGGTTAATAACTGGTTCATGGATAGGAAACAGAAGGTGGTTACTAATGATAACAGTACTGAGTTCTTTTATATATATATATATATATATATATATATATATATATATATATATATATATATATATATATATATATATATTCAATGACCTGGGAGAGATTTTAAGAGTAGGATCTCTATATTTACATAAACTGTAAATTAGTCAACATGGAAGAGGTTATGATAATAGTCTGAACCTAGCGTCACTGTGGCAAGGGGGAATCTTTTATATCTAGAAGAAAACAAGTTTTATCATAGTCACAGATGAAGCTTCTTTATAGTAAGAGCAGTGAGACTAGGGAACTTATTACCACAAGAAGTGGAGGTGACGGATAACTTATTAAAGTTCAAGAGGAGCCTGGATGATTTTCTTGTAAGTAATAATATCACAGGTTATGGAGCTAAACATTTTTGAGACAAGATGTTAATCCAGGGACATAGTCCAAATGCCATATTTGAGGATTTTTTTTATTTTCTGATGGAACAATCGGCATCGGCCTCCTAGAGTTTTTTGCCTTCCTTTGGATCAACGTGGTAGGACTTGTATCTTTATCCAAGATTATCCACTAGGTAGTGTATGTTTAACACAGTGAACACTGCAGTCAGAGCACAGTGCACAGCATCCACCCCCCAAACTGTGTACTAGACTAAACCTCCGAATACAGAAACCTCATTATTATTGTAGTCATCTGTATTTAAAAAAAAAAATGTGTATGGAAGTACAGCCTAGGTGATGGTCACTGAATCTTGTTTCATCTTAAACTACTTTAATGTATCTGACTATTTTCTCAGGATTGCCTGGATTTAGCTATCTCTATGTACTCTGTACGTGTCCATATTTCTGACTACAGTGCTTTTATCTGTCTTTAACTCAGCATAAGAAGTTTGTAGCCTGTCATACTTGTTGACCTCAGACACTATATGAAATTCAGGCACAAAAGCTATCACCTATGTTTGATGTATTCACATTGCACTGAACATTCTTCAAAAAAATGTTCATCCCTTTTCTTCTACTAATCATCTAAGTGCCTTTTATCTCATGATCTATCCCTTTCCACTTTTCTTCATCTGGCTCCACAGAGAAAATAAAGTTCAAAATGAGATTAACGTGCATGTAAGATATCTCCAGCAGGAAAAAATGGCTTCATAAATGTTTTTTACATATCAAGTGTGCTGCAAAGTGTTTTTGCGGGCCCCTGTGAAAAATGAAAGCAGGAATCTTGATGAATCATATAATGCCTGAAAGGTTTTAAAGCTTTTGCAATTGTCACCTGCATTAATATTTTGCATTTATCTGTGTCTTCACTCTGAAGATTGTGCCTTGGAATAAAAGATGATGCAAAATGTTTGAAATGTTCAACTTTTATTTCTGTATTACAAATAATGTGGTGCAGTCTGAGAGTTTTCTCTAAAAAGCTCTACTTATTATATAATCAATATGGATATGGAATCTTATTGTGAATCTTTATCACCTGTTACTGTAATACTACCAACTTCTAATAACTGCTACGGTATATTCACATGAAGGAGAAATGTTTTTAGATTGGGAGGAAAAGTTAGGTGTTTCGTGGTCAACAGTAGAAATCTGCACCATTTTATGAAGTAACCACAGTTTACCTGGATGTGTGACAATCCAGGAAAACTCATATATACTTCTCAACAACTGATACCTTACCCCTATGTGTGTATGTATACTGTATAAGCTAGGCCTTACCTGAAATGATCACTGTGAGAAAAGAAAAGGCACATTTACTAACCCCTTATTAGGCCTTTCTAACAAAAGCACTTGGAGTTTACTCCTTGCCTGATGGGGAAAACTCAATCCTAATCTGCCTTGACAACCATCTTAGTTTGGGTCACTTTACCCTCCTTCCTTAACCACTTCAGTACCAGGTCAATTTGTGGTCCAGGACCAGACACATTTTAGTTTTTTTTTTGTGCGGTTTTGAGGGCTGTAACATTTTTCTTGTATGTCTCATTCAACTAATTTTTTTGTGTCTTTTTTCGGGGACACATAGGGCTTTATTTTTATGTTGTTTTTATTTTCGAATGTGTTTTAATTTTTTTTATATCAGAGAAAATATAAACATAATAGGAGGGAAATTGTGTCTGTGTTATTAAATAAAAAAAAAAATAATAAAGTGAAAACCAAAGTGCTACTGAAAAACTTAATAAAATAGTTGTTATGCCTCCAGCAGGTATCTCATATTACCTGTCATAGCTCCATCTAGTGGCCATTGTGCAAATTGCAAACCACCATACCTTTTCCTATGTGTCCCACTAGAGCCACCGTAGTTCCTTCCCACAACCTGGTGTCATCACCAGGCTACACTGTAGTTAGTCTTTTTTACTTCAGGCATGGACCCTGCCACATCATCTTATACCTTCTCCAAGACTTGGGCCTTAAGTAGCATCGTTGGTATGTAATAGCTATACCCAGCACTATACCTTCATGTATTACGTATATTGTTATGTTTCCACACTCCCTAGCATAATTTCTATATGTAGTTGTTCTAGCTAGTAGACCATGCTCATTGAGCCAGACCCAGCTCCCATTCCAGACCACATGTAACCATACGCCTCATAGATGTCTATTACCTCCCCACTACCACAATGTTACATATCTGATGTTCCTTCCAGCAAGATACATGTACAGTTTGTGTCATAGTGTGCTGTTATGTAATAGTAATGCCTGCATAGCCATGTCATAGAAGATTGTCACATGTATGTCTGCCATAGTAATATGTATACAGTTTGTGTCATGGAAGATTACCACATGCCCATTGTAACTGCAATGTACTGTTTTCTGTTCCCCAGTTTCACCCTATCCCTTGTGATAAAAGCAAAGTTTGGATACCTCTCCAGAGTGAATGAGTTACTGGGAAGGAGTTTAGCTGCCTGTCAACCTATACCCCACACACATAGGGAGGACAGAACAGTGAAACAACGGCTTCTTACAGGCCAAGCAGCAAGATTCTGAACCCTACACAGCGCCACCATGTCAGCAAGCGACAGCAGACCCTTTGAGACGAGATCTCACATCTCAGCAAGCTCCAGGAACTCAGATACGTCAGTGAGTAGCTCCATGGCCGCCAGGACCCGCGCAAAGGCTGAAGCAGCCAAAATACGCGCAGCATTTGCAGAGAAGGAGATGCAAATGGAGATAGAGAGAGCACGCCTGGAAGCAGCCACTGCAGAGCAACAACTGCAAATAGAGAGAGCACGCCTGGAAGCAGCCACTGCAGAGCAACAACTGCAACTAGAGAAAGCACGCCTAGAAGCTTCACTGAAGAAGCTAGCACTAGATAGGGAAGCAGCAGCCGCTATGGCAGAAGCAGAAGTCCTAGAGGAAGCAGTAAACTTCACAAGTGACAGACCTGGCAGCATACTTGGACCCGAATCTAGCCGCCATGACAGCATGCAGCGTACCTCAAACTACGTGCTAGGACATGTCAAACCAGAAAGCATTCTACACACTGGTCCAGAGACTAAGACCACCCCGGTTGATGTGTCCCTGCCAGATCCCATCACACAACAAACACCTTCAGCTTACCACCGGCTCCCAACGCAGCCTGTACCCAGAGTGAAAAATGCCCACAGCGCGGTCGTATCTCTTAAGAGAGAACGGGAAGATGCCGGCTACTACAGAAACAACACATTCTCAATTGGCTACGGCCCACCACATCCCCTACTCAACGGCTCCACTCCAGAAGTGGCACCCCCAGATCCTACGGCGCCTAGCTTTTACCAGTTCTTCACGCGACGTGAACTGGTAACCAAAGGACTCACAAAGTTCGATGACCGTCCCGAGAACTTCAGAGCCTGGCGAGCCTCATTTGAAGACACCATTAAAGGTCTAGGTCTGTCGGCAAGAGAAGAGGTGGGCCTCCTGGTGAAATGGCTAGGGGATGACTCAGCAGAGCACACTAAACGCCTCAGAAACATCAACGTCAGGTACCCAAGCACCGGGTTGAGCATGATATGGGAGAGACTCGAAGAGTGTTACGGCGCACCAGAAGCGATAGAGAATGCACTCTTCAGGAGGATTGACGCCTTCCCCAAAATTACCAACAAAGGCCTCCATAAGCTGAGGGAATTGACGGACCTACTGTTAGAGCTCCAATCTGCCAAAGTTAGTGGGGACCTGCCAGGCCTTGCGCTCTTAGACACGGCACGTGGCATCAACCCCCTTGTCCAGAAGCTGCCTTATAATCTACAAGAGAGGTGGATCAACCAAGGTTCTAAGTACAAACAACAACATAAAGTTCCGTTCCCTCCTTTCTCCTTCTTTGTAGACTTTGTGCGTCAACAAACGAAGGCTAGAAATGACCCCAGCTTCGACCTCGCAGCCCTCGACACCACCTATTTCAGAACTGGTAAACCTGCAGCGATCGGCGACTCGAAAGCCATACCGGTTGCTGCATTCAAAACCAACGTGTTCCCCGCAAACTCCTCACGTGAAACTTACCGCACTGTAGAGACCTCAATGGAAGACCCGTGCAGAGAATGCCCTCTGCACAAGAAGCCTCATGCACTGCTAAAATGCAGAGGGTTCAGAGAGAAGTCCATTGAAGATCGCAATACCTTCCTCAAGGAGAATCACATTTGCTACAAATGCTGTGCATCAGCTTCCCATCTTGCAAAAGACTGTACAGCCAACATCAAATGTGCAGAATGCGACAGCAGAGAGCACAATACAGCCTTACACCCAGGGCCAGCGCCATGGACTCTCACACCCTCAGACCTGGGTACAGAGCATGGCGGGGAGGAGGTAGAGACAACACCTTCTGAAGTGACAACCCAGTGCACCCTAGTCTGTGGGAGAGGGCTTAACGATAGATCTTGCTCCAAGATCCGTCTTGTTACAGTTTATCCCATTGGCTACAAGGAGAAGGCGGCAAAGCTATATGCAGTCCTCGACGAACAAAGCAACAGGTCGCTTGCAAGCTCATCCTTCTTCAACATGTTCAAAATTGAGGGACACAGCTTCTCATATTCACTCAAGACATGTTCAGGTATGAGTAAAGAAACAGGAAGAAGAGTCACCGGCTACCAAATCGAATCTATTGATGGCGAGACATCCTTACCTCTACCTACTCTGATCGAGTGCAACCATCTTCCCAACAACAGGGAAGAAATCCCTACACCGGAGGCAGCGCTACGCCATGAGCATCTCAAACCCATAGCACCCCTCATCCCTGCCTTGGACCCAGAGGCTCAGATAGTGCTCCTGCTCGGAAGAGACATCATAAGGATCCACAAGGCGAGAGAACAAATAAACGGCCCTCACGATTCCCCATATGCTCAGAAGCTTGACCTAGGGTGGATCATTACGGGCAACGTTTGCCTAGAAGCTGCGCACGCATCAACTACAGTGAACGCTCTCTACACAAACTTATTGGAGGTCGGACCCCCACCTCCTTCCCAACCATGCCCCAATAGGTGCCTCATAAAAGAGGAGCCCACTAGCATAACTCACTCTGAACCAACAGAAGTCACGAACTGTTCCCGCAACAAAGGTACGGGCCACTTGGGGTGTATGATCCCCCAAGAGACTAAAGAAGATGACAAGGTTATGCCCTCCAATAGAGACAAAACCTTCTTAAAGATAATGGAGGAAGTTTCCTTCAAACGTGAAACAAATAGTAGAGCCGCACCGCCACCTCTCAGGCCATGGGGAGGCCATCTCCCCAACAATAGAGATCAGGCACCAAAGTGTTCTCCTTCACCCGGATCCAACTCTCAAAAGAAATCAGAAAGGAAGGGACATCTCCCCTCATCCATGAACCAGCAACTAGAGCACGGCCGCACAGAGGTGACTTCACCCCCAACAGAAATGACATCAGGCTACAGCCACAACAAGACTATGAGACCTTACGTCTACGCGAACGATAGACCCCAAAGAGGTAGAGAATCAACAGTCTTTCACGACCCAACGAATAGCCCCCCTTATGAAGACCCACGCGGACAACTAGAGCCAGAATCCGACTCAAAGATGCGGCCTCTAGTTTCCACAGTCACCACGACAGTTCCCAACGTGCCGCTTGGGCCCAAACGCCCTACTAAGCTCCCTGTCTGGAAGTTGCTATGCAAAAACCTATGGCGGCGAGTGCAGAACTTGGCAGTTACCTTCTGGAAAAAGTGGGGGCTACAATATACCCGTACTTTACAGGCAAGGAACAAGTCGCAAGCCAGCCAACCCAACACGAGAGTTGACAACATGGATCTTCCAAAAGACTCTCAGTCCAAGAGAAATGAAGAGCCTCTGGGACTGGCGACCAGAATGTTCCCAAGTGAAGACGGGAAAGCCCAGAAAATGGAACCCAAGGATTACAGGCAAAGTGAACCTAGACCTCTCTTCAGATCAGTGACTGATTCAATCTCACAGTTCTCCCCAGAGACATCTTAGAGTGGTACCCTTGGGTACCAGGCGGGGAGTGTTATGCCTCCAGCAGGTATCTCATATTACCTGTCATAGCTCCATCTAGTGGCCATTGTGCAAATTGCAAACCACCATACCTTTTCCTATGTGTCCCACTAGAGCCACCGTAGTTCCTTCCCACAACCTGGTGTCATCACCAGGCTACACTGCCTCCTGCAGACTGTTCTTTAGACTTACATAGCTGATCTGGGTCCTGTAGGACCCAGCAGCTCTTGTAAGACACTGAGCCCGGCGGATTACGTGACTGCCGGGTCAGAGGGCGGCCGCATCATGGCGGCGCCCATAGCCGTGTATACAGTGCTCATTGATCGCTGTATATACAGCGATCGAGAAGGGAGGGAAGGGAATCAACCTTCCCTGCCATCTCTCTGGGAGCTCCAGCTGAAGTTACATCCGGCTCCCAGCTTCAGCAACTGCACGATCTCCGTGTAGCTGCTGTGTTCTGATTGGACGTACCGGTACGTCCTGTCAGAACTAGGCAACCACTTTCCAGACGTTTATAGTCTATGGGCGGTCCAGAAGTGATTAAAGATGATTTAACTACTCACTTATGAACAATAGCCAAACCTCTTGTGCTGTTATAAGGGTAAGTTCACACCGGGTTTTTTGGACCAGAACCTAAGGCAGAGGCCACCTCAGGTTCCAATACAAAAGCTAGGTAGCTGCGACTGAAAGCCGGTGCACTGCACTGGCATCCAGCCGTGCACTCTGCTCCAGATTAGGCTCAATGAATGGGACTAGTCTGGAGGTGGGAGTGTCTTCAGGCCAAATCGCGAGGCGACTCCGCCTGAAGTATGAGCATCTCGCTTCTTTTTCTGGGAGCTGGAAGAAACGGCTCTTGGTAAAAACTCCTGAGCGGCTCCCTGAGTGGTCTTTTTGGTCAGGATTTTGAGGTGGATATGGCCTCAAAATCCTGACCAAAAAAACTGCATGTGAACTTACCCTAATGCAGATCCACAGAGCCTCCCAGCATTTCAGGAGTAGGTGGAGAAAGTTGACAACATTTGTAAAATGGAGGAATTGGGCAGTTGAGCTTCTAGGTCTCACTCTAAATTCAATAATATGGTCCTTATTGCAGCATCTTGGAGTAACTGCTATTTCTGTGTTTGTCTTTTGTGCCTTCAGATTATCTTGGTATGTCCCATCTTATATGTTCTGTGTTAAATGTGATTATTTATGCAGCTTTTCCCAGTTGTTTTCCCCCTTGCAGTTTGAAACCAGTGCCTTGTTTTAGTCCTGGTCAATCACAGGCCACTGGGCGGTGTGGTAGGAAGACTAAAGTCTTCCCCGGCAACCTTTACAGACAGTCTAGAGGACTGGAGTCTAATGGCCACCACTTACAGCCTCTAGGAGGATTTCTTCATGCCCCAAGCCCTGGGACAGGGAATTCATTTGTGCATCTCTGAGAGACAGTTGCCAGCCATTCCAGGATGAGCAATGGAGGATCCTGACAGGAGTAATTGTTTCGGGCCTAGTCTTCAGGTATCCAGATACCTGTCAGTACTACTTTCCCTGCTACAACCCCCATCATCTTACACTGGGAGTGTCACGAGGGGAGGAGTAGTGGAGAATTATAATAACTGTAGAGCCTGTAACATCCCTGGGCAGCCTCCTATGACTAATACAGGGGAATTGAACTGTAACTACTATCCCCATTTTTAAACTGCTGGTTTTGTTGTTCTCCAGTTAATAAACTGTTATCTGGTTTTCAGCGCAACTGAGAATCCTGAGTCGTGCCTGCATTACCATCAGGGTCCTTCTGAACACCATCACACTGGCTCAGAGAGGAGAGGTCCCCTCTCCAAAATAGAAGTGCCAAGGGGGAAATACTACTACTACCACCAC
This sequence comes from Leptodactylus fuscus, assembly GCF_031893055.1. NCBI lineage: Eukaryota > Metazoa > Chordata > Amphibia > Anura > Leptodactylidae > Leptodactylus > Leptodactylus fuscus. The sequence goes on along the minus strand of NC_134265.1, from coordinate 275,190,808 downwards.
CATCAGGTAGTGCTGCAGAACCACCCTCGACTGTGTCCGGCCCTGGAATGGGATTGGGGTGTATGAGGAGCGTGCTTGGCCTTGCAGGTGGCACAGCCAGTGCCACTACTGCTCCCATCCTCCGGTCTCCTTCATCAGGTTGTGGCACTATGAAGAAATTTTAGGGGCTCAATCTACTGAGGACCCTTTACCTCTCTCCCTAATCTAATCCCCACTGTAATCTCCACTTTAAACTAATGTATAGCATTCTGCCAATTAACGCTGGTTCTGCATCGAACCTTAAACTTTGAACAGCTAGTAGTGTTCGATCGAGTACGAGTATCTCGAATACCGTAGTATTTGATTGAACACCTACTCGATCGAACACTACTCGCTCATCTCTACTAAGCATGAATGTTTATCTAAAAAGAAGTAGGAACTTTAGATTCATTTATTGGAACATGTGGTGGACATTAGAGAAAATTATATGGATATAATGGATATTTTTTGGTCATATTGCCTAAAATGATCAGAAAGTCATGGTTTGGTACCAAGAGAAACGACAGATATCCACACAAAAAAAAAAAATCCTCAAAATGGAAACATTAAGAATTTATGGTTTCAAGAATATGGTGTAACTGAAACAAATTATTTATGGAAAATAAGGGGTTTTTATTCTACAAAAGTAGCATAAAAATATATTTTAAAACTTGATATCACCGTAATTGTACTGACTGGCAAAATAAAGGTGTTATGTCATTCATGAGACACAGTGAACCACACAAAAAAAGGAGGGCAAAACTTCCGGTAAGAAAAATCTAAAATTTGATCAAAAAAGCATTTAAAATAAAAAGTTATGGTGTAAGGAAAAAACAAAAAAGGTCCCGTGTCCTTAAGTTATTTAACTAGGCTGTGTCCTTAGTGAGATAAACACTCCTCCAACCTCCAAAAAATGGGAATAAATAGGTACATTAAAATTTAATTTTTATTTAATACTTAATGAAAGATCCCTAAAAAGGGGGATATACTTGTGTCACAATAGTATATCTAATTAGGAGGGTAAAAGAGTGGTTATGAGCAATAGGTGTTGTGTAGGCTAGTGAATGAGGCTCCCCGAAGAAAAAGGTGCACAGGAACCCTATCCGTGGTGACAATAGTAGCCACTAATAGCCAGGTGTAATCCACTAGTTTCAGGGTGCAGCCCACTCCTCCAGGGCAATACAGATACACCACTCATTCAGGGTCTAACTGAATCCACCCCTTAAGTATTAAGCCCAAAACGTAGAGACATCCACATTTGCCCACACACAACATTAATTCCGGTATCCGGACTAGCAGACCCTCACTACCGCTAACTGGAGGGCAAGATTGGTGCCCCACCTTGGTTTGGTTTTTGTTTAGACTCCTCCAACCTTCCAGCAATCTTCTTCCCAAACACAGTTATACTCTCATCATTGAGGTGTAGATTTGAAAGGAATATGTTAGCGTTATATAAAATGACTACAATACGAAATAAATGTGGGTAAACTGAGTAACACATTTACCAGACAGAACCACATGGACAAGTGCAGCACTATTTCAGGTATTGCATTGGTCTCTTCTACGGTGGAGCAGTCAGTCTGTATTATAGGGGCACTTAAGCCTAGACAACTATTAATCGCACATTGATAGCATATCCTATGGAGATCATATATAAGCAATCCCATACAAGACCATATATGTGGTATCCTTGAAATCCTTTTTACATCAAACAAGTACTTGAAAATCTTTACAGCATTACTAGAAGGGATATGTTTTCACAATTCTAATTTATGAGGGAATATGAGATATGATTTTAGATATGAAAACTGAGCATATGACTTGACTGGAAGAAAACGAGATGGGAATGGAATAATCTGTCACAAAAAAGACAAGGCTTTTTTTAGGCTAATGGTCTTTTTGCGACATGTAAAACATTGCCATGTTCTTAAAACAACTTATTTGTTCAGAGCTGCCTGTTCTCTTGGCTATCTTCCAGAAGTCAGATAAGTTGAGCACATTATGACGTCCTGCAGAGATAAATGAAATGTTGTGTATGAAAGAACAATGGAGAACTGTTTCTTCAATCCTACCGAGTTCAGCAAGCAGGAAAATTAAAGTATTAGCTATTCTGAAGTTATTTATGCAAATAGAAAGTATGGCCTATTTATATGGTGCACAGCCCCTAATTCTTTCTGGAGGTATATAGTTTGGTCAATTATATACACTCACCGGCCACTTTGTTAGGTACACCTGTCCAACTGCTCGTTAACACTTAATTTCTAATCAGCCAATCACATGGCGGCAACTCAGTGCATTTAGGCATGTAGACATGGTCAAGACAATCTCCTGCAGTTCAAACCGAGCATCAGTATGGGGAAGAAAGGTGATTTGAGTGCCTTTGAACGTGGCATGGTTGTTGGTGCCAGAAGGGCTGGTCTGAGTATTTCAGAAACTGCTGATCTACTGGGATTTTCACAACTATCTCTAGGGTTTACAGAGAATGGTCCGAAAAAGAAAAAACATCCAGTGAGCGGCAGTTCTGTGGGCGGAAATGCGTTGTTGATGCCAGAGGTCAGAGGAGAATAGCCAGACTGGTTTGAGCTGATAGAAAGGCAACAGTGACTCAAATAGCCACCCGTTACAACCAAGGTAGCCAGAAGAGCATCTCTGAACGCACAGTACGTCGAACTTTGAGGCAGATGGGCTACAGCAGCAGAAGACCACACCGGGTGCCACTCCTTTCAGCTAAGAACAGGAAACTGAGGCTACAATTTGCACAAGCTCATCGAAATTGGACAATTGAAGATTGGAAAAACGTTGCCTGGTCTGATGAGTCTCGATTTCTGCTGTGACATTCGGATGGTAGGGTCAGAATTTGGCGTCAACAACATGAAAGCATGGATCCATGCTGCCTTGTATCAACGGTTCAGGCTGGTGGTGGTGGTGTCATGGTGTGGGGAATATTTTCTTGGCACTCTTTGGGCCCCTTGGTACCAATTGAGTATCGTTGCAACGCCAAAGCCTACCTGAGTATTGTTGCTGACCATGTCCATCCCTTTATGACCACAATGTACCCAACATCTGATGGCTACTTTCAGCAGGATAATGCGCCATGTTATAAAGCTGGAATCATCTCAGACTGGTTTCTTGAACATGACAATGAGTTCACTGTACTCCAATGGCCTCCACAGTCACCAGATCTCAATCCAATAGAGCATCTTTGGGATGTGGTGGAACGGGAGATTCGCATCATGGATGTGCAGCCGACAAATCTGCAGCAACTGTGTGATGCCATCATGTCAATATGGACCAAAATCTCTGAGGAATGCTTCCAGCACCTTGTTGAATCTATGCCACAAAGAATTGAGGCAGTTCTGAAGGCAAAAGGGGGTCCAACCCGTTACTAGCATGGTGTACCTAATAAAGTGGCCGGTGAGTGTATATTTTATTAGTAGCCATGTTGTAACCTAGGATCAGAAAGCTACCATCTAGTGAATAGAGATGAGCAAGATTAATTTTGTGAAAATTCATAAGGTTTGACCACAGGTTTAACAGAAGTACCATTAATATACTCTGGGGTCTCTTCACCCAGAGGATCAAGGAAGATTTGGAAAAGTAATAAACACTCATACTCACCTTTCTCCCTCCCTTGCAGCATCCAGTGCTCAGTGCTGGCTCTTCCAGTCTCCTGGGTGATATCAGCAGCCCTGGGTCACCTTTGTTACAAGCGTAATGATGTCAATGTGCTCCACATGATGGCTGAGGTCCAATCACAGTTCTCAGCTGCTGATAACACCTCTATCCAGCCACATAGTCATAGGATTTGTCTGCAGCCACCACCAGTACAGTTTACATGTCCACATTAGAACCGCCTTAGATATCAAAATAAAACATTAGATTAACGTAAATTTCAGGCACATTTCCAACTCTCACACCTGACTTCTGATGCCTGACTTCTGACTCTGACACCCGACATGACTCTGACACCAGATTTTTGACTCTTGATTCTCATACCTGACTTCTGATGCTAACACCTGACTTCTGATACCTGACTGCTAATGAACCGTTCCCACGAAGTAACGCGATGCTCATTCTGACACGTAAACATGTGTCAGAGTGAGCGCTTCAAAACAGAATCCCATTGACTTCAATGGGTGCCGTCTTACGCGCGCTACACATTGAAATCATTGGGAGGCTTTTTAACCCATTGATTTCAATGTGTAGCGCGCATAAGACGGCACCCATTGAAGTCAATGGGATTCTGTTTTGAAGCTCAGAATGAGCATAGCATTACTTCGTGGGAACAGGCCCTAACTCCTACACCTGACTTTTCACTATGACACCTGATTTTTTTCATCTAGCTTTTCCTGCCCAACAAGTGCTGGTAGTTTTGATGCTTGATATGTGATTTAGGTTCCGTATTGACAGGTGGGCAGTGTCAGCCAAATGCGGACAAGGGGTCATGATTTAGATCTCCTAGCAGAGATGGACAATGCCCGAGCTCAGAATCACACCCCTTGTCTTCTGCTGCCTGATACCTCCCAAAAAAGTCACAGCACTTATTTCTTGGGAATGGTGGGGGCTATAGAAAATTTCCATCTGAGCCACTATCAGTTGAAAAAATGTTGCAAAAATCTGAACTTGACAGAGATGAATTCTTAGTAAAATTTTTTTACATGTGTTATGTCTATTGCAAGTCTAAGGTTATAGGTTTTGAATAATGGTGTAGCCAAAGGCATAACTCAAAATTCCTTGTACCTACTTCAAAGTCTGTATCTACAATTTGCAAGTTGTTATGTGTCAGAGGGCCCTGGGTGTGTCTGCTATTTCTGCATCCCCTGTAGCTATGCTCTGTTGTAGAAGACTAAGTTCTGGTCTACTCAAGGACTTTTTACAATTTAATAACATTATTTGTTAATTTAATGCAAATTGATGTTCCTTAGTTTTTTTGGTAGCGTAAAATATGCATCTAAAACATAAAGGGTATACTTACTGTATACAATTGGACATATATTTACTGATATTTTAACTGTTCATCAAAATAATTGTTATGTAATGGGTGATACAAACACTAACTACTAGTCGGCTATAATTGAATAGTCTCATTGTCAAGGTTGATAGCAGTCATGCTTCAATACTGTTCTAAATGTTCATATGCTTGTAGTACTAGCATATTAAATTGATATTTTTGTCTTTCACCACTTCTAGAGGATTCACTACCATGATTTCTAACTGATGTATCTAAAATGTGTTCATCGTTAGTCTAGTTTTTATGTTACCTGCTCCTCTGATGCACACAGGGTATCCTGTATGAACTGAAAGTTAGACTCACAATGGAAGTCCCTGAGAAAGAGGAACAATGAGCAACTCTGACAGATTTAACTTCAGCTATGATAGAAATCTGACATAAATTATACGAAAAATGTACGGTGGCTACGAGATGTCATATATTTCTCCCCAGGCACACAGTTCACCAGAGGATGGACCTCATTTATGTGGAGTCCTGTGCACCCTCCACGGGTGATTTTGGCCACAACTCATTATGGCCATATTGCCCTAAAAATTCTTTACTAATGTAAGTGAATGGTGTTGCATTGGTCAAACATTGCCTCTAAGAGAAAATAAATTTGTGCCTATGATGAAGTCCCAACAGTGTGCAAAAGCTTCTTTTTTGTTGCAGGTTTTGCTGTGGTTTTTTGAGTAAAGCCAGGAGTGGATTGAGCAGAAGTATAAAGGAAAGTTCACACGGGGAGTCTTGGACTGGATTTTGATGCGGAGGCATCCAGTCGCAGCATTCTGCTCTGGGTTAAGCCCAAATGAATGGGCCTAAACAGGAGGGTAGCGTAGCGCCGTGGACGGCACAACGGATTCAGTCGTGGACGGCACAACGGATTCAGCCACGGAAACCGCAGTAAGAATGGTGATGTCGCTTCTTTTTTCCTCTACTAGGTAGCAGAAAAAAGAAGCGAGCGGCTCCCAATGAAGTCAATGGGGGCCGGTTTTGGCAGCGGATTTTGAGACGGATTCCGCATCAAAATCCGCTATCAAAAACTCTGTGTGAACTTACCTTAAGAGTTTATTATATAGTTCCCTTTTTTTTTTTTTTTAGCCACTTCTGGATTTGTCTTAAAAATTCCCCACAAAATACGCAACTGGGGCTTTTCCACAATGTGGACCCTTACCCTATATTCACAGGCCTATCAGTCTATTCTCAGAACTGATATTTTAATGGTCATGCTTTATTTATGTCTGTTTTCATAGATTTCTCCTTAGGGTGCATTCACACTGAGTATACGCTGAGCTGATTCTGAACGTAAAACACGTTCAGAATGAGCACGTACAAAGAAGATCCTATTCATTTCAATGGGAGCCGGCATATGAACACTCCCCATTGAAATGAATGGGTTTTCCCTATTGGTTTCAATGTGATACGCACGTATGCCGGCTCCCATTGAAATGAATGGGATGTGCTTTGTACGCGCTGATTCTGAACGTGTTTTACGTTCAGAATCAGCTCAGCATATACTTAGTGTGAATGCACCCTTTAGAGTGCAATATATGATGAACATGTGAAAATGAACACTCCAGTGCAAAATGGCCATGAAGAACAGCTATTTTACACCCGAGGGGATCCCGTATTCACAGATCCCTCATACAATGTAGTGTAAAATGGACAAAAATAAAGCATGACCTATACTTTGATGTTCACCTGGTCGATTTTCACTATTGTGTGAATATATGGTAAGCCTAAGGCTGCTGTTATAGGCACAAAGGTTATACAGTAACACAAGAAAAGGGGAAAACCTGGATAACAACAATTTTGGGAAGTTATCCAGGAACATAATTAAAAAAGGATTTCAACTAAAATGCTAATATTTCAATATATTACTAAGTCAAAAGTTAGAACAGCACCAACATTTCCTTTAATTTTTTTTTTTTTCACAAACTTACAGATATATGGTCATTTTTATTGCATTGTTGTTGCCAGTTTTGCGATACTAACAGGAAGTGCAGCCATGTTGTCATGTTTGAATCAGCTTATATAAAACTAGCCACCAATATGACTACACTTCCTACCCTATTTGCTTCCTTTGCTACATTTTCAAACACTCACAAACACACTTCTATATAATATGTAACAAGAAACATATAAGGCAAATAAAAGACCTCTCAGTAACGCTCTTAGTCATTTATTTGAATGTGTAACTTTATTTATAGTTTCCGTCAAAAAACTAATAACTTTACTCACTTTTTTTCCTACTGATTCGGTTGACTTCAATTCGATATAGCCTTTCACCAGCTTGTATGAGATCCATTATGTTTCCTGCAAAAGACCAAACTCCTGCTTTTGAAAATGTCATCGGTGTGATGATCATGGAACTGCAAGGGCTATTTATTGTAATGGTTTATGTTGTCTCTTTTAAGCATTTGGACTAGAGTGATCTTTTATTACAACTGATATAGATTTTCAGTTGAACAACAGCTGCTAAACACTTTCTCATTGCCACACTCACTACACGGGACAATATAGACTTCTATTTGCTATATTACTTTTATACTTATTATTTTATACCTGCCACATTCTGACAGAGAACTGTAATATGTTATTGATTTTTCCTTTGATATGTCATGTAAGAGAGTTGTTACAGAGACTTGCCTGCAATGTAGTATAACATTACTAAAAACAGATTATCAAAAATACATTTTTTACAGATTTATCATGCTTTTTCTCCAGTCTGCGGCCAAACTTTGTGTGCAATTGTTATTGTGGTACGTGGTCAGTAATTTTGAAAGATTGCTTTGGACAAGGGAGTTTGTAAAAGCTTTTCAGATTTATAAAGTGAGAGTGAAGCTCTGGCGATTCTTGGGTTGATGGCTCAGTAAATTGTTTATGACCAGGTGACCATGTTATGGTTAAGCAAAGGCAACAATATTTTTCTATTGTTATACTTGTTTGTTGTTGCTTGTGGTGATAATAATAATAATAATAATGATAGTAATTAGAGATGAGCGAACGGCGTTCTATCGAATTGATATTGGATCGAATATCAGGTCGTTCGAGGTATTCAACTACAATCGAATACCACGAGGCAAACGCACTAAAAATCGAATCCCCTCCCACCTTCCCTGGCAGTTTTTTTTTCCACCAATAACTGTGCAGGGGAGGTGGGACAGGAACTACGACAACGAAGGCATCGGAAAAAAATTGGAAAAAGTAATTGGCTGGCTAAATCAGGTGACCTCCACTTTATACGAATGATCGATTTCAGATTCAGGTCATATGAGACTGCGAACTATGTGACTGTGAGACAGGGATAGATGTACTGGTAGGGATAGCTAGGGATTACCTTTTTTTTAGGTGGGAATGTGACTCAAACAGCTCTTTGGGGCTCTATTTCCCATAGGAATGCATTGACCAGCATTGATTGGCCGAATGCCATACAGAGTACATCATTCGGCCAATCAGCGCTGGTTCTTCCGGAGGAGGCGGTGTCTAAGATCGGTCCACCGCAGTCTCCATTGTGGTCCGATCTCAGATGTAGCAGTGTTGAGCGCACAGGTGTAGCAGAGCTGGCCATGCGCTGAGCTCTGCTACACCCAAGATGTAGCAGAGCTGGCTGTACGTTGAGCTCTGCTATACCAGAGATGTAGCACAGCTGAGTGTGCGCTGAGCTCTGCTACACCCGAGATGTAGCAGAGCTGGCTGTGTGCTGAGCTCTGCTACACCAGAGATGTAGCACAGTTGAGTGTGCACTGAGCTCTGCTACACCAGAGATGTAGCAGAGCTGAGTGTGCGCTGAGCTCTGCTACACCAGAGATGTAGCAGAGCTGAGTGCCGGAGGAGGCGGAGTCTAAGATCGGTCCACAGTCTGATCTCAGATGTAGCAGTGTTGAGTGCACAGCTCTGCTACACCTGAGATGTAACAGAGCTGGCCGTGCGCTGAGCTCTGCTACACCCGAGATGTAGCAGAGCTGAGTGTGCGCTGAGCTCTGCTACACCAGAGATGTAGCAAAGCTGAGTGTGATGCATCTCTGGTGTAGCAGAGCTCAGCGCACACTCAGCTCTGCTATATCTCGGGTGTAGCAGAGCTCAGCACATGGCCAGCTCTGCTACACCTGTGCGCTCAACACTGCTACATCTGAGATCAGACCACAATGGAGACTGCTGTGGACCGATCTTACACTCTGCAGCGCTAAAGCACTGCAGGAAAAACCACAACGGGAACGCAGGACTGCAGGAACGCAGTTTTCCTGCGCAGACTCTCTGTTACCATTATATCTATGGGAAAGCCAACAGCGTTTCCATAGATATAATTGACATGCTGTGATTTCCAAAATTGCAGCATGTCCAAAATGCGGTTTTAAATGCAGAGTGGGCATGGGATTCGCATCGAATTTGCAGTTACTGTATAATGCCGCAATTTTTCCTGCAGTGTTTCTGGCCCGTGGAGCCCCGGCCTAAACCTAAGGCCCCACATTGCAGAAATGCATCTTTTTTGGCTGCTATCGAAAAATGCAATGTACTTTACAGTATCATCAAATTGAATGAGATTTCATTAACATTATCCACACCTTGCAGAAAAAAGACCTGAAGAAAAGCTATATTTTAAAAAATGCATGTTTTATTTAAACAAAACACAACAGGTTAATTTTAGCTGCGGAATCACAAGTGCTTTCCCTAGAGATTAGATAGGGGAATGAACATAGAGAAAAAAGTACCAAAACACAATGCATTTGCATTGCAAATTTCTGCACTTTTTTTTAGTTGCTGTTCACTATGACAGGCCTTAAAGGGGTTGTCCCATAACAAGGATCCTATCTATTCTGCTAGTTTATGTGGATATAAGACTTTTCCGAAATACACTGCTCTGTTTGGCCTCTATCTTAATTTATTCACTTCATTGTTGACACTGGCCCTTGGGATTATCTGCTCATTTGTCAAGTGATGTAGCTGTCTGCTCTCGGGGGGGGGGTGTTACTGACAAGCAACGGGGCTCCTCATATAGGGGAGGGGGAGGTGAGAGCTCTGGGATTACTGTGCTGTCTATCTTCAGGTTTTCCACTTATCAGCTGGTTTAATTGAATTTGGCTGATAAGGGCTGAGATAAGGAGTCTGTTACCTCTGTATGTAATGCAAGCTGACTTAAATCCAGCTCTGCTACATCAGTTTCCACATCAGCGTCATACTGAGGATCATAGCAGATAGCAGAGCAACTGAAACCCCGCCCACCAATGTGCAGAAATCCAGGAAGTGAAGAGAGTACAGAGCCTTCAGGCTGCAGAACAAGAGTTATGGGAATACCCCTTTAATCTTTTCTACAGAAGCCCAGAAATGGCAAAATAAAATTTAAAATTTAAAAATTATAAAACCAGCAAATATACTTAAATAAAAACCCGCAATTTAAACAGCTTGACACACGTGGTATTATTTTTATTGGTATTACTTACTCAAATCCAATAAAGTTACACATTTCTAGTGAATTTATTGCTAAGTTTTTGCAAATATTATATGACAACATAAAGACAGTGAATGATGCCTATTACATAGGTCTGTCCAATCAGAGCATATGAAGACGTCTATTTCATTAGAATACAGACATTCACTGTCACTGCACCCTAGCATCTCAACTATCAATATACAATAACACAGGCCTAATATCACTATTTAGCCCTTTAGACAAGTGGTATTTCCAGTCCTCCTTTCTCTCACTTATATTTTCATATTTGAAGGTTAATGGTGGCAGCTTGTGTTAATCATTGTTTCTTTGCAGTCTGTCTATCACTTTCTGCCTTTACTATGCAGTCTATAATTTTTATGTCATATTGATGGGTTTTAAATGCAGTGTATGTAAGCCTATGGCTAAAATGATCGTTGCTGAAAAATAAAAGAGAAACAATGGAAAATTTGGGCTGCGGCAAAGCATTCAATAGATATCAAAGTAGTTGATTACTTGTCAAGTTTATTGCTTTTTATTAGACACTAAATGCACAAAAGGGTGGAGAGCGGACAGCTAAAAATCGTACATGGTGAGTAATGGATGTAGAAAGTCTTTGCAACATTGAATACTATATAACCACTTAAATTGAAGCAATAAGAAACTGTAAAGACACAAATAAAATATGAACGACTTTGGTCTTCTTTGTCGAAAATAAGGGGAGACGGCTTTATGATGGTGACTTATACGCTTGTTCTAACATGCAGAAAATAGCAGAACACTCTGCAGATGGTAATAACTAAAAGGAATAGGTTTGAAAACATTTTTTTTCTCGTCCAAGTTATTTTCAGGTTTTGTCATCTCAGCAAGAATTGTGTAACAAAGAACACCTTCAGTCACCACAAATAATAGGCTTGCAGAGGACTTGGTAATCGCTGAGCGTAATCACAACCTGCGCTTCCTGTAAAGCAAATAACTATCATAAAAAGATTTTTAATTATCATTCTTGCTTTATTATACATCTCCCTCTTTACTTAAAAAATCGCTGTGTGACGCATACTTCTAAATGATGAGAAATTGGTAATATCAATTAACACTGAAACAACAAGGTGTAACAATATCATATACAGTAGACTAGATAGATAGGAAATAGTTTCTTCCAGGTCAAGTTGTAATTTTAGTTGTACTATTTAATGTTTTATTTAATGTATTAAAAAACGGTGAAATATGTGAAATGTACCGTATTTTTCGGACCATAAGACGCACTAAGGTTTTAGAGGAGGAAAATAGGGAAAAAAAAAATTTTAAGGAAAAAAAATTGGTGAAATATTTAATAACCTAATAATATAATATTTCACCAATGTAAATAGAACCGGGGGCTTTCGGACACAGGGATACCAAATGTGTATGTGTTTCACAGTAATGTTTTTGTTTTATATGTATTGTAGGGCTATGGGGGTGATTTGAACATATCTATCTATCTAATCTATCCTATCTATCTATCTATCTATCTATCTATCTATCTATCTATCTATCTATCTATCTATCTGTCTGTCTGTCTGTCTGTCTGTCTGTCTGTCTGTCTATCTGTCTGTCTGTCTGTCTATCTATCTATCTATCTATTCTATCTAATCTCATCCATGGATGGAAAGAGACACCCTGCAGTGAAGCTATGTAAGAAGAGAAAAAGGGGCGGGCCAGACGGGTGAAGGAGGTGTGGTTTTCTAAGCAAACTTGAAAACACACCTCTTTCACCCGTCTGGCTCGTCCCTCCTTCACTGCCTCTCAGATCTTGCTTCTGCAATGAAGCCACACAGGCAGGGAAGTAGGGGCGGGCCAGACAGGTGAAGGAGGCGTGGTTTCAAGCTTGTCGAGAAAACCACGCCTCCTCCTCCCGTTTGGCCCGCCCCTCCTTCCCTGTCTGTGTGGTTTCATTGCCGGAGCCAGATCTGAGAGGCAGTGAAGGAGGGGCGGGCCAGATGGGAGAAGGAGGCGTGGTTTTCTCGGCAAGCTTGAAACCACGCTTCCTTCACCTGTCTGGCCCGCCCCTACTTCCCTGCCTCTCAGATCTCGCTCCTGCAAAGACGCGACACAGACAGGGAAGGAGGGGCAGAGCAGGCAGGCACCGTGCTGCTCTTCTTTTCATTCGCACAGACGGGACACAGACGCTGCGCACGCTGCATTCGGACTATAAGACGCACACACATTTTCCTCCCATATTGGGAGGAAAAAAAGTGCGCCTTATAGTCTGAAAAATACGGTAAATTTATGGGAATGGAAATAAATATGCAATTCCATAGATTTGGGTTTTGTTGTTTTGACATTCACTGTGCAGTAAAAATGACATTAGCTATATTCTATATTTCCCCACGTTGCGGAAACGCAGCTTTTTTTGTTGCAGATTTTGTTGCGTTTGTTTGAGCCAAAGCTAGGAGTGAGTTTAGCAGAAATTAGAAGTATAAGGGTGCGTTCACACAGAGTAACGTGCCGCGTGATGTGGCACGTATACGGCGTGTGAGAGTTTGCGTGCCATAAACGCTCCCATTGATTTCAATGGGAGTTAGGATCGTCTACGCCGCGTTATTTTGCGGCAGTGATTTTGCATTCACACGATGTAACGTGCCGAGTGATATGCACGTATACGGCGTGTGAGAGTTTGCGCGCCGTAAACGCTCCCGTTGATTTCAATGGAAGTTAGGATCGTTTATACTGCGTTATTTTGTGGATGTGATTTTGCGTTCACACGATGTAACATGCCGAGTGATACGGCACGTATACGGCATGTGAGAGTTTGCGCGCTGTAAACGCTCCCATTGATTTCAATGGGAGTTAGGATCGTATACGCCGCGTTATTTTGTGGCTGTAATTTTGCGGCCATTGAAATCAATGGGAGCGTTTATGGCGCGCAAACTCTCACATGCCGTATACGTGCCATATCACTCGGCATGTTACATCGTGTGAACACAAAATCACGGCTGCAAAATAACACGGCGTATATGATCCTAACTCCCATTGAAATCAATTGGAGCGTTTACGGCGCACAAACTCTCATACACCATATTCGTGCCATATCATGCAGCACGTTACATCGTGTGAACGCACCCTAAGACCTTCCTATGTATTTTCCATTCCTTTTGTATCCATTCTTGGCTTTGACTAAAAAAAAAAATGCAGCAAATTCTACAACTAAAAAAGCTGCGTTTCTGCAAAGTGAAGCCTCAACCTTATATAGTTTTTGTTATGTTTCACTTTGAAAAAAATGCTTTGTGTTTCATATTCTGACACCCATAGTTTTATATTTTAATCTATGTAATCCTTGGTTCACATCTGCGTTTGGTAATCCATTCAGGGAGTCCGCATGGGGACGCTCTGAACGAAATACCAAACGCATTTGCAAGCGGTTTGCAGTGAAAGCAGACGGACCCCATAGACTATAATAGGGTCCGTGTGCTTGCCGCGAGATCTCCGCACAAATCACGTGGACAGGAAAGTAGATTGTGAAGTACTTTCCTGTCCGCATGTTCCCTGCGGAGATCTCGGGGCACACCACTTGCAAATGCATGCAGTAGTTCGTTCACAGGGGTCCCCATGCGGACTTCACCGAACGGATTACTGAAATTGATCTGAACAAGACCTAACTGTTTGATGCTAAGGCCCCACATAGCAACCCACAGCAAAAAAAAGCGCAGCAGGAATAACAAAAGCGCTTTTCAGAGAAAACTTCACAGAGGTTTCCTCTGAGGACTTTCTGCTTCAATAAAACGTATAACGAAACTGCCGGTGTTTCCGTAGGTATAATTGACATGCTGTGATTTCCAAAATCATAATGGTTTTGGAAATCACAACATGTCCACTGCATGTATTTTTCCACAAAGTGGGGATGGGATTCTCTAGAATCCTATCCCCCATTTGCTATGAATATAAAACACTGCATTTTTTTTACATGGCATTTTCACCATGGGCAAAACACATTTACTCCACATGAAGAACCGGCCTGAGGGCTTTATTTTTGCAGATTGAGCTTTAGTTACATATTCGTACCATTTTTGGGGTACATTCAGATTTGTTGAGTACTTTTTGTTTCATTTTTTGGGACATGCAAGTTGACCAAAAATGGCAATTCAGGAATTTTTTCATATTCATAGCCAGAAATACCAGTTTTGCTTTTTTGTTATTGTTTACTTTTCTTTATATAGAATATAACAAGAGGGCGTTTTAAAATTTTAATACTTTAATATGTAACACTAAAGTTTTAAAAACTGCAAAATCTGTGCCAGACCCCCTCACTATAATGTACTGTTTATAGCAGGAAACACCTCGTACATGCACCCTCTACCCTTAGGACTCTGATTGTAGTGTGCTCTATTATACCGGTGATGTTTTCCCATTAAGCTTTATGGTAGTATCAACTGGAGATGGGCAAATCGTCTTGCACCAAGCCAAGTTCAACCCATTTATACCAATTTGTTCATGCTTTGACAAAACCAAACAATTTGTGATTTATTTCAGGCCAGAGTATAATAGCTGGAGTCCTTTGGAAGTGGCAAAAAATTTTTTAAAAAATATTCTTACCTTCCATTACCTCTTGTGGGCCTCCTTGCGGCATGTGGCCATCCGTATCTTCCTCCTCTAGGTGAAAAATGCTGCACAAAAAAAGCAATTTTTTGACTATCCCATTTCAGCCAAATTTCAAAATTCTAACAAGATGGCATCAGCATTTGCTATATGTAAGAATACAGAATATACTTTTCCTCCTAGAAGGATTATTACTAAGAGCACACATTGACTGTTGTTCCCAGATAAGCACACAGCATGCAATTGGTACTCAATAACCTCCAATGTATACAGGACCTATTCTGGTGATCAGTGATGGATGCTAAAGCTACAAGGCTATAAGCCACTATTCAGTCTTGTGTCACATGTCAAGAGACAACAGTTACACATGCACCAATACTGTGGCCAATCCCATTCCCTAATACTACATGGGAAAACCTGAGTATTGATATATTGGAACCATTGAAGAATTCTACTCCTGCTACTGTCATGATGTTTCTTTTCACAGTTTTGAGCAGAAACGCTAAGCCTAAGGAGTTATCTCGGATAATGCATTTTAAAGGGGTTGTCCCATCACAAGGATCCTATCTATACTGCTTGTTAATGTGGATGTAAGACTTTTCCTAAATATACTGCTTCAGCAAAACTGCTTTGTTTGTCCACTATCTTACTTTATTCAATTCTTTGTGGCCACAGCCCTGACTTAGCTGCTCATGAGTCAAGTGATGTATCTGCTGCTCTCAGGGGGAGGGAGGAGGGGCTAAGTGCAGGGAGCGAGCCTGTGTATCTAGCTATTCCTGTGTCTACACCACGTGACCTAGCTTCCTGTTAGCAGATAGGGGAGAGGAGCTGCTTTCATTTCTTCTGTTCTCCCAGTTATCAGGCTAGCTAATACAATTGTGTTCATCATGGCAGAGACAGGCAGCCTCTGTATGTAACACAGAATGGAGTTGCTGCTGCCTGTACTTCATAGTCCAATATGGGTGGGCGGAGCTACACTCGAATTTGGGGGTGGAGCTAAACGGCAGGTTGCATGTGAAACCCCGCCCACCAAATGATGCAAGAAACCAGGAAGAAAGAAGATTTTACAGCAGTAAAGACTGATGAGTATGTGAGGATGGAATACCCCTTTAATTCACGCCCTTGCAATATTTGATATTTTGGTGTCAAAAAGGCAGAAGTATTGTAGGTATGATACATTAAATAACTAACCCAAAAAATTACATTTGCAAGCTTTCAAAGCACAGAGGCCTCTTCTTCAAGCATTTCCAAATGTAGGAGTAAAACACAGCACAACACTGGCAGGATGCTACTCAAATTCAATTACATCATGAGGTGATACATTAGTGAGATAAGGCAGGGAATAAAAAGGTCTCTACAAAGACAGAGACTGACAAAATTGGTAATTCAAGTCTATAATAAAATTTCAATCATTGACAAAAGGATTCAATTTAACACCTGGATTTATAGGCCCTTACATTGACACACATTATGCCCCTCCATCAAATTGACCCCAGACCCCTGAACTTCCAAGTCCTCACCCTATAGCCTCAGTTTTATTAGCCTGCCT
This sequence comes from Leptodactylus fuscus, assembly GCF_031893055.1. Taxonomy (NCBI): domain Eukaryota; kingdom Metazoa; phylum Chordata; class Amphibia; order Anura; family Leptodactylidae; genus Leptodactylus; species Leptodactylus fuscus. Next base: position 275,174,248 of record NC_134265.1, on the reverse strand, counting down.
TATCTTATTAATATATCACCTCCTGATCTAATTGCCTTTGTGAAGTATCTCGCCAGCGTTGTGCTGTGTTCTCAGTCATCCATTTGTAGATGCCAGAACAAGGAGCCTCAGTGCAGTAAAAGCTTGTGGATGTCATTTTTCTGGTTACACAATCAAGGTACCATGTGTGTAATAGTTTTTCCTTTGTGACACAAAAGTGTCAAATATTGCATGATTTTCTTTTTTTTTGTATAACACAGTATTGTACAATTGTTCCCTAATTTACTTCCTTGGAATCTGCATCATTCTTGAGAAAGAAAAAAATATCTTCTGTCTACTATATCCGGGCAAATAGAGAAACTCAAACTCCTAACAAGTTTGAAAGAAAATCTTCATGCTAGCAATCTGGAAGGCAAGGCATGGAAACCTTTCATTACTGACTTTCTGCGGACATTCTGTATATTTCTGCAAGAGTTCACCTGCTGAGCTGCGGCACGGGAGAGTAATACTTACAAAGCTGCATGTCATGGGATTGTAGAAATCTAAGCCTAATGCTTCATATCCCCAACAAACAACTCTCACAGAGAAAAACAGTACGAATACAAGGAGTACACTGAAAATTGACATTGAGCAAAGGATGTGAACTTAGATTGTAGCACATACAGTATGCCGGAGTAAGAAATCCAGAAAGCCAGAAGAAAAGACAATCCAGATTTATATCACCAGTGAAGGACATGGGGATGAAAGTTCTGTGCACTTATAAAGAGTAAAGATTGTCACCCCTGGGACCCTTGTTATCTGTTACCTGCTCTACACATTAGCATTGAAGGATTTTGAGGCTTTTCCTGCTTTGATGACTGCGCTAACACTAACCAATGACTCATATGACAAATCAAATACATTATTGTGTTGTCTTGTGCTAGGGTCACATCTGCTCTGTCATTCAGGCCATTCGGGGATCTGGACAATAGAAAGTCAGACTGCTAAAACAGCTGTTAAACACGGACACTGGAGGACTATATTGACTATGGTACAGCCTGCTGCATGTCCGCCATATTCATACTGAAAGCAGCGGAGAGAAAATCCTTCCATGCAGGACTTTTCTCTCCACCAATTTTTGGTGGTTTCTTCCAATGGCGACTCCACGCAAATGTACTACAGTGTACAGTATGGACAACAGAACTTAGTGGAATTTTTTTTTTAAGATGCAAATTTGGCACACACTTCTTAATCAATTTCCAGAACATCATATGGAACATTAAATGGTACTATTATGCAGCACAATTTGCCACTCAAAAAGTCTTGATAGCCTCAGTGAATGGGAAAAATATTTAAAAAGTTATGGCTTTTGGAAGGCAAGGAGTAAAAAATTCAAAAAAGCAAAGACAAAATATGGCTGTGGTGGAAAGTGGTTAATGCCATGAAGTAAAAGTACTACACAAAAAGGGAATATGTTTTATTTTATTTTATAAGTCTATAACTGTAACTGGTGTGGCAGAAAGTTATGTGTGTTAAATGGCAGTATCAATTATACTAAGAGAGTAAAGAATGAGACTGATGAAGCTTAAGGAAAAATATACATTTCTTTGTACCATATTAGCCAAAAGATATCAAATTTTAAAAATTTAGAGATTTCAGTAGTTGATACCTTTTTTTTTTTTTTTAAATGTAGATTGTGAGCCCCACATAGAGCTCACAATGTACATTTTTCCCTATCAGTATGTCTTTTTGGAATATGGGATGGAAATCCATGCAAACACGGGGAGAACATACAAACTCCTTGCATATGGTTTTATGCCCTTGGCGGGATTTGAACACCAGGACTCCAGCGCTGCAAGGCTGCAGTGCTAACCACTGAGCCACCGTGTAGCCCCCTAGTTGATACCTTTTAACCCCCTTCTTGCCACAGGCATTTTTTCATTTTCATTTTTACCATGAAAGATTTTTATTGATTTTTCCCAAGTTAAACAATGAAAACAGAACAGAAACATTGTGTTTGAAAATATCTGCCATAACAGTGGCAGATCAAATATTGGGGGGGGAAGGGGGGAATGGGAAACATGAGGAAGAGAGCAAGAGCAGTGAAGGGGGTTTATGGGAAAAATGAGCTGCTCTACAGTAAATAATAGTCCTAGACTTAACAGATAACAATCACAATGCAATCAGGATAGTATGAGAGGAGACAAATACAGGGGGTAGGAGAAGCTGAGTTAGGATGATGGGTTATGGAAGGATGTTTGGAAAGTGGCAAAGTAATAGAAGGTATTTCACAAAAGCCAGACTTTTTGGTGGGTGCTGTTGTCTGACTTGAGTTCTGCGACCAGGTCCTCCATACGTCATATGTACATGATCTCTGCTTCTAAGTACCCTATCCAAAAAGGATGGGGATGAAGTGGACTTCATTAAACTGGGGATGATGGAACTGGTCGCCACCAGACAAAAAACAACCAGTTTATATACATGGTTTTGGATTCTCAAGGGAATATGAAAAGAAGGGAGGCTTGATTGTCCCTCAATGCAATGCCAGTGATCATCTTGATGAATCTGCGGACTTCGTGCCAAAACGGGAATAAACCAGGGCAGTTCCACCAGGTGTGTAGCATCATGCCCTAAACAACAAAGGAGAAAATCTTGTGGAGGACGGGTGTGACTCTGTACCAACATGACAGTATTTTGCTCTGCAAGAGATCACAAATTTATTATATGCCTGGAAAGCAGATAGCCAAAGGTTTGGTGGAAAGGAGGTGCCAAGATCCCTCTCCCAGCCAGTGATATATAACAGGACTGGTTTGTTATTGTTGTCCGTGAAAAGGCTATAGAAGGTTGATATAGGTTGGAGGGTGCTATGCATAGGTGTTCAAAGAGAAATAGGGGTCAGTGTAGATTTTGTGTTTTTCTCAAAGTGTTGTAGAAATGGTGCAACTACAGTTACTGCCAGTGAGTGGGTAGGTTTCTAGATTCTGTAGGGATCAGGGTAGAGTAATGGAGGATAGAGACTGTACTTTTGAAAATGTGAGAGGTGTCAGGCCAGTGGAACAGCAGAGTAAGTCTGAGTTGCCCAAGATAGGAGTCAGGAGTCCATCATTCATGAAGAGCCATGAGATGGCATCTATGGAGTCATGGCAGAGATGTAAGAATGAATAGGCACTGTGATTTATCTAGAGCAACCCAGAGATTGGAGAAGGCAGAATGTTGCCAGTCCAGGATTTGTGTGGCGACTACAGCCAGGTAGTAACAAGCACAGTCAGGCCTTCACTCTGTTTAGGTTTAGTCATTATGTGTCTAGCTATTCTAGGGGGTTTAGCAGCCCATATAAAATTGGAGAAATTTTTTTTTGAATGGTTGAGAGGAACTCCAGAGGGAGAGCAATGGGTACCATCTGGAAACGTTCATCTTCAAGAGATTTATGCGACCTAGCCATGAGAAGCCTTTATTGCAATGAACTAAGTCAACCTGGAAGGTTCTTCAAAGGGGGGGATTAATGTGTTATTATCAGAGAGGGAGCTGGGAAGATGCATGACTAGATATTTGATTGCCTTTGGTGACCAGATGAAGGGGAAGGTAGAGTGTAGACAAAAGCAGGACGTTGCTTGTGAAACTGTGAAGGCCAAAATTTTTAGGTATATGTCTCTGGAACATAGATGGTAGAGTTGCACAGATGGTGACTAAGACATGCATATAAGATTGGGAAAAGAAGGCAACCCTAATGCGTGGTGAGGAGTATAATGCGATGTATGTGAGCATACTGGGTCCCATACCTATTTGGAGAAGGACCGCCTACAAGAGCCACAGTCAACTCTGTTGAAAGCGTTCTCCATGTTCAGGGAGAGCAAGATCACCAGTGTCTGTGCTTGTCGAGCTAGGAAGATGGTGGAGTAGGCCTTCAGGGTGGATAAAACCAACCTGTTCAGGTACAACCTGTACAGGTACGTCCTGTCAGAACTAGGCAACCACTTCCCGGATGTATATAGTCTATGGGCGGTCCGGAAGTGGTTAAGGCTGGGTCTCAAGCTGCCAAAACGCCGTGGCAAAAAATTCAGTTTTTTACAGTATCTTTGATTTTGACTAATCTCATCCACACATTGCAGAAAAATTTCTGCAATGGAAATGCTGCAATCTCAAAAACTGTTGAATTTTTGTAAATTGCAGCATGGCAATTATACCTACAAAAATGCTAGTGTTTTCCATATAGGTATAATAGGGACAGAAAGTCCGGAGAGGGAAATTGTGGATTTTCTGTTGAAAAGCACTGCAGAAAAAAAAAATGCATTTTACAGTATTTTAGTTGTACTTTTTATATATTAAAAAACACTAAAATAAAAATAAAGCTATATGTACACTATCACCATAAAAGGAAGTATTTCATTAATGGAACATGGTAACAATTTCCAATCCGCATGTACTAAGACAAAAATTCTAATTGTGTCTGGTTATAATCAATGAAACACTAATACAAATGTAAAGAAGTGACTTATATTAAGTACAACTCATGACACACAAACCAATAACTCATAAAAGTATTATAAAAAGAAAAAAAGTCTTATATCTCCCATAATGCAAAAAGGAAAAATGTAAGAAATGTTCTGGACCTGAAGGTGTTAAATACAGCTTATTAAAAGTTCTGAAACCTTTCAATCATCTCCTTGTGCGCATTTCTTTCTGGTGATACACTTAGTTATGCAGACCACTAGTTATTTTCAAGAACAACTCATTAGTTAGAAAACAACAAGTATATATTCTTGTAAAGATGGTTCCAATTATTTATAATCTAAAAGCAGGAAAGAACAGCGTTTCTTAGAGAGGGTCTTTTTCTTATTCAAAAAAGCCGTTCAGGTGCCACGAATAATGCCATAACTGTCACGCCAGCTTAAGTCAAGCATTGCTATTAGGTAAAGTATGCCATTGTTAGAGCTGTTCATTAAATGTATGTTTCCGAACAAAGAATGAAATCTGAAACTTTAAACTGCAGTCTTTCCACATAGCAACAAGCAACAAATTAATGTGCTTAAGAGATTAAATCTGGGCACCAGAGCCTAAGAAGAAAGAGCTTTACAAACTCAGTTTGTGGAATAATGATAAAGTAGAGAAAACATCAAAATGAAATGGCAGAAATTGGGTCACGAATTTACAGTATATGTTTCATAAAGTTTCTTGAATAGTGTATCTTCTCATACGTAGTGGCAATGGAAGAACAAGTGCAAATGAGATCATTTCATAGGGCTTTATGTAATTTGGAGACTTCATATATGTACGTATATATAGTCTATCTATCTATCTATCTATCTATCTATCTATCTATCTATCTATCTATCTATCTATCCATCCATCCATCCATCCATCCATCCATCTATCCATCCATCCATCTCTATAGAATCAAAGTACAGAGTTGCACTGATACAAAAAAAGCAAAAACTTTTGCTTTTTTTTTGTATCAGTGCATTTTTTTGTGTTGTACAATTCCTACTATCATCTCATACCATACTTCAAAAATGGGCAGATGTAGAATTCAAAAATGGACCCTTTATTTCATGTGTTGTGACATTTCCATTACGAACTTGAGAAAGGTTCTTGATGGAAGCGCAACAGCGCAACACATGGAATAAAGGGCACTTTTGTTGTATTTTTAAATTGGAGCGCTAGCCATTTTTAGAGTATCCATATATCTATCTATAGATACATTTGTGAGTTTACATTATATATTAGTTGTGGTCAGTGCTGTCAGATGCTCAGATAGTAATTTTGATGAACACTTCTTTCAGAAAGTTACTACATTACTCATTTTATCCTCACTGCTAAATGTAGGCCAATTCTGATTCCAATTCTGATTCCAATTCTGATTCCAACTGCTCTAACATCTTGGTAAATAGCTAACAAATATCTAATTCCTGAAAAAAGCCGGTGACTGAATTCCTATAGAAGTTAATATGCAACAAAGTATTCATCTAATTCATTATATAGAACAAATAATTATATAATAAAATGAAAAATAAATTATTTCATTCTGAAGCCAAAGTTGGAGCTAGAGGCTTTTTGCTGCTTCACCCAAAAATAGCTCCAACTTCAACTCCACACTCCTAGTTAAAGAGGACCTTTCATGGTCCGGGGCACAGGCAGTTCTATATACTGCTGGAAAGCCGACAGTGCACTCAGTTCAGCGCACTGTCTGCTTTCTTGATCTGTGCATCGGGTAAAGAGCTATCGGTCCCGGGACCGTAGCTCTTTACAGTTAGAAGGGCATTCCTGACAGTCAGTCAGGTACGTCCTTCTTCAAAGCAGCGCCTATCGCGCTGTGCTGTGTGAGCGGGGAGGAACGCCCCCCTCCCCTCCTGATAATACTCATCTATGGACGAGCACTGTGAGCAGAGGAGGGGGCATTCCTCTTCGCTCACACTGTACAGCACGATTGACGCTGCTTTGAAGAAGGATGTAACTGACTGACTGTCAGGAACGCCCTTCTGACTGTAAAGAGCTATGGTACCGGGACCAAAAGCTCCTACCCGGGGCACAGATCAGGAAAGCCGACAGTGTGCTTAATTCAGCACACTGTCAGCTTTCCAGCAGTATATAAAACTGCCTGTGCCCCAAACCATGAAAAGTCCTCTTTAAATGGCTCTTTAAGTTGACAACCATTTGGTAGTCTAGAGTAGATTCTACAGAAATGTCTGAATATATATTTTTTTTCTGATTCTTACTTTCTTACTTCTTCCCTGTAATTAGTGGAGGCTGTGGTTGAGAATCCGTTAAGACTACTTACTGTATCTCTCACGCTGCTTCTGCCTTTGACGCTTGGAGTTCTATACAGTACACTTGGATTATTTACATTTTACTCAATTTCCGATCTTGCTTCTGTAATTGCGTATTCAAAGTGGAACGTATAGACTCTATGGGAAAACCTATTTACAGGTAAATGCAGAATAGGCTTCATTATCTTTAATCTTAAAAACTGTGGGGGTCCAGAGGTCTATCTTTGAACAATGAAAATGTAACAGCATATTCATAACATCATATTATAGGAATATCCTTTACGAACAGATGATATTGAGCTGCAATCTAATTGCTTACTTGTCAAAAGCTAGAGAGGATCATTATCAGTCGGGATGAATAATGTTCGGATGTATGCACGATGATCTTACAAGACCATGATCAAGCCTATAAAATCTTTCCAGCTATGCTAATGGTAAGGAGTTGTCCAGTTTAGAAAATACTGCACGTTCTTTTTATACCCTATATTTCTGTAATGCTTCATTTGTACAGTGGGAGTCCTGTAGGGAAATGGAATACTAGTTGCTGGTTGATCATGGAGGACATTTTGCTATCTGCTTATTGTCAAATAAAACTCCTATATAGTAGCAATTGGCATTTGATGGATTTTTCATGGGAAGGATGTTTTTTAGGGAAATTTTTGGATTAAAAAAAAAAAAAACACTAATCCTACATCAATGCCTGTTCCAATGCTGTTCCTGCTCCTCTTTCTTCCTTGATATAAATCAACTGACCGAATAGTCAATGGAAAATGCTCAGAGCGGTGGCCAGTGACTGCCTGAGTGGGCATTGATGTGTAAAATTCCCCCACCTACATCCCTAGAAAACCTACTTAATATGTAGTAGCAGATCCAGCAACATTTAGGGGGAAATATATTTGTCTAATTTATAAAGCTCACACATACACTACAGTATATCTGTTTGGAAAAATAAGGATATACTCTGTATGGTTTTTTTGTTTAACCTTATTTGTTGAGAAAAAAATTCAGCTTGGTCAGCATGTGAGTGTAGCCATTACCATGCTAACTAGTCATTATGTATTACAGCCTTCTTACTATCCATTAGTCAACCTGGTTGACAAACAGGCTTGTGAGGTTTGTTAGTAGGGTGTTTTGGCAGCAGCTATCTACATTCTTCACATTTTTTAGATTTTGGATTTAGATTTTAGATTTACATTCTTTAGATGTTCTCATCAGACTGATTTGCATATAGCAGGTAATAGCTAGGTGTAAGACATACATGCGATAGAGTATATGGAGGTACAGCACTATGCACCTATATGGGTGCCATAATATGCTACATTCATGGATGTTTACATTGTTAATATTTTGTTTTATTTCCTTTACAGCACTGTCCAAACACTGTTTCTGTTCATGCTTTTCAGTCTTGCATATTATGATACTTTATTACTATTATTGTTATCTATAGCTTTTAGTTGTTACATTAAATCTTCCAGCATAGACCTTTAACAGTCATCTATAATGCACAAATGAATTTATACCGATCTTATTCACTTTATGATTCTAGTTGCCACATTACAGTATAAGCTATCCTCATTATATACTAGCTTCAGGTATAGAAATTAGAGATAAGCGAACAGTGAAATATTCGAGATTCAATATTCGTTTCGAGTACAGCCTCAATATTCAACTACTCGATCGAATATCAAATCCCATTATAGTCTATGGGGAAAAATGCTAATTTCAGGGGAAACCACTATTTGACTAAAGGAGAGTCACCAAGTCCACGAATAGCAGGAGGGGAGTGTTTAGGAGGCGCACCCTGCAGTTAAAGTGCACGGACCCCATTATAGTCTATGGGGTTTGCTTTAACTGCACAGCGCTTGCAGTTGCGCTGATAAAAAGTCAGCTCCCTCGTAACATCAAGCTGCCAGCTCTCCTGACTAGCAAGGACGAGCCTGCTGCAGAACCAGCATTGATTTGTTACATTGTTACGAGGGAGATGACTTTTTCTCATAGGAATGAATTGACCAGCGTTGATTAGCCAGTGTACAACATTCAGCCAATCAATGCTGGTCCTGCCGGAGGCTAGTCTGTGAGGAGGCGGAGTCTAAAATTGGACCAAAATGGAGACTGCAATGGTCCAATCTTAGACTCCGCCTCCTCAAAGACGAGCAGGACCAGCGTTGATTGGCTGAATGCTGTTCACTGGCCAATCAATGCTGGTCAATTCATTCCTATGAGAAAAAGTAAGCTTGCTCATAATATTGAGCTGCCAGCTCTCCTGACGAGCAAGGACGAGCCTGCTGCAGAACCAGCGTTGATTTGCCGAATGCTATACACTGTATATCATTCGGCCAATCAACGCTGGCTCTGAATCGAATATTTACTGTGAATAGCAGCAGTAGTACTCGATCGAGTACAAATATTTCGAATACCTAGTATTCGATCGAATACGTACTCGATTGAATACTACTCGCTCATCTCTAATAGAAATCTCTTTAAACAGTATTTAACAATGATGCTATCTGGTCCGACAGGAATGAATACAACTATTCCCTATACCTATCACTATTTCTAAAATCACACAGAAAAAAAAGCTCTAGTGAAAGGATTTGTGGATTGGTTTCTTAAAGATTCCCCCAGGCATGCTTCCTTGAATCCCTAATATTATAGATCAAAAGCAAAATGATTTCCCTATATGAAGTTGTGCGATCCAGCCGTATTATCTAATCAGGACGTATTCCCCATGAGCGCCAATGTAATTAACTTCAAACAAAAACAGCGGCTTCAAACAATTCTAAATATCAAATATACTTTATTTAATAGCAAAGTATCAATTTGTGGAAATGCCATTCTTCCCAATCATAACTGGCATGGTTACGTCTGTGTGATCTTTTCATTACGAGATTATTTTCTCACCCCTGTGTTCAGTGTCCTTTCAAGAGACAGAGAAGAAGTATCTATAGCACAGTCCAGTATATTTCTCGGTGTGCTTATTGTTGCTAAACCACTGTTCTGGAATCATGGGGAGTAAGAAGCTAAGGAACTAAATAATAAATGAAAAGCAAACACAAGATGTTTTCTTTATCCACTCATTGCAGGAGCGCTCAACTTTCATGAGTGAAGTGTTTCTACTTATTCCAACTTAACACAATAACATCAAAGGACACACAGAAGGCTATTATTAGCTGATCTTTCACATTTTATCTTTCTTAAAGGTGTTTGTGGTACTGAAAAACATTTCTTCTTAAAGTGAAATGATTAAAATTGATTCTCTAAACAGCAAATGTAAAGCTTTTTTGCAATGTCTACTTGATCTTTTTTATGCTTTATTGTGTTATTTTTAAGCAATACCTCTGGTAAGATGTCACTGATATCTTAGAATCTTAAGTGCTACTCAAAGGGAGTGAATACGTTGTGTTTGGTTCTGTGGCTGGAGCATGCTTCCCCCTAAATAGTACACTTTAGCCACAAAGAACAGTAGTAGGGTCATGGGTCAGTGTGGGGTTGACACATAGAGTCTCCTCACTCCCCCATGTATATCACTACAAGCATTAATAGAAATGCTTTGGCACCTCTAGAGTCCAGCAGGGAAGACACAACAAACTGGTGCAGGAGGTGTTGTAGGAGACCCCAGCTAAACTGCTCAGTGGCAATTTTCTACAGTAACACCAGTTTACTAGTTTCTGAATTAGTACAGAGACTAATACAATATAGAAACATTTCTCATGTCCATACAAAGGTCCATAGGTCATGGGTCAGTGTGGGGTTGACACATCGAGTGTCCTCACTCCCCCATGTGCATCACTACAAGCATTAATAGAAATGCTTTGGCACCTCTAGAGTCCAGCAGGGAAGGCGCAACAAACTGGTGCAGGAGGTGTTGTAGGAGACCCCAGCTAAACTGCTCAGTGGCAATTTTCTACAGTAACACCAGTTTACAGTTTACTAATTTCTGAATTAGTACAGAAACTAATACAAGATAGAAATATTTCTTATGTCCATACAAAGGTCCATTCACTGTAACTTGTTTCTGTACCCATGGATTTAGCTTAGTCCATAAGCAGAGAGCTCTGCATTGGTGCACCGGGTAAATAGCAGCTAGTAACAAGAATGTACTGAGATGGACAGGCTTTTACGCCAACATCAAGACTGCACTTCAGAAAGTGGCATATGGACTAGTCTGAACAACATGCTGCTAAACCAAACTCCAAACCGGTATGGGGTCATTTCTATCTATACAGTAGCTGTGTCCAGCATTAGAACATGTCTCCCACCATATCTATGTAGGAAAATACCTTTAGAGACGTACCTTAGCTTGTCTGGGGTTTAGCTCTAGATGCATCAATTTCCCCTAAGCTGCATATACAGCTATTACAGGGACGTAACATCGGGGTAGCAGCGATAGCGGGTGCCACAGGACCATAGAGGGCCTGACAACAGCCGCTACCGTTGCGTTTAAAAAAAAAATAAAATAAATAGGCCATTACCGGCTGGAGTTACTCGGGCCCTATTTACTTGCCGATCTTGGTTCCCGACAATGGCCTCTGTCACTTCTCTTTCTGCGAAGGCCACTGTGAGCAGGATTCGGGATCTGTAAATAAGGCCATGGGCCCCATAAATACTATTATTATACTCGGGGTCTCAGGGTTGTTTCAGACCCCCAAGTATAATGAACGGAGGCCCAGGAGAGGTGAGGGAACGTAAAAAACAGTGTTACTTACCTCTCCTGGCTTCAGGCAGGCTTCAGGCCTATTTGTGTGACGTCCCTGATCTCACATATCCGGGGCCTGCATCCTTATGCATCACGACGCAGGCCCAGGTCAAGTGATGTCCTGTATGTCATTGAAGATGGCCGACATCAGCAGGGACTGCATCGGAGCCTGTTTCTCTGATTATTATATTCTGGGGTCTGAAAAGACCCTAGAGTAAAATAATTGTTCATGTGCGTCCACAGAGGGCATAATACTGTGTGTTAGGGCCACTAGGGGAAATAATACTGTGTGCAGGGGCCACTAGGGGAAATAATACTGTGTGAAGGGGCCACTATGGAGCATAATACTGTGTGGCAGGGGCCACTATGGGACATAATAGTGCATGCAGGAATGGGGGGGAGTGTTGGTCGGTCGAGGTCTTCGGCGTCGGGGAGGGAGCCATATCAAAATTCACCATGGGCCCCACCATTCCCAGTTACAGTTATGGTGAGATGCCTTTGATATTCATTAGTTGTCTGATTGGGCTGCTGTTTGTGGTTGTATTACATGTATGCAATGAATTTCTATTAACATTCTGTGGCTTTTACTGGACATATGTCTAAGGCGGGCTGCATCTTGCTCTATAATGTGATATAGGATATATGGATATCATAAACAAAGATTCCTTGATGTTACCATCTTCTGTCAACCAAAATCAATAACTGTTGCAAAGAGCAGAGGTGGATAACTCAGCATTAATGTGTATTATGTCATCACTTATTCTGTGGCTTTCCCATCTGATTCTTCAGGTTGGAATTGTGAAAATTTGTTAATCTGATACCTGAATTTTTCATGTAATTTTTGTGGTATTTTTGGTAAAGAAACGTAATCCTATGAGTCTTTTCTTCAGTTCTCCGTGGACTATCGAGCGCAGCCATTCACTTTCTTTGTGGTAATTATGTAATAAAATAATTCCAGACAAGACAATGCCAGAATGTGTTTTTCCTCTTTATTTTCAGAGTAATAAGCAGCAGTAAGTAATATATTACTTGTATTTTATCACATTAAATAACATAGGCTGTGGCTCTTCAGTCAGACGTGGTGGAGTCCAAACTTCCGATTGCTGATCAGAGTGATCGCTCCGCCATCTGTCATCAGTAATAATCATCACTGTTCTTATCTGAGGGAAGACCCACAACCCAGTGATCCAGAGGAAGGCAAAGAAACCCCCCAGGGAACTCTGGGCCAATTGTGTCTCATGGGGGAAAAATAATTCCTTCCTGACCCCAAATGTGGCGATCGGATGTCTCCCTGGATCACACCTATCTGGCTGCATATTGTTGTATTCCTGTATGTAAACTCAGAAGAGATAATAATCTGATTATTCCATATATCTAATAATGTTACATTGTATTACAATAAGAGAGACTCTTGTCCACAAGAGCTTACAATCCAATGCAGGGAATCTTGTCTTTACCCCTTATTGACCACATGAGGCTGCTGCATAGTAAATGATGCAGACAATATATTGCAGTAAAGGTGCTGCGTACACATGCCCTATATTTACATCATATATGGATGTCACATTTTCTGTAGTTTTTTTATTTTATTTAGCCGACTGTGGCTGAAATCATGGCGGAAGTGTGCCTCATGCAGGAAGCTCATGCCACGTTCTCCAGACCACAACTGATAGGTCAAGAAATGGTATTTCAGAGGTGGCGTACATTGTAAGAGGATTCCTTAAAGGAGGCGTTGGTAACAACTGCCCTATATTAAATTAAACTGCTCTACCCCCTATACGTCAAGGAATGGTATATTCTGGGTGTAGGCCAATATTTAGAACTGCTTCTAAATTTACCATCACCCATGTGCCATTTTGGGGACTGCAGAGCATGTCAGAAGAAATTGCACCAACTTTACTGACACAAAACATAAGCAAAATTACAAATTTCACAAGTAAATGTCCCTATGGAATTACACTGACTAGCAAATGTTTGTAGAAATTGTTATTCTGTACATTTGGTTACAAAGTAAAAAATCTGATAATTTATAATAAACTGTACGTTACATGCAGACTGCATAAATTTGGAAAAAATGTGGTCATTTAAGAGTAAAGACATGAAATAACCTGCTCCTAAGAGATCACAACCTACGCAGTAGACTATACAGCAAACTTCCTTTACTATGGTGGCAAATAGTCCAGAACTTCTTATAGATGTATATTTGTTTATGGGTCCATACTCTAAAGCTTATTGGGATGTAATGAGGCGCGAACCACATGTCTAAGCAGAGAAAACTACTGAAAAATTGGATCAAATGTCATGGCTTTATACTTATAGTCCAGAATATCTGATACTCTGGACTCTATTGGGTTCTGGTAATGCTGGTGAAAGGAAGTTTACTGCAAATAGATCCAGACCGGTAAAACAACCTACTGTATTAAGATATTCTGGGCCTAGGGTACAGGTTACATTTGGGGAGATTTGTCAATAATCTTGTAAAATGGCTATATTTTGGTTTTATTGAAGGCTAAATATATCTGAGCCAGTATGCTAGGTATAGTAGTCAAATTCCTCCTTCGTATGACATTTAATGGCTGACATACTGTACATTTACATCTTTATTTTGCACATAAAAATGGCCTGTCTTTACTAAACGTGCCATACTTTATGACTTCTCTTCCCCACACCATGTTTCCCCAAAAAAATCACTTAAAAAGTAATACATTTGTACCATTTTATACTGTACATTCCAGTGTTTCGTGATGCATTGTACTTTATAAAATCTCCCCCATTGTATTATGAGATTTCCTCCTGGCCACAAGAGCTTACAATCTAGGACAGAGAATTTTGTCTTTACCCCTTATTAACCAAAAAATAAGTCTCCTGCCATGTAAATGGTGCAGACAATATATTGCAGTAAAGGTGTTGTATACACATGTGCTATATTAGCATCATACATGGACGTCACATTTTCTCCTTTTATCACTTGGCCGACTGTTGTTGTGGCTGAAATCATGGCGGACGTGTGCCTCATGCAGGAAGCTCGTGCCACGTTCTCTAGACCACAATTTATAGGTCGGGTGATGGCAGCTCAGAGCTGATGTACTTTGTAGGATTTGTTTCAGGCAGGGCTGTTTTAACACCTTGGGGGACCCAGTGCAAAAGGTTTCATAAGTGGACACTCCATCACCACCACTTAGAAAAACACAGGACTGTCCTACTGTCTCAAGAGGGGTCTCCACTACCATAGGGCCCGTTGCAAGTGCACCATTGCCCTATGGTTAAAGCAGGGGGGAATTGATAAAAACCACCTTGTTTTGTACTACTATTCCCCCTAAAAGTCACTGTTGACAGTATCTGCAAAGCGCTGCAAAATATGATGGCGCTACATAAGTAAGCAAAATAAATAATATATTCTGGGTGAAGGCCAATATATACAGCTACTGCCATAATTACTGACGTCCATGCATCATTGCTGGGATTATAGCTCAAGAGGACATTTACAACCTTTTTACTGACACAAAATGTAAGCAAAATGACACAATTCAGAAGTAAATGTTTTCATATGGATTATAGATTATGACTGATATTTTAGCCAATTTTCTAAAAATAATTCTGAAATTAATTACAGATAACATGTTTTGTCTAATTAATACAACTAACGCTGGGTTCACACCTGCGTTCATGTCTCTGTTCTATGGTTTCCGTCTTCTGCATGGCAGAAGACGGAAACCATAGACCGGGTCCAGCCATGAGCGGCGGTGAGCGTTTTAGGCTCTCCGCCGCGAAACTGGATTTTTTTATCTGTACATAGAGTAGTGCATGTCCGACTCTGTGTCCGGATTATAAAACCCGGTTTCGCGGCGGAGAGCGCAAAACGCTCACTGCCGTGCACGGCCGGACAGCTTTCTCACCCATTCATTTGAGAAAGTCTCCTGCAGGCTTCCGTCTCCTGCATCTGTTTTATGCAGGAAACGGAAACCTGCAATAAGGACAGTGAACGCAGATGTGAACGAGCCCTTACTTTAAAAATGACAGATATAAGCTGTGGATTTTGTTCTCTGCAGAAATTTGGAAAATATTTCTGGTCATGTTGGGGTAAAGATTTAGAAGAACCTGTTTCTAAGAACTTCCAGTCTATACAGTAACATTACTATGACATTGATAGTCATGCCACCATATTCCATACTTACCAACAATGCGTATTACTTTATACATTACCTATGCTGACTGGTCTTGCAGGACAGTCACTTGTATATCGGACCTGTTGGCGACTAGCTCACTCTGCAGATTAAACTATAGGACAGTCACTTGTATATCGGGCCTGTTGGCAGCTAGCTCACTCTGTACATTACACTATAGGGCAGTCACTTATATATTGGGCCTGTTAGCAGCTAGCTCACTCTGTACATTACACTATAGGACAGTCACTTATATATTGGGCCTGTTAGCAGCTAGCTCACTCTGTAGATTACAAAAAACTTGAGAGTCTTCAGTAGTTGATACCTTTCTTAAATACTACTGAAGACTCTCAAGTTTTTTGTTTTTTTATATTTCCTACCCACTGGTTAACACAGTACAAAAACAAACATTTTTCTGTAGATTATACTATAGGACAGTCACTTGTATATCGGGCCTGTTGGCGACTAGCTCACTCTGTAGATTACACTATAGGACAGTCACTTGTATGTCTGGCCTGTTGGCAGCTAGCTCACTCTGTAGATTACACTATAGGACAGTCACTTGTATATCGGACCTGTTGGCAGCTAGCTCCCTCTGTAGATTACACTATAGGACAGTCACTTGCATTTCGGACCTGTTGGCAGCTAGCTCACTCTGTAGATTACACTACAGGACAGTCACTTGTATATCGGGCCTGTTAGTAACTAGCTCACTCTGTAGATTACACTACAGGACAGTCACTTGTATATCAGACCTGTTGGCAGCTAGCTCACTCTGTGCATTACACTATAGGACAGTCACTTGTATATCGGGCCTGTTAGTAACTAGCTCACTCTGTAGATTACACTACAGGACAGTCACTTGTATATCAGGCCTGTTGGCAGCTAGCTCACTCTGTAGATTACACTATAGGACAGCCACTTGTATATTGGACCTGTTGGCAGCTAGCTCACTCTGTAGATTACACTATAGGACAGTCACTTGTATATCGGACCTGTTGGCAGCTAGCTCACTCTGTAGATTACACTATAGGACAGTCACTTGTATATCGGACCTGTTGGCAGCTAGCTCACTCTGTACATTACACTATAGGACAGCCACTTGTATATTGGACCTGTTGGCAGCTAGCTCACTCTATAGATTACACTATATTCTGTCTGCAGTTACAACTGTTATACCAGCACCTGCTCAGACTCCTTCAAAGTCTCCTGCTGACCTGTAGATATATGTACCAGTGTAAAGGGAGGTCCCCACACCTGCACTATAGCGCCCCTTATTGGAATCAGTCTCTCTTCACACCTAAGGGAGTGGATTTCATATTATATGGCAAAGGTTTGGTAAAGAAGACAACATTACTTTCTCCAGTTGGATGCTGCAGCCTTTTTTTCTACCAGTTGTCTTTATCTGACTGAGAACACAGTCGGCTGGGATATTACTGTTCTGTGCCTCATTGTGATGTCACTTGCAGCTAGGATACCTTGTGTGGCCTCAAGCTGCTGTGATACATTATGATGTCATGAAGAGTTCTGCTGCCAGGGGCCACACAGCCATTCTTCAGTAATCATAAATAAAGTGAACCTATTAGTACAAAAATAAAACACTGAGCACCAAGTGGTCTTGTATGACCATGTGAATATAGTGAATAGATCACATTATATATATATATATATATATATATATATATATATATATATATCTCACATTTTCAGCAGAATACTGTCAGTGAATGATTTTGGAGATAGTCACTCACCAGTTTTCCTTACAGTAATTTACATGTAACTTAAAAATGTGAAGATTAAGGGTAAATTCACACTGCGGAAAATGAAGAGGAATTCCACTTCATTTTCCACCACCATTTTCCGCCTACCTGAGATGGGAAGGAGATGTATGGCATCGGCATTCCGTTATGGCTTTCCGCTGCTGGTTAGGCCCAGATTAATGGGAATTCATTCATGCTGCATCTGACTCTGTATGTAATCTCTGTTGGTAACCTGCACTAGAAGGATTGCTTCTAGGAGAGAATATCTCCATCCATTTGGTACCAAAAGGAATATGTGTGACATCGCAAGGAACCATGTAGGCAAGGGCGTAACCAGAGGGCTAGGGACATTAAGAGGCCCGGCGGCAGCTGCATTTTTTTAAAAATAGTCTAAGTAACTCCAGCAGGTAACGGGCCCTATTTACTTACCGATCCTGGCTCCTTCTCACAGATGCCAGCGCTTCTTCTTTTGCGGAGGCTGTGAGCAGGAGCCGGGATCGGTAAGTGAGGCTGCAGGCCTGCAAACCCCACAAACGTTATCATTACACTCGGTGGTCTCTTCAGAGCAGACTCCAACAGGCTTCCTCATGTGGCCCAGGCCAGTGTCATTATGCGTTGCGACGCCGGCCTGAGTCAGGTGACGTCTGGTCCATCGTTGAAGATGGCTAATATCATCAGGGAGTGCACTGGAGCCCAGGGAGAGGTAAGTAATAGTGTTTTTTATGTTTGTACTTTGGGGGCTGAAAAGACCCCAGTGTATAATAATTGTTCATGAGTGGTCCACAATGGGGCACAATACTGTGTGCAGAGGCCACTATGGGGCATCATAGTGTGTGCAGGAATGCCAGGGATAGTGGATCGGTCGGGGTCTTCGGAGATGGGACCATCTCAAAAGTTCATCATGGGGCCCCACCATTCCTAGTTACACCACTGAGCTATTACATGAGCTGAATAACACACATATTTGGAAACTGTAGAATCATCTCTACAAGTTAATGGCAGAAAGACTGCCTTTAATGTTGGATGTTAAAGTGTTAATAAAAGTAAGTACGTTCAAATTGCTATGTTTATTAAAAATAATATTTATTATTGATCTCCTTAATATATTATCAGCTTCATTAATTGATTATGATATTATAATTTCATTATATTGCATATGACACTGTGACTGTAACATTTACTTCACTATTGACAAAAAATAAATGTGGAATAATGCAAAGGGTACAACATTTACAAGAGGAAAATTGTGTCATAATATTTTTCGAAGGTCAGTTTTATATAACTAGGGATAAAACTAATATAAGATATGAGATATAAAGAAGAGCTAAATTTGTTTATAAGCCTTTTTTGTACACAATAGGATTGAAGTCTATATATACAAAAATAGAAAATTTGCTCTGGCTGGTGTTTCTATATTTAGCTACAAAATATGAGAGATTTACAGCTTACTGTCAAATTGTCAATGCCCTTATCACCCAAGTCATGCCTCAAAAGATATAGCCAGTTTCAAGTTTCCTCTTTGCTGGGCCAACTCATTCAAGTCCTTTCATGCCCATTTGCACTGTAATAATTTTATAGTTAACCCTATTTTGTTTGATTTCCTGCTGTGTATGATAAAATAATTATGTACAATTATTTATTGTTGGAAAAAACACACAAGAAGACACTGTTCAGATCAAATGATCTTCTATATGTGTAAATGCAACGATGATATATATAAGTGAATATAATACTAAAGTGAACGGATAAGCTTATTGGGAAATCCTGTACAAATGAAATGAGATTCTAGTACCCTGTTGGATGGCCTCTAGTCTAGGAACCAGTTGAGATACGGTTGGGCAAGGAGGCATACAGATTCCATACGGTATCCTGCTGTTAGTGGTGTGACATCTGCTGAGGCCCCTTTAAGTCTGCCTGTTCCACAGAGAGGAATTCCCCTTTAAGAAAATGTACTTTAATTTATGTGCCTGTCAAGATCTTTATAATTCCCTCCATTTCTCTCTTTCTTGCCGGCTATCGGTTTCATCCTGGTTTTGGCTTCCTTCCCTGTTGCTTTCTGATCCTGATTGCTGTTTGTGTTTCTCTGGCTCTGACCATTGGACTGGGTACCTGGACTTCTCTTTGGATTGCGACTCTGCTGAACTTACTCTGTCTGGCATTTAACTCTGGCTATGTACCGCGACCTCTCCTTCTGTCACTTCTGTACTTCGCTACTATCTCCGCTGTCGATCATGCTCTGCTGTTTACCTTTTAGTTTCTTAATGGGGAATTCGTCTCTGAACGCAGCAGACTTAAATGGGCCACAGTAGATGTCACAACCCTAACAACTGCGGCATAATTGCCCACAGATGTTGCACTCGAACCTGTGGATCCTGCACACAAGTAGGTTGCTGAAGCTATGTTCCAGTGGCCTCATAAATGCTCATATGGCAATAAATCTGGCAATCAGGCAGACCAAGGAATTTTTGCAATTTGGTGGAGACATTCCTGAGGAATCCTTGCTGTGTGGGCGAGTATTAACCTGCTGAAAAATGCTCTGCCATAAGTGGTCACACATGTGGTTGCAGGTTGTTCTGTACATATTGCTAACTGAGTGTTATAAGTGATGACTCTACAAATAATCACACCAGCATCTTGCACAGGGTATCACTACACTGAAAAGGCAGGATTAAAGCACTCACCACAAAGACTCCATTGTTGAACCTGACCAACATAGGATCTCTACCAGAACCTAGATTTGTTGCTGAAGACAATACAGCCTGTTGCAGTCCAAATTTCTTATTCACAACACTCCTGCAAACCTAGGTGAAAATGGCTAACTGTCAGGTGGTAAACACCTGGAAATGGTCAGCACAGAGACAGGGGTGTGTAATGAAGTTGAGATCGGTGTCTGGAAGGTGGACAAGGAAACTGTGGTGGTTGTTCTTGCCGCACCTGTTTCTGCACCGTTTATACTGTATCTGCAATTTTCCTGCAAACGTGTTGGACACACCATCACATGCTGAGCTCAAAACATGTAAATTCCAAAAGCAAGCATGCTAGAAAAGGCAGATCATGGAAATAAGAGAACTCACACAAAAAATATCCAAAGCTGCACTGAACCTCATACCTCTCCAGGTGCACAGATACATAACATTTTAGTATGAGGATTTTCTACATACATTCTCCCCATGTTTGCATGGATTTCCTTCCATTCTACAAAAGACATACTGATATAAAAAAAAAAGTACATTGTGATACCTATATGAGGCTCACAATCTAAGTTTAAAAAAAAAAATAGATTTTACTGGCTGATTAGAAGGGCCAGCTCTGCCTGGGGAGCCCCCTGGACCCAGTACAGGTGGTGGGTGACAGAAGGACACTGTCCATGGTGTGTTCCATGCTGGAGAACAAATCCCATCCCATGTATGAAACCGTGATAGTATCGGGCAGTACTTCAGGGACTGACTGCTTCAACCCGAGTGTGAGAAGGAGCAGTATTGAAGGTCCTTCCTCCCAACTGCGATTAGGCTGTATAATCAATATCAAGCTAAACAGAGATCACTTTGCACAGAGAATTAAATGATCCTGAAGTCTTTCATTTTCTTCTTAGTTGCCATGACTCCTAGTATCTTTTTCTATCTGCTATGAGCTTGTATATGTTCTTTCTTGAACTATATTACTGTATTATCCATGCTGTTGTAACACACTGAATTTCCCCATGGTGGGACTATTAAAGGATTATCTTATCTTACCTTACTTTATCTTATCATGCTAAGAGTCACTGTCTCACTGCAGGATCACTACTTTAGACTTGCTAAAGGCTTAACAAGTCTCCACACACCTATATGGTGGTCTCTCCCTAAGGAGTGACAATATCCCCTTAACCCTGTCTAAGCCTCTCACCTCTACCAGGTTATAGTCCTCTCTACATCGGGCTGAAGAGATCCAAGTAGATCGACTATACCTAGTAATAATCCCAGCGTCATTGCAAAACAAAGGCCTCTTGGAAAGTCGGGCATGATGCTAAAGGGAGCAGCCATTATTGGGTTATTTCACTGGAATCCTGTCATAAGACAGGCTTGCACATTCCAGTGAGTGCCCTCTATTGGTTTGCAATACTGAGGCAGCAAACTGTCTTCCTAATTACATCATGGAAGGCAGATTTGCATATTCTTTCCATAGTTCCTTGCAAAGTGGAGTGCTAAAGGCTTAACAAGTCTCCACACACCTATATGGTGGTCTCTCCCTAAGGAGTGACAATATCCCCATAACCCTGTCTAAGCCTCTCACCTCTACCAGGTTATAGTCCTCTCTACATCGGGCTGAAGAGATCCAAGTAGATCGACTATACCTAGTAATAATCCCAGCGTCATTGCAAAACAAAGGCCTCTTGGAAGGTCGGGCATGATGCTAAAGGGAGCAGCCATTTTTGGGTTATTTCACTGGAATCCTGTCATAAGACAGGCTTGCACATTCCAGTGAGCGCCCTCTATTGGTTCGCAATACTGAGGCAGCAAACTGTCTTCCTAATTACATCATGGAAGGCAGATTTGCATATTCTTCCTGCAGGATCACTAGTCAGCTTTGACTTACAGCATTATAGATGACTATGATATACAGTCCTATGAAAAAGTTTGGGCACCTCTATTAATCTTAATAATTTTTAGTTCTAAATATTTTGGTGTTTGCAGCAGCCATTTCAGTTTGATATATCTAATAACTGATGGACACAGTAATATTTCAGGATTGAAATGAGGTTTATTGTACTAACAGAAAATGTGTAATATGCATTAAACCAAAATTTGACCGGTGCAAAAGTATGGGCACCTCAACAGAAAAGTGACATTAATATTTAGTAGATCCTCCTTTTGCAAATATAACAGCCTCTAGTGGCTTCCTATATCTTTTAATCAGTTCCTGGATCCTGGATGAAGGCATTTTGGACCATTCCTCTTACAAAACAATTCAAGTTCAGTTAAGTTTAATGGTCGCCGAGCATAGACAGCCCGCTTCAAATCATCCCACAGATGCTCAATGATATTCAGGTCTGGGGACTGGGATGGCCATTCCAGAACATTGTAATTGTTCCTCTGTATGAATGCCTGAGTCGATTTGGAGCGGTGTTTTGAATCATTGTCTTGCTGAAATATCCATCCCCGGCGTAACTTCAACTTCGTCACTGATTCTTGAACATTATTCTCAAGAATCTGCTGATACTGAGTGGAATCCATGCGACCATCAACTTTAACAAGATTCCCGGTGCCGGCATTGGCCACACAGCCCCAAAGCATGATGGAACCTCCACCAAATTTTACAGTGGGTAGCAAGTGTTTTTCTTGGAATGCTGTTTTTTTTGGATGCCATGCATAACGCCTTTTTGTATGACCAAACAACTCAATCTTTGTTTCATCAGTCCACAGGACCTTCTTCCAAGATGAAGCTGGCTTGTCCAAATGTGCTTTTGCATACCTCAGGCAACTCTGTTTGTGGCGTGCTTGCAGAAATGGCTTCTTTCTCATCACTCTCCCATTCAGCTTCTCCTTGTGCAAAGTGTGCTGTATTGTTGACCGATGCACAATGACACCATCTGCAGCAAGATGATGCTGCAGCTCTTTGGAGGTGGTCTGTGGATTGTCCTTGACTGTTCTCACCATTCTTTTTCTCTGCCTTTCTGATATTTTTCTTGGCCTGCCACTTCTGGGCTTGACAAGAACTGTCCCTGTGGTCTTCCATTTCCTTACTATGTTCCTCACAGTGGAAACTGACAGGTTAAGTCTCTGAGACAACTTTTTGTATCCTTCCCCTGAACAACTATGTTGAACAATCTTTGTTTTCAGATCATTTGAGAGCGGGCTGTCTATGCTCGGTGACCATCAAACTTAACTGAACTTGAATTGTTTAGTAAAGAGGAATGGTCCAAAATACCTTCATCCAGGATCCAGGAACTGATTAAAAGCTACAGGAAGCAACTAGAGGCTGTTATCTTTGCAAAAGGAGGATGTACTAAATATTAATGTCACTTTTCTGTTGAGGTGCCCATACTTTTTTGGTTTTCAAATTTTGGTTTAATGCATATTGCACATTTTCTATTAATACAATAAACCTCATTTCAATCCTGAAATATTACTGTGTCCATCAGTTATTAGATATATCAAACTGAAATGGCTGCTGCAAACACCAAAATATTTAGAACTAAAAATGATTAAGATTAATAGAGGTGCCCAAACTTTTTCATAAGACTGTACATCTGGGTTTCCAGACACAATACAGTCTTGAAAATATGGCTGATGTATGGATACCATTTTTGAGCTTGAAAAGGCCTGTGTACAGTGGTGTCATCCTTTACATGTATGGTAAGTTAGTGTGATGAAAGGAGATATGCATTATTGTGTATGTATTATTACTTAATCATATTATTCATATGTAAACTGTATCTCTTTAGTGAATATTTTGTTTATGTTTGTGTTATCAATCTATCTCAGTAGTATATGTGTAAACAAAGGGGAGGGGGGTCAGAGGTGAAATTCTTTCCCTGGCTGTACACAACCAGATGAGGCAGGCAGAGAGAAAGAAGGGTGTCATGACCCTGGGCTAATGTCCAGAGCCCAGCAGAAACACATCTGTGGAGGTAAACTAACAAGGCTGGATGTGTCCATTTCCATCACAAGATCCTCCAAACTTCCTGGAACCAAATAATACTTTTAAATATCATTCTGTTTTCCTCCCATTATTTTAAGGCTGTTTGCATTTTGTGTCGTTCGTTATCCTCTCTTATAAAGTACTGAACACTTTGGGTGTCAAATTGTTAACTTTAAGTTTACTTTGTGTTGCTCTGTGAACCCATTACCCGTTTTGGGGTGTGTTTTGTCTGACCGTTGGAGAGACATCCATCAGGTCAGAGGTGGGGGCAGCATATTTGCGGTGCATGAAGTGTGTTGGGGTACTATTTATTCTCAGTTTGCAACCTGAGTGAAGGGTGAGTGCCAAAGTGAGTGAGTGCAGTGAGTTGACCTCTAACACCCATGTATGTGACAGTTTGATGATTTATTGCCCATTAAATCCCAAATCCAAACCAATAAAAAAACAATTCCCAGTATGACGTCTCACATAATCTCCTTATTTTTCTTGCTCTTTTTATGACTTGAAGAGCATAAAAAATAAATTAGAAAACCAGTGGTATACTTCTCTATGGACAACACTATCATCAGAAAGCAGTGGTTTCCAGGAAACTTTCATAAGGAATTATAACAACTTACTGAATACATTAACATTATTATAATATGAATTATTGCTTTTCATTGCTATTTCAACTAACTGATCAAGGTAAAAAACACCAAAAATGATCAATAGTCTATATTTTTATGCAGATCATAGGTCCATTATAACAAGCCTTGAAACGTTAAAGGGGTTGTCCCATCACAAGGATCCTATCTATACTGCTTGTTAATGTAGATGTAAGACTTTTACTAAATACAATGCTTCAGCAAAACTGCTTTGTTTGTCCACTATCGCCGCTGGCTTTGCATATGTAACCCCGCCCACAATGATGCAAGAAACCAGGAAGAAAGAAGATTTTACAGCAGCGAAGACTGGTGAGTATGCGACGTGGGAATACCCCTTTAAGGGATCATGTGAACTTAAAGTTGAAAGAACTGAACCCTCCACTCTACCTGGAAGATAAAAGATTTGCTCACTTAGCTTCATTAAAACATTTCAACCACATTTTCCTTTGAACATGCCTGTTAAATGTCTTTCAGGCTAAGGTCCCACGTTGCGGAAAAACTGCTTTTTTATGCAGATTTTGTGGCTTTTTTTTTTGAGCCAAAGTTAAGAGTGGCCTGAAAAGGAGTGGTAAATATAAAGGAAACATTTAGAGTTTGCCTTTCTGTTAAATTTACTCCTGGCTTTGGCAAAAAAAAACAGCAAAATCAGGAGCAGAATGGTGGGTCAGTACTTAACACTGTAGCCTTGCAACGCTGGAGTCCTAGGTTCGAATACTGCCAAGGTCAATATTTGCAAGGAGTTTGTATGTTCTCCCCGTGTTTACATGGATTTCCATGTTCCAAAGATATACTGCTAGATTGCCCTACATGAGGCTCACAATCTATATTTAAAGAGACCCAAGAACCTGTAATGCAAGAAGCTGTGTTTCTGGAATTGGTGCCTTAGTAAGTGATGCTATGATACTTTCCAAAGTGATGGTACTAGTTTCAGAGCTTGGATATCCCCTAAAGTCTCTTTGACAGTGTTATGGCCTGACAATGTTCTCACAATGGCACTCTAATATTAAGACGGCAGGAGAGTCACAGTTAACTTCACTAAAATGACCCAAATCATAAAAATGTATTTATTGTACCTAAATAATTCAGTAGTAGGTGGATGTTTTACGTTTCCCTATGGGCCTTTTTTTGTGTAAACATGGCAATAATAATGGGATTTATTCATCGTACAACTAGCTTTAACCCCTTAGCGACCCTTGACGTAACTGTACGTCTTGGGTCGCATGGGGATGTATAGAGCGAGCTCACACACTGAGCTCGCTCCATACACGGCAGATGCCGGCTGTATAATACAGCCAGGACCTGCCAATAACAGCAGCGGTCGGTGCCCGAGCCGATCGCTGCTGTTAACCCTTTACACACTGCGGTCAAACGCGACCGCAGCGTGTAAACAGCGCAGGCAGCATGGGCGCCGCCATGTTTCCCCGATCGCCGCCCTCCCGAACGTCACATGAGGGCGGT
The DNA here is from genome assembly GCF_031893055.1 of Leptodactylus fuscus. Classification (NCBI taxonomy): domain Eukaryota; kingdom Metazoa; phylum Chordata; class Amphibia; order Anura; family Leptodactylidae; genus Leptodactylus; species Leptodactylus fuscus. Next base: position 275,148,184 of record NC_134265.1, on the reverse strand, counting down.
GATCGGTTGCTATGACAGCCGGAAGCCTATTGAAGGCTTCCAGGCTTGTCTCTGCCCGAGATCTATTAGACGATGCCAGAGGCATCGTCTAATAGAAGTGCTGGGATTCTGCTATTCACTGCAATACTGTAGTATTGCAGTGAATAGTATGAGCGATCAGACCCCCTAGGTTTCAAGGTACCTAAGGGGTCTGATCATAAATGTAACAGAAGAAAAAAAAAAGTTTTTAAAAGTATTAAAAAAATAAAAAAAATATAAAAGTTCAAATCACCCCCCTTTCCCTAGATTAGCTATAAAAGTAATTAAAGAACATTAAACATAAACATATTAGGTATCCCCGCGCTCCAAAATGCCTGAACTATTAGAATATTAAAACATTTATCCCGTACTGCGAACGGCGTAGCGGCAAAAAAAATAAAAACAGCCAAAAAGCGTTTTTTTCAACACTTTGCCTCCTATAAAAAATTGAATAAAAAGTGATCAAACCATCAGATCTTTCCCCAAATGGTATCAATAGAAACGTCATCTTGTCCCGCATAAAAAGACACCACAACCAGCGCCATACATGGAAATATGAAAAAGTTACAGGTGTTAGAACATGATGACACAAAAATTTTTTTCTATTTTGCAAAGTTTATCATTTTTTTAAAAGTATCAAAACATTTCAAATACTATATAAATTTGGTATCACCGCGTTCGTACTGACACGTAGAACACAGGTAACATGTCATTTGTACCAAACAGTGAACGCTGTAAAAATTAAACCCATAAGAAAATGGCGCAAATGGATTTTTTCTCCAATTGCACCTCATTCTGAATTTTTTTCCAGCTTCCCAGTACATTGCACAGCATATTGAATGATGCCATTACAAAGTACAATTTGTCCCGCAAACAATAAGCCATCATGTGACTCTGTGAACTGAAAAATGAAAAAGTTATGGCTCTTGAAATGTGAGGAGGGAAAAACGAAAATGCGAAACCAAAAAATGGCCTGGTCCTTAAGGGGTTAATAGTAAACCTCCATAAGCTGATCAGCTATAACCTAAAATCTAATACCATGTTGGTTACTGGTCCCCCTTGTACCATTAAATTATTAGCAGATCTTATAAGTAAATTAAGTTGTGAAAAAGGGCCTTAAAGGGATTCTATCATTAGAATTCCATTTTTTAACTAAGTACACATAGGAATAGCCTTAAGAAAGGCTATTCCCATCTTACCTTTATTATTCTGATCCGCGCTGCTGAGTTTTCAGACAGCACTGAGGGCATTCCCCTGTGCTCAAACAGCACAGGGCGTGTCCCCTGTGCTGTTCGAAAACTCCCCAGCAACACCTCCATCTGCTTCTCCAGACTGCCGCTTCTCCCATGTCACCTTCGTGTCATCATCCAAAAGTAACGACTGCGCATGTTCGTCGGCTAATGCCAACACAGCTTAAACACAACATTCCTAAGGGTATGTGTAGGACTGATAGGAACAAGTAAAATACCTCTAAAAGAAAGATACATAACTGAGGGCCTGTTAATCACAAGTACCAACAGTTGTCCATGTATGATGATGACACTTCTATATGACCATTGAGCCTCATTGGTCCTTTTCACTGGCAATATCATGTATTGGAAAATATTTCTACAGACTGAAATGTTGCATCATAGAGCTGAAATATTAGCAGATTTTCTTCTACACCATATGCTGCCTTCAGTTTTGTTAGGTTTGCAGACTCTTTGGTCAGAGTGCACTGAGAAGTGATATAGTTGCGGAGGATGTGCTGGGAATGCCAGAGTATCACACTGCCTTTACCATCTTGTCTTCTTCCTACAATGCATCCTCCTGGTGCATCCTCCACTTGCATAGCTCCAGAGCAGACAATTGTGGCTTATTAGTGATATAAATCAGGAAACTCAAGTTTGATATAGATGTAGTGTTGGTATCTGTAGACCTGGACTCCACTGGTGTAATTTGTTGACTAAGTTACATACATACACCCATCTGTCCACATGATGTAATAGAAGCATGATTTACCCTATTAGGCCACCTACCATTGCCCCAGGCCACAGGTCACATGTCAATTATAAGTGTTTGTCTATAGCCTAACCTGTTCAAATTCCAATCATCGTAGATGGACAATGTAAAAAGCTTGCAGCTTTTACAGACTATGATTTGTGGCACTGGTCCGTGTTTGCCATTACAAGAAAAAAAAAACTGTCTCAATTATTAAAACAACATTACAAGCTCTGGTATCATTAAATGAACACCATTCTTAGTAATAAATCAACAGAACTAAAAATGATATTGCCCCCACTGTTTATTAGAGGTCAGCATTTCCTGCATGTTCCTCCAAAAGGGGTAATATTTTTGATGACCTTTTCAACTTTGGCTTGGTGTAGTTTAGCTAAGGGGGTGGGAGTTAAAGATGACCTTTCACCACCTCCACCAATTCACATTCTTAGCATCTGTGAATAGGTGTTACTCCGCTGATTCCAGCACAGGAATTTTGTCTCTAAAGACAAAACTTTTCAGGCAGGCCTACCACAATTCCTAATGTAAACCCTTCCGCAGTTAGAATGCCTAAAATGAACCCTTTTCTATTCACGCTCTTGCATTACCCCACATGATATGATGCCGTATCAGACATTATTTCTCTGTAATGTATCCTTCTGTCTGTACTTGACCTCTCCATTTTGTAAAGTGCTGTGGAATGTGTTGGCGCTGTATAAATAAAATGCATTATTATTTTTACTGAAGACAGGACAGTGCAGTGAGACTTCTGTTCCAAACAGTTGTCAGACACAGAATGGTGAGGGAAATTAGAGAAATTGCTGAGCTCCTAGGGGCAACCTGGTGGCTCAGTGGTTAGCACTGTAGTCCTGGGTTCGAACCCGGCCAGGAACAACATTTGCAAGGAGTTTGTATGTCCTCTATGTGTTGTGTGGATTTCCTGCATTCTATAAAGACATACTGATAGGGGAAAAAGCTACATTGTGCTTCCTATATGGGGTTCACAATCTAAATTTGCAGGGAAAACCAGAGTGACAACGCATCAAGGTTTTTCTCACATTGCTTTGCAAAGAAAGTTTGCAGGTTTCCTTTGATTTTACTTATAGAGAAGCCACCAGTGTTTTAATAGGTATGATTGACATGCTACGAGTTCCAAAGCTGCTAAAATCCCATCCACTTTTCTGAAGACTTGAAAATTCTACATTTTTTTTTCCACTGCATTTCCACCACAGGCAAACCATGGTGTTTATGCCGTGGTGTTTTCTTAACAGAAAATTCTTGAAACAAATCCTACCATCATGGCAAATTGAATTTCTAAAATAGACTACAGTAGATTATCAGGACAGCAGATTTACCCCTTTTGTAGCTAATATTATATGACATATTATTAAATATCTTTCTGTCTTTGTCTTCATATAGAATCTGCTTTAATATTAAAGAGGACCTTTCACATCAGCTTTCAAGCGATATATAAATCTGCCAGTGTCAAAGGTCCTTTTTAAGTAAATTAACTGCTAGGTAAGGGTAAGGGTCCATTGACATGGCAGAATTTCACACTGATTTTGAGGCAGATTTTTCTGATTTTCAAAATCAGCGTCAAATTCTGCCATGATTGCTTTCAATGGGAGGCAGATATCAAAACAGGATTCTGGAACTGACATAGCCTGCCCCTTTAAGAACCCGGAAGGAGAGGGCTGTGGACAGAGAGAAGAGGGCTGGTAGCCCCCGCATGCCGCCACGGAAGTTCCGGACTGACTCCTAACAGTAGTTATATTGAGTTGTGGTCAACGACCACAGGTCAGACTGGCCATAGAAGTGAAGTACCCCGGGGTTCAGTGCTGGGTCCGCTGTTACTTAACTTATTTATTAATAATATAGAAGGTGTGATTGATAGCACTGTCTCTATTTTACCAGATGACACCAAGCTATGTAGTACAATACAGTCTTTAGAGGATGTATGTATGTAAGCAGACTTGGATAGACTGACTGTTTGGGCATCCACATAGCAAATGAGGTTCAATGTGGATACATGTAAAGTTTTGTATCTGGGTAAAAATAATCTGCAACAACATATGTCCTAGAGGAAATAAAGCTGGGAGAGTCACTGGTAGAAAAGGACCTGTCTGTACTTGTAACTACATGTAATGTCAATCAGCTGCCATATTGTCATATATTAGAATGGGTATGGACTTGCGGGGCAGGGATGTAATATTACCACTTTATAAATCATTGGTGCAGCCCTATCTGGAATATGCAATTCAGTTAGGTGCATGGAGGACCTCAGAGACGAGGAGAGACTAAGGCTAAGGCCCCACGAGCCGGAAACACTGCGCTAAAGTGCTGCAGGAACAACTGCGGTGTGAACGCATCGCGGTTCTTCCTGCAGCGCTTTGAACAGAAAGTTCACAGAGTTTTCCTTCGCGGACTTTCTGTTACAATTATATCTACGGGAAAGTTGCTGGCGTTTCCGTAGATATAATTGACGTGTTGCGATTTTCAAAATCACAATGGTTTTGGAAATCGCAGCGTGTCCACCCTGCGATTTTTTTCTGCAAAATGGGAATGGGATTCACATGAATCCCATCCACTTTGCTAGTACTGTAAAACGCCGGGAATCGCGGCATTTCTGGCTCGTGGGGCCCCGGCCTAAAGGATGTTAATCTATTTAGTATGGACAAGACACATTTAAGAGGAGTTATGATAATTCTGTATAAATACATAAATGATTCATACAAGAAATATGGAGAAAAACTCATCAATGAAAAATACCCTCAAAAGATAAGGAAACTCTCTCCACCTGGAGAAAAAAAGGTTTACTCTTAAGCGCCAACAAGGCTGTAAGGACTGTAAATCTGTGGAATAGCCTACCCTAGGAGCTGGTCACAGCAGTTACAGCCGGCACTTTCAAAAAAGGATTAGTTGCCTTTTTAGAGCAAAATTGGTTATGGAAATGTATTGACAGTCATGACGTATCCCATCCCCTGGTTGAACTTGATGGACATATGTCTTTCTTTAACCATCCTAACTATGTAACTATGTAATATTAAGTTTAGCCAAATAAATACTTTAGAAAATACAAAAAACTCTTTCTCATTTGATTTTCATATGCCGTATTATAGCACATAGATAGGGGCTGGCTAGTTGACAATTCCTTAATAAAGATAACATTCATGAAGGCACGCTGTAAATATTAGTATCACTCAAGGTATTTGCTATGTTTCTGCATATTTTGTTAGGAGCGCTTTCATCATCCAATATGCTAGTCTTGAAGTTGCACAATGGTGTAACACAACACCTTAGTTGCACAGATCTGTGAAAACATTACCAATGTCACAGAAGTGATGGCAATTTAGCTTGGCTAAAGATCAGCGAATGCTTAATGGCTACCATGATACAATATATTGTAATGGCACTATTATGAAAGAGCGTTGCTTTTGTGGTTTTCCTTTGAATCTCTTTACTTTTAACAACCATACTCGCTGCACAGGCACATTGTACCGGCACAGTAAAGTTATGTTCAGACAGTGGAAAATGGATTCCACATGTGAACATTCTGTCGTGGCTAGCCGTACGGTATGCCGATGCAGTACACCGGCATCCTGTTGCGGGATTCCGCTCTGGATTAGGCCCGAATGGATGGGCCTAATCGGGAGGAGGTCTCGCACTGCGGACTCTGCGGCTGAATCAGCTGCGGAATCCACAGGATGAAGGGGCGTGTCGCTTCTTTTTTCATTGAAAGGTTAATCCTTGCCTGGTATGATCTGCAATGATTGGGTTGTTAATAAAGGGAGCAGGATAGCAAGCTGATCATGGGTTCACTACAAAGTCAACAAATGCAATTCTCTTATAATGCCTGTTAGGTTGTGCATAAATCATAAGACACATTCTGTAGTGCTGGCGGAGGTTGTAGAGTGGTAACTGGTGTCATGTTCATATGTGCGCCTGGCAGGGGTCTGCTTGGTGAAAGCTGTAGCAAGTTGGATACAGAATGTATATTTGTAATATAACTTTGCTTTCTTTTTCAAAGCAGGAAAAATTGCTTTTATATCAAGGATCACAACATATGGTTTTAAAATAATTATCCCATTGCTTCATGTCAATAGTAGGCTTGTCATCATATAAGCAATTAATCATGGAGCTTACCATACTTGTCAGCATGTCTGAGGATCCAGTTGTTTTATCTGCCTGTACTGTGATGGTTGGTAATGTTCACTGCCATGTTCACACAAGAAGTGACAACCTGATTCCCTATCTGTGCCTATGTGCCTCCACTGCCAACTTCTCATTCTCCTCCATCTTGTTCTACATACAACATTGTCCATGTGGGTCCCCAACTGTCACAGGATAGCAAGCAAGATGTGGAAGCTGCTCCTTTACATCACTTTTTGCATACCTTCCAACTTTTGAAGAGCAGAAAGAGGGACAAAATGTGCGACGTGTGCAGCAGCAAACTTAGCGCCGTCCATTTTTATGTTGACTCTGTCCATTCTCATTCATTTTTCATGTGCCCCCACACAGTATAATCCTCCTAGTCACCCATAAATTATATGCCCCCTCCATCTCTCCCCCAGTTTCATAGAACCCCTTCATCTTCCCCCAGTTTCAGGTCCCCCCTCCATCTCTATCCCCAGTTTCATGTCCCCCCTCCATATCTGTCCCCAGTTTCATGTCCCCCCATCTCTGCCCACAGTTTCATGTCCACTCCATTTCTGCCCACAGTTTCATGTCACCCCATTTCTGCCCACAGTTTCATGCCATTTTCCTACCCTTCATCTGCCCCAGTTTCATGACGTTCTCCCCACCTTCATCTGCCCCAGTGTCATGTCATTCTCCCCCCTTCATCTACCCCAGTGTCATGCCGTTCTCCTCCCCCCTTCATCTTCCCCAGTGTCATGCCGTTCTCCCCCCTTCATCTGCCCCAATGTCATGCTATTCCCCCCTTCATCTGCCCCAATGTCATGCCATTCTCCCCCCCTTATCTGCCCCAGTGTCATGTCATTCTCCCCCCCTTCATCTTCCCCCAGTTTCAGGTCCCCCCTCCATCTCTATCCCCAGTTTCATGTCCCCCTCCATATCTGTCCCCAGTTTCATGTCCCCCCATCTCTGCCCACAGTTTCATGTCCCCTCCATTTCTGCCCACAGTTTCATGCCGTTCTCCTACCCTTAATCTGCCCCAGTTTCATGCCGTTTTCCCTACCTTCATCTGCCCCAGTGTCATGCCGTTCTCCCCCCTTCATCTGCCCCAGTGTCATGCCGTTCTCCTCCCCCCTTCATCTTCCTCAGTGTCATGCCATTCTCCCCCCCTTCATCTGCCCCAGTGTCATGCCGTTCTCCTCCCCCCTTCATCTTCCCCAGTGTCATGCCGTTCTCCCCCCTTCATCTGCCCCAATGTCATGCTATTCCCCCCTTCATCTGCCCCAATGTCATGCCATTCTCCCCCCCTTATCTGCCCCAGTGTCATGTCATTCTCCCCCCCTTCATCTTCCCCCAGTTTCAGGTCCCCCCTCCATCTCTATCCCCAGTTTCATGTCCCCCTCCATATCTGTCCCCAGTTTCATGTCCCCCCATCTCTGCCCACAGTTTCATGTCCCCTCCATTTCTGCCCACAGTTTCATGCCGTTCTCCTACCCTTAATCTGCCCCAGTTTCATGCCGTTTTCCCTACCTTCATCTGCCCCAGTGTCATGCCGTTCTCCCCCCTTCATCTGCCCCAGTGTCATGCCGTTCTCCTCCCCCCTTCATCTTCCTCAGTGTCATGCCATTCTCCCCCCCTTCATCTGCCCCAGTGTCATGCCGTTCTCCTCCCCCCTTCATCTTCCCCAGTGTCATGCCGTTCTCCCCCCTTCATCTGCCCCAATGTCATGCTATTCCCCCCTTCATCTGCCCCAATGTCATGCCATTCTCCCCCCCTTATCTGCCCCAGTGTCATGTCATTCCCCCCCCCCTTCATCTTCCCCCAGTTTCAGGTCCCCCCTCCATCTCTATCCCCAGTTTCATGTCCCCCTCCATATCTGTCCCCAGTTTCATGTCCCCCCATCTCTGCCCACAGTTTCATGTCCCCTCCATTTCTGCCCACAGTTTCATGCCGTTCTCCTACCCTTAATCTGCCCCAGTTTCATGCCGTTTTCCCTACCTTCATCTGCCCCAGTGTCATGCCGTTCTCCCCCCTTCATCTGCCCCAGTGTCATGCCGTTCTCCTCCCCCCTTCATCTTCCTCAGTGTCATGCCGTTCTCCCCCCCTTCATCTGCCCCAGTGTCATGCCGTTCTCCTCCCCCCTTCATCTTCCCCAATGTCATGCCATTCTCCCCCCTTCATCTGCCTCAGTGTCATGTCATCCCCCCCCCCCCTCTTCATCTGCCTCCAGTTTCATGGGCCCCCTACATTATGTTCCCCTCAATGTTTATCATGAAAAAATACTTATACTCACCTTCCAATGCTACCCCGCAGCTCTCACTGCAGTCTTACTCAATGACATAGTTGTAGGCACGATGTGATGTCATCACATCGCACCTACACATGCAGAAGCCGGAGCACAGCGTTAAAGCAGAAGCTGAGCTGTGACAGCTCCTGCTTTAATCACCAATGTATTCAACTCATTGGCGTCCTCCGGGATGGTTGGGAGGTATGCTTTTTGCATTATTGTGAGGGTTCACTCCAATATCCTGTAAAGGGCAGGGGGATTACACTGCTGATGCTATTTGTCACATGACAAGGGTGTGGATGTCAGGGGTCGACTTGACTCGCTCAATCTTTCACTCACACTTCACTCAGGCTGCAAATTGAAAGTAAGTCTCACCTCAACATTGTCCACACACACCAAATACACACCACCATAACTTCTGATTCAAGTCCAGCAGCAACCTCACTCACATAAGCAAACACACCTCAAAAGATAATGAGTTCATATTACCCCTTTGAAAATGAAAATACTAATCCAGAGGTATAACTTATAGGTCCTGGGCCCTAAGTCAAAATCTGCATTGAGGCCCATAATTACTATGTGCTATCAATAATACTTATTATGTAGGAAGGCTTTTGGGCCACCTCAGGGTCCAGGACCCCGTAGCTAATGCTTCCTCTGTACCACCTGCAGTTAACCCCTTGTACTAATCTGGAGGTTGGTATAGGCAACCAATCTACTCTACTTTCCCATACAGAGTTATATAAATAAACATCAAATTAAAAGCATTAGATCCTGATGACAGACAAGTGGCCATTATCCACTGGTGTAATGTCCCTGCTCTCTGATGACCCTCTCTGCATGCAGCCCTCTAATGGTTGATACCTGTGGCTGGAGACAGCACCCTCCTGTTGCTCTTAGTACTGCCCAGTGATATGCAGCAAGGTCAGGAACATTGCAAAAACCTTCACAGATACCAGATTGACTACATGCCAAACTGGGGGTCAAGTTGTTCAAGTTTGAATGCTGGTAGAGGACGGACAAGCAGACATTCACTTTATAGATATAGATGGAGCCAGGGGACTAGAAGGAGAGGCTTGAAAGATCACGTGTGCTGATTGACCAGATAGTAGATAGATGAGCAGAAACATTCAAGCTGCTTGGCTATATCTGCCCCTATATCGCAGAGCCTAGAATATATGGGTTCCTAGGAGGTTTAGGCACCACTCCCTGTTTCCATGTGACCACCTGTAACTGTTAGTATTAGGCACTACCCTATAGCGTCAAAGCAGGCAAGTTATGGTTGTATTTACTTACTGTTAAGTGGACCAAACAAGAAATGCCAAGGCGTAGATTGTGTTAGCTATAATGGGCTTATGGGGAGAGCCTGCCAGACCACACAGCTAAAACATCAAAAGTTTAAGAGCTACCTACTGGATCCAAGTCAAGAAGTAACCTTCAAGGAGGCCATACATTCTAGGAACAACTGTTTCTCTATTTTCAGACAGTGACTTTCAGCCTGTAAAATAATCTCTGAGTCAGACGTATGCTTATAGAGTGTACCGAGGTAACACTGTTCCCATATACTGTACATAGGCCCAAATTTATATATAGGTACACAGTGTAAATTTAGACCAGCAGTCTGAAAGTGCACAAGACTTAGATGTTAAATATGACATAAATATTGACTGTCTAAGTGCCTGCCACCTTTTGTTGGCTTACTTTGAGCTAGAATTGTACGACCCAATTTTGGTGCATTTTTGGTGCATAGTGGCACATTTATGCCACACTTCTTTTTTGAGACTCCACACCCACATATCTGGCAAGTCAATAATTTTTAATTCAAACTATACTGTATGTGCCAAAGACAAGCCACAATGCGCCAAGTATACACTAGTGTCTAGTCGTAACCACAATAGTAAATCAAGACCATAGTCTATATTGATGGATATATTGTAAGATTCATATGACTTTCTTTATGTAATAAATGACATTACTATAATAAATTAAATAATAAAATGATTATATACACACCATGTGGCTGATATGTAGGTTTATAATAACTTTTAATATTGATTCACTATTGTTATATTATACGATGTGATAGAGTTGACAGTTCCATGTACTTTAGTTATGAGAACAATGCTTCAAAATACATTCTGAAGTCACTGGATTCCTATTTCTTCCAGTTTTTCTTTCTTTTTTTTTTTTCCTTTTTCTTTAAGAGTGCTGCCAAAATATACAGTACATACTGATTCTGTCATATGAACAGATGTTCTGCCTGAGGAAATCCAAAGTATGGTTCTAACTGTGAATGGTTTTAAGGTGCTTCACATTTTCACAATTTACACCCATTCTGCAGAGTTCAATAACAACAGAAATGTAAAAGAACAGATTAAGTTGCTTTATTAGGTTGTTTCTAAATTGTTTAACAAAGTCTGTCATAATACGGAGCTAATAAATTCTAATTCACCGAGACCTGTCGGATGTATTGTTATATAAAGCTGTAAATGGGTAGGGCGGTGGGGCTGGCATTGGAGGCTGTGGGTATTTCCCGACTAGATCTTATATTATAAACCTAGCAGTGCATTCAGTATATTGGGTAAAGGGCAGCCAAGGAGCCCTACACCCTTCTTTCTGTACTACTTTACAGATGAACCATATACATAGGGCTTTATATACATAGGGCTTGCTTGAACTATTTTTTGGGATTATCAGCAGTTCTAAATGTATGGATGAGTACAGGTGCCCATACGCATAACTAGAACAAAAGTTTGAGGGATAGAATTAGACAATGAATGATCATATTCCAGACTAAACATACACAGTCATTGTCCAGAAAGAAGTCGACCATGTTTGAAATTTTTGTTCAACAGCTGGATGAAAAATGTTTCGTCCACAAATAACCTTTCTTTGAATGTATGTCACTACCAAGCCCATCACAGGTTCTAGACACAACAATAAAATAACAATAAAAACATTTTTAGATCCAAAGTGCCAACATATTCTGCACTCTACAATTCATAGCACACATAAACAGATAAAATGAGACATTACAATATGACAAAGAAATTAACATATTAAACAATAGGAGTGATGGCCCTGCTCACAAGAGCTTACAATCTATAAGGCAATAGTGAGACGCAAGAGATCAGAGGGTTTGTTTGGTACATCGTTTGATAAATAAGGTCATAAATCTAAAGCTGTAGGAGCTGTCACCAGCCAGTATCTGTGAATATAGAGATATTAAGTGCATGGAGGGCAGGGTAACTTCTAGATGAAGGGGTCAGGATCTGAGGAAAAGAGATAGGATAACTTATGATACAAAATGTTAATGTAGTGTGTGGGGTTGTAGAACAATGTGCTCAGGTCATGTGATAAGCCTGACTAAAGCTGATAAACTGCTGTAGTTAGGAATTAATCTGATTGTCCAGGTAAAGTGTTCCAGAGAACCGATGCAGCTCAAGAAAAGTCTTGGAGACAGGACTCTAAGGCCATTGGTAGAATGGAGAGGACAGTTAGGGTTGGTAAACAGTGACGAGGGAGGAGATGTAGGGAGGTTACAACAATCCTTACTAAAATTTTTAACCTCTCTCACTCTTCTGGAATCTATTCGTCCTCCTTAAAACATGCTGTCATAACTCAACTACTGAAAAAACCCTTCATCAACCTATCCTGTGCTGTTAACTGTTGACCCATCTCTAACCTTCTCTTCATCTCTAAACTCCTGGAACGCTATTCCAGCCTAAAAACTAAAACTAAAAATGACTTATTTATTATATTATAAAATATATAAAATTATATAAAATTTATTTGAATACCCCAATCTAAAGAAAAATAAAAATGTTGTAAGTTTCAAAAAAAAGTGAAATTGATCACAAACCAGTTTGAGCCATCCAAAAAGTCACATAAGTATTTTGGATTTTACACCGCAATAAACCATTTTGAAATTTTGCATCTCAAACCTGTGGAGTGCCAAGTAATTTACACATCAAAATAAGTAGTGCATCCCTACTTGATGGCTATATACAGTGGTGATGTACTGTGTATAACCACTGTGTGGCAGGCTGGAAATGAGGAAAGATAGGGGTCCAAGTGTAGGGAGCAGCCCATAAGCCTTGAGTCTAAGGGTAAGTTCACATGGAGATTTTTGGTCAGGATTTTGAGGCCATATCCACCTCAAAATCCTGACCAAAAAGATGGCTCCCATTGAAGCCGGTCAAGTGTTTTTTCCGGGAGCTGATTTGTTCCGGCTACCGGAAAAAGAAGTGAAATGCTCATTCTTCAGGCCGTTTTGCCTCACGATTCGGCCTGAAGACACTCCCGACTAGGCCCATTCATTGGGCCTCATCCGGAGAAGAGTGCGCGACTGGATGTCAATGCAGTGCACTGGCATTCAGTCGCGTATACCCATCTTTTGGACTGGAACCTGAGGTGGCCTTCGCCTCAGGTTCCAGTCCGAAAAACCCCGTGTGAACTTACCCTAATTCATCTACTAGTGATGGACAAGGAGTGTTTAGATGGGACAACTCCCTTGTCTAACAAGTCTAGTATTATTTGTATTCTTGAATGAATAATCTTTTGGTTTATGAGACAGAAGGCTATTGAGTTATTTATTTTCTATTACATTTTTTACATCTATTTTCTTTAGAAATAATAGTCATATTTATAATATCAAAAACTATTCATCTTACAAATATAGTGCTGAATCTCAAGTAGAATTGTGGTTTTGTTGGGAAAATGTATCTTTGTTGTCGGTCACCTTTTAACACATGATCATTTTATTTCTTGTATAGTTCAGTAACTTATCTGACACTTGCTTTTATTGCCACATTCCTGATTTGTTGAGCACAATAAACAAGTGCAATGAATATCACAAAGGATGGCACGCTTAACTTTTCAAACAGAAAAAGGAAAGCATTTGAGTACATGACTTGTAATAGGGCACTTGTTGGTGTAGTTATAGAGACAGAAATAAAACAATAAGCCCCATGTCATTGTTGTGAGTGTTGAAAGTCTGCCATGTTACTCTAACTGATGTTAAAGCAATTTGCCCAAATGTGATTTAGAACCAGAATTCCTACTGATAATGTGGCAACAAAGCAATCACGTCTGAACTATTTCAATAAGATGCACAAGTTAGAAAATCAAACATAAGTAAAATTTCTCTGCAGGTTATCATTATAGTTTGTTTTGTGCTATGTAGGCTATATTCAGCTGCTGCTTTACAGTTGTCTTTATCACAGGGATTGCAGAACTGGGGCAGCTAGTACAATATCTCTATTCAAACACTGGTGTTGTCTTTCAGACCATACATTACAAAATCAAAGGACCTAATATTTAACCAATCCTATTTCTATTGAAGAGGTTGTCCAGTTCATTTTCATTGATCAACTATCTTTAAAATAGTTCACTAATAAAAGATCAGTAGGTGTTCAAATCCTGGGATCCCCGCTGATCAGCTGTTTTAAGGGATCACAACACTGGTGAAATCACCATGATGTCTTCACTGCTTATATTGCATGCTGTTTGTTTCATAGTGGTCATCTAATGTCCAATGGGAGGCTTTTTAACCCATTTTTTTCAATGTGTCACTCACGTTAAACGAAACCCATTGAAATCAATGGGATTCTGTCTTGCAGCGCTGATCCTTACGTGAGTTATCGTGCAAGAATCAGTGCCGCGTTACTTTGTGTGACTGCCTCCTTTGAATACAATGGGGGCAGAATCTGGATGGAATCTGTTGCTGATTTGGATCAAATCAGCATCAAATTCCTACATTTGAATGGCCCCACATAGGAAACACAGCTAAAACAGATTTCATTTTTTCACAGAATTTTTCAGTGAGTTTTTGCTGCGTTTCTTCTCTGCATTTCCCCCCCCTATTAAATCTATAGGGAACACTCCACAAGCCAAAATTAAAATGCTGCAATTTTCAAAACCTTCAGAAGATGCGACTTTTCCGCAAATCTTTTTTCCTCAGTATTTGACTGAGATGAAATGACATCTCAATGATTTTGCTAGTACTATAAGGAGCAGGGCTTTTTCTTGCTTTGTTTTTCCAGCAGACAAATAGTCTGTATTTCCAAAATGTGGGACCTTGGTCTAAAGGAATCCTTTTTATGTTGCCTATTTCTTTTTAGTGCCAGATCCTTGAGGCTTGATCATTACCCACAGAGCGTTGTTAGACTGTGTTGCTCTGAATGTGATTGCTTTTAGTTGAGTACAGAGTCAGACATTGGAGCTGTATCAGCTTGTTTATACGGTTCCCACTTCCGACTGTCTATTCAATTAACAATATCTCCAGAACGACCACACCTAAAACCACAATCCCTGCAGTAAAATAAAGCCACCAGAGCGGTAGCTAGTTGTAGGGACACACCTTCCATGACGTGAGCTCTGCACAATGCTTGCAGGCAGACTGGCAAGCTGCTAATGAATAACGTCACCTCTACAGTATGTGACACAATATTTCCGTAATAAAGAACGAGGAAACCTTAGGAGGCAATATCACTGTCAAGGGTAAATAATCCAGTTACAAAAAATATTTTATTTAATGAGCAACTAAAAACAAACAAAAACAAACAAACAGAACACATAAAATGACAACGGATTTTGGAACATAATTATCTGTATTTTATTTTATTGGTATTGTGTTTTTTTTTGACTATTGTTATATGACATAGGACTATGCTACATAGCGTCCTTTTATCTGTTTATTTTTTTATTTTACTCATTTCTGTCTATTAGGATCTAGTGTGATGCATGGGGTTATGGTAGGTACCAAGGTTTCCCATGGTACCTAGCATACCTCAAAATATGTATCCAAGAAACATTTTTAAATTTGTTTTCAATCCATAGAACAAGGGATAATCAGATGGAAATGAAATTGAGTCTTGGCTGGTTGTGTCTTGACCACTTCACCCCCTGTCATGCCCAATTCCCTTACTTCAAATATGAGCTCAGGACATGTACCTTTTGAAGCGGCCAGTCCACCACTGTCATCCCAACCACTCTGTGATCGGCAAAGCAGGAATCTCTCAGCAATATCCCCAGCTCCCAAGATCCCTTGAACACTGTCAAGTTTTGGCATTTCCTAATTGTTGGACTAAGAAAACCTCAAGACTTCTTTGGGTGAACTCTGGCCCAACATCCTAAAAGAAAGTTGCAAGAAAAGGAGATACAAATGTTGGTTATTATTGTAAATGTGCTATATGATGGATGTAAGATGCTTGTTTTTGGGGAGTTTTCTGGTAGTACTGAATAGAAAAGGAAAGAGCACACTTTTTAAAAAACTTTTATATTTTTGTTTATTTTTTCCATGACGTTTTTTTTTTTTTTGCAATTTTCAAACTTCCTTTATTAGTTTATTTTCCAAAATTAGGCATTGGTTCAAATGTCTGCACACAATACCCCATCAAAAATTAAAAACCTTCTAAAAAAAAGTTTAATGGTGTGTTCACACTACTGTTGTAAATGTCCGTTGCTATCTTCCATCATAGGATGACAGCAACTGACATTAAACAGTCGCAGACAATGGTTACAGACTGATTCTGTATCCATTCCCATTGACACTAATGTAAACCACATGAGAGAAGCTAGCTTCCTCATGTTTACTTTTAAAACGGAAGATAAACTTGTACATGTATGATTTTATCTTCTGTCATCCTATTATAGAAGACAACAACGGACATTTACCATGGTATTGGGAACTCCCCCTAAAAGGCTTATAATAAATATAATTTCATAAAATATATTTAAGCTTGCAATCCACATCAAAGGTTGTCATTCTCTTTCAAATCCCTACACTAAACTAAACTAAATAACATGGAAGAACTAAACTAACTAAATAGAAATGTCCAAAACCGAAACTAGAAAGACATCTGCCCAGAAATGAGTTATCTATCAGCAAAGATAGACATTCCTGAAGTGCTCTAGGCTGTGCATGCTGAGTCCAGTCCATATGGATGATAGACGTTATCACCAGTAGCTTCAGGTCAAAGTCAGGACCAGTCCCATAAATCCAGGAAACCTTATGGAGGGGAACAGTGGCTTGGATAACCATCACATTATCAAGATCCATTTCAAAAGCTCTTTTGATCTTTCTGCTGAGAATCCCTAAGGTGCACTTAAAGAGGACCTTTCATCAGATTGGGCACAGGCAGCTCTATATACTGCTGGAAAGCTGACAGTGCGCTGAATTCAGCGCACTATCGGCTTTCCCGATCTGTGACCCGGGTAAAGCGCTATTGGTCCCGGTACCGTAGCGCTTTACAGTCAGAAGGGCGTTTCTGACAGTTAGCCAGGAACGCCCTTCTTCACAGCAGCGCCTATCGCGCTGTACTGTGGAGCGGGGAGGAACTCCCTCCTCCCCTCCTGATAATACTCGTCTATGGACGAGCTGTGTGAGCAGAGGGAGGGGGCGTTCCTCCCCGCTCCACAGTACAGTGCGATAGACGCTGCTGGGCAGAAGGACGTCCCAGGCTAAGTGTCAGAAACGCCCTTCTGACTGTATAGCGCTACGGTACCGGTACCAGCAGTATATAGAACTGCCTGTGCCCAATCTGATGAAAGGTCCTCTTTAACATACTATCTCACTGCTGAGAAGTGGTAGTTAAAGACACTCTTCTGCTCAGTAGCTGTAACAGTCTGTCAGTGTTGCTGCATCAGAGTAAAAATATTGGTGATGGTAGAAACAGCTGGAGTAGACTGACAGGGAGTAGCAGGTCACATGCCATAGTTGTCTAGTGCCAACAGTAACTGTAGGCTTGTTATTATGGAGAACATGGAAGAAATTTTGGCTTGCTCGGTTTGCTTATCATCTCAGTCACAGGGTGAAGATACCTATAAGAGTGATACCATGATGATTTTGAACCACAGCACATTCCTCCTCCGCTGCAGTCATACCACTTAATTTCCAGAGTGGCTTTTCTATTCTTAATTCTGTTTTCACTGATCTCTAGTGAGGTGCCTTCTTCCCCCAAAAAGACAGCACTTTGGCCGCTAATAATAATAATAATAATAATAATAAATTTTATTTATATAGCGCCAACATATTCCGCAGCGCTGTACAATTTGCTAAGGAAGGTATTCTTAGAAATTTTCCATTTTCTATTCTTGAAGAGTTGGATGAGAGCAAGCACTGACGGCTATGGTGGTGGAGACTTGAAGCATGTAAAATAACTATGACTCCCTGTAGTCACATAAAAAAGCATCGCCCGTACTTGTGCAAAAATCAACTGGCAATAGAAAGCAATGTGAACAAGATCTTCCTCTTCCTCCCTGTGACGATTCCCATAGCCAGACCACATCCACAAAAAGAACTAGTACATGGTCATCATTGTCATCACAATCACTGACTACCTCCCCGGTCCTCCTTCTATGTTCCTTCATCAGTCGTCAGTAACAGAATGTGCAGCCAAGAAGCAATAATATGCACCCAGCCATTTGCTTGTGCACCAACTTCACACACGCCTGGACAAATTGCTGGTGGTGCAGTCAATGCCACACCAGTTAGTGAATTAAGACAATTCCTATATTCCTATATGCGCGTCTCACATTGAAAGCAATAGGTAAAAAAGCCTCCCATTGATTTCAATGGGTAGCACGCGTATGCCAGCACCCATAGAAATCAGTAGGATCTGTTTTAACGTCACTCACTCAGTGATAGCAGTCCGCTATCACTGCTTGATGTATCTGATATTAGCTGTACTAGTGGCATGTGTCTGGTTATCTGATTTTTTATGCATATCATCTAAGTTCCATGCCTATGTCTAGACATCAATTCTAATATCTTTGAATTCCAATATATGCTATCACTTGGACATTACTAGGAAATATATGATACATTCAGCCTTTGGTTTTGAGTAGAGATGAGCAAACACTAAAGTGTCCGAGGTTCAAAATCCGATTCGAACAGTCGCACACTGTTCGACTGTTCGAACGGATTTCGAACCTCATTATAGTCTATGGGGGGAAATGCTCATTTCAGGGGTAGGCAACATTCAATAAAATCATACTCACCAAGTCCATGAATAACGGTCGGGCTGGCTTGTGCTTGAAGTCTTCTCCCGGCGCAGGATCCCCGCGTCCTCTTCCGGGTGGAATTCACTCTGCCTAGGCATCCGGCCTAGGCAGAGCCGACTGCGCATGCGCGTGCGGCTCTGCCCAGGCCCGACGCCTGAGCAGAGCCGACTGCATGCGCGTGTATGCGCGTGCATGCCCGCACATGCGCAGTCGGCTCTGCCTAGGCCGGATGCCTAGGTAAAGTGAATTCCACCGGGAAGAAGACCCGGGGATGCAGCGCGGAGAAGATTTCGGAAAGGTAAGACAAGAACCAGCGTTGATTGGCAGAATGTATAGCATTCTGCCAATCAACGCTGGTTCTGCATCGAACATTAAACTTCGAACAGCTAGTAGTGTTCGATCGAGTACAAGTATTTCGAATACCGTAGTATTCGATCGAACACCTACTCGATCGAACACTACTCGCTCATCTCTAGTTTTGAGGGTTGACAAATTTTATCTAAAGAATGAAAACTGTATCCTGGTTGATGAGTATATTAACTACTACTGTATATTTTGTGGCACCAGATGCAGAGTTATCCATGATTAACCCTGGTGTATCCAGGGTGAACATGTCTGCTCAGAGATAATATTTTTGGAGCATATCATTGCGGTACTCATCTAAGTATTGTAGTACGCTCCTCTGTTTCTAGAGACTATTAGCACGGACCGTTTACTATTGGTTTTCATGCAGTGTCTTTATTAGGAGCTAATTAAAAATTATGTTTTAGATTGCACTTGGAACGATTTTTGTTTCTGTGATTGTGTTGCATGTAATCTTTCCACCCTTCAGATGGTGCTAAGTCAATGTCAACTATAACTAGGGAAACACTGCTATTTTTCGTATAGGTATAATACAAACTAAAAAGTCTACAAAGGAAAGCTCCGTAGACTTTTTGTGAAAAGCGCTGTAAAAAAAAAAATCTGTTTTCACTGTGGTCTTTTCCGCAGCGCTTTTTGGCTGCAGCTCGCCACGTGGGGCCTTAGCCTTAATATTATACAGTATAGGGACAGAAATGCTTTGTAAAGATACAGAATGCTGGATTCTGTACAGATCGTAAAAGACACAGTTGCGGATTATATAAGCAAATTGAGAAATTTCAGCATTTACTGTACTGGATTTCCTTGTTCCTGCCAACTTTTTCTCAGCATATGGAACAACTATTAAAACTTTTATTTCTAGGTGTGTGCACAGTCACTGTGAGCTGACGCCGGAGTAAGAGAAGTGAATTAGAAGCACCAGCTTTTACATTCCATAGAAAACTTGTGAGTGAATCGGCTTTGTTCTTTATCTCAAAGGAGTTTTTGCAAGTCACAATGATCTGCTTATAACAACAGGAGTTCCTGTTACTCCTCCAGATTTTGTGTAAGAAGATTTTTTTCTTGTGCAACATGCGTCTTTGTAAGAACTGCTGAGTAATACAAAGTTTTTTTTTTTCTTGTGGCTGATGCAAACCTGGGGAATTTGCATCATCACTCGGCAGAAATAACCTGGTGTGACAGCAGACTAAATGCTGTACAAATGCTGTACAAATCATCAAACCCATGAGGAAGCTGACTTGGTCTCCAATAATAGGGCAGCAGAGAGGCAGCAGGTGTTACTGAGACGCACATCTTCAGCTCCAAGTTGTACAAAGTTTACATTACAGTCAGTATATTGCAGAAGAGGAGACACCTTCTACCTGCACAGCACTTTTTTCTATTTTATTTTGATAAAATTGTTCTTTTAACCATGTATAAGAAATCTGCTTCCGCTGATGTGTCCATGATATCCAAAGGCAGCTGTTACCTGGAAAAGCAATCTCAAGACACGTTACCCTTAAAGAAGGGTCAAGAACCTGACAGCAAAGGAAAGGTGGTACTTAAAAAGAAGGTGACTTTGTTGAGAGGAATCTCTATAATTATTGGGACTATCATAGGAGCGGGGATTTTTATCTCCCCTAAAGGAATCCTACAACACACTGGGAGCGTAGGAATGTCCCTAACTGTGTGGACGGCATGTGGCATCCTCTCTCTCTTTGGTAAGTGCATGCTTGCAATAACTATTATCATATTATACATGTGGGCTGTTCCTGTATATATGTCATTAGAAATTACTCAACCTTGTATGTATACACTAACATTCAAGGAAACTTAAAACATCATTGTCAGCTGTTATTAGACTGAAAGTCATGATAAAATGTCACATTTAGTGACTTTAAGTGACTTCAGTTAACCCTGTTATAGTTTTATTCTATTTATACAATGATTAAGTTATGGTTAATTGAATTTCTTTGGCTTTATGTTAATATCTAGTTAATTTCATTTCATTTCATACCAGATGTTTATGAAATTGACTAATCCACAGGGACGGCCTTCATATGAAATGCATGTGATCGTATATATGTAGCTGAGTCTGTGTACATCTGCTCCCATGGTGTAAAATGCTATTCGTCTGACGTATGGAGGGTGTGTCAGTAAATACTAGGTCTTACCTTTGTTACATTAACCAGATCCTTGCCAATGTCTTTAACAACAGTCATTGTGAATTGAAGTATATAATGGGAAACAAAATGAAAAATAAAGTAAAACCAGCACATGTTAAGATTGTAACAGTGGGAATTTGTGCAGTTGTGACTCTATAACAGACCAGTAACACTGCAAATAAAAAAAAGAAATGAATGTACATAATTTAAGTCCTAAATGAAAAGTATATCAATGCTTCTATTACAAGACAAAGCATAAACTATGACATATAATGCACAAATAATATAAATGGCATCAATCTATTAAATATATTGAGGGATTACGAAAATAGTCATGGAGCATTGCTAGTGTTCCTATATATTCCTAACATTCTCCATTAACATGATGTGAGCTTACTGGAACCTAAGCCTTGGGAGATATAAGCAGTTATTTAATATATTTTTGAAGAATATTTATTATTTCTTAGATTCTTTACTCCTCCTTCACATAACTGATTGATATTCGTGTGTTTATCGTGATTTTCACTAACCCTTACATTGAATTGAATGGACAGGCCACAAATACGGACAGGTCTTGCTCCATATTTTGAGGCTCTTTAATATGATCCGTCATACAGCTATAGAAATTCATGCATCCGTACTTACATCCACAATTGTGGATCAAAAGTACATTCATGTAAAGGAAGCCTTGGTGAAGTCATGGCATAACTTTCTAGACACCTTGTGGATCTATTGATTTTCATAAAACTTCTATAACTGTTGGAAATAGGTTGGCCAAAGTTTTAATGTTATACTCTAAGCACAGGGAACTTTGATTGGATTAGCAGGCCAAGCAAACATTGTGCCACTTCATTAGCCATTCATTGTCTATAAGACTGCCAGAGAATAGAGCGCTCCACTATCTCCAGCAGTCCGTAGAGAATGAATGGAGCAACAGTGTGCACGCTTGGCCTGACATTTCAGGGCTCGTTCACATCTGCGCCCGCTCTCCGTTCTGCAGGTTTCTGTTTCCTGTACAAAACAGAGTAGGATACGGAAACCTGCAGGAGTCTTTCTCACCCATTCATTTGAATGGGTGAGAAAGCTGTCCGGCCATGAGCGGCAGTGAGCGTTTTATGCTCTCCGCCGTGAAACCGGGTTTTTTAATCCGGACACAGAGTCAGACATGCAGTACTCTGTGTCCGGATTAAAAAAAAAATGGTTTTGCGGCGGAG
Organism: Leptodactylus fuscus; assembly: GCF_031893055.1. Lineage (NCBI taxonomy): Eukaryota > Metazoa > Chordata > Amphibia > Anura > Leptodactylidae > Leptodactylus > Leptodactylus fuscus. The sequence continues at coordinate 275,126,045 of NC_134265.1, read as the reverse complement.
AGCATAAAACGCTCACCGCCGCTCACGGCCGGACCCGGTCTGTGGTTTCCGCCTTCTTGCATGCAGAAGACAGAAACCACGGAACGGAGACCAGAAAGCAGGTGTGAACCTAGCGTCATTTGTACAGCATGAGCGTACTCATGATTATTGGGGTCACATAAATCAGATCCCTGACAATCAGCATGTTATTCCATATTTTGTAGTTATGGAATAATATAAAAACTTGGGCCAACACCTTCATAGTATCCATAGACTTTAGAAAGCTGTCAATCACTTGTTTGACTGACAACTATTCCTGCTAAATACCCCTCCATGCATATGCAAGCATAATTACCTTTAAAACAATGTATCAGACATGTAGGAATTAAGACAACATCTACCATTGAGGGGAAGTCATTAAACCACCATGAAGTCAATGAGAGGTTTTTTTTCCATGTGGATTCTGAGGCGGATTCAGCGTCATAATCAGCGCCAAAAAACTGATTTGACTGTGAATGGAACCTTAATCTCTCCTCATATCTGAGATCCTCCATGCCCCTTATCAATTTTGTGTCCCTCTGTTTCAAACTCTAGGACATCCTTTCTATGAACTGGTGCCCAGATCTGAACTCCATATTCCATATAGGGTCGCACCAATGATTTATAGTGGTAATATTACATCCCTACATCCCACCAGTCCATATTCCTTTTAAATACATGACAATATCCTGCTGTCCTTACAAGCAGCTGATTGGCATTGTATGCTGTCATTTAATCTATGATCTATAAGTACACCCAAACTTTCTCCACCACCAGACTCTCCCAGTTTTATTCCCCCTAGGGCATATGTTGCATACAGATTATTTTTATTCAGATGCATAACATTGAATCTCATTGCCCTGTAGATGCCCAAACACTCAGTCTTTGCAACTCTGCTTGTAACCTACATACATCCTCTATAGGCTGTGCTGTAATACATAGCTTGGTATCATCAGAAAAAAATGAAGACAATGCTACTAATCTCAACTTCTACATTATTAATAAATAAGTTAAATAACGGTGGACCTAGGACTGGACCCTGGAATACATCACTTATAACAGATGACCCAGCACTGATCCTTGGGGTACACCACTTATAACAGAGGACCAGCCATTGACCACAACTCTCTGGATACAATCCTTTAACCAGTTTTCAATCCAATAACAAACTATATTTTCCAAGCCAATGGACCTAATTTTACCCATTAAACTTCTATGAGGAACAGTGTCAAATGTGTTTGCAAAGTCCAGGAACACTATATCCACAGCCTCCTCTCTGTCCAGACTTCTACTCACCTCTTAATAAAATCAAGTCAGGTTAGTCTTACAACTTCTGTCCTTACTAAAACTATGCTGTCTGTCACTTATATTATGTACTGTCACAAACTGCTGTATATTGTTGTTTGAGAGCCTCTCGAACAGTTTTCCCATAATGTTAAAGTCACTGGTATGTAATTACCTAGGGAGACCTACAGTCCTTTATGAAAATGGGCACCACATCTGCCTGAAGCCAGCCATAGCCATATTGTACCATTCACTAGAGATTCTCTAAAAATTAAGAATAGGGTTACAGCAATGACTGGACTGAGTTTATTAAGTAACCGTGAGCATAATCCATCTGGACCTGAGGCCTTGCTCACGTTTAATTTGTTTAACTTTGTTTGGGCCATTTCTATATTTATCCAGTTTAGTATACATCAACTACTGCCTGTTCTTCTGTATATACAGAGTTAAAGAACCCATTTAGAAGCTCTGGTTTTTCTTGGTCCCTGGTGAGCAAAGGCAAATAATTATTTCTGAAATGGAATGTATACAGCACATAGTACATTGCAGAGGTACTGTATATACCACCATAAAGTATAATACCAAGACATCAAGACAAAATAACAGCTAAAGTAATCTAATGCATGTGCCATACAATTAATATTAAACTTAAATATTAATTTTAAATTTATGGTAGTCCTAAGCAATGTGTACTCCCCTTCAACAGGGGTAGCTTATTTTACCTGTATGAGTTTGGGGGTCACACATTCCAAGGCCTGGTTTATATTTCTATAACCTATCAAGTACATAATTCTAATAATTGTATCCTAACACCAGACCTATATATTCTGACAGCAATTCAAGTTTATTGTCCAATGACAAGTTCTTAAAGAGGACCTTTCATCAAATCGGGCCCATGCAGTTTTATATACTGCTGGAAAGCTGACAGTGCGCTGAATTCAGCGCACTGTCGGCTTTCCCGATCCGTGCCCGGTGTAAAGTGCTATCGGTCCCGGGACCGTAGCGCTTTAGTGTCAGAAGGGCGTTTCTGACTGTTAGCCAGGAACGTCCTTCTGCCTCGCGGCGCCTATCGCGCTGTGCTGTGAGAGAGGGGAGGAACGCCCCCTCCCTCTGCTCACACAGCTCGTCCATAGACGAGTATTATCAGGAGCGGGAGGGGGGAGTTCCTCCCCGCTCCACAGTACAGAGCGATAGGCGCTGCTGGGCAGAAGGGCGTCCCTGGCTAACAGTCAGAAACGCCCTTCTGACTGTAAAGCCCTACGGTACCGGGACCGATGGCGCTTTACACCGGGCACGGATCGGGAAAGCCGACAGTGCGCTGAATTCAGCGCACTGTCAGCTTTCCAGCAGTATATAAAACTTCATGGGCCCGATTTGATGAAAGGTCCTCTTTAAGATACATAGAGATGTGGGAACTCTAGTTTTATTTTCATCCATGGATGTAGATGGTACATATTCCTTACCCAATACTCTCCTTGATGAGTTAAAGTTAAGGATTACCTTGATTCCAATCTGTTTGTTTCCCATAATTACATTTACACGTAAGATCCTACTAAACCGATTTACAACTTAATACCTATACAATGGAACATGTTGCTTTCTGAATCATGTCATTGGAGATTATACTCTCAATGCATAAACCATTAACAATTATTTACTTTATACTAAAAGGGTTTAAGGTATTTTTAGAGCATTTACGTACATAAAAGATTAAATAGAAGATTTAAAGGTATTTCATGATCAGCACATGATATGGAGCAGCAGAGAACAAACCGTTTTCACTCATTGTTGTGTACATATCTATTCAAGGAAAATTGCCTACAGCTTTTACATTATATAGTGGTTCCCAAACTGTGAGTTGTGACCTCCTGTGGGGGTTGTTTGAAGAATGTGAAAAAGGTATCACAAGGCAGTGCTCTGCTACAGTACTGATATGGCTGCTGATAAGATCAGAAGCTATATCTATAGCAGAGCACTCCACAGTCTTCACTGACCCTAACACATACTTACACTCCCCTCTCCTGAGTGTCTGGCGGTACCCTGATGTCCTCTTCAGGACTCTTCTGTCATCTGTCAGAAGTCATGTGCTCCAAGGGTCAACGCTGAGGCCCATGATTTGACCTCAGTGGTCATGTGGGTTGCGCTAATGTCATAACGCTAGATCAATGCATCTTGATGACAATGCGTCACATGTGACCACTGAGGCCTAATCACTTTCCGATTGCTCCTCAACATTGACCCTGAGATGCGTGACATCAGCATGAGACCTGAAGAGGATGCCAGATGACTGGAGGATGGCCAGGAGAGCTAAGGTAGGGTAAGTATAAGTGTTTTCTGAACCACTGGGCCTTAACTTATTATACTCTGAGGAGACACCAGAATACAATGATTTACCGAAATGAATCTGGGGGTAAACCTCACAAATCTTCTTTGAAACAAATCTTGTAGAACTCACACATCTCTATTAATGAATTAGCCCAAGGCTTCCAGCCACTGGATGCATTATATTGGGAATGTATTGGGAAGCAGATTATACTGTGTGGGGAAACTGTGGAGAATTATACTGTGGGTGTCATAGGAGCATTTTATACCATGTGGGGTTGCTTTGGGTGTGGGTCCACTGTGAAGTATTATACTGTGGGGGGAACTTGGGAGTATTTTTTAGTATGTGTGGCCACTGTGGAGTGTTATATGTGGATTCACTGTGGAGGATTACACTGTATGGAGACATTGTGGAGCATTACACTATCGGAGGCACTGTAGGGCATATTACTGTATGAACATACTGTGGAACATTATACTGTAGAAAGTACTATGATGCAAGTAATAGGAGTCCACAAATTTTGCTGTTATGGGGCCCGAAAATTTCTGTTGAACAGAGTAAAAGGCAGAATAAGAAGCAAAATACATTTGTGAAATTTATTTTTTGAATGCACGGTAGAAGGGTCCCCCAGCAAAAATGTTGTACTTAAAAAAGTTTGGGAACCAATGATAGAGACTATACGTTATCTGAAAAGCTCTGTGTCATTGAGGCCACTTTCACGTGCCAGTATTTTGGACAGTAATTTATAGCAATAAGACCAAAAAATGGAGATGATGCAAATTTTCCATTCTATTTTTATCCTTCTACTTCTGGAGTTGGTTTGCAAATTCTGTTATACAATTCTGAGCAGAATACCACATATGAATTAGGCCTTATTCGTAGCATAGAGTAGCAACAGCAATTACCCAGCGCCTCCCATCCGGGTATCTTTATTAAGCAGAAAGAAAATGGTACTGCTGGACTATAGTTCCCCTACGTGTAGGAGTCATACAGTTTTTAATTGAAAATGTTAGAGAACTGTGAAATTATTTTGTTCTAATGCTTGAAAAAATATCACCAAGAATTTGAAAAATTGTCAGCCAGGAAGCCTAGTGAGAATAGAAAAGTAGTATTCATGAATGTAGAGCTGATGCCTTCAAATTTTCGCTGAGGTGGGATGTTTACCAGCAGTTGCCTATTCTTTTGAAGTCTAGACATGTTTTAATTTCACAGCCTTTCAAAGCCATATACTTTCCCACAGCTATGCAGAGGCGTCTCTGCTTTTCTGGGTTGATGCATCTGAAGCCTCAGAGAAAAGTTGGTTCAGTCGATTAAAAACACAAAGTTTTGATAATTTGCAAAATCCAAATAGAATCATCACTTTTTTTTAAAAACACAGAAATAATAGCAGCAATTTTTTTTTAAGTTTCACATTATCTTACTGCTTTTTCTATTCACCAGAATGTAATTAGGAGAACAGTACCTAGAGGGCAGCATACAGAGGCACTGTTCTCCTAATTACATCCTGGAGAATAGATTTGCATATTTTTACCCAGAATCCCCAGCGGAGCAGGAATGACTTTGTAAGTCTCCGTTCGCCTATGTAGGCACACACTCCCTAATGTGTATGATTATCCCCTGACCCTGCTTTTTCTATGTGACTTTTATTATTACAGTAAATAAAAAATAAACAATTCTTGTTAAAGGGGCAATCCCATCATATAATGTTATGGCACATTCCTTATAATCAAATAAGGTCAGTGTGTCATCGGATGTAGACCCACTGTGCCAACTACCTGGTTTGGCTTTGGGGCACTCCCAAGAGCATTTTCTAAGCAGCTTCCCTGGTTTTTACCCAAGAAGACTACTATCCCTTCCAAGGAGACTTGATACCCCTCAGTGTTGTCCAAGTGTAGGTAACAAGTGGCCTGAGCTCTTGAGACACCAGTGCAAAGCAGCAGGAAGCAGGCAAGAGAACAGTTACTATCAATCTGAGGTCACAGGTAGGTAGAGTTTGTATATAGAGGATAATCGAGCAGAAGGTTGGACAGACAAAACAGGTTTGTATGTTCATGGTGACCTAAAGCGGGTACCAAGTGGGTGAAGCTGCACCAGGTACATCATTATATTCCTTCCCTTAAACCTCTTCACCTTGGATCCAGCACAAAGGAATATTAGAGCATTGATGTTCTCCTCAGTTTCCCAGAATCTATTTTCAGGACCAAGTTACTTCCAATCCACTGAATAGAAAATCTTTCTCCCTACTCTCTTGACATTCAAGATTTCATCCACCGTAAATTATTTTTTGGAACTGACAGAAGCAGATACAGTAATGGGAGTCCTGTATTTTAAGGACCAAAGTCTTCAGAAGAGAGTAGGTGGCAGGCAAAGTCTGTAGGATACTGGGGTAATTTGTCTTAGGACATCAAACACACCAATGCACCATGGAATTAACTTGTATGTTCATCCAAATATTCCTAAAAGACAACCAAACCCTATCCCTATCACCCTATGTCTTTGATCTATATACTTCATTTTGCATATAGCAGATAAATCAGAGTAATTTGGTTTGCAGCCAGATCTGTTACCAGTTCCCATAAATAGAATTAGCAATTGGTACCTCAGAGGAAGCAGGAACAGGGAGAGGGACTCTATGACGACCATATATAGTGTGAAAAGAAAAAGAACCAGAGAACTTGTCTCAAGTAAGAAGTGCCTGAGAAAGATTTTCAGAATTTGATTGATGTTTTACACTTGTCCAATGGCCTAAGGTTGGTGGCCAAGGAAATTTATTCAATTTATTATTCAACATACCACAGAAAAATTTCCAGAATCTTGATATTGATATCTTGAATTACTGTCCTACATCAAAGACAGTAGGGGAAGGCTATGAAGATAGAATACATACAGGATGAAGAGGCTGACCAAGAAGGTAAGCCACACAAAGTGGTTTCCACCACAGCCAAGAGTAGCTGGAATTTAAAAACTTTGGAAAGAACTTTACTCGACCTATGGTTGTCTCTCCTTGGAGCTTCCAGACTTCTGTAGGAAACTCTGAATATAATGGCCCTTGTCATCACAACATAAGCACAGATTTTTTGTATTTTTGCAAGTACTCCTGGTCAGAGATCTGCACCAATAGGTTTTTCAGTGGGAATAACTGCTGGAGACAACAGAGGGCTTTGAAACAAAGCTACTAATTCAGGTGTCCTACTCTCATGAGCACAGACTCTGAAACAGTTCCTAAACTGTAAATTGATATAGGTATCCAAAGAAATCAGGAAGTCTGCTAACTCATTTTTAATGTATCTGGCAAAGCCCTCCCACAATGTATCTAATTGCAAGTAATCTCAGAAACCAGAGTGCAAAACTATATGGTGTACTGACCCACAATCAAATTGTCTGGTTACTTTAAAACTGTATAGAAGATGGTCATTTCCAAAGTAGTTTATCCCTAGGTGGAGATTCTCAAGATAGCAGGGAAATAATAACGCTACCTTAGCATGTGCATATGAAATGCATAATACATTGATTCAAGTAACAGTACTTTGTATCTTAGTCATAGCAAGGAAGTAGAGGTAAATGTGCTGTGGAACTGCTACTGTGTGAATAAGATTCTGGTTGTTGCACATGCTGAGGCACACATTAGGCCTTGACTTGAGTAGAAGCAGGTGCAGATGAAAATAGAGTTTCCAAACAGGCAGCTGATCCAGGTGGTTACATTGGTGCACAGTCTTGTATCCCACACTTTAACCCCGGTACAGGGAATCTGGTCTTTGCCATGGAAGACTATTAGGTTGCTACCTCTTATAATGGTCTACAAACACAAAACTGGAACAGGCCAGATGGTTATCGACCCCCGGAAGAAGTCTTAGCGTGCCGAAACGTACGTCGGGCTGACAAACAGACACTAGGTGTTCTTGCTTTACATCACAGTGATTCTATATGGGTAAGATGGCATATTTCCTCTTGATGTAGACCTATCCTTATTGTATTTTACATTATGTGTGCATTATACCTGCGGCTCTGCCTCCCTGATGACAATATGTTGTAAACATGGGTTTATCCCTGTTCCTGCTTTGGAAATACATATTATTGGTCATTTTCTGACTTTATGTGGAATTTAAGAGAGTGTTCTTTCTGCAATCAGGATATTATGACTATATACATGCTTAGTCAATACTAGGAGAGTAGTTTAGCTGCATTCGGGTAGTGTGATTATTTATTAAATTGTTTGTGGAGGTTGCATCAGGTGTAGTTCATCTTACTATATATATATGTGCAATACTATTTCACTAAGATTCATCTATGTGTACTGTTTTATACGGTGTTTTGCATCTGTCCAGTATATGTGTATTTCTCTATATTGATGTATATAATTTTAACATTGTGTTAATAAAGGTATATATTTTTTATATTTGAACCTGTAGTTGGATATGTTGAGTGTCGATAACCATCTGGCCTGTTCCAGTTTTGTGTTTGTATATCTATGTTTGTGGTTTAAGACATGCTAGGTTTGAAGGGCTTAATGAGGGAGGGAGGTAGGATTGAATTATGATGGGTTATACCTATTCCTCCAATAGACGTGCTATACTTTTGGTATATTTACTCTTATAATGGTCACAGGTATGAGATGTCTAGTCTCTGAAGCCATGAGACACTAGTGCATAACAGCGATGGCAGGCAAGAGAGTAGTCAGGTACAGGCTGTGATCAGAAGCAGGCAGAGTTCATGCATGACTGACCAAAGAAGGTCAGGATGAACAGCCCAGGTTTGTAAGTCAGAGACAAGTTGGGTCAAAGCACAGTAAATAAGCAGGAAATGGTTAGGAATCATGACAAAGCCAGAAGACTAGCTAAAGTCAAAAACTGGTAGTCCATACTAAACTAGAAACCCTAACTGGAACTAAAAAAGCTATGAACCAATATTGCACAGACACAAGGCTTAGGGTTAGGATGACAAACATTGTCTAGGGACAATGTGCTGATCCTTAAGAAGAGGGACAGACACGTGTTCACCATATCAGCATGCAGAGCAGTGCTTGAGGTAGAGGAAGGAAGACACTTGACGCCATGGAGGAAAGGCAGTATCACACCAGAGTTGGTGATTATTCAGATTTTCTGATTCATAAACGTTCTTTGGGCATGCTGCAGCCCAGATGGAGGAAACTGAAGGGTGGGAGTAGTAGTGGCGGAGGATGTGCCACCAGCTAGACTGAGCACACTCAATCACTCTCCCCAGCTCTGCTCCTAGGCCAGACACTGCTGAAGGGGGTCCTGCAGCACTACCCGTTGATGGTGGTAGTACTTTCCCCAGAAGTCCTTCCAGTTGGAGCTAGTGTGATGGAAATCGGAAGGACCCTGATGGTAAGGCAGGAACAACTCAGGCAGACAGATATGCAGTTGAAACAGGGTGTCACTTTACTCACCAATTGAACAGTAAAACAATAAGGAGCTCCATAATGTATGTATGTGCTTACATACATGTATCTATGTATTTCTCCATTGCCCAACTCCCCAGCCTTGGTCTTAGAGGGGTGCCCAGGGATGTTACGACTCTGGGGTTAAACTCCACTTCAACTCCAACTATTACTCCTTTTTTCTGCCTCTCGAAGGAGTAGAAACTGAGGGCTGTAGTGCAGGATAGTCCTGACATGGATCTGGTTACCTTGTTTAAAGTACTGGGCCAACTCCTCCTCTCACAGAACTCCACTGTTCCTCCTGGCATGAAGTCCAATGTTTACACAGTTGAACTCCAGATGTACCGAGTGTGAGGTTGGAAACACAAGGGAGGAAACTGTAAGGAACAAAAAAAGATAAGCTGCAGAACAATATGTACAATACACAGAACTGGAACAGAGAACACTGGGCACACAACCACAACCCAGAGGCACAAAAGACAAACAAAAAAAGCAGGAGCACTCTGGGGTGCTGCAGGCAGAAATGAAGTCTGCAGTAATGGGCTTATCCAATTACTCCCTCCCTTATTGCTTGGATTATGTATCTGAATGTCTACTTTTTACTGTTATAAGTGCTGCTGCTTTTACTGGACTTTCTCTCTGAGAAGCAGAAGGAAAGCCTATGTCCATCCCAAAAGATGTACATGCCTGTTTCAATGAGGATGACAAAAAGCTGTATTATATTCTTGATGGCATGCATGACTAATAGATTGTCACTAGAATGATATGCACAGACCTAACACAAATGGGTGCTAGTATAAGCAGGTGGATGTGATACTTCTGCAAGGAAGCATTTTTAATAACAATACTTATACAAAAGTACATAAGATTACTTACTGTCATTAGTTTTAATCACACAACCTTGTTAAAAACTAAACTTAGAAAGGTTGCAATTTTATAAAATTGTCTACTAGAATATTTAGTAATTTCTTGGGATACCAATTCTGCCTGTGGACATGACTAGTGTCATGGTAAAAGTTCTGATTTTGGAATGGATTTATGTATGGCCTATCCTTCAGACAGGCCATACATTTCAGAGATCAGTTTCCCAGAGTGTGCCGCTACAGGTATTGTTTAGATGCTGGGCACTGACACTGTCTACTTGCTGTGGTTATATGGTTTTATAGCCAATAACCAAGGTCAATGCTAACCTTTTGTGGAACAGAAAAGCCATGACAATATTAGAAAATAATGGTAAAACAACTACTGATTAAGCGAAAAGCTACAAACAAGAAATCCAAAGTCACTGATCCGTGGAGTATAATTGTCCATTGGTTTGCTTTCTGTTTTGCTCTGAATAATGCTCCTTGACAACTACTTAGCTAAAGCAGCATACATCTGCATATATGTGTAAGTGTAGTTATGTCTCTATCTGTATTATGTATGTGATTACATTATTTATTTATTATGCTTACTTATATAGCACCATCATATTCCGCAGCACTTTACATACATTGACAGTCAGTGTCCCATATAGGGCTCACAATTTACATTCCTTATCAGTATGTCTTTGGAATGTAGGAGGAAACCGGAGTACCTGGAGGAAACCCATGTAAACATGGGGAAAACATACAAACTCCTTGCAGATGTTGTCCTAGGCAGGATTTAAACCCAGGACTCCAGTGCTGCAGTGCTAACTACTGAGCCACTGTGCACCCATACATGTGTCTTTGTATTTTGGATTATATACAAGTTCTCTATCATCATAACCAAGAAGACCCACACTGCAAACTGTGAGGGCCCAGTGATTATAACCCTGCAGGACAGGATTACTTTTACATGGCTGCATTAGATGTTCTATTTATTTCCATTTTATTATTCAAGTTGACTTCTTAAAATCAACTTTGTGTTATTTCTCATGTGAAAATAGATTTATCTAATTTTGAGATGTGATGAAGACAAGATTTTTGGTAATTATATCCTGATATGTAAGACAACATATTTCAAAGAGAAATTACTTTTTGTCACATCAGTGTAGTTATAATTGTCAACTTTTATTTCATTGTGAATTTAGTTATGCTTATCGCTGTGAAGATCAATATTTTAATTGAATTTTCATACTTATTATTCTGACTCATACTTGTTTTTGCAAACAATTTCTTATTATGTTATCCAGGTAAATGCTGTTGATCTTCTATTAAGTGTTCCTTCTAACCCTGAGACCTTTACAGTTTTATCTGTGCGCTATAAAAAGTTATATACACAATTCTTATTCTCACATTCATTAAATTATATGTGATTACTTTGTATTCACATAGTGGCAGTGTTTTTTTTTTTTCTTTTTTTTGTAGTTTATTTAAACTGTGCCTGGAAGCTAAAGACAATCTAAAGAGATTTTTTTTTATTTTACAAAAGACTTTAATTACTTGAGTCTCATTAGTAATCTCTCAGGGATAGTTTCTAATGTAGCAAATAATCCTAGTTATCCATTATTTCTCTTTTATTGCTTTTACTACTAAATAATTGCTCTTGTTTGTAGCTAAATGTTATATCTACTATGTTATCCCTAATGGAATGCTCTCAAGTAAATCCATAGACAAATCTGAAGAATTATGTGACAGAAACACTTAGCTGCTGTCTACTTGTAGTGGAGATAACAATGTGGGACACTAGAGAGTCAATAATCAGCTCTTCATCTTTCGGTCTAGAGATAATTACTATTTGTTTTCTCGCCCTAAAAAAACACTAAACTTTTGATCATAGTTCTTAAGATGTGCACATCATGGGAATCTCTCTTCTCTCCTAACATATCAACAGTGGCTCAGTGGTTAAGTGTCCTGAATGTAAAACAAAGCACTAATCTCATACCTGGAGATGAAGATTTTGATCCAAATCCTAGTGCTAACTAAACATCAGTTCACTTTTCTAGGCAGTAGAGTTGTGCCTCTTGAAGATACATTGGAAAAATATTTGTGGAAAGCAAATTCTGTGTATAGAAACTAATGTAATACTGCTTAACGTGGCTTTTATTGTTGCAGACTTTGTTGCGTTTTTTGAGCCAAAGCCAAGAAAAGCTACAAAATGAGTAGGAAACATACAGGAAGCCCTTATACTTCTACCTTATGCTCAATTCACTCCTGGCTTTGGCTCAGTAAACTGCCACAAAAAAAGCTGTGTTTCCGCAACAAGAGGCCATAGCCTAAGGGTGGAATAATAGTGTAGATTATCAGATTAACCGTTGTTTGGAATTAAAAATTACATGTACTTTGTTGACAATTAGATTCTATTCACATGACAGATGTATCGGTTCTTTTTTGACAGCTTTTTGCATGCGTTTAGCATCTGTAACAAGTTTGATGTTCAATTGTCAATTTCCATTTTGGATCCATTTTGAATTCATTTTTAATGATCTGCTAAAAAATCTGATGCATTTCATTGGTCTTTTTGGTCTATATCCAAACCACTGATCAGTTTCTAACAGACATTACTTTGGCATCATAAATGAAACAGTTAATTTCTATAGTGTCTGTGTGTCCAACAAAATATATACATGAAGAACATGTCAATATTTTTAAGTGATTGTTTTACTGTCCAACAAAAACTGGACATGTAAATACACCTATTCACTCCCGCCCTATACACTTCTGACCAGTCCCCTGCTGTCTTCTCACATTTAATCTTTGATTCTTTCGAGACTTCCTGCTTTTCTTCTCCACCCAGACCCAGACTCTATACTTTGGAGCTCATTACTATGATACATAAGACTGTCTCTTACATTCACAACCTTCAAGAGGAAACTGAAGACTCACCTCTTCAGGAAAGTCTATAACCTTTAATAAACCTCCTGCCACCACACCACCATCTGAATAGCTTCTGTCCTCAGATACTGTCTCTATCCTTACTTTATAGATTATGGGAAGAATATGAAAATCTGTTTCCCAAGATGTAAATAGGGAAACAGTGCCTATGTTTGCTGCCCTCTAGGGGAAGCTCCCTACATCATGCCCGACTTTCCGACAAGCCTTTGCTGCAATGATGCAGGATTTTGCCAAGTCAGTATCCCAGCTGTGGACAGCACTATTTCGATCTGATTGGATCTCTTCAGCACAGCTTAGGGAGAACTGACTTGGCAGAGGTGAGAGACTTCTAGACCAGGGGTCCTCAAACTTTTTAAACAGTGGGCTGGAGGTAGAGCAGGTCGCACAGACATCGGGAGCGGTGCCCTCCAATAGGTAAAGTGAAGTGCGCTCCATGGCCTGGCCCGAGCTCCCCAGGAGCTTCATTATAAATGCACGCCTGCCGGTGTTGTCAGCGGGGCCAGACAGAAGTGCTTGGTGGGCCGCATGTGGCCCGCGGGCCGCAGTTTGAGGGCCCCTGTTCTAGACCATAATCCCCCCACAGTGGAGCTAAAATGGCTTTTTGTAAGACTCTACACACCTGACAAGGTGGTCTCTCCTCAAGGAGTGACATAACCCCATACTTTACAGATTATAAGCCCTTGCAGGCAGTGTACTTTATCGCACTGTACTAGTTAGTCACTTAGCCCATTGTACTCATTTTTGTGTTTTTATACTTGGTGTTTTGTATGTAAACCCTCTTCACGTGAAAAGCACCATGGAATTAATAGTGCTCTAAGGATAATAAATAGAGATGAGCGAACAGTAAAATGTTCGATATTTGATATTCGTTTCGAGTAGCCCCTCAATATTCAACTACTCGAATCGAATATCGAATCCTATTATAGTCTATGGGGGGAAAATGCTCGTTTCAGGGGTAGGCAACATTCGATCAAATTACACTTACCAAGTCCACGAGTGAGGGTTGGGCTGGATCCTCCGAGAAGTCTTCTCTTTGCAGCGTCCCCGTGGCATCTTCCGGCCCTGAATTCACTCTTCCAGGCATCGGGCCTGGGCAGAGCCGACTGCGCATGCCCGCACTACAAGAAAATGTAGCGCGGGCATGCGCAGTCGGCTCTGCCCAGGCCTGATGCCTGGCAGAGTGAATTCAGAGCCGGAAGACGCCGCGGGGAAGCTGCACGGAGAAGACTGCTAAAGGTAGGAGAAGAACCAGCGTTGATTGGCCGACTGTATAGCATTCGGCCAATCAATGCTGGTTCTGCATCAAACTTTTCCATTCGAATAGCGAGTGGTACTCGATCGAGTACGAGTATTTCGAATACCATAATATTCGATCGAGTACTACTCACTCATCTCTAATAATAAATAATAATAACAAACATAATTATAAAAAAATTTTTAAATAGCCAGACATCACTCAATGTCATGTGAACAACGCCTTCCTCTTTTCTTACAAAGTGCTTTAATTAAAAAGTAGGTGATCATCACGGGGTTAAACAAGTGTCAATACTGTTACACAATGGCAACAAAAGTTAGGGGAGAAAGATATTTACCTGAGTTGATTTTTTTTTTTCATTCATTCCTTTGGAAACTTCGTGGATGGGAATGCCCTTGAAAACAACAATTTGATTCCAAATATATTTTAAACCTAATACAACAAAAAGGACTATGGTGGCAAGTTCTACCCACATACATCTACTAGATGTCCAAGTCACGTGCTCTGTCCATGGCCGAGGGTCTTTAAATTCTGAGTCACATCTGCCTTTCCTCTAAACATAATGATTAATGTGCGACTTACCACACACTGAGATACATCGATGCAAATGAGTATTCAGTTTGTTCTTTTTACATTTCATACAATTATCATTATGTTTTTCCCTCATAATTACAAGGCTTCTTTCTGAAATGTCAAATCCATCTGTGTTCATTTAACTGCTTCCCAACATTTACCAAATTGTACACAATGAAGAAAATGTGAAAGATGACATTGAAGCTAACTGCCTTGTGCATTGCTTAGTTTCTTAGTTTATTGCGGATCGATGTAAATTTGTATTAAAATATTACATAACATATCTTATGTAGACAACTCCTGCCCATATACCATATTACATATTACGGACATCATCAAGGGTGGGGATACCACTCCGATCTCACAGTATATACAAAACACAGGACCCTGGAATTGTGGGATTCCCAGTGGTCAAACCCTGCAGCATTTTATAACCTATACTGTAGATAGGTATATGTCACTGAAAGGGGATTTGACTTATCCACCAAAGAAAAGGAATATATAAAACTTTACTTTTATTAAATACTCTAAAACATATAACAAAATGTTTAAAACATATCCTACACCATAATCCGCTGTGTGATGACAGGTAAGTGTATAAGGAGGAGAGCTGGAAGCGCTATCTCTGTTGCGCCCTATTTCAATCCTGTCTCTACCTCCCTCATCCAATACACGATGTGCACCAAGAACCTCACAGATTTAAATAAGAATGTGACCAACAATACTGAGAAAAGCTCAATGGAATGCTCCCCCACCCCTCCGAGGATACTGGCCTAACGCCACACCAACAGAGGAGGAAAGGTACCACTGGCTTGGTCACTATTCAAATTATCTGCGTGTGGGTGCTACATCTATAACTGCTTTATCCGACCCTACGCGTTTCTTCACTCAAAGTGATTCATCAGGGGTCTATTTTACAAGGTCCTGAACATCGGACACTTCGTGCAAGAAAAATCAGCGGTAGGTGTTCTGACCGCTAGCAGGACCGCCGCTCAACTCCCAGCGGTGAGTTGCCCTGCTCTCTTCAAGGTATTTAAACCCTACACCACGCCCCTCCACTGCTCCCAACCAATCTCTTTCATTGGACGTGTGCGCCCACCTACGCATAGGCCTATACGTCATACGTAACATTCCATAGATACCTTCAATAGAAACACAGTGCGCATGCGCGAGGATCGTACCGGTCTCCTCCACTATTCTACCTAATACTCTACACTCGCGCATGCGCCTGGTTCGAATAAAGACACTTATTTTTCTCTTATCGTGTCAGATCTATAGCGCTCGCTAGTTAACAACGAACCAGATACCCTCCTCTGGCATCTGCTCCTACATCAAACGAGCTACATAGCCATCCTCCAATACCTCGACTTAATCATTTCTATATCCTTAACGGTAAGTATCGTATCAGTACATGAATGGCTATAAGCTACTTCGATTATTTTCAAAACATCACTATACGGAATGTAATTGGGAGCGTTAATTGTTCCTATTTCTTTTATAGACGCACTCGTGGAGCAGTGGAACTGGGCTTATGGGAGAGGTAGTTGGTACATAAGGGAACTCATTTTTTTTTTTATACTGTAGATAGGTCATCATGCGCTTTGGTGACTGAACTCCTTTAAATATGTTTTCCTTTATCAGAAATATGGAAAGACAAACACTAGAATGATATGACTTGACTATTAATATTTCTCACTTCTTGGCATATATCTTCTACAAGAAGGATTACTCTGGGGTGATGACATTGTAGTCATAGAAACAATATAAAAATGCATAAGTGAAATGTATTGTATACAATGCAAAAAACGTATGTGCAGCCCCAGTTAACATATCAGTGAACCTACAAGAAGACTTTATTTGTTTTGTGTAAAAGTCCCTAGATCTCCGTGTCAATCGAGTGCCATTACACTTGAGTGACTGGCGCTCCGTTCCCACATCAGTGAATGAAAGGGCAGCCATGCAAGCACACTGCCACTCCATTCGCAAGGAGGCTTTGGTGGGGTCGGGTGTAGTCCCCTGTTCTCCTGTAGTTAGGGGATAGGTGTCCTTAATTTTAATAGCATAACACCTTTAAGAGTGGACTGTGTTCATAGTAGCAGAAGTATAGGTGCAGGTCTACAGGAGTCCCATGGTGCTATGAATAGTGGGCATAAATAGTGTTAATGGGCAAAACATCAGAAGGCCCAGAATAGTCAGATAAGGCAGAGGTGACATTGAAACATGGCAAATACTGAATTATACTGGGTGAAAGCAAAGCATACTAAATAAATAATCTAGATCTAGATTGAGTTTCCAGGTGCACTCAATAACCTCTTCCATATTCAATGGCCCCAGAATTTTAGACAGCATGGGAAACATTATATACAGTTCATTTGTGAAAGTGTTTCCAAGAAAATAATAAAAGAGCAAAAAGTGAAATTGTAGGATAAGTCAACTATACGTGTACATACAGGTTATACAGAGTGCATATATATCTCATATTTTTGCCATATTTCAAGAGTAATAAATAACTTGTGTAGAAGTCCTGATTTGATCTCTTGCATGGATAGAGATGGGTGAGGTTTCTTGTAAATGGCTTCTCACTACAGATCCCCAACTCACAGCAAAATTACAGAGGATGGGGTTATATGACTCCCACCACACCCATGGCCTTATGTAACCCTGCTGAATGTATACTGCAAATATTATGTACAGGATAATGAAGGTATACATTATGCTATATTGTGAAGGGGCTAAGTGTGATGTGTCTGGATGCAGTATGCTGCCTTGGATAGATATACATGTGTTAATAGGTCTCTGTAGCCTAATCATTTGGTAAGACAGTGCTCCACCCAATACAACCAGCTGTTCTGGTTACACTGTTTTATGATACTATCAAACTTTTATTAGTGCAGTATTTTAGGATGATAGAAGTAACCTGGTTTTACAAATGTATAGATTAGTGGCTAAAAACTGAAAAAAAAAATGTCAGGCGTGAGAAGCATGGTGATAGCAATAGTATGTTGTATTTTACCTTCACATAGATGAATTCCATAGCACATAGCACAACTGTCACTGAAATAGAGCCAAATGCTATTATAGTAAAGAAAAAAATCTTCTATGTAAGTAATAAAAGTTTGTATTCATTCATAGATTTTATTGCAAAAAATTCAGTGACTGAAAATCAGTACAAGCTGCCTGTTGTTTGGCAGCAAATACATAGATTTCTACAATCTTGTTCAAGTGAATGGAACAGAAATCGCTGCAACAAAGATGCTTCATGTGCATGTTCCCTAATACTGCTGGAAAAATACATGATTACATGGCACTTATTGATGGATGGTTCTTAGGCCGGGGCCCCGGCATCCAGTCACGCACTCCACTCCAAATGAATGGACCTAGTCGGGAAGGAGTGTCTTTAGGTGGATGTCGCGAGGCGAATCCGACAAAAAGAGTGAGCGTGTTGTTTCTTCCGTTTGTTCCGGCTCCCAGAAAAAAGAACTGGCCAGATCCCATTGATTTCAATGGGAGACGTCTTTTTGGTCAGGATTTTGAGGTGGATATCCTCAAAATCCTGACCAAAAAAAACAGTGTGAACTTACCCTAACTGCTGTTCAGCTCTCCTCAGGGCAGAGCTGTCAATCAAAGTATGGTCAATATGGGGCAAAACTGGCCATCGGTAAGGGCTTAAATGTAAGTTTGTTGAACTTTTATTGCCCAGAGATATGAAAAGTCACACTCCATGGTAATACCTTCTGATCGCCAGAACACTCTTGCCACTAGAGGAAGTCCTGTTAAGGGATACCCTGTTTCCTCGAAAATAAGACACCCCCCCCCCCTTCACCTTCTGAAACACATACAACCGGCAGTCATGCCGGCACTCCGCTAATTGTTCCCCGCTTTGTTTGCCGATTGTTCCCCGCTGCAGCCGCTGCATAAAACATCCCCCGAAAATAAGAAAGGTCATATATTTCGTTAGATAATTAATTATAAGAACATGTCTTATTTCCGGCGAAACAGGGTACCTACTACTTACTGCATACTTCCCTATAGGCCTGTCCAGACCCAAAAAACAATTTACAAAAATAATGTGAGGAATCATCTTTTTTGTATATGTGATTTGACCCAAACCACAATATGACGCTGTGAATTAGCACACATCTGTTTTCTGCTGAGTAGAACCAGTGCAGTATATCTAAATTCTCTCCATTAGATAACTAATATTAAAGTTGTAGACTTCCTTAAAAAATAAATCAGCATGTGGCGTTCCAATATATCAAAGTGCTGCAATCCTCTAATATTCATAGCTCATTACTACTTTATCACACCTTGTGAAACAAATGTATAACAAACCATTTAATCACCCAACCCT
Source organism: Leptodactylus fuscus (assembly GCF_031893055.1). Classification (NCBI taxonomy): domain Eukaryota; kingdom Metazoa; phylum Chordata; class Amphibia; order Anura; family Leptodactylidae; genus Leptodactylus; species Leptodactylus fuscus. Next base: position 275,107,046 of record NC_134265.1, on the reverse strand, counting down.
GTCAGACAAGCGCAGGACAGTTCCTGGATGTTGCAAGATTCATTCACCTAAATCATGGGATTTTCCTGGGATATAAATCTTCTTATTAAGCATTAATATTGTATGGCAGAACTCGCAGTAAAATGTTCCCTGTGGGAACATTCGGAAACAAAAAGGTCTTACTTCTATAATTGAAGAAGCTGAAATATTTTCAAAAGTACAGGCATTTCTCTATAAGATAACTTGACCGAAACGGAGAAACACTAATAGTCATTGAAGTCCCATCTGCACAATACATAGCTTTATGTACATCATATAGTCACAAGCCTTTGAGTCACTAAAACATTGTGCTGTGAATGAATGCTCGGAAAGCATGACTTAGCACAATGCATTGCCCACCCCCAAGAACTTACATAAATCATATCTCTTCTCATTACCGTAAATTGCAGGAAGTGCGGTATTACATTACACTCTACTTCTCATTTCTAAAGCACAGCGTCACTTATTGTCTCTCTTTTACAGAGGGCTTGTCACAAGTACACAATACTAAATTACATACGTCATTTGATTCTCGATGTGCCCATGATTTAGCATTAATCTGGCATTTTTAGATTTAAAATTTGTCCACCCATGTTAACAGATATGCAAAATGCCAAATTGTTCGGCGAGAATCAAATGAGATTTGGCATTCCGAATTTTGTACTTGATAACATGTCTTCTTAAATTTGTTCAGATATCAATAGTAAAAGTGAATAAATATACAAACTTTGTCATATATTTTTTTCAGAGATCCTGCTGCAACAAACAGTACATTTACAGCAGTTTTCTAGCACTTTTTTTACATTACTGATCAGTATTGATGTAAATTAAAGGGGGCCTGTCAAGCCCAAAATAGCCCAAACCAAATAGAAGCAGATACATACCTGATGAAATAATGAAGAGATATCTTATGATATCATAATATCTTATATATCATCTTGTAAGTCAGTCTGCAAGTGCAACATGGGCAGCTCTGATTTGCCAGATGTGTCTGCAGACGATCACAAGTGCTCTAGATTTCCTCTAAAATTGACAACTAGTGTTGCTCCTTTGAAAGATATTTTCATTCCACATAATTATCACCACTGTCTGTAGGCAAATTTAAAGGGATTCTATCATTAGAAACCCTTTTTAAACTAAATACATGTAGGAATAGCCTTAAGAAAGGCTATTCTTCTCTTACGTTTATTATTCAGATCTGCACCGCCGTTCCTGAGAAATATCTTCTTTCTTCCTTATGTAAATGAGTTCTTTCGCAGCACTGGGGGCATTCCCCTGCGTTCAAACAGCACTGGGAGCATCCCCACTTCTGCTTGAAAACTATCTGGTGACGCCTCTGTCTTCTTCTCTGCCTCCGCCTCTTCTTTCACATTCCCATTGCGTCTACGTCCAAAAACGCTGACTGCACATGTCCGTCTGCCATTTTCCTGTGGTCTCTCCTGTTCGGCCAAAGGAAAATGGCCGACTGTGCATGTTCGTCGGCCCTTGTCCTGTAGCCACAGGAAAATGGCTGACAGACATGCACAGTAGGCACTTTTGGACGAAGAGAAGAGGAGCATGAGAGAAGAGGCAGTCTGGAGAAGAAGACAGAAGCGTTGCTGGAGAGTTTTCAAGCAGCACTAGGGACACCCTCAGTGCTGTTTGAAAGCAGGGATTTGCCCCATGGGCTGCGAGAAAACTCATTTATATAAGGAAAAAAGAAGATTTTTCACATAAACGGTGGTGTGGATCTGAATAATAAAGGTAAGAGAAGAATAGCCTTTCTTAAGGGTATTCTAGTGATAGGATCCCTTTAACAGATTAGGACTGACCATGTTGCACTTGGACAGCGATTTGTATATCCAGAAAATGATGATTCTCACTCCATTGCTTCCTCAGTTTGTTGCTGCAATGTTATGCTTCTGCTTTTAAAGGCCCCTGAACAGCGCTATTATTGGATTAGGAATTATTTTACACTGTGTGCCTAAACCTGATGAAAATAGCAATATCAATGTCACAATAAATCCTTCATAAATGAATTGGCCATGAAAGACTCTTACTTTACTCTTTTACTTCTAAAAACATAGGTTATGTGTGAATAAGACCTTGTCTGCTGTTTGATGGCTTTCAGTTGTTGTCGTTGTTTTTTCCGGTAGATTCTATTGTGGTTACTTCTGAATTTTCCTGAGACGGCCACAATTTCCTAAAATGTCTTTCTATTGTGGTTGTGAAACTTGGAGAGCGTTGTAACTACTGTTGTGTTTGTGTTTGCAACACCCAAAGCTTCATGTGTAGAAATTGTTCTATCATTATACTGGTAATTATGGAAGCGATTTCTCCAGAACAGAATTAATTATGTCGCTGATGTTGTGCAAGCTTTTAGTATCAGTGTTGTAGTGTTGTTTTCTAGCACAGGCTGACATTGGTATGTCTTGTTAATCTTAATAACACTTTCAGTGTAAGACAAACATTTCCTCATTTCCTAGTAATTCACATATCATGTGCGTGTTATTCATGTCAGTCTTTAATGATCGGCTTATTGATTTATCCCTTCATTCTGTCCCCTAATTCCTATAACACGACACTGGTGAGTTAACCGCAAGATCAGACTACACAGTCTATTTGTAGGCTGTTACTATGGAAATGTGTAGGTCTACATAAGATCTGCAGACACAAGCTGATAATAGATTGAACCAATAATGACATTATAGTATAGCCTTTAATCCATATGTCTAATAGTGCTAAATGGTAGATCACAGCTAACAATAAAGGATAATGCTTAACTTTTACTTAAAATATATCTTCTCCTAACTGTAACCACAAACCTCAAGTGTTTCAACAATAAGTCTCAAGACGACTGTAAGTCAGAATTACATATGCTGGGACTCCATTTCCATGTTCCCGTATGGGTGACCATTCTGGGTATATTACTTTTATTCCTTCTAATAATGTATCATTCAACTGGGATGTTCCAGTCTCCCCTATATGACTTGGTTGTTGTTAAAGGATGTCCCTCTTACTCTTACCCAATATCTCTACGTGTCACAATTCAGCTACTGATGGTTCCTCAAAGGATTCAGTACAAGAGTAAAAATATGGGGAGTGGTGTGGTGTAGATAAAGCACAACTTTACTGCTTATTGATATAGTAGTAATTGTAATAATAATTTACCTGAAAGAGATCTAGTATCTTATTGTTGAAGGTCGACACCCGCTGCCTGCAACTATTCAGGACTGCTGCTGCTGGGTCCGTACTATACAGTGTACAGAGCGAGAAACTGATGGCTCAGTACACTGTATAGTGGCCATGTGGTTTCACTGCAGTTCTGTTCCCATTGATTTGAATGGGACCTGAGCTTTAGTACGCTGCTCAGCCACTATATAATGGGTAAAACCAACTGCATAAGGCTCTCAAGTATAGGCCAAGTAGAATCCTAAACAGCTGATTGATGCATAGACTATGTCTTGACCCCCAACAATCAGATATTGATTTCCTATCCTAGCAGCGGTGAACCTAGCTTTTTTGCCACCTGAGGCGGACGAGAGAAAGCCGCCCCCCCCCCCAGGAGGAGGGGGTGGGGCGGATGGGGCGGCGTCAGCAGGCAGAGAGCAGGCAGGGAGAGGACCTGCTCTCTGCTAAGTGTGAGGGGAGGCCGCTGGAGCAGCGCTGCGTCCACATGGCCTCCCCAATCCACCGCTTGCTTCCCGTGTTGGGCTACCAAGACGGTGATGCTCAGCCAGTCCAGGACAGCTTGTCCTGGACTGTCTTAGGTCAGCAAAAATTCCGCCCAATCCCCCCCGGGGCCCTGGCATAGCGCCGCCTGAAGTAGTCGAGGTGCGGTGCTGTATCATAGTAATAGGCCATCATAAAAAAAACCTGGAGAAACCCCTTATAACATTATAGTGCAAAGGAAAAGGCAAAAAAATCACAGCTGATGTTTCTGTTTCAGACCCACAATAAAATATATCAATAAAATATATATACATAAAATGTTGCTATGAAAAAAATAAACATGTCCTGCAAAAAGCAAACCCTTTCATAACTACATCATTTAGGAAACAAGAAAGTTATGGCCTTAAAATGTGTAATGGAATAAAGAAAACAAATTCCTAAAGAGGTTAAAAGAAAGTAAATATTTTTTTTCTATTTTCTTGTAATTTACAAATAATTTATTTTGGTTGCAATACAATTTGACACTGAGCTCTGTGTATGATTCAATAATAAGCTGTGGATTTGTTTGCAGGTGCCCTTTGCTATGCAGAACTGGGAACATGTATAAAGAAATCTGGCGGCCACTACACTTATATTCTAGAAGCTTTTGGCCCCTTACCTGCTTTTGTGAGAGTGTGGGTAGAACTACTTGTTATTCGGTGAGTAGTATTTATTCACTTTTTCATTTGCTTGAATGTTTGTTCACAAAAAGTAAAGGTTTAACTTGCTTCAATGACATCATCCAAAGGGACATTGCAATACAGTCAGATAGGCAGCAAAGTGAACATATTTAAGCAGACGTCTACGGGTCTATGGAGCTATGTGTTACGCTTAGTGTTTTATGTTCTTTTTTTTTCTTTTCAAGTCTTCTGGATCTAGATGCAATATCTATATTAGGGACATTTATATTATTTCTGTCTACTCATATGGAAGAGCGGCCACTGGACCCCTTGAGGCACAAGGACCAATGGTAACCCATGTACCCTGAGTAGATCCTCCCTGGTACACCATTATGGTTAAACAATGATGAAAAACATCAACTAAGCCTATGTTAAGGCTGCATTTGAGCCTTGAGATGTGTACATCAGGATCCCAAGGAACACCTCTGAGAGAATGCTCCAACATATGTCACTTTATAGATATATAATTTTTGTGGGATGCCTTTCCATGGGAAAATTTAACTGATGATGCCTTTTTTCCCCCTGTAGATTGTGAGCTGCACATAGGCCTCACAATGTACATTTTTTTCCCTATCATGGTTTTTTGCCCTTGGCAGGATTTGAACACCAGGACCCAGCGCTGCAAAACTGCAATGCTAACCACTGAGCCACCGTGTGGCCCCTACTGATGATTCCTTTCTATGCAACAGAGAACGATACTCCTTTTGCATCATATGGGTGAATTGTGGCCATTGGGGTCTATTATTAGTGGTCTATGACATGAGTTTTTCTTGGTAGAAATGTTGAATTTGGACACATAACTTGATAATGTGAGAAGGTGACAGTCAAAGTGCTGGAGTCCCAGTATATCGCCCCCAGATTTCTGACATCTGTGTGGTCCGGGGCGGATCTTGAATAGGCCTCAGCCCAGGTGTGGGTCATAGACTTGTTACTGGGCCATAAAAGGCTGCACTTCAGGGCAGATCCTGGGAGAAGAGGAAGTGCCTGGGTCTGTCCTGACACTGAGACTGCTGAGATGGCACTGTTTTCTTTTTTGTTGATTTGTGTGGCTGGTAGTAAGCCCCATGTACGGTTAGTATTTACTGTTAGTTAGCGCTCAGTCAAGTAGGATTTTGTACTGTTTTTGTCTGAAGTTAAGGCTGTATTTTATTTTGCTCATTTTTTGTGCCTGATGTGAAGGTTTATTTATTTTGCTGGATTTTTTTTTTTTTTTTTTTTTAAATAAACCTGTTTGCCACAGTTTTGTGTCTCTGTCTCTAACTGTTTAGGTCCGCACCATTGCTGCATAAAAGTCTAAATTGTAAAGAAAGTCAAAGGTACATCAAAACATACCTTTAAATTAGCAGTGGTTGCTCTATCCCTGCCTCATGCTCTACACTGCAGCTTTTTATGCTCACAAGCCCAGTATAGGTTCATCAGAAATTCTATGTGGAGAAGATTACGGTAATTGAAAACTGTAGGAAATAAAAGCATCAATTACAAAAATAAGATGATTAAGTAATATACAACACAATACAGAAGAAGTCTTAGTAAAGGGGAACTTTCAAACCGTACTTAAATCCCTATGTACATAAATATGGATTCATTAGCGTCATAGTAATACATTGTATTAAAAAAAAAGCTGCAAAAATTGAAAGAAAAGTTGGTAGTTTTGGTAGTTGAGTTTTAATAAAATTCTACAACTTAGCTATGCAGATTTCAATATAGTTAAGTTAATATCTCCAGCATGAACAGAGTAAAGGCAACCTCCAGCCCCTCCCACATTTCCAAGACAATCAGATCATAGACTCTTACTGTAATTGGTTGGTCTGCTGATTGTACAATGCTATTGTGGAAAATGATGGCCATAGTAATACAAAGTATATTATATATATATAATTCTCATTATTGTAATAATCCACTTCCCAACTCAGCATGGATAAATGATTCAGTAAACTCGATAGATGTAAGAAATAGCTTGTTCCTATTTAGGACATGCTAACAAATATTGCAGGTATAGAACTGGCATCAGATTGCAAGTATATGGGCGCTATACTAATTCTATGTAATGCACAGCAGCTAATTGCATGCATCTAAGATAAGCATAGGCTTAACAATCTCTTGTGTTTTAGATAATACAGAAATTGCTGCATTCAGATCTGTGCATGGTATTATATAAGTGACTTCCTTAGAGAGATGGAAGATTACAGAGGAAAAAGCTTTTAAAAAATATGCAATATCCTTTCCCTATTATCTATCATTTTAGAAAACTTTTGAGCGTCCTATAATTGCTGCATTTTCTTGACTATAATCTCAACCAGTATTTTCTTCGATTTCTCCCAGTTTTATGCCAGTAGGTATTTCCACAATTTAAGTTTGAAAGTAGATTCTACTGTAAAATCTGCTACAAACTACTTTTAACATATTTTCTCTGCCTCTGCCTAGATCAGAAATGTGAGAGGGGTGAAAAACATCAGCTACAGGAGCAATGTTTCACAGATGTCTCATTTCACATTTAAAACCTAAAAATATTTCTAAAGTTCTAGAGTTCTAAAGATCCTATGCAGGCGTGATATTTGAACAATATTCTCAACCTAAAATGACCATTAGAGCATTCAATTCACAACAGGAACCTCTATAAATCATTGTAAAATGTTATATATCCTTCTCATCTACCATACAGAGGCTTGCAGTGTAAGGGTGCATTCACACTACGTAACGCCAGCGTGTATCACAGCCGTACACGCCGGCGTTACAGTAGGGCTGCCGGACACTTCCCATTCATTTCTATGGGAGCCGGCATGCGAGCGCTCCCCATAGAAATGAATGGACTGCTTTTTTCCATTCATTTCTATGGGGAGCGCTCGCATGCCGGCTCCCATAGAAATGAATGGGAAGTGTCCGGCAGCCCTGCTGTAACGCCGGCGTGTACGGCTGTGATACACGCTGGCGTTCCGTACTGTGAATGCACCCTAAGAGATGCAAACTGAGTCTTGTTGTATTTGTCAAGTTTCAAGAAAATAATGAACTCTTTATCCCACTCATTTGGGTGTTTGAAGCCCATTGATACATAAGAGTATAAACAGACTATGACTAGAGATGAGCGAACACTAAAATGTTTGGGGTTCGAAATCCGATTCAAACAGCCGTACACCCAGCCCCCCCCCCCCCCGCCATTTTAAAACTACCTTATTTTGCGACATACCCATTATGTATTACATTTCCCTTTATTTAGCAGTATTACAAGGCTTAATCAGATTCTATTTGCAGGTAAAGTCTGCTATGTGTGACAGCGCCTATAGAGAGCCAACACCATTTATAAGAGCCCTCTTAATAAATCCTCAGGGCTTTTTCACATTGCGTTTTTGGCCTCCCTTGCTGGGATATGTTGGTAACCAGTCAGAATCAGCTGTCAACTTATCCCTGCATGAAGAACTGCCCATTAAAAAAAAAAGGGGGGGGGGGGCTGCAGTTCTCCGCGCAGGTTTAAGTGGGTAGCTGATTGTGACTGGTTACCAACGTATCCCAGCAAGGGAGGCCAAAAACGCAATGTGAACACTCCTTTAAAGTGAAAGTCCCACCCCCAAACAGGCTGCTATGCTAGTACATCATTATTAATACAAAGCACACATACCTTTGGAGGTATTGTGTGCTTTGTATTTTTCCAGCTAAAAACTTATATATTATTGCCAAAGTTCCCTCTCCACAGTGCCGCACACCCGATGCCCCAACAATCCCCCCCTCCCCCCGTCCACCTTCTAACATCTTTCCATTTCTTTTTGAAGAACCAAAAGAGGGACAAAATGTGCGGCGCGCTTTGCGCACCGCGGCAAATTTAGCCCCACCCACTGTTATGTTGACTCCGCCCATTCTCATTAATTTTTCATGTGTCCGCACACAGTATAATCCTCCTACAGCCACCTGTACATTATATGCCCCCCCTCTATCTCTCCCCCAGCTTCATATACACCCTTCATCTGCCCCCAGTTTCATGTCTCCCCCTCCATCTCTGCCCCCAGATTTATGTCCGTCCATCCATTTCTGCCCCCAGTTTCATGTCCCCCCCTCCATCTCTACCCCCAGTTTCATGTCCCCTCCATCTCTGTCCCCAGTTTCATGTCCCCCATCTCTACCCCCACATTCATGCCCCCCATCTCTGCCCCCAGATTCATGTCCCTCCATCTCTGCCCCCAGATTCATGTCCCTCCATCTCTGCCCCCAGATTCATGTCCCCTCCATCTTTGCCCCCAGATTCATATCCCCTCCATCTTTGCCCCCAGATTCATGTCCCCTCCATCTCTGCCCCCATATTCATGTCCCCTCCATCTCTGCCCCCAGATTCATGTCCCTCCATCTCTGCCCCCAAATTCATGTCCTCTCCATCTCTGCCCCCAGTGTCATGCTGTCCTCTCCATCTCTGCCCCCAGATTCATGTCCCCACATCTCTGCACCTCTGACCTGTGTCAGCTCCTCGCTTCGCCGCTGCGCGCCTCTCTCGCTGACACATATGCGGCTGAAGCGAGGAGCTGACCTGTGTCAGCTCCTCGCTTCGCCGCTGCCGCTGGCTACTGGCTTCTATATGTGATGTGATCAGCAAGAGAGGCGCGCAGCGGCGAAGCGAGGAGCTGACCTGTGTCAGCTCCTTGCTTCAGCCGCGTATGTCTTCAAGTCAGATCTGCGTCCTCTGGATGCAGATCTGAGTTGAAATAGGACATACAATGACTGCTGCGGGCGCCAGGGGGCCGGCACACGGTGGCGGGCCAAAACCGGGCCCCCCCCCCATTTTTCTATTTGGCCGGGCCCCTGACACCAGTAGCAGTAGTGCTGGCCTATCGGCGGCCCTGCGTACACTGTTCGACTGTTCGAACGGGTTTCGAACCCCATTATAGTCTATGGGGGGAAATGCTCGTTTCAGGGGTACGCAACATTCGATCAAATTCTACTTACCAAGTCCATGAGTGAGGGTCGGGCTGGATTCTTCTCCCTGCGCAGCGTCCCCGCGTCCTCTTCCGGCCTTGAATTCTCTCTGCTAGGCATTGGGCCTGGGCAGAGCCGACTACAAGCGGACATGCGCAGTCGGCTCTGCCCAGGCCCGATGCCTGGCAGAGTGAATTCAGAGCCGGAAGAGGACGCGGGGATGCTGCGCAGGGAGAAGACTTCTAAAGGAAAGAGAAGAACCAGCGTTGATTGGCAATGTATAGCATTCTGCCAATGAACGCTGGTTCTGCTTCGAATCTTAACTTCGAACAGCTAGTAGTACTCGATTGAGTACGAGTATTTCGAATACCGTAGTATTCGATCGAATACCTACTCGATTGAGTACTACTTGCTCATCTCTAACTATGACTACATATCTCTTTTTATCGACTGTATACACTGAGCATGAGATTTCACACTATTTTAAGTATTATATCCAATAATAATAACAGGACCAGCAGCATGTTAAATTCTCTTAGAATGTGGTCCAGTGCATTCCAGTGGCCCAGTATTAAAGGAATTCTATCATTAGCATCCTGTTTTTAGCTAAACCCACGGCAGAATAGACTTAAGAAAAGCTATTCTTCCTCTGCTTTTAGATGTGTTCTCCGTGCCACTGTTCCTTAGATATCCCAACTTTTGACCATATGCTAATTAGTTTTTTTGCAGCACTGGGGCGGTCATCAGGTCTCAAACAGCAGTGGAGGTGTCCCCATGCTGCAAGAAAACTATTCAGTGCCACCTTCTACTGTGTGTCGTCTCCGCCTCTTCTTTCCTGGTCGGCCGCAAGAAAATGGCCGACTGCGCCCAATGCGCATGTTCTTTGGTTATTTTCCTTTGGCCTCTTCCATTCAGCCACAGGAAAATGGCAATGGACATACGCAGTCGTCGCTTTTTGAAGAAGACGTGACGAGACAAGGAAGAAGAAGGAGAGACAGAGACCAAGAAGAAGTGGCACTGGATAGTTTTCTCTCAGCATTTGGGACGCCCTCAGTGCTGTTTGAGATCTGGGGACCGCCCCCAGTGCTGTGAGAAAACAAATTAGCACATGGATGAAAATCGAGACATCTTAGGAATGGCGTCATGGAGAAGACATCTAAAGGTAGGGGAAGAATAGCCTTTCTTAAGGCTATTCCGACATGGGTTTAGCTTAAAACGGGATTCTAATGATAGAAACCCTTTAATTACTTTGAGATTCATGCCACAGATACATAAGAATAAGTTCCGCATCACATTGGTGTTTTGGTCCATGAAATATAGACCAAACGTTGACCATATTTCTGAACCTAACACTGAGTCCGGAAATGGACTCCAAGAATCATAGTTATCTAGGATACTAGGAGTTTCTGACTGGCCTTGGTTCTAATGTCATATACTGCAATCATGTATTCAGTAAGAGACAGTAGTTCTGTGGGGAATCAAGGACTCCTTGCATCATGGATGACTATGAAACTAGGTGTCTGGGTCACAGCCCAGGAAATATGGCCAGACCAATACAAAGTCTAACCAGCAGAAGCCATTGACTCAATCCAACAATCTGCACACTAAGTGCTGTTACAAAGTGTGAGAAGTGTGTGTGTGTGTGTGTGTGTGTGTGTTTGGTTGTTTGTTTTTCTATAGCTTGGCATTTCTGATAACCACAATTTTGTCAATATGGGTGATACCAGATTATTGATATGTTCTGGTATCATCATGAGGATATTATACAGCTACTTTTTATATCAACCCCAGAGTTCAAGCACTGTAAAAACTAATAAAATAAAAGAAGTTGAAGAACTTCTAATTTTTAGAATTTTTAGGTAAAGTATAGGCTACTTTGTAATATTTTATTTAATCTATGAAGACTTTCTGAGATGCCATTTATAAATGATGCTTTTCAACCTACTATTAAAACCAGGATGGAATATAGGTAATATTTATAGAGGTGGTCCAGAACTAAAAAACCATTGCTGCTTCTGGTGTTTGGTACTGCAGCTTAGCTCCATTGAAGTAAGTTGAATTAATTTGCATTACCACATACGACGTGCAGATCAGCATAGCGCTGTTTATGAGAGAAAGTATCTTTATTTTCTAATGCTCAACAACCCTTTTAATGTGTAACGCTAAGTTCACACCTATGTTCGGGTTTCTGTTTGTGAGGTACACTTGGGGACACAATGAACGTAAACTCAGAAAAAGTATACAGTAAGACATACAGCAGAGTACTTACTAGAAAAAAAATATGTGAATGTTAAAAGGGTCCTCTACTTTGGACACTCCTCACTTGTTTGAAGGGTCCCATGACAATAAAATGATTACAAAATTGCAGTAGTCCGGTGGTCAGCTGTTATCTGGGGATATGATGATGTATTCTCTTGCCACCACAGGTAAAACTGTGTATTGCACAATGTCCATTCAAATGAATTGATTGATTTATAAAGTAGGACTGAACAAGAAAGGTCTCCAGAAGAAGAGACTTTTAAACTCCTTATTAGAGATGAGCGAACAGTGTTCTATCGAACTCATGTTCGATCGGATATTAGGCTGTTCGGCATGTTCGAATCGAATCGAACACCGCGTGGTAAAGTGCGCCATTACTCGATTCCCCTCCCACCTTCCCTGGCGCCTTTTTTGCTCCAATAACAGCGCAGGGTAGGTGGGACAGGAACTACGACACCGGTGACGTTGAGAAAAGTAGGCAAAACCCATTGGCTGCCGAAAACATGTGACCTCTAATTTAAAAGAACAGCGCCGCCCAGGTTCGCGTCATTCTGAGCTTGCAATTCACCGAGGACGGAGGTTTCCGTCCAGCTAGCTAGGGCTTAGATTCTGGGTAGGCAGGGACAGGCTAGGATAGGAAGGAGAAGACAACCACAACAGCTCTTGTAAGAGCTAAATTCCAGGGAGAAGCTTGTCAGTGTAACGTGGCACTGACGGGCTCAATCGCCGCAACCCAGCTTTCCCAGGATCCTGAATGGAATACACTGTCAGTGTATTCCCGTATACCCGATATATACCCCGATACCCGTTCCAACGGTGTGCCCCCCCACCTTCACCCCAGAAATACCCTGCAAGTCCCCTAGCAATAGAATTGGGGCTATATACACCCACAATTTTTACTACTGGTATACAGTGCCATTGTCTGACTGGGAATTCAAAGAATATATTGGGGTTATAAATACCCTCATTTCTTGCTACTGCCATATAGTGCCAGTTTCTGACTGGTAATTCAAAGAATATATTGGGGTTACGTGCACCCACAATTTTTACTACTGGTATACAGTGCCATTGTCTGACTGGGAATTCAAAGAATATATTGGGAATACAAATACCCTCATTTCTTGCTACTGCCATATAGTGCCAGTTTCTGACTGGTAATTCAAAGAATATATTGGGGTTACGTGCACCCACAATTTTTACTACTGGTATACAGTGCCATTGTCTGACTGGGAATTCAAAGAATATATTGGGAATACAAATACCCTCATTTCTTGCTACTGCCATATAGTGCCAGTTTCTGACTGGTAATTCAAAGAATATATTGGGGTTACGTGCACCCACAATTTTTACTACTGGTATACAGTGCCATTGTCTGACTGGGAATTCAAAGAATATATTGGGAATACAAATACCCTCATTTCTTGCTACTGCCATATAGTGCCAGTGTCTGACTGGGAATTCAAAGAATATATTGGGGTTACGTGCACCCACAATTTTTACTACTGGTATACAGTGCCATTGTCTGACTGGGAATTCAAAGAATATATTGGGAATACAAATACCCTCATTTCTTGCTACTGCCATATAGTGCCAGTGTCTGACTGGGAATTCAAAGAATATATTGGGGTTACGTGCACCCACAATTTTTACTACTGGTATACAGTGCCATTGTCTGACTGGGAATTCAAAGAATATATTGGAGTTATAAATACCCTCATTTCTTGCTACTGCCATATAGTGCCAGTTTCTGACTGGTAATTCAAAGAATATATTGTGGTTACGTGCACCCACAATTTTTACTACTGGTATACAGTGCCATTGTCTGACTGGGAATTCAAATAATATATTGGGAATACAAATACCCTCATTTCTTGCTACTGCCATATAGTGCCAGTGTCTGACTGGGAATTCAAAGAATATATTGGGGTTACGTGCACCCACAATTTTTACTACTGGTATACAGTGCTATTGTCTGACTGGGAATTCAAAGAATATATTGGGAATACAAATACCCTCATTTCTTGCTACTGCCATATAGTGCCAGTTTCTGACTGGTAATTCAAAGAATATATTGGGGTTACGTGCACCCACAATTTTTACTACTGGTATACAGTGCCATTGTCTGACTGGAAATTCAAAGAATATATTGGGAATACAAATACCCTCATTTCTTGCTACTGCCATATAGTGCCAGTGTCTGACTGGGAATTCAAAGAATATATTGGGGTTACGTGCACCCACAATTTTTACTACTGGTATACAGTGCCATTGTCTGACTGGGAATTCAAAGAATATATTGGGAATACAAATACCCTCATTTCTTGCTACTGCCATATAGTGCCAGTGTCTGACTGGGAATTCAAAGAATATATTGGGGTTACGTGCACCCACAATTTTTACTACTGGTATACAGTGCCATTGTCTGACTGGGAATTCAAAGAATATATTGGGGTTATAAATACCCTCATTTCTTGCTACTGCCATATAGTGCCAGTTTCTGACTGGTAATTCAAAGAATATATTGTGGTTACGTGCACCCACAATTTTTACTACTGGTATACAGTGCCATTGTCTGACTGGGAATTCAAAGAATATATTGGGAATACAAATACCCTCATTTCTTGCTACTGCCATATAGTGCCAGTGTCTGACTGGTAATTCAAAGAATATATTGGGGTTACGTGCACCCACAATTTTTACTACTGGTATACAGTGCCATTGTCTGACTGGGAATTCAAAGAATATATTGGGAATACAAATACCCTCATTTCTTGCTACTGCCATATAGTGCCAGTTTCTGACTGGTAATTCAAAGAATATATTGGGGTTACGTGCACCCACAATTTTTACTACTGGTATACAGTGCCATTGTCTGACTGGGAATTCAAAGAATATATTGGGAATACAAATACCCTCATTTCTTGCTACTGCCATATAGTGCCAGTTTCTGACTGGTAATTCAAAGAATATATTGGGGTTACGTGCACCCACAATTTTTACTACTGGTATACAGTGCCATTGTCTGACTGGGAATTCAAAGAATATATTGGGAATACAAATACCCTCATTTCTTGCTACTGCCATATAGTGCCAGTGTCTGACTGGGAATTCAAAGAATATATTGGGGTTACGTGCACCCACAATTTTTACTACTGGTATACAGTGCCATTGTCTGACTGGGAATTCAAAGAATATATTGGGAATACAAATACCCTCATTTCTTGCTACTGCCATATAGTGCCAGTGTCTGACTGGGAATTCAAAGAATATATTGGGGTTACGTGCACCCACAATTTTTACTACTGGTATACAGTGCCATTGTCTGACTGGGAATTCAAAGAATATATTGGGGTTATAAATACCCTCATTTCTTGCTACTGCCATATAGTGCCAGTTTCTGACTGGTAATTCAAAGAATATATTGTGGTTACGTGCACCCACATTTTTTACTACTGGTATACAGTGCCATTGTCTGACTGGGAATTCAAAGAATATATTGGGAATACAAATACCCTCATTTCTTGCTACTGCCATATAGTGCCAGTGTCTGACTGGGAATTCAAAGAATATATTGGGGTTATGTGCACCCACAATTTTTACTACTGGTATACAGTGCCATTGTCTGACTGGGAATTCAAAGAATATATTGGGAATACAAATACCCTCATTTCTTGCTACTGCCATATAGTGCCAGTGTCTGACTGGGAATTCAAAGAATATATTGGGGTTACGTGCACCCACAATTTTTACTACTGGTATACAGTGCCATTGTCTGACTGGGAATTCAAAGAATATATTGGGAATACAAATACCCTCATTTCTTGCTACTGCCATATAGTGCCAGTTTCTGACTGGTAATTCAAAGAATATATTGGGGTTACGTGCACCCACAATTTTTACTACTGGTATACAGTGCCATTGTCTGACTGGGAATTCAAAGAATATATTGGGAATACAAATACCCTCATTTCTTGCTACTGCCATATAGTGCCAGTTTCTGACTGGTAATTCAAAGAATATATTGGGGTTACGTGCACCCACAATTTTTACTACTGGTATACAGTGCCAATTTCTAACTAGGAATTCAAAATGCGCAAGGCTCCCGGAAAGGGACGTGGACGAGGCCGTGGGCGAGGTCGGGGGAATGGTTCTGGGGAGCAAGGTAGCAGTGAAGCCACAGGGCGTCCCGTGCCTACTCCTGTGGGGCAGCAAGCATTGCGCCACTCCACAGTGCCAGGGTTGCTTGCCACATTAACTAAACTGCAGGGTACAAACCTTAGTAGGCCCGAGAACCAGGAACAGGTCTTGCAATGGCTGTCAGAGAACGCTTACAGCACATTGTCCAGCAGCCAGTCAGACTCTGCCTCCTCTCCTCCTATTACCCAACAGTCTTGTCTTCCTTCCTCCCAAAATTCCGAAGCTTTACAGAACAATAACCCAAACTGTCCCTGCTCCCCAGAGCTGTTCTCCGCTCCTTTCATTGTCCCTCAACCTGCCTCTCCACGTCACGATTCCACGAACCTAACAGAGGAGCATCTGTGTCCAGATGCTCAAACACTAGAGTCTCCTCCATCTCCGTTCGATTTGGTGGTGGATGACCAGCAACCCACCCTCATCGACGATGATGTGACGCAGTTGCCGTCAGGGCATCCAGTTGACCGGCGCATTGTGCGGGAGGAGGAGATGAGACAGGAGTTGGAAGAGGAAGTGGTGGATGATGAGGACACTGACCCGACCTGGACAGGGGGGATGTCAAGCGGGGAAAGTAGTGTGGATGTTGAGGCAGGTGCAGCACCAAAAAGGGTAGCTAGAGGCAGAGGCAGAGGTCAGCAGCTTAGGCGAAGCCAGGCCACACCCGGAATCTCCCAAGATGTTCCAGTTCGTACCCAGCCCCGAAAAACTCCCACCTCGAGGGCACGTTTCTCGAAGGTGTGGAGTTTTTTCAAGGAATGCGCCGAGGACAGATATAGTGTTGTCTGCACAATTTGCCTCTCGAAATTGATTAGGGGCTCTGAGAAGAGCAACCTGTCCACCACTTCAATGCGCCGTCATTTGGAATCCAAGCACTGGAATCAGTGGCAGGCAGCAACGGCAGGACAAAGGCCGCCTGCCGTTCACGCCACTGCCACTGCCTCTGCCACTGCCTCTGCCTCTGCCACTGCCACTGCTGACTGTGCTGGCGATGCACTCCAGAGGACGAGCCAGGACACCACTTCATCTGCCTCCGCCACTTTGTTGACTTCTACCTCATCCTCCCCTGGTCCTGTCTTATCTCCTTCTCCTGCACCATCAAAGGCACCATCAGGCGTTTCTTTACAACAACCCACCATCTCTCAGACATTGGAGCGGCGGCAGAAATACACTGCTAACCACCCACACGCGCAAGCCTTGAACGCCAACATCGCTAAACTGCTGGCCCAGGAGATGTTGGCGTTCCGGCTTGTTGAAACTCCCGCCTTCCTGGACCTGATGGCAACTGCGGCACCTCGCTATGCCGTCCCTAGCCGTCACTACTTCTCCCGGTGTGCCGTCCCCGCCTTGCACCAGCACGTGTCACTCAACATCAGGCGGGCCCTTAGTTCCGCGCTTTGCACAAAGGTCCACTTGACCACCGACGCGTGGACAAGTGCATGCGGACAGGGACGCTACATTTCACTGACGGCACACTGGGTGAATGTAGTTGAGGCTGGGACTGCTTCCCAAACTGGCCCGGTGTACCTCGTCTCCCCGCCTAACATTCCTGGCAGGGACACAAGAAGAACACCCCCCTCCTCCTCCTCCTCTACCGCCTCCTCCTCCGCCACCGCCTCCTCCTCCGCCACCGCCTCCTCCTCCGCTGTTAGATTGACCCCAGCTACGAGTTGGAAACGTTGCAGCACTGGCGTTGGTAGACGTCAGCAGGCTGTGCTGAAGCTGATCAGCTTGGGGGACAGACAGCACACTGCCTCCGAGGTGAGGGATGCCCTCCTCGATGAGACGGCAATATGGTTTGAGCCGCTGCACCTGGGCCCAGGCATGGTCGTTTGTGATAACGGCCGGAACCTGGTAGCAGCTCTGGAGCTTGCCGGACTCCAACATGTTCCATGCCTGGCCCACGTCTTCAACCTAGTGGTGCAACGTTTCCTAAAGAGCTACCCCAATGTTCCAGAGCTACTGGTGAAAGTGCGGCGCATGTGCGCCCACTTTCGCAAGTCGACAGTAGCCGCTGCTAGCTTAAAATCTCTCCAGCAACGCCTGCATGTGCCACAACACCGGCTTTTGTGCGACATCCCCACACGCTGGAACTCAACGTTTCAGATGTTGAATAGAGTGGTTGAGCAGCAGAGACCTTTGATGGAATACCAGCTACAAAACCCTAGGGTGCCACAAAGTCAGCTGCCTCAGTTTCACATCCATGAGTGGCCATGGATGAGAGACCTTTGTGACATCCTACGGGTCTTTGAGGAGTCCACAAGGAGGGTGAGCTCTGAGGATGCGATGGTGAGCCTTACAATCCCGCTCTTGTGTGTTCTGAGAGAATCCCTGATTGACATCAGGGATAACTCAGATCACACAGAGGAGTTAGGGATAGCATCCGATCCGTCACAGCTGGAGAGTAGGTCCACACATCTGTCCGCTTCACTGCGTTTAATGGAGGAGGAGGAGGAAGAGGAGGAAGAAGAGTTGTCCGATGATGTGATGGTGATACAGGAGGCTTCCGGGCAACTTCGAATCGTCCCATTGTTGCAGCGCGGATGGGTAGACATGGAGAATGAGGAGGAAATGGAGATTGAACTTTCCGGTGGGGCCAGAGGAGTCATGCCAACTAACACTGTGGCAGACATGGCTGAGTTCATGTTGGGGTGCTTTACAACCGACAAGCGTATTGTCAAAATCATGGAGGACAACCAGTACTGGATCTTTGCTATCCTTGACCCCCGGTATAAAAACAACATCTCGTCTTTTATTCCGGTAGAGGGGAGGGCCAATCGCATCAATGCTTGCCACAGGCAATTGGTGCAGAATATGATGGAGATGTTTCCAGCATGTGACGTTGGCGGCAGGGAGGGCAGTTCCTCCAGTAGGCAACCAAGTTCTCACCGGTCCACACAAACGAGGGGCACACTGTCTAAGGTCTGGGACACCTTGATGGCACCCCCTCGCCAAAGTGCCGCCACGGAGGGTCCTAGTGTCACCAGGCGTGAGAAGTATAGGCGCATGTTGCGGGAATACCTTTCCGACCACAGCCCTGTCCTCTCCGACCCCTCTGCGCCCTACACGTATTGGGTGTCGAAGTTGGACCTGTGGCTTGAACTTGCCCTATATGCCTTGGAGGTGCTGTCCTGTCCTGCCGCCAGCGTCCTATCTGAGAGGGTGTTCAGTGCAGCCGGTGGCATCATCACTGACAAGCGCACCCGTCTGTCAGCTGAGAGTGCCGACCGGCTCACTTTGATAAAAATGAACCACCACTGGGTAGAGCCGTCATTTTTGTGCCCACCTGTGTAAAGCACCCCAACATGAAACTCCATGTCTGTACTCAACCTCTCCAATTCCTCCGCATCCTCATACTCATCCACCATAAGTGTTGCACAATTCTGCTAATACTAGGCTCCCTCCACCCTGATTTCCCCCAACTCTGCTGGTTAGAGGCTCCCTCCACCCTGATTTCCACCAACTCTGCTGGTTAGAGGCTCCCTCCACCATGAATTTGCCCAAACTGGGCTGTTTAGAGGCTCCCTCCACCATGAATTGGTCCAAACTGGGGTTTTTAGAGGCTCCCTCCACCATGAATTGGTCCAAACTGGGCTGTTTAGCGGCTCCCTCCACCATTAATTGGTCCAAACTGGGCTGGTTAGAGGCTCCCTCCACCATGAATTTGCCCAAACTGGGCTGTTTAGAGGCTCCCTCCACCATGAATTTGCCCAAACTGGGCTGGTTAGAGGCTCCCTCCACCATGAATTGGTCCAAACTGGGGTTTTTAGAGGCTCCCTCCACCATGAATTGGTCCAAACTTGGCTGTTTAGAGGCTCCCTCCACCATTAATTGGTCCAAACTGGGCTGGTTAGAGGCTCCCTCCACCATGAATTGGTCCAAACTGGGTTTTTTAGAGGCTCCCTCCACCATGAATTGGTCCAAACTGGGGTTTTTAGAGGCTCCCTCCACCATGAATTGGTCCAAACTGGGCTGTTTAGCGGCTCCCTCCACCATTAATTGGTCCAAACTGGGCTGGTTAGAGGCTCCCTCCACCATGAATTTGCCCAAACTGGGCTGTTTAGAGGCTCCCTCCACCATGAATTTGCCCAAACTGGGCTGGTTAGAGGCTCCCTCCACCATGAATTGGTCCAAACTGGGGTTTTTAGAGGCTCCCTCCACCATGAATTGGTCCAAACTTGGCTGTTTAGAGGCTCCCTCCACCATTAATTGGTCCAAACTGGGCTGGTTAGAGGCTCCCTCCACCATGAATTGGTCCAAACTGGGTTTTTTAGAGGCTCCCTCCACCATGAATTGGTCCAAACTGGGGTTTTTAGAGGCTCCCTCCACCATGAATTGGTCCAAACTGGGCTGTTTAGCGGCTCCCTCCACCATTAATTGGTCCAAACTGGGCTGGTTAGAGGCTCCCTCCACCATGAATTTGCCCAAACTGGGTTTTTTAGAGGCTCCCTCCACCATGAATTGGTCCAAACTGGGCTGTTTAGAGGCTCCCTCCACCATGAATTTGCCCAAACTGGGCTGGTTAGAGGCTCCCTCCACCATGAATTGGTCCAAACTGGGCTGGTTAGAGGCTCCCTCCACCATGAATTTGCCCAAACTGGGCTGTTTAGAGGCTCCCTCCACCATGAATTGGTCCAAACTGGGTTTTTTAGAGGCTCCCTCCACCATGAATTGGTCCAAACTGGGCTGTTTAGAGGCTCCCTCCACCATGAATTTGCCCAAACTGGGCTGGTTAGAGGCTCCCTCCACCATTAATTGGTCCAAACTGGGCTGGTTAGAGGCTCCCTCCACCATGAATTTGCCCAAACTGGGCTGTTTAGAGGCTCCCTCCACCATGAATTTGCCCAAACTGGGCTGTTTAGAGGCTCCCTCCACCATGAATTTGCCCAAACTGGGCTGGTTAGAGGCTCCCTCCACCATGAATTGGTCCAAACTGGGTTTTTTAGAGGCTCCCTCCACCATGAATTTGCCCAAACTGGGCTGGTTAGAGGCTCCCTCCACCATGAATTGGTCCAAACTGGGTTTTTTAGAGGCTCCCTCCACCATGAATTTGCCCAAACTGGGCTGGTTAGAGGCTCCCTCCACCATGAATTGGTCCAAACTGGGTTTTTAGAGGCTCCCTCCACCATGAATTTGCCCACACTGGGCTGGTTAGAGGCTCCCTCCACCATGAATTGGTCCAAACTGGGGTTTTTAGAGGCTCCCTCCACCATGAATTTGCCTAAACTGGGGTGTTTAGAGGCTCCCTCCACCATGAATTTGCCCAAACTCTGCTGGTTAGAGGCTCCCTCCACCATGAATTGGTCCAAACTGGGGTTTTTAGAGGCTCCCTCCACCATGAATTTGCCCAAACTCTGCTGGTTAGAGGCTCAATCCACCCTGATTTTCAAAACAAATGTTGGTGCCAACCTCAACTTACTACAAGGGCCAAATTCACTGCTGGTGACAAGCTCTCCTCACTGCAAGTGCCAAATACACATGTTTCAAGGTGTTTTCCTACTGTCAGAGAGGTGGTATTGAGTGTGTAAAGTGTGTAGTTGTTAGGCTGTGATGTTGGGGTAATAGAGGGTCTTTGGTGTGTTAGATGCCCCCAGACATGCTTCCCCTGCTGTCCCAGTGTCATTCCAGAGGTGTTGGCATCATTTCCTGGGGTGTCATAGTGGACTTGGTGACCCTCCAGACACGGATTTGGGTTTCCCCCTTAACGAGTATCTGTTCCCCATAGACTATAATGGGGTTCGAAACCCATTCGAACACACGAACATTGAGCGGCTGTTCGAATCGAATTTCGAACCTCGAACATTTTAGTGTTCGCTCATCTCTACTCCTTATGGATTCTTGTCCAAAGGCAAGCCTGGATGCTGAGCCTTGGCCAGCTGTAAGCAGATATGCAGGATGTGCAGGGTTTTTTGGACAAGGATGTTGAACAGTCAGAAGTGAGTCAGATTCAATAGTGTTTGAAAATGCTTGTCAGAAAATAGTTGAAGTAGACTATTCTTAGGTTACGCAAACTAACGTGAGATGCATGGTGTGAAGTTCCTCCATTCTTCATCCTTTACTCTCCCAAGGAGGTGTGGACTTTACCAGAAGTACCCAGGTCATAATCCTCAGCATAGTTCTCAACAGAAGATCTAAACTCTTCTTCAGGAATGGGTATTCTTCGCGTTTTCTTCCGGCTGTGGCTTTAAAATTCTAGGCCTCAGGTAGCCAACTGCGCATGCCTGCCGGCCACAAGAAAGTGGCCGCTTACAATACTGTGTAAGCAGCCATTTTCTTGTGGCCGGCAGGCATGCTAAGTCGGCTTTGCTCTAGGCCTGAGGCCTAGAAGTTTGAAGCCAACCACCGGAAGAAGACAGGTGAAGACGGAGAAGATGGAGGCGGCACTGGATATTTCTCTCTCAGCATTGGGGACGCCCTCAGTGCTGTTTGAGCGCTGGGGCCCGTCCCTAGTGTTGCGAGAGAACTCATTTGCATACCGGCGAAAAATGGTATTTTAACCAAACGGTGGCCCGGAGAAGACATCTAAAGGTAAGGGAAGAATAGCCTATCTTAAGGCTATTCCTATGTGATAAGCAGAAAAAATTGAGTTGAAATGATAGGATCCCTTTAATCCAGTATGCAATGTTTACTGTCATGTGTCTGTTTCGCTATTGAGAACTACATTTCCCAGGTGCACATTGCTTTGTACTCTTCCCATCTGCAGCACTGGCTATTCTTGCCCTGCACATGCTCAGTCTGTAAGGACAGCACATGCAAGATTATATAACACTGATCTAATGAACAGCCATATGGAAGAAAAAGAGAAACTGAGTCTGCTTGACCTGGATGATGATAGACTGCAGGATTCCTCTATTGGCAACAGTACTGAAACAGTGGAAGGAGAAAGAGGATTTCATTGGGCTTTTTCTAGTGACATATCCAATTTGTATAATTAGTTGGGTGACGATTACATTTTACAAAGTATTTTTATGTGAAATATGTTTGTTGTTATGGGAATACTCCCATAAGTGACCTTTAGCCTTATGTAGTCACATTTTTCTTCTGAATCCAGAAGGAATATGACAGCAAAAGGCGAAGCTTTATAGCGGTGCAACATTTCATCATTATTACTTTGTGTGTTTGAATATTTTTTATGAATTTAAATGAATGGTTCAAAGGGTCAGACAATATCTTTGCTGAATTAGCAATGCCAAGGCAATGTACGTGCCTGAAAAGCAAAGTTTGGTAAGATTTAAAGCTATAATTTATCTACTCATGTGATGGTATAAGACATGTCTCGGCAGACTGAGCTAGCTTACTGGATGAATTCCGACTGTCTACAACACTCCCTGCATGGCTGATCCTGTCCTCACTAATTGCCCTAATACACATCAGTAATTCATACATTCTCTCCTCTGCCTTATTCTCCTAAGGGAAGTGAGATTTCTGTCAGTTTCCGCCTGTTATTGAAGCCAAAAGGCAAATTTTAAACCATGCAATTTGTTTCAGTAACAGTTCCTGCTCAATACAGTGAAAACACCAGACGTAAATCATATGAAATGGCATGTCTTATCCGGCTGATTTCGCATTGACAAAAAAACGCACTTTAATGAATAGTCCTATAATCTTTACCTTCACGGTCAGTGCTACATTTCCACGGGAACTAACAGTTATTATAATTATATCTCTGTGCATCTGCTTGTAAAGCTACAATACAATAAATGTATTTTACTTTCAGACTATGCATAATGAGAAAGATGTGCTATAGAACAAAGCAGGCACAAGAAGCGGTTTCTGCCACAGAGAATGTAATGCATTTATAATCCTTGCTTTGAATTATTATATACTTTACATTACAATGATTCTTTCTCTCTATTTTTCGGTTTTAGGCCAGCTGCTACAGCAGTGATATCACTAGCATTTGGACGCTATATCCTCGAGCCCTTCTTTATACAATGTGAAATACCAGACCTCGCTGTCAAATTAGTCACAGCTATTGGAATAAGTAAGCATCGACTTCATATAAGTTACTTTTGTTCGAAATGTCTTCTTGAGTTGGTATAAAAGTATTAATGATCCATGACTTCTAGGAATGCATCACTTTTTGGGGGGATTTTAAAGATCTACTCAATAGCTGGCTGGATAAGAGCAATGCCTGAGACCTTACATACTAGGCCATTTCTCTTTACAAAGTATTTATGAACTTTGACCCTCACAGCTGATCAGAAGCGGATACTATAATCCTAAATCCAAAAAATTTGGGACGCTCTTTAAAACATAAGGTAAACCATAACCATATTTTATTCACAATAGAACATAAAATGAATATCTGAAGATGAACTTTAGATATTTTTCATTTGAAGAAAAAATAAAATTTTTGGTAGCGACACATCTCAAAAATGTTGGGACAGGGTTAATAAAAGTCTAGAAAGGTGAGAAACAGCTGGAGGATCTACTTTCAACTAAATCACATGATTGTGCATTAAAAGAGAATGTCTCTCAGAAGCAAAGATCAGAAAAGGTCAACAATCTGTGAAGAGCTGTATCTGAAAATTGTGCAGCAATTTCAGAAAAATGTTCTTCAACATAAAATTGCAAAGACTTTGAATATCCCACCATCTACAGTGCATAATATTGTCAAAAGGAATGGAAAAAGCCATGTACATAAGGGAGAGGGTTAACTTAATCAGTAATGCAAGTCACTGAAGGGGCTCAAAAATACTTCAGATATTATTCTCTGTGAACACACTTTGCCATGCAGTCCACAAATGCAAGTTAAAGCTGTTTTGTGCAAAGAAGAAGAATACATATATCAACACAATCCAGAAACACCCCTGTCTTCTCTGGGCCAAAGTTCAATTAAACCGGACTGAGGCAAAATAGAAAACTGTTCTAAGATTAATCAAAATGTGAAATTGTTTATGGAAACCATTAACACTGTGTATTACTGACTCAAGAGGAGAGCAACCATCCAGCTTGCCATCAGCACACAGTTCAAAAGCATGTATCTCTGATAATATGGGGTTGTATTAGTACCAGTTGCACACACACGTTGAGGGCACTATCAACACTCAGTATTGTATAGAGGTTTTAGAACAACATATGCTCCCTTTCAGACAAAGTTTCTATCTGGAATATTCTGAATATTTCAGCAAGACAATGCTAAGCCACATACGTGAACCATTACAACAGCATTTCTTCACAGAAGAACAATCCGACTACTGAACTGGCCTGCCTCCCCTCCAGAGCTTTCACTAATAAAAAATAACATTTTCAGCATTATGAAAAAAATATCTGCCAAAGATGACCGAGGACTATTGAGCAACTAGAATTCTACATCAGACAAGAATGGAACAACATTCATCTCGTAAAACTCCAACACTGGTTTCCTCACTTCCCAGATGTTTAAAGACTGTTGTAAAAAGAAAAAGAGACATTACACAATGGTAGATGTGACCCTGTCCCAAGGTTTTTGGGACATCGCTAACATCAATTTCTAAATGAGTTAATGTTTTTCAAATGAAATAGAAAAACGTCTGAATTTCGCCTTCTGATATGGTTATATGAGATTTCCAGATCATTGCATTCTTCTTTCTTTACATTTTACACAGTGACCCAACTTTTTTGGAACTAGGGTTGTATATGAATTAATATTTGTATGGTAAAAGAGGGTCTGTTCTAATTTGAGGGCACGTGAGACTATGGGCAGATTAATATCTAGTTGAGTGGGAAAAGATCCAGTAGAAAGAGTAATTTAGTTATTTATATCTGTATTAATACTTGGTCTTAGTCCAGTGGGTGATCCTACTATTGACAGCCTTACTAGTATAAGTGAGAACTCAGCTATCACTGTCCAGTGGACTTATCAGGTCTAGATCTGGTGAAACACTGCACTGCATGCAGGACCTTTTCTTTGTGAACAAACATGATAGAAGACAGTCTGTCATGTTGTTTTCCCTACTGTCAGTAGGAATGGACCCATACAGAGGGGCTCTGTCTGTGTCTATTACTCTGCGACCAGCCAGTGCCCTTTCATGAACAGATCCAAAGTGCATGAGCATACATTACAGTCCAACAAGGAACCCCAACAGCAAGGGGATAAGGGAAAGTGGAAGAGCTCGCAAATGATACACTGAAAGTGCGGTCTGAGAGATAGTAGGAGAACCAAGAGAGAGCAGTGTCCATGAGGCTGACAGAGTGGAATATAGTGAGGAGGAATTGGTGGTCAACAGTCTCAAATGCCTCTGAAAAAAAAATATATAATTATTTAATCCTATCCAACTGAAAGTCATAACAGGACAAAAAAAAAATTAACGGCCTGAATTGCATCTTCTTACTGTTTCACCTAATGTGTTCTAAAAATCATACTTTCCCCATAAAGGTAACAACCAAAACTATCTCTTGCCCTGCTAAACAAAACACCTTACAAAGTTCTGTATACAGAAATTTTAAACTGTTATGTGTCTCACAATATGGCGACACACAGAAATGTTTGCTTCTTTTAGGTCGGGGCCCCATATGGCGTAAATGCTGCGGTTTGGCTGCAACGTTTTACAGTCTAGTGAATCTATCCACACATTGTAGAAAAATACACGCAGCGGAAACATTTAACTTTTCAATACCATTGTGGTTTTGTAACTTGCAGCTTGTCAGTTATACCTAAGGAAACGCTGGCGGCTTACCTATAAGTCTGCAGAGGAAACCTTTATGACATATGGCATGAAAACGAAATCCATAAGAAAATGGGACAATTGTTTTTTTCCCAAATCAAGCACATTCTGAATTTTTCTTTACAGCTTTCAGTATGTTGCACATAATATTATATGGTGTTGTTGTAAAGTATAACTTGTCCCACAAAAAATACAACTCTGTGAATGGAAAAATGAAAAAGTTATGGCTTTTGGAAGATGGGGAGTAAAAAAGAAAAAAAATAGAAATGTAAAAATGAAAAATGAGTGCAGTGGAAAGTAGCTAACAGAAGGATGTATGTGCATATAAGGGTGCAGAGCCCATTTGTATACTGAGTTCCCTCTGGCATAATTCTATGTTCCCATAAGAACATATATTCTCTTGTGCCTTGTACCCTATGGGGCTCTCAAAGCACACAAAAGCCCAGGTGCTGTAGCACCTGCGGATACCCCACAGTGGCAAGAGAATTATGGCTTGACACTATGTTGTAACCAAGTAATTTGTAATATAATAGCTAGCAATGACGGTAAGCTTGTATAATGTGTCATATTGTAATCAATTATGTCTATAGTAGTGTTTTACTATGCATTTAACTAGATGTACAATTATATATCAGCTTACTTGTACTATTATAGCTTGAAACGAAGACAGGCTAAACTCTTGTAACCTTCATTCTTCTTTCAGTTCTAGAGATCCTGGCATGAATAATGATTACCTTTACTGTAGATTGTATGCTTAGGGCTAGACTGCAGCTATTTTAGTTGGGTGAACCTAACCATAGGACACACCTGGAGATAAGCAAACACACACAAAGATACAGCTGCAGCCTATGGGGAATACAATGTATGTTAGTAACTAATATTTATTCTTAGTTCACATTAAGCTGTGTGAGGCCATTTGCAGGAATAAGGCAACCTACCCTAAATAGTGTATGTACCAGTAGTTAAACGTGTGATTTAACTCTTTCTCTTGGACAAAGGACTGGAAAATTATCTCAGGATAGAATCTCTATAGTCATTAAAAACTACCCTGGACATTATGAAGGAATGCATGATCAAGAAGAAGGCAGTCACCAGCTTCACATGTACCGTACAATGCAAAGGTTTCTCAAAATCTCATAGAAAACTGAAATAACTGGGCCAATGTATCTGTTTGCTTTTGTATTGAAGTCATAGCAGATTTGCACATTCTCATTTATTTCATTTTATTAGGAGTTGGTGCTAACTTGTCTTTTACACCCAGACGGTGCATGGACTATGCAAAATGTTAATCCATACTGGCAACTGTATTCTATAGTGGGCTAATCTAGTAGTATACTGGTAATTAGAGATGAGCGAGTAGTACTCGATCGAGTAGGTATTCGATCGAATACTACGGTATTCGAAATACTCGTACTTGATCGAGTACTACTCGCTGTTCGAATGTAAAAGTTCGATACAGATCCAGCATTGATTGGCCGAATGCTATACAGTTGGCCAATCAACGCTGGTTCTTCTCCTACCTTTAGAAGTCTTCTCCGTGCAGCTTCCCCGTGGCGTCTTCCGGCTCTTCATTCACTCTGCATCGGGCCTGGGCAGAGCCGACTGCGCATGTCTGCTTGTAGTGCGGGCATGCGCAGTCTGCTCTGCCCAGGCCCGATGCCT
This sequence comes from Leptodactylus fuscus, assembly GCF_031893055.1. NCBI lineage: Eukaryota > Metazoa > Chordata > Amphibia > Anura > Leptodactylidae > Leptodactylus > Leptodactylus fuscus. Next base: position 275,079,001 of record NC_134265.1, on the reverse strand, counting down.
GGCAGAGTGAATGAAGAGCCGGAAGACGCCACGGGGACGCTGCAAGGAGAAGACTTCTCGGAGGATCCAGCCCGACCCTCACTCGTGGACTTGGTAAGTATAATTTGATTGAACGTTGCCTACCCCTGAAACGAGCATTTTCCCCCCATAAACTATAATAGGGTTCGATATTCGATTCGAGTAGTTGAATATTGAGGGAGTACTCGAAACGAATATCGAACCTCGAACATTTTACTGTTCGCTCATCTCTACTGGTATATTGAGCATACTACCCTATGGACCGATAAGATATACAGTGATGAGAATTCTTCATGATCTCATTGTTTATAAAGTTGTAGATATAGGTACAATGCACAGTGTTATAACTGTGTCCTCCCTTACCTTTTCTCCTGGTTTGGCATGTCCTAAGATGTGGGGAGTCAGTAGGTATTCATAGTTTCTCAGTTGAAAGTTCTGATTATATACACTGTATAGACATATGTACGTCTAACAATGTATTCATATTTCTCTGTCGTAATATATTGCAAAAAATTGTACTAACACTGTCTGATAGAACCCATGAAGACAGCTCTCATCAGTATTCTAATTGCTCTAATGAATCCCATTGCTTCTGTAAAATATTTGTAATGATAATTGTCATGACAACAATGACACAAATGCCTAATATGTAATCTCATTAAGACAATAGGTCATAGTGCACAACACATGAATGCATAATTAAATGCAAAATAAATATTTGTAAAGCAGAGAAACGTTTCATCTAGTGCATGCGATGGAATGACAGTAAATTAATTGGTAAACTCAGCACCGGTGCCTTCAAAATGTCAAATAAAGCAAAGCTTCATTTTTTTGGAAACAAAAACTTATTTTACATATTTTTCCAAACCTCCCAGAAAAAAAAAATGACCAAAAAAAAAAAAACCAAATTAGCAAGCTGACCACCTGTTGTAAGCAAAGACTTATATGAACACATGGGTATTAGTAATTAAATGGTGGCTGAAATGCCAGATTGGGTTTTTGAGGTTAATTAATTTATTCATACTTCCTCCTAAAAAATGAGAAAACCGGAGCATAGCAGATGTTGAAAAACATCAAGGTCACTGAGATCATAGGAGCGTGAGAAAGAAGCCCTACAGGCATAGCAGTGCTGCTTGTAAATTCATGACAAAGTGAGCCCTCACAACACTGGATCGTAATCCAGACTGGTGTAAGTAATTATGGACAAACATATTGCCAGGGGGCGGCTGGAGTTGTCTTATGCTTTTTGCTAAGTAGTAATATGAAATCAAAGTAAAACTTTAGTTGGACACCTTGCAACACACCAATGACTATCTGCGTGACGATACTCATACTTCCTTTATCGTGAAAAATTGCATCATCCTGTATAACTACGTGGCAAGGTAGTGACTCAGGTTACTGAAAATGCCATGAGCAGTTTCATACTAACAGGACAAGATTTCCTGTAGCTGCTCATATATCATCACGTCATTAATGAGGTGGCTAGCACAAAAAGGCCATTAGACTCCCCCTGATCTAAAGTGGTCATAAACTTCATGTCTTAATCTCGGCGTCCCTTTAGGTGTGTGTTCTGCTGTTATCAATGCGAACACACGTTATGCACATAACTGTGTCTCAGTAGCTGGCACAACTTTCCAGAATTATTGGCCACTGAGGATAAATTTAGATTTGGAAATGCCTTAGGGCAGTGGTTCTTAACCACGGTTCGATCGAACCCTAGGCCCTATGCACGGTTCATTTTGTGTACCAGTAAAAAAAAACATATACCTATGTCTTGAATGCCCTAGGGTCAGAGAATAGGTTCTGTGGGGTAAGATTTAGCCACAATGTGTTGCCATCAGGACAAGAAGGTGTGATGACCAGTGATTCAGGTGGATGCCAGGGTTTGCTGCACAATGCTTCCTCTCTCCCGTGGCATGTAGGGCCCTGGTACATAGCTAAAGACTGGAGATGGACAAACCTATCAAGATTGATTTTGGATGGCTTTGAACTAAAAGTTGTTTTGGGAAGAATAAGTTTGGTACAAACCTCACTTTAAATTGTCTTAAAACATAGTGCAGATTACTTTTTGGCTCCGTAGGAACCTATCTAGTCAATTACTGGCTCTCTAAGGGCCCCTTTACATGGAGGATACTGTGGCTGATTCGGAACGTGTAAACGTTTAAAGCAGGTCCCATTGCTTTTTATGGGAGCTGGCATACGCACGCTCCCCATAGAAATGAATGGGAAAAAGCAGCCCATTCATCTCTATGGGGAGTGCACGTATGCCGGCTCCCATAGAAAGCAATAGGACCTGCTTTAAACGCTGCTGATTCGGAACGTTTACCCATTCCGAATAAGCCACAGTATCCTCCGTGTGAAGGGGCCCTAAGGCAAACATAGCCAAAGTTATGTCAAAGTGAAATTGACATGTATGTCTATGGAAAAACACATGGTAAGAAGAGGATAGAAACTCCAGTTTTAGCCTTAACTACTCTGACACTCGATTGTATGCATTGTAACATTTACAGCTCTCCAAAAATTACCTTGGCCAGGAGCTTGTCCATGATGGCTATATTGCAAAAAGCAATAGTTCTATAGAAAAATAACAGCAGTGATTGTGCTCCTCCCCGGCAGGCAGGGAAGCTGTAGTCATCTCACAACGGTGAGACGCTTCTCACTTCACAGACCAGTGACATCATGTCCATTGGTCACATAGTCATGTAGGAGCTCAGTCCCATTCAAATGACTGGGATTGAGTTGCAATATCAAAAATAGCCACTAAACAACATAGGGCATTATGTCTGGTATGTAGTGAAAATACTGTAGGGCTTGTCAAATACCACCTTAAGGAGTAGGCCTTTTCCAGTAATTGACTCCCACCCATCAATATTGATTATCTATTTCAAGGATAGGTTGTTAGGCCGGGTTCACACGATGTATTATGGCATGTAATGTGGTACGTAGACGGCGCGGGAGCTTTTGCGGGCCATATACGCTCCCATTGTTTTCAATGGGAGCCAGTACCGTATACGCGGCGCTATTTTGCGGCCGCCGTAAAATCACAGCCACAAAGTAGCATATATGGTACTGGCTCCCATTGAAAACAATGGGAACGTATACGGCCCGCAAAAGATCCCGCGGTGTCTACGTGGTACATTACGTGCCAAAAGACATCGTGTGAACCCGGCCTTAGTCTTGGAAACCCTCTTTATGGGAATTAAAGGCCAGATAACTGGTGTCTGATAGATGTTCTAATGAGTCATGTAATCACAATAAAATTTCAGTTTGTTACTGTATCTCCCCTTCACATAGCTATATTATGTAGGGTAGCACTGACAAAGAGCAAGCTAATATTAAATCTAATAGCTATTATGATGAGCGTGAGACACAAATATTAGTGATCATAATCCTTTTGTAGCAAGCTGTTATACCCTTGTCTCAAAGCATTGCTGAAATATGAAACTATGTGCAGCAATCTCTTTATGTTCTTAGAATAAATATCTTTTCTATGATCCCAAGATATGACATCTTGTATCAAAATGACCAGAGCACAACATATTTACAGGTCCTTGACCTTATAATATCCTCAGTATCCTTTACAGAGGAGCGAGTCACAATCTGATCTAATCTCGCTGAGCTCTTGGCAAAACGGAAGTAAACAGAAAGAAAAATGAAGCCCTCTGTAAAAGCGCTGGTCTTGTAACGCAGCTCAGGCAAGATATTGTTAATCCATATTTAAAAGGTCACTGGCACAGTCAAGCAGGGCAAGGAGTGAGCCCCCAGTGTAACTCCTTTCACTGGCTAGTAAGTAGGCTGTTTATAAGCTTACACCTGGATCTTGTGCAAACATGTTGCCTTCAGCATTTTATAAGGGACAAGATTGCTAAAAATTACTTTATCTTTCGTTTTCTACTCGGTATACATCCTTTAGTCTGTGACAATGATATTTGGAACAACCTTCTCCGACATACTCTGCAAAAAAAAGGATAAGCCTTAAAAACCCGTCACCATGAAAATACAGTCTAATCTGTAGGCAGCATGATATAGAGCAGGGGGAGCCGAGCGGATAGATATGTAGTTTTGTAGGGAAAGATACTAAACTAACCTGTCATTTATCCTTTTATGTCTCTGTTCTTTCTATGCTTAGGAGTAATTGAGTCCTGTGGGTGGTGCGAACAGTTATCTCTGTATTCACAATCACTGCTGGGACCATCCACTGGATTCCATTACTCCTTCTAAGCATGGAAAGAACAGAAAAATAAATGGATCAATGACAGGTTGGTTTTATATCCTTACCTACAAAACTACATATATGGTCCCCTTCACACGGGGCAAGAGGGGGCTGATTTTGGAGCTGAATCCATGTCATAATCCGCCCCCTTACAATAGCAGTCTATGTAGACCGCTAGCTTACTTTTTTCCAGGAATGTTGCTGCTCACGGAAAAAAGAAGCGAGCTACCCTATCTTCAGGCGGATTTCGCGACTAATTCAGCGGCTTACGGTTTATGGCAGCACGCTCCGGACTAGGCCCATTCATTTGGGCCTACTCCGGACCGGAGTGCCGCGACTGTTGGAAGTTGCAGCAGGCATATTTTGGTCCTATTCTGACGTGGCTTCCCGCCTCAAAATCAGTACCAAAATATACCCGCCTTGTTCCGTGTGAACTAACCCTTAATCTGATCGTCTCCTGTTCCATAGCATGTTGCCTAAAGATTATGTTACATTTTTGTGGTGGAAGGTTCTTTTATGGTCAAGTTAATAGAACCTCTCCAGGTAATGGCACCAGTGAAGGGATATCCTGATGATTTCAAGTTAGCTCCTATCCACAGGCATCAGGCTGAATGGTCGACGTCTAGGAGCAACAGATCAAGCATGTATGCTACTGCTCCATTCATTCTCTGTGGGACTGCCAAATACAGGATCAAGTATAGGATTTGCTTATCTCCAGCAGTGACATAGAAATGAATGTCTGCCTAGCCATTCAAGTCTATAGGGACCTCTGTCCTCATAATACTTGTGGGTCCCAGTGGTCTGTCTATCAAAAATTAGCAAGTTACTTCTATCATATATGGAGTAGCTTAAAATAAACAGAATACCCCATTAAGGAGGACATACATATTAGACCTATGTCACCCACTGGTTGCTTACTGATTGCACATCTAATGTAATGAAATGAAATGTTCAAAAACTCTTTTGCAGATTTTGGAGTAAAAAAGAAACAGGAGTGTTGAGCTTCTGCAGGCCCAATCTTTTACCTCAGGGAAATCTTACCACTAGAGGTCTTCAGCTGCTGCCTGTCCGGACCCGCGGGGAGCACCATTTTCCTGTGGACACGCCGCCCCCGCCAGTATCGTCACTAACTGTGCAGAGAGTCAGCAGCTGCGCACTTAGTGATGATGCTGGCGTGGGCGGTGTTTCGATGGTGAGTCCACAGGAAGATGGCGCTCCCTGCGGGTCTGGACCGGCAGCAGCTGAAGGCGGAGAGCAATGAGCATCTGCACCTGAACCATTACCAGAACGAGCTCACCGGCCTGGAGCTGCCGCAGCAGACGGCCAGTGAGGGCATCCTGCTGCATCCACGTGGACCTTCTGGCTGGACAGGTCTCTCCCTGGAACAACTGCAGCAGAATATGAGTCCAACTTGAAGAAAATCTACACCATGCAAATGATACAGAGTTTCTGGAGTTACTGGCAGGCCAGGAACTTAGAGACATGTCGGGTGCGGGCCTGAGCTTATGTGGCGTGTGATGGAGTGGTGTGTGTGTGTGTGTGTGTGTGTGTGTGTGAGGGTGGGAGGTCTTCTCTGCACTGCACTTGACTCGAGTATAAGCCGAGGGGGGACTTTTTCAGCACAAAAACTGTGCTGAAAAACTCAGCTTATACTCAAGTATATACGGTAAATGCTTGGCTACAGCAAACATGCATGTATATTGGTAGTTCATCACAAATAGCTCTCTGTGAATAAGAGTCCAGTTGATAGGTATTAAAATGGACCTTTTACCACTTCTGCCGAGTCCAGTTCCATTTTCTCTAGCTATCAGCACTTCTGAGCAATCTGGCCAGATAAATTTGGTCCTTGATATGCTAATAAGGCCCTCTACTGTCAGGTGACTAGTCTCAGGCAGGAGCAAGCAAAGGGTAGTCGGTCAGAGCTTTCTGATGTTATTCAATCATCAGCAGACAATGCCAGAGTTTAGAATTACACCCTCTTGTCTGTTCCTCCCTGATACCTCCCTATTGACAGTAGGAGCTTAATTATTATATTAGGCATCAAAACTAACTTCACTGATTTCTCAGGAGCACTGGGGGCTAAAGAAGAAAGTCCAACTATGCAAGAATCAGTGGAGCTGAGCCTATTAACAGATGATAAGAAATTCCACATTTACTCTTCTCTGTTTACATTCCTGCCTTTTCTTCTTATCAGAGCAGTACAATAGGTTTGTCATCGATCCCCAACCTTGTAGTCATCACATCCAAATTTACTGTATGCTGTAAAACAGTCTGCAGTTCAGCCTTATTGACCACTAGATGTCAGCACATAGAAAACCTACAACATTTCATAATGCTTTACATTTTACAAGGTTGAGAGTCCTTGCTAATACGGTACAAAGATGATATATTTTTTCCTATTTTACAAGGTGTGACATGACTTATCAACACCTTACTCAAGTTCATTTTTTCCAAACACCTTTTCACATGCAGAAGGGTAAATTGTCATAATAATTATATAGCATTTTATAGAAATGAACATCCTCAGGACGCCCTAATTGGTGCATTAGACTGCCAATAAATATACTATAAGATAAAAAAAAAAAAAATCAATTTTGGCTGATCATCTTCTAAGAATTATATATGGTTTGCAACTACTGCTATCTACATGAAATGAAATTCCCCTAAAGTTTGATATTTTTCAGCAATTACCAGCTGAAACTCTCTGATCGGGCAGAGTACAATGATCAAATTGTCAACACAAATGACCCAATGGATGTTTGGTTGACCGCATTCTGCCTGGTCATAATTAGAGATGAGCGAACAGTGTTCTATCGAACTCATGTTCGATCGGATATTAGGCTGTTCGGCATGTTCGAATCGAATCGAACACCGCGTGGTAAAGTGCGCCATTACTCGATTCCCCTCCCACCTTCCCTGGCGCCTTTTTTGCTCCAATAACAGCGCTGGGTAGGTGGGACAGGAACTACGACACCGGTGACGTTGAAAAAAGTAGGCAAAACCCATTGGCTGCCGAAAACATGTGACCTCTAATTTAAAAGAACAGCGACGCCCAGCTTCGCGTCATTCTGAGCTTGCAATTCACCGAGGACGGAGGTTTCCGTCCAGCTAGCTAGGGCTTAGATTCTGGGTAGGCAGGGACAGGCTAGGATAGGAAGGAGAAGACAACCAACAGCTCTTGTAAGAGCTAAATTCCAGGGAGAAGCTTGTCAGTGTAACGTGGCACTGACGGGCTCAATCGCCGCAACCCAGCTTTCCCAGGATCCTGAATGGAATACACTGTCAGTGTATTCCCGTATACCCGATATATACCCCGATACCCGTTCCAACGGTGTGCCCCCCCACCTTCACCCCAGAAATACCCTGCAAGTCCCCTAGCAATAGAATTGGGGCTATATACACCCACAATTTTTACTACTGGTATACAGTGCCATTGTCTGACTGGGAATTCAAAGAATATATTGGGAATACAAATACCCTCATTTCTTGCTACTGCCATATAGTGCCAGTTTCTGACTGGGAATTCAAAGAATATATTGGGGTTACGTGCACCCACAATTTTTACTACTGGTATACAGTGCCATTGTCTGACTGGGAATTCAAAGAGTATATTGGGAATACAAATACCCTCATTTCTTGCTACTGCCATATAGTGCCAGTGTCTGACTGGGAATTCAAAGAATATATTGGGGTTACGTGCACCCACAATTTTTACTACTGGTATACAGTGCCATTGTCTGACTGGGAATTCAAAGAGTATATTGGGAATACAAATACCCTCATTTCTTGCTACTGCCATATAGTGCCAGTTTCTGACTGGGAATTCAAAGAATATATTGGGGTTACGTGCACCCACAATTTTTACTACTGGTATACAGTGCCATTGTCTGACTGGGAATTCAAAGAGTATATTGGGAATACAAATACCCTCATTTCTTGCTACTGCCATATAGTGCCAGTGTCTGACTGGGAATTCAAAGAATATATTGGGGTTACGTGCACCCACAATTTTTACTACTGGTATACAGTGCCATTGTCTGACTGGGAATTCAAAGAGTATATTGGGAATACAAATACCCTCATTTCTTGCTACTGCCATATAGTGCCAGTTTCTGACTGGGAATTCAAAGAATATATTGGGGTTACGTGCACCCACAATTTTTACTACTGGTATACAGTGCCATTGTCTGACTGGGAATTCAAAGAGTATATTGGGAATACAAATACCCTCATTTCTTGCTACTGCCATATAGTGCCAGTTTCTGACTGGGAATTCAAAGAATATATTGGGGTTACGTGCACCCACAATTTTTACTACTGGTATACAGTGCCATTGTCTGACTGGGAATTCAAAGAGTATATTGGGAATACAAATACCCTCATTTCTTGCTACTGCCATATAGTGCCAGTGTCTGACTGGGAATTCAAAGAATATATTGGGGTTACGTGCACCCACAATTTTTACTACTGGTATACAGTGCCAATTTCTAACTAGGAATTCAAAATGCGCAAGGCTCCCGGAAAGGGACGTGGACGAGGCCGTGGGCGAGGTCGGGGGAATGGTTCTGGGGAGCAAGGTAGCAGTGAAGCCACAGGGCGTCCCGTGCCTACTCCTGTGGGGCAGCAAGCATTGCGCCACTCCACAGTGCCAGGGTTGCTTGCCACATTAACTAAACTGCAGGGTACAAACCTTAGTAGGCCCGAGAACCAGGAACAGGTCTTGCAATGGCTGTCAGAGAACGCTTACAGCACATTGTCCAGCAGCCAGTCAGACTCTGCCTCCTCTCCTCCTATTACCCAACAGTCTTGTCTTCCTTCCTCCCAAAATTCCGAAGCTTTACAGAACAATAACCCAAACTGTCCCTGCTCCCCAGAGCTGTTCTCCGCTCCTTTCATTGTCCCTCAACCTGCCTCTCCACGTCACGATTCCACGAACCTAACAGAGGAGCATCTGTATCCAGATGCTCAAACACTAGAGTCTCCTCCATCTCCGTTCGATTTGGTGGTGGATGACCAGCAACCCACCCTCATCGACGATGATGTGACGCAGTTGCCGTCAGGGCATCCAGTTGACCGGCGCATTGTGCGGGAGGAGGAGATGAGACAGGAGTTGGAAGAGGAAGTGGTGGATGATGAGGACACTGACCCGACCTGGACAGGGGGGATGTCAAGCGGGGAAAGTAGTGTGGATGTTGAGGCAGGTGCAGCACCAAAAAGGGTAGCTAGAGGCAGAGGCAGAGGTCAGCAGCTTAGGCGAAGCCAGGCCACACCCGGAATCTCCCAAGATGTTCCAGTTCGTACCCAGCCCCGAAAAACTCCCACCTCGAGGGCACGTTTCTCGAAGGTGTGGAGTTTTTTCAAGGAATGCGCCGAGGACAGATATAGTGTTGTCTGCACAATTTGCCTCTCGAAATTGATTAGGGGCTCTGAGAAGAGCAACCTGTCCACCACTTCAATGCGCCGTCATTTGGAATCCAAGCACTGGAATCAGTGGCAGGCAGCAACGGCAGGACAAAGGCCGACTGCCGTTCACGCCACTGCCACTGCCTCTGCCTCTGCCTCTGCCACTGCCACTGCTGACTGTGCTGGCGATGCACTCCAGAGGACGAGCCAGGACACCACTTCATCTGCCTCCGCCACTTTGTTGACTTCTACCTCATCCTCCCCTGGTCCTGTCTTATCTCCTTCTCCTGCACCATCAAAGGCACCATCAGGCGTTTCTTTACAACAACCCACCATCTCTCAGACATTGGAGCGGCGGCAGAAATACACTGCTAACCACCCACACGCGCAAGCCTTGAACGCCAACATCGCTAAACTGCTGGCCCAGGAGATGTTGGCGTTCCGGCTTGTTGAAACTCCCGCCTTCCTGGACCTGATGGCAACTGCGGCACCTCGCTATGCCGTCCCTAGCCGTCACTACTTCTCCCGGTGTGCCGTCCCCGCCTTGCACCAGCACGTGTCACTCAACATCAGGCGGGCCCTTAGTTCCGCGCTTTGCACAAAGGTCCACTTGACCACCGACGCGTGGACAAGTGCATGCGGACAGGGACGCTACATTTCACTGACGGCACACTGGGTGAATGTAGTTGAGGCTGGGACTGCTTCCCAAACTGGCCCGGTGTACCTCGTCTCCCCGCCTAACATTCCTGGCAGGGACACGAGAAGAACACCCCCCTCCTCCTCCTCCTCCTCTACCGCCTCCTCCTCCGCCACCGCCTCCTCCTCCGCCACCGCCTCCTCCTCCGCTGTTAGATTGACCCCAGCTACGAGTTGGAAACGTTGCAGCACTGGCGTTGGTAGACGTCAGCAGGCTGTGCTGAAGCTGATCAGCTTGGGGGACAGACAGCACACTGCCTCCGAGGTGAGGGATGCCCTCCTCGATGAGACGGCAATATGGTTTGAGCCGCTGCACCTGGGCCCAGGCATGGTCGTTTGTGATAACGGCCGGAACCTGGTAGCAGCTCTGGAGCTTGCCGGACTCCAACATGTTCCATGCCTGGCCCACGTCTTCAACCTAGTGGTGCAACGTTTCCTAAAGAGCTACCCCAATGTTCCAGAGCTACTGGTGAAAGTGCGGCGCATGTGCGCCCACTTTCGCAAGTCGACAGTAGCCGCTGCTAGCTTAAAATCTCTCCAGCAACGCCTGCATGTGCCACAACACCGGCTTTTGTGCGACGTCCCCACACGCTGGAACTCAACGTTTCAGATGTTGAATAGAGTGGTTGAGCAGCAGAGACCTTTGATGGAATACCAGCTACAAAACCCTAGGGTGCCACAAAGTCAGCTGCCTCAGTTTCACATCCATGAGTGGCCATGGATGAGAGACCTTTGTGACATCCTACGGGTCTTTGAGGAGTCCACAAGGAGGGTGAGCTCTGAGGATGCGATGGTGAGCCTTACAATCCCGCTCTTGTGTGTTCTGAGAGAATCCCTGATTGACATCAGGGATAACTCAGATCACACAGAGGAGTTAGGGATAGCATCCGATCCGTCACAGCTGGAGAGTAGGTCCACACATCTGTCCGCTTCACTGCGTTTAATGGAGGAGGAGGAGGAGGAGGAGGAGGAAGAAGAGTTGTCCGATGATGTGATGGTGATACAGGAGGCTTCCGGGCAACTTCGAATCGTCCCATTGTTGCAGCGCGGATGGGTAGACATGGAGGATGAGGAGGAAATGGAGATTGAACTTTCCGGTGGGGCCAGAGGAGTCATGCCAACTAACACTGTGGCAGACATGGCTGAGTTCATGTTGGGGTGCTTTACAACCGACAAGCGTATTGTCAAAATCATGGAGGACAACCAGTACTGGATCTTTGCTATCCTTGACCCCCGGTATAAAAACAACATCTCGTCTTTTATTCCGGTAGAGGGGAGGGCCAATCGCATCAATGCTTGCCACAGGCAATTGGTGCAGAATATGATGGAGATGTTTCCAGCATGTGACGTTGGCGGCAGGGAGGGCAGTTCCTCCAGTAGGCAACCAAGTTCTCACCGGTCCACACAAACGAGGGGCACACTGTCTAAGGTCTGGGACACCTTGATGGCACCCCCTCGCCAAAGTGCCGCCACGGAGGGTCCTAGTGTCACCAGGCGTGAGAAGTATAGGCGCATGTTGCGGGAATACCTTTCCGACCACAGCCCTGTCCTCTCCGACCCCTCTGCGCCCTACACGTATTGGGTGTCGAAGTTGGACCTGTGGCTTGAACTTGCCCTATATGCCTTGGAGGTGCTGTCCTGTCCTGCCGCCAGCGTCCTATCTGAGAGGGTGTTCAGTGCAGCCGGTGGCATCATCACTGACAAGCGCACCCGTCTGTCAGCTGAGAGTGCCGACCGGCTCACTTTGATAAAAATGAACCACCACTGGGTAGAGCCGTCATTTTTGTGCCCACCTGTGTAAAGCACCCCAACATGAAACTCCATGTCTGTACTCAACCTCTCCAATTCCTCCGCATCCTCATACTCATCCACCATAAGCGTTGCACAATTCTGCTAATACTAGGCTCCCTCCACCCTGATTTCCCCCAACTCTGCTGGTTAGAGGCTCCCTCCACCATGAATTTGCCCAAACTGGGCTGTTTAGAGGCTCCCTCCACCATGAATTGGTCCAAACTGGGTTTTTTAGAGGCTCCCTCCACCATGAATTTGCCCAAACTGGGCTGTTTAGAGGCTCCCTCCACCATGAATTGGTCCAAACTGGGCTGGTTAGAGGCTCCCTCCACCATGAATTTCCCAAAACTTGGCTGTTTAGAGGCTCCCTCCACCATGAATTTGCCCAAACTGGGCTGTTTAGAGGCTCCCTCCACCATTAATTGGTCCAAACTGGGCTGGTTAGAGGCTCCCTCCACCATGAATTTGCCCAAACTGGGGTGGTTAGAGGCTCCCTCCACCATTAATTGGTCCAAACTGGGCTGGTTAGAGGCTCCCTCCACCATGAATTTCCCAAAACTTGGCTGTTTAGAGGCTCCCTCCACCATTAATTGGTCCAAACTGGGCTGGTTAGAGGCTCCCTCCACCATGAATTTGCCCAAACTGGGCTGTTTAGAGGCTCCCTCCACCATGAATTGGTCCAAACTGGGCTGGTTAGAGGCTCCCTCCACCATGAATTTGCCCAAACTGGGCTGTTTAGAGGCTCCCTCCACCATGAATTGGTCCAAACTGGGGTGGTTAGAGGCTCCCTCCACCATGAATTGGTCCAAACTGGGGTGGTTAGAGGCTCCCTCCACCATTAATTGGTCCAAACTGGGCTGGTTAGAGGCTCCCTCCACCATGAATTTGCCCAAACTGGGCTGTTTAGAGGCTCCCTCCACCATTAATTGGTCCAAACTGGGCTGGTTAGAGGCTCCCTCCACCATGAATTTGCCCAAACTGGGCTGTTTAGAGGCTCCCTCCACCATGAATTGGTCCAAACTGGGGTGGTTAGAGGCTCCCTCCACCATGAATTGGTCCAAACTGGGGTGGTTAGAGGCTCCCTCCACCATTAATTGGTCCAAACTGGGCTGGTTAGAGGCTCCCTCCACCATTAATTGGTCCAAACTGGGCTGGTTAGAGGCTCCCTCCACCATGAATTTGCCCAAACTGGGGTGGTTAGAGGCTCCCTCCACCATTAATTGGTCCAAACTGGGCTGGTTAGAGGCTCCCTCCACAATTAATTGGTCCAAACTGGGCTAATTAGAGGCTCCCTCCACCATGAATTGGTCCAAACTGGGTTTTTTAGAGGCTCCCTCCACCATGAATTTGCCCAAACTGGGCTGTTTAGAGGCTCCCTCCACCATGAATTGGTCCAAACTGGGCTGGTTAGAGGCTCCCTCCACCATGAATTGGTCCAAACTGGGCTGGTTAGAGGCTCCCTCCACCATGAATTTGCCCAAACTGGGGTGGTTAGAGGCTCCCTCCACCATTAATTGGTCCAAACTGGGCTGGTTAGAGGCTCCCTCCACAATTAATTGGTCCAAACTGGGCTAATTAGAGGCTCCCTCCACCATGAATTGGTCCAAACTGGGTTTTTTAGAGGCTCCCTCCACCATGAATTTGCCCAAACTGGGCTGTTTAGAGGCTCCCTCCACCATGAATTGGTCCAAACTGGGCTGGTTAGAGGCTCCCTCCACCATGAATTTCCCAAAACTTGGCTGTTTAGAGGCTCCCTCCACCATTAATTGGTCCAAACTGGGCTGGTTAGAGGCTCCCTCCACCATTAATTGGTCCAAACTGGGCTGGTTAGAGGCTCCCTCCACCATTAATTGGTCCAAACTGGGCTGGTTAGAGGCTCCCTCCACCATGAATTTCCCAAAACTTGGCTGTTTAGAGGCTCCCTCCACCATTAATTGGTCCAAACTGGGCTGGTTAGAGGCTCCCTCCACCATGAATTTGCCCAAACTGGGCTGTTTAGAGGCTCCCTCCACCATGAATTGGTCCAAACTGGGTTTTTTAGAGGCTCCCTCCACCATTAATTGGTCCAAACTGGGCTGGTTAGAGGCTCCCTCCACAATTAATTGGTCCAAACTGGGCTAATTAGAGGCTCCCTCCACCATGAATTGGTCCAAACTGGGTTTTTTAGAGGCTCCCTCCACCATGAATTTGCCCAAACTGGGCTGTTTAGAGGCTCCCTCCACCATGAATTGGTCCAAACTGGGCTGGTTAGAGGCTCCCTCCACCATGAATTGGTCCAAACTGGGGTGGTTAGAGGCTCCCTCCACCATTAATTGGTCCAAACTGGGCTGGTTAGAGGCTCCCTCCACCATTAATTGGTCCAAACTGGGCTGGTTAGAGGCTCCCTCCACCATGAATTTGCCCAAACTGGGGTGGTTAGAGGCTCCCTCCACCATTAATTGGTCCAAACTGGGCTGGTTAGAGGCTCCCTCCACAATTAATTGGTCCAAACTGGGCTAATTAGAGGCTCCCTCCACCATGAATTGGTCCAAACTGGGTTTTTTAGAGGCTCCCTCCACCATGAATTTGCCCAAACTGGGCTGTTTAGAGGCTCCCTCCACCATGAATTGGTCCAAACTGGGCTGGTTAGAGGCTCCCTCCACCATGAATTTCCCAAAACTTGGCTGTTTAGAGGCTCCCTCCACCATGAATTTGCCCAAACTGGGCTGTTTAGAGGCTCCCTCCACCATTAATTGGTCCAAACTGGGCTGGTTAGAGGCTCCCTCCACCATGAATTTGCCCAAACTGGGGTGGTTAGAGGCTCCCTCCACCATTAATTGGTCCAAACTGGGCTGGTTAGAGGCTCCCTCCACCATGAATTTCCCAAAACTTGGCTGTTTAGAGGCTCCCTCCACCATTAATTGGTCCAAACTGGGCTGGTTAGAGGCTCCCTCCACCATGAATTTGCCCAAACTGGGCTGTTTAGAGGCTCCCTCCACCATTAATTGGTCCAAACTGGGCTGGTTAGAGGCTCCCTCCACCATGAATTTGCCCAAACTGGGCTGTTTAGAGGCTCCCTCCACCATGAATTGGTCCAAACTGGGGTGGTTAGAGGCTCCCTCCACCATGAATTGGTCCAAACTGGGGTGGTTAGAGGCTCCCTCCACCATTAATTGGTCCAAACTGGGCTGGTTAGAGGCTCCCTCCACCTTGAATTTCCCAAAACTTGGCTGTTTAGAGGCTCCCTCCACCATTAATTGGTCCAAACTGGGCTGGTTAGAGGCTCCCTCCACCATGAATTTGCCCAAACTGGGCTGTTTAGAGGCTCCCTCCACCATGAATTTGCCCAAACTGGGCTGTTTAGAGGCTCCCTCCACCATGAATTGGTCCAAACTGGGCTGGTTAGAGGCTCCCTCCACCATGAATTTCCCAAAACTTGGCTGTTTAGAGGCTCCCTCCACCATTAATTGGTCCAAACTGGGCTGGTTAGAGGCTCCCTCCACCATGAATTTGCCCAAACTGGGGTGGTTAGAGGCTCCCTCCACCATTAATTGGTCCAAACTGGGCTGGTTAGAGGCTCCCTCCACCATTAATTGGTCCAAACTGGGCTAATTAGAGGCTCCCTCCACCATGAATTGGTCCAAACTGGGTTTTTTAGAGGCTCCCTCCACCATGAATTTGCCCAAACTGGGCTGTTTAGAGGCTCCCTCCACCATGAATTGGTCCAAACTGGGCTGGTTAGAGGCTCCCTCCACCATGAATTGGTCCAAACTGGGCTGGTTAGAGGCTCCCTCCACCATGAATTTCCCAAAACTTGGCTGTTTAGAGGCTCCCTCCACCATTAATTGGTCCAAACTGGGCTGGTTAGAGGCTCCCTCCACCATGAATTGGTCCAAACTGGGGTTTTTAGAGGCTCCCTCCACCATGAATTGGTCCAAACTGGGGTTTTTAGAGTCTCCCTCCACCATGAATTGGTCCAAACTGGGGTTTTTAGAGTCTCCCTCCACCATGAATTGGTCCAAACTGGGGTTTTTAGAGGCTCCCTCCACCATGAATTTGCCCAAACTCTGCTGGTTAGAGGCTCAATCCACCCTGATTTTCAAAACAAATGTTGGTGCCAACCTCAACTTACTACAAGGGCCAAATTCACTGCTGGTGACAAGCTCTCCTCACTGCAAGTGCCAAATACACATGTTTCAAGGTGTTTTCCTACTGTCAGAGAGGTGGTATTGAGTGTGTAAAGTGTGTAGTTGTTAGGCTGTGATGTTGGGGTAATAGAGGGTCTTTGGTGTGTTAGATGCCCCCAGACATGCTTCCCCTGCTGTCCCAGTGTCATTCCAGAGGTGTTGGCATCATTTCCTGGGGTGTCATAGTGGACTTGGTGACCCTCCAGACACGGATTTGGGTTTCCCCCTTAACGAGTATCTGTTCCCCATAGACTATAATGGGGTTCGAAACCCGTTCGAACACACGAACATTGAGCGGCTGTTCGAATCGAATTTCGAACCTCGAACATTTTAGTGTTCGCTCATCTCTAGTCATAATCATATGTATTTGGCAATCTTTAAAATTGAGAAATACATACAAATATACAAATATTAATTAAAAACAGGAAATTAATTCTTGGTAGAATGTGCAACACAGCAATTTTAAGTCCAATACATTTTACTCATGGAATTTTTAGATTTTAGAAATCTGAAATTAAAAGTAGGGAAACAAGAAAACGTAAAGAGAAACATTCTTTCTCCGACTGAAGCGCCCACTTATAATTAAACATGCTGAGATAGTACTGGCAGGAAAATATGGATTCAGACCAGTGTCAGGACAAGTAATTCTGATACCCAAGGCAAAACTGGCGGAATGTACCAATTAGAGCTGGCATACTCTTTAGAAAATCACTGCTTTTTCTAAATCCTCAAAGAGAACTTTTAATTCTTTGTTTGTTTTTAGGATATCAAATATTCTGCTCCATGTATAAGCTCATTGTGGGGTTCACACTGAGACTTGGTCACTTGGGGGATGTATAATTTTGAAAGACTTGTACTTTACACCAGCCAAGGTATGTGAAGGGAAGTTGCCCAGGATCAAGCACAGTCCCCCGCAGCATCTACGGGAAACGTATCCAGAAGAAAGCAAAAGACACTGCAGTATCTCTTATTTTCTCATTTGATATTTAGTGCACAAAAAAACTATACACTAAAGGCAACACAGGAACTTCAATACACTCTTAAATATCTTCACAAAGTAGGCTTAGTGGTTTCTTTACAGGACTGAGCTTGGGCCAATTCTGGCCCAGGACAATAATTGCTAAATATGTTTTTTTGTGGGTTCTTTCTATGGTCCAGGGTTCCCTCCTTACTGATTGTATGTAAATGACTGGGGAAACTGATCCTAGTGCGTGTATGTCTGACATGGGGACACAGACTGCTATGAATGACGACATTCTCTGTGTGTGTGTCTTCACTATATCCATAGAAAATTATTTACCAGTTATCTTATATAGTTATATTGAAAAATACCTTGCTGCATGAGCAACATATGCATGAAGGACCTCAACTACTTTTATTCATTGAAAATAGGAAATAAATATCATTAGTTGAGATTTGGTATTGTTTAGGACAGTCTTTCTCAAAGTGGGCGATAACGCCCCCTTGTGGGCGCTGGAGGCCTATAGGGGGGCAGTAAAGGGCACAGAGAAGATTGGGGGGCGTTGAAGCGGTTTAGGGGGGGCGATGGCTAATTTAAAGGGGTGGTATCATAACAATGATTCTATTTATACTGCTTGTTAATGTGGATTTAAAGAGGACCTTTCACCACTTTTGGGCACATGCAGTGTTATATACTGCCAGAAAGCCGACAGTGCGCTGATTTCAGCGCACTGTCGGCTTTCCCGACCTGTGCCCGGTGTAAAGAGCTTACGGTGCCGGTACCGTAGTGCTCTATGGTCAGAAGGGCGTTTCTGACCATTAGCCAGAGACGTCCTTCTGCCTCGCGGCGCCTATCGCGCTGTGCTGTGGAGCGGGGAGGAACGCCCCCTCCCGCACCTGATAATGCTCGTCTATGGATGAGCTGTGTGAGCAGAGGGAGGGGGCGTTCCTCCCCGCTCCACAGCACAGCGCGATTGGCGCCGCGAGGCAGAAGGACGTCTCTGGCTAATGGTCAGAAACGCCCTTCTGACCATAGAGCACTACGGTACCGGCACCGTAAGCTCTTCACACCGGGCACAGATCGGGAAAGCCGACAGTGCGCTGAAATCAGCGCTCTGTCGGCTTTCTGGCAGTATATAACACTGCATGTGCCCAAAAGTGGTGAAAGGTCCTCTTTAAGACTTTTCCTAAATACACTGCTTCAGCAAAACTGCTTTGTTTGTCCACTATCTTACTTTATTCACTTCATTATGGACACTAGCACCTGGCCCCCTGTTCATTGCTGAGGGAGCCACATGACGTAGCTCCCTGCTGTGTGGGGGGAGAGAGGGGGGGCTGAGTGTACAGAGCCAGCGTGTGTCTGCACCACACATACACATCACCTAGCTCCCTGCTGTGAGATAGAGGGGTGTGGGGTGTGGAATAAGTGCTGCTTTCTTATATAAAGCAGTCTAAATCCTACTGGGATAAAGGACCTGGTCTCTCTGTTCACTAGGATAAAGCTTTATTATATAGAGCAGGCTGCTAGTGGGCAGAGGAGCCAGGTCCTTTAGGAAACTCCGTACAAGGTAAATCCAAGTCTACAGGACCTTTTGATGACATCACAGGCCCTTCAGTCATCCCATAGGATCACGCTATGTGGTGGGCGGAGCTACACACTAATTTGGGGGCGGGGCTAACTGATGCGAGCAAACAGGAAGAAAGAAGATTTTTAGGCCTCTTAGAAGGCAGATCAAGCTTCATGAGACTACCTGTGACGTATCGCCCCTTTCCGCCCCGGCCTCCGGCCCCACAAGGCGCGAGGACACGGCCCGCACCTCAGCCACACGGCCGCAGCCGCTGGCCCACCCAGCCTTCGCTGCAGGCGGAACCCGCGATCGTCTTTTTAACTATACCGTCCGCTCCCACAAACCCAGAGAGAGGACCGGGCCTTATAGGATAATACGAGAAGAGCCTTCTAAAGTTTTAACATTTTATTAACCCAAGATGGTCAATACTAGGTCAGCCAGAAATACATATAAAGATATACCCTGGTGGTCACAAGCTTATACGGTTACAGAGAAGGTATGTTACAGTGCAGTGAGATAAAACAGATTACAGAGATTAAAAGATTAGAAACAGAAACAGTCCTTAGGCACCCAGCGATTCCGCAGCCAACGCATGGTACCCACAAGGCAGAAGATACAGTCCATTAAAGACTCTGGTGGGGGCACCACAGCACCCCCCACATAGCATATAGCAATAAAGAGAGTTTTTTCATACCGATGTAAAAAGTCCATAGTCCATAAATCCATGATCAGATAGGAGTTACATCATAGTCCTCATAATTCCATAAGTCCATTAGTGTTAAAGTAGTACATGGATCTCCTTCAAAGTCCCTCGGCCACATGGCTTTCTTTGTCTCTCAGCACATGGCCTCTTTGCCCCGCCCTTCCCCCCAGCAAGGGGGGAGGGGGCCACACACAGAGCCAACTTGCTCACATGTGTCCAGATGAGAAGAACAAGAACAAGAAGAACTAGCTCCGCCCCAGGTCACTCTTATATTGACCCTGGGCTCCACCCTGAAATGACATCATCAGGGCTTTCGGACCACCCTCTAGCTTGGCAATCAAATAACTATAAATGGTCATAATTCCTCATTACATGAATATACGGTCAAACAAGTGGCATGTCTTTGCTCACCGCAAGTTTCCCAGCATATTGACACCAAACATGATAACTCAATACCCTTTGAGTAACGAGAACTGGGCCTGGGCTCTTCCCAGGCCCGTAGGCTTAAAGTTTTTGAGTTAAAAACGTGCGTTTCACTACTACGCACCAGAAGATCTAATTGTCATAATGGTAGCATCTTTCCCTGGCGCAATATCATCATAAAACCATAACTGTTTGAAGTTTTTACGGAGTCAAACAGTCTACTACTAGGTGTTAGAACTTTCAGAGCCAGGATGGCCCCCTGCTAAGTATCAAGGAAGTTAGCACAGATATGTTAATGACATGCCTAGGGTGAGACAATAGCTTTTGATCTTGGCAACTGGCCACAGATAATCAGATTCACCCATTTGGGTCACTAGCCTTCACATCCTACTGAGATAACAAGATTCCTTAGCAGGATGGTGACTTAAAAAATGACAAATACAGACCAGATAAGTTATTCTCCAAGATATACAGTTGATTGTCAGTCAACATTGGGGTCCGATTCATCACACTACCCCTTTAAAATTGTTTTTTTGCTTTTAACACAAACTTTACCGCTCCTTTACGCTTAACGTGCGTTTCCTCGTGTAACGCCATCTAGGGGACTAGACAGTAACTATTTCCTGTCCAAAAGTTGTCAAACTGTACCATAGATGGCGGTAAGCTCCAATATTAACATAATGACTGCGATTGTGATTCTTAAGATGTAGTAAAGTAAAAAAATTTTGGGGGGGCGCTAGAAAATAATTAATTCTCGAAGTGGGTGGTAGACAAAATAAGTTTGAGAACATCTGGTTTAGGAGAACATTTTGGGGAATGAAACAAAAGTGACTGCTTGGTATAGAATTGACATGATGATAATTCTCAAGTGTGAACTGCATTGTGTCCAATCACTTCTTGTATTGGTTGAAATACAATTATAGTGGTAAAGTACGGCTGAATTGTAGATTCCGTCAGAAGCCATGGAGTAAGATTCTAATGTTCAAAGGATAAGTTACATATGGGTGAATGAAGTATCCCATTTTTTTAACTTGAACTTCCTGCCATGTTTATGCTTGAAAGGATGTTGGTCAGATCCCTCGGGTGATCATCTCACTTCTGAGTGTGGACATATTGGCTTCTTTGGGGTCCAACAACTAAGTGACCTATGGTAAACTGAATATGCAGCCATTACTTTACTAGGATATCATAATGTCTGCATGTGCATTATCGCTGAACTATCACATCACTGTATGCATTATCCTAATAACATAGCATCACTATGTACATTATCGCTGTACTGTGACATCACTGTGTGTATTATCTCTGTACTGTGACATCACTGGGTGTATTATCTCTGTACTGTGACATCACTATGTACATTATCGCTGTACTGTGACATCACTGTGTGTATTATCTCTGTACTGTGACATCACTATGTACATTATCGCTGTACTGTGACATCACTGGGTGCATTATCCCTGTACTGTGACATCACTGTGTGCATTATCCTTGTACTGTGACATCACTGTGTGCATTATTCATTTACTGTGACATCACTGGGTGCATTATCCTTGTACTGTGACATCACTGGGTGCATTATCCTTGTACTGTGACATCACTGGGTGCATTATCCCTGTACTGTGACATCACTGGGTGCATTATCCCTGTACTGTGACATCACTGGGTGCATTATCCCTGTACTGTGACATCACTGGGTGCATTATCCCTGTACTGTGACATCACTGGGTGCATTATCCCTGTACTGTGACATCACTGTGTGCATTAACTCGTTGCTGTGACATCACTGGGTGCATTATCCCTGTACTGTGACATCACTGGGTGCATTATCCCTGTACTGTGACATCACTGTGTGCATTAACTCGTTGGTGTGACACTGTCTGTATTGTAAAATTTTTACATGCTTTTTGGGTTTTATACTAAGGGCTAATAGCTGCGATGCTGCTCTAAAGTATTCTGCTATCTATATCTATCTATCTATTTATCTATCTATCTATCTATCTATCTATCTATCTATCTATCTATCTATCTTCAACCCCATTTCCTAATCAATATGGTAAATATATAATATCATGTTGCAATCACAGGATACTTATTGTAAATGTTAAAAAGGTCCTAACACTATTCTTTTCCTCATTTTTCTCGTCAGCCATTGTAATGGTCCTGAACAGTATGAGTGTTAGCTGGAGTGCTCGTATTCAGATTTTCTTGACCTTTTGCAAGCTTGTAGCAATTCTGATAATTATAGTCCCTGGAGTCATGCAGTTAATTAAAGGTAAGCGCTAACATTTTTGTAACAATTATTGAATGTATTATCTTCTGGTAAAGCCTATCATGTAGTATATATACTGTATATAAACTCTGCTCTTTTGTCTTTAAAAATATAAATAATAAAACACATAACATTCTTATAAAGTGCTAAAAAGAGGAATATTATCTACAATATGTATGATATTTTACTCTAGTTCACAGATAGTATCTCGATATTTTGCTGTGGACTTATCGGGGTTGTCAGACCCAGATCCATTTTTCATACTGATGACCTAACCACAGGGATACAGACTAGGGTTGAGATGATCTTGATATTGCAGGATCATTTTTAAAAAACGATTTCTGATCATTTTCCATCCGAACCCGAACCCGATCCCGATCCCAATTCCAATCCTAATGCAAGTCAATAGGATTTTTTTTAATGATCGAAAATCGGATTTTAAAAACAATCCTATTCACTACATAGTGTGGATTCCAAAAATTGAAGGCTTCAATTTTTGGACTCCATGCTGTGTAGTGATTAAAAAATCTGACGGCTACTTAGTCCCCCCCTGCTGTCCAGTTACTTGCACAGAATCGTTGTCACTCCCCGGAGCTCCCGGCCGTTTTTCTCTGTCTTCTCCTCTGTCATTCACACGCCGGCAGAGCGCCGTACGTGCCCCCGCCTCCCTAGGCTAGTGTTACTGATGCTGGGAGAAGTCAGGACTTGTGGCTTGGGAGAGTGTGGGAGGGTACAAGACGGTGAGACGTGAGTGATGCACAGCGTGTGAATGACAGAGAAGAAGACAGAGAACATCGTCTGGGAGCTCTGTGGAGCGGCAGCAGTTCTGTGCGGGTAAGGTTGAGCGATCACGATCGGAATTCCATTCACGATCTTTTTTAGGCAAGATCGAAAACCGATTGTGATCGTGAAATTTGCTCCATCGCTGATTGGGATCCGATCTTTTCCAATCCCGATCGCTCAACCCTAACCAAGACCCAGACCCAGTCAACTGGACAGGCAGTGCATGCAGCTCATTTTCCATTGGTGTAATAGGAGCAGTGCTCCCTGGTGGTCCCAATGAATTCCAGTACTGCTCCTGCACTGTACTTCCTACCAATTCACTAGCTGCTGTAACAGCTGATCTGTGCAGGGTCTGGATGTCTACACATAAGAAACGAGTAGGTTTTATGGAAAGTGGAATACTGGTAAGTGTCTATAGAGATTGCTTTCCAGGGGCAAGTCAAGCAGCCGAAGCCATAAGGCTGGGATAAGAAAGCGGAAACTTGATGATAGGCCAATAAGTACTGCGCCTATACAAGTAGAAACATATTATTACAGGTAACTCTAGAGGAACTCTCATTGACATTCTGCTCTCCTACTTTATATTGTCACTACATTTCAGTCACTAGGCGAAATATTCCTAATGACTTAGGAACTAAAGGGTGTTACTGGACTGAGCGCACACTTATGTGGTTCAGTGATGAGCAACAAATAGCTAGGAAAGGCAACTTTTTTGTAATTATATATAAGCCACCATTTGCCATGAAACTTGACCAAGTAACTGTAGGTCCCCTAAAACTCTACCAAGTGTAAATTCAAGAAAAGGTGGCATTAAGAATCTTAGGAAAATAAACATATAGCACAATATTGCAATATGTGATACAAAGTTCTTCACAGATGTTATTACTGTAGACAGCTGTGTGCCTGAATAACATGTGCAAATGTCAGAGGAAAACACGTACAACAGTGTGTTAATGAGTGTTAGAAATTCTTGGCAGTATACTACTATTTGATAATATATGAGTGCGATACATTACAATGAAAAATAGCCCAGTCTTGGCAAGGTTAGTGACATGCTTGGAAGCCTACAGATGTATCCCCTGTCATTATAATGCAATCTGATTACATTTTATGTAACAAGAATCTACTTCTCAAAGAAACTCAATGTCACAATTGCTAACAAAATGTGATCTTAGGTGAAATTCAGAGATTTGGTGATGATTTATTTATTATGTGCATCTAAATTTACATTTTAAGTGTTCAGTGCTACAAAGTATTTCTAAAACAAGTTTTAAAGGTATGGATTAGTATATTTATATCATCATATATTGGGTAGACACATAGGCCTGTATTTATCAATCTAAATGCCAACATAAATTATTATAAATCATTACACTTCACAATGCTACTAAAATTTTAATTTTTATACTGCATTCACCAAAAGTTGAAACAATGTTCTGTAAAACTTGGCATGTTCAGTATAGGGCGGACATAGTATCCATGTTAAGCATAGATTTATTGGGTTGAAATCCAAAAAACAACTCATAGCACATAGATCTTTTTTTTTTTTACTTTCAGGCAGTCCCATATTTTCCAGCTTTAGCCAAGAGATATGTGCCTTTCAATACATTTGTTGTAAACCACTACAAGTTTGGTGTATGAAACCCTGTTTTAATGTTTTCTGTTTAAAATATCATTATTAAAGGGGTATTCCTATCTCAAGGATCCCATCTATACTGTTAGCTTATGTAAATTCTAGAGTTTTTCTAAACGCATTGCGTTAGCAATACTTCTTCAATTGTCTTCTTTGTAAAACTATTCCTCCCATTGTTTACACATCGTTTGCTTGGTCCCTGACCTGTTTCTGATAACAAGTTGAAAATAAGAAGACTCACTGCTCTCTGGGGGGAAAGCTGAGTTCTCCAGACTGTACTTTGAGGACAATCTGTTCAGCTAATTTCAGTTTGCTGATAAAGGCTCAGGCAGTGTTGTTTAACTCTATATGTAAGCATAAAAATAACATTGAGTTTACTGCAGCCCCTTGTCAGCATAGAGCACGTAACACCCAACAGCTTGTTAAAGAATACAGGAAGTGATAAGAAGAGGCAGCAAGCAAACTGCTGAGAGACGGAGATGGGAAAACCTCTTCAAGTTTAAAAATAGAAATTGGTGCATTTTGGGGCAAAACTACACTTAGATTTTATCATCTGTCTTTCCATCAGTCCTAAGACTTTATTAAAACACTAGTCTTAAAGGGATTTTCCCCAGGAACATATTTGGAGAGGACCTTTTACCTTCTTAATCAACTCTTACCCTTACTTTTTCTGAGTAATCAGTGCTATTTTAAGGACCTAATAATCTAATTAGGCTCTCTAATGTTAGGTGGGTGGTCTTTATCTGTCTACAGCAGCCCAGGACCACCCATCTGACAGTAGGGAGTCCAGTTATCATGCTGGGTTATGAAACAATTGCTCAGAAATGGTGGTGGCTAGAGAAAAAAATTCCAACTACCTCAAATCATTGGTGTGGCATGTATTCAAGGATGCAAAGAGTTGGAGTTTGTGAAGGTAGTGAAAGGTCTTGTTCACCACTCCCGGACTGTCCGCTGACTATATATGTCCACCCAGTCCAACCTTAACCCTGCATGGACATATGAAAACATCCTTGCAAGGTTAAGCAGCTGCATGAAAACTTACAGCTATAGGGGTGGGGTGCCAGCTGTTACTACAACCAGACCTCTCATAGGGCACTGTGTACACAGCTATGGGAGCCGCCATGATAGTATGATTCCACTTTCAGCCCAATGGTAACATAACCACTATGGTCTAAAATAGGACACAGATCTACTCTACAGTATAGCGTTTTCTAATCATTTTAGTGGTAATAGTCTTTTGTATATATGGCCTTGTCTTGGTTATCTTCTCATGCATACGCTGTCCCCACCTGTTTCTGTATTTGTGCATGAAAAAATAACCAGGCCACAATAAAGAAAACATGGCTGAGTTTCCGACAAGAGAGCATACAACGCACATGTGAGAGGATTTATCAGCATGCATTATAGACATGGCAATCTTATGATTTTTTTTTTAGAACAGATCCATTGATTTTTGCTTTGTCAGCTTATTTATAGCTTGCCATAGCATAAACATTATTAATGCTGCTCACAACTATTCATGTACTGGATGAGGAGCTGGTAAGAAACTTGTCAGCCCATGAAGACTTTCTGACAGCATACATGTGCTGGACAAATTGATCAATTATGATTTCTAATTGTACTTGTGTTTGACGCACTTGTATTGACATCCCTCAAAGGCACATTTATCTCTGCTTGAATTTTAGTTGTGTAAGTAAAGATTGCTGTGAATAATATCAGAAGATGG
Source organism: Leptodactylus fuscus (assembly GCF_031893055.1). Classification (NCBI taxonomy): domain Eukaryota; kingdom Metazoa; phylum Chordata; class Amphibia; order Anura; family Leptodactylidae; genus Leptodactylus; species Leptodactylus fuscus. Next base: position 275,052,646 of record NC_134265.1, on the reverse strand, counting down.
GCTCTTATCTACATAGTGTTTGACAGCTACATATGTACGAGTGACCCGTGCCATGCATAATTCTATGTAAACAGCATTGAGTGACAAACTGTATTATTCCATTTCAATAAAAACTTGTCTATTTCAGGAGAGACACAGAACTTCAAAGATGCCTTTGTTGGGAAAGATGTCAGTGTTATGGGGTTACCATTGGCTTTTTATTCTGGAATGTATGCATATGCTGGCTGGTAAGTAGATAGAAATGTCAGGACATGACTATAATTATCTCCATAATTAATGAATTGCAAATGTTAAAGGTGAATTTAGTGAGACAAGAATATTAGGGTATATGTTTGTCCTTTTACAGTTTATATGCTCTGTACTGGAGGAGGGGGATTGAAGAGATGTGGCTTGTGTCTGGAGCTTTATTTACACTCAAAGTTCCATTGGAAAATGCACAAAAACTAGCTAAAACAGAGGTCTCACACTGGCTGAACTACTACTTCTAGGTGCCAGTCATCACCATAGAAGTCTCAGTCATAATTGCTATATTTACTCGCATATAGAAAGAAGATTTCCCCACCTGAAAACAGATACCTATACAGCCTCAGATATTTTGGGGTAGAGATACTTCAAATAGGTTTAACAAAAATGTATCTGCCTTGAATGGAAGGTTTTTTCACGTATCTTGCTGACCAAAAGGGGAATCTCCATCTAGAAGACTTTACTATGCTACCAGACCATAACATGTGTAAATAACTGCCTGGTTCTGCTTGACATTTAAAGCCTATGTCTGGATTGCCCCGATACAGGTGATATAAGATTCAAGACTAGGTATCATGAAGTCAGTACTTTAAAACCATTCCTCAACAGATCTAGATGTTGGCTTGGGGGAAATTAAGAAAGTATTAATATTGGCTTTATTGAGGCTAATATCCAAATTGTTCTTCCAAGCCTTGATGTATGTTCGACTGAGATTGCTTGAGCTCATTAGAAATATTATTTTAGGGTCCACCCTCCAAAAACCCCTTGGAAATGGACTATAGTACTCTTACAAATTTAGGGTGAGTTCACACTGAGTATACACCAGCTTATTCTGAACGTAAAACACGGCGTATAAAGCAGTTCAGCGGCGTATAAAGCAGTTCCCATTCATTTCTATGGGAGCCAGCATGCGAGCGCTCCCCATAGAAATGAATGGGCTGCTTTTTTCACTATGAGCACTCCCATTGAAGTGAATGGAAAGTGCTTGCGTGTACGGCTCCGAATGAGCTGAGCTAGCTGTACACGCAACATTTGATTTCTAAAGAGGTGCTAACCTGTCTAGGGCAGGGATACTAGGTATGTCCATTTACAGACTACCACCAAGGGTTGCTTACTAAGGAGGTTAAACATTCACCTCCTAACATGTCCACAAGGCATTATACAGTAACATGATATATTGTCGGAAAAACTAATGTTATCAATAAAGTTCTGCCATTTGTACCAAATTATCAACCGAAAGATCTACTGTCAAAATGTCAACAAATGTAGAGACCTTTACTAATACTGGTGCACAGATCTGGTGCAGCCCTTATGCATTATGAACTAGATTCATCATCAAAGCAGACATGCTTTTGGCATATATTCTATAGAAGTCTATTGATGTGCTTGTTGTTTGTGCCAAGAGCGCACAGATGTATCCTCTCTTACTTGTCCTCTTGCCTGTGCATGTCCAAATATACGTGTCACAAGCAACTTTTCTCAATGCAATGTGATCTCCTGATAGCACGAACAGATATACTATTTGAGCTTTTATGTGGCCACTCTGTGGGGGGTAGACGGTGAATTGCAGCCTCTCAAGCCTTTTGTTATGTTGTTATATTCCTCAATTGATTTTATAAGACACTTGAAAGCAGTTGATACCAGTCATATCCATACTGTATGACACATGTGTACTATGGATGTTTTGTAGGTATAGCCGTAGGAAGGTGACAATCAAAATGCTATTGGATTACTAATAAGTAACAGAATTGGCAATAGAGCTCTGGATTGTACCGCAGACTGTAACTCAGAATTAGTACAGGAATATATGCATTATATGGCTTAAAGGGATCATCAGAGATAAAATCAGTATATTGATGGCCATTAATATAAGATCACACGGCAATGTAGGAAAGAGACAATCCATCCTACTCAGTCAAGATAACACCAATGCTTTATTAAAGTTCCATAGAAATCCATGAAGCACAAAGCAGTAAAATAGCTATACTATCATAAAGGCCACTGTACCTGAAACACACAGGTATGTGTTAGGATTGGGTCCCGCAGGGTTCTCGCTCAGCGCATTCGGCCTCGGATAGTGAGGTGTCTGGAGTATATTTCAAGCTACTAACGCTAACATACAAAGCCATCCACAACCTGTCCCCTCCATATATCTCTGACCTCATCTCCCGCTACCTGCCCACACGTAACCTCAGATCCTCCAACGACCTCCTACTCCGCTCTGCCCTCATCCGCTCCTCACACAACCGTCTCCAAGACTTCTCCCGTGCATCTCCCATACTCTGGAACTCCTTACCACGACACATAAGACTGACCCCACAATCACAGGATTCAAGAAGGCCCTGAAGACTCACCTATTCAGGAAGGCCTACAACCTCCAATAACACTATCACCACACCACCATCTATACAGTCTCCCCCTCTCCTTCTGTCTCTACTCCCCTTCCCTCATAGATTGTAAGCCCTCGCGGGCAGTGCCCTCTACCCCACTGTGCCAGCCGATCACTGTTAGTATGATATGTACCTGTATATTTTGTGTATTGTATGTAACCCCCAAATGTAAAGCACCATGGAATTAATGGTGCTATATAAATAAACAATAATAATAAAAAATAATAATGTCCAGTTTTTGGCCTACTGAGCATGCTCAGACCTATTGGAGCCGCTCGCAAGCTAAGTGCCATTTCGTCCCTACTGTGCATGAGTGGTGAGGTCATGACCACCGCCCCTATTGGGCGGGGACTTGGCTTTAAATAGTGTGAGCCGACGCCCGTCCGGCGCTCACACTTTGACTGAAGTTTGTTAAAGGACAGTAGTTCAGGGATAGGCTCCAGTATCCAGCAGGGGTTCAGACTAGGCCTGTAGTTAGTACCCAGTAAGTCCTGAACTGCCAGCTCTACACCAGGGTTAGGAGCAGTAGACACTGTTCCAGCCCATAGAGTTGCAGCAGGTTTGGTCTCTTAGCCTCTCTACTGCCAAACTTCCTTTACTCTCCTGGCTGTTGCAGGAGCATGTTTGGTTGTTGACCTGGGATGACTGTTAACCCTTGGCAGCCTTGCCTTTGCAGCTGTACTGTGCACCTGTCCAGTCAGGTTAACTGGCAGGGCTTTCTTGCAGCTTGTTCACATTAAGTATTGCATCACATATCTGCCAGTGCAGCTTAACTGGTGGAGGACTATTCAGACATACAGCCGCCCACCATTGGGCCTGTGGACCTCGCTGCAATGTCTTGCAGACTAGAGGTTCTGTTTCTTAAAATATTATTTATATATATACACAGAACCGTAACAGTATGTAACTATTTTACGCATATTAGATCTTTATGGAACAACCATATGTTGTTCAATCTCTACATATCTGGGCATTTTCTGATTCATAATAGGTGACGGTTAAGATGGACTTTCATTTAGGGTCCTTACATTAGCTGTTTGAAGGGGCCGTGGTGCTCTTGTGTTTTCTTTTGTCTACTTTGTTACTTTGTAACTGTGCTGCAGGGTATTGAAGCTTTGTCCAGACGGATTGAGGTAAACAGGCTACAGAGTTTTCACAAGCACCATGGATTCTTATAAAGCTGATCGGCAGGGGTACTGAGAGTTAGGCCATCAATAAGCTTATCTCGGAAAACCCTTCTCTAAATTAATGGGCTCAAATGTTTTACCCATAAACATTGCCAACAGGTGTTAAAAAAAAAAAAAAATCATCGATGTAATCTTCCTAAACGTTGATAGGATCTGAAAAGATGATACCTTATATTAAAGGGAAAAAATACAGATTCTGACAAGGAAAACATCGCTTGATTGATGAAAAAACAAACTTTATGAACAAAAAATAAAAATACATAGAACTTACAAAGCTAGACACTAGATTAAATTGACATAGTTGTTACAAATTTTCCAGTGCTATTTATAATGCAAATCTTCTTACTCTTCTCTTTATTCTTGCTGCATACTCTTTAAATCAAGTGAACTGATGGTTGGAACCAGCTATCAAGCTGTCTGCAGTCGTATAATGTAATCTGTCAGATGCTTAACACACCGTTTCTTAATAACATAGCAAAATGTAACAAATTTGTTTTCAAATGTGATGGATTTGATGCCACATCCACAGGCAACACAAGGTTAACACATGTTAGAAAAATAATGAGAGTAGGTAGACGTATAAAATCGCATTAAAATATGTCACAAAATAGCTCCTTTTTACTATATCACAGCATGTAATTATCATCTAACTAGAGGAAAGAGAGAGACGACTGGAGGGTGTTTGAATTTGTCAGAGTCTTACCAGTGTATTGCAAGCTGAAGTCGGGAATAGCTCATAAACTATAATATAAAAAAAAAATTAAAGACCTCTGGGATATAGGAACTTCATTCTAAATGATAATAACTTAGCGCAGATATTGGTTGTTGGTAGAACCAGCCATACTACGGCTAAAGTAGTGACTAGAGTATCAATAGAGTATTTAGCAAAATTAGTACAGTAGATAGTGTCCCACCATCAAAGGGTCACATTGGCTTGGAAAATAATGTACTGTGCAATATATACAGTACTCATTGTATGACACATCTTTTAGAGAAACCCCCAAATTATCTCTCCTTTAGAAAGAAGAAAATAGTTTTTGTAGTGCCAATGTCAATGTCCCAGCCATTAAATGGGTTGTCCTCCAAAAATAAATATTCATAGTACTGCTGGACGTATCTAAGCACCATATTTAAACTCCTCTTTGGTATTCCCACAAAAAAGGAATAGCGGTCCCTCCATGAAGTATAATATCCCATAGCAGGCCCTCCACATAGTATAATGTCCCATAGTGGTCCCTGCACACAGTATAATGTCCAACTGCGGTCGCTCCACACAGTATAATGTCTCATAGCGGCCCCTCCACACAGTATTATAGTCCACAGTGGCCCCTGCACACAGTATAATGTCTCATAGCGGCCCCTCCACACAGTATTATAGTCCACAGTGGCCCCTGCACACAGTATAATGTCTCATAGCGGCCCCTCCACACAGTATTATAGTCCACAGTGGCCCCTGCACACAGTATTATGTCCCATAGTGGACAACCACAAACTGTTATTATAGTCTGGGGCCTTTTCAGACCACAGAATATAATTATCAGAGGCCCAGAGGAGGTGACAAATATAAAAACCAGTGTTACTTACCTCTTCTGAGCTCCAGCACACTCCCTAATGCTTTGAGCCCTCTTCAACGTCAGCACATATCTCACATGGACCAGGCCAGCGTCAAGATGCATAATGATGTTGGCCTGGGCCACTTGATGTCTAGGAAGTCACTAAAGAGGCCAGAAGATTGCAGGGAGGTCATTCCAGAGCACAGAAGAGGTGAGTAACACTGGTTTCTATGTTTGTCACCTCTCCTGTGCCCCCGATCATTATACTCTGAAAAGACACCTGAGTACAATAATAGCAGTAGTTGTTGGGGCTCATCCAGCAAATACTCTTGCCGCGGGACCGCAGTATTACTTACCGATCCTGACTCCTACTCAAGGCTGCATCCAGATCAGGAGCGAAGATCAGTAAGTAAATAGGGCCCGTTACCTGCTGGGATTACTCCAACAGGTAACAAGCTATTTAGAAAAAAAAAATCATTGCAAGCCAACTTGACACACATGTTCATATATGAATGTCATAAGGTAAACCCCTACCTATGACAATTAACAAGAAGTAATATGCTAACTATCCTATTTTTGCCTGTGTAATCATTCTGTGGTAAGAGGGGTAAACTGGAGCCTTTCAAGACTTTTGTCAGCATGTTGTGTTGAATTGTTTTAATGGTAAATTCCATTTATTTATTGCACTGGAGATCAGTCAGCCGCAAATCGATTTTTAAAACTGATGCCCTACTTTCTGCACGCACTGCCCATTTGCTAGCATCTTGCTGCAGGGTCTGGGTGTCGGGCCCCTACAGATCACATATTGATGACTTTTCCTGTGGTCGCATCTGTATGTTCTATATATAAACTGGTGTTTAAAGAAAAGCATTGAGCTTCAAATTTTAGCCAATAAATATGACTAGCATCCCTCATCATGGAGACCGCTTTTTTCTCCTATCAAATCTCCTATATAAATAAGAATGAAACAATACACTAATTACTAGTCAGACTATGCAATAATAGCTTTGTGGGCAGCAAAATGGTGCCAGGGAAATGGACTGAAATTTAATCTGCCTCCTATTAAAATACCAATTTGCATAAAATTAATTTCCATCCATGCTTGTACAACCTGCTACATTTTCCACAGAAAAAAAAAATCCCATTTCCATTAGATTTAAGGGAGACATCTGACTAGCAAAAATTCTATAACATTGTACAACTTCCCATATTCAGAAGTATTTCCAGAGATGGCTTAAGAAATCGCCTGACCTTCTAATTTCTGCCGGCATTTCTGAACTTAGATAATGCTGGCATTTGTTTTAGACTGAGTCATCAATGGCTTGAAATTAATACGAGCTTTGTGAAAGTAAAGACCAGTAGTTTTAGCTGCTGATAATGGAATGGATATTGTACTGATACACTATTGTACAGGCCTAGAGGAAAATGAAATGAAAAAATATAGAACATACATAGAATGAAAGCAAATACTAAGCCAAATATCACAATGGACATGAAATGAATTAAAAGTAAAAGCCTGAGAAGAATAAACCGTAGCCAAGGAACTTAATAAATGCCATATTGCGGTAGCGTCTGACAGTGCCTTGACTGCCAAATGTCATTTTATAACCATTTTTGTATTCAATCTATGAAAATTTGCAAACCCTTTGTACAATATATTTTAGCCATCAATTACAAGAAAAAAAAGAACATCTTCAATAAATAAGAAATTAATTAGCTAATAAAAACCAAATTGCCATAAGCACCTACAGTATATAGGATCACTCATAAACCTGTCTGCATAACATGAACCACAACTACCTTTCACATATAACTTTACAACCGCAGACTCCCTGTATTCTTATTCCACTCCATTCCATTCCATTACATAGTAAAATCCTGAGCAACAACCCTAAATAGTATAGACCTCTAAACATATAGTGCCAGACACAATGATAGCGTCCCCTAAATAAGTAAACATAAAGTGCTGGCCAAAGGTTCTATAGAATCACAATGCAATCTAATTCTTCAAAAAATATTCCATCAAGTCTCATTTTATCAAATTTAATCAAAGTGATACGAATTTTAGGGAGCCTTCACACGGAGTTACGCTGTGCTCATTCTGATCGTAAAAACACGTTCAGAATGAGCGCGTAAAAAGCAGCTCCCATTGACTTGAATGGGAGCCGGTATACGTGCGCTCCCCTTTGAAATCAATGGGAGGCTTTTTTCCCTATTGCTTTCAATGTGAGAATTTGGCCTATATTTGCATTATTAATTGGCTATGAATATTACGTTTATAATTTATATTTACTAATGTTTGGTCTCATTTTTCATTTTTTTAGGTTTTACCTCAATTTTGTTACAGAAGAAGTAGAGAATCCTGAGAAGTAAGTGAGGAAACACACAATAGATATATTTTATCAGATGGATCACAAAGCAATTTCTAATATATGAATTGATATAAGCAGTTTAGCATTCTCTCTGGTTTGGGCTTTATGTACTGTGGGTCTCATAGACTTGCAAGGAAAAAAGAAGGTCTACACTGAAAGCTCTGAGTGATTCAGACAGCTCTCCTGCCAGTCACCCGGCATGATGGAATACATGAATGAAGTTTGCAATGGTAGAATACAGTGATTAAGGTTTATGTCATTGAGCAGTAGTACTTGCCTATTATACAGTTATACAGAAGGATGGGAAGGATAATTGAATTACCAGGACAAATAGCATCTAAGGCTCTGTTTATACAGTGACTAATAATGGGGTCAGGTGGGGTTCAGTTGAGTTTATATGGTTGAGAAGAATAGTGCTGCATATATTATTGCCATCAACAGTGATGGAAATTTCAACAGACCCCTGTACTCTGATGGAATTCCCAAGTGGAGATGTGAGAGGTATAAAGTCAATGCCAATATTTCACAGAAATCAATAACTAAAAGGCTGCTGAATAGAACTTTATCAGTAGATAGAAGAAGAACCGAAAGGACTGTGTGATAATTCAAGCAAAAAAAAAAAAAATGTCTTATTTGGAATGTTTCAATGCTCCCAAGTCTAGATATTGCTGTTGCATACTTACGATGGAGCACTCTGCTGTTCTTTTGATTCCTCTCAGAACGTCCACCTAGTGTATCCAGTGCCGGTGGTCACACATGCCCTGTACCTCAATCCCACCATCCAAACACTCTTGTACATAAGCAGCAGAATGACCGCTACTAATGTGCAGGTCAGTACTAAGAATACATACTTGAGTAGCTTCTTCTCACTCACACTGGACACATTTGGTGGACTTTCTGAAAGGGAATAAAGAGAATACTAGGGGGTACCATGTACATAATAGCAATAGCTAGGCACAGGAAATTGTTTTACAAAGTTATTCCAATGAAAAATGATGTAACAGACAATTGAAATAATATTTACAACAGACAACCCATTTAACTCAAGGAAAAACCTTCTTTGAAGACTATTATGGCTATAAGTGTGTGTAGTATTTCTATAGGACGCATAACACATGTCGTTGAGGAACAGTATGTTTGTCTGTTTGTGAACAAAGCATCACACGTGTTAGTGAGATCTATAGATATAATAGATATGTGAGGTCAACATGAGTCTTTGAGAAAAAATATTTGCTGTGACCTGGTTTCAAATCATAACTCTAAATGGACAGATCTGTCCTTTCTTGTACTTTCTTATCCTTCAGCCCCCACTGTATATTGTAGAGCGCTGCAGATGATCAAAGAGTATAGAAAGCTCTTGTAATAGAGACACTACAAAAACACTGACACATTCGGAAATACAAATAATTTATCATTTGTAATATAAGTCCCAATGTGTGCACCTGCCTGGAAAGAGCATTAAGTGAGTACACAAGGAAACTCTATAGTGTATGTACAGTTTAGACCTGATCATAAGTTTATGAGTATATTTGCCTTGGATAAACATGCCGTACTCTGACCTGATGAATACACAATTGAATTCATGAGTAAATAAAAAGCCATTCCTTGGCCAAAAAAAATCACTGTGGCTGGATAAAGGTGCTATTAATGCTTGTCAAATAATCCTCATAGTATGACAGTGTACAGATTTAGCAAAGTTTAATTTGTATCTGATATCTTGCTGCAAGATGATAACTCACAACAGAAATCAATCGAGTTAAAATTTACTGCAAATTTTTAT